>NC_141346.1:15310209-17710209 GCF_057382095.1 Aulonocara sp. 'chitande type north' Nkhata Bay
TATCAATGATTGTTAACTCACAGCAAATCAGGTCAACACATGTTCATTGTAAAAAAGAGCAAATATGATCTCCATGAAGGGATTTTTATTCAGAGGAAACTTTAATCTGGAAACATGGATTAATCAACACAAATCATTTTCCATATCTAGGATTATTTATTGTCATCACTGATTAACAATAAATTAATTACAAAAACAGAACAGGCTGACAAAGAGACAAATGGTCTATGTGGTCTAAATATTTATGTAATGTTTATGACTTACAGATACAAGGTTAAAGGAGATCATGTGACATTGAATAATAGAATTTAAATAATCATTATGAACTTTCACTAACTCAGAAGAATCTTAACTAGCCTGTATTTAAAAAGTCCCCTGTACATCTGGGACTACACACTGTTATCACTGAGAAACAGACTAACTCAGCACTCTGCTGAGCTGTGTTGTATTCTCTGTTTTATTCCTTTAGTTCTCAGCAGTAATGATGTTATGAACATCCTTCAAACTGTCACAGATGTATCATCAAGGAAAGCAGCTTTACAAACTGTATCTTTATTTAGACTTCTCTGTTTTTGATCTCTGAGCTGACTTCAACAATAACTTCATCTAAACCATCAACATGTCTGTTAGAACCCATCCCTGCAACACTGCTCACAGATGTTTTACCTTCACTTCCACATTAAATCAGGTGAGTTTCTGTTCATCAACAGGAAAAGTAAAAGAACTCAGGTTGGTGTGATCACAAGTTTTTCTAAATCCTCCTCCTAAAGCACCAGACAGACCTTTCTGTCCACACCAGTGTACATACACACAATCTTTACTCACCTGGGCCCTGTTTCAGGAAGCCGGTTTAGAAAACTCAGAGTGAAAAACGATACGCAGGGTTGAGTAACCCCGAACTGTCCAACTCGGAATATTCGGTTTCAGAAAGGCTGATAACAATTAGTTCAGTCAACGCGGAGTTGCTTTAACCCCAAGTGAAGCGCGCGGACGAGGATACATAAAGCCCTGATAAGCGGAGCACAGATTAAGCGAGTCACCATGGAGACGGAGGGAAAGAAGGCGCGGTCAATGTATTTCACAGCGCTTGAGGCCGAAATTCTGATGGCAGCATATGCCGATAACATGCAAATTCCGCGGAAAAAAGTAACACAGCCACAGCTGCAAAAGAAAGGGAGCATGCATGGCAAAACATAGCCGACAGAGTCAATGCGTGAGTGTTAATATAAACATTGATCTAGGGATTTCCACCCATTTAACACGTTATTTTATCATATGTTATTTTATTTGTTATTTTATACATTTTATTTTGTGATGTGATGTGAGCGCAGGTGCAACCCAACAGGCCCCAAACGTGCCTGGCAGCAAGTAAAAATGAAATATAAAAATATAGTCCAAACAGGTAAGGTGTAATTGTATTATGAGCCATAGTGCTTGGTCTGTTTGTCCCATGTAAATCAATTGCAGTTAGAGGCTACATTAATTTTCTGTCTGTAAGCACTTATTGAAATTATCTGAGCACATTACAAGTACATATTTGCTTACTCTGTATGCTCAAATGTGACCCGTTATAGCCAACAGAAAAAAAGCGGAGGCCCGAAAAACAGGTGGGGGTCCTCCACCACCACCACTCACAGAGGCTGAGCAGTTGGCCCTCAGCCAAAACAGTGGGCGCCCTGTGGCCGAAGGCATCTCTGCGGGGACATCCTCTGAGTCAATAACCCCGCAAGACACAAGTGCCTACATAAGAGGTAAATTCAAAATAATACATGATGTGCATACATCCTTTCTTCACAGTCACCTTTGCAGTGCTACTCATTCATTTGATAAACTCTTTACCATAATGGATTATTTTGTAGTGAAGTTATTTTCCTACTGATTTTGCCTTCCCTCAGTCTTGGTTGTCTTTGAGAGCATAATGACAATGAAGTGTAAGGTGATTGGTATGTTTGTTAATTGCTATTTGGTCCCTTGTAAGTTATAAGTGACCTGTATAAAACTCATATTCTATCAGTTGATGGTGATGGTGTACTGCATCTGGTGCAGCCTCCTGTTGAGCCAGACCAACATGCAGTTGTGAGCAATACTCCACAGATTATATGAGTTTACAGTAGAACAGCAATGTTGTTTATTTCTTTACTACAGGAAAATAATGAAGAAACATTGACAGCTGTTACAGAGGAGGAAGCAACAGAGACACTTTATGAGGTTTACATCTTTTAATACTTTGTGTACAGGAAATACAGGCGACCAATAAAGCCAGTTGAACAAAAAATCTGTTTATTCTTCTTTCAACATGTTGAGGTGATGGGTCAAAAGAAATGATTGTGACATATGGTGTCTCTGACTGCACTTCCATCTTGTATGTCCGTGGGAGGGTCAGGATGTTCATGGTTTGGATCACTGCCGATGTTTGGTTCAGAAGGACAGTGTTCTCCTCTAATTGTGGCAATGTTGTGAAGAATCACACATGCCACAATAATGTCACATGCCCTTTCTGGGGTGACCCTGAGTCTTTGCAGGCACTGGAACCGGGCCTTAAGCAGTCCGATAGTCATTTCAATTCTGGCTCTTGTCCTGCAATTAGCCAGATTATATCGCTGCTGTGGGCCCGGTTCAGGGTCAGGGTAAGGGGTAAGCAAATAGGGTAAACATGGATACCCCCTATCACCAAGCAAGTAGCCAGTGAACTCTCCTAAGACAGAAGGATACACTTCAGTTCAAATGTCCCTGAAGCAATTGGTCTTTATATATTTTAAAGTATTCTCAACTCACCATGTCCAAATTTTGTGCTCAGTGTACATTCACGGAATATTTGTGAGTCATGGACAGAGCCTGGCCACTTGGCTTCCACATTTGTGATAATGTTGGCAGCATCAGATATGATCTTCACAGTGCAGAGAACACAAATTAGCATCCATTACTATAATGGAATAATTTGTTAGTTTGAAATGCTACAGGGAACTATGTACCTGCACATTAATGCTGTGGAAAGACTTCCTGTTCACATAGTCTCCTTCATTTACTGAAGGAGCAATGATTGGAATGTGAGTGCCATCTGTACAGCCAATCACGCCTGGGAACCCTGAAAATAAATGTGCAATTTAAGTAGTAGTCCAAGTATCACCACATCATAAATTAAGTTTTGGTCATCCTGATACCTGCAATTTTGTGGCATCCCTCTTTGATAAATCTTGTGGCATCCCTCTTTGATAAATCTTGTGGGTCTATGACCGGGGAACACCACAAACGAGTACAGGAGACGTTTCAGTGCAACTGTAACATTCCTGACTGCCCGACAGACGGTAGCCTTGGAAACGTGCTCAGCGTCACCAATATTATACAGAAAGCTCCCGTTTGCAAAAAACCGAAGTGCAATACAAATAATATGTAATGAACTGAGAGCATGTCCGCGATGTGTCACATGCGTAATATATGGCCTGAGGATGTTATCCAAATAACTTAGAGATTGTGCTGAGAAACGGTAACGTTCGCACAGACAATCATCAGGAAATGATATAATGTCCAAACGCGCTCTGATCACTCTCTCCCGGCGGAGAGCTCTGCGGAGAATTTGGGCTTCACGATCTACTGGCTCTTCAAGGAAGTGGCACGCCATGTCTGACACTTCCTACTGTCAGGTTTCCGACAAAGGGGCGGAGACAGTCAGGGTTAGTTGTAGTAAACCTGCTAGGGGGCAGGTTAGCTTCACGGAGTGTGTCGTCATAGTGACTCACTGAGGCTTCATCTGAACTCGCTTTGTGAAACCGAAAACCCAGAGTTTTCGTTAACTCAGGGTATACTTACTCAGTTTTTCCACTAAACCGGCTTCCTGAAACAGGGCCCTGATCACCAAATCTGCCAAACGATGCACAGGACAGTTATGATTGTTGGCTTCCATCACTCATGAACACAAGATCATTGGAATAAAATGATTATTTTTGCATTAACAGTCATTATGAAGTACACCTCTTTCCTTTGTAGAAGTTTAAACACACTCACAGTTTAGTTCAGCTCAAGCCAAGATGTCAGAAAGAAGCTTTGAAAAGCTCAACACGATTGTGCTTCTCTCTTGCATTTTGTCATGTGTATGTCATGGGGCAGAAGTAAATTTATTTTATTTAAGTAAGTAATTATTTATTCTCTTGTATTCAGTTGTTTTGATAGTTTACATGGTTCTTCCCACTCCCTTTCAATATGTAAATTAATCAGAACGGTTTTTTTGTATGTAATTTGTATAGTATTTTTTCTCTCTCTTATTTTCTTTTCGAAATGTACTTGTATATTGTTCACATGTTGAAATAAATTACCAATCAATCAATCTATATTTATTATTTATATAAAAAGTAATTAATTACTAATTACTTAATCAATATTGTATTTAAAATACTTATCTAATTACTGTGTCTGAAAAGTAACTTAATTACTCAATATGTAATTTAACTAATTACTTATTAAAATCCCCATAAACCTTGAATGGACAAACAATAGAAACTAGAAAAATTTGCATTTCCTGCGAAAATGCAGTGTGGATGCTTAAAGCTGAAGCTGTATGCAAAAACTAGCTGAAAAAGCTGAAAAGTTGCAGAAATTGTAAAAACTTTGCAGAAGCAAAGGAACTTTGCTAAAATGGAATAACTTAGCAGAACTGCAATATCTTAGAGGAAACATAATACTTGGCAGAAATACAATAGCATAGCAGAACTTAGCAGAAATATTGTAACTTACCAGAAACATGATAACTTCTCAAAAATACAAGAATTTAGGAGAAATAGTATAAGATAACAGAAAGAATATATTTAGCCAAAAATACTTGAACATTACAGAAACACTATGATTTAGAAAAATAGTACAACATAGCAGAAATACTGTGTTTTACCAGAGACATTGTCAAATACTATCATTTGACAGAAATACTATCATTTGCAGAAATACTGTTTCAGCACAAATATTATAACATAGCAGAAATGCTGTATTTAGAAAGAAAAATATAATATAGTAGAAATACTATGATTTAGCAGAAATACTGTAATTTGCACATATACTGTAACATGACAGAAATTACTCCAATTAGTAGTAATACTTTAACATAACACAAATTTTATGATTTGGCACAAAAATCATGATTTGTCAAAAATACTATGATTTAGCAGAAATACTATGATTGAGCAGAAGTACTAAGATGTAGTAAAAGTACTTTGATTTAACAGAAATACAATTATGGAGGAGTAATACTTTAAAATGGGAGAAATATTGATACACACACACACACATACACAGAGCCTAAAGGGAAGAGTATTTGTGCCATGGAGTGTTAACAAGAATGTGAGGTCCATATTAGAAAAGCTGGTAAAATCATAAAAGTTTGCAGAATTGTAATAAATGATGAATATGAATTACTGGTCTGTGACAGTGTATAAATTTGTAGTTAAAAAAAAACATGTGGGCCAAGGTGGAATCGAACCCACGACCTTTGGTCTGAAGAGCCGTGTGATTACCAATCGCGCCACCTCTAAGGGGGCGGGCGCTTTGAAAAACAGGCTGATGAGGAGTCAGAATTAGATCGCGGTGAGAGGCAAAAAACGCCGTTTTTTGGAGTTACGAAACGTCGTGTAACTCAAAAACTAGGTGGGTTAGAAGCATAATTCTTGCACTGGGTGAATCAGCTGACTTTGGTGTACTTTGACTGCGATTTACATAGCTCTTTGTATATCCGTCGCGGAGATATGACGAGAGAAGAAACGGCTTGATTTCAATACTATGATTGAGGAGTAATACTTAAACATAGGAGAAATATTGATACACACACACACACATACACAGAGCCTAAAGGGAAGAGTATTTGTGCCATGGAGTGTTAACAAGAATGTGAGGTCCATATTAGAAAAACTGGTAAAATCATAAAAGTTTTCAGAATTGTAATAAATGATGAATATGAATTACTGGTCTGTGACAGTGTATTAATTTGTAGGGAAAAAAAACATGTTGACCAAGGTGGAATCGAACCCACGACCTTTGGTTTGTAGACCCGTGTCATTTCCAACTGCGCCACTGGAAAAGACAGGAGCCACTTTGAAAAACAGGCTGATGAGCAGTCAGAATTAGATCGCGGTGAGAGGCGAAAAACGCCGTTTTTTGGAGTTACAAAACGTTGTGTAACTCAAAAACTAGGTGGACTAGAAGCTTAATTTTTGTACTGGCTGAATCAGCGGACCTTGGTGTACTTTGACTGCGATTTTCATTGCTCTTTGTACAACCGTTGCTGAGATATGACGAGAGAGGAAACGGAAGACCTCAGATATGATTGGCTGACTGGGAAGGCCTGCAGGCCGTGATATGTGATATGTGTCTGAGTCATCACAAAAGATTGGCTGCCTGGCAGAAATATATAGAAATAGTATGATTAAGCATAAATACTACATTTAGCAGAAATACTATATTAAGCACAAATCTTATAAAAAGCAGAAATACTATATTAAGCACCAATCCTATAAAAAGCAGAAATAGTATGATTAAGCACAAATCCTATAAAAAGCAGAAACACACACACACACACACACACACACACACACACACAGGGAGAGTGAAGTAAGTTTCTAGGTCAGCCTGGGAGCTGCTGAATTTGAATCCACCAATCAGAGAGGCTGTGTACTTTTTCCCGCCAAAACAGGTGCATCTGTATTGAGTGCCAGGACTGCCATAATGAATTAATTAAATACACCATTAAATAATTAATTAAATGTGTCATTAATTAATTAAAATTGGAATTAATTAATTAAATAAATAGTTATGACACATGTAATTAATTAATTATTGACACATTTAATTAATTATTTATATATTTCACATTTTAATTAATTATTGACACATTTAATTAATTAATTATTGTCACATTTAATTAATTAATTATTTACATATTTCACAATTTAATTAATTATTGACACATTTAATTAATTATTTAATGATATATTTATTTATTTCGTTTTGGCAGTCCTGGCGCCTGGCTCTCATCCTGAATTCATTGTATCTGTCAGCCTCACCCATCACGGCAAGGAGGCGGGGTTAACACATATCGAGTCAAAAACTATTGCTTTGGTCTGGAGTGGCTCCTTGCAAAACATGGCTACCGTCATGGGGGATTGTCGTGAAATCGCTCTTGAGTTGGTAAGAGATATTTTAGACCTAGCAGATAATGTTGAAGCAGGAATTGCTCAGCCGGAGCATGTGACAAATAAAACTGAGGAATTTATTGAAATTATTGGACTTATTTCCGCACTCTCCAACCAAGACATTGATGGTAGAGTGACTGCAAACTTACATGAAGTACTCCAGCAAAGCATCGCGGAACAGCGGCAAACTCACGGAACGGGACGCCCCGCTTTTGATATACCGATTGACGTTTTAGAGCATCATGTTCTCTGTGGATTGACAGCGAGTGAAATTGCGACGAGGTTCGGAGTGTCTGAAAGGACAATCAGGAGGCGTATGGAACAGAACGGCTTAAGGTATGTACTCACTGAGAGCTGAAAAACTGTCTAAATTCTGTAATGAAATTATCAGCGTTGCTCCTTTACCAGGTTCAACAATGAAGTTTAACATCCATGCATCCATGAAAACAGAATATATGAAATTTAACGGATTTAGAAGTTAGCAGGAAGTTAGCTCGCTATTTTCCATCTAAGTATAATATAGCATGTTCATACCAAGAGTTTTCTAAATCAAATTAAGATGTACAGCTCTGCTATTACTTCCAACATAAATGAAGACAGGAAAGTAAACGTTTTGTGGGGTTAATGAAGTTGGGCTAGCTGGTATATAATGATGTGCTATGTGATCGCTAGCTACACAGCACAGACACAGTGAAGCTGTAGGACGCTAACTTTTCTCGATGTTTATGGCCAAAATGCAATCGCACTGCAGGATTGTAAATCAGGGGTCTCGAACTCCATGCCTCGAAGGCCGGTGTCCTGCAGGTTTTAGATCTCACCCTGGGTCAACACACCTGAATCAAATAATTAGGTCATTACCAGGCCTCTGAAGAACTTCAAGACATGTTGAGGAGGTAATTTAGCCATTTAAATCAGCTGTGTTGGATCAAGGACACATCTAAAACCTGCATGACATCGGCCCTCAAGGCCCGGACTTCGAGACCCCTGCTGTAAATGGACAAAACTTCAGTCAGGAGAACAATCGAGATAATCCACCCAGTCATCAATATAGGTTAGTCATTAATATACTGCTGCATGGTCTGGGCTGCAGTTACACCCATGTTTTAAAAACTGAGTTTTAAAATCAACAGTGGTAATGAAACCCTAGAGAGGCCGACAGTGTTCACTGACTGTTTTTAGGGGCTTGTTGAGATTAGGTAGACCAAGATGCAAAGCATTAAAACGTGTTAAAAGCACAACAGCCTTAAAAAACACAGATCAGTTTGAGCGTGGAAGCATGATTCATCACGTCATCACTTAAAGACCTGATTGTCGACCAGTCTAAGATAATCTTTCGTAAACTCCAACATTACTCTGTGTTTTTCATCTGTGTAGAAAGACAGACCTCTATTCATCTGTTACTGATGATGAGTTGGATCGTATTGTAAGTGAAGTCCACAGAAGCCATCCAAACACTGGCTACAAGCTAATGCATGGATTTCTGAATGCAAGAGGTGTGCGTGTCCCTGGTGAGTATAACAAGCCTGTTATTGAAATTCATGAATAAGTGATCTGTTAGTGAGCCAAGCTAAAGTTAAGCTCATGATTGTGTATTTATCCTTTCCTAAGCACCATGATTTGTTATGCATTTTATTATACTGACACTCTTTCCTCAAAACTGACCATGACAGTATCACTAATTGATGAATATTTGAATTTCTACTGGTAGATATTTTTACAATATTGGTCAGGTGGTTAATATAGGTATTTCTAATGAAGTGGCCAGTAAAATTTGTGGTTATTTTTGCCCACCTCTCAGTCTCAAGACTGCGGGAGTCTTTACGCAGAGTCGATGCAGAAGGAGTGAACATCAGACGTCTACGGCTGCATGTATTAAGACGACGGCAGTATTCTGTTCCAGGTCCAAACTCCTTATGGCACATCGACGGCAACCATAAGCTAATAAGGTATCAGTGGTATTGACATCGGAATCCTTAACCATATTATAGAAATTTTAACTAATTGTTCTAAAAAAAAGTTTGATTTTTTTTTTTTGTGTGTTTTACATATTGTCTCACAGATGGAGATTTGTTGTCCATGGTGGCACGGATGGATTCAGTCGACTAATTGTCTACTTGACAGTGGCTGGCAACAACAGAGCTAGAACAGTCTTGGAGAGCTTTATTGCTGCTGTTGAGCAGTACGGACTGCCATCAAGGGTTCGGTCTGATAAAGGTGGGGAGAATGCCGATGTAGCTGAATTCATGATCAGGAGCAGAGGCACCAACAGGAACTCTCACATCACAGGCCGAAGTGTCCACAATCAGCGGTAAATAACATTTTTTTGTTTCTGTGTTATAGACTCTACCAGTTTAATGCTTTATGAAAATTACATTACTTAAAAATTTTCAATTTGATTTTAATCACAGAATAGAGAGGATGTGGAGAGATGTCTACGAGCATGCCCTAGACCTTTTCTATCAGATGTTCACTTCACTGGAACATCAGGGAACACTTAATCCAGACAGTGAAATCCATCTGTACGCCTTGCACCGAGTTTTCCATCCACACATCCAGAGCAACCTAGACTCTTTCCGAGATGCATGGAACAGTCATGGTCTTAGAACTGAAAGGAATCAGTCACCACAGCAACTATGGATAAGATACAGAGACCAAGGCCCCGTGGAGGACCCTTCAGAGGTTCGAGAACAACCGCCTTTTAACAAAGTTATTAAAACTATCTGACCATAATTTTAAAAAAAAACCCTGCTACATACTGTTTAGTTTTTGACTAGGGGAGAAAAACCATGTGCTAAAAGGTGATAGTCAGCGATTCAAACATAAGCTCTCCAACATTTTCTGAGCTAAGATTTCTTTGTCGCATGTACATTTTTCTAGCCTATGCACAATTGTACTGTTTTATCGTATTTGATTGTTAACATATTATTTAAATACTTACCAAAATGCGGACCAAAAAAAAAAAGTCCCAAATGTGTTGTGCAATGACCTAAAGCATTAAAGTAGTTGTAACTACAACACTAAATATTATTCCATGTTCAGGTTTCTGAGGACTACGGGATTGACTGGAACGGGCCTCACACTAACCATGGAGGCGTTACATCAGTACCTGACATTCAGCTGAGCCGTGAGCTATCAGATGAAGAGCTTGCTACTTTGCCAGTTTCAGGAGTTTCATTGACAGATGCAATCGGATCTTACTTGGAGACCGTCCGAATTCTGTCAAGAACCATAGGAGACTGATATACAACACAAGCTTTTTATTTAGCATGCTAAAACAAACAGACATGCAATGTAAAACAATTTGCTTCCCTCACATAATCTTACAAGTTCCTTTCTTTTAAGTTTTTCCCATCATGATATTTGTCACATAACTTTTTGTTTAACAAAATTATAATTTTTTTTATTGTAATTGTGTGGAAAAAAAACATAAAGAAAAAAAAGAAAAACATGACAGCTTGGGATGCAGAACTGTAAAATTGAATGTAAAATTGCTTTTTTGAAAAATGTGAACCACTAAACATGTGTTTCATTCACCTTTGGTTGCTTTCTTTTCTAACTTTGGCAAATTTTTAGCCTGAAAAATCTTAAACCAGTCCAAAACCTGTGTGTGCACTATTTATTGCAGAAATAAGTGCTTCCTCGAAGTCTTGGTATGTCTGGAAACGAGCTGGCAGCTTGAGCGTTTCAAAACAAGTAGACGCTGTCGGAAAGATGCCACCAGAGATCTCCACATTGAGTTCAGGAGGAAGCATCTCCCAGCCAACCCAGAATTTCATCAGTTGGGCCAGTCTACTTGATGAAGCTAGAAAGTCAGAAATGGAGTTAAGGAAACATTTAGTTAATTGTTCATCATGCTGCAGAGAATATACAGTGAAATTATGAATTTCATACATTATAACTTTCAATGCTTATTATCAAGCATTTGCAATATGAGCAATAGCTTTATTTAAAAAAAATAAAAAGGTGCCTATACCGGTTTCGATGAAGATCCTTAGAAATCCAGTGATGCGGCACATGGACTCAACATCAAATTCCTCATCTTCATCACTATCCTGAGCTGGCCATGTGATTTTGTCTATTACCATCTGATAGAACATGGAAGAGGACAACTTAGTCTACAGTACTGGTGAAAAGAATATATATTTTAACTTTTTTATTAATAGCAAACAACAATTTCAGTATATTATATCATGGAAGGTTCGCCAAATACATTTATAAATAAGGTCTCATAAATCCCCAACCCCAGGGCCACGGAACGGTCGGTGAGTCATTAGGTACAGGGCTGTGAGAGTTGATGCTCAGCTGTGAAATTTATGGTTTTCAGGGTTTTTATCGTTAACTCTGTTTCCTTGGGTCTTTACCCGTGTGCTATTAATACATCTTTTTGTTAGCGGTACTGGTTTTATTTTGTTGGATTAATCCACTACAGATTTAAGGCTGGTCTCTAAAAAAAAAAAAAAAATGTCGGACATAAACCATTCCATGGTGCAAAAAAGGTTGGGGACCGCTCTTATCAGTGATGAGAAAGAACAGGTTTACCTGTGGAGTGAACTGCATTTCTCCCATTCGTGGGAAAAGAAGTGGGACAACATCTGGCCTACTCGTTAGCAGGGGCCATACCATGACATCCTTGATTCCCTTTCTCAGCTGTTTGAGTTGGCGCATGGTTCTCCCAATAACCTTCCAGGCAGAGAGACACAAGCCATAGTATAAGAATAAATGTCATCCTGAATTCTATACAAGTTGGCACGGTAGAGGAAATTTTCATGAAGACACACTGACGTGCTTTGCCATATCTATTTACACTGTAGTAGACTGTATACACCAAAGACAAATATAATAAATTTGCACAGTTTACAGTAATATATTCTTCAATTCACACACACATCTTTTATGGGGGCTTTGTTATTTTCCCAACATCAAACCACATTCTGCAGTAAAAATAAATAAATAAAAAAAATTGCTAAGGAAAACCTTTTTCATTAACTACAATGTGTTTCTTTAATGCCTATTTAAGTGCAAAACGTGGTAATGCAGACTTGAGATAACTGTTCTGCTGAAGGCATAACTGATGGGTGAGTGGGCAGATTCCCTTTATACATCAAGTATTAATTTGGAATGTGTTTATTTTAAGAAGGGAATTTTAAAAACACAAACATACAGTAAATTTTTTACCTGCTGTCAGTATACTACAGACTGAAGATATTTTGTAAAGGGATTTCTGTGTTTGAAGTTTCATCTTGTGTTCGCGCATTTGTGGAATTACGGTGTGAGTGCCAACACTTCCAGCTATGAAGGAAAAGGTCTGATTTTGGTTATGAAAAACTATGTGCATGATTTAAGAAAAAAAAGAATTTTAACTTGACTGGGAGAATGGTAAATTTTAGTGCTTAAAAAAATTATTTACAAAAGTAATTTCGGCATTAATAAAATGGGTGAAAAAAGGGAAACATGACCATTGCCTGCCAGTGTTGAATAAAAAGCTACTCTATTTTAATCTGTCTGTTTATTAATTTCAACAACTACAACAATGTCTTTGATACTTAAACCAGCAAGAACCTACCGCATGCACTAGAAGTTTGTTATGCAGCCATCTCCTATTTGTTTTATTTACTGCTGGGAGATCCCAAGACAGGGAAAGATCAGAGACTGTGTCTTGCTGTTCCTGAGTAAGTTCTTCGAGTTCAAGCTAAAATTGAGATTAAACAAGTTATTATGGTAGTCCACACACTGATTGTAATCCAAGTATTTTTTTAATTTTACATACCATTTGTATGATACTCCGGATATGCAGATCAGGACAGTCTTCTATAACAATTGTTGCCAATTCCGGGTCACCATTGAACAGCACGTGAATTATTGCAGGACTTAATCCTGTGACACGGGGACCATCGTGCAAAAAGGTGTGGGCCAACATCCTTCCTGCAACCCGGAAGAGGCTGCTCTCGATAAGTACCTCTGATGTTGCTGGGACAAGATGGTCCGGTTCACCCTCAAATAGCAGTGTTCGACCCATTCCTCCTACAAGTACCAAGAAAGCAGGGTTTTCTTTATTTTATTTTTTTAAATTTGCCAGTGCTTTATGTGAAACTGTATTTTAAAAATTATCTCAAGCTTTAAAGCAAGGAGAGTAAGGTAATTATAATAATATATAACAATATTATCCTTTTGTTAATTTCTAAAAAAAAAAAAAACAGACACAAACACCACATAAGAGTAAAATACATTTAAAAGTGATGAAATACCGTGTATAGGAATTTCTTTTACTTATGTATTAATCACATTATTTTATCGTATAATGCCTTGGTGCCACTGGATTTTAACAAGTCTCACACTCATACAGCAAGACAAATGGTGGGGGTCTAGTAAGGACGTTAGGGAAGCAGACAACATGTGTGTGAATGTGTGTGTGCATGGGTGAATGACTGAATGTAGTGTAAAGCGCTTTGGGGTCCTATGGACTAGAAAAGCGCTATACAAATGCAGGCCATTTACCATTTACAACTCCACAGGAAGAGTCCTTTGTCTCTTCGAGGACTCTGGGAGGTAGCAAGGGAGTGTGAACCTTAAGGTGTGAAACAGCTGTGTACTGCCTTTTGTTCCTGGAGAAGGTATTTAACTGAGAGCCACGCTAGGCTCAGGGAGACTCTGCTGACCATCTGTCCCGCGGACATGCAGGCTCCACCAAGCTTGATTGTATGTTCTTTGTGTGTTTTGATTAAAGAATGTTAGCTAACGCTCACCGCTCGTCTGCAGGCTTTATTTAATGGAGAACTTACACAACAAAAGCATATGAAAATAGTGGTACACTTACCAAGATCCACTCTGAATCCAAACTGGAGTTTGGATATTATTGTTGTCACAAAGTACCGCATCACCCCTTGTCCAACAGCAGCATCACCTGAAATAAAATACAGATGATTACACTGTACAAAAAAAAATGTCTCAGTATTATTGCCAAATATATTTAATTAAAAACATTGCGTTTTAATTAAAGAGAAAGCAATATTATTTTTGTTTGAATCCTAGAATCCTGACCCTGCCAGAATTAAAAAAAAAAGAAAAAAAAAAAGAGGAGTATTGTACAATACACATTTATATTACTAGTGGTCAGGTATATTATTTAGGACCACTGGGCCCATTCACAACAAACTAAATTTATTTAAGTTCAATTCAGTTTTTCACTGTAACAGGGCTACTTCTGTGTGATAGAGTAAAAACACTATAACTGTCATTGTAGTTAGCATGATTGGCCAACGGAGCTCATCGTATGATGCATTTCAGCCACATGAAATCAGTAAGCCACTAAGACAACTCCATTAAAAGACATTTAACTACTTAAATTTATTTAACACAATAGATTTATATTACTAACCATCAAGGGTACAATGAAGTGGACATGCCCATTCTTGTTGCTGTTTATAGAATGAGAGAAGTGCCCGGTCTCTGTCCTCCTCAGAGTCCCTCACATCCATCCTCAGCTGAAGTGGTGTCCCAGATGCATGTTCCCGAAGTAGATTTTCTCTGAAAACTTTGGCAGCTTGAGCTGGATCTTTAATCACCACCCAATCTAGACCGCAAAAATAAATGAAACAATTACACATAGAAAAAACCGTCTTAACATGTTACATGCAGATATGCATTCCTTTACAGTCAAAGATGTAGAACACCTGAAAAATGTCATTCAGTGCAGCACATAAAGGAAAATGGCCTAGTACCTACATAGTGTTTTACCACGAAGACTAAAAGGCCTTTATACTACAGTCGCATTGACCCAATCAATCTTCTAATACATATTACCAGAAATATTCTAAATATTCCATTTCTGCACAGAATGAGGTTTGATTCCTGGTTTCAGTTACCCTAGCATCACTTTCAGGGTTTCAAAACAACATTAAGAACCCAAGAAAGTATTTTAACATTAATAGTCATGAATTACATTATTGATTACATGCAGTAATACTTATTTTAAAGTAATTTTATTAAAGGTAATATTTTATTTATGAATGAATGTGAGTTGTTTGCAAACTTATAGCAGCTCTATGTGTTTACACAGACCATTGTCATGTTCTTTGTGAACAAACTCCTCAGTACCAGTTACTACTGGTACTACTGCACTTTGAGCAGAGGTTTCTGATGTTTCAGGCCTAACTGGCACACTTTCACTGACTGTGGCTGGCTCTCTATCATTTTCTTCAACATGGCCTCCCTCTCGTTCTCTATGTGATTCCTGCGTGGAGGTCCTTGAAGTTAACAAAATTGACATTGTCATACTCTCTCATTTTCCTAATGTAAAATGAATATGTTGTACACATATGTCTTTGTTAGTACATACCCAGCACAGCTTTCTCTGTGCATTTTTATTTCAGTAAAGGAAAATTCCTTCTGACAAGTGATACAGGAGATGAGTGGACCAGAGGCATGACCTGAGCTCTCCTAAAAGATAGAAAACATCCATTTATAAATGTAAATTCCACAATGCTATTTATTTATATTATTAAGTGTGAAATGAGGACAATATAGATTTATGTACACAATCAAAGTGCAAGTCCTTTTGAAGTGGACGGATGTAGATTGTAGCCTGCCCAATCATTGCAGATGGGTCTTTCAGATACCCAATGGTATATCCAGTGCTGGGACATTGAAGCAATGCAAGATTTCGACTACGAGTAGATCCTGTAATTTTTAGAAACTCAAATCCTCCCCCTTCTTGGAGCTTTGGAAACACTTCCATCAGTTTAGTTCTTACAGTCTCGGGATCATTGTCATTCCCTGTATTTAAAAGAATAAACAGATAATCTCCATTCAATCAAACACCCACATATTTGAAAACAAGCCAGTACTATCTAATAGCCACAAAATAACAATCACACGGTTGAAATTTAAGTCCAATTTAAATTAAATTGACAAAATATTTATCACATTCACGGTAAAAATTATAAAAACAAAAAACAAACAAAAAACCTACAGTGAACCACAATCTAAACTGGGCTCTGGTAAATTTCTACTATCAGACTTACCTGAAAATGTCACTTTTTGCTCTCCAAGTCCTGCAGCATGGAGGTCTGCTTTAAGCTGAATGTTTGGAACTTTGTTAGCCTTGTGATCAGCCAAGCAACAGAACGTATGTGTGTAGCTTCTTCTAGGTACTAGGCTCTGTGCTGACCGTCTTATCATATTTCTTCTACTCCCACCATTATACGGAGCAAAGAGCCTTGCTAGCTCGGCTGCAACACAAAGAAAATATCCCAGCGGAACAGACCACCAGTCAGCTACAACACTCTGAACTTTCAGCTTAGCATCATTTTAAACGTCACTAACGCTACACATCAGCACCAGGCATGGTGCTGCAAAATAAGGGCGTTTTACTGACTATCTAGTTTCATGCCCCATCCACACACAACGAAAGTGAGTCACACACAAAGCATAATTAGCTAACTACCACACATAAACCTAGGTGCACAACCCCCGCCCACTGAAATTTAGATGCTCATATGAATTGCTAAGATTTAACTGTGTGCTAAGTCATCAATTAGTATAACACGTGGCTGACATTACTTACTTTGGACAGGTGTGTGTAATGGTGCCGCAGGTATCTGCTGTGTCGGAGCTGACGGAGTTGGGGAATTTGTCCTCAGAGCTTCTTCAATTAAATTTGCTGCTTCTCTCAGCAGCTCCGGACAGCTTTTTGACATTTCTCGTACACGTCGTGCAATGTATCAATTGAGGTACACAACTATTGTCAAGTGTCTTGATTTTTATGGCGGCAACTTCTTGATTCCAACTGCATAGCGCATCCAAGCAAAGTTAAAAATGAATATCACCACCTAAAGGATCGGAGTGACATTTACTGGGAGTACATCAATCTATTATCAGGGATCGATCTGTGTGGACTTGCTTTACAGTTTAACCAATCAGATGTCAGACAAGCTACAGGGAAAGCGTTAACCCCGCCTCCTTGCCGTGATGGGTGAGGCTGACAGATACAATGAATTCAGGATGAGAGCCAGGCGCCAGGACTGCCAAAACGAAATAAATAAATATATCATTAAATAATTAATTAAATGTGTCAATAATTAATTAAATGTGTCAATAATTAATTAAATGTGTCAATAATTAATTAAATTGTGAAATATGTAAATAATTAATTAAATGTGTCAATAATTAATTAATTAAATGTGTCAATAATTAATTAAAATGTGAAATACATAAATAATTAATTAAATGTGTCAATAATTAGTTAATTACATGTGTCATAACTAGTTATTTAATTAATTAATTCCAATTTTAATTAATTATTGACACATTTAATTAATTATTTAATGGTGTATTTAATTAATTCATTATGGCAGTCCTGGCACTCCATACATCTGTTTACACACGCAGCACAGAGACATAGACCTGCTTCTTTCAGTTTATTTCTCATAGTGAGGATTCCCCTCAAACAAATGACCATAATTTCCTAACCGTAGGGGCTAGAGCGGTCATTCTTACACCGTTTTGTTCAGAAGAGATGGGGGAATCTGACAATTTATCATTAAAATATGAATTATTAAAGATATTTGACTTGTAATGCACCATAACTGAGTAGAGCGAAGCAAAAACGTCCTTGACTTGCCCTCAAACAACGCTTTGTAACTCTAAATCTATTTGGAGTATCGATATCATTCTTTCACCGTAAGAGACAGCAGGCTTTGGTGAACAGTCATGGAAAGTTTCACGTCTCTGTGGAAATCCAACAAAAAGCTATGACGAGAGAAAAAAGTGGTTCATTTCCAGAGTTTGAAATCTGAAGAAATCTGAGCGAAGGACGAATTTCCTACCCTCAAACAAGTCCAACTCATTTCAGAACGGTAATAGGTGAGAAATAAATTCTTGAATTGTGAGCGTCAGGAGTGTCTGAAGATATACCGGGACAAGCCTCATGTCTTAACTTTGCTTCGTTAAGGAGATATGACGATTCGAATATGCCTCTCATTACAGAAATGCAGCGGTGATTTTGAAAAAGCTCTCCATTGACTTTATATGGAGAGTTTTGAGACCTTGTGTTGGTCTGAGGAGATTTGCCAAAATTCTATAAATCCCACAACGATGATAGTGACATGTTCTGAAAGCCAGCAAAAATACCTACGTTTTGATGTATAATTTGTGGAAGTTGAGTGAAAATTGAGCAAGTAGCAAACAGTTGTTTGGACATGAAGTGAAGACTGCAAAAGCTTCAGTGTCACACTGGAAGCCAAGAGCATAGCAACCATAACAACGCATGTATTTTGTGAAAAATCACAATTTTGCAACTCAAAACTTTAAGAGGCATAAAAGTAAAACGGTAAAAGATTTGAAAAAGTTGATTTATACCTGAATAGCCCAATAATTTGAGAACATTTTAAAGTTTAAATGGTTGTTCTAGGCAAAAGTATGAGGAAGTAGTTAAGTTTCAAAAACAAGCAAATTTTAGCAGAATTGCGGAAGTTTCCCCATTCATTTCAATGGGACAAATTAAAGGAAAAAAGTGGAATATTTTAAAAAGTATAATAGTTAAAAATACCAAAAGTCATAGCAGGAAAGGGAAAAAATAGCTGAATAGTTTAAAGTTTGAACGGTGAAAATAGCACAAAAATTGTGGAAGTAGTTAAACGGCGAAAAGTGTACGGAAGTCCTAAGAATAATAAAGAACTAGAAAAATTTGCATTTCCTGCGAAAATGCAGTGTGGATGCTTTAAAGCTGAAGCTGTATGCAAAAAGTAGCTGAAAAAGCTGAAAAGTTGCAGAAATTGTAAAAACTTTGCAGAAGCAAAGGAACTTTGCTAAAATGGAATAACTTAGCAGAACTGCAATATCTTAGAGGAAACATAATACTTGGCAGAAATACAATAGCAGAGCAGAACTTAGCAGAAATATTGTAACTTACCAGAAACATGATAACTTCTCAAAAATACAAGAATTTAGGAGAAATAGTATAAGATAACAGAAAGAATATATTTAGCCAAAAATACTTAAACATTACAGAAATTGATGATTTAGAAAAATAGTACAACATAGCAGAAATATTGTGATTTACCAGAGACACTGTGATGAACTATGAATATTGTAATTTTGAATTAATACTATGCTTTAGCACAAATATTATAATTTGACAGAAATACTATCATTTGGCAGAAATACTATGTTTCAGCACAAATATTATAAAAACCAGAAATACTATAATTTAGCAGAAATACTATATTAAGCACAAATCCTATAAAAAGCAGAAATGGTATGATTAAGCATAAATACTACATTTAGTAGAAATACTATGTTTTAGCACAAATACTATAAAAAGCAGAAATACTATAATTTAGCAGAAATACTATATTAAGCAGAAATCCTATTAAAAGCAGAAATAGTATGATTTAGCACAATAGTAATAAGTTAAACAGAAAAATTGGAAAAGCAAAATGGACAGCTGAAAAAAATGCTGAACATGCTGAGGGTCCCTCAAATATACTTGTTAAATGAAAAAAAATCAGCAAAAAAAAAATATAACAGCCACACAATCACAAATATGTACACATAAGGAAACACATGCACAGAGAGACACACACACACAAGATCCAATTCAGTCACCCAGTCTAAATATATTGAATTTGAATCTTAGAATGAGATCATCCCATTAAAGAAGCATTATCTGTCTGTCTCTCTGTCTCTCTCTCTCTGTCACACACACACACACACACACACACACACACACACACACACACACACACACACACACACACACACACACACACACACACACGGGGAGAGAGAAGTAAGTTTCTAGGTCAGCCTGGGAGCTGCTGAATTTAAATCCACCAATCAGAGAGGCTGTGTACTTTTTCCCGCCAAAACAGGTGCTTCTGTTTACACACGCAGCACAGAGACACACAGGATTTTTGCAGTCTATTTCTCATAGTGACGACTCCCCTCAAACAAATGACCATAATTTCCTAACCGTAGGGGCTAGAAGGGTCATTCTTACACCGTTTTGTTCAGAAGAGATGGGGGAATCTTCAAGTGTTGACAATTTATCATTAAAATATGAATTTTTAGAGATATATGACATGGATGACTTGTTGACTTAGAAGCCACGAATTCCCCAATATGCAAATTTGAATGCCTGAGGCCACATATATGATTGGCTGGCTGGGAAGCCGTGCAGGCCCTGATTTGTGGATTTGAATTCCTCAGCCCTCAGATATGATTGGCTGGCTTAGAAGCCATGAAGGCCCCAATATGCAAATTTGAATGCCTCAGGACACATATATGATTGGCTGGGAAACCGTGCAGGCCCTGATTTGAAAATTTGAATGTCTAAGTCCTCACAGAGGATTGGCTGCCTGGGGACCTAGCAGAAATATATAGAAATACTATGATTAAGCATAAATACTACATTTAGTAGAAATACTATGTTTTAGCACAAATACTATAAAAAGCAGAAATACTATAATTTAGCAGAAATACTATATTAAGCACAAATCCTATAAAAAGCAGAAATACTATATTAAGCACAAATTCTATAAAAAGCAGAAATACTATATTAAGCACAAATTCTATAAAAAGCAGAAATAGTATGATTAAGCATAAATACTACATTTAGTAGAAATACTATGTTTTAGCACAAATAGTATAAAAGGCAGAAATATTATAATTTAGCACAAATAGTATAAAAAGCAGAAATATTATAATTTAGCACAAATAGTATAAAAAGCAGAAATACTACATTTAGTAGAAATACTATGTTTTAGCACAAATAGTATAATAAAGCAGAAATACTATAATTTAGCAGAAATACTGTATTTAGCACAAGTACCGAAAAGTACCAGAAATACTATGATTTAGCAGAATAGCAATAACTTACAAAATTACAAATATGGAGGCATATTGAAACAGAAATGCAGAGAGGGACACACAAACACAGGCTCTAATCCAGTCAATCAGTCTAACTATATTCAATTTAAATCCTACAATGACATGCTGCCAAATAAGGGTAGGGTTCTCTCTCTCCCACTAAACAAACACACACACACACACACACACACACACACACACACACACACACAGGGAGAGAGGACTAAGTTTCTAGGTCAGCCTGGGAGCTGCTGAATTTGAGTCCACCAATCAGAGAGGCTGTTTACATTTTCCCGCCAAAAGAGGTGCATCTTTTTACACACGCAGCAGAGAGAGGCACAGGATTATTGCAGTCTATTTCTCATAGTGACGACTCCCCTCAAACAAATGACCATAATTTCCTAACCGTAGGGGCTAGAAGGGTCATTCTTACACCGTTTTGTTCAGAAGACATGGGGGAATCTTCCAGTGTTTACAATTTATCATTAAAATATGAATTATTAAAGATATTTGACTTCTAATGCACCATAACTGAGTAGAGCGAAGCAAAAACTGCCTTGACTTGCCCTCAAACAACGCTTTGTAACTTGAAATCTGTTTGGAGTATCAATATCATTCTTTCACCGTAAGAGACAGCAGGCTTTGGTGAACAATCATGGAAATTTTCAGGTCTCTGTGGAAATCCAACAAAAAGTTATGACGAGAGAAAAAAGTGGTTCATTTCCAGACTTTGAAATCTGAAGAAATCTGAGCGAAGGACGAATTTCCTACCCTCAAACAAGTCCAACTCATTTCAGAACGGTAATACGTGAGAAAGAAATTCTTGAATTGTGAGCGTCAGGGGTGTCTGAAGATATTCGGGGACAAGCCTCATGTCTTAAAGTCGCTTCGTTAAGGAGATATGACGATTCGAATATGCCTCTCATTACAGAAATCCAGCGATGATTTTGAACAAGCTCTCCATTGACTTTATATGGAGAGTTTTGAGACCTTGTGTTGGTCTGAGGAGATTTGCCAAAATTCTATAAATCCCACAACAATGATAGTGACATTTTCTGAAAGCCAGCAAAAATACCTACGTTTTGATGTATAATTTGTGGAAGTTGAGTGAAAATTGAGCAAGTAGCAAGAAGTTGTTCGGACATGAAGTGAAAATTGCAAAACCTTCAGTGACACACTGGAAGCCAAGAGCATAGCAACCATAACAACGCATGTATTTTGTGAAAAATCATAATTTTGCAACTCAAAACTTTAAGGGGCATAAAAGTAAAACGGTAAAAGATTTGAAAAAGCTGATTTATACCTGAATAGCCCAATAATTTGAGAACATTTTAAAGTTTGAATGGTTGTTCTAGGTGAAAATATGAGGAAGTAGTTAAGTTTCAAAAACAAGCAAATTTTAGCAGAATTGCTGAAGTTTCCCATTCATTTCAATGGGACAAATTAAAGGAAAAAAGTGGAATATTTTAAAAAGTATAATAGTTAAAAATACCAAAAGATATAGCAGGAATTAGCAAAAATAGCTGAATAGTTTAAAGTTTGAACGGTGAAAATAGCACAAAAATTGTGGAAGTAGTTAAACGGCGAAAAGTGTACGGAAGTCCTAAGAATAATAATAACTAGAAAAAATTGCATTTCCTGCGAAAATGCTGTGTGGATGCCTTACGCTGAAGATTTCTGCTGAAAAAAGCAGAAAAAGTTGAAAAAACAAAAAACATTGCCCTGAGCGAGATTCGAACCTGGCCTTTCTGATCTATAGGCGGCGTCTCACCTTAC
Source organism: Aulonocara sp. 'chitande type north' Nkhata Bay (assembly GCF_057382095.1). Classification (NCBI taxonomy): domain Eukaryota; kingdom Metazoa; phylum Chordata; class Actinopteri; order Cichliformes; family Cichlidae; genus Aulonocara; species Aulonocara sp. 'chitande type north' Nkhata Bay. The sequence goes on from NC_141346.1 coordinate 15,333,021, forward strand.
TGGACCAAACTGATTCTTACAAAGAAGAGGTGGAGAGACTGACAATTCTGGTGAAATTAGCAGAAGCTGCTTAGTATTGTGCTAATAAGAGGTGAAAAGGCTAAACATTTAGCAGAAAAGAGGTGAATCAGAAGAAGTTCTGCTGAAAAGAGGTAAAGAAGCAAAAAGATGAGTTGAAAAGAGGTGTAGAAGTGCTTGCTGAAGATGGCTGTATGTGTAATGACACACTGGAGAGTGTCAAGAAAGCAGAGCGCATGCAAGCAGGGAACATGTGTAGCAACTGTCACAGGTAGGATTCGAAACTCTGCCCCCGGGTCTCACGGCAGCTGCCCTACCCTCTGAGCCAAATGAGTTCTGGTCTCAAGCAAATACATGATGAGAGAGAAAATGTGCACTGTGGAGCAGAAGCTCAAATTAGCAGAAAAGAGGTGAAGAGGAAGAACTTTGTTGTGAAATGAGGTAAAGAAACTGAAATTTGTGCTTAAAACAAGTGAAAAAGCTGAACTCTGAAATCCTGCTAAAACAGTAGTAGAGGCTGATATTTTTCAGCTACTCACTGAGCCAAACTGGTTCTCACGTAACTGAAAAAAGGTGGAAAAGCTTAAAATTCTAATGAAAACAGCAGAAGAGGCTAAGTGCACTGTGGAGCAGGAGCTCTAATTAGCAGAAAAGAGGTGAAGAGGAATAATTTCTGCTGAAAAGAGGTAAAGAAGCAAAAAGCCGAGTTGAAAAGAAGTGTAGAAGCAGAAGTGCTTGCTGAAGATGGCTGTATGTGTAATGACACACTGGAGAGTGTCAAGAAAGCAGAGCGCATGCAAGCAGTGAACATGTGTAGCAGCTGTCACAGGTAGGATTCGAACCTCTGCCACCGGGTCTCACGACAGATGCCCTACCCTCTGAGCCAAATGAGTTCTGGTCACAAGCAAAGATATGATGAGAGGGAAAATGTGCACTGTGGAGCAGCAGCTCAAATTAGCAGAAAAGAGGTGAAGAGGAAGAACTTTGTTGTGAAATGAGGTAAAGAAACTGAAATTTGTGCTTAAAACAAGTGAAAAAGCTGAACTCTGAAATCCTGCTAAAACAGCAGAAGAGGCTGATATTTTTCAGCTACTCATTGAGCCAAACTGGTTCTCACGTAACTGAAAAAAGGTGGAAAAGCTTAAAATTCTAATGAAAACAGCAGAAGAGGCTGAGTGCACTGTGGAACAGAAGCTCAAATTAGCAGAAAAGAGGTGAAAACAGCAGAAGAGGGTGAGATTTGTGCTGATAAGAGGTGAAACTGCGGAACCAATCAGAGGTACTGCTTCTGTCTGCTTCATCAGGCTGTGTACTTGTATGTATTTCTGCCATAGACTGTTAACCAGAATCTGAGGTCCATATTAGAAAAGCTGCTAAAATCATTAAACTTTGCAGAATTGTAATAAATTATCAATATGAATTACCGGTCTGTGATAGTGTATAAATTTGTAGTTAAAAAAAAAACATGTGGGCCAAGGTGGAATCGAACCCACGACCTCTGGTCTGAAGAGCGGTGTCATTACCAATCGCGCCACCTCTAAGGGGGCGGGCACTTTGAAAAAAAGGGTGATGAGGAGTCAGAATTAGATCGCGGTGAGACGCGAAAAACGCCGTTTTTTGGAGTTACAAAACGTCGTGTAACTCAAAAACTAGGTGGGATAGAAGCATAATTCTTGCACTGGGTGAATCAGCGGACTTTGGTGTACTTTGACTGCGATTTACATAGCTCTTTGTATCTCCGTCGCGGAGATATGACGAGAGAAGAAACGGCTTCATTTTCGGAATTTGAAAAATGAGAGGAGGACAGATTTCCACCCCTCAAACAAGTCTAACTCATCTCAGAACGGTAATAGGTGAGAAAATAATTCTTGAATTGTGAGTGTCAGGAGTGTCTGAAGATATACAGGGACAAGCCTCATGTCTTAACTTTGCTTCGTTAAGGAGATATGACGATTTGAAAATGCCTTCAGTTTCAGTATTTCAGCTCTGAGTTTCACAACCTCCCCATAGACTTTGAATGGGGAGTTTTTAGACCATGTGTCACTTCGAGGCAAATTGTGAAAAAAACGTAACTCTCACAATAATTATAGTGACACTGTCTTAAAGCCAGCAAAAATACCTACGTTTTGATGTATAATTTGTGGAAGTTGAGTGGAAATTGAGCGAGTAGCAAGGAGTTGTTCAGACATGAAGAGAAAATTCAGAACGGACGAGTGTGCAGTGGGAGTTAATTGCATAGCAACCATAGCAACACATGTATTTTCTGAAAAATCACAAAGTTGTAACTGAAAACTTAAAGAGTCATTACATGAAAACGGTAACAGATATGAAAAAGCTGAATCACACAGGAATAGCCCAATCATCTGAGAACGTTTTAAAGTTTGAATGGAGTTTCTAGGTGAAAGTATGAGGAAGTAGTTAAGTTTCAAAGACAAGCAAGTTTTAGCAGAATTGTAGAAGTTTCCCATTCATTTCAATGGGACAAATTAAAGGAAAAAAGTGTAATATTTTAAAAAGTATAATAGTAATAAGTACCAAAAGATATAGCAGTCGAAAGCAGAAATAGCAGAACAGTTTAGAGTTTGAATGGTAAAAATCGGCTGAAAACTGAGGGAGTAGTTAAGCGGCAAAGAAACGGAGCAACTAGAATAATAAAGGATAAAGAATAAAGAGAAACAGGATCTCAATAGTGTGGATGCCTACGGCATCCACCCAACTAGAAAAATTTGCATTTCCTGCGAAAATGCAGTGTGGATGCTTAAAGCTGAAGCTGTATGCAAAAACTAGCTGAAAAAGCTGAAAAGTTGCAGAAATTGTAAAAACTTTGCAGAAGCAAAAGAAGTTTGCTAAAATGGAATAACTTAGCAGAACTGCAATATCTTAGAGGAAACATAATACTTGGCAGAAATACAATAGCATAGCAGAATTTAGCAGAAATATTGTAACTTACCAGAAACATGATAACTTCTCAAAAATACAAGAATTTAGGAGAAATAGTATAAGATAACAGAAAGAATATATTTAGCCAAAAATACTTAAACATTACAGAAACACTATGATTTAGAAAAATAGTACAACAGAGCAGAAATATTGTGATTTACCAGAGACACTGTGATGAACTATGAATATTGTAATTTTAAATTAAGACTATGTTTTAGCACAAATATTATAATTTGGCAGGAATACTATAATTTAGCAGAAATACTATATTAAGCACAAATCCTATAAAAAGCAGAAATGGTATGATTAAGCATAAATACTACATTTAGTAGAAATACTTTGTTTTAGCACAAATCCTATAAAAAGCAGAAATACTGTACTATGATTTAGTAGAAAAACTATAATTAATCAGAAATACTAAATTTAGCAGAAATACTATATTAAGCACAAATCCTATAAAAAGCAGAAATACTGTACTATGATTTAGTAGAAAAACTATAATTAATCAGAAATACTAAATTTAGCAGAAATACTATATTAAGCACAAATCCTATAAAAAGCAGAAATACTGTACTATGATTTAGTAGAAAAACTATAATTAATCAGAAATACTAAATTTAGCAGAAATACTATATTAAGCACAAATACTATGAAAAGCAGAAATAGTATGATTAAGCATAAATACTACATTTAGCAGAAATACTATATTAAGCACAAATCCTATAAAAGCAGAAATAGTATGATTTAGCACAATAGTAATAAGTTAAACAGAAAAATTGGAAAAGCAAAATGGACAGCTGAAAAAATGCTGAACATGCTGAGGGTCCCTCAAATATACTTGTTAAATGACAAAAATCTGCAAAAAAATTTATTACAGCCACACAATCACAAATATGTACACATGAGGAAACACACATGCACAGAGAGACCCACACACAAGATCCAATTCAGTCAACCAGTCTAAATATATTGAATTTAAATCTTAGAATGAGATCATCCCATTAAAAGCCTTTCTCTCTCTCTCTCTCTCTCTCTCTCTCTCTCTCTCTCTCTCTCTCTGTCACACACACACACACACACACACACACACACACACACACAGGGAGAGAGAAGTAAGTTTCTAGGTCAGCCTGGGAGCTGGTGAATTTGAATCCACCAATCAGAGAGGCTGTGCACTTTTCCCCACCAAAACAGGTGCATCTGTTTACACACGCAGCAGCACAGAGAGACACAGGATTTTTGCAGTCTATTTCTCATAGTGACGACTCCCCTCAAACAAATGACCGTAATTTCCTAACCGTAGGGGCTAGAACGGTCATTCTTACACCGTTTTGTTCAGAAGAGATGGGGGATTCTTCAAGTGTTGACAATTTAATATTAAAATATGAATTTTTAGAGGTATATGACATGGATGACTTGTTGACTTAGAAGCCACGAATTCCCCAATATGCAAATTTGAATGCCTGAGACCACATATGTGATTGGCTGGCTGGGAAGCCGTGCAGGCCCTGATTTGTGGATTTGAATTCCTCAGCCCTCAGATATGATTGGCTGGCTTAGAAGCCACGAAGGCCCCAATATGCAAATTTGAATGCCTCAGGACACTTATTTGATTGGCTGGGAAACTGTGCAGGCCCTGATTTGAAAATTTGAATGTCTCAGTCCTCACAGAGGATTGGCTGCCTGGGGACCTGGCAGAAATATATAGAAATACTATTATTAAGCATAAATACTACATTTAGTAGAAATACTATGTTTTAGCACAAATATTATAAAAAGAAGAAAAACTATAATTTAGCAGAAATACTATATTAAGCACAAATCCTATAAAAAGCAGAAATACTATAATTTAGAACAAATAGTATAAAAAGCAGAAATACTATAATTTAGCAGAAATACTATGTTAGGCACAAATCCTATAAAAAGCAGAAATACTATAATTTAGCAGAAATACTATGTTAGGCACAAATCCTATAAAAAGCAGAAATACTATAATTTAGCAGAAATACTATATTAGGCATAAATCCTATAAAAAGCAGAAATACTATAATTTAGCAGAAATACTATATTAAGCACAAATCCTATAAAAAGCAGAAATACTATAATTTAGAACAAATAGTATAAAAAGCAGAAATACTATAATTTAGCAGAAATACTATGTTAGGCACAAATCCTATAAAAAGCAGAAATACTATAATTTAGCAGAAATACTATATTAGGCATAAATCCTATGAAAAGCAGTAATAGTATGATTTAGCAGAAATACTGTATTTAGCACAAGTACCGAAAAGTACCAGAAATACTATGATTTAGCAGAATAGTAATAACTTATTGAAACACAAATGCACAGAGGGACACACAAACACAGGCTCTAATCCAGTCAACCAGTCTAACTATGTTCAATTTAAATCCTACAATGACATGCTGTCAAATAAGGGCAGGGTCCTCTCTCCCCCACTAAACACACACACACACACACACACACACACACACACACACACACACACACACACACACACACACACACACACACACAGGGAGAGAGGACTAAGTTTCTAGGTCAGCCTGGGAGCTGCTGAATTTGAATCCACCAATCAGAGAGGCTGTTTACGTTTTCCCGCCAAAACAGGTGCATCTTTTTACACACGCAGCACAGAGACATAGACCTGCTTCTTTCAGTTTATTTCACATAGTGAGGATTCCCCTCAAACAAATGACCATAATTTCCTAACCATAGGGGCTAGAGCGGTCATTCTTACACCGTTTTGTTCAGAAGAGATGGGGGAATCTTCAAGTGTTGACAATTTATCATTAAAATATGAATTTTTAGAGATATATGACATGGATGACTTGTTGACTTAGAAGCCACGAATTCCCCAATATGCAAATTTGAATACCTGGAGCCCACATACATGATTGGCTGGCTGGGAAGCTGTGCAGGCCCTGATTTGTGGATTTGAATTCCTCAGCCCTCAGATATGATTGGCTGGCTTAGAAGCCATGAAGGCCCCAATATGCAAATTTGAATGCCTCAGGACACATATATGATTGGCTGGGAAGCCGTGCAGGCCCTGATTTGAAAATTTGAATTTCTCAGTCCTCACAGAGGATTGGCTGCCTGGGGACCTGGCAGAAATATATAGAAATACTATGATTAAGCATAAATACTACATTTAGTAGAAATACTATGTTTTAGCACAAATAGTATAAAAAGCAGAAATACTATAATTTAGCAGAAATACTATATTAAGCACAAATCCTATAAAAAGCAGAAATAGGATGATTAAGCATAAATACTACATTTAGTAGAAATACTATGTTTTAGCACAAATAGTATAAAAAGCAGAAATATTGTAATTTAGCAGAAATACTATATTAGGCACAAATCTTATAAAATAGCAGAAATAGTATTATTTAGCACAATAGTAATAAGTTAAACAGAAAAATTGGAAAAGCAAAATGGACAGCTGAAAAAATGCTGAACATGCTGAGGGTCCCTCAAATATACTTGTTAAATGAAAAAATCAGCAAAAAAATGCACAGGGCGAGAGAAGTAAGTTTCTAGGTCAGCCTGGGAGCTGCTGAATTTGAATCCACCAATCAGAGAGCCTGTGTACTTTTTCCCGCCAAAACATGTGCCTCTTTTTACACACGCAGCACAGAGAGGCACAGGATTATTGCAGCCTATTTCTCATAGTGAGGACTCCCCTCAAACAAATGACCATAATTTCCAAACCGTAGGGGCTAGAGCGGTCATTCTTACACCGTTTTGTTCAGAAGAGATGGGGGAATCTTCCAGTGTTTACAATTTATCATTAAAATATGAATTATTAAAGATATTTGACTTCTAATGCACCATAACTGAGTAGAGCGAAGCAAAAACTGCCTTGACTTGCCCTCAAACAACGCTTTCTAACTCGAAATCTATTTGGAGTATCGATATCATTCTTTCACCGTAAGAGACAGCAGGCTTTGGTGAACAATCATGGAAATTTTCAGGTCTCTGTGGAAATCCAACAAAAAGTTATGATGAGAGAAAAAAGTGGTTCATTTCCACAGTTTGAAATCTGAAGAAATCTGAGCGAAGGACGAATTTCCTACCCTCAAACAAGTCCAACTCATTTCAGAACGGTAATAGGTGAGAAAGAAATTCTTGAATTGTGAGCGTCAGGGGTGTCTGAAGATATTCGGGGACAAGCCTCATGTCTTAACTTTGCTTCGTTAAGGAGATATGACGATTCGAATATGCCTCTCATTACAGAAATCCAGCGGTGATTTTGAACAAGCTCTCCATTCACTTTATATGGAGAGTTTTCTGACCTTGTGTTAGTCTGAGGAGATTTGCAAAAATTCTATAAATCCCACAACAATGATGGTGACATTTTCTGAAAGCCAGCAAAAATACCTACGTTTTGATGTATAATTTGTGGAAGTTGAGTGAAAATTGAGCAAGTAGCAGGAAGTTGTTCGGACATGAAGTGAAAATTGCAAAACCTTCAGTGGCACACTGGAAGCCAAGAGCATAGCAACCATAACAACACATGTATTTTGTGAAAAATCACAATTTTGCAACTCAAAACTTTAAGAGGCATAAAAGTAAAACAGTAAAAGATTTGAAAAAGCTGAATCATACCTGAATAGCCCAATAATTTGTGAACATTTTAAAGTTTGAATGGTTGTTCTAGGTGAAAATATGAGGAAGTAGTTAAGTTTCAAAAACAAGCAAATTTTAGCAGAATTGCTGAAGTTTCCCATTCATTTCAATGGGACAAATTAAAGGAAAAAAGTGGAATATTTTAAAAAGTATAATAGTTAAAAATACCAAAAGATATAGCAGGAATTAGCAAAAATAGCTGAATAGTTTAAATTTTGAACGGTGAAAATAGCACAAAAATTGTGGAAGTAGTTAAACGGCGAAAAGTGTACGGAAGTCCTAAGAATAATAATAACTAGAAAAATTTGCATTTCCTGCGAAAATGCAGTGTGGATGCTTAAAGCTGAAGCTGTATGCAAAAAGTAGCTGAAAAAGCTGAAAAGTTGCAGAAATTGTAAAAACTTTGCAGAAGCAAAGGAACATTGCTAAAATGTAATAATTTAGCAGAACTGCAATATCTTAGAGGAAACATAATACTTGGCAGAAATACAATAGCATAGCAGAACTTAGCAGAAATATTGTAACTTACCAGAAACATGATAACTTCTCAAAAATACAAGAATTTAGGAGAAATAGTATAAGATAACAGAAAGAATATATTTAGCCAAAAATACTTAAACATTACAGAAACACTATGATTTAGAAAAATAGTACAACATAGCAGAAATATTGTGATTTACCAGAGACACTGTGATGACCTATGAATATTGTAATTTTAAATTAAGACTATGTTTTAGCACAAATATTATAATTTGGCAGAAATACAATTATATAGCAGAAATGCTATATTTAGAAAGAAAAATATAATATAGTAGAAATACAATGATTTAGCAGAAATACTACAATATAGCATAATAACAATGATTTAGAACAAATACTATGATTGAGCAGAATAGCAATAACTGAAGTAGAAATATTGGAAAAGTTAAATGACAAGATGAAAAAAAAAACAGAATATGGTTAAGTTCCCTCAAAACTAATTGTTGTTCACATGTGGAAAAAAACGAAATAAAAATAAATTAAAAAACAAGAAGGAACAGCCAACAATTACACATAAAATCAAATATGTATACACAAATGCACAGAGAGAGAGACACACAGAGGGTCTATGCCAGTCAACCAGTCTAAATATATTATATGTTTTTCCAACAATGAGATGCTGCCCTAAAGTTGGTCTCTCTCTCTCTCTCTCTCTCTCTGTCACACACACACACACACACACACACACACACACACACACACACACACACACACAGGGAGAGAAAAGTGAGTTTGTAGGTCAGCCTGGGAGCTGCTGAATTTGAATCCACCAATCAGAGAGCCTGTGCACTCTTTCCCTCCAAAACAGGTGCATCCTTTTTACACACGCAGCACAGAGAGACACAGGATCATTGCAGTCTATTTCTCATAATGACGACTCCCCTCAAACAAATGACCATAATTTCCTAACCGTAGGAGCTAGAACGGTCATTCTTACACCGTTTTGTTCAGAAGAGATGGGGGAATCTTCCAGTGTTTACAATTTATCATTAAAATATGAATTTTTAGAGATATATGACACCGATGACTTGTTGACTTAGAAGCCACGAATTCCCCAATATGCAAATTTGAATACCTGGAGCCCACATACATGATTGGCTGGCTGGGAAGCTGTGCAGGCCCTGATTTGTGGATTTGAATTCCTCAGCCCTCAGATATGATTGGCTGGCTTAGAAGCCATGAAGTCCCCAATATGCAAATTTGAATGCCTCAGGACACATATATGATTGGCTGGGAAACCGTGCAGGACCTGATTTGAAAATTTGAATGTCTAAGTCCTCACAGAGGATTGGCTGCCTGGGGACCAGGCAAAAATATATAGAAATACTATGATTAAGCATAAATACTACATTTAGTAGAAATACTATGTTTTAGCACAAATACTATAAAAAGCAGAAATACTATAATTTAGCACAAATACTATATTAAGCACAAATCCTATAAAAAGCAGAAATACTATATTAAGCACAAATTCTATAAAAAGCAGAAATACTATATTAAGCACAAATCCTATAAAAAGCAGAAATACTATATTAAGCACAAATCCTATTAAAAGCAGAAATACTATATTAAGCACAAATCTTATAAAATAGCAGAAACAGTATGATTTAGCACAATAGTAATAAGTTAAACAGAAAAATTGGAAAAGCAAAATGGACAGCTGAAAAAATGCTGAACATGCTGAGGGTCCCTCAAATATACTTGTTAAATGAAAAAAATCAGCAAAAAAATGCACAGGGAGAGAGAAGTAAGTTTCTAGGTCAGCCTGGGAGCTGCTGAATTTGAATCCACCAATCAGAGAGCCTGTGTACTTTTTCCCGCCAAAACATGTGCCTCTTTTTACACACGCAGCACAGAGAGGCACAGGATTATTGCAGCCTATTTCTCATAGTGAGGACTCCCCTCAAACAAATGACCATAATTTCCAAACAGTAGGGGCTAGAGCGGTCATTCTTACACCGTTTTGTTCAGAAGAGATGGGGGAATCTTCCAGTGTTTACAATTTATCATTAAAATATGAATTATTAAAGATATTTGACTTCTAATGCACCATAACTGAGTAGAGCGAAGCAAAAACTGCCTTGACTTGCCCTCAAACAACGCTTTGTGACTTGAAATCTATTTGGAGTATCGATATCATTCTTTCACCGTAAGAGACAGCAGGCTTTGGTGAACAATCATGGAAATTTTCAGGTCTCTGTGGAAATCCAACAAAAAGTTATGACGAGAGAAAAAAGTGGTTCATTTCCACAGTTTGAAATCTGAAGAAATCTGAGCGAAGCACGAATTTCCTACCCTCAAACAAGTCCAACTCATTTCAGAACGGTAATAGGTGAGAAAGAAATTCTTGAATTGTGAGCGTCAGGGGTGTCTGAAGATATTCGGGGACAAGCCTCATGTCTTAACTTTGCTTCGTTAAGGAGATATGACGATTCGAATATGCCTCTCATTACAGAAATCCAGCGGTGATTTTGAACAAGCTCTCCATTCACTTTATATGGAGAGTTTTCTGACCTTGTGTTAGTCTGAGGAGATTTGCAAAAATTCTATAAATCCCACAACAATGATGGTGACATTTTCTGAAAGCCAGCAAAAATACCTACGTTTTGATGTATAATTTGTGGAAGTTGAGTGAAAATTGAGCAAGTAGCAAACAGTTGTTCGGACATGAAGTGAAAATTGCAAAACCTTCAGTGGCACACTGGAAGCCAAGAGCATAGCAACCATAACAACGCATGTATTTTGTGAAAAATCACAATTTTGCAACTCAAAACTTTAAGAGGCATAAAAGTAAAACAGTAAAAGATTTGAAAAAGCTGAATTATACCTGAATAGCCCAATAATTTGTGAACATTTTAAAATTTGAATGGTTGTTCTAGGTGAAAGTATGAGGAAGTAGTTAAGTTTCAAAAACAAGCAAATTTTAGCAGAATTGCTGAAGTTTCCCATTCATTTCAATGGGACAAATTAAAGGAAAAAAGTGGAATATTTTAAAAAGTATAATAGTTAAAAATAGCAAAAGATATAGCAGGAAAGAGCAAAAATAGCTGAATAGTTTAAAATTTGAACGGTGAAAATCGGCTGAAAATTGTGGAAGTAGTTAAACGGCGAAAAGTGTACGGAAGTCCTAAGAATAATAATAATAACTAGAAAAATTTGCATTTCCTGCGAAAATGCAGTGTGGATGCTTAAAGCTGAAGCTGTATGCAAAAAGTAGCTGAAAAAGCTGAAAAGTTGCAGAAATTGTAAAAACTTTGCAGAAGCAAAAGAAGTTTGCTAAAATGGAATAACTTAGCAGAACTGCAATATCTTAGAGGAAACATAATACTTGGCAGAGATACAATAGCATAGCAGAATTTAGCAGAAATATTGTAACTTACCAGAAACATGATAACTTCTCAAAAATACAAGAATTTAGGAGAAATAGTATAAGATAACAGAAAGAATATATTTAGCCAAAAATACTTAAACATTACAGAAACACTATGATTTAGAAAAATAGTACAACAGAGCAGAAATATTGTGATTTACCAGAGACACTGTGATGAACTATGAATACTGTAATTTTAAATTAAGACTATGTTTTAGCACAAATATTATAATTTGGCAGAAATACTATAATTTAGCAGAAATACTATGTTTTAGCACAAATCCCATAAAAAGCAGAAATACTATAATTTAGCAGAAATACTATATTAAGCACAAATCCTATAAAAAGCAGAAATACTATATTAAGCACAAATCCTATAAAAAGCAGAAATACTATATTAAGCACAAATTCTACAAAAAGCAGAAATACTATATTAAGCACAAATCCTTTAAAAAACAGAAATACTATATTAAGCACAAATCTTATGAAATAGCAGAAATAGTATGATTTAGCACAATAGTAATAAGTTAAACAGAAAAATTGGAAACAAACACAGGCTCTAATCCAGTCAACCAGTCTAACTATATTCAATTTAAATCCTACAATGACATGCTGCCAAATAAGGGCAGGGTCCTCTCTCTCCCACTAAACACACACACACACACACACACACACACACACACACACACACACACACACACACACACACACACAGGGAGAGAGAAGTAAGTTTCTAGGTCAGCCTGGGAGCTGCTGAATTTGAATCCACCAATCAGAGAGGCTGTGCACTTTTCCCCACCAAAACGGGTGCTTCTGTTTACACACGCAGCACAGAGAGAGACACAGGATTATTGCAGTCTATTTCTCATAGTGACGACTCCCCTCAAACAAATGACCATAATTTCCTAACCGTAGGGGCTAGAACGGTCATTCTTACACCGTTTTGTTCAGAAGAGATGGGGGAATCTTCAAGTGTTGACAATTTATCATTAAAATATGAATTTTTAGAGCTATATGACATGGATGACTTGTTGACTTAGAAGCCACGAATTCCCCAATATGCAAATTTGAATGCCTGAGGCCACATATATGATTGGCTGGCTGGGAAGCTGTGCAGGCCCTGATTTGTGGATTTGAATTCCTCAGCCCTCAGATATAATTGGCTGGCTTAGAAGCCATGAAGGCACCAATATGCAAATTTGAATGCCTCAGGACACTTATATGATTGGCTGGGAAACCGTGCAGGCCCTGATTTGAAAATTTGAATGTCTCAGTCCTCACAGAGGATTGGCTGCCTGGGGACCTGGCAGAAATATATAGAAATAGTATGATTAAGCATAAATACTACATTTAGTAGAAATACTATGTTTTAGCACAAATACTATAAAAAGCAGAAATACTATAATTTAGCAGAAATACCATATTAAGCACAAATCATATAAAAAGCAGAAATACTATATTAAGCACAAATTCTATAAAAAGCAGAAATACTATATTAAGCACAAATCCTATTAAAAGCAGAAATACTATATTAAGCACAAATCTTATGAAATAGCAGAAACAGTATGATTTAGCACAATAGTAATAAGTTAAACAGAAAAATTGGAAAAGCAAAATGGACAGCTGAAAAAATGCTGAACATGCTGAGGGTCCCTCAAATATACTTGTTAAATGAAAAAATCAGCATAAAAGTGCACAGGGAGAGAGAAGTAAGTTTCTAGGTCAGCCTGGGAGCTGCTGAATTTGAATCCACCAATCAGAGAGCCTGTGTACTTTTTCCCGCCAAAACAGGTGCATCTTTTTACACACGCAGCAGAGAGAGGCACAGGATTATTGCAGGCTATTTCTCATAGTGAGGACTCCCCTCAAACAAATGACCATAATTTCCTAACCGTAGGGGCTAGAGCGGTCATTCTTACACCGTTTTGTTCAGAAGAGATGGGGGAATCTTCCAGTGTTAACAATTTATCATTAAAATGTGAATTTTTAGAGATATACGACATGGATGACTTGTTGACTTAGAAGCCACGAATTCCCCCAATATGCAAATTTGAATGCCTGAGGCCACATATATGATTGGCTGCCCGGGAAGCCGTGCAGGCCCTGATTTGTGGATTTGAATTCCTCAGCCCTCAGATATGATTGGCTGGCTTAGAAGCCATGAAGGCCCCAATATGCAAATTTGAATGCCTCAGGACACATATATGATTGGCTGGGAAACCGTGCAGGCCCTGATTTGAAAATTTGAATGTCTAAGTCCTCACAGAGGATTGGCTGCCTGGGGACCTGGCAGAAATATATAGAAATACTATGATTAAGCATAAATACTACATTTAGTAGAAATACTATGTTTTAGCACAAATACTATAAAAAGCAGAAATACTATAATTTAGCAGAAATACTATATTAAGCACAAATCCTATAAAAAGCAGAAATACTATATTAGGCACAAATCCTATAAAAAGCAGAAATAGTATGATTAAGCATAAATACTACATTTAGTAGAAATATTATGTTTTAGCACAAATAGTATAAAAAGCAGAAATATTATAATTTAGCACAAATAGTATAAAAAGCAGAAATATTATAATTTAGCACAAATAGTATAAAAAGCAGAAATACTACATTTAGTAGAAATACTATGTTTTAGCACAAATAGTATAAAAAGCAGAAATATTATAATTTAGCACAAATAGTATAAAAAGCAGAAATATTATAATTTAGCACAAATAGTATAAAAAGCAGAAATATTATAATTTAGCACAAATAGTATAAAAAGCAGAAATACTACATTTAGTAGAAATACTATGTTTTAGCACAAATAGTAAAATAAAGCAGAAATACTATAATTTAGCAGAAATACTGTATTTAGCACAAGTACCGAAAAGTACCAGAAATACTATGATTTAGCAGAATAGCAATAACTTACAAAATTACAAATATGGAGGCATATTGAAACACAAATGCACAGAGGGACACACAAACACAGGCTCTAATCCCGTCAATCAGTCTAACTATATTCAATTTAAATCCTACAATGACATGCTGCCAAATAAGGGTAGGGTTCTCTCTCTCCCACTAAACACACACACACACACACACACACACACACACACACACACAGACAGACAGACACAGAGGGAGAGAGCTGCCGAATTTAAATCCACCAATCAGAGTGGCTGTTTATGTTTTCCCGCCAAAAAAGGTGCATCGTTTTACACACGCAGCAGAGAGAGGCACAGGATTATTGCAGTCTATTTCTCATAGTGAGGACTCCCCTCAAACAAATGACCATAATTTCCTAACCGTAGGGGCTAGAGCGGTCATTCTTACACCGTTTTGTTCAGAAGACATGGGGGAATCTTCCAGTGTTTACAATTTATCATTAAAATATGAATTATTAAAGATATTTGACTTCTAATGCACCATAACTGAGTAGAGCGAAGCAAAAACTGCCTTGACTTGCCCTCAAACAACGCTTTGTAACTTGAAATCTATTTGGAGTATCGATATCATTCTTTCACCGTAAGAGACAGCAGGCTTTGGCGAACAATCATGGAAATTTTCAGGTCTCTGTGGAAATCCAACAAAAAGTTATGACGAGAGAAAAAAGTGGTTCATTTCCAGACTTTGAAATCTGAAGAAATCTGAGCGAAGGACGAATTTCCTACCCTCAAACAAGTCCAACTCATTTCAGAACGGTAATAGTTGAGAAAGAAATTCTTGAATTGTGAGCGTCAGGAGTGTCTGAAGATATGCCGGGACAAGCCTCATGTCTTAACTTTGCTTCGTTAAGGAGATATGACGATTCGAATATGCCTCTCATTACAGAAATGCAGCGGTGATTTTGAACAAACTCTCCATTGATTTTATATGGAGAGTTTTCTGACCTTGTGTTAGTCTGAGGAGATTTGCAAAAATTCTATAAATCCCACAACAATGATGGTGACATTTTCTGAAAGCCAGAAAAATTACCTACGTTTTGATGTATAATTTGTGGAAGTTGAGTGAATATTGAGCAAGTAGCAAACAGTTGTTCGGACATGAAGCGAAAATTGCAAAACCTTCAGTGGCACACTGGAAGCCAAGAGCATAGCAACCATAACAACACATGTATTTTGTGAAAAATCACAATTTTGCAACTCAAAACTTTAAGAGGCATAAAAGTAAAACAGTAAAACATTTGAAAAAGCTGAATCATACCTGAATAGCCCAATAATTTGTGAACATTTTAAAATTTGAATGGTTGTTCTAGGTGAAAGTATGAGGAAGTAGTTAAGTTTCAAAAACAAGCAAATTTTAGCAGAATTGCTGAAGTTTCCCATTCATTTCAATGGGACAAATTAAAGGAAAAAAGCTTAATATTTTAAAAAGTATAATAGTTAAAAATACCAAAAGATATAGCAGGAATTAGCAAAAATAGCTGAATAGTTTAAAGTTTGAACGGTGAAAATAGCACAAAAACTGTGGAAGTAGTTAAACGGCGAAAAGTGTACGGAAGTCCTAAGAATAATAAAGAATAAAGAGAAACAGGAACTCAATAGTGTGGATGCTTAAAGCATCCACACAATAATAATAAAGAATAAAGAGAAACAGGAACTCAATAGTGTGGATGCTTAAAGCATCCACACAATAAAGAACTAGAAAAATTTGCATTTCCTGCGAAAATGCAGTGTGGATGCTTAAAGCTGAAGCTGTATGCAAAAAGTAGCTGAAAAAGCTGAAAAGTTGCAGAAATTGTAAAAACTTTGCAGAAGCAAAGGAACATTGCTAAAATGTAATAATTTAGCAGAACTGCAATATCTTAGAGGAAACATAATACTTGGCAGAAATACAATAGCATAGCAGAACTTAGCAGAAATATTGTAACTTACCAGAAACATGATAACTTCTCAAAAATACAAGAATTTAGGAGAAATAGTATAAGATAACAGAAAGAATATATTTAGCCAAAAATACTTAAACATTACAGAAACACTATGATTTAGAAAAATAGTACAACATAGCAGAAATATTGTGATTTACCAGAGACACTGTGATGACCTATGAATATTGTAATTTTAAATTAAGACTATGTTTTAGCACAAATATTATAATTTGGCAGAAATACAATTATATAGCAGAAATGCTATATTTAGAAAGAAAAATATAATATAGTAGAAATACAATGATTTAGCAGAAATACTACAATATAGCATAATAACAATGATTTAGAACAAATACTATGATTGAGCAGAATAGCAATAACTGAAGTAGAAATATTGGAAAAGTTAAATGACAAGATGAAAAAAAAAACAGAATATGGTTAAGTTCCCTCAAAACTAATTGTTGTTCACATGTGGAAAAAAACGAAATAAAAATAAATTAAAAAACAAGAAGGAACAGCCAACAATTACACATAAAATCAAATATGTATACACAAATGCACAGAGAGAGAGACACACAGAGGGTCTATGCCAGTCAACCAGTCTAAATATATTATATGTTTTTCCAACAATGAGATGCTGCCCTAAAGTTGGTCTCTCTCTCTCTCTCTCTCTCTGTCACACACACACACACACACACACACACACACACACACACACACACACACACACAGGGAGAGAAAAGTGAGTTTGTAGGTCAGCCTGGGAGCTGCTGAATTTGAATCCACCAATCAGAGAGCCTGTGCACTCTTTCCCTCCAAAACAGGTGCATCCTTTTTACACACGCAGCACAGAGAGACACAGGATCATTGCAGTCTATTTCTCATAATGACGACTCCCCTCAAACAAATGACCATAATTTCCTAACCGTAGGAGCTAGAACGGTCATTCTTACACCGTTTTGTTCAGAAGAGATGGGGGAATCTTCCAGTGTTTACAATTTATCATTAAAATATGAATTTTTAGAGATATATGACACCGATGACTTGTTGACTTAGAAGCCACGAATTCCCCAATATGCAAATTTGAATACCTGGAGCCCACATACATGATTGGCTGGCTGGGAAGCTGTGCAGGCCCTGATTTGTGGATTTGAATTCCTCAGCCCTCAGATATGATTGGCTGGCTTAGAAGCCATGAAGTCCCCAATATGCAAATTTGAATGCCTCAGGACACATATATGATTGGCTGGGAAACCGTGCAGGACCTGATTTGAAAATTTGAATGTCTAAGTCCTCACAGAGGATTGGCTGCCTGGGGACCAGGCAGAAATATATAGAAATACTATGATTAAGCATAAATACTACATTTAGTAGAAATACTATGTTTTAGCACAAATACTATAAAAAGCAGAAATACTATAATTTAGCACAAATACTATTTTAAGCACAAATCCTATAAAAAGCAGAAATACTATATTAAGCACAAATTCTATAAAAAGCAGAAATACTATATTAAGCACAAATCCTATAAAAAGCAGAAATACTATATTAAGCACAAATCCTATTAAAAGCAGAAATACTATATTAAGCACAAATCTTATAAAATAGCAGAAACAGTATGATTTAGCACAATAGTAATAAGTTAAACAGAAAAATTGGAAAAGCAAAATGGACAGCTGAAAAAATGCTGAACATGCTGAGGGTCCCTCAAATATACTTGTTAAATGAAAAAAATCAGCAAAAAAATGCACAGGGAGAGAGAAGTAAGTTTCTAGGTCAGCCTGGGAGCTGCTGAATTTGAATCCACCAATCAGAGAGCCTGTGTACTTTTTCCCGCCAAAACATGTGCCTCTTTTTACACACGCAGCACAGAGAGGCACAGGATTATTGCAGCCTATTTCTCATAGTGAGGACTCCCCTCAAACAAATGACCATAATTTCCAAACAGTAGGGGCTAGAGCGGTCATTCTTACACCGTTTTGTTCAGAAGAGATGGGGGAATCTTCCAGTGTTTACAATTTATCATTAAAATATGAATTATTAAAGATATTTGACTTGTAATGCACCATAACTGAGTAGAGCGAAGCAAAAACTGCCTTGACTTGCCCTCAAACAACGCTTTGTGACTTGAAATCTATTTGGAGTATCGATATCATTCTTTCACCGTAAGAGACAGCAGGCTTTGGTGAACAATCATGGAAATTTTCAGGTCTCTGTGGAAATCCAACAAAAAGTTATGACGAGAGAAAAAAGTGGTTCATTTCCACAGTTTGAAATCTGAAGAAATCTGAGCGAAGGACGAATTTCCTACCCTCAAACAAGTCCAACTCATTTCAGAACGGTAATAGGTGAGAAAGAAATTCTTGAATTGTGAGCGTCAGGGGTGTCTGAAGATATTCGGGGACAAGCCTCATGTCTTAACTTTGCTTCGTTAAGGAGATATGACGATTCGAATATGCCTCTCATTACAGAAATCCAGCGGTGATTTTGAACAAGCTCTCCATTCACTTTATATGGAGAGTTTTCTGACCTTGTGTTAGTCTGAGGAGATTTGCAAAAATTCTATAAATCCCACAACAATGATGGTGACATTTTCTGAAAGCCAGCAAAAATACCTACGTTTTGATGTATAATTTGTGGAAGTTGAGTGAAAATTGAGCAAGTAGCAAACAGTTGTTCGGACATGAAGAGAAGACTGCAAAACCTTCAGTGACACACTGGAAGCCAAGAGCATAGCAACCATAACAACGCATGTATTTTGTGAAAAATCACAATTTTGCAACTCAAAACTTTAAGAGGCATAAAAGTAAAACAGTAGAAGATTTGAAAAAGCTGAATCATACCTGAATAGCCCAATAATTTGTGAACATTTTAAAATTTGAATGGTTGTTCTAGGTGAAAATATGAGGAAGTAGTTAAGTTTCAAAAACAAGCAAATTTTAGCAGAATTGCTGAAGTTTCCCATTCATTTCAATGGGACAAATTAAAGGAAAAAAGTGGAATATTTTAAAAAGTTTAATAGTTAAAAATACCAAAAGATATAGCAGGAAAGAGCAAAAATAGCTGAATAGTTTAAAATTTGAACGGTGAAAATAGCACAAAAATTGTGGAAGTAGTTAAACGGCGAAAAGTGTACGGAAGTCCTAAGAATAATAATAATAACTAGAAAAATTTGCATTTCCTGCGAAAATGCAGTGTGGATGCTTAAAGCTGAAGCTGTATGCAAAAAGTAGCTGAAAAAGCTGAAAAGTTGCAGAAATTGTAAAAACTTTGCAGAAGCAAAGGAACATTGCTAAAATGTAATAATTTAGCAGAACTGCAATATCTTAGAGGAAACATAATACTTGGCAGAAATACAATAGCATAGCAGAACTTAGCAGAAATATTGTAACTTACCAGAAACATGATAACTTCTCAAAAATACAAGAATTTAGGAGAAATAGTATAAGATAACAGAAAGAATATATTTAGCCAAAAATACTTAAACATTACAGAAACACTATGATTTAGAAAAATAGTACAACATAGCAGAAATATTGTGATTTACCAGAGACACTGTGATGACCTATGAATATTGTAATTTTAAATTAAGACTATGTTTTAGCACAAATATTATAATTTGGCAGAAATACAATTATATAGCAGAAATGCTATATTTAGAAAGAAAAATATAATATAGTAGAAATACAATGATTTAGCAGAAATACTACAATATAGCATAATAACAATGATTTAGAACAAATACTATGATTGAGCAGAATAGCAATAACTGAAGTAGAAATATTGGAAAAGTTAAATGACAAGATGAAAAAAAAAACAGAATATGGTTAAGTTCCCTCAAAACTAATTGTTGTTCACATGTGGAAAAAAACGAAATAAAAATAAATTAAAAAACAAGAAGGAACAGCCAACAATTACACATAAAATCAAATATGTATACACAAATGCACAGAGAGAGAGACACACAGAGGGTCTATGCCAGTCAACCAGTCTAAATATATTATATGTTTTTCCAACAATGAGATGCTGCCCTAAAGTTGGTCTCTCTCTCTCTCTCTCTCTCTGTCACACACACACACACACACACACACACACACACACACACACACACACACACACAGGGAGAGAAAAGTGAGTTTGTAGGTCAGCCTGGGAGCTGCTGAATTTGAATCCACCAATCAGAGAGCCTGTGCACTCTTTCCCTCCAAAACAGGTGCATCCTTTTTACACACGCAGCACAGAGAGACACAGGATCATTGCAGTCTATTTCTCATAATGACGACTCCCCTCAAACAAATGACCATAATTTCCTAACCGTAGGAGCTAGAACGGTCATTCTTACACCGTTTTGTTCAGAAGAGATGGGGGAATCTTCCAGTGTTTACAATTTATCATTAAAATATGAATTTTTAGAGATATATGACACCGATGACTTGTTGACTTAGAAGCCACGAATTCCCCAATATGCAAATTTGAATACCTGGAGCCCACATACATGATTGGCTGGCTGGGAAGCTGTGCAGGCCCTGATTTGTGGATTTGAATTCCTCAGCCCTCAGATATGATTGGCTGGCTTAGAAGCCATGAAGTCCCCAATATGCAAATTTGAATGCCTCAGGACACATATATGATTGGCTGGGAAACCGTGCAGGACCTGATTTGAAAATTTGAATGTCTAAGTCCTCACAGAGGATTGGCTGCCTGGGGACCAGGCAGAAATATATAGAAATACTATGATTAAGCATAAATACTACATTTAGTAGAAATACTATGTTTTAGCACAAATACTATAAAAAGCAGAAATACTATAATTTAGCACAAATACTATTTTAAGCACAAATCCTATAAAAAGCAGAAATACTATATTAAGCACAAATTCTATAAAAAGCAGAAATACTATATTAAGCACAAATCCTATAAAAAGCAGAAATACTATATTAAGCACAAATCCTATTAAAAGCAGAAATACTATATTAAGCACAAATCTTATAAAATAGCAGAAACAGTATGATTTAGCACAATAGTAATAAGTTAAACAGAAAAATTGGAAAAGCAAAATGGACAGCTGAAAAAATGCTGAACATGCTGAGGGTCCCTCAAATATACTTGTTAAATGAAAAAAATCAGCAAAAAAATGCACAGGGAGAGAGAAGTAAGTTTCTAGGTCAGCCTGGGAGCTGCTGAATTTGAATCCACCAATCAGAGAGCCTGTGTACTTTTTCCCGCCAAAACATGTGCCTCTTTTTACACACGCAGCACAGAGAGGCACAGGATTATTGCAGCCTATTTCTCATAGTGAGGACTCCCCTCAAACAAATGACCATAATTTCCAAACAGTAGGGGCTAGAGCGGTCATTCTTACACCGTTTTGTTCAGAAGAGATGGGGGAATCTTCCAGTGTTTACAATTTATCATTAAAATATGAATTATTAAAGATATTTGACTTGTAATGCACCATAACTGAGTAGAGCGAAGCAAAAACTGCCTTGACTTGCCCTCAAACAACGCTTTGTGACTTGAAATCTATTTGGAGTATCGATATCATTCTTTCACCGTAAGAGACAGCAGGCTTTGGTGAACAATCATGGAAATTTTCAGGTCTCTGTGGAAATCCAACAAAAAGTTATGACGAGAGAAAAAAGTGGTTCATTTCCACAGTTTGAAATCTGAAGAAATCTGAGCGAAGGACGAATTTCCTACCCTCAAACAAGTCCAACTCATTTCAGAACGGTAATAGGTGAGAAAGAAATTCTTGAATTGTGAGCGTCAGGGGTGTCTGAAGATATTCGGGGACAAGCCTCATGTCTTAACTTTGCTTCGTTAAGGAGATATGACGATTCGAATATGCCTCTCATTACAGAAATCCAGCGGTGATTTTGAACAAGCTCTCCATTCACTTTATATGGAGAGTTTTCTGACCTTGTGTTAGTCTGAGGAGATTTGCAAAAATTCTATAAATCCCACAACAATGATGGTGACATTTTCTGAAAGCCAGCAAAAATACCTACGTTTTGATGTATAATTTGTGGAAGTTGAGTGAAAATTGAGCAAGTAGCAAACAGTTGTTCGGACATGAAGAGAAGACTGCAAAACCTTCAGTGACACACTGGAAGCCAAGAGCATAGCAACCATAACAACGCATGTATTTTGTGAAAAATCACAATTTTGCAACTCAAAACTTTAAGAGGCATAAAAGTAAAACAGTAGAAGATTTGAAAAAGCTGAATCATACCTGAATAGCCCAATAATTTGTGAACATTTTAAAATTTGAATGGTTGTTCTAGGTGAAAATATGAGGAAGTAGTTAAGTTTCAAAAACAAGCAAATTTTAGCAGAATTGCTGAAGTTTCCCATTCATTTCAATGGGACAAATTAAAGGAAAAAAGTGGAATATTTTAAAAAGTTTAATAGTTAAAAATACCAAAAGATATAGCAGGAAAGAGCAAAAATAGCTGAATAGTTTAAAATTTGAACGGTGAAAATAGCACAAAAATTGTGGAAGTAGTTAAACGGCGAAAAGTGTACGGAAGTCCTAAGAATAATAATAATAATAATAATAAAGAATAAAGAGAAACAGGAACTCAATAGTGTGGATGCTTAAGCATCCACACAATAATAACTAGAAAAATTTGCATTTCCTGCGAAAATGCAGTGTGGATGCTTAAAGCTGAAGCTGTATGCAAAAAGTAGCTGAAAAAGCTGAAAAGTTGCAGAAATTGTAAAAACTTTGCAGAAGCAAAGGAACATTGCTAAAATGTAATAATTTAGCAGAACTGCAATATCTTAGAGGAAACATAATACTTGGCAGAAATACAATAGCATAGCAGAACTTAGCAGAAATATTGTAACTTACCAGAAACATGATAACTTCTCAAAAATACAAGAATTTAGGAGAAATAGTATAAGATAACAGAAAGAATATATTTAGCCAAAAATACTTAAACATTACAGAAACACTATGATTTAGAAAAATAGTACAACATAGCAGAAATATTGTGATTTACCAGAGACACTGTGATGACCTATGAATATTGTAATTTTAAATTAAGACTATGTTTTAGCACAAATATTATAATTTGGCAGAAATACAATTATATAGCAGAAATGCTATATTTAGAAAGAAAAATATAATATAGTAGAAATACAATGATTTAGCAGAAATACTACAATATAGCATAATAACAATGATTTAGAACAAATACTATGATTGAGCAGAATAGCAATAACTGAAGTAGAAATATTGGAAAAGTTAAATGACAAGATGAAAAAAAAAACAGAATATGGTTAAGTTCCCTCAAAACTAATTGTTGTTCACATGTGGAAAAAAACGAAATAAAAATAAATTAAAAAACAAGAAGGAACAGCCAACAATTACACATAAAATCAAATATGTATACACAAATGCACAGAGAGAGAGACACACAGAGGGTCTATGCCAGTCAACCAGTCTAAATATATTATATGTTTTTCCAACAATGAGATGCTGCCCTAAAGTTGGTCTCTCTCTCTCTCTCTCTCTCTCTGTCACACACACACACACACACACACACACACACACACACACACACACACACACACACACACACACAGGGAGAGAAAAGTGAGTTTGTAGGTCAGCCTGGGAGCTGCTGAATTTGAATCCACCAATCAGAGAGCCTGTGCACTCTTTCCCTCCAAAACAGGTGCATCCTTTTTACACACGCAGCACAGAGAGACACAGGATCATTGCAGTCTATTTCTCATAATGACGACTCCCCTCAAACAAATGACCATAATTTCCTAACCGTAGGAGCTAGAACGGTCATTCTTACACCGTTTTGTTCAGAAGAGATGGGGGAATCTTCCAGTGTTTACAATTTATCATTAAAATATGAATTTTTAGAGATATATGACACCGATGACTTGTTGACTTAGAAGCCACGAATTCCCCAATATGCAAATTTGAATACCTGGAGCCCACATACATGATTGGCTGGCTGGGAAGCTGTGCAGGCCCTGATTTGTGGATTTGAATTCCTCAGCCCTCAGATATGATTGGCTGGCTTAGAAGCCATGAAGTCCCCAATATGCAAATTTGAATGCCTCAGGACACATATATGATTGGCTGGGAAACCGTGCAGGACCTGATTTGAAAATTTGAATGTCTAAGTCCTCACAGAGGATTGGCTGCCTGGGGACCAGGCAAAAATATATAGAAATACTATGATTAAGCATAAATACTACATTTAGTAGAAATACTATGTTTTAGCACAAATACTATAAAAAGCAGAAATACTATAATTTAGCACAAATACTATATTAAGCACAAATCCTATAAAAAGCAGAAATACTATATTAAGCACAAATTCTATAAAAAGCAGAAATACTATATTAAGCACAAATCCTATAAAAAGCAGAAATACTATATTAAGCACAAATCCTATTAAAAGCAGAAATACTATATTAAGCACAAATCTTATAAAATAGCAGAAACAGTATGATTTAGCACAATAGTAATAAGTTAAACAGAAAAATTGGAAAAGCAAAATGGACAGCTGAAAAAATGCTGAACATGCTGAGGGTCCCTCAAATATACTTGTTAAATGAAAAAAATCAGCAAAAAAATGCACAGGGAGAGAGAAGTAAGTTTCTAGGTCAGCCTGGGAGCTGCTGAATTTGAATCCACCAATCAGAGAGCCTGTGTACTTTTTCCCGCCAAAACATGTGCCTCTTTTTACACACGCAGCACAGAGAGGCACAGGATTATTGCAGCCTATTTCTCATAGTGAGGACTCCCCTCAAACAAATGACCATAATTTCCAAACAGTAGGGGCTAGAGCGGTCATTCTTACACCGTTTTGTTCAGAAGAGATGGGGGAATCTTCCAGTGTTTACAATTTATCATTAAAATATGAATTATTAAAGATATTTGACTTCTAATGCACCATAACTGAGTAGAGCGAAGCAAAAACTGCCTTGACTTGCCCTCAAACAACGCTTTGTGACTTGAAATCTATTTGGAGTATCGATATCATTCTTTCACCGTAAGAGACAGCAGGCTTTGGTGAACAATCATGGAAATTTTCAGGTCTCTGTGGAAATCCAACAAAAAGTTATGACGAGAGAAAAAAGTGGTTCATTTCCACAGTTTGAAATCTGAAGAAATCTGAGCGAAGCACGAATTTCCTACCCTCAAACAAGTCCAACTCATTTCAGAACGGTAATAGGTGAGAAAGAAATTCTTGAATTGTGAGCGTCAGGGGTGTCTGAAGATATTCGGGGACAAGCCTCATGTCTTAACTTTGCTTCGTTAAGGAGATATGACGATTCGAATATGCCTCTCATTACAGAAATCCAGCGGTGATTTTGAACAAGCTCTCCATTCACTTTATATGGAGAGTTTTCTGACCTTGTGTTAGTCTGAGGAGATTTGCAAAAATTCTATAAATCCCACAACAATGATGGTGACATTTTCTGAAAGCCAGCAAAAATACCTACGTTTTGATGTATAATTTGTGGAAGTTGAGTGAAAATTGAGCAAGTAGCAAACAGTTGTTCGGACATGAAGTGAAAATTGCAAAACCTTCAGTGGCACACTGGAAGCCAAGAGCATAGCAACCATAACAACGCATGTATTTTGTGAAAAATCACAATTTTGCAACTCAAAACTTTAAGAGGCATAAAAGTAAAACAGTAAAAGATTTGAAAAAGCTGAATTATACCTGAATAGCCCAATAATTTGTGAACATTTTAAAATTTGAATGGTTGTTCTAGGTGAAAGTATGAGGAAGTAGTTAAGTTTCAAAAACAAGCAAATTTTAGCAGAATTGCTGAAGTTTCCCATTCATTTCAATGGGACAAATTAAAGGAAAAAAGTGGAATATTTTAAAAAGTATAATAGTTAAAAATAGCAAAAGATATAGCAGGAAAGAGCAAAAATAGCTGAATAGTTTAAAATTTGAACGGTGAAAATCGGCTGAAAATTGTGGAAGTAGTTAAACGGCGAAAAGTGTACGGAAGTCCTAAGAATAATAATAATAATAACTAGAAAAATTTGCATTTCCTGCGAAAATGCAGTGTGGATGCTTAAAGCTGAAGCTGTATGCAAAAAGTAGCTGAAAAAGCTGAAAAGTTGCAGAAATTGTAAAAACTTTGCAGAAGCAAAGGAACATTGCTAAAATGTAATAATTTAGCAGAACTGCAATATCTTAGAGGAAACATAATACTTGGCAGAAATACAATAGCATAGCAGAACTTAGCAGAAATATTGTAACTTACCAGAAACATGATAACTTCTCAAAAATACAAGAATTTAGGAGAAATAGTATAAGATAACAGAAAGAATATATTTAGCCAAAAATACTTAAACATTACAGAAACACTATGATTTAGAAAAATAGTACAACATAGCAGAAATATTGTGATTTACCAGAGACACTGTGATGACCTATGAATATTGTAATTTTAAATTAAGACTATGTTTTAGCACAAATATTATAATTTGGCAGAAATACAATTATATAGCAGAAATGCTATATTTAGAAAGAAAAATATAATATAGTAGAAATACAATGATTTAGCAGAAATACTACAATATAGCATAATAACAATGATTTAGAACAAATACTATGATTGAGCAGAATAGCAATAACTGAAGTAGAAATATTGGAAAAGTTAAATGACAAGATGAAAAAAAAAACAGAATATGGTTAAGTTCCCTCAAAACTAATTGTTGTTCACATGTGGAAAAAAACGAAATAAAAATAAATTAAAAAACAAGAAGGAACAGCCAACAATTACACATAAAATCAAATATGTATACACAAATGCACAGAGAGAGAGACACACAGAGGGTCTATGCCAGTCAACCAGTCTAAATATATTATATGTTTTTCCAACAATGAGATGCTGCCCTAAAGTTGGTCTCTCTCTCTCTCTCTCTCTCTGTCACACACACACACACACACACACACACACACACACACACACACACACACACACACACAGGGAGAGAAAAGTGAGTTTGTAGGTCAGCCTGGGAGCTGCTGAATTTGAATCCACCAATCAGAGAGCCTGTGCACTCTTTCCCTCCAAAACAGGTGCATCCTTTTTACACACGCAGCACAGAGAGACACAGGATCATTGCAGTCTATTTCTCATAATGACGACTCCCCTCAAACAAATGACCATAATTTCCTAACCGTAGGAGCTAGAACGGTCATTCTTACACCGTTTTGTTCAGAAGAGATGGGGGAATCTTCCAGTGTTTACAATTTATCATTAAAATATGAATTTTTAGAGATATATGACACCGATGACTTGTTGACTTAGAAGCCACGAATTCCCCAATATGCAAATTTGAATACCTGGAGCCCACATACATGATTGGCTGGCTGGGAAGCTGTGCAGGCCCTGATTTGTGGATTTGAATTCCTCAGCCCTCAGATATGATTGGCTGGCTTAGAAGCCATGAAGTCCCCAATATGCAAATTTGAATGCCTCAGGACACATATATGATTGGCTGGGAAACCGTGCAGGACCTGATTTGAAAATTTGAATGTCTAAGTCCTCACAGAGGATTGGCTGCCTGGGGACCAGGCAGAAATATATAGAAATACTATGATTAAGCATAAATACTACATTTAGTAGAAATACTATGTTTTAGCACAAATACTATAAAAAGCAGAAATACTATAATTTAGCAGAAATACTATTTTAAGCACAAATCCTATAAAAAGCAGAAATACTATATTAAGCACAAATTCTATAAAAAGCAGAAATACTATATTAAGCACAAATCCTATAAAAAGCAGAAATACTATATTAAGCACAAATCCTATTAAAAGCAGAAATACTATATTAAGCACAAATCTTATAAAATAGCAGAAACAGTATGATTTAGCACAATAGTAATAAGTTAAACAGAAAAATTGGAAAAGCAAAATGGACAGCTGAAAAAATGCTGAACATGCTGAGGGTCCCTCAAATATACTTGTTAAATGAAAAAAATCAGCAAAAAAATGCACAGGGAGAGAGAAGTAAGTTTCTAGGTCAGCCTGGGAGCTGCTGAATTTGAATCCACCAATCAGAGAGCCTGTGTACTTTTTCCCGCCAAAACATGTGCCTCTTTTTACACACGCAGCACAGAGAGGCACAGGATTATTGCAGCCTATTTCTCATAGTGAGGACTCCCCTCAAACAAATGACCATAATTTCCAAACAGTAGGGGCTAGAGCGGTCATTCTTACACCGTTTTGTTCAGAAGAGATGGGGGAATCTTCCAGTGTTTACAATTTATCATTAAAATATGAATTATTAAAGATATTTGACTTGTAATGCACCATAACTGAGTAGAGCGAAGCAAAAACTGCCTTGACTTGCCCTCAAACAACGCTTTGTGACTTGAAATCTATTTGGAGTATCGATATCATTCTTTCACCGTAAGAGACAGCAGGCTTTGGTGAACAATCATGGAAATTTTCAGGTCTCTGTGGAAATCCAACAAAAAGTTATGACGAGAGAAAAAAGTGGTTCATTTCCACAGTTTGAAATCTGAAGAAATCTGAGCGAAGGACGAATTTCCTACCCTCAAACAAGTCCAACTCATTTCAGAACGGTAATAGGTGAGAAAGAAATTCTTGAATTGTGAGCGTCAGGGGTGTCTGAAGATATTCGGGGACAAGCCTCATGTCTTAACTTTGCTTCGTTAAGGAGATATGACGATTCGAATATGCCTCTCATTACAGAAATCCAGCGGTGATTTTGAACAAGCTCTCCATTCACTTTATATGGAGAGTTTTCTGACCTTGTGTTAGTCTGAGGAGATTTGCAAAAATTCTATAAATCCCACAACAATGATGGTGACATTTTCTGAAAGCCAGCAAAAATACCTACGTTTTGATGTATAATTTGTGGAAGTTGAGTGAAAATTGAGCAAGTAGCAAACAGTTGTTCGGACATGAAGAGAAGACTGCAAAACCTTCAGTGACACACTGGAAGCCAAGAGCATAGCAACCATAACAACGCATGTATTTTGTGAAAAATCACAATTTTGCAACTCAAAACTTTAAGAGGCATAAAAGTAAAACAGTAGAAGATTTGAAAAAGCTGAATCATACCTGAATAGCCCAATAATTTGTGAACATTTTAAAATTTGAATGGTTGTTCTAGGTGAAAATATGAGGAAGTAGTTAAGTTTCAAAAACAAGCAAATTTTAGCAGAATTGCTGAAGTTTCCCATTCATTTCAATGGGACAAATTAAAGGAAAAAAGTGGAATATTTTAAAAAGTTTAATAGTTAAAAATACCAAAAGATATAGCAGGAAAGAGCAAAAATAGCTGAATAGTTTAAAATTTGAACGGTGAAAATAGCACAAAAATTGTGGAAGTAGTTAAACGGCGAAAAGTGTACGGAAGTCCTAAGAATAATAATAATAATAATAATAAAGAATAAAGAGAAACAGGAACTCAATAGTGTGGATGCTTAAGCATCCACACAATAATAATAAAGAATAAAGAGAAACAGGAACTCAATAGTGTGGATGCTTAAAGCATCCACACAATAATAAAGAATAAAGAGAAACAGGAACTCAATAGTGTGGATGCTTAAAGCATCCACACAACTAGAAAAAATTGCATTTCCTGCGAAAATGCTGTGTGGATGCCTTACGCTGAAGATTTCTGCTGAAAAAAGCAGAAAAAGTTGAAAAAACAAAAAACATTGCCCTGAGCGAGATTCGAACCTGGCCTTTCTGATCTATAGGCGGCGTCTCACCTTACTGGACCAAACTGATTCTTACAAAGAAGAGGTGGAGAGACTGACAATTCTGGTGAAATTAGCAGAAGCTGCTTAGTATTGTGCTAATAAGAGGTGAAAAGGCTAAACATTTAGCAGAAAAGAGGTGAATCAGAAGAAGTTCTGCTGAAAAGAGGTAAAGAAGCAAAAAGATGAGTTGAAAAGAGGTGTAGAAGTGCTTGCTGAAGATGGCTGTATGTGTAATGACACACTGGAGAGTGTCAAGAAAGCAGAGCGCATGCAAGCAGGGAACATGTGTAGCAACTGTCACAGGTAGGATTCGAAACTCTGCCCCCGGGTCTCACGGCAGCTGCCCTACCCTCTGAGCCAAATGAGTTCTGGTCTCAAGCAAATATATGATGAGAGAGAAAATGTGCACTGTGGAGCAGAAGCTCAAATTAGCAGAAAAGAGGTGAAGAGGAAGAACTTTGTTGTGAAATGAGGTAAAGAAACTGAAATTTGTGCTTAAAACAAGTGAAAAAGCTGAACTCTGAAATCCTGCTAAAACAGTAGTAGAGGCTGATATTTTTCAGCTACTCACTGAGCCAAACTGGTTCTCACGTAACTGAAAAAAGGTGGAAAAGCTTAAAATTCTAATGAAAACAGCAGAAGAGGCTAAGTGCACTGTGGAGCAGGAGCTCTAATTAGCAGAAAAGAGGTGAAGAGGAATAATTTCTGCTGAAAAGAGGTAAAGAAGCAAAAAGCCGAGTTGAAAAGAAGTGTAGAAGCAGAAGTGCTTGCTGAAGATGGCTGTATGTGTAATGACACACTGGAGAGTGTCAAGAAAGCAGAGCGCATGCAAGCAGTGAACATGTGTAGCAGCTGTCACAGGTAGGATTCGAACCTCTGCCACCGGGTCTCACGACAGATGCCCTACCCTCTGAGCCAAATGAGTTCTGGTCACAAGCAAAGATATGATGAGAGGGAAAATGTGCACTGTGGAGCAGCAGCTCAAATTAGCAGAAAAGAGGTGAAGAGGAAGAACTTTGTTGTGAAATGAGGTAAAGAAACTGAAATTTGTGCTTAAAACAAGTGAAAAAGCTGAACTCTGAAATCCTGCTAAAACAGCAGAAGAGGCTGATATTTTTCAGCTACTCATTGAGCCAAACTGGTTCTCACGTAACTGAAAAAAGGTGGAAAAGCTTAAAATTCTAATGAAAACAGCAGAAGAGGCTGAGTGCACTGTGGAACAGAAGCTCAAATTAGCAGAAAAGAGGTGAAAACAGCAGAAGAGGGTGAGATTTGTGCTGATAAGAGGTGAAACTGCGGAACCAATCAGAGGTACTGCTTCTGTCTGCTTCATCAGGCTGTGTACTTGTATGTATTTCTGCCATAGACTGTTAACCAGAATCTGAGGTCCATATTAGAAAAGCTGCTAAAATCATTAAACTTTGCAGAATTGTAATAAATTATCAATATGAATTACCGGTCTGTGATAGTGTATAAATTTGTAGTTAAAAAAAAAACATGTGGGCCAAGGTGGAATCGAACCCACGACCTCTGGTCTGAAGAGCGGTGTCATTACCAATCGCGCCACCTCTAAGGGGGCGGGCGCTTTGAAAAAAAGGGTGATGAGGAGTCAGAATTAGATCGCGGTGAGACGCGAAAAACGCCGTTTTTTGGAGTTACAAAACGTCGTGTAACTCAAAAACTAGGTGGGATAGAAGCATAATTCTTGCACTGGGTGAATCAGCGGACTTTGGTGTACTTTGACTGCGATTTACATAGCTCTTTGTATCTCCGTCGCGGAGATATGACGAGAGAAGAAACGGCTTCATTTTCGGAATTTGAAAAATGAGAGGAGGACAGATTTCCACCCCTCAAACAAGTCTAACTCATCTCAGAACGGTAATAGGTGAGAAAATAATTCTTGAATTGTGAGTGTCAGGAGTGTCTGAAGATATACAGGGACAAGCCTCATGTCTTAACTTTGCTTCGTTAAGGAGATATGACGATTTGAAAATGCCTTCAGTTTCAGTATTTCAGCTCTGAGTTTCACAACCTCCCCATAGACTTTGAATGGGGAGTTTTTAGACCATGTGTCACTTCGAGGCAAATTGTGAAAAAAACGTAACTCTCACAATAATTATAGTGACACTGTCTTAAAGCCAGCAAAAATACCTACGTTTTGATGTATAATTTGTGGAAGTTGAGTGGAAATTGAGCGAGTAGCAAGGAGTTGTTCAGACATGAAGAGAAAATTCAGAACGGACGAGTGTGCAGTGGGAGTTAATTGCATAGCAACCATAGCAACACATGTATTTTCTGAAAAATCACAAAGTTGTAACTGAAAACTTAAAGAGTCATTACATGAAAACGGTAACAGATATGAAAAAGCTGAATCACACAGGAATAGCCCAATCATCTGAGAACGTTTTAAAGTTTGAATGGAGTTTCTAGGTGAAAGTATGAGGAAGTAGTTAAGTTTCAAAGACAAGCAAGTTTTAGCAGAATTGTAGAAGTTTCCCATTCATTTCAATGGGACAAATTAAAGGAAAAAAGTGTAATATTTTAAAAAGTATAATAGTAATAAGTACCAAAAGATATAGCAGTCGAAAGCAGAAATAGCAGAACAGTTTAGAGTTTGAATGGTAAAAATCGGCTGAAAACTGAGGGAGTAGTTAAGCGGCAAAGAAACGGAGCAACTAGAATAATAAAGGATAAAGAATAAAGAGAAACAGGATCTCAATAGTGTGGATGCCTACGGCATCCACCCAATAATAAAGAATAAAGAGAAACAGGAACTCAATAGTGTGGATGCTTAAGCATCCACACAACTAGAAAAATTTGCATTTCCTGCGAAAATGCAGTGTGGATGCTTAAAGCTGAAGCTGTATGCAAAAGGTAGTTGAAAAAGCTGAAAAGTTGCAGAAATTGTAAAAACTTTGCAGAAGCAAAAGAAGTTTGCTAAAATGGAATAACTTAGCAGAACTGCAATATCTTAGAGGAAACATAATACTTGGCAGAAATACAATAGCATAGCAGAATTTAGCAGAAATATTGTAACTTACCAGAAACATGATAACTTCTCAAAAATACAAGAATTTAGGAGAAATAGTATAAGATAACAGAAAGAATATATTTAGCCAAAAATACTTAAACATTACAGAAACACTATGATTTAGAAAAATAGTACAACAGAGCAGAAATATTGTGATTTACCAGAGACACTGTGATGAACTATGAATATTGTAATTTTAAATTAAGACTATGTTTTAGCACAAATATTATAATTTGGCAGAAATACTATAATTGAGCAGAAATACTATATTAAGCACAAATCCTATAAAAAGCAGAAATGGTATGATTAAGCATAAATACTACATTTAGTAGAAATACTTTGTTTTAGCACAAATCCCATAAAAAGCAGAAATACTGTACTATGATTTAGTAGAAAGACTATAATTAATCAGAAATACTTAATTTAGCAGAAATACTATATTAAGCACAAATCCTATGAAAAGCAGAAATAGTATGATTAAGCATAAATACTACATTTAGCAGAAATACTATATTAAGCACAAATCTTATAAAAAGCAGAAGTAGTATATTAAGCACAAATCTTATAAAATAGCAGAAATAGTGTGATTTAGCACAATAGTAATAAGTTAAACAGAAAAATTGGAAAAGCAAAATGGACAGCTGAAAAAATGCTGAACATGCTGAGGTTCCCTCAAATATACTTGTTAAATGACAAAAATCAGCAAAAAAATTTATGACTGCCACACAATTACAAATATGTACACATGAGGAAACACACATGCACAGAGAGACACACACACAAGATCCAATTCAGTCAACCAGTCTAAATATATTGAATTTGAATCTTACAATGGGATCATCCCATTAAAAGGCTTTCTCTCTCTCTCTCTCTCTGTCACACACACACACACACACACACACACACACACACACACACACACACACACACACACACACACACACACACACACAGGGAGAGAGAAGTAAGTTTCTAGGTCAGCCTGGGAGCTGGTGAATTTGAATCCACCAATCAGAGAGGCTGTGCACTTTTCCCCACCAAAACAGGTGCATCTGTTTACACACGCAGCAGCACAGAGAGACACAGGATTTTTGCAGTCTATTTCTCATAGTGACGACTCCCCTCAAACAAATGACCGTAATTTCCTAACCGTAGGGGCTAGAACGTTCATTCTTACACCGTTTTGTTCAGAAGAGATGGGGGAATCTTCAAGTGTTGACAATTTAATATTAAAATATGAATTTTTAGAGATATATGACATGGATGACTTGTTGACTTAGAAGCCACGAATTCCCCAATATGCAAATTTGAATGCCTGAGACCACATATGTGATTGGCTGGCTGGGAAGCCGTGCAGGCCCTGATTTGTGGATTTGAATTCCTCAGCCCTCAGATATGATTGGCTGGCTTAGAAGCCACGAAGGCCCCAATATGCAAATTTGAATGCCTCAGGACACTTATTTGATTGGCTGGGAAACTGTGCAGGCCCTGATTTGAAAATTTGAATGTCTCAGTCCTCACAGAGGATTGGCTGCCTGGGGAGCTGGCAGAAATATATAGAAATACTATTATTAAGCATAAATACTACATTTAGTAGAAATACTATGTTTTAGCACAAATACTATAAAAAGCAGAAATACTATAATTTAGCAGAAATACTATATTAAGCACAAATCCTATAAAAAGCAGAAATACTATAATTTAGAACAAATAGTATAAAAAGCAGAAATACTATAATTTAGCAGAAATACTATGTTAGGCACAAATCCTATAAAAAGCAGAAATACTATAATTTAGCAGAAATACTATGTTAGGCACAAATCCTATAAAAAGCAGAAATACTATAATTTAGCAGAAATACTATATTAGGCATAAATCCTATGAAAAGCAGAAATAGTATGATTTAGCAGAAATACTGTATTTAGCACAAGTACCGAAAAGTACCAGAAATACTATGATTTAGCAGAATAGTAATAACTTATTGAAACACAAATGCACAGAGGGACACACAAACACAGGCTCTAATCCAGTCAACCAGTCTAACTATGTTCAATTTAAATCCTACAATGACATGCTGTCAAATAAGGGCAGGGTCCTCTCTCTCCCACTAAACACACACACACACACACACACACACACAGGGAGAGAGGACTAAGTTTCTAGGTCAGCCTGGGAGCTGCTGAATTTGAATCCACCAATCAGAGAGGCTGTTTATGTTTTCCCGCCAAAACAGGTGCATCTTTTTACACACGCAGCACAGAGACATAGACCTGCTTCTTTCAGTTTATTTCACATAGTGAGGATTCCCCTCAAACAAATGACCATAATTTCCTAACCATAGGGGCTAGAGCGGTCATTCTTACACCGTTTTGTTCAGAAGAGATGGGGGAATCTTCAAGTGTTGACAATTTATCATTAAAATATGAATTTTTAGAGATATATGACATGGATGACTTGTTGACTTAGAAGCCACGAATTCCCCAATATGCAAATTTGAATACCTGGAGCCCACATACATGATTGGCTGGCTGGGAAGCTGTGCAGTTCCTGATTTGTGGATTTGAATTCCTCAGCCCTCAGATATGATTGGCTGGCTTAGAAGCCATGAAGGCCCCAATATGCAAATTTGAATGCCTCAGGACACATATATGATTGGCTGGGAAGCCGTGCAGGCCCTGATTTGAAAATTTGAATTTCTCAGTCCTCACAGAGGATTGGCTGCCTGGAGACCTGGCAGAAATATATAGAAATACTATGATTAAGCATAAATACTACATTTAGTAGAAATACTATGTTTTAGCACAAATACTATAAAAAGCAGAAATACTATAATTTAGAACAAATACTATAAAAAGCAGAAATACTATAATTTAGCAGAAATACTATATTAAGCACAAATCCTATAAAAAGCAGAAATACTATATTAGGTACAAATCCTATAAAAAGCAGAAATACTATATTAGGCACAAATCCTATAAAAAGCAGAAATACTATATTAGGCACAAATAGTATAAAAAGCAGAAATACTATAATTTAGCAGAAATACTATGTTTGGCACAAATCCTATAAAAATAATAAATACTATAATTTAGCAGAAATACTATATTAAGCACAAATCCTATAAAAAGCAGAAATAGGATGATTAAGCATAAACACTACATTTAGTAGAAATACTATGTTTGAGCAAAAATCCTATAAAAAGCAGAAATACTATATTAGGCACAAATCCCATAAAAAGCAGAAATAGTATGATTAAGCATAAATACTACATTTAGTAGAAATACTATGTTTTAGCACAAATAGTATAAAAAGCAGAAATATTGTAATTTAGCAGAAATACTATATTAGGCACAAATCTTATAAAATAGCAGAAATAGTATTATTTAGCACAATAGTAATAAGTTAAACAGAAAAATTGGAAAAGCAAAATGGACAGCTGAAAAAATGCTGAACATGCTGAGGGTCCCTCAAATATACTTGTTAAATGAAAAAATCAGCAAAAAAATGCACAGGGAGAGAGAAGTAAGTTTCTAGGTCAGCCTGGGAGCTGCTGAATTTGAATCCACCAATCAGAGAGCCTGTGTACTTTTTCCCGCCAAAACATGTGCCTCTTTTTACACACGCAGCACAGAGAGGCACAGGATTATTGCAGCCTATTTCTCATAGTGAGGACTCCCCTCAAACAAATGACCATAATTTCCAAACCGTAGGGGCTAGAGCGGTCATTCTTACACCGTTTTGTTCAGAAGAGATGGGGGAATCTTCCAGTGTTTACAATTTATCATTAAAATATGAATTATTAAAGATATTTGACTTGTAATGCACCATAACTGAGTAGAGCGAAGCAAAAACTGCCTTGACTTGCCCTCAAACAACGCTTTCTAACTCGAAATCTATTTGGAGTATCGATATCATTCTTTCACCGTAAGAGACAGCAGGCTTTGGTGAACAATCATGGAAATTTTCAGGTCTCTGTGGAAATCCAACAAAAAGTTATGACGAGAGAAAAAAGTGGTTCATTTCCACAGTTTGAAATCTGAAGAAATCTGAGCGAAGGACGAATTTCCTACCCTCAAACAAGTCCAACTCATTTCAGAACGGTAATAGGTGAGAAAGAAATTCTTGAATTGTGAGCGTCAGGGGTGTCTGAAGATATTCGGGGACAAGCCTCATGTCTTAATTTTGCTTCGTTAAGGAGATATGACGATTCGAATATGCCTCTCATTACAGAAATCCAGCGGTGATTTTGAACAAGCTCTCCATTCACTTTATATGGAGAGTTTTCTGACATTGTGTTGGTCTGAGGAGATTTGCCAAAATTCTATAAATCCCACAACAATGATAGTGACATTTTCTGAAAGCCAGCAAAAATACCTACGTTTTGATGTATAATTTGTGGAAGTTGAGTGAAAATTGAGCAAGTAGCAAGAAGTTGTTCGGACATGAAGTGAAAATTGCAAAAGCTTCAGTGACACACTGGAAGCCAAGAGCATAGCAACCATAACAACGCATGTATTTTGTGAAAAATCATAATTTTGCAACTCAAAACTTTAAGGGGCATAAAAGTAAAACGGTAAAAGATTTGAAAAAGCTGATTTATACCTGAATAGCCCAATAATTTGAGAACATTTTAAAGTTTGAATGGTTGTTCTAGGTGAAAATATGAGGAAGTAGTTAAGTTTCAAAAACAAGCAAATTTTAGCAGAATTGCTGAAGTTTCCCATTCATTTCAATGGGACAAATTAAAGGAAAAAAGTGGAATATTTTAAAAAGTATAATAGTTAAAAATACCAAAAGATATAGCAGGAATTAGCAAAAATAGCTGAATAGTTTAAAGTTTGAACGGTGAAAATAGCACAAAAATTGTGGAAGTAGTTAAACGGCGAAAAGTGTACGGAAGTCCTAAGAATAACTAGAAAAATTTGCATTTCCTGCGAAAATGCAGTGTGGATGCTTAAAGCTGAAGCTGTATGCAAAAAGTAGCTGAAAAAGCTGAAAAGTTGCAGAAATTGTAAAAACTTTGCAGAAGCAAAAGAACTTTGCTAAAATGGAATAACTTAGCAGAACTGCAATATCTTAGAGGAAACATAATACTTGGCAGAGATACAATAGCATTGCAGAATTTAGCAGAAATATTGTAACTTACCAGAAACATGATAACTTCTCAAAAATACAAGAATTTAGGAGAAATAGTATAAGATAACAGAAAGAATATATTTAGCCAAAAATACTTAAACATTACAGAAACACTATGATTTAGAAAAATAGTACAACAGAGCAGAAATATTGTGATTTACCAGAGACACTGTGATGAACTATGAATATTGTAATTTTAAATTAAGACTATGTTTTAGCACAAATATTATAATTTGGCAGAAATACTATAATTTAGCACAAATACTATAAAAAGCAGAAATACTATAATTTAGCAGAAATACTATATTAAGCACAAACCCTATAAAAAGCAGAAATACTGTACTATGATTTGGTAGAAAAAACTATAATTAATCAGAAATACTATATTTGGCAGAAATACGGTATTTGGCACAAATCTTATAAAATAGCAGAAATAGTATGATTTAGCACAATAGTAATAACTTAAACAGAAAAATTGGAAAAGCAAAAATGGACAGCTGAAAAAATGATGAACATGCTGAAGGTCCCTCAACTATACTTGTTAAATGAAAAAAATCAGCAAAAAAATCTATAACAGCCACACAATCACAAATATGTACACATAAGAAAACACACATGCCACATGCACAGAGAGACACACACACAAGATCCAATTCAGTCAACCAGTCTAAATATATTGAATTTGAATCTTAGAATGAGATCATCCCATTAAAAGCCTTTCTCTCTCTCTCTCTCTCTCTCTGTCACACACACACACACACACACACACACACACACACACACACACACACACACACACACAGGGAGAGAAAAGTGAGTTTCTAGGTCAGCCTGGGAGCTGCTGAATTTGAATCCACCAATCAGAGAGCCTGTGCACTCTTTCCCTCCAAAACAGGTGCATCCTTTTTACACACGCAGCACAGAGAGACACAGGATCATTGCAGTCTATTTCTCATAATGATGACTCCCCTCAAACAAATGACCATAATTTCCTAACCGTAGGAGCTAGAGCGGTCATTCTTACACCGTTTTGTTCAGAAGAGATGGGGGAATCTTCAAGTGTTGACAATTTATCATTAAAATATGAATTTTTAGAGATATATGACATGGATGACTTGTTGACTTAGAAGCCACGAATTCCCCAATATGCAAATTTGAATGCCTGAGACCACATATGTGATTGGCTGGCTGGGAAGCCGTGCAGGCCCTGATTTGTGGATTTGAATTCCTCAGCCCTCAGATATGATTGGCTGGCTTAGAAGCCACGAAGGCCCCAATATGCAAATTTGAATGCCTCAGGACACTTATTTGATTGGCTGGGAAACTGTGCAGGCCCTGATTTGAAAATTTGAATGTCTCAGTCCTCACAGAGGATTGGCTGCCTGGGGACCTGGCAGAAATATATAGAAATACTATTATTAAGCATAA
This sequence comes from Aulonocara sp. 'chitande type north' Nkhata Bay, assembly GCF_057382095.1. Lineage (NCBI taxonomy): Eukaryota > Metazoa > Chordata > Actinopteri > Cichliformes > Cichlidae > Aulonocara > Aulonocara sp. 'chitande type north' Nkhata Bay. The sequence goes on from NC_141346.1 coordinate 15,372,749, forward strand.
ATACTACATTTAGTAGAAATACTATGTTTTAGCACAAATATTATAAAAAGAAGAAAAACTATAATTTAGCAGAAATACTATATTAAGCACAAATCCTATAAAAAGCAGAAATACTATAATTTAGAACAAATAGTATAAAAAGCAGAAATACTATAATTTAGCAGAAATACTATGTTAAGCACAAATCCTATAAAAAGCAGAAATACTATAATTTAGCAGAAATACTATGTTAGGCACAAATCCTATAAAAAGCAGAAATACTATAATTTAGCAGAAATACTATATTAGGCATAAATCCTATGAAAAGCAGAAATAGTATGATTTAGCAGAAATACTGTATTTAGCACAAGTACCGAAAAGTACCAGAAATACTATGATTTAGCAGAATAGTAATAACTTATTGAAACACAAATGCACAGAGGGACACACAAACACAGGCTCTAATCCAGTCAACCAGTCTAACTATATTCAATTTAAATCCTACAATGACATGCTGCCAAATAAGGGCAGGGTCCTCTCTCTCCCACTAAACACACACACACACACACACACACACACAGAGGGAGAGAGCTGCCGAATTTAAATCCACCAATCAGAGGGGCTGTTTACGTTTTCCCGCCAAAACAGGTGCATCTTTTTACACACGCAGCAGCACAGAGAGGCACAGGATTATTGCAGCCTATTTCTCATAGTGAGGACTCCCCTCAAACAAATGACCATAATTTCCTAACCGTAGGGGCTAGAGCGGTCATTCTTACACTGTTTTGTTCAGAAGAGATGGGGGAATCTTCCAGTGTTAACAATTTATCATTAAAATGTGAATTTTTAGAGATATATGACATGGATGACTTGTTGACTTAGAAGCCACGAATTCCCCAATATGCAAATATGAATGCCTGAGACCACATATATGATTGGCTGGCTGGGAAGCTGTGCAGGCCCTGATTTGTGGATTTGAATTCCTCAGCCCTCAGATATGATTGGCTGGCTTAGAAGCCATGAAGGCCCCAATATGCAAATTTGAATGCCTCAGGACACATATATGATTGGCTGGGAAGCCGTGCAGGCCCTGATTTGAAAATTTGAATTTCTCAGTCCTCACAGAGGATTGGCTGCCTGGGGACCTGGCAGAAATATATAGAAATACTATGATTAAGCATAAATACTACATTTAGTAGAAATACTATGTTTTAGCACAAATACTATAAAAAGCAGAAATACTATAATTTAGCAGAAATACTATATTAAGCACAAATCCTATAAAAAGCAGAAATAGGATGATTAAGCATAAACACTACATTTAGTAGAAATACTATGTTTGAGCAAAAATCCTATAAAAAGCAGAAATACTATATTAGGCACAAATCCCATAAAAAGCAGAAATAGTATGATTAAGCATAAATACTACATTTAGTAGAAATACTATGTTTTAGCACAAATAGTATAAAAAGCAGAAATATTGTAATTTAGCAGAAATACTATATTAGGCACAAATCTTATAAAATAGCAGAAATAGTATTATTTAGCACAATAGTAATAAGTTAAACAGAAAAATTGGAAAAGCAAAATGGACAGCTGAAAAAATGCTGAACATGCTGAGGGTCCCTCAAATATACTTGTTAAATGAAAAAATCAGCAAAAAAATGCACAGGGAGAGAGAAGTAAGTTTCTAGGTCAGCCTGGGAGCTGCTGAATTTGAATCCACCAATCAGAGAGCCTGTGTACTTTTTCCCGCCAAAACATGTGCCTCTTTTTACACACGCAGCACAGAGAGGCACAGGATTATTGCAGCCTATTTCTCATAGTGAGGACTCCCCTCAAACAAATGACCATAATTTCCAAACCGTAGGGGCTAGAGCGGTCATTCTTACACCGTTTTGTTCAGAAGAGATGGGGGAATCTTCCAGTGTTTACAATTTATCATTAAAATATGAATTATTAAAGATATTTGACTTGTAATGCACCATAACTGAGTAGAGCGAAGCAAAAACTGCCTTGACTTGCCCTCAAACAACGCTTTCTAACTCGAAATCTATTTGGAGTATCGATATCATTCTTTCACCGTAAGAGACAGCAGGCTTTGGTGAACAATCATGGAAATTTTCAGGTCTCTGTGGAAATCCAACAAAAAGTTATGACGAGAGAAAAAAGTGGTTCATTTCCACAGTTTGAAATCTGAAGAAATCTGAGCGAAGGACGAATTTCCTACCCTCAAACAAGTCCAACTCATTTCAGAACGGTAATAGGTGAGAAAGAAATTCTTGAATTGTGAGCGTCAGGGGTGTCTGAAGATATTCGGGGACAAGCCTCATGTCTTAACTTTGCTTCGTTAAGGAGATATGACGATTCGAATATGCCTCTCATTACAGAAATCCAGCGGTGATTTTGAACAAGCTCTCCATTCACTTTATATGGAGAGTTTTCTGACCTTGTGTTAGTCTGAGGAGATTTGCAAAAATTCTATAAATCCCACAACAATGATAGTGACATTTTCTGAAAGCCAGCAAAAATACCTACGTTTTGATGTATAATTTGTGGAAGTTGAGTGAAAATTGAGCAAGTAGCAGGAAGTTGTTCGGACATGAAGTGAAAATTGCAAAACCTTCAGTGGCACACTGGAAGCCAAGAGCATAGCAACCATAGCAACACATGTATTTTGTGAAAAATCACAATTTTGCAACTCAAAACTTTAAGAGGCATAAAAGTAAAACAGTAAAAGATTTGAAAAAGCTGAATCATACCTGAATAGCCCAATAATTTGTGAACATTTTAAAGTTTGAATGGTTGTTCTAGGTGAAAATATGAGGAAGTAGTTAAGTTTCAAAAACAAGCAAATTTTAGCAGAATTGCTGAAGTTTCCCATTCATTTCAATGGGACAAATTAAAGGAAAAAAGCTTAATATTTTAAAAAGTATAATAGTTAAAAATAGCAAAAATCATAGCAGGAATTAGCAAAAATAGCTGAATAGTTTAAAATTTGAACGGTGAAAATCGGCTGAAAATTGTGGAAGTAGTTTAACGGCGAAAAGTGTACGGAAGCAACTAGAATAATAATAATAATAAAGAATAAAGAGAAACAGGAACTCAATAGTGTGGATGCTTAAAGCATCCACACAATAATAACTAGAAAAATTTGCATTTCCTGCGAAAATGCAGTGTGGATGCTTTAAAGCTGAAGCTGTATGCAAAAAGTAGCTGAAAAAGCTGAAAAGTTGCAGAAATTGTAAAAACTTTGCAGAAATGGAATAACTTAGCAGAACTGCAATATCTTAGAGGAAACATAATACTTGGCAGAGATACAATAGCATAGCAGAATTTAGCAGAAATATTGTAACTTACCAGAAACATGATAACTTCTCAAAAATACAAGAATTTAGGAGAAATAGTATAAGATAACAGAAAGAATATATTTAGCCAAAAATACTTAAACATTACAGAAACACTATGATTTAGAAAAATAGTACAACAGAGCAGAAATATTGTGATTTACCAGAGACACTGTGATGAACTATGAATATTGTAATTTTAAATTGAGACTATGTTTTAGCACAAATATTATAATTTGGCAGAAATACTATAATTTAGCAGAAATACTATATTAAGCACAAATCCTATAAAAAGCAGAAATGGTATGATTAAGCATAAATACTACATTTAGTAGAAATACTTTGTTTTAGCACAAATCCCATAAAAAGCAGAAATACTGTACTATGATTTAGTAGAAAAACTATAATTAATCAGAAATACTAAATTTAGCAGAAATACTATATTAAGCACAAATACTATGAAAAGCAGAAATAGTATGATTAAGCATAAATACTACATTTAGCAGAAATACTATATTAAGCACAAATCCTATAAAAGCAGAAATAGTATATTAAGCACAAATCTTATAAAATAGCAGAAATAGTATGATTTAGCACAATAGTAATAAGTTAAACAGAAAAATTGGAAAAGCAAAATGGACAGCTGAAAAAATGCTGAACATGCTGAGGGTCCCTCAAATATACTTGTTAAATGACAAAAATCTGCAAAAAAAATTATTACAGCCACACAATCACAAATATGTACACATGAGGAAACACACATGCACAGAGAGACCCACACACAAGATCCAATTCAGTCAACCAGTCTAAATATATTGAATTTAAATCTTAGAATGAGATCATCCCATTAAAAGTCTCTCTCTCTCTCTCTCTCTCTCTCTCTCTCTCTCTCTCTCTCTCTCTCTCTCTGTCACACACACACACACACACACACACAACGGTCATTCTTACACCGTTTTGTTCAGAAGAGATGGGGGAATCTTCAAGTGTTGACAATTTAATATTAAAATATGAATTTTTAGAGATATATGACATGGATGACTTGTTGACTTAGAAGCCACGAATTCCCCAATATGCAAATTTGAATGCCTCAGGACACTTATTTGATTGGCTGGGAAACTGTGCAGGCCCTGATTTGAAAATTTGAATGTCTCAGTCCTCACAGAGGATTGGCTGCCTGGGGACCTGGCAGAAATATATAGAAATACTATTATTAAGCATAAATACTACATTTAGTAGAAATACTATGTTTTAGCACAAATATTATAAAAAGAAGAAAAACTATAATTTAGCAGAAATACTATATTAAGCACAAATCCTATAAAAAGCAGAAATACTATAATTTAGAACAAATAGTATAAAAAGCAGAAATACTATAATTTAGCAGAAATACTATGTTAGGCACAAATCCTATAAAAAGCAGAAATACTATAATTTAGCAGAAATACTATGTTAGGCACAAATCCTATAAAAAGCAGAAATACTATAATTTAGCAGAAATACTATGTTAGGCACAAATCCTATAAAAAGCAGAAATACTATAATTTAGCAGAAATACTATATTAGGCATAAATCCTATGAAAAGCAGAAATAGTATGATTTAGCAGAAATACTGTATTTAGCACAAGTACCGAAAAGTACCAGAAATACTATGATTTAGCAGAATAGTAATAACTTATTGAAACACAAATGCACAGAGGGACACACAAACACAGGCTCTAATCCAGTCAACCAGTCTAACTATGTTCAATTTAAATCCTACAATGACATGCTGTCAAATAAGGGCAGGGTCCTCTCTCTCCCACTAAACACACACACACACACACACACACACACACACACACACACACACACACACAGGGAGAGAGAAGTAAGTTTCTAGGTCAGCCTGGGAGCTGCTGAATTTGAATCCACCAATCAGAGAGGCTGTTTACGTTTTCCCGCCAAAACAGGTGCATCTTTTTACACACGCAGCACAGAGACATAGACCTGCTTCTTTCAGTTTATTTCACATAGTGAGGATTCCCCTCAAACAAATGACCATAATTTCCTAACCATAGGGGCTAGAGCGGTCATTCTTACACCGTTTTGTTCAGAAGAGATGGGGGAATCTTCAAGTGTTGACAATTTATCATTAAAATATGAATTTTTAGAGATATATGACATGGATGACTTGTTGACTTAGAAGCCACGAATTCCCCAATATGCAAATTTGAATACCTGGAGCCCACATACATGATTGGCTGGCTGGGAAGCTGTGCAGGCCCTGATTTGTGGATTTGAATTCCTCAGCCCTCAGATATGATTGGCTGGCTTAGAAGCCATGAAGGCCCCAATATGCAAATTTGAATGCCTCAGGACACATATATGATTGGCTGGGAAGCCGTGCAGGCCCTGATTTGAAAATTTGAATTTCTCAGTCCTCACAGAGGATTGGCTGCCTGGGGACCTGGCAGAAATATATAGAAATACTATGATTAAGCATAAATACTACATTTAGTAGAAATACTATGTTTTAGCACAAATACTATAAAAAGCAGAAATACTATAATTTAGCAGAAATACTATATTAAGCACAAATCCTATAAAAAGCAGAAATAGGATGATTAAGCATAAACACTACATTTAGTAGAAATACTATGTTTGAGCAAAAATCCTATAAAAAGCAGAAATACTATATTAGGCACAAATCCCATAAAAAGCAGAAATAGTATGATTAAGCATAAATACTACATTTAGTAGAAATACTATGTTCTAGCACAAATAGTATAAAAAGCAGAAATATTGTAATTTAGCAGAAATACTATATTAGGCACAAATCTTATAAAATAGCAGAAATAGTATTATTTAGCACAATAGTAATAAGTTAAACAGAAAAATTGGAAAAGCAAAATGGACAGCTGAAAAAATGCTGACCATGCTGAGGGTCCCTCAAATATACTTGTTAAATGAAAAAATCAGCAAAAAAATGCACAGGGAGAGAGAAGTAAGTTTCTAGGTCAGCCTGGGAGCTGCTGAATTTGAATCCACCAATCAGAGAGCCTGTGTACTTTTTCCCGCCAAAACATGTGCCTCTTTTTACACACGCAGCACAGAGAGGCACAGGATTATTGCAGCCTATTTCTCATAGTGAGGACTCCCCTCAAACAAATGACCATAATTTCCAAACCGTAGGGGCTAGAGCGGTCATTCTTACACCGTTTTGTTCAGAAGAGATGGGGGAATCTTCCAGTGTTTACAATTTATCATTAAAATATGAATTATTAAAGATATTTGACTTGTAATGCACCATAACTGAGTAGAGCGAAGCAAAAACTGCCTTGACTTGCCCTCAAACAACGCTTTCTAACTCGAAATCTATTTGGAGTATCGATATCATTCTTTCACCGTAAGAGACAGCAGGCTTTGGTGAACAATCATGGAAATTTTCAGGTCTCTGTGGAAATCCAACAAAAAGTTATGACGAGAGAAAAAAGTGGTTCATTTCCACAGTTTGAAATCTGAAGAAATCTGAGCGAAGGACGAATTTCCTACCCTCAAACAAGTCCAACTCATTTCAGAACGGTAATAGGTGAGAAAGAAATTCTTGAATTGTGAGCGTCAGGGGTGTCTGAAGATATTCGGGGACAAGCCTCATGTCTTAACTTTGCTTCGTTAAGGAGATATGACGATTCGAATATGCCTCTCATTACAGAAATCCAGCGGTGATTTTGAACAAGCTCTCCATTCACTTTATATGGAGAGTTTTCTGACCTTGTGTTAGTCTGAGGAGATTTGCAAAAATTCTATAAATCCCACAACAATGATGGTGACATTTTCTGAAAGCCAGCAAAAATACCTACGTTTTGATGTATAATTTGTGGAAGTTGAGTGAAAATTGAGCAAGTAGCAGGAAGTTGTTCGGACATGAAGTGAAAATTGCAAAACCTTCAGTGGCACACTGGAAGCCAAGAGCATAGCAACCATAACAACACATGTATTTTGTGAAAAATCACAATTTTGCAACTCAAAACTTTAAGAGGCATAAAAGTAAAACAGTAAAAGATTTGAAAAAGCTGAATCATACCTGAATAGCCCAATAATTTGTGAACATTTTAAAGTTTGAATGGTTGTTCTAGGTGAAAATATGAGGAAGTAGTTAAGTTTCAAAAACAAGCAAATTTTAGCAGAATTGCTGAAGTTTCCCATTCATTTCAATGGGACAAATTAAAGGAAAAAAGTGGAATATTTTAAAAAGTATAATAGTTAAAAATAGCAAAAATCATAGCAGGAATTAGCAAAAATAGCTGAATAGTTTAAAATTTGAACGGTGAAAATCGGCTGAAAATTGTGGAAGTAGTTTAACGGCGAAAAGTGTACGGAAGCAACTAGAATAATAATAATAATAAAGAATAAAGAGAAACAGGAACTCAATAGTGTGGATGCTTAAAGCATCCACACAATAATAATAAAGAACTAGAAAAATTTGCATTTCCTGCGAAAATGCAGTGTGGATGCTTTAAAGCTGAAGCTGCATGCAAAAAGTAGCTGAAAAAGCTGAAAAGTTGCAGAAATTGTAAAGCTGAAGCTGTCTGCTGAAGATAGTTGAAAATAGCTGAAGAAGCTGAAGAAATCAAAACTAGTTTTTAAAAAGTTGTTGAAATTTTAATAACTTTGCAGAACAACATCAAGTTAACAAAAATGCAATAACTTAGCAGAAATGCAATAACTTAGAAGAAACATAACAATTCAGCAGAAATGTTGTAATTTACCAGAAGCTACAACTTAGCAGAAATGTAATAATTTAGAATAACATAACTTAGCAGAAATGATATAATTTAGTAGAAAATTAATAACTTGGCAGAAATATTACAACTTATCAGAACTGCTATAATTTTGCAGAAATGTAATTATTAGGAAAAAACTATAAACAGATAAAAGCTAAAAATGATGAAGTAACCTCAAAGTTACTTGTTTAACTGTGAAAAATGACCAGAAACATTAGAAAAGGAAGAAAACCAATTCAATTAAATTTATATAGCGCCAATTCACAACAAAAGTCGCCTTAAGGCGCTTCATAGATACAGAGAAAAACCCAACAATCATATGACCCCCTATGAGCAAGCACTTTGGCGACAGTGGGAAGGAAAAACTCCCTTTTAACAGGAAGAAACCTCCAGCAGAACCAGGCTCAGGGAGGGGCGGCCATCTGCTGCGACCGGTTGGGGTGAGAGAAGGAAGACAGGAATACCAGCCAGCAGATAAACTGATGTGAAACAAAACCAAAGTAAAATTGCAGAATTTACACAGTTGGTAAAATGTAAAAATGGCAACAAAAAAACCCCAAACAAACAAACAAACAAACAAAAAAACGAAAACAAACAACATTTAGTTAATAAATGCACAAGATGATTTGATGATAAATATGGTACCAATCTACAAAATACTGTCAAAATGAAGTCCACATTGTGATATATTTCAGGTGTGGAGAGTCACACAGCTAAACAATCGATGTGCATATTTAAAGAATCAAATAAAGAACATTGTTGTGGAATAAATTACAGTGAATAATAATCACTGCCCTGCGTTAGAGAGTGACTTATGATGAGGTATTAATTGGCTTAACTTTACCTCTAACAGCTTTTCACATAGTGCTGTGACCAGGGTGAAATCCATCATAAAGTAACTGTAAACAGTAGAACCATTAGCATGAATGTTATGGTTCTACTCTGATCAAAACTCAAGTCAGCTGTTTGACCTGATATAAAATGATAAAGAGGAACACATATAAATGACCTTTATGAACTTTTCAAAATGACTTTATATGTCTGACCCATTATCTATATATATTAGAGCAGATGTGGAAAACCACTGTTAGACCTACTCTATACTAAATGGTAAAATGGTAAATGGCCTGTATTTATGTAACTACTAACACAAACACAGTCACAAATTCATTGCTAGTGTGACATGTGGTCCTTTTTGCCTTTGACCAATGATATGCTGGTTACTTGGACCAGTTTAGTATTTGCTGTCACAGAGGAATGTTAACCATAAATCCAAAAGACAAAACTGAAAAAATATGTTAATTGCAAACATGTTTTTGCTTAGTAAAAGGATTGAAATTACATGGAAACTATCACCTTAAAGCCTCATTGTAAATATCATCACAAACAGATGTTTTCCACGCGGTTAACAAAGCTCCACCACATCCAATCACTGCATATAAATCTAAAAGAAAACAACAACAAATAAAATGTAATTAACACAAGTGAAGTCTAAGGAGCTTGGAAAGAAAAGCGTCTGGACTTCTTTGAGTTTCTTGAAGATGTTTCACCTCTCATCCGAGAAGCTTCTTCAGTTCTAAGGGTCAATGGTGGAGAGTCCCAGATTTAAACCCAGTGTGAGTTTCTCCCCAAACAGGGACAAAGAACCCCCTGATGATCCTCTACCTAATCACATGAGCCAAGGTGTGAAAGTGGGTGTGGGTCCCAATCAGCCAGGGTTTTGGGTGAGCTCATTGTGAAACCTGGCCCCACCCTATCATGTGATTTCCTGAGGTCAGGAAATCACCCACGCCCACTCCCAGGATGTGAGTGGACGTTACAGTGTCTGGGGAGGGAACTCAAAACTGGATTATAGATGGCAGACAGTTGGTGTTGTAAACCACCGCCTCTGTTCAAAGATGGTCGCTCACAGTGGACGTAAATGGCTTCTTTCACTCCTCCATCTATCCAAAATGTGAACATTGGCATCCTCAAAGAGTGACCTTTGTCCTTTAGATGCAGATGAACTGCTGAGTCTTGTCCCGTGGAGGTGGCTCTTCTGTGTTGTGCCATGCGCTGGTGAAGTGGCTGTTTGGTCTCTCCGATGTAGAAGTCTGGGCATTCCTCGCTGCACTGTACAGCATACACCACATTGTTAAGTTTGTGTTTAGGAGTTTTGTCTTTCAGGTGAACCAGTTTCTGTCTGAGTGTTTTGCTGGGTCTGAAGTACACTGGGATGTCGTATTTGGAGAAAACTCTCCTGAGTTTTTCTGATACACCGGCTACATAGGGGATGACAATGTTGTTGTGTCTGTCTTTCTTATCCTCCCTCGCTGGTGTCTGATGTTCTTTTCTGTGAAGCTGGAATGCAGGCACACTGGACGAGCTTGTTCTAAAAAATACAGAAAAAGGAACATTTTATTTGTGTTAAGGCCTAAAAACTACAAATAAGTTATACAATGAACAATATTGAAATACCTTATAGGTGCTGCGGGCCACATAACCAGAATCCAGAGCAATCTCACACTTACATGATGGTGAGGAAAGACATGAGCTCTGCAATGAGGTTTGAATGTCTCAGTTGGGACACTGAAGAACTCAGAAGACAGCAATACCTGCACCGAGAGACAGAGTAGAAAAAGCATAGATTTGTAATCCATAATGTCAATTAAAACTCAAAAAGTGTCAACAAGTATAATCATTTGAGTGTGGAATTATTTATGCAATAAACAGGATTTTAATTAATTAATTGAATTAAAAACACTGACATTTTTTTATCAAAGATAAAGAATCATACCTCTCTGCTCTGAGGATCACTGAGCATCTCTGACAGGAAATACAGTTTCCTCAGTAGGAGTCATCATTGATGGTCTCAGAGGTTGTAGTGTGGCAGCATGATGATGGTCTCCAGATCAGGCAGGAGGTCAGGTGATGGGTGTGTCATCTTCTCCATTGAAGACACACTGGTATGGCAGTTCATAACACAGCAGTCTCCTTGTGACATGTAGTTATCTGTGCAGTCCAGCACTGATGGATCAGGTTTGGCTCAGCAGTTCATGAAGATGGTGTTAAGATGTTGTTGTTTCAGCTGAGGATGGTGAAGTTTGAAGGTTTTCCCACAAAGGAGACTGTGTCGTGTCTGAAAAAATATATCTACAAAACAAGTGCTTTTAACACCACCCACCCAGCTCAGCCCCCAAGTGTCTATGTAATGCTGGTATGGGGTGTCGGTTACTAAGTCTAATTAGTACATGGGGGATGACAATGTTGTTGCATCTGTCTTTCTTATCCTCCCTCGCTGGTATCTGATGTTCTTTTCTGTGCATCTTTGCTGACTTTATAAACGCCTAATTAGGATAGCCACATGTTTTAAGCGCTTCATTTACATGTGTGTGTTCCTTCTTTTTCCCTTCAGGCTTAGAGGGAACATGTTCTGCCCGGGGAGTGGGGGGGGTCCTAATTACTCCAAGTTTGTGTTCCAGAGGGTGATGGGAGTCAAAGAGGAGGTACTGGTCCGTGTGTGTGGGCTTCCGATAAACTTCAATGTTGAGGTTGCCGTTCTCTTCAATGTGCACAGCGCAGTCCAGGAAAGGCAAACAGTCGTCCTTTGTGTCTTCCCTGGTGAACTTGATGTTTTTATCCACGGCGTTAATGTGCGCAGAGAAGGATTCCACTTCTTGAGTTTTGATTTTGACCCAGGTGTCGTCTACATATCTGTACCAGTGGCTGGGTACTCTCCCTTTAAAAGAGCCAAGAGCCTTCCTTTCCACTTCCTCCATGCAAAGGTTGGCTACAATAGGTGACACGGGGGAGCCCATGGCACAGCCATGTTTTTGTCTGTAGAAACCCTCGTTGTATTTGAAATATGTAGTGGTAAGGCAGAGGTCTAACAGTGTGCACATCTGATCGGGTGTGAAGTTGGTCCTGTCTTCCAAGGAGCTGTCTTCTTGCAGTCGTTTTCTGACAGTCTCCACTGCCTCTGTAGTGGGTATGCAAGTAAAGAGAGAGACTACATCAAAGGACACCATGAGAACCTTCACAGACATAACACAAGAGAAGACTTTTGATTTAATAACTAAGCTTAAAATAAATGTTACCTTTGAATATTTGTGGGAAAAATCTGATGCTACCCCAAGAATACAAAGCCACACTGGAAATGATGACAGGCTTGCAGCCCTCTGTCTTCCTGGATGAAGTGCCTGATCAGTAGCAGTGAGTTGACAGAAGTCAGTGTCTGTAAGAGTGGTCAAACACTGATACTCTGTCCACTTGCGTAGAGTCTAAGAAGCTGGAATGCAGGCACACTGGACGAGCTTGTTCTAAAAAATACAGAAAAAGGAACATTTTATTTGTCTGTAGAAACCCTAAAAACTACAAATAAGTTATACAATGAACAATGTTGAAATACCTTATAGGTGCTGCGGGCCACATAACCAGAATCCAGAGCAATCTCACACTTACATGATGGTGAGGAAAGACATGAGCTCTGCAATGAGGTTTGAATGTCTCAGTTGGGACACTGAAGAACTCAGAAGACAGCAATACCTGCACCGAGAGACAGAGTAGAAAAAGCATAGATTTGTAATCCATAATGTCAATTAAAACTCAAAAAGTGTCAACAAGTATAATCATTTGAGTGTGGAATTGTTTATTCAATAAACAGGATTTTAATTAATTAATTGAATTAAAAACACTGACATTTTTTATCAAAGATAAAGAATCATACCTCTCTCTGCTCTGAGGATCACTGAGCATCTCTGACAGGAAATACAGTTTCCTCAGTAGGAGTCATCATTGATGGTCTCAGAGGTTGTAGTGTGGCAGCATGATGATGGTCTCCAGATCAGGCAGGAGGTCAGGTGATGGGTGTGTCATCTTCTCCATTGAAGACACACTGGTATGGCAGTTCATAACACAGCAGTCTCCTTGTGGCATGTAGTTATCTGTGCAGTCCAGCACTGATGGATCAGGTTTGGCTCAGCAGTTCATGAAGATGGTGTTAAGATGTTGTTGTTTCAGCTGAGGATGGTGAAGTTTGAAGGTTTTCCCACAAAGGAGACTGTGCCCTATCTGAAAAAATATATCTAACAAAACACGTGCTTATAACACCACCCACCCAGCTCAGCCCCCAAGTGTCTATGTAATGCTGGTATGGGGTGTCGGTTACTAAGTTTAATTAGTGCATCAGAAAGCGGGGGCTACACCTAAAGCCCACACTTTCTGATGTCTTTGTTTATTAGCAGCTTTTTCCAGCTGCTCAGAGAATTCTGACTTGGCCTTTATCCACCCAAACCCAAACCCACCCGGATAAAGGCCAAGTCAAACTCACACACCATACCAGCATTACATAGACACTTGGGGGCTGAGCTGGGTGGGTGGTGTTAAACTGTAGTCGGGAACTTTCAGAAAACTATCCATTTACTTCTAAATCAGTTTTTATACATATTCTGTAAGCTGTACTAATGTTTTTCTCTACATAATGTATCATTATAGACATCTCTGGTAGCCTAAAGATAGTTTAAAACTTTTGACATTTTTTACCTGTAAAACATGATAAGCAAAAACTCATTCATCACAAAAACTTTTGATTCTACAAAATCTACTATAATCAAGAAAATATAATTGTCTGTATTTATTCGTGTATGTCATCATAATAAATACCTGCATTTATCTGGGATTTATTTATTTACTATTTCATATTTTAAATCCCTTGGAGGGGAAGATCTCGTTTGTTGAGCTACATACGTCATAGTAAAAAGATTTAGTCATTTAAAACATGATGTTGGTTTATCAAATGTTGCAGCACATTTCAGATCAGAGGTGCATGATAGCAGATGTTCTCTGCTCTGCATGAAGTTCAGCAATGATTTGGTGAAATGATTAATAACATTGCAATAAGAAAGAGTCTTCTGACAGACAGAGTAGGGAAGACCCTTTTTTCAATGAAAAATCTTTTTCATGCTCTACAATCAGTAAACTCTGTAACAAACATGATCTGTAATTGTTTCAAAACTCACCAGACGACTTCATGATTGGCTCGAGGACAGGACACAAAAGACAGGGTTGTGGTAACTGTAATATGATCTCAGAACACCTGAATACAGACATTTCTGTGGCTGAGAAATAAAAATGAGGTCAAGCAGGGTGTTCTTGTCTGTAGTGGCAGAAGTGATCAGCTGTGAATACCCTCTCGACTGAAACTGCTCCAGAATCTGTTTTCTTCCACTCTGCAACTGGTTCTCATTAAAATCTCCACACACAATGATTGGGTGACAGTCCATTATTTCAAGTGAATCTAAAAGACTTACCAGGTTTTGCATGAATGGTGTCAAACTGTAGTCAGGGGGTCTGTACACAACAGCAATGAGTGCAGGGAATGGAGCCTGAACCTTCAACACTAAAAACTCAAGATCAGTGACATTATGCAGATACTGTTTTACCTGAACCTGAAAATGATTCCTCAAATACACAACAACTCCCCCACCACTTCTGCTGGCCATGTGAGGAAAGTTTGTGTAGGACACATGTCTGTTGCGTTTGAACATGGTGTAGCCATCCAAATGAAGACTGTCTGCAACAAAGGAGCCTTGAAGGTGAGACTCAGTGAGACACAAAACATCTGCTAAACACATTTCATGATGACTCTTGATGTCACTGATGTGAGATGGCAAACCCTCTGTATTGTGATGGATCAGTGTAAGAGTGTCAAGTCTGCTGGCTGTTTCTCTGACCTGAAGAAGAGGCATCATTTCCTCAACACTGGCTTGTCTCATGGTTTGGAGCGCTGCAGTTACCTCGGGATTGGCGTAAATCTTTTTCTCATCCAAGTCCTGCAAATAGAGTCCACTGAGAGACGTCACCCTGCTGAGAGCAACGTAAGCCATACCTGGTTCAAAAATGTTCTTCATTGAAACTACAGCTGTCTGTGTTGTAAGACCCTGAGTTTTGTGAATTGTGCAGGCGAATGCTAGCTTTACAGGAAACTGTCTGCGTACTGCTCCTTTAAACTTCAGACTCTCCTCTGCTCTCTCAATGTAAACAAGATCATCAGATGCTGCATTAGCACTGCGGTTGTGTCTCATAGGCTGCCGGTTGTCCATCCTGAGCCCCAGTTTAATTATGTGTCCATCATTTTCAGATCTCACCACCTTTACCAGTATACCAAAAGCACCGTTGACTAAACCGTTTAGTGTGTCCAAGTTTCTGGTCAGCATGACTCGAGCTCCTTCAGCAACATTCAGAGTGTCAGGTAAATCATTTCGCCCACCTGTAAATGGTTTGTCTCTTCGTTCCATTCTGCCTGTACATTTATCCTTCTGGAAATCGTCTGCATTGATTATTATGATGTTTGAATGAAGCTTCTTCAGGGTATCTATGTTGTGGGATTCCACATTCTTGTTGGTGGCATAAATGTGTAAGACCTCAGTTGGACATTCTTCTGGTGCAGTCACAGCCTGTGACAACAAATCTCTGTCGCACTGAGAAAGCTCATCTGTCTTTTCTTTGACTCTAATCCTGTTCAGCATCTCTGCAAAGGCCACATCATCTTTCTGACGCATGATCTCGGTTAGAGTGATCATCTGAAAATGTTCCTGCCATAGGTCAATCTGTTCTGGATCGTAAACACAGAGAGGTTTAGACTGTCGCACTGGTGGCAGCTGGTAAAAATCTCCAACAGCTAAAACTGACATTCCACCAAAAGGTCTCTGAGTGCCTTTGATTTGTTTCAGTCTTGCATCCACATAAGCAAAAAGGGGTTTTGAAACCATTGAAATCTCATCAATAACAATAATTTCAGCATTCATCAGCTCAGATCTGACTTCATCCAGTTGGTTACCAAGTCCTTGAATGGGTGGTTTCAGACTCCTGGGTAGTTTCAGTAGAGAATGTAACGTAGAGCCACTGATAGAAAAAGCTGCTGTACCGGTAAATGAAGTCAGTAAAACAGTTGGATTTGATATGTCAGCTTCTTCTGCATTAGCAGGCAGTCTGCTCAGGATCTTTGATGCTTCAGAATGAATACACTTAATCAGATGTGACTTTCCAGTTCCTGCACCACCGTTGATATAGAAGAAAAATGGATCTGGGTTCAAACCACAAACTCGCTGAATACACCAGTCTCTTATGGCATAGAACACGCAGGCCTGCTTCTGGTTCAGATTCTGATACATTACACGTACCACGGCTGGATCTACTGCAGGTTGTTCTCTGACGGCTCTGATCTTTGTTACAGCATCAGACTGACGACTGTAGTCGGGAACATTCTCCTGTTCGTTCTCATCATCAGAATGTCTCTCAGGAAGATTCTCATCGCATTGCAGCCTCACAACTTCAGATTCAGGAGCAAGATTACACCATTCATCAATCACAACATCCCTATTTTGTTCAAACTCTTCCAGTGCACTCTCAATATCCTCAGAGTTCTTCTCATACTTGTCTTTATTTCTTTTCACAACCCTTTTCACAGACTCACTGTGGTCTGAACATGGAAGTCGTACAAAACCTGAGTTGTAGAAGGACTGATAGGTTTGGAACCCTTGTGGTTTCAGTTCCTGCTCTGATCTGTGTGGAAGGTAAAGTCTCAACAGTCGACCATAATATTGCTCAGGATCTTTTTCCTGTGAACAGTGGTAATATCTGATTATAGCTGGTTTATCATTCTTTCGCCTTTGTACAAATCCAAGCTGGTTTAGAAGAGGAAGCACATCTTTTCCTTCATTTGGACCACTCACCAACCTGCACAAGGCAGCAAAATCAGCCAGTGACATTTCCTCATATTCTGGGGTCTCAGGTCTGCATTTGTATTTATCACTCAAACTTGTCATCCAAATATTACAACTGTCGTGTGTTGTGCTTTCCAGGAAGCTCATGGGCCGACTCATTTTTACTGGGTTATCATCTGTTGGTACAAATACAACACTGCGGGAACATTTTTTCATTTTTAGGCCACAGACTCGAGTCACACACTCCTGTGCGCTGATTTCTCTCTTTTTTGAGTAAGCTTGCATCACAGCTCTCATTTCATCACATTCATTGACGGTGTTCTTATCAGAGTTGTCAATAACTGTCTTCAGGTATTCAGAGAGGCCAGATTCTTTCTTTGTTATATATTTACAGAGGTATTCTATACATGAATAGGCATTCAAAATGAATGAGACATCTAAATTAGAGTTCCAGGCTTCAAGCAGGTCTGGGTTGTAATTGTTGATCCAACACTCATTTGGGTCACGTTTCAGAATCAGAGCTGTTTTCTTGTTTATGTTCTGGAGGCATTGTTCATACTCATTCATTGTCAAGTTGCATCGTGACAGAATCTGCTCTATGGTGAGGGAAGCAGCTTCAGGTTCCTTCAGCAGGTTCAACAAAGGTCTGAGTTTGGCTTTTGCAGCTTCAGTGTCTGAATCCTCATCCTGTCTCACAATCATTGTTCTTGTGGCTGGTGGTTTGGGAAACCCAAATCTACAACCAGAGTTCACACTCTTAAAGCATGTCTTTGTGTGGTTTTTGCTGTGCTTTTGTAGCTCAGTGACTTTTTTGTGCAGTTCAGGTTGTTTTTCTGGATCAGGGAGTTGAGCTGAGATGTATCTGTCAACAAAGTCACAGACAGTTTGGTCATCATCCACATCTGCTTCTACCTTTTCTCGAATCCACAGCAACATGTGTATATGTGGACTACCTCTGTGCTGGAACTCAACTCTGTAAAAGTAATCAATGATCTCACCAAGGGGCTGTGCAGGAGAAAAAAGCAAATCTCTGAACAAAGCCTCAACACGTTTATCAAACATTCGCATGGTGGTTACTGGATTTGATCTTAGAATTTCACACTTTTCTGACCAGTCCAGGGCTTCAAAATCAACCTCTTCACCTTGCTGCCTCTTTATTGCTTGAATCACTTCAGGCCATCTCATCTCAGCAGCAGAGAAAGTGACAAAGAACTGAGGTGTTCCTATTTGGCGAACCATGCTGAATAGATCTCTGGTAGTTTTCTGCCAGTAAGCTGGAGTTCCTCTGAGTGGCTGCATAAATCTGATTGCATCTTTATTTCTTACCAGCTTCTCTACTTCTGTCTTACTTTGTAACATTCCTGATGTGATTTTGCGTCCATCTTTCGTCATAGTTTTACCTTTCCTTAGCTGTATTGTCATGCTGGAATTAGCCAAGTGTATTTCAGTGACAAACTGTGAGAAAAACAGGTAATTTGTGTCTTTAGCAAATCTTGCATCAATGTTGAAAAGCCTTGACTTGAAGTATGCACTCGGTGTTAGCTTGAGACGTCTCTTTTCATCAAGTGTATTCTGACCAGTAGGAAACTGCACAGGAAATGCCATGGCTTCCAAATGAGGAGTTCTGAAGAAGCTGACAGGATTGTTTCTTTCTGCAGGAGCCACACAATATGTGTTATCAGTGAAACAGAGAATCTCTTCTGAAATGTCTACAGGCTGCAGACAACTTTCTAGAGCAAAACCTCCATTGTTCAAATCACTTTCTGGTTCATCTGGATTTTGTTCCTCTGGTTGTTCATCACAGGATTGCATATTAATATCTTGGTCACTTTGAGACTCACTTTCGCACAAAAGGGCATCTTTTTCATAGTTGTCAATTTCCATTAAATCTGCTTCATTATAATCATCACTTGCCATGCTGGCTTCATCACTGCTGTCATCATCAGGTAACGTTGGATCACAAAGCAATGCATCATCTCTGATAACAATATCTGTGTACTGTGGATGAATTTGTTTCAGTTTACGCAGAGCTTGAATGAGTTTAGACCAGGTGACAGTCTGGAACAGCTGATGGCCTTTGTAGCACAGTCGTCTTTTCAGCTTTATCCTCATGATCTGTGATTGGCTTCTGATCCTCGGTAAAGAGTCAACTGTTTGTTGGACCTCAGATGGTACACACACCACATTACCACGTATGAGTCTCTGTCTCCCCTTTGGAAGAGGAATAATCTTAGCAAAAGGTATGCATTTGGCAATCAGATGTCTCTCCAGAATGTTGAGATCGCAAAGTTCAGCTGGAATATCCTGCAGTTCTAAACCATTAACAGCAGCAAGCCTGGGCATGCATCCACTTTTGAGGGAACTGTGACATGTGTGACAGATATACTCTTTTTTTCTCTCAACAGGAAAGCTGCAGTGATCATGACATGCTTCATCACACACATGAACAAATTTACCAGTTAGACACTGCTGAGCTACAGTCTGGTGTTTTGAGTAATTTTGTCTTTTGCAGATTTTCACCTGATTAGGAAAAGAAGCTTTTAGACAAACAGTACAAACATAAGATGGTGCTGACTTAATGTTTGATCTGAAACGAGATATGGCCTCATTCATTAAAGTGTTCTCTGGATGACACTGTAAAGTCTCAGCTGGTCGATGCATCTGGCGATATTTCCGTTTTATGTTCATTGCACATCTGATATTATGCATCTGTCTGAAAGAAAAACTGTTCCAATATTTTACTCTCATTCGTTCTCTCATATTGTCCTTGTGTTGTTGCTGAAATTGTTTTTCTTCTCCATACCGCTTAGTCATATAAGATCGTTTTTTCTGTTTAAAATCTTGGCTTTTTTTATATAGGTTATATACATATGACCTCATGTAAGCTTTATGTTTCTCTCTGAATCCAGCACAAGTTCTGTATATTCTTCTTATACGCTCTTTCTGCTTTTCTCTGAATATGGGAGACTCTCTATATGTTCTTGTTATACGTTCCTTCTGCTTATCTCTGAATATAGGAGACTCTCTATACATTCTTGTTATACGTTCCTTCTGCTTATCTCTGAATATGGAAGACTCTCTATACGTTCTTGTTATACGTTCCTTCTGCTTATCTCTGAATATAGGAGACTCTCTATACATTCTTGTTATACGTTCCTTCTGCTTATCTCTGAATATGGAAGACTCTCTATACGTTCTTGTTATACGTTCCTTCTGCTTTTCTCTGAATAGGGGATTGTCTTTATATGTCCTTATGACACATTCTCTTTTTCTCTCTCTAATTTTAGCACTTTCCCTATACATCTTTCTCAAATGTTCTCTGTGTTTCTCCTTATAGGTAGCATTTAATTTATACAGTTCATTTTTGTACATGCTCTTTTTCTGTCTGTGATCAGGATCATTACACTTCTTAGTTGAGTTTTTTTTCTTTGTCTTGAAGCTTTCATCAAACCTGTACATCTGCCTTTCTTTCGTCTTCTGATTTTCCTTTCTCTGTGGTAGCTTTTGTTGGGTCAATAATCTTCTCCTCATTTTTTGCCTTTCATGTTTACTATATTTCAGCAGTTTATCTGAGAGTTCCTCTGTTATCTTAGTTGAACTGGAGGCACTGTTTGAATCATTCTGAGGAACAGAATCTGATGTTACCTGAGTGTCTCTTACAGAAGATGCAGAGGTTTCTATTTCTAAATAATCAGAAGGACGATTGTTCAGCTCAGCAGCTGGCTCATTTGAATAATCCACTCTGGATGACATCACTTCAGTAGCTAAAGTGTCGGCCACAGTGTTCTGTGTCTGCTCAGTGGACTTTGGAGTTTCAAATTCAGGTTCATTTAAAGCTGGTGCTGGAACAGTTGTAGCTGTTTGTCTGTTTTCATCAGCATCTCTTTGGTCAGCAGCGTTTTCACTGTGAAACTCGATGGGCTGTAGCTCATAAGTGCAGGTTGGTGCGATGCTAAATTTTCGGTACAAACGTTTGATCCTGTCAATCATGTCATTAAGACGTGTGAACTTCAACATAACTGCAGTTCCACCACTTACACTTAGCGACAATGGCATACCAGTAGACTTACGTGGGTGAGGGTCAAAATATGCATATTCACCTGAAGTCAGCCTGCTAACAGCGATGACTGTTCCTCCCATGACTAGCAAAGCATAGCGAACGTCTGAAGCCAAACACTGTAATCCCTGTTCAAGGCTCGGAAAGTGATCTGTACCATCAAATGTGCCGTAATGAGCAAACTGAGACATGTCGACTTGATACTCGTGTCTGCGGCTGGTAACAACTGAGGGAAGTTCATCGCAGGCTAGAAACACACTGTTCACAAACCTCAGTCTGGCATCTGAATAGACGGCATGGCCTTTGTCCAATACACGGTTTAGATCTGCTCTGGTAATAAATTCATCCTCGTGTAAGAATGACAGGAAAACCAAACTGTTAGCCATGCATTGCTGATTCCGGTACTTTCCATACCTAGGAGCGGCCTGGCTTCGGGAAGCACAGACGCTACTCACTCGTGGACTTTCACTGTTTGTAACCTGTACATGAGACTGTCCTGGAGCTTGTCCATCATGCTGTGTTTGTACAGTTAGCTGGGGTTTAGTCTGGATTACCTGCATAACTTCAGGCTTTGGGACAGACACTGAGGGAACACTTCTTTTTACCACATCTGCATAAGACACTGTGGCTGTCTCTCCATCATGCTGTGTTTGTACAGTTAGCTGGGGTTCAGTCTGGATTACCTGCATAACTTCAGGTTCTGGGACAGACACTGAGGGAACACTTCTCTTTACCACATCTGCATAAGACACTGTGGCTGTCTGAACACTGCTCTGCGCTTCTGTGCTGGGAAAAGCTGAAACACACACCTTTACCTGCTCACTGCTCTGAGAAACATTCACCTGTTCTTTCTCCTTCTGACGTCTAAGCTTCTGAGACTGAGACCTTTGACCTTTTCTTGGCATTTTGCTGAAGTACAACCTGGAGCTTATATGTGGTTATACACAAATGTAAACAAAACTGAACCTTGAAACACAGAAAAACGTATAACTCCTCAAATTACTGTTAAATCTGAGAAATGTACTATTATATATAAAAAGCTGATTTTCTACTCCAAACTCAAAATAAAGTAAATTCAAAGTTCTCTGGAAACAATTTGATCTGTTTTATTGTAGCTCTTTTTGAAACTGTATAATTTTACTTATATATTTTTAACCAGACTGGTAAATAATTACAACTTCTGTAAAATGATATACAGAATAAATCTCAACAATCAACAGGCTATAATAAAAGTCTTAGCTCTTAGGGGAGTTTATGTAAATCTTTCAGATATCTAAAATTGAAATCAAATATATGGAGCTTTGGTGGTGTGGTGATAAGATGACTGGTGATGAGGATTCTTCAGCTGGATTTTCTGCAGCAGTCAGGAAACAGGAAGTCCTCAGGCGCTTCTCGATGACAATACTGACTGAATACTTACACTGAGTGACAAAATGGGTTTGTCCTTAAATAATAATACTATAAACTTGCAGTCAAATGTTATAGCCAATGAAACAGACTAACAGACTGGATCTAATTTATTATTTATCTGAATGTATGTATTACAAAATAACCAGATTATCTTATTACAAATAAACTTATAAAAAGGTGATATTTTATACAATTGATCAAAGTAAGCCAAACTAGCAGTCCAAACTAAAGTCTAATGCAAAATTAAAATGACAAATGTAGGGCTGTGTAAGTAGTTTCGACTAAAAGTTCTACTGTACTGTAATTCTACTACTGTATATTCAACTTGTAATTTCCAGCAAAATGACTGAATGTGAGAGTTTAATGACAGGAAAGAAAGAGCAGTGAGAGCAGAGATCTCTCAGAATTCTGTAACAGATAGATCAAGTTCTGGTAACTTGGATTTCTGAAAATTGGATTCTGAAAGGATTCTCAAAACTTGGATTCTCAAATTAGATAGAGCAGTAGAGATAGAGGGATACAAGATGGAATGGCTTTCAAATTAGAT
This sequence comes from Aulonocara sp. 'chitande type north' Nkhata Bay, assembly GCF_057382095.1. Classification (NCBI taxonomy): domain Eukaryota; kingdom Metazoa; phylum Chordata; class Actinopteri; order Cichliformes; family Cichlidae; genus Aulonocara; species Aulonocara sp. 'chitande type north' Nkhata Bay. Next base: position 15,395,557 of record NC_141346.1, read on the forward strand.
AGAGCGGTAGAGATAGAGGGATACAAGATAGAATGGCTTTCAAATTAGATAGAGCAGTAGGGATAGAGGGATACAAGATAGAATGGCTTTCAAATTAGATAGAGTTGGGAGAGTGATAGGATAGACAGAATTGCTTATAATGATAGAGAGAGAGAGGATCTTCTGCAGCAGGTCACCTGTAAGACACAAAAAGCCTGGAATTAGTCATATTTCCAACATGCTTGGATTTACCATATTCTTCAGACTATATGGCACACCTAAAATCCTGTCATTTTCTCAAAAACATACAATGTGCCTAGTGTATCGATTCTGGTTATGCTTACTGACCTCAAACGGGATTTCTGTGGTACACAGCGCTCAAAATTCTGTCAAATATTTTAGTAAGACTTCGGTAAGCTACAAAGCTGCGCTGCTTGATGTATTGTCAGAGCATTATGGCTACCATAGTCAGGACCCTCGTAGAGTAATTCGTACGGTGCTTCAACATAACATTATGGTGTGTGTACAAGGACCTGGCACGTGCTAAGAGACATGCTTAAGAAGCAGATTTCAAACTGATCAACCCATGAAGAGTTTGATGGATTTGTAGATGAGGAATGAACTGAAAAAGTGAGTGTATTGTTCTGTATTTTATGTGTTACAACTGAACAGTGTTGAGAGTTGTTTGTGAATGACTTGAATAAAGTTTGACTTATCTGACTGTTTGTTTGGGTTAATCTGCCTTAAAAACAGAATTGTTTATTGACGTTATGCCTTATAATTTCGAAAATACAGTACATGTAGGGCTTTAAATACTAAAGACTTCTACAGTAAATTATTGGAGTGAACAGAATGACAATGTTTAACAAATGATGGTGGAACTGTTATAAGGACATTTTTACGTTCTATTAAAACAATAAACTAAGTCTATAAACTCAAACCAAGACGTGCTGCTACAGTAACTTACTGTAAATATTATATGGTCCAAATAAACCCGCACACTGAGGTTACAGCAGAGTTTCAGGCCTCCTGCTTTAAATACTTTATATCCATTAAACTCAAAATTATTTATTGACTGGCCAAAAAGAACACAAACCTTCTCACATTTGCCTAAAAACATCTTGATGATCAGCAAGAGCTGTGAAATGATTTCACAACACTATTTTGGACCTTAATTAAGACAATTGAAATTCAAACAGCAGTCGCTTTCTAAAATATCGGATTTGTGCCGTTCACACTGTCATACCATGATACCATCACTGATACCAACATGACAAAAAAATCTGATTTGATGCGCTTTCGCCTGCAGTGTGAACTGCACTCAGGCCAGTCACTCAGGAAAAATACTTCTAGCGTTTTGACTTCATGCTAATTCATAAGTGGAATGAGAGAGACAATAAAAATCGATAGCTGTGGTGCTCTTAAGTGTTTAAGGTACCACCTAGACTCACACTTAAATCCACAAACATAAGGAGAAACCGAACAACTGCATAAAGATGTCTCTGACATTTAACTATGTTTGGACTTGATAAGCCATCAAAAATTAAAATCAGACATTAATGGGCTATTAAACTTCATTGACATTTTCTGGGGCAGTCAGTGGTCCTGTGTAGGGGCTTTGCTGCTACAGATTCTAAATCCTGACTATTTGTCTTTGCCCATGAGTGAATGGCAAGATAACACAAATAGCCAAACTACTGTAAGTAAATTACTAAACATTACCATTACTGTCTACTTACCAGCAAAGGCAAAGCCAAAGAGCTGTTCACTCTGTGTAACAAAAGACAAAGAACAAAAATACAGGCTCAGACAACTCCAATCAGCATTAGACAACAACAACTCTCCTCTGTTTTCTTTTTCCGCACCCTAATAAAGATGATCATCTTCATAAAGGTAATATGTAGTTTTATCCATTTGCAATAAGCCACACAAGTTTCTGAGTCATGTAATGCTCCAAAATTTAGGTTCAGTTACATAAGAGAGTAGATATCGTAACCAATGATTTGCTTCACCTACTACTACACACTTTATCAAATGGTGATGTCACAATTTAAAAGTAGGCAACAATCACAAATGATAGCTTGTATGGAATGTTTGTAGGCTTTGACATTTGAGGTGGCCTGCATTCAAATTCTATTAACACAGTAAAAAAAAAAAAAAACACTCTATAAACTTACACCAAGACGTGCTGCTACAGTAACTTACTGTAAATATTATATGGTCCAACAAAACCAACACACTGAGGTTAGAGCACAGTTTCAGGCCACTCTGTATGAATTTTGGCAAAATGAGAAATTTGGAGACAGCTAGTTTCTACACAGCAGTTTCTACATATTTCAGTCACATTTGGGGCATGTTTGATACACAGCAATAAGCACTACACTAAATCTATAATAAACTTATCATAGCTGATATTAAGGCCTAATTAGCAAAATTTAGTATGATGGTAATTTCTTTGTAGATCATTTCATGATAAAAAGAACAGAAGTGAGTGCTGTATCTGAGCTGTTGCATGTAAGATCTTAGCTGGAGATTCCCACATTTCTTAAACAAACAAACATGACTTTCAGACAGTTCATCTTTTGTAAATTAGGGCAGAATTATTTTCAAAAAACAGCCTTGATAAAAATATCAAGCCACTATAAAATGTCTTATGTTTATGTTTTCATCCCACCTATATTTTGCAAGTCATTATGACAAATTACAAAAAGCAGTTTTTAGGCAGTGATTTAAGGGAAGAAGCTTTTGAAATCCACAATGCCCTACCACCAGTGGTCTCAAACTCTTGGTCGTTAAGGCCTGGTGTCCAGAAACTTTTCTATGTGTCCCTGTTGCAACACACCTGAATAACATTAGTAGGTCATTAGCAAAACTCTACAGAACGTGACTGCATGCTGAGGTGGTAATTCAGCAATTTGATTCATGTTATAGCAGCTCATGGGTGAATGAACATGATGCAATGAAAGTACTTTTAGAAGTACATTTTTCCAAACACTTAAATTACTTACATTTGAGTAGTCTTAGGGGATGCCACTTCAGCACACAGTCAAATTCTATACTCTCACTAATGACCTACAAATGTTATTCAGGTGTTTTGTAACAGGGATGCGTGGAAAAGCTTCAGGACACCGGCCCTTGAAGAGTGGAGTTTGAGACCCCTGTCCTATGTGAATATTTAATTGTCCCTAAACTGCTAGTCGTGAGCTGCTCTAATGTGAAACAAACACATATAGTTCTGTAAAGGTTTACAAAGAGATTTCTAAGGATCTGGAGACCCCAGAAAACAAATACCCTCCCAGATGTTGTAGCTGAACATGCAAAAACAAGTTGCCTAATAATATCTCAATGATAACCAAGAGCTGTGCTGACTAACTGCACTAAACTGAATCATCTATAGTGAGAGAAAAACACCAGCATTAAAGTCAAACATGGTGCTGTTACTGTGATGTCCCAGAGTTCCTTTACTTACTACTTCAGGACCTACATCAACTCATCAGGTCCTGGGCTTAAGTTTAATTACACTTAGGATCTGAAGCACACAAGCAAGTCCAATTGAATGAATGAAACAAAACACATGGTGTAAACGAATCAGTCTGGACTTTAATGAAATTAAGATTCTTGGTATGACTTGAAAACCCTATATTGGGCCTTAATTAAGACTTTTTTCTTTTCTTTTTTTGCCTGTCCTGTTTGGATCTAATTATGACAATTCTGAAATTATAGTGGACCAAAATCAACCAGTGATGTAAACCAGTCATTACCAGTTACTGTAAATGCTTGATGGTAATTGTTGCTATCAGGGCATCCACAGCTGGGTATTAGAGACCAACATGTTTTTACATTAGACCAGGTTGTTCTGGTTCAAAAATGAAATCATCACTTTAAAACTGCTTTTTGTATTTATCCAGGTCATCCTTGTTAGATGATTTGAAACATGTGAAAAAAGCATAAACAAAATAAATCTGCAAAGAAGAAAGACCTTTCTCAGCACTGTACCGCAAACAAAACCTTTACTTACCAGACTTGCGACGATCAGATCAGTATCCTAGAGAAAGGAAACAACACATCAGATCACTGTTTAATGACTTACCACTGTAAACCTCTTCACACACAATCCAATTTACTGTGACATGAAATAACTAGTAAGATCCTCAATTTCTTCAAGCCTTTATGAACTCACTGTAGTCTGAAGAGGACAAACTTTAGTTACAGAGTCTCACATGGCGATAACATGTGTAATTAAGGCATGCATACTACAGAAGTGCAAAAAAGAGGCACCAATATTTGTTGGTACAGATTATGGCTTTTTAGCTCCATCATTTTCTATCACAAGTCAGTGCTTAATAAAGTGTGGAAAAACCACAACTGTTAGAATCAACGGAAAACCTCATTAGGTTTTAGTTCTGATCTGAATATGTAAATCCTAAAATACATGTAAATTCTGACATGTTATAGAAACAACAGTGGCACACCATTTTGCAATTACAAAAATTATAATAAAGAGTCCTTCCATTGTACCTGTTGGCAGGAATCTTTTTGTATTTTGCAATATTTCCCTTTTATATAAAATTTTAAACACATTGTATCAAGCAAATTATTAAGAAACTGATTTAAACTTATTGTATATAAATTACACACAGGCTTTAACATACACAACATTGCCTACTCACAACTCTGGTTCTCTGAGTTTTTTATTATTGCTTACATGTTTAACCTACCACTTCTGTTCACTCAGGCAAAAATACTTCTATAGTGGTCTGACTTTAATGTAATACATAAGCAGAATATGAGTGAAGATATAAATCAACAACTGTAGTGCTCTGCTACGTAAATCCACAAACAAACGGAGAACATGAACAACTGTATAAAAACAGTTGTTTGTGTTCAAACATAAAAATCAGACACAAATGGCCTGTTAAACTTCAGGGACAGTCAGAGGTCATGTGTGGGGCCTTTGCTGCTACAAGGTATAAATTCTGACCATTTGATTTTGCCCATCAATAAATGGTAATGTCACAAAAACCAAACTACGTTATAGGTAAGTTGCTAAACATGTTACACAGTGACAATGTCATATTACTGCAGTTACAATTGCTGCTTACTTACCAGCAAAGGCAAAACCAAAGTTCTGTTTCACTCTGTAACAAAAGAACAAAAATACAGAATCAGACAACTGAAATCAGCATCAGAGTCAATACTGCATCACAATCTGTAGTGAAAAAAAAAATCTGTTAAATTCTTTGTTTACAACAGCTTTACTATAAACACCCCATCTTCTCTTTCTGCACCTTATTAAAGATTTCTGTCTTTATTAAGGTGATGTGTCGTTTTATCAATCTGCAATAAGCCACAGAAATTCCTCATTAACGTAAAGCTCTAATACTTTGGTGCTATTACATAACACAGCAGATACCACAAGCAATGATTTGCTCGCACTGCACACTTGATCAAATGATAACATCACAGTTTCAAAGCGTGCAACAATCACAAATGATACTTGATACTATAAATGCTTGATGGTAGTTCTTCGTATCAGGGCTTCCACAGCTGGGTATTAGAGACCAGCATGTTCTCACATTAGAACAGATAGCTCTGGTTTGGTTTTCTCTGCTTCATACGTGAAATCATCACTTTAAAATGCTTTTTTGTATTTATTCATATCATCCCTGTTAGATGATTTGAAACATGTGACAAAAAAGCATGAACAAAATAAATCTGCAAGGAAAAAAAGACTTTCCCCAGCACTTTACCTCAGACAAAATGAACTCACTTTAGTCTAAAGAGGGCAAAATTTAATTGCAGAGTCTCAAATGGCCTTAACATGTGTAATAAAAACAATAATTACTACAGAAATGCTTTGATAAGCCTTTAAAATTAAAAACAAATGGCCTATTAAACTTCAGGGACATTTTTAGGGACACTCAGAGATCTAGTGGGGGGGGGGGGCTTTACTGCTTATAAATCCTAAATGTGTTTTTGCCCATGAGCAAATGGCAAGATATCACAGAAAGCCAAACTATTGTATGTAAATTGCTAAACATGTTACACAATCCCAGTTTCATATTGTTTCAGTTACAATCACTGTTTACTTACCAGCAAAGGCAAAACCAAGCTTCTATTTCACTCTGTGTAACAAAAGACAAAGAACAAAAATACAGGATCAGAAAACTCAAATCAGCATCAATACTGCATCACTCTCTGTTGTCAAAAAGATTCACTAAACTTCTTTGTTTACTACAGCTGGAATACAAACAACAACAACTCTCCTCTGTTTTCTTTGGTCTACATCTCATTTAAGATTGCAATAACACTCATACATGAAAAACTGCACGATGTATATTTTTAAGGCTTTAATATTTGAGGTGGTGTGCATTCAAATTCTACTTCCTAAAATATTACCAACTGCACATAGTATCATTAAATATGCTGTTATTTTAAAATAAATATCTATATACCATATTATTAATAATAATATACTGCCATATTTTATTTATGTGAAGGTGGGCTGTTGTTTATTTCATTAATTTTCCACAAAGTGAGAATTTAAACTGTGCTGCAGATTTAGGTTGGCACAAACAAGCCTTGTTAAACAGTTCTTAAAAATTAAAGTCTACAAATTAGGAGTTCTTATTATTCTTGGGCTATGTCCACATGTACACAGGTACTTTTGAAAATGGAGATTTTTCTATCCGTTTGCACCTTTCGTCCACACTTAAACGGCGTTTTCGGTCACTGAAAAACTAAAAACGCTTGCCAGGATATTTTCGAAAACTCCGTTTTTGCATTTATGTGTGGACAGGGAAACGGAGAAAACGCAGCGCCTTTTTTGACGTCACACTGTGCGCCACGTTATTGTTTCAATGAAATGCATTTCTACAATACGGTTACTGTTAATTGTTCTCTCTGCAGTGTTTAAATGCTTACATATACACACACAGTTACTGTCCCCCCACACATATGACTCGGTTCTGCTTTTATGCCCCATCTTTGTTTGCTATTTCCCACCGAGGCTTCTAGACTTTTCTGATTGGCCAACATTTCTACACGGTTAGGAATATATCGCCACCTGTTGTTTTGGTATGTTCCTAGCAGCGTTCTCCTTCATTTCTGCATTTATGTGTGGACGGGATCATTTTTTAAAACGGAAACGGAAAATCTCCGTTTTCAAAAATACCCGTGTATGTGGGGACATAGCCTATGTTTAATCCTCAGTTTCTCCCCCCCCTCCTTTCTCTTAATTAATCCACAAGACCTGCACACACGCGACTCTTTTTCTCCCGTGTTCGGTCAGAGGCGGTAAAATGGCTCCTTTGATCTTGCCGACAGCTGACACTGAATCTAAGATGGCAGTTCGTTAAAAACTTTACAGCATAAAGAATGAGGCTGTTTTAACCAACTGATTTGTGAAGAGAACTAACTGCACCTTATGTAACAGACTGCCAAACACACCAAATGTAATTAATAAAACAACACAATAACCGTGGTTCACAGTCAAATGAACCATTTTCATTTCACACTGGGCTCAAAGGAGCGCTAGGCATTAGCATCGGGATGTTAGCGTTAGCTCATCAAACACTGCTTTTACATACAAAAATGACAACTTTTCACTAAAAAGCAACCATTGTGTTACTTTAACATGAGTTATACCTCGGCTGGCTTTATAAATCACTAACAAGAACTTGTTACATCGCGCAAACAGAGTATAGACATTTAGAAGAGGAGAGGAGAAGCAGAGGCGCAGCACTCACCCAGAGCGGACTCAACGAAGTGTGCAGAAAGGCGGATGTCCGGCAGTCAGGTAAAAGATGAGGCGTTCACGGATCGTAGGAAAATCCAGTATTACACACAATGGGCATTGTAAACATAAAAAATGTAGGTAATTTTAAATATTTTATACAATATCTGTTTGCTACAGAAAAAAACTAGCAGAACTTTAATTCTATAAGTTAAATAAATATTATTAGAAGGCTCTTCTCCTGAACACCAACACCAAATAGCTGGTGATAGAGTTCACCAGACCTAAAAAAACAAACAAAAAAGACAACCAGTCCAGGACATTCTGCAAAGATGTTTTAAAGACAATATATTTATATATATATATAAACCTTATCCAGTAAGGATTCCCCTCAAACAAATGACCATAATTTCCTAACCGTAAGGGCTTGAACGGTCATTCTTAATTCTTACACTGTTTTGTTCAGAAGAGAAGAAATGTATAGAAATAGTATGATTAAGCATAAATACTACATTTAGCAGAAATACTATACTAAGCAGAAATCCTATAAAAAGCAGAAATAGTAAATTAAGCACAAATCTTATGAAATAGCAGAAATAGTATGATTTAGCACAATAGTAATAACTTAAACAGACAAATTGGAAAAGCAAAATGGACAGCTGAAAAAATGCTGAACATGCTGAGGGTCCCTCAAATATACTTGTTAAATGAAAAAAATCAGCAAAAAAAAAAATATAATAGCCACACAATCACAAATATGTACACATAAGGAAACACACATGCACAGAGAGACACACACACAAGATCCAATTCACACACACACACACACACACACACACACACACACACACACACACACACAGGGAGAGAGAAGCAAGTTTTCAGTCAAGCAGCCTGTGAGCTGGTGAATTTGAATCCACCAATCAGAGAGGCTGTGTACTTTTTCCCAGCAAAACAGGTGCCTGCAGCACAGACACAGAGAGACACGGGATTTTTGCAGTCCATTTCTCATAGTGAGGACTCCCCTCAAACAAATGACCATAGTTTCCTAACCGTAGGGGCTAGAGCGGTCATTCTTACACCGTTTTGTTCAGAAAAGATGGGGGAATCTTCAAGTGTTGACAATTTATTATTAAAATAGGAATTATTGAAGATATTTGACTTGTAATAGACCATAACTGAATAGAAGTGAAGCAAAAACTGCTTTGATTTGTCCTCAGCTGGCTGGGAAGCCATGGAGGCCTCAATATGCAATTTGTATGTCTCTGATATGTAAATTTGAATATTACAGTTCTCACAGAGGATTGACTCCCTGGGGACCTGCCACAAATATATAGAAATACTATGATTACCCAGAAATACTACATTTAGACGAAATACTATGGTTTAGCACAAATACTCTGGTTTTGCACAAATATTATAACATAGCAGAAATACAATTCTATAGCAGAAATGCTATATTTAGAAAGAAAAATATAATATAGTAGAAATAGTATGATTTAGCAGAAATACTACAATATGGCATAATAAAAATGATTTAGAACAAATACTATTATTTAGCAGAAGTACTAAGATGTAGTAAAAGTACTTTGATTTAACAGAAATACAATTATGGAGGAGTAATACTTTAAAATGGGAGAAATATTGATACACACACACATACATACACAGAGCCTAAAGGGAAGAGTATTTGTGTCATGGAGTGTTAACAAGAATGTGAGGTCCATATTAGAAAAGCTGGTAAAATCATAAAAGTTTGCAGAATTGTAATAAATGATGAATATGAATTACTGGTCTGTGACAGTGTATCAATTTGTAGGGAAAAAAACATGTTGACCAAGGTGGAATTGAACCCACGATCTTTGGCTTGCAGACCCGTGTCATTACCAACTGCGCCACTGGGAAAGGGAGGAGCCGCTTTGAAAAACAGGCTCATAAGGAGTCAGAATTAGATCGCGGTGAGAGACGAAAAACGCCGTTTTTTGGAGTTACAAAACGTTGTGTAACTCAAAAACTAGGTGGACTAGAAGCATAATTCTTGCACTGGGTGAATCAGCGGACTTTGGTGTACTTTGACTGCTATTTACATTGCTCTATGTACATCCGTCACTGAGATATGACGAGAGAGGAAACGGAAGACCTCAGATATGATTGGCTGGCTGGGAGGCCGTGCAGGCCGTGATCTGTATACTTGAATGTCTGAGTCCTCACAGAGGATTGGCTGCCTGGGGACCTGGCAGAAATATATAGAAATAGTATGATTAAGCATAAATACTACATTTAGTAGAAATACTATGTTTTAGCACAAATAGTATAAAAAGCAGAAATACTGTAATTTAGCAGAAATACTATATTAGGCACAAATTCTATGAAAAGCAGAAATAGTATGATTAAGCATAAATACTACATTTAGTAGAAATACTATGTTTTAGCACAAATCCTATAAAAAGCAGAAATACTGTACTATGATTTAGTAGAAAAACTATAAATAATCAGAAATACTATATTTGGCAGAAATACTATATTTTGCACAAATCTTATAAAATAGCAGAAATAGTATGATTTAGCACAATAGTAATAAGTTAAACAGAAAAATTAGAAAAGCAAAATGGACAGCTGAAAAAATGCTGAACATGCTGAGGGTCCCTCAAATATACTTGTTAAATGAAAAAATCAGCAAAAAAATGCACAGGGAGAGAGAAGTAAGTTTCTAGGTCAGCCTGGGAGCTGCTGAATTTGAATCCACCAATCAGAGAGCCTGTGTACTTTTTCCCGCCAAAATAGGTGCATCTTTTTACACACGCAGCACAGAGAGGCACAGGATTATTGCAGCCTATTTCTCATAGTGACGACTCCCCTCAAACAAATGACCATAATTTCCAAACCGTAGGGGCTAGAGCGGTCATTCTTACACCGTTTTGTTCAGACGAGATGGGGGAATCTTCCAGTGTTAACAATTTATCATTAAAATGTGAATTTTTAGAGATATACGACATGGATGACTTGTTGACTTAGAAGCCACGAATTCCCCCAATATGCAAATTTGAATGCCTGAGGCCACATATATGATTGGCTGGCTGGGAAGCCGTGCAGGCCCTGATTTGTGGATTTGAATTCCTCAGCCCTCAGATATGATTGGCTGGCTTAGAAGCCATGAAGGCCCCAATATGCAAATTTGAATGCCTCAGGACACATATATGATTGGCTGGGAAACCGTGCAGGCCCTGATTTGAAAATTTGAATGTCTAAGTCCTCACAGAGGATTGGCTGCCTGGGGACCTGGCAGAAATATATAGAAATACTATGATTAAGCATAAATACTACATTTAGTAGAAATACTATGTTTTAGCACAAATTCTATAAAAAGCAGAAATACTATAATTAGCAGAAATACTATGTTAGGCACAAATCCTATAAAAAGCAGAAATACTATAATTTAGCAGAAATACTATGTTAGGCAAAAATCCTATAAAAAGCAGAAATACTATAATTTAGCAGAAATACTATATTAAGCACAAATCCTATAAAAAGCAGAAATAGTATGATTAAGCATAAATACTACATTTAGTAGAAATATTATGTTTTAGCACAAATCCTATAAAAAGCAGAAATACTATAATTTAGCAGAAATACTATATTAAGCACAAATCCTATTAAAAGCAGAAATACTATATTAGGTACAAATCCTATAAAAAGCAGAAATACTATATTAGGCACAAATCCTATAAAAAGCAGAAATACTATAATTTAGCAGAAATACTATGTTAGGCACAAACCCTATAAAAAGAATAAATACTATAATTTAGCAGAAATACTATATTAGGCACAAATCTTATGAAAAGCAGAAATAGTATGACTTAGCAGAAATACTGTATTTAGCACAAGTACCGAAAAGTACCAGAAATACTATGATTTAGCAGAATAGTAATAACTTACAAAATTACAAATATGGAGGCATATTGAAACACAAATGCACAGAGGGACACACAAACACAGGCTCTAATCCAGTCAACCAGTCTAACTATATTCAATTTAAATCCTACAATGACATGCTGCCAAATAAGGGCAGGGTCCTCTCTCTCCCACTAAACACACACACACACACACACACACACACACAGAGGGAGAGAGCTGCCGAATTTAAATCCACCAATCAGAGTGGCTGTTTACGTTTTCCCGCCAAAAAAGGTGCATCTTTTTACACACGCAGCACAGAGAGGCACAGGATTATTGCAGTCTATTTCTCATAGTGATGACTCCCCTCAAACAAATGACCATAATTTCCTAACCGTAGGGGCTAGAGCGGTCATTCTTACACCGTTTTGTTCAGAAGAGATGGAGGAATCTTCCAGTGTTTACAATTTATCATTAAAATATGAATTATTAAAGATATTTGACTTCTAATGCACCATAACTGAGTAGAGCAAACCAAAAACTGCCTTGACTTGCCCTCAAACAACGCTTTGTAACTTGAAATCTGTTTGGAGTATCGATATCATTCTTTCACCGTAAGAGACAGCAGGCTTTGGTGAACAATCATGGAAATTTTCAGGTCTCTGTGGAAATCCAACAAAAAGTTATGACGAGAGAAAAAAGTGGTTCATTTCCACAGTTTGAAATCTGAAGAAATCTGAGCGAAGGACGAATTTCCTACCCTCAAACAAGTCCAACTCATTTCAGAACGGTAAGAGGTGAGAAAGAAATTCTTGAATTGTGAGCGTCAGGAGTGTCTGAAGATATGCCGGGACAAGCCTCATGTCTTAACTTTGCTTCGTTAAGGAGATATGACGATTTGAATATGCCTCTCATTACAGAAATGCAGCGGTGATTTTGAACAAACTCTCCATTGACTTTATATGGAGAGTTTTCTGACCTTGTGTTAGTCTGAGGAGATTTGCGAAAGTTCTATGAATTCCACAACAATGATAGTGACATTTTCTGAAGGCCAGCAAAAATACCTACGTTTTGATGTATAATTTGTGGAAGTTGAGTGAAAATTGAGCAAGTAGCAAACAGTTGTTCGGACATGAAGAGAAGACTGCAAAAGCTTCAGTGTCACACTGGAAGCCAAGAGCATAGCAACCATAACAACGCATGTATTTTGTGAAAAATCACAATTTTGCAACTCAAAAATTTAAGAGGCATAAAAGTAAAACAGTAAAAGATTTGAAAAAGCTGAATTATACCTGAATAGCCCAATAATTTGTGAACATTTTAAAATTTGAATGGTTGTTCTAGGTGAAAGTATGAGGAAGTAGTTAAGTTTCAAAAACAGGCAAATTTTAGCAGAATTGCTGAAGTTTCCCATTCATTTCAATGGGACAAATTAAAGGAAAAAAGTGGAATATTTTAAAAAGTATAATAGTTAAAAATAGCAAAATATATAGCAGGAAAGAGCAAAAATAGCTGAATTGTTTAAAATTTGAACGGTGAAAATCGGCTGAAAATTGTGGAAGTAGTTAAACGGCGAAAAGTGTACGGAAGTCCTAAGAATAATAATAACTAGAAAAATTTGCATTTCCTGCGAAAATGCAGTGTGGATGCTTAAAGCTGAAGCTGTATGCAAAAAGTAGCTGAAAAAGCTGAAAAGTTGCAGAAATTGTAAAAACTTTGCAGAAGCAAAAGAAGTTTGCTAAAATGGAATAACTTAGCAGAACTGCAATATCTTAGAGGAAACATAATACTTGGCAGAAATACAATAGCATAGCAGAATTTAGCAGAAATATTGTAACTTACCAGAAACATGATAACTTCTCAAAAATACAAGAATTTAGGAGAAATAGTATAAGATAACAGAAAGAATATATTTAGCCAAAAATACTTAAACATTACAGAAACACTAGGATTTAGAAAAATAGTACAACAGAGCAGAAATATTGTGATTTACCAGAGACACTGTGATGAACTATGAATATTGTAATTTTAAATTAAGACTATGTTTTAGCACAAATATTATAATTTGGCAGAAATACTATAATTTAGCAGAAATACTATATTAAGCACAAATCCTATAAAAAGCAGAAATGGTATGATTAAGCATAAATACTACATTTAGTAGAAATACTTTGTTTTAGCACAAATCCTATGAAAAGCAGAAATACTATATTAAGCACAAATCCTATAAAAGCAGAAATAGTATATTAAGCACAAATCTTATAAAATAGCAGAAATAGTGTGATTTAGCACAATAGTAATAAGTTAAAAAGAAAAATTGGAAAATCAAAATGGACAGCTGAAAAAATGCTGAACATGCTGAGGTTCCCTCAAATATACTTGTTAAATGACAAAAATCAGCAAAAAAATTTATGACTGCCACACAATTACAAATATGTACACATGAGGAAACACACATGCACAGAGAGACACACACACAAGATCCAATTCAGTCAACCAGTCTAAATATATTGAATTTGAATCTTACAATGGGATCATCCCATTAAAAGGCTTTCTCTCTCTCTCTGTCACACACACACACACACACACACACACACACACACACACACACACACACACACACACACACACAGGGAGAGAGAAGTAAGTTTCTAGGTCAGCCTGGGAGCTGGTGAATTTGAATCCACCAATCAGAGAGGCTGTGCACTTTTCCCCACCAAAACAGGTGCATCTGTTTACACACGCAGCAGCACAGAGAGACACTGGATTTTTGCAGTCTATTTCTCATAGTGACGACTCCCCTCAAACAAATGACCGTAATTTCCTAACTGTAGGGGCTAGAACGGTCATTCTTACACCGTTTTGTTCAGAAGAGATGGGGGAATCTTCAAGTGTTGACAATTTAATATTAAAATATGAATTTTTAGAGATATATGACATGGATGACTTGTTGACTTAGAAGCCACGAATTCCCCAATATGCAAATTTGAATGCCTGAGACCACATATGTGATTGGCTGGCTGGGAAGCCGTGCAGGCCCTGATTTGTGGATTTGAATTCCTCAGCCCTCAGATATGATTGGCTGGCTTAGAAGCCACGAAGGCCCCAATATGCAAATTTGAATGCCTCAGGACACTTATTTGATTGGCTGGGAAACTGTGCAGGCCCTGATTTGAAAATTTGAATGTCTCAGTCCTCACAGAGGATTGGCTGCCTGGGGACCTGGCAGAAATATATAGAAATACTATTATTAAGCATAAATACTACATTTAGTAGAAATACTATGTTTTAGCACAAATATTATAAAAAGAAGAAAAACTATAATTTAGCAGAAATACTATATTAAGCACAAATCCTATGAAAAGCAGAAATAGTATAATTTAGCAGAAATACTGTATTTAGCACAAGTACCGAAAAGTACCAGAAATACTATGATTTAGCAGAATAGTAATAACTTATTGAAACACAAATGCACAGAGGGACACACAAACACAGGCTCTAATCCAGTCAACCAGTCTAACTATGTTCAATTTAAATCCTACAATGACATGCTGTCAAATAAGGGCAGGGTCCTCTCTCTCCCACTAAACACACACACACACACACACACACACACACACACACACACACACACACACACACACAGGGAGAGAGGACTAAGTTTCTAGGTCAGCCTGGGAGCTGCTGAATTTGAATCCACCAATCAGAGAGGCTGTTTACGTTTTCCCGCCAAAACAGGTGCATCTTTTTACACACGCAGCACAGAGACATAGACCTGCTTCTTTCAGTTTATTTCACATAGTGAGGATTCCCCTCAAACAAATGACCATAATTTCCTAACCATAGGGGCTAGAGCGGTCATTCTTACACCGTTTTGTTCAGAAGAGATGGGGGAATCTTCAAGTGTTGACAATTTATCATTAAAATATGAATTTTTAGAGATATATGACATGGATGACTTGTTGACTTAGAAGCCACGAATTCCCCAATATGCAAATTTGAATACCTGGAGCCCACATACATGATTGGCTGGCTGGGAAGCTGTGCAGGCCCTGATTTGTGGATTTGAATTCCTCAGCCCTCAGATATGATTGGCTGGCTTAGAAGCCACGAAGGCCCCAATATGCAAATTTGAATGCCTCAGGACACTTATTTGATTGGCTGGGAAACTGTGCAGGCCCTGATTTGAAAATTTGAATGTCTCAGTCCTCACAGAGGATTGGCTGCCTGGGGACCTGGCAGAAATATATAGAAATACTATGATTAAGCATAAATACTACATTTAGTAGAAATACTATGTTTTAGCACAAATACTATAAAAAGCAGAAATACTATAATTTAGCAGAAATACTATATTAAGCACAAATCCTATAAAAAGCAGAAATAGGATGATTAAGCATAAACACTACATTTAGTAGAAATACTATGTTTGAGCAAAAATCCTATAAAAAGCAGAAATACTATATTAGGCACAAATCCCATAAAAAGCAGAAATAGTATGATTAAGCATAAATACTACATTTAGTAGAAATACTATGTTTTAGCACAAATAGTATAAAAAGCAGAAATATTGTAATTTAGCAGAAATACTATATTAGGCACAAATCTTATAAAATAGCAGAAATAGTATTATTTAGCACAATAGTAATAAGTTAAACAGAAAAATTGGAAAAGCAAAATGGACAGCTGAAAAAATGCTGAACATGCTGAGGGTCCCTCAAATATACTTGTTAAATGAAAAAATCAGCAAAAAAATGCACAGGGAGAGAGAAGTAAGTTTCTAGGTCAGCCTGGGAGCTGCTGAATTTGAATCCACCAATCAGAGAGCCTGTGTACTTTTTCCCGCCAAAACATGTGCCTCTTTTTACACATGCAGCACAGAGAGGCACAGGATTATTGCAGCCTATTTCTCATAGTGAGGACTCCCCTCAAACAAATGAAAATAATTTCCTAACCGTAGGGGCTAGAGCGGTCATTCTTACACCGTTTTGTTCAGAAGAGATGGGGGAATCTTCCAGTGTTTACAATTTATCATTAAAATATGAATTATTAAAGATATTTGACTTCTAATGCACCATAACTGAGTAGAGCGAAGCAAAAACTGCCTTGACTTGCCCTCAAACAACGCTTTGTAACTCTAAATCTATTTGGAGTATCGATATCATTCTTTCACCGTAAGAGACAGCAGGGTTTGGTGAACAATCATGGAAATTTTCAGGTCTCTGTGGAAATCCAACAAAAAGTTATGACGAGAGAAAAAAGTGGTTCATTTCCACAGTTTGAAATCTGAAGAAATCTGAGCGAAGGACAAATTTCCTACCCTCAAACAAGTCCAACTCATTTCAGAACGGTAATAGGTGAGAAAATAATTCTTGAATTGTGAGCGTCACGAGTGTCTGAAGATATACCGGGACAAGCCTCATGTCTTAACTTTGCTTCGTTAAGGAGATATGACGATTCGAATATGCCTCTCATTACAGAAATGCAGCGGTGATTTTGAACAAACTCTCCATTGACTTTATATGGAGAGTTTTCTGACCTTGTGTTGGTCTGAGGAGATTTGCCAAAATTATATAAATCCCACAACAATGATGGTGACATTTTCTGAAAGCCAGCAAAAATACCTACGTTTTGATGTATAATTTGTGGAAGTTGAGTGAAAATTGAGCAAGTAGCAGGAAGTTGTTCGGACATGAAGTGAAAATTGCAAAACCTTCAGTGGCACACTGGAAGCCAAGAGCATAGCAACCATAACAACACATGTATTTTGTGAAAAATCACAATTTTGCAACTCAAAACTTTAAGAGGCATAAAAGTAAAACAGTAAAAGATTTGAAAAAGCTGAATCATACCTGAATAGCCCAATAATTTGTGAACATTTTAAAATTTGAATTGTTGTTCTAGGTGAAAGTATGAGGAAGTAGTTAAGTTTCAAAAACAAGCAAATTTTAGCAGAATTGCTGAAGTTTCCCATTCATTTCAATGGGACAAATTAAAGGAAAAAAGCTTAATATTTTAAAAAGTATAATAGCAAAAAAATAGCAAAAGTCATAGCCGGAAAGAGCAAAAATAGCAGAATAGTTTAAAATTTGAACGGTGAAAATCGGCTGAAAATTGTGGAAGTAGTTCTACGGCGAAAAGTGTACGGAAGCAACTTGAAGAATAACTAGAAAAATTTGCATTTCCTGCGAAAATGCAGTGTGGATGCTTTAAAGCTGAAGCTGCATGCAAAAAGTAGCTGAAAAAGCTGAAAAGTTGCAGAAATTGTAAAGCTGAAGCTGTCTGCTGAAGATAGTTGAAAATAGCTGAAGAAGCTGAAGAAATCAAAGCTAGTTTTTAAAAAGTTGTTGAAATTTTAATAACTTTGCAGAACAACATCAAGTTAACAAAAATGCAATAACTTAGCAGAAATGCAATAACTTAGAAGAAACATAACAATTCAGCAGAAATGTTGTAATTTACCAGAAGCTACAACTTAGCAGAAATGTAATAATTTAGAATAACATAACTTAGCAGAAATGATATAATTTAGTAGAAAATTAATAACTTGGCAGAAATATTACAACTTATCAGAACTGCTATAATTTTGCAGAAATGTAATTATTAGGAAAAAACTGTAAACAGATAAAAGCTAAAAATGATGAAGTAACCTCAAAGTTACTTGTTTAACTGTGAAAAATGACCAGAAACATTAGAAAAGGAAGAAAACCAATTCAATTAAATTTATATAGCGCCAATTCACAACAAAAGTCGCCTTAAGGCGCTTCATAGATACAGAGAAAAACCCAACAATCATATGACCCCCTATGAGCAAGCACTTTGGCGACAGTGGGAAGGAAAAACTCCCTTTTAACAGGAAGAAACCTCCAGCAGAACCAGGCTCAGGGAGGGGCGGCCATCTGCTGCGACCGGTTGGGGTGAGAGAAGGAAGACAGGATTACCAGCCAGCAGATAAACTGATGTGAAACAAAACCAAAGTAAAATTGCAGAATTTACACAGTTGGTGAAATGTAAAAATGGCAACAAAAAAACCCCAAACAAACAAACAAACAAAAAAACAAAAACAAACAACATTTAGTTAATAAATGCACAAGATGATTTGATGATAAATATGGTACCAATCTACAAAATACTGTCGAAATGAAGTCCACATTGTGATATATTTCAGGTGTGGAGAGTCACACAGCCAAACAATCGATGTGCATATTTAAAGAATCAAATAAAGAACATTGTTGTGGAATAAATTACAGTGAATAATAATCACTGCCCTGCATTAGAGAGTGACTTATGATGAGGTATTAATTGGCTTAACTTTACCTCTAACAGCTTTTCACATAGTGCTGTGACCAGGGTGAAATCCATCATAAAGTAACTGTAAACAGTAGAACCATTAGCATGAATGTTATGGTTCTACTCTGATCAAAACTCAAGTCAGCTGTGTGACCTGATATAAAATGATAAAGAGGAACACATATAAATGACCTTTATGAACTTTTCAAAATGACTTTATATGTCTGACCCATTATCTATATATATTAGAGCAGATGTGGAAAACCACTGTTAGACCTACTCTATACTAACACAAACACAGTCACAAATTCATTGCTAGTGTGACATGTGGTCCTTTTTGCCTTTGACCAATGATATGCTGGTTACTTGGACCAGTTTAGTATTTGCTGTCACAGAGGAATGTTAACCATAAATCCAAAAGACAAAACTGAAAAAATATGTTAATTGCAAACATGTTTTTGCTTAGTAAAAGGATTGAAATTACATGGAAACTATCACCTTAAAGCCTCATTGTAAATATCATCACAAACAGATGTTTTCCACGCGGTTAACAAAGCTCCACCACATCCAATCACTGCATATAAATCTAAAAGAAAACAACAACAAATAAAATGTAATTAACACAAGTGAAGTCTAAGGAGCTTGGAAAGAAAAGCGTCTGGACTTCTTTGAGTTTCTTGAAGACGTTTCACCTCTCATCCGAGAAGCTTCTTCAGTTCTAAGGGTCAATGGTGGAGAGTCCCAGATTTAAACCCAATGTGAGTTTCTCCACAAACAGGGACAAAGAACCCCCTGATGATCCTCTACCTAATCACATGAGCCAAGGTGTGAAAGTGGGTGTGGGTCCCAATCAGCCAGGGTTTTGGGTGAGCTCATTGTGAAACCTGGCCCCACCCTATCATGTGATTTCCTGAGGTCAGGAAATCACCCACGCCCACTCCCAGGATGTGAGTGGACGTTACAGTGTCTGGGGAGGGAACTCAAAACTGGATTATAGATGGCAGACAGTTGGTGTTGTAAACCACCGCCTCTGTTCAAAGATGGTCGCTCACAGTGGACGTAAATGGCTTCTTTCACTCCTCCATCTATCCAAAATGTGAACATTGGCATCCTCAAAGAGTGACCTTTGTCCTTTAGATGCAGATGAACTGCTGAGTCTTGTCCTGTGGAGGTGGCTCTTCTGTGTTGTGCCATGCGCTGGTGAAGTGGCTGTTTGGTCTCTTCGATGTAGAAGTCTGGGCATTCCTCGCTGCACTGTACAGCATACACCACATTGTTAAGTTTGTGTTTAGGAGTTTTGTCTTTCAGGTGAACCAGTTTCTGTCTGAGTGTTTTGCTGGGTCTGAAGTACACTGGGATGTCGTATTTGGAGAAAACTCTCCTGAGTTTTTCTGATACACCGGCCACATAGGGGATGACAATGTTGTTGTGTCTGTCTTTCTTATCCTCCCTCGCTGGTGTCTGATGTTCTTTTCTGTGAAGCTGGAATGCAGGCACACTGGACGAGCTTGTTCTAAAAAATACAGAAAAAGGAACATTTTATTTGTGTTAAGGCCTAAAAACTACAAATAAGTTATACAATGAACAATATTGAAATACCTTATAGGTGCTGCGGGCCACATAACCAGAATCCAGAGCAATCTCACACTTACATGATGGTGAGGAAAGACATGAGCTCTGCAATGAGGTTTGAATGTCTCAGTTGGGACACTGAAGAACTCAGAAGACAGCAATACCTGCACAGAGAGACAGAGTAGAAAAAGCATAGATTTGTAATCCATAATGTCAATTAAAACTCAAAAAGTGTCAACAAGTATAATCATTTGAGTGTGGAATTGTTTATTCAATAAACAGGATTTTAATTAATTAATTGATTTAAAAACACTGACATTTTTTTATCAAAGATAAAGAATCATACCTCTCTCTGCTCTGAGGATCACTGAGCATCTCTGACAGGAAATACAGTTTCCTCAGTAGGAGTCATCATTGATGGTCTCAGAGGTTGTAGTGTGGCAGCATGATGATGGTCTCCAGATCAGGCAGGAGGTCAGGTGATGGGTGTGTCATCTTCTCCATTGAAGACACACTGGTATGGCAGTTCATAACACAGCAGTCTCCTTGTGGCATGTAGTTATCTGTGCAGTCCAGCACTGATGGATCAGGTTTGGCTCAGCAGTTCATGAAGATGGTGTTAAGATGTTGTTGTTTCAGCTGAGGATGGTGAAGTTTGAAGGTTTTCCCACAAAGGAGACTGTGCCCTATCTGAAAAAATATATCTAACAAAACACGTGCTTATAACACCACCCACCCAGCTCAGCCCCCAAGTGTCTATGTAATGCTGGTATGGGGTGTCGGTTACTAAGTTTAATTAGTGCATCAGAAAGCGGGGGCTACACCTAAAGCCCACACTTTCTGATGTCTTTGTTTATTAGCAGCTTTTTCCAGCTGCTCAGAGCATTCTGACTTGGCCTTTATCCACCCAAACCCAAACCCACCCGGATAAAGGCCAAGTCAAACTCACACACCATACCAGCATTACATAGACACTTGGGGGCTGAGCTGGGTGGGTGGTGTTAAACTGTAGTCGGGAACTTTCAGAAAACTATCCATTTACTTCTAAATCAGTTTTTATACATATTCTGTAAGCTGTACTAATGTTTTTCTCTACATAATGTATCATTATAGACATCTCTGGTAGCCTAAAGATAGTTTAAAACTTTTGACATTTTTTACCTGTAAAACATGATAAGCAAAAACTCATTCATCACAAAAACTTTTGATTCTACAAAATCTACTATAATCAAGAAAATATAATTGTCTGTATTTATTCGTGTATGTCATCATAATAAATACCTGCATTTATCTGGGATTTATTTATTTACTATTTCATATTTTAAAGCCCTTGGAGGGGAAGATCTCGTTTGTTGAGCTACATACGTCATAGTAAAAAGATTTAGTCATTTAAAACATGATGTTGGTTTATCAAATGTTGCAGCACATTTCAGATCAGAGGTGCATGATAGCAGATGTTCTCTGCTCTGCATGAAGTTCAGCAATGATTTGGTGAAATGATTAATAACATTGCAATAAGAAAGGGTCTTCTGACAGACAGAGTAGGGAAGACCCTTTTTTCAATGAAAAATCTTTTTCATGCTCTACAATCAGTAAACTCTGTAACAAACATGATCTGTAATTGTTTCAAAACTCACCAGACGACTTCATGATTGGCTCGAGGACAGGACACAAAAGACAGGGTTGTGGTAACTGTAATATGATCTCAGAACACCTGAATACAGACATTTCTGTGGCTGAGAAATAAAAATGAGGTCAAGCAGGGTGTTCTTGTCTGTAGTGGCAGAAGTGATCAGCTGTGAATACCCTCTCGACTGAAACTGCTCCAGAATCTGTTTTCTTCCACTCTGCAACTGGTTCTCATTAAAATCTCCACACACAATTATTGGGTGACAGTCCATTATTTCAAGTGAATCTAAAAGACTTACCAGGTTTTGCATGAATGGTGTCAAACTGTAGTCAGGGGGTCTGTACACAACAGCAATGAGTGCAGGGAATGGAGCCTGAACCTTCAACACTAAAAACTCAAGATCAGTGACATTATGCAGATACTGTTTTACCTGAACCTGAAAATGATTCCTCAAATACACAACAACTCCCCCACCACTTCTGCTGGCCATGTGAGGAAAGTTTGTGTAGGACACATGTCTGTTGCGTTTGAACATGGTGTAGCCATCCAAATGAAGACTGTCTGCAACAAAGGAGCCTTGAAGGTGAGACTCAGTGAGACACAAAACATCTGCTAAACACATTTCATGATGACTCTTGATGTCACTGATGTGAGATGGCAAACCCTCTGTATTGTGATGGATCAGTGTAAGAGTGTCAAGTCTGCTGGCTGTTTCTCTGACCTGAAGAAGAGGCATCATTTCCTCAACACTGGCTTGTCTCATGGTTTGGAGCGCTGCAGTTACCTCGGGATTGGCGTAAATCTTTTTCTCATCCAAGTCCTGCAAATAGAGTCCACTGAGAGACGTCACCCTGCTGAGAGCAACGTAAGCCATACCTGGTTCAAAAATGTTCTTCATTGAAACTACAGCTGTCTGTGTTGTAAGACCCTGAGTTTTGTGAATTGTGCAGGCGAATGCTAGCTTTACAGGAAACTGTCTGCGTACTGCTCCTTTAAACTTCAGACTCTCCTCTGCTCTCTCAATGTAAACCAGATCATCAGAAGCTGCATTAGCACTGCGGTTGTGTCTCATAGGCTGCCGGTTGTCCATCCTGAGCCCCAGTTTAATCATGTGTCCATCATTTTCAGATCTCACCACCTTTACCAGTATACCAAAAGCACCGTTGACTAAACCGTTTAGTGTGTCCAAGTTTCTGGTCAGCATGACTCGAGCTCCTTCAGCAACATTCAGAGTGTCAGGTAAATCATTTCGCCCACCTGTAAATGGTTTGTCTCTTCGTTCCATTCTGCCTGTACATTTATCCTTCTGGAAATCGTCTGCATTGATTATTATGATGTTTGAATGAAGCTTCTTCAGGGTATCTATGTTATGGGATTCCACATTCTTGTTGGTGGCATAAATGTGTAAGACCTCAGTTGGACATTCTTCTGGTGCAGTCACAGCCTGTGACAACAAATCTCTGTCGCACTGAGAAAGCTCATCTGTCTTTTCTTTGACTCTAATCCTGTTCAGCATCTCTGCAAAGGCCACATCATCTTTCTGACGCATGATCTCGGTTAGAGTGATCATCTGAAAATGTTCCTGCCATAGGTCAATCTGTTCTGGATCGTAAACACAGAGAGGTTTAGACTGTCGCACTGGTGGCAGCTGGTAAAAATCTCCAACAGCTAAAACTGACATTCCACCAAAAGGTCTCTGAGTGCCTTTGATTTGTTTCAGTCTTGCATCCACATAGGCAAAAAGGGGTTTTGAAACCATTGAAATCTCATCAATAACAATAATTTCAGCATTCATCAGCTCAGATCTGACTTCATCCAGTTGGTTACCAAGTCCTTGAATGGGTGGTTTCAGACTCCTGGGTAGTTTCAGTAGAGAATGTAACGTAGAGCCACTGATAGAAAAAGCTGCTGTACCGGTAAATGAAGTCAGTAAAACAGTTGGATTTGATATGTCAGCTTCTTCTGCATTAGCAGGCAGTCTGCTCAGGATCTTTGATGCTTCAGAATGAATACACTTAATCAGATGTGACTTTCCAGTTCCTGCACCACCGTTGATATAGAAGAAAAATGGATCTGGGTTCAAACCACAAACTCGCTGAATACACCAGTCTCTTATGGCATAGAACACGCAGGCCTGCTTCTGGTTCAGATTCTGATACATTACACGTACCACGGCTGGATCGACTGCAGGTTGTTCTCTGACGGCTCTGATCTTTGTTACAGCATCAGACTGACGACTGTAGTCGGGAACATTCTCCTGTTCGTTCTCATCATCAGAATGTCTCTCAGGAAGATTCTCATCGCATTGCAGCCTCACAACTTCAGATTCAGGAGCAAGATTACACCATTCATCAATCACAACATCCCTATTTTGTTCAAACTCTTCCAGTGCACTCTCAATATCCTCAGAGTTCTTCTCATACTTGTCTTTATTTCTTTTCACAATCCGTTTCACAGACTCACTGTGGTCTGAACATGGAAGTCGTACAAAACCTGAGTTGTAGAAGGACTGATAGGTTTGGAACCCTTGTGGTTTCAGTTCCTGCTCTGATCTGTGTGGAAGGTAAAGTCTCAACAGTCGACCATAATATTGCTCAGGATCTTTTTCCTGTGAACAGTGGTAATATCTGATTATAGCTGGTTTATCATTCTTTCGCCTTTGTACAAATCCAAGCTGGTTTAGAAGAGGAAGCACATCTTTTCCTTCATTTGGACCACTCACCAACCTGCACAAGGCAGCAAAATCAGCCAGTGACATTTCCTCATATTCTGGGGTCTCAGGTCTGCATTTGTATTTATCACTCAAACTTGTCATCCAAATATTACAACTGTCGTGTGTTGTGCTTTCCAGGAAGCTCATGGGCCGACTCATTTTTACTGGGTTATCATCTGTTGGTACAAATACAACACTGCGGGAACATTTTTTCATTTTTAGGCCACAGACTCGAGTCACACACTCCTGTGCGCTGATTTCTCTCTTTTTTGAGTAAGCTTGCATCACAGCTCTCATTTCATCACATTCATTGACGGTGTTCTTATCAGAGTTGTCAATAACTGTCTTCAGGTATTCAGAGAGGCCAGATTCTTTCTTTGTTATATATTTACAGAGGTATTCTATACATGAATAGGCATTCAAAATGAATGAGACATCTAAATTAGAGTTCCAGGCTTCAAGCAGGTCTGGGTTGTAATTGTTGATCCAACACTCATTTGGGTCACGTTTCAGAATCAGAGCTGTTTTCTTGTTTATGTCTTGGAGGCATTGTTCATACTCATTCATTGTTAAGTTGCATCGTGACAGAATCTGCTCTATGGTGAGGGAAGCAGCTTCAGGTTCCTTCAGCAGGTTCAACAAAGGTCTGAGTTTGGCTTTTGCAGCTTCAGTGTCTGAATCCTCATCCTGTCTCACAATCATTGTTCTTGTGGCTGGTGGTTTGGGAAACCCAAATCTACAACCAGAGTTCACACTCTTAAAGCATGTCTTTGTGTGGTTTTTGCTGTGCTTTTGTAGCTCAGTGACTTTTTTGTGCAGTTCAGGTTGTTTTTCTGGATCAGGGAGTTGAGCTGAGATGTATCTGTCCACAAAGTCACAGACAGTTTGGTCATCATCCACATCTGCTTCTACCTTTTCTCGAATCCACAGCAACATGTGTATATGTGGACTACCTCTGTGCTGGAACTCAACTCTGTAAAAGTAATCAATGATCTCACCAAGGGGCTGTGCAGGAGAAAAAAGCAAATCTCTGAACAAAGCCTCAACACGTTTATCAAACATTCGCATGGTGGTTACTGGATTTGATCTTAGAATTTCACACTTTTCTGACCAGTCCAGGGCTTCAAAATCAACCTCTTCACCTTGCTGTCTCTTTATTGCTTGAATCACTTCAGGCCATCTCATCTCAGCAGCAGAGAAAGTGACAAAGAACTGAGGTGTTCCTATTTGGCGAACCATGCTGAATAGATCTCTGGTAGTTTTCTGCCAGTAAGCTGGAGTTCCTCTGAGTGGCTGCATAAATCTGATTGCATCTTTATTTCTTACCAGCTTCTCTACTTCTGTCTTACTTTGTAACATTCCTGATGTGATTTTGCGTCCATCTTTGGTCATAGTTTTACCTTTCCTTAGCTGTATTGTCATGCTGGAATTAGCCAAATGTATTTCAGTGACAAACTGTGAGAAAAACAAGTAATTTGTGTCTTTAGCAAATCTTGCATCAATGTTGAAAAGCCTTGACTTGAAGTAAGCACTTGGTGTGAGCTTGAGACGTCTCTTTTCATCCAGTGTATTCTGACCAGTAGGAAACTGCACAGGAAATGCCATGGCTTCCAAATGAGGAGTTCTGAAGAAGCTAACAGGATTGTTTCTTTCTGCAGGAGCCACACAATATGTGTTATCAGTGAAACAGAGAATCTCTTCTGAAATGTCTACAGGCTGCAGACAACTTTCTAGAGCAAAACCTCCATTGCTCAAATCACTTTCTGGTTCATCTGGATTTTGTTCCTCTGGTTGTTCATCACAGGATTGCATATTAATATCTTGGTCACTTTGAGACTCACTTTCGCACAAAAGGGCATCTTTTTCATAGTTGTCAATTTCCATTAAATCTGCTTCATTATAATCATCACTTGCCATGCTGGCTTCATCACTGCTGTCATCATCAGGTAACGTTGGATCACAAAGCAATGCATCATCTCTGATAACAATATCTGTGTACTGTGGATGAATTTGTTTCAGTTTACGCAGAGCTTGAATGAGTTTAGACCAGGTGACAGTCTGGAACAGCTGATGGCCTTTGTAGCACAGTCGTCTTTTCAATTTCACCCTCATGATCTGTGATTGGCTTCTGATCCTCGGTAAACTGTCAACTGTTTGTTGGACCTCAGATGGTACACATACCACATTACCACGTATGAGTCTCTGTCTCCCCTTTGGAAGAGGAATAATCTTAGCAAATGGTATGCATTTGGCAATCAGATGTCTCTCCAGAATGTTGAGATCACAAAGTTCAGCTGGAATATCCTGCAGTTCTAAACCATTAACAGCAGCAAGCCTGGGCATGCATCCACTTTTGAGGGAACTGTGACATGTGTGACAGATATACTCTTTTTTTCTCTCAACAGGAAAGCTGCAGTGATCATGACATGCTTCATCACACACATGAACATATTTACCAGTTAGACACTGATGAGCTACAGTCTGGTGTTTTGAGTAATTTTGTCTTTTGCAGATTTTCACCTGATTAGGAAAAGAAGCTTTTAGACAAACAGTACAAACATAAGATGGTGCTGACTTAATGTTTGATCTGAAACAAGATATGGCCTCATTCATTAAAGTGTTCTCTGGATGACACTGTAAAGTCTCAGCTGGTCGATGCATCTGGCGATATTTCCGTTTTATATTCATTGCACATCTGATATTATGCATCTGTCTGAAAGAAAAACCGTTCCAATATTTTACTCTCATTCGTTCTCTCATATTGTCCTTGTGTTGTTGCTGAAATCGTCTCTCTTCTCCATAACGCTTAGTCATGTAAGATAGTTTTTTCTTTTTAAATTCTTCACTTTCTTTATATAGGTTATATACATATGACCTCATGTAAGCTTTATGTTTTTCTCTGAATTCAGCACAAGTTCTGTATATTCTTCTTATACGCTCTTTCTGCTTATCTCTGAATATGGGAGACTCTCTATATGTTCTTGTTACACGTTCCTTCTGCTTTTCTCTGAATATGGGAGACTCTCTATATGTTCTTGTTACACGTTCCTTCTGCTTTTCTCTGAATATGGTAGACTCTCTATATGTTCTTGTTATACGTTCCTTCTGCTTTTCTCTGAATATAGGAGACTCTCTATACGTTCTTGTTATACGTTCCTTCTGCTTATCTCTGAATAGGGGATTGTCTCTATATGTCCTTATGACACGTTCTCTTTTTCTCTCTCTAATTTTAGCACTTTCTCTATACATCTTTCTCAAATGTTCTCTGTGTTTCTCCTTATAGGTAGCATTTAATTTATACAGCTCATTTTTGTACAGACTCCTTTTATGTCTGTGATCAGGATCATTACACTTCTTAGTTGAGTTTTTTTTCTTTGTCTTGAAGCTTTCATCAAACCTGTACATCTGCCTTTCTTTCGTCTTCTGATTTTCCTTTCGTTGTGGTAGCTTTTGTTGGGCTAATAATCTTCTCCTCATTTTTTGCCTTTCCTGTTTATTACGTTTCAGCAGTTTATCTGAGAGTTCCTCTGTTATCTTAGTTGAACTGGAGGCACTGTTTGAATCATTCTGAGGAACAGAATCTGGTGTTACCGGAGTTTCTCTCACAGAAGATGCAGAGGTTTTCTTTTCAAAATAATCAGAAGGATGTTTTTTTCCGGGAGCAGCTGTCTCATTTGAAGAATCAACTCTGGATGACATTACTTCACTGGTTAAATCTTTGGCCACAGGTTTCCGTGTCTGCTCAGTGTATATTTCGGAGTTTAATTCATGAACACGTTCATTTAAAGCTGGTGCTGGTGCACTTGTAGCTGTTTGTCTGTATTCGGTGGTTTGATTAGCATCTCTTTGGTCAGCAGCGTTTTCACTGTGAAACTCGATGGGCTGTAGTTCATAAGTACAGCTTGGTGCGATGCTGAACATTCTGTACAAACGTTTGATCCTGTCAATCATGTCATTAAGACGTGTGAATTTCAACATAACTGCAGTTCCACCACTTACACTTAGCGACAATGGCATACCAGTAGACTTACGTGGGTGAGGGTCAAAATATGCATATTCACCTGAAGTCAGCCTGCTAACAGCGATGACTGTTCCTCCCATGACTAGCAAAGCATAGCGAAACTCTGAAGCCAAACGCTGTAATCCCTGTTCAAGGCTCGGAAAGTGATCTGTACCATCAAATGTGCCGTAATGAGCAAACTGAGACATGTCGACTTGATACTCGTGTGTGCGGCTGGTAACAACTGAGGGAAGTTCATCGCAGGCTAGAAACACACTGTTCACAAACCTCAGTCTGGCATCTGAATAGACGGCATGGCCTTTGTCCAACACACGGTTTAGATCTGCTCTGGTAATAAATTCATCCTCGTGTAAGAATGACAGGAAAACCAAACTGTTAGCCATGCATTGCTGATTCCGGTACTTTCCATACCTAGGAGAAGCCTGGCTTCGGGAAGCACAGACGCTACTCACTCGTGGACTTTCACTGTTTGTAACCTGTACATGAGACTGTCCTGGAGCTTGTCCATCATGCTGTGTTTGTACAGTTAGCTGGGGTTCAGTCTGGATTACCTGCATAACTTCAGGCTCTGGGACAGACACTGAGGGAACACTTCTCTTTACCACATCTGCATAAGACACTGTGGCTGTCTCTCCATCATGCTGTGTTTGTACAGTTAGCTGGGGTTCAGTCTGGATTACCTGCATAACTTCAGGCTCTGGGACAGACACTGAGGGAACACTTCTCTTTACCACATCTGCATAAGACACTGTGGCTGTCTGAACACTGCTCTGCACTTCTGTGCTGGGAAAAGCTGAAACACACACCTTTACCTGCTCACTGCTCTGAGAAACATTCACCTGTTCTTTCTGCTTTTGCCATCTAAGCTTCTGGGACTGCGACCTTTGACTTTTTCTTGGCATTTTGCTGAAGTACAATCTGGAGCTTATATGTGTTTATACACAAATATAAACAAAACTGAACCTTGAAACAGAAAAACTTATAACTCCTTAAGTTACTGTTAAATCTGAGAAATGTACTATTATACTATAAAA
This sequence comes from Aulonocara sp. 'chitande type north' Nkhata Bay, assembly GCF_057382095.1. Lineage (NCBI taxonomy): Eukaryota > Metazoa > Chordata > Actinopteri > Cichliformes > Cichlidae > Aulonocara > Aulonocara sp. 'chitande type north' Nkhata Bay. Next base: position 15,425,425 of record NC_141346.1, read on the forward strand.
TGTTTTTATGAATATATGAATAGATGTTAAAAAGCTGATTTGTACTCCAAACTCAAAATAAAGGAAATTCAAAGTTCTCTGGAAACAATTTGGTCCGTTTTATTGTAGCTCTTTTAGAAACGGGGTTTCTTCAGCTGGATGTTCTGCAGCAGTCAGGAAACAGGAAGTCTGGGTCCTCAGGCACTTCTCGATGACAATACTGACTGAATACTTACACTGAGTGACAAAATGGGTTTGTCCTTAAATAATAATACTATAAACTTGCAGTCAAATGTTATAGCCAATGAAACAGACTAACAGACTGGATCTGATTTATTATTTATCTGAATGTATGTATTACAAAATAACCAGATTATCTTATTACAAATAAACTTATAAAAAGGTGATATTTTATACAATTGATCAAAGTAAGCCAAACTAGCAGTCCAAACTAAAGTCTAATGCAAAATTAAAATGACAAATGTAGGGCTGTGTAAGTAGTTTCTACTATAAGTTCTACTGTACTGTAATTCTACTACTGTATATTCAACTTGTAATTTAAAGCAAAATGACTGAATGTGAGAGAGCTTAATGACAGGAAAGAAAGAGCAGTGAGAGCAGAGATCTCTCAGAATTCTGTAACAGATAGATCAAGTTCTGGTAACTTGGATTTCTGAAAATTGGATTCTGAAAGGATTCTCAAAACTTGGATTCTCAAATTAGATAGAGCAGTAGAGATAGAGGGATACAAGATGGAATGGCTTTCAAATTAGATAGAGCAGTAGGGATAGAGGGATACAAGATAGAATGGCTTTCAAATTAGATAGAGCAGTAGGGATAGAGGGATACAAGATAGAATGGCTTTCAAATTAGATAGAGTTGGGAGAGTGATAGGATAGACAGAATTGCTTATAATGATAGAGAGAGAGAGGATCTTCTGCAGCAGGTCACCTGTAAGACACAAAAGGACTGGAATTAGTCATATTTCCAACATGCTTGGATTTACCATATTCTTCAGACTATATGGCATACCTAAAATCCTGTCATTATCTCAAAAACATACAATGTGCCTAGCGTATCGATTCTGGTTATGCTTACTGACCTCAAACGGGATTTCTGTGGTACACAGCGCTCAAAATTCTGTCAAATATTTTAGTAAGACTTCGTAAGCTACAAAGCTGTGCTGCTTGATGTATTGTCAGAGCATTATGGCTACCATAGTCAGGACCCTCGTAGAGTAATTCGTACGGTGCTTCAACATAACATTATGGTGTGTGTACAAGGACCTGGCACGTGCTAAGAGACATGCTTAAGAAGCAGATTTCAAACTGATCAACCCATGAAGAGTTTGATGGATTTGTGGATGAGGAATGAACTGAAAGAGTGTATTGTTCTGTATTTTATGTGTTACAACTGAACAGTGTTGAGAGTTGTTTGTGAATGACTTGAATAAAGTTTGACTTATCTGACTGTTTGTTTGGCTTAATCTGCCTTAAAAACAGGCTTGTTTATTGACATTATGCCTTATAATCTCAAAAATACAATACATGTAGGGCTTTAAATACTAAAGACTTCTACAGTAAATTATTGGACTGAACAGAATGACAATGTTTAACAAATGATGGTGGAACTGTTATAAGGACATTTTTACATTCTATTAAAACAATAAACTAAGTCTATAAACTCAAACGAAGACGTGCTGCTACAGTAACTTACTGTAAATATTAAATGGTCCAACAAAACCAACACACTGAGGTTACAGCACAGTTTCAGGTCACTCTGTATGAATTTTGGCAAAATGAGAAATTTGGAGACAACTAGTTTCTACACAGCAGTTTCTACATATTTCAGTCACATTTGGGGCATGTTTGATACACAGCAATAAGCACTACACTAAATCTATAATAAACTTATCATAGCTGATATAAAGGCCTAATTAGCAAAATTTAGTATGATGATCATTTCTTTGTAGATCATTTCATGATAAAAAGAACAGAAGTGAGTGCTGTATCTGAGCTGGTGCATGTAAGATCTTTGCTGGAGATTCCCACATTTCTTAAACAAACAAACAAACAAACAAACAAACAAACAAACAAACAAACATGACTTTCAGACAGTTCATCTTTTGTAAATTAGGGCAGGATTATTTTCAAAAAACAGCCTTGATAAAAATATCAGGCCACTATAAAATGTCTTATGTTTATGTTTTCATCCCACCTATATTTTGCAAGTCATTATGACAAATTACAAAAAGCAGTTTTTAGGCAGTGATTTAAGGGAAGAAGCTTTTGAAATCCACCATGCCCTACCACCAGTGGTCTCAAACTCTGGTTGTTAAGGCCTGGTGTCCAGAAACTTTTCTATGTGTCCCTGTTGCAACACACCTGAATAACATTAGTAGGTCATTAGCAAAACTCTACAGAACGTGACTGCATGCTGAGGTGGTAATTCAGGAATTTGATTCATGTTATAGCAGCTCATGAGTGAATGAACATGATGCAATGAAAGTACTTTTAGAAGTACATTTTTCCAAACACTTAAATTACTTAAATTTGAACAGTCTTCGGGGATGCCACTTCAACACAGTCAAATTCTATACTCTCACTAATGACCTACAAATGTTATTCAGGTGTTTTGTAACAGGGACACGTGGAAAAGCTTCAGGACACCGGCCCTTGAAGAGTGGAGTTTGAGACCCCTGCCCTATGTGAATATTTAATTGTCCCTAAACTGCTAGTCGTGAGCTGCTCTAATGTGAAACAAACACATATAGTTCTGTAAAGGTTTACAAAGAGATTTCTAAGGATCTGGAGACCCCAGAAAACAGAAACCCTCCCAGACGTTTTTGCCTGTTCAGCTACAACAAGTTGCCTAATAATATCTCGATGATAACCAAGAGCTGTGCTGACTAACTGCACTAAACTGAATCATCTATAGTGAGAGAAAAACACCAGCATTAAAGTCAAACATGGTGCTGTTACTGTGATGTCCCAGAGTTCCTTTACTACTTCAGGACCTACATCAACTCATCAGGTCCTGGGCTTAAGTTTAATCACACTTAGGATCTGAAGCACACAAGCAAGTCCAATTGAATGAATGAAACAAAACACTTGGTGTAAACGAATCAGTCTGGACTTTAATGAAATTAAGATACTTGGTATGACTTGAAAACCCTATCCATCCATCCATCCATCCATTCGCTTCCGCTTATCCTTTTCAGGGGGCACTGGAGCCTATCCCACCTGTCATAGGGCGAGAGGCAGGGTACACCCTGGACAGGTCGCCAGTCTGTCGCAGGGCCAACACACAGGGACAGACAACCATTCGCACTCACATTCATTCGCAGATACACACCTAGTGACAATTTGGATTATTCAATTAACCTATCCCCACAAGCTGCATGTCTTTGGACGGTGGGAGGAAGCCGGAGTACCCGGAGGTAGGGCTGCTCGATTATGGCAAAAATGATAATCACGATTATTTTCACTGAAATTGAGATCTCGATTATTTGACGATATTTATTTAACCCTTTAAGACCTACTATAGAACCAAGTCCGCCAGAGCTTATATTATTTTTTTACATGTTGTAGTGCCATTTGTGGGAGCATTTCAAGTTGCTATACAACTGTTATAGCCCATATTTTAATAATATGTATGCATTAAGTCCATAGTAACTACATTAATTGCAAAAAAGTGCAATAAACTACAAAAAAATTGAAAATTGTTTTTGTTTTTTAACATATATTTCTACTTGGAGAAATTTAAGAGGTTTATCCCTCAAAACTTTAAATACAAAAAAGTTGCAAAAAATAGTTTACAACAACAGGAAATTTATTCAGTGTCTTCATAGTTTTATTTTGGAGATACAGCAATTTTTATATACTGCAGGAAAAACAAAAACAATCCTATGATGCAAATTTGCAAAGAAAACAGCAGGTGCATCAAAATAAACTATTTCCAGCAGTGCAATTCGAGTTCTAAGCATCCCAGCAACTATTCAGAAAAGTCAAACATGACCAGTATAGGCTTTTAAGGCCTACAAGTAAAAAAAAACTACATTTTCCGCGAAAATGACATCACTTCCGGTTTCGGGCAGGAAATGGCGGACATGTGATAGTTAGCGGTCTGTTTCAATGTGCGAAGTGTTACGAACAGCTGATCAGATCGGCAAAGCGTGTTTCTGGAATATTATGTTTTTGTTCCTGCAAGCGCTTTTTATGCAATTTATGTGGAAGGAAACCGTGACCGAGGACAAGCTGATGGCATAAGATGTAAGTTTCATATGCAAAACAAATTATTGCGCTAGCTTACACGGTTCAGGTTCTACAGGGATTTAAAAAGTTACACAAAACAGAGCGTGCTGCTCTGACCGGCTTTAAAGGGTTAACAATAACAATGTATTGAATAATGACTTTAAAAAATAATATAAAATAGTGTGCAACACCACTGAAGTTTTTTTTTTTTTTTTACCTCTCTTTTCAACCAACGGCAGTCACTCTCCAAATAACTTCTGCTTAGCTTTCCGAGCTTCCCTCGGGTCCTCTTAATCAGCGGTCTCAACCTTTTTTGCGCCACGGACTGGTTTATGCCCGACAATATTTTCACGGACCGGCCTTTAAGGTGTCGCGGATAAATGAGGGAGGGGCTAATAATCGGCTCAGTCATTTTTAATGATCGTTGAAAGCCCAGATCGTAATCGTGATTAAAATTCGATTAATTGAGCAGCCCTACCCGGAGGGAACCCACGCAAACACCGGGAGAACATGCAAACTCCACACAGAAAGACCCCGGCCTGATGTTGGAATTAAACTCAGGACCTTCTTGCTGTGCGGCAACAGTGCTAACCACCGTGGTACTTGGTATGACTTGAAAACCCTATATTGGGCCTTAATTAAGACTTTTTTCTTTTCTTTTTTTGCCTGTCCTGTTTGGATCTAATTAAGACAATTCTGAAATTATAGTGGACCAAAATCAACCAGTGATGTAAACCAGTCATTACCAGTTACTGTAAATGCTTGATGGTAATTGTTGCTATCAGGGCATCCACAGCTGGGTATTAGAGACCAATATGTTTTTACATTAGACCAGGTTGTTCTGGTTCAAAAATGAAATCATCACTTTAAAACTGCTTTTTGTATTTATCCAGGTCATCCTTGTTAGATGATTTGAAACATGTGAAAAAAAGCATAAACAAAATAAATCTGCAAGGAAGAAAGACCTTTCTCAGCACTGTACTGCAGACAAAACCTATACTTACCAGACTTGCGACGATCAGATCAGTATCCTAGAGAAAGGAAACAACACATCAGATCACTGTTTAATGACTTACACTGTTGAACCTCTTCACACACAATCCAATTTACTGTGACATGAAATAACTAGTAAGATCCTCAATTTCTTCAAGCCTTTATGAACTCACTGTAGTCTAAAGAGGACAAACTTTAGTTACAGAGTCTCACATGACGATGACATGTGTAATAAAGGCATGCATACTACAGAAGTGCAAAGAAGAGGCACCTATATTTGTTGGTACAGATTATGGCTTTTTAGCTCCATCATTTTCTATCACAAGTCAGTGCTTAATAAAGTGTGGAAAAACCACAACTGTTAGAATCAACGGAAAACCTCATTAGGTTTTAGTTCTGATCTGAATATGTAAATCCTAAAATACATGTAAATTCTGACATGTTATAGTAACAACAGTGGCACGCCATTTTTGCAATTAATTTCTTAAAAATTATAATAAAAAGTCCTTCCATTGTACCTGTTGGCAGGAATCTTTTTGTATTTTGCAATATTTCCCTTTTATATATAATTTTCAAACACATTGTATCAAGCAACTTATTAAGAAACTGATTTAAACTTAGTGTACATAAATTACACACAGGCTTTAACATACACAACATTGCCTACTCACAACTCTGGTTCTCTTAGTCTTTTATTATTGCTTAAATGTTTAACGTACCACTTCTGTTCACTCAGGCAAAAATACTTCTATAGTGGTCTGACTTTAATGTAATACATAAGCAGAATATGAGTGAAGATATAAATCAACAACTGTGGTGCTCTTAAGTGTTTAAGCTAGGGCTGCTCAATTAATCGAATTTTAATCACGATTACGATCTGGGCTTTCAACGATCATTAAAAATGACTGAGCCGATTATTAGCCCCTCCATCATTTATCCGCGAGACCTTAAAGGCCGGTCCGTGAAAATATTGTCGGGCATAAACCGGTCCGTGGCTCAAAAAAGGTTGGAGACCGCTGATTAAGAGGACCCGAGGGAAGCTCGGAAAGCTAAGCAGAAGTTATTTGGAGAGTGACTGCCGTTGGTTGAAAAGAGTTTAAAAAAAAAAAACTTCAGTGGTGTTGCACACTATTTTATATTATTTTTTAAAAGTCATTGTTAACCCTTTAAAGCCGGTCAGAGCAGCACGCTCCGTTTTGCGTAACTATTTTTAAATCCCTGTAGAACCTGAACCGTGTAAGCTAGCGCAATCATTTGTTTTGCATATGAAACCGGAGGAGTTGTACTTACATCTGATGCCATCAGCTTGTCCTCGGTCACGGTTTCGTTCCACATATAGCTTTGCAAAAATTGCATAAAAAGCGCTTGGAGGAACAAAAACATAATATTCCAGAAACACGCTTCGCCGTTCCTATCAGCTGTTCGTAACACTTCCCACAGTGAAATGATGCACATGCTGTTTTCTTTGCAAATTTGCATCATAGGATTGTTTTTTGTTTTTCCTGCAGTATATAAAAATTGCTGTATCTCCAAAATAAAACTATGAAGACACTCAAAATAAATTTCCTGTGGTGGGAAACTATTTTTTGCAACTTTTTTTGTATTTAAAGTTTTGAGGGATAAACCTCTTAAACTTCTCCAAGTAGAAATATATGTAAACAAAACAAAAGCGATTTTCAAAATTTTTTTTGTAGTTTATTGCACTTTTTTGCAATTTATGTAATTACTATGGACTTAATGCATACATATTATTAAAATATGGGCTATAACAGTTGTATTGATGTATAGCAACTTGAAATGCTCCCACAAATGGCACTACAGCATGTAAAAAAAATAAATAAAAATAATATAAGCTCTGGTGGACTTGGTTCTATAGTAGGTCTTAAAGGGTTAAATAAATATCGTCAAATAATCGTGATCTCAATTTCAGTGAAAATAATCGTGATTATCATTTTTGCCATAATCGAGCAGCCCTAGTTTAAGCTACCACTTACACTAACTCACCTAAAATGCGTTCATAGTTATGTCTGCTAGGTAAATCCATAAACAAACGGAGAACATGAACAACTGTATAAAAACAGTTGTTTGTGTTCAAACATAAAAATCAGACACAAATGGCCTGTTAAACTTCAGGGACAGTCAGAGGTCATGTGTGGGGCCTTTGCTGCTACAAGGTATAAATTCTGACCATTTGTTTTTGCCCATCAGTAAATGGTAATGTCACAAAAACCAAACTACGTTAGGTAAGTTGCTAAACATGTTACACAGTGACAATGTCATATTACTGCAGTTACAATTGCTGCTTACTTACCAGCAAAGGCAAAACCGAAGTTCTGTTTCACTCTGTAACAAAAGAACAAAAATACAGAATCAGACAACTGAAATCAGCATCAGAGTCAATACTGCATCACAATCTGTAGTGGGAAAAAAAATCTGTTAAATTCTTTGTTTACAACAGCTTTACTATAAACACCCCATCTTCTCTTTCTGCACCTTATTAAAGATTTCTGTCTTTATTAAGGTGATGTGTCGTTTTATCCATCTGCAATTCCACAGAAATTCCTCATGAACGTAAAGCTCTAATACTTTGGTGCTATTACATAACACAGCAGATACCACAAGCAATGATTTGCTCGCACTGCACACTTGATCAAATGATAACATCACAGTTTCAAAGCGTGCAACAATCACAAATAATACTTGATACTATAAATGCTTGATGGTAGTTCTTCGTATCAGGGCTTCCACAGCTGGGTATTAGAGACCAGCATGTTCTCACATTAGAACAGATAGCTCTGGTTTGGTTTTCTCTGCTTCATACGTGAAATCATCACTTTAAAATGCTTTTTTGTATTTATTCAAATCATCCCTGTTAGATGATTTGAAACATGTGACAAAAAAGCATGAACAAAATAAATCTGCAAGGAAGAAAGACTTTTCCCAGCACTGTACCTCAGACAAAATGAACTCACTTTAGTCTAAAGAGGGCAAAATTTAATTGCAGAGTCTCAAATGGCCTTAACATGTGTAATAAAAACAATAATTACTACAGAAATGCTTTGATAAGCCTTTAAAATTAGACATAAATGGCCTATTAAACTTCAGGGACATTTTTAGGGACACTCAGAGATCGGGGGGGGCTTTACTGCTTATAAATCCTAAATGTGTTTTTGCCCATGAGCAAATGGCAAGATATCACAAAAAGCCAAACTATTGTATGTAAATTGCTAAAAATGTTACACAATCCCAATTTCATATTGCTTCAGTTACAATCACGGTTTACTTACCAGCAAAGGCAAAACCAAGCTTTATTTCACTCTGTGTAACAAAAGACAAAGAACAAAAATACAGGATCAGAAAACTCAAATCAGCATCAATACTGCATCACTCTCTGTTGTCAAAAAGATTCACTAAACTTCTTTGTTTACTACAGCTGGAATACAAACAACAACTCTCCTCTGTTTTCTTTGGTCTACATCTCATTTAAGATTGCAAAACACTCATACATGAAAAACTGCACGACATATTTTTAAGGCTTTAATATTTGAGGTGGTCTGCATTCAAATTCTACTTCCTAAAATATTACCAACTGCACATAGTATCATTAAATATGCTGTTATTTTAAAATAAATATCTATATACCATACTAATAATAATATACTGCCATATTTTATTTATGTGAAGGTGGGCTGTTGTTTATTTCATTAATTTCCCACAAAGTGAGAATTTAAACTGTGCTGCAGATTTAGGTTGGCACAAACAAGCCTTTGTTAAACAGTTCTTAAAAATTAAAGTCTACATATTAGGAGTTCTTATTATTCTTGGGCTATGTCCACACGTACACAGGTACTTTTGAAAATGGAGATTTTTCTATGCGTTTGCACCTTTCGTCCACACTTAAACGGCGTTTTCGGTCACTGAAAAACTAAAAACGCTTGCCAGAATATTTTCGAAAACTCCGTTTTTGCATTTATGTGTGGACAGGGAAACGGAGAAAACGCAGCGCCTTTTTTGACGTCACACTGTGCGCCACGTTATTGTTTCGGTGAAATGCATTTCTACAATACGGTTACTGTTAATTGTTCTCTCTGCAGTGTTTAAATGCTTACATATGCGCACACAGTTACTGTCCCCCCACAGATATGACTCGGTTCTGCTTCTATGCCCCATCTTTGTTTGCCATTTCCCACCGAGGCTTCTAGACTTCTGATTGGCCAACATTTCTACACGGTTAGGAATATAGCGCCACCTGCTGCTTTGGCATGTTCCTAGCAGCGTTCTCCTTCATTTCTGCATTTATGTGTGGACGGGATTGTTTTTTAAAACAGAAACGGAAAATCTCCGTTTTCAAAAATACCCGTGTATGTGGGGACATAGCCTATGTTTAATCCTCAGTTTCTCCCCCCCTCCTTTGTCTTAATTAACCCACAAGACCTGCACACACGTGACTCTTTCTCCCGTGTTCGGTCAGAGGCGGTAAAATGGCTCCTTTGATCTTGCCGACAGCTGACACTGAATCTAAGATGGCGGTTCGTTAAAAACTTTACAGCATAAAGAATGAGGCTGTTTTAACCAACTGATTTGTGAAGAGAACTAACTGCACCTTATGTAACAGGCTGACAAACACGAACACACCAAATGTAATTAATAAAACAACACGATAACCGTGGTTCACAGTCAAATTTTCATTTCACACTGGGCTCAAAGGAGCGCTAGGCATTAGCATCGGGTTGTTAGCTCATCAAACACTCCTTTTACATACAAAAATGACAAAGTTTCACTAAGAAAAAGCAACCACTGTGTTACTCTAATATGAGTTATACCTCGGTTGGCTTTATAAATCACTAAAAGAACTCGTTAAATCGCACAAACAGACTATAAACATTTAGGAGAGAAGAGGAGAAGCAGAGCAGCAGCACTCACCCAGAGCGGACTCAGCGAAGTGTGCGGAATGGCGGATGTCCGGCAGTCAGGTAAAAGATGAGGCGTTCACGGGTAGTAGGAAATTCCAGTATTTACACACAATGGGCATTGTAAACATCAAAAATGTAGGTGATTTTAAATATTCTATACAATATTTATTTGCTACAGAAAAAACTCGCAGAACTTTAAATCTATAACTTGAATAAATATTATTAGAAGGCTCTACTCCTGAACACCAACACCAAAGAGCTGAGTTCACCAGACCTGAAAAAAAAACAACAACCAGTCCAGGACAGTCAGTCTGCAAAGATGTTTTAAAGACAAATATATATATATAAACATTATCCATTAAGGATTCCCCTCAAAACAAATGACTATAATTTCCTAACCGTAAGGGCTAGAACGGTCACTGCACCGTTTTGTTCAGAAGAGATGGGGGAATCTTCAAGTGTTGACAATTTATCATTAAAATGTGAATTTTTAGAGATATATGACATGGATGACTTGTTGACTTAGAAGCCACGAATTCCCCAATATGCAAATAGATTAAGCATAAATACTACATTTAGTAGAAATACTATGTTTTAGCACAAATAGTATAAAAAGCAGAAATACTGTAATTTAGCAGAAATACTATATTAGGCACAAATTCTATGAAAAGCAGAAATAGTATGATTTAGCAGAATAGTAATATATAGAAATAGTATGATTAAGCATAAATACTACATTTAGTAGAAATACTATGTTTTAGCACAAATCCTATAAAAAGCAGAAATACTATAATTTAGCAGAAATACTATATTAAAATTAAAAATGCAAAAGACAATAAATGTCCCTAAGGACCTCTGAAGGTTAAACACAAATCCTATAAAAAGCAGAAATACTATATTAGGCACAAACAGTATAAAAAGCAGAAATACTATAATTTAGCAGAAATACTATGTTAGGCACAAATAGTATAAAAAGCAGAAATACAATTATATAGCAGAAATGCTGTATTTAGAAAGAAAAATATAACATAGTAGAAATAGTATGATTTGGCAGAAATACTATATTTAGCACATATACTGTAACATGACAGAAATTCCTCCAATTAGTAGTAATACTTTAACATAACACAAATGTTATGATTTGGCACAAAAATCATGATTTGGCAAAAATACTATGATTTAGCAGAAATACTATGATTGAGCAGAAATACTAAGATTGAGCAGAAATACTAAGATGTAGTAAAAGTACTTTGATTGAACAGAAATACAATTATGGAGGAGTAATACTTTAAAATGGGAGAAATATTGATACACACACACACACATACACAGAGCCTAAAGGGAAGAGTATTTGTGCCATGGAGTGTTAACAAGAATGTGAGGTCCATATTATCAAAAGCTGGTAAAATCATAAAAATTTGCAGAATTGTAATAAATGATGAATATGAATTACTGGTCTGTGACAGTGTATTAATTTGTAGGGAAAAAAAACATGTTGACCAAGGTGGAATCGAACCCACGACCTTTGGCTTGCAGAGCCGTGTCATTACCAACTGCGCCACTGGGAAAGAGAGCGGCCGCTTTGGAAAAACAGGCTGATGAGGAGTCAGAATTAGATTGCGGTGAGAGGCGAAAAACACCGTTTTTTGGAGTTACAAAACGTTGTGTAACTCAAAAACTAGGTGGACTAGAAGCATAATTCTTCTACTGGCTGAATCAGCGGACTTTGGTGTACTTTGACTGCGATTTTCATTGCTCTCTGTACATCTGTCGCTGAGATATGACGAGAGAGGAAACGGGAGACCTCAGATATGATTGGCTGGCTGGGAGGCCGTGCAGGCTGTGATCTGTATACTTGAATGTCTGAGTCCTCACAGAGGATTGGCTGCCTGGGGACCTGGCAGAAATATATAGAAATAGTATGATTAAGCATGAATCCTATAAAAAGCAGAAATAGTATATTAAGCACAAATCCTATAAAAAGCAGAAATTGTATGATTTAGCACAATAGTAATAAGTTAAACAGAAAAATTGGAAAAGCAAAATGGACAGCTGAAAAAATGCTGAACATGCTGAGGGTCCCTCAAATATACTTGTTAAATGAAAAAAATCGGCAAAAAAAATATAACAGCCACACAATCACAAATATGGACACATAAGGAAACACACATGCACAGAGAGACACACACACAAGATCCAATTCAGTCAACCAGTCTAAATATATTGATTTTGAATCTTACAATGAGATCATCCCATTAAAAGGCTTTCTCTCTCTCTCTCTCTCTCTCTCTGTCACACACACACACACACACACACACACACACACACACACACACACACAGGGAGAGAGAAGTAAGTTTCTAGGTCAGCCTGGGAGCTGGTGAATTTGAATCCACCAATCAGAGAGCCTGTGCACTCTTTCCCTCCAAAACAGGTGCATCCTTTTTACACACGCAGCACAGAGAGGCACAGGATTATTGCAGTCTATTTCTCATAGTGAGGACTCCCCTCAAACAAATGACCATAATTTCCTAACTGTAGGGGCTAGAACAGTCATTCTTACACCGTTTTGATCAGAAGAGATAGGGGAATCTTCAAGTGTTGACAATTTATCATGAAAATGTGAATTTTTAGAGATATATGACATGGATGACTTATTGACTTAGAAGCCACGAATTCCCCAATATGCAAATTTGAATGCCTGAGGCCACATATATGATTGGCTGGCTGGGAAGCCGTGCAGGCCCTGATTTGTGGATTTGAATTCCTCAGCCCTCAGATATGATTGGCTGGCTTAGAAGCCACGAAGGCCCCAATATGCAAATTTGAATGCCTCAGGACACTTATTTGATTGGCTGGGAAACTGTGCAGGCCCTGATTTGAAAATTTGAATGTCTCAGTCCTCACAGAGGATTGGCTGCCTGGGGACCTGGCAGAAATATATAGAAATACTATTATTAAGCATAAATACTACATTTAGTAGAAATACTATGTTTTAGCACAAATATTATAAAAAGAAGAAAAACTATAATTTAGCAGAAATACTATATTAAGCACAAATCCTATGAAAAGCAGAAATAGTATGATTTAGCAGAAATACTGTATTTAGCACAAGTACCGAAAAGTACCAGAAATACTATGATTTAGCAGAATAGTAATAACTTATTGAAACACAAATGCACAGAGGGACACACAAACACAGGCTCTAATCCAGTCAACCAGTCTAACTATGTTCAATTTAAATCCTACAATGACATGCTGTCAAATAAGGGCAGGGTCCTCTCTCTCCCACTAAACACACACACACACACACACACACACACACACACAGGGAGAGAGGACTAAGTTTCTAGGTCAGCCTGGGAGCTGCTGAATTTGAATCCACCAATCAGAGAGGCTGTTTACGTTTTCCCGCCAAAACAGGTGCATCTTTTTACACACGCAGCACAGAGACATAGACCTGCTTCTTTCAGTTTATTTCACATAGTGAGGATTCCCCTCAAACAAATGACCATAATTTCCTAACCGTAGGGGCTAGAGCGGTCATTCTTACACCGTTTTGTTCAGAAGAGATGGGGGAATCTTCAAGTGTTGACAATTTATCATTAAAATATGAATTTTTAGAGATATATGACATGGATGACTTGTTGACTTAGAAGCCACGAATTCCCCAATATGCAAATTTGAATACCTGGAGCCCACATACATGATTGGCTGGCTGGGAAGCTGTGCAGGCCCTGATTTGTGGATTTGAATTCCTCAGCCCTCAGATATGATTGGCTGGCTTAGAAGCCATGAAGGCCCCAAAATGCAAATTTGAATGCCTCAGGACACATATATGATTGGCTGGGAAGCCGTGCAGGCCCTGATTTGAAAATTTGAATTTCTCAGTCCTCACAGAGGATTGGCTGCCTGGGGACCTGGCAGAAATATATAGAAATACTATGATTAAGCATAAATACTACATTTAGTAGAAATACTATGTTTTAGCACAAATACTATAAAAAGCAGAAATACTATATTAGGCACAAATCCCATAAAAAGCAGAAATAGTATGATTAAGCATAAATACTACATTTAGTAGAAATACTATGTTTTAGCACAAATAGTATAAAAAGCAGAAATATTGTAATTTAGCAGAAATACTATATTAGGCACAAATCTTATAAAATAGCAGAAATAGTATTATTTAGCACAATAGTAATAAGTTAAACAGAAAAATTGGAAAAGCAAAATGGACAGCTGAAAAAATGCTGAACATGCTGAGGGTCCCTCAAATATACTTGTTAAATGACAAAAATCAGCAAAAAAATGCACAGGGAGAGAGAAGTAAGTTTCTAGGTCAGCCTGGGAGCTGCTGAATTTGAATCCACCAATCAGAGAGCCTGTGTACTTTTTCCCGCCAAAACATGTGCCTCTTTTTACACACGCAGCACAGAGAGGCACAGGATTATTGCAGCCTATTTCTCATAGTGAGGACTCCCCTCAAACAAATGACCATAATTTCCTAACCGTAGGGGCTAGAGCGGTCATTCTTACACCGTTTTGTTCAGAAGAGATGGGGGAATCTTCCAGTGTTTACAATTTATCATTAAAATATGAATTATTAAAGATATTTGACTTCTAATGCACCATAACTGAGTAGAGCGAAGCAAAAACTGCCTTGACTTGCCCTCAAACAACGCTTTCTAACTCTAAATCTATTTGGAGTATCGATATCATTCTTTCACCGTAAGAGACAGCAGGGTTTGGTGAACAATCATGGAAATTTTCAGGTCTCTGTGGAAATCCAACAAAAAGTTATGACGAGAGAAAAAAGTGGTTCATTTCCACAGTTTGAAATCTGAAGAAATCTGAGCGAAGGACAAATTTCCTACCCTCAAACAAGTCCAACTCATTTCAGAACGGTAATAGGTGAGAAAATAATTCTTGAATTGTGAGCGTCACGAGTGTCTGAAGATATACCGGGACAAGCCTCATGTCTTAACTTTGCTTCGTTAAGGAGATATGACGATTCGAATATGCCTCTCATTACAGAAATGCAGCGGTGATTTTGAACAAACTCTCCATTGACTTTATATGGAGAGTTTTCTGACCTTGTGTTAGTCTGAGGAGATTTGCCAAAATTATATAAATCCCACAACAATGATGGTGACATTTTCTGAAAGCCAGCAAAAATACCTACGTTTTGATGTATAATTTGTGGAAGTTGAGTGAAAATTGAGCAAGTAGCAGGAAGTTGTTCGGACATGAAGTGAAAATTGCAAAACCTTCAGTGGCACACTGGAAGCCAAGAGCATAGCAACCATAACAACACATGTATTTTGTGAAAAATCACAATTTTGCAACTCAAAACTTTAAGAGGCATAAAAGTAAAACAGTAAAAGATTTGAAAAAGCTGAATCATACCTGAATAGCCCAATAATTTGTGAACATTTTAAAATTTGAATGGTTGTTCTAGGTGAAAGTATGAGGAAGTAGTTAAGTTTCAAAAACAAGCAAATTTTAGCAGAATTGCTGAAGTTTCCCATTCATTTCAATGGGACAAATTAAAGGAAAAAAGTGGAATATTTTAAAAAGTATAATAGTTAAAAATAGCAAAAGTCATAGCCGGAAAGAGCAAAAATAGCTGAATAGTTTAAAATTTGAACGGTGAAAATCGGCTGAAAATTGTGGAAGTAGTTCTACGGCGAAAAGTGTACGGAAGTCCTAAGAATAATAATAATAACTAGAAAAATTTGCATTTCCTGCGAAAATGCAGTGTGGATGCTTTAAAGCTGAAGCTGCATGCAAAAAGTAGCTGAAAAAGCTGAAAAGTTGCAGAAATTGTAAAGCTGAAGCTGTCTGCTGAAGATAGTTGAAAATAGCTGAAGAAGCTGAAGAAATCAAAGCTAGTTTTTAAAAAGTTGTTGAAATTTTAATAACTTTGCAGAACAACATCAAGTTAACAAAAATGCAATAACTTAGCAGAAATGCAATAACTTAGAAGAAACATAACAATTCAGCAGAAATGTTGTAATTTACCAGAAGCTACAACTTAGCAGAAATGTAATAATTTAGAATAACATAACTTAGCAGAAATGATATAATTTAGTAGAAAATTAATAACTTGGCAGAAATATTACAACTTATCAGAACTGCTATAATTTTGCAGAAATGTAATTATTAGGAAAAAACTGTAAACAGATAAAAGCTAAAAATGATGAAGTAACCTCAAAGTTACTTGTTTAACTGTGAAAAATGACCAGAAACATTAGAAAAGGAAGAAAACCAATTCAATTAAATTTATATAGCGCCAATTCACAACAAAAGTCGCCTTAAGGCGCTTCATAGATACAGAGAAAAACCCAACAATCATATGACCCCCTATGAGCAAGCACTTTGGCGACAGTGGGAAGGAAAAACTCCCTTTTAACAGGAAGAAACCTCCAGCAGAACCAGGCTCAGGGAGGGGCGGCCATCTGCTGCGACCGGTTGGGGTGAGAGAAGGAAGACAGGATTACCAGCCAGCAGATAAACTGATGTGAAACAAAACCAAAGTAAAATTGCAGAATTTACACAGTTGGTGAAATGTAAAAATGGCAACAAAAAAACCCCAAACAAACAAACAAACAAAAAAACAAAAACAAACAACATTTAGTTAATAAATGCACAAGATGATTTGATGATAAATATGGTACCAATCTACAAAATACTGTCGAAATGAAGTCCACATTGTGATATATTTCAGGTGTGGAGAGTCACACAGCCAAACAATCGATGTGCATATTTAAAGAATCAAATAAAGAACATTGTTGTGGAATAAATTACAGTGAATAATAATCACTGCCCTGCATTAGAGAGTGACTTATGATGAGGTATTAATTGGCTTAACTTTACCTCTAACAGCTTTTCACATAGTGCTGTGACCAGGGTGAAATCCATCATAAAGTAACTGTAAACAGTAGAACCATTAGCATGAATGTTATGGTTCTACTCTGATCAAAACTCAAGTCAGCTGTGTGACCTGATATAAAATGATAAAGAGGAACACATATAAATGACCTTTATGAACTTTTCAAAATGACTTTATATGTCTGACCCATTATCTATATATATTAGAGCAGATGTGGAAAACCACTGTTAGACCTACTCTATACTAACACAAACACAGTCACAAATTCATTGCTAGTGTGACATGTGGTCCTTTTTGCCTTTGACCAATGATATGCTGGTTACTTGGACCAGTTTAGTATTTGCTGTCACAGAGGAATGTTAACCATAAATCCAAAAGACAAAACTGAAAAAATATGTTAATTGCAAACATGTTTTTGCTTAGTAAAAGGATTGAAATTACATGGAAACTATCACCTTAAAGCCTCATTGTAAATATCATCACAAACAGATGTTTTCCACGCGGTTAACAAAGCTCCACCACATCCAATCACTGCATATAAATCTAAAAGAAAACAACAACAAATAAAATGTAATTAACACAAGTGAAGTCTAAGGAGCTTGGAAAGAAAAGCGTCTGGACTTCTTTGAGTTTCTTGAAGACGTTTCACCTCTCATCCGAGAAGCTTCTTCAGTTCTAAGGGTCAATGGTGGAGAGTCCCAGATTTAAACCCAATGTGAGTTTCTCCACAAACAGGGACAAAGAACCCCCTGATGATCCTCTACCTAATCACATGAGCCAAGGTGTGAAAGTGGGTGTGGGTCCCAATCAGCCAGGGTTTTGGGTGAGCTCATTGTGAAACCTGGCCCCACCCTATCATGTGATTTCCTGAGGTCAGGAAATCACCCACGCCCACTCCCAGGATGTGAGTGGACGTTACAGTGTCTGGGGAGGGAACTCAAAACTGGATTATAGATGGCAGACAGTTGGTGTTGTAAACCACCGCCTCTGTTCAAAGATGGTCGCTCACAGTGGACGTAAATGGCTTCTTTCACTCCTCCATCTATCCAAAATGTGAACATTGGCATCCTCAAAGAGTGACCTTTGTCCTTTAGATGCAGATGAACTGCTGAGTCTTGTCCTGTGGAGGTGGCTCTTCTGTGTTGTGCCATGCGCTGGTGAAGTGGCTGTTTGGTCTCTTCGATGTAGAAGTCTGGGCATTCCTCGCTGCACTGTACAGCATACACCACATTGTTAAGTTTGTGTTTAGGAGTTTTGTCTTTCAGGTGAACCAGTTTCTGTCTGAGTGTTTTGCTGGGTCTGAAGTACACTGGGATGTCGTATTTGGAGAAAACTCTCCTGAGTTTTTCTGATACACCGGCCACATAGGGGATGACAATGTTGTTGTGTCTGTCTTTCTTATCCTCCCTCGCTGGTGTCTGATGTTCTTTTCTGTGAAGCTGGAATGCAGGCACACTGGACGAGCTTGTTCTAAAAAATACAGAAAAAGGAACATTTTATTTGTGTTAAGGCCTAAAAACTACAAATAAGTTATACAATGAACAATATTGAAATACCTTATAGGTGCTGCGGGCCACATAACCAGAATCCAGAGCAATCTCACACTTACATGATGGTGAGGAAAGACATGAGCTCTGCAATGAGGTTTGAATGTCTCAGTTGGGACACTGAAGAACTCAGAAGACAGCAATACCTGCACAGAGAGACAGAGTAGAAAAAGCATAGATTTGTAATCCATAATGTCAATTAAAACTCAAAAAGTGTCAACAAGTATAATCATTTGAGTGTGGAATTGTTTATTCAATAAACAGGATTTTAATTAATTAATTGATTTAAAAACACTGACATTTTTTTATCAAAGATAAAGAATCATACCTCTCTCTGCTCTGAGGATCACTGAGCATCTCTGACAGGAAATACAGTTTCCTCAGTAGGAGTCATCATTGATGGTCTCAGAGGTTGTAGTGTGGCAGCATGATGATGGTCTCCAGATCAGGCAGGAGGTCAGGTGATGGGTGTGTCATCTTCTCCATTGAAGACACACTGGTATGGCAGTTCATAACACAGCAGTCTCCTTGTGGCATGTAGTTATCTGTGCAGTCCAGCACTGATGGATCAGGTTTGGCTCAGCAGTTCATGAAGATGGTGTTAAGATGTTGTTGTTTCAGCTGAGGATGGTGAAGTTTGAAGGTTTTCCCACAAAGGAGACTGTGCCCTATCTGAAAAAATATATCTAACAAAACACGTGCTTATAACACCACCCACCCAGCTCAGCCCCCAAGTGTCTATGTAATGCTGGTATGGGGTGTCGGTTACTAAGTTTAATTAGTGCATCAGAAAGCGGGGGCTACACCTAAAGCCCACACTTTCTGATGTCTTTGTTTATTAGCAGCTTTTTCCAGCTGCTCAGAGCATTCTGACTTGGCCTTTATCCACCCAAACCCAAACCCACCCGGATAAAGGCCAAGTCAAACTCACACACCATACCAGCATTACATAGACACTTGGGGGCTGAGCTGGGTGGGTGGTGTTAAACTGTAGTCGGGAACTTTCAGAAAACTATCCATTTACTTCTAAATCAGTTTTTATACATATTCTGTAAGCTGTACTAATGTTTTTCTCTACATAATGTATCATTATAGACATCTCTGGTAGCCTAAAGATAGTTTAAAACTTTTGACATTTTTTACCTGTAAAACATGATAAGCAAAAACTCATTCATCACAAAAACTTTTGATTCTACAAAATCTACTATAATCAAGAAAATATAATTGTCTGTATTTATTCGTGTATGTCATCATAATAAATACCTGCATTTATCTGGGATTTATTTATTTACTATTTCATATTTTAAAGCCCTTGGAGGGGAAGATCTCGTTTGTTGAGCTACATACGTCATAGTAAAAAGATTTAGTCATTTAAAACATGATGTTGGTTTATCAAATGTTGCAGCACATTTCAGATCAGAGGTGCATGATAGCAGATGTTCTCTGCTCTGCATGAAGTTCAGCAATGATTTGGTGAAATGATTAATAACATTGCAATAAGAAAGGGTCTTCTGACAGACAGAGTAGGGAAGACCCTTTTTTCAATGAAAAATCTTTTTCATGCTCTACAATCAGTAAACTCTGTAACAAACATGATCTGTAATTGTTTCAAAACTCACCAGACGACTTCATGATTGGCTCGAGGACAGGACACAAAAGACAGGGTTGTGGTAACTGTAATATGATCTCAGAACACCTGAATACAGACATTTCTGTGGCTGAGAAATAAAAATGAGGTCAAGCAGGGTGTTCTTGTCTGTAGTGGCAGAAGTGATCAGCTGTGAATACCCTCTCGACTGAAACTGCTCCAGAATCTGTTTTCTTCCACTCTGCAACTGGTTCTCATTAAAATCTCCACACACAATTATTGGGTGACAGTCCATTATTTCAAGTGAATCTAAAAGACTTACCAGGTTTTGCATGAATGGTGTCAAACTGTAGTCAGGGGGTCTGTACACAACAGCAATGAGTGCAGGGAATGGAGCCTGAACCTTCAACACTAAAAACTCAAGATCAGTGACATTATGCAGATACTGTTTTACCTGAACCTGAAAATGATTCCTCAAATACACAACAACTCCCCCACCACTTCTGCTGGCCATGTGAGGAAAGTTTGTGTAGGACACATGTCTGTTGCGTTTGAACATGGTGTAGCCATCCAAATGAAGACTGTCTGCAACAAAGGAGCCTTGAAGGTGAGACTCAGTGAGACACAAAACATCTGCTAAACACATTTCATGATGACTCTTGATGTCACTGATGTGAGATGGCAAACCCTCTGTATTGTGATGGATCAGTGTAAGAGTGTCAAGTCTGCTGGCTGTTTCTCTGACCTGAAGAAGAGGCATCATTTCCTCAACACTGGCTTGTCTCATGGTTTGGAGCGCTGCAGTTACCTCGGGATTGGCGTAAATCTTTTTCTCATCCAAGTCCTGCAAATAGAGTCCACTGAGAGACGTCACCCTGCTGAGAGCAACGTAAGCCATACCTGGTTCAAAAATGTTCTTCATTGAAACTACAGCTGTCTGTGTTGTAAGACCCTGAGTTTTGTGAATTGTGCAGGCGAATGCTAGCTTTACAGGAAACTGTCTGCGTACTGCTCCTTTAAACTTCAGACTCTCCTCTGCTCTCTCAATGTAAACCAGATCATCAGAAGCTGCATTAGCACTGCGGTTGTGTCTCATAGGCTGCCGGTTGTCCATCCTGAGCCCCAGTTTAATCATGTGTCCATCATTTTCAGATCTCACCACCTTTACCAGTATACCAAAAGCACCGTTGACTAAACCGTTTAGTGTGTCCAAGTTTCTGGTCAGCATGACTCGAGCTCCTTCAGCAACATTCAGAGTGTCAGGTAAATCATTTCGCCCACCTGTAAATGGTTTGTCTCTTCGTTCCATTCTGCCTGTACATTTATCCTTCTGGAAATCGTCTGCATTGATTATTATGATGTTTGAATGAAGCTTCTTCAGGGTATCTATGTTATGGGATTCCACATTCTTGTTGGTGGCATAAATGTGTAAGACCTCAGTTGGACATTCTTCTGGTGCAGTCACAGCCTGTGACAACAAATCTCTGTCGCACTGAGAAAGCTCATCTGTCTTTTCTTTGACTCTAATCCTGTTCAGCATCTCTGCAAAGGCCACATCATCTTTCTGACGCATGATCTCGGTTAGAGTGATCATCTGAAAATGTTCCTGCCATAGGTCAATCTGTTCTGGATCGTAAACACAGAGAGGTTTAGACTGTCGCACTGGTGGCAGCTGGTAAAAATCTCCAACAGCTAAAACTGACATTCCACCAAAAGGTCTCTGAGTGCCTTTGATTTGTTTCAGTCTTGCATCCACATAGGCAAAAAGGGGTTTTGAAACCATTGAAATCTCATCAATAACAATAATTTCAGCATTCATCAGCTCAGATCTGACTTCATCCAGTTGGTTACCAAGTCCTTGAATGGGTGGTTTCAGACTCCTGGGTAGTTTCAGTAGAGAATGTAACGTAGAGCCACTGATAGAAAAAGCTGCTGTACCGGTAAATGAAGTCAGTAAAACAGTTGGATTTGATATGTCAGCTTCTTCTGCATTAGCAGGCAGTCTGCTCAGGATCTTTGATGCTTCAGAATGAATACACTTAATCAGATGTGACTTTCCAGTTCCTGCACCACCGTTGATATAGAAGAAAAATGGATCTGGGTTCAAACCACAAACTCGCTGAATACACCAGTCTCTTATGGCATAGAACACGCAGGCCTGCTTCTGGTTCAGATTCTGATACATTACACGTACCACGGCTGGATCTACTGCAGGTTGTTCTCTGACGGCTCTGATCTTTGTTACAGCATCAGACTGACGACTGTAGTCGGGAACATTCTCCTGTTCGTTCTCATCATCAGAATGTCTCTCAGGAAGATTCTCATCGCATTGCAGCCTCACAACTTCAGATTCAGGAGCAAGATTACACCATTCATCAATCACAACATCCCTATTTTGTTCAAACTCTTCCAGTGCACTCTCAATATCCTCAGAGTTCTTCTCATACTTGTCTTTATTTCTTTTCACAATCCGTTTCACAGACTCACTGTGGTCTGAACATGGAAGTCGTACAAAACCTGAGTTGTAGAAGGACTGATAGGTTTGGAACCCTTGTGGTTTCAGTTCCTGCTCTGATCTGTGTGGAAGGTAAAGTCTCAACAGTCGACCATAATATTGCTCAGGATCTTTTTCCTGTGAACAGTGGTAATATCTGATTATAGCTGGTTTATCATTCTTTCGCCTTTGTACAAATCCAAGCTGGTTTAGAAGAGGAAGCACATCTTTTCCTTCATTTGGACCACTCACCAACCTGCACAAGGCAGCAAAATCAGCCAGTGACATTTCCTCATATTCTGGGGTCTCAGGTCTGCATTTGTATTTATCACTCAAACTTGTCATCCAAATATTACAACTGTCGTGTGTTGTGCTTTCCAGGAAGCTCATGGGCCGACTCATTTTTACTGGGTTATCATCTGTTGGTACAAATACAACACTGCGGGAACATTTTTTCATTTTTAGGCCACAGACTCGAGTCACACACTCCTGTGCGCTGATTTCTCTCTTTTTTGAGTAAGCTTGCATCACAGCTCTCATTTCATCACATTCATTGACGGTGTTCTTATCAGAGTTGTCAATAACTGTCTTCAGGTATTCAGAGAGGCCAGATTCTTTCTTTGTTATATATTTACAGAGGTATTCTATACATGAATAGGCATTCAAAATGAATGAGACATCTAAATTAGAGTTCCAGGCTTCAAGCAGGTCTGGGTTGTAATTGTTGATCCAACACTCATTTGGGTCACGTTTCAGAATCAGAGCTGTTTTCTTGTTTATGTCTTGGAGGCATTGTTCATACTCATTCATTGTTAAGTTGCATCGTGACAGAATCTGCTCTATGGTGAGGGAAGCAGCTTCAGGTTCCTTCAGCAGGTTCAACAAAGGTCTGAGTTTGGCTTTTGCAGCTTCAGTGTCTGAATCCTCATCCTGTCTCACAATCATTGTTCTTGTGGCTGGTGGTTTGGGAAACCCAAATCTACAACCAGAGTTCACACTCTTAAAGCATGTCTTTGTGTGGTTTTTGCTGTGCTTTTGTAGCTCAGTGACTTTTTTGTGCAGTTCAGGTTGTTTTTCTGGATCAGGGAGTTGAGCTGAGATGTATCTGTCCACAAAGTCACAGACAGTTTGGTCATCATCCACATCTGCTTCTACCTTTTCTCGAATCCACAGCAACATGTGTATATGTGGACTACCTCTGTGCTGGAACTCAACTCTGTAAAAGTAATCAATGATCTCACCAAGGGGCTGTGCAGGAGAAAAAAGCAAATCTCTGAACAAAGCCTCAACACGTTTATCAAACATTCGCATGGTGGTTACTGGATTTGATCTTAGAATTTCACACTTTTCTGACCAGTCCAGGGCTTCAAAATCAACCTCTTCACCTTGCTGTCTCTTTATTGCTTGAATCACTTCAGGCCATCTCATCTCAGCAGCAGAGAAAGTGACAAAGAACTGAGGTGTTCCTATTTGGCGAACCATGCTGAATAGATCTCTGGTAGTTTTCTGCCAGTAAGCTGGAGTTCCTCTGAGTGGCTGCATAAATCTGATTGCATCTTTATTTCTTACCAGCTTCTCTACTTCTGTCTTACTTTGTAACATTCCTGATGTGATTTTGCGTCCATCTTTGGTCATAGTTTTACCTTTCCTTAGCTGTATTGTCATGCTGGAATTAGCCAAATGTATTTCAGTGACAAACTGTGAGAAAAACAAGTAATTTGTGTCTTTAGCAAATCTTGCATCAATGTTGAAAAGCCTTGACTTGAAGTAAGCACTTGGTGTGAGCTTGAGACGTCTCTTTTCATCCAGTGTATTCTGACCAGTAGGAAACTGCACAGGAAATGCCATGGCTTCCAAATGAGGAGTTCTGAAGAAGCTAACAGGATTGTTTCTTTCTGCAGGAGCCACACAATATGTGTTATCAGTGAAACAGAGAATCTCTTCTGAAATGTCTACAGGCTGCAGACAACTTTCTAGAGCAAAACCTCCATTGCTCAAATCACTTTCTGGTTCATCTGGATTTTGTTCCTCTGGTTGTTCATCACAGGATTGCATATTAATATCTTGGTCACTTTGAGACTCACTTTCGCACAAAAGGGCATCTTTTTCATAGTTGTCAATTTCCATTAAATCTGCTTCATTATAATCATCACTTGCCATGCTGGCTTCATCACTGCTGTCATCATCAGGTAACGTTGGATCACAAAGCAATGCATCATCTCTGATAACAATATCTGTGTACTGTGGATGAATTTGTTTCAGTTTACGCAGAGCTTGAATGAGTTTAGACCAGGTGACAGTCTGGAACAGCTGATGGCCTTTGTAGCACAGTCGTCTTTTCAATTTCACCCTCATGATCTGTGATTGGCTTCTGATCCTCGGTAAACTGTCAACTGTTTGTTGGACCTCAGATGGTACACATACCACATTACCACGTATGAGTCTCTGTCTCCCCTTTGGAAGAGGAATAATCTTAGCAAATGGTATGCATTTGGCAATCAGATGTCTCTCCAGAATGTTGAGATCACAAAGTTCAGCTGGAATATCCTGCAGTTCTAAACCATTAACAGCAGCAAGCCTGGGCATGCATCCACTTTTGAGGGAACTGTGACATGTGTGACAGATATACTCTTTTTTTCTCTCAACAGGAAAGCTGCAGTGATCATGACATGCTTCATCACACACATGAACATATTTACCAGTTAGACACTGATGAGCTACAGTCTGGTGTTTTGAGTAATTTTGTCTTTTGCAGATTTTCACCTGATTAGGAAAAGAAGCTTTTAGACAAACAGTACAAACATAAGATGGTGCTGACTTAATGTTTGATCTGAAACAAGATATGGCCTCATTCATTAAAGTGTTCTCTGGATGACACTGTAAAGTCTCAGCTGGTCGATGCATCTGGCGATATTTCCGTTTTATATTCATTGCACATCTGATATTATGCATCTGTCTGAAAGAAAAACCGTTCCAATATTTTACTCTCATTCGTTCTCTCATATTGTCCTTGTGTTGTTGCTGAAATCGTCTCTCTTCTCCATAACGCTTAGTCATGTAAGATAGTTTTTTCTTTTTAAATTCTTCACTTTCTTTATATAGGTTATATACATATGACCTCATGTAAGCTTTATGTTTTTCTCTGAATTCAGCACAAGTTCTGTATATTCTTCTTATACGCTCTTTCTGCTTATCTCTGAATATGGGAGACTCTCTATATGTTCTTGTTACACGTTCCTTCTGCTTTTCTCTGAATATGGGAGACTCTCTATATGTTCTTGTTACACGTTCCTTCTGCTTTTCTCTGAATATGGTAGACTCTCTATATGTTCTTGTTATACGTTCCTTCTGCTTTTCTCTGAATATAGGAGACTCTCTATACGTTCTTGTTATACGTTCCTTCTGCTTATCTCTGAATAGGGGATTGTCTCTATATGTCCTTATGACACGTTCTCTTTTTCTCTCTCTAATTTTAGCACTTTCTCTATACATCTTTCTCAAATGTTCTCTGTGTTTCTCCTTATAGGTAGCATTTAATTTATACAGCTCATTTTTGTACAGACTCCTTTTATGTCTGTGATCAGGATCATTACACTTCTTAGTTGAGTTTTTTTTCTTTGTCTTGAAGCTTTCATCAAACCTGTACATCTGCCTTTCTTTCGTCTTCTGATTTTCCTTTCGTTGTGGTAGCTTTTGTTGGGCTAATAATCTTCTCCTCATTTTTTGCCTTTCCTGTTTATTACGTTTCAGCAGTTTATCTGAGAGTTCCTCTGTTATCTTAGTTGAACTGGAGGCACTGTTTGAATCATTCTGAGGAACAGAATCTGGTGTTACCGGAGTTTCTCTCACAGAAGATGCAGAGGTTTTCTTTTCAAAATAATCAGAAGGATGTTTTTTTCCGGGAGCAGCTGTCTCATTTGAAGAATCAACTCTGGATGACATTACTTCACTGGTTAAATCTTTGGCCACAGGTTTCCGTGTCTGCTCAGTGTATATTTCGGAGTTTAATTCATGAACACGTTCATTTAAAGCTGGTGCTGGTGCACTTGTAGCTGTTTGTCTGTATTCGGTGGTTTGATTAGCATCTCTTTGGTCAGCAGCGTTTTCACTGTGAAACTCGATGGGCTGTAGTTCATAAGTACAGCTTGGTGCGATGCTGAACATTCTGTACAAACGTTTGATCCTGTCAATCATGTCATTAAGACGTGTGAATTTCAACATAACTGCAGTTCCACCACTTACACTTAGCGACAATGGCATACCAGTAGACTTACGTGGGTGAGGGTCAAAATATGCATATTCACCTGAAGTCAGCCTGCTAACAGCGATGACTGTTCCTCCCATGACTAGCAAAGCATAGCGAAACTCTGAAGCCAAACGCTGTAATCCCTGTTCAAGGCTCGGAAAGTGATCTGTACCATCAAATGTGCCGTAATGAGCAAACTGAGACATGTCGACTTGATACTCGTGTGTGCGGCTGGTAACAACTGAGGGAAGTTCATCGCAGGCTAGAAACACACTGTTCACAAACCTCAGTCTGGCATCTGAATAGACGGCATGGCCTTTGTCCAACACACGGTTTAGATCTGCTCTGGTAATAAATTCATCCTCGTGTAAGAATGACAGGAAAACCAAACTGTTAGCCATGCATTGCTGATTCCGGTACTTTCCATACCTAGGAGAAGCCTGGCTTCGGGAAGCACAGACGCTACTCACTCGTGGACTTTCACTGTTTGTAACCTGTACATGAGACTGTCCTGGAGCTTGTCCATCATGCTGTGTTTGTACAGTTAGCTGGGGTTCAGTCTGGATTACCTGCATAACTTCAGGCTCTGGGACAGACACTGAGGGAACACTTCTCTTTACCACATCTGCATAAGACACTGTGGCTGTCTCTCCATCATGCTGTGTTTGTACAGTTAGCTGGGGTTCAGTCTGGATTACCTGCATAACTTCAGGCTCTGGGACAGACACTGAGGGAACACTTCTCTTTACCACATCTGCATAAGACACTGTGGCTGTCTGAACACTGCTCTGCACTTCTGTGCTGGGAAAAGCTGAAACACACACCTTTACCTGCTCACTGCTCTGAGAAACATTCACCTGTTCTTTCTGCTTTTGCCATCTAAGCTTCTGGGACTGCGACCTTTGACTTTTTCTTGGCATTTTGCTGAAGTACAATCTGGAGCTTATATGTGTTTATACACAAATATAAACAAAACTGAACCTTGAAACAGAAAAACTTATAACTCCTTAAGTTACTGTTAAATCTGAGAAATGTACTATTATACTATAAAATGTTTTTATGAATATATGAATAGATGTTAAAAAGCTGATTTGTACTCCAAACTCAAAATAAAGGAAATTCAAAGTTCTCTGGAAACAATTTGGTCCGTTTTATTGTAGCTCTTTTAGAAACGGGGTTTCTTCAGCTGGATGTTCTGCAGCAGTCAGGAAACAGGAAGTCTGGGTCCTCAGGCACTTCTCGATGACAATACTGACTGAATACTTACACTGAGTGACAAAATGGGTTTGTCCTTAAATAATAATACTATAAACTTGCAGTCAAATGTTATAGCCAATGAAACAGACTAACAGACTGGATCTGATTTATTATTTATCTGAATGTATGTATTACAAAATAACCAGATTATCTTATTACAAATAAACTTATAAAAAGGTGATATTTTATACAATTGATCAAAGTAAGCCAAACTAGCAGTCCAAACTAAAGTCTAATGCAAAATTAAAATGACAAATGTAGGGCTGTGTAAGTAGTTTCTACTATAAGTTCTACTGTACTGTAATTCTACTACTGTATATTCAACTTGTAATTTAAAGCAAAATGACTGAATGTGAGAGAGCTTAATGACAGGAAAGAAAGAGCAGTGAGAGCAGAGATCTCTCAGAATTCTGTAACAGATAGATCAAGTTCTGGTAACTTGGATTTCTGAAAATTGGATTCTGAAAGGATTCTCAAAACTTGGATTCTCAAATTAGATAGAGCAGTAGAGATAGAGGGATACAAGATGGAATGGCTTTCAAATTAGATAGAGCAGTAGGGATAGAGGGATACAAGATAGAATGGCTTTCAAATTAGATAGAGCAGTAGGGATAGAGGGATACAAGATAGAATGGCTTTCAAATTAGATAGAGTTGGGAGAGTGATAGGATAGACAGAATTGCTTATAATGATAGAGAGAGAGAGGATCTTCTGCAGCAGGTCACCTGTAAGACACAAAAGGACTGGAATTAGTCATATTTCCAACATGCTTGGATTTACCATATTCTTCAGACTATATGGCATACCTAAAATCCTGTCATTATCTCAAAAACATACAATGTGCCTAGCGTATCGATTCTGGTTATGCTTACTGACCTCAAACGGGATTTCTGTGGTACACAGCGCTCAAAATTCTGTCAAATATTTTAGTAAGACTTCGTAAGCTACAAAGCTGTGCTGCTTGATGTATTGTCAGAGCATTATGGCTACCATAGTCAGGACCCTCGTAGAGTAATTCGTACGGTGCTTCAACATAACATTATGGTGTGTGTACAAGGACCTGGCACGTGCTAAGAGACATGCTTAAGAAGCAGATTTCAAACTGATCAACCCATGAAGAGTTTGATGGATTTGTGGATGAGGAATGAACTGAAAGAGTGTATTGTTCTGTATTTTATGTGTTACAACTGAACAGTGTTGAGAGTTGTTTGTGAATGACTTGAATAAAGTTTGACTTATCTGACTGTTTGTTTGGCTTAATCTGCCTTAAAAACAGGCTTGTTTATTGACATTATGCCTTATAATCTCAAAAATACAATACATGTAGGGCTTTAAATACTAAAGACTTCTACAGTAAATTATTGGACTGAACAGAATGACAATGTTTAACAAATGATGGTGGAACTGTTATAAGGACATTTTTACATTCTATTAAAACAATAAACTAAGTCTATAAACTCAAACGAAGACGTGCTGCTACAGTAACTTACTGTAAATATTAAATGGTCCAACAAAACCAACACACTGAGGTTACAGCACAGTTTCAGGTCACTCTGTATGAATTTTGGCAAAATGAGAAATTTGGAGACAACTAGTTTCTACACAGCAGTTTCTACATATTTCAGTCACATTTGGGGCATGTTTGATACACAGCAATAAGCACTACACTAAATCTATAATAAACTTATCATAGCTGATATAAAGGCCTAATTAGCAAAATTTAGTATGATGATCATTTCTTTGTAGATCATTTCATGATAAAAAGAACAGAAGTGAGTGCTGTATCTGAGCTGGTGCATGTAAGATCTTTGCTGGAGATTCCCACATTTCTTAAACAAACAAACAAACAAACAAACAAACAAACAAACAAACATGACTTTCAGACAGTTCATCTTTTGTAAATTAGGGCAGGATTATTTTCAAAAAACAGCCTTGATAAAAATATCAGGCCACTATAAAATGTCTTATGTTTATGTTTTCATCCCACCTATATTTTGCAAGTCATTATGACAAATTACAAAAAGCAGTTTTTAGGCAGTGATTTAAGGGAAGAAGCTTTTGAAATCCACCATGCCCTACCACCAGTGGTCTCAAACTCTGGTTGTTAAGGCCTGGTGTCCAGAAACTTTTCTATGTGTCCCTGTTGCAACACACCTGAATAACATTAGTAGGTCATTAGCAAAACTCTACAGAACGTGACTGCATGCTGAGGTGGTAATTCAGGAATTTGATTCATGTTATAGCAGCTCATGAGTGAATGAACATGATGCAATGAAAGTACTTTTAGAAGTACATTTTTCCAAACACTTAAATTACTTAAATTTGAACAGTCTTCGGGGATGCCACTTCAACACAGTCAAATTCTATACTCTCACTAATGACCTACAAATGTTATTCAGGTGTTTTGTAACAGGGACACGTGGAAAAGCTTCAGGACACCGGCCCTTGAAGAGTGGAGTTTGAGACCCCTGCCCTATGTGAATATTTAATTGTCCCTAAACTGCTAGTCGTGAGCTGCTCTAATGTGAAACAAACACATATAGTTCTGTAAAGGTTTACAAAGAGATTTCTAAGGATCTGGAGACCCCAGAAAACAGAAACCCTCCCAGACGTTTTTGCCTGTTCAGCTACAACAAGTTGCCTAATAATATCTCGATGATAACCAAGAGCTGTGCTGACTAACTGCACTAAACTGAATCATCTATAGTGAGAGAAAAACACCAGCATTAAAGTCAAACATGGTGCTGTTACTGTGATGTCCCAGAGTTCCTTTACTACTTCAGGACCTACATCAACTCATCAGGTCCTGGGCTTAAGTTTAATCACACTTAGGATCTGAAGCACACAAGCAAGTCCAATTGAATGAATGAAACAAAACACTTGGTGTAAACGAATCAGTCTGGACTTTAATGAAATTAAGATACTTGGTATGACTTGAAAACCCTATCCATCCATCCATCCATCCATTCGCTTCCGCTTATCCTTTTCAGGGGGCACTGGAGCCTATCCCACCTGTCATAGGGCGAGAGGCAGGGTACACCCTGGACAGGTCGCCAGTCTGTCGCAGGGCCAACACACAGGGACAGACAACCATTCGCACTCACATTCATTCGCAGATACACACCTAGTGACAATTTGGATTATTCAATTAACCTATCCCCACAAGCTGCATGTCTTTGGACGGTGGGAGGAAGCCGGAGTACCCGGAGGTAGGGCTGCTCGATTATGGCAAAAATGATAATCACGATTATTTTCACTGAAATTGAGATCTCGATTATTTGACGATATTTATTTAACCCTTTAAGACCTACTATAGAACCAAGTCCGCCAGAGCTTATATTATTTTTTTACATGTTGTAGTGCCATTTGTGGGAGCATTTCAAGTTGCTATACAACTGTTATAGCCCATATTTTAATAATATGTATGCATTAAGTCCATAGTAACTACATTAATTGCAAAAAAGTGCAATAAACTACAAAAAAATTGAAAATTGTTTTTGTTTTTTAACATATATTTCTACTTGGAGAAATTTAAGAGGTTTATCCCTCAAAACTTTAAATACAAAAAAGTTGCAAAAAATAGTTTACAACAACAGGAAATTTATTCAGTGTCTTCATAGTTTTATTTTGGAGATACAGCAATTTTTATATACTGCAGGAAAAACAAAAACAATCCTATGATGCAAATTTGCAAAGAAAACAGCAGGTGCATCAAAATAAACTATTTCCAGCAGTGCAATTCGAGTTCTAAGCATCCCAGCAACTATTCAGAAAAGTCAAACATGACCAGTATAGGCTTTTAAGGCCTACAAGTAAAAAAAAACTACATTTTCCGCGAAAATGACATCACTTCCGGTTTCGGGCAGGAAATGGCGGACATGTGATAGTTAGCGGTCTGTTTCAATGTGCGAAGTGTTACGAACAGCTGATCAGATCGGCAAAGCGTGTTTCTGGAATATTATGTTTTTGTTCCTGCAAGCGCTTTTTATGCAATTTATGTGGAAGGAAACCGTGACCGAGGACAAGCTGATGGCATAAGATGTAAGTTTCATATGCAAAACAAATTATTGCGCTAGCTTACACGGTTCAGGTTCTACAGGGATTTAAAAAGTTACACAAAACAGAGCGTGCTGCTCTGACCGGCTTTAAAGGGTTAACAATAACAATGTATTGAATAATGACTTTAAAAAATAATATAAAATAGTGTGCAACACCACTGAAGTTTTTTTTTTTTTTTTACCTCTCTTTTCAACCAACGGCAGTCACTCTCCAAATAACTTCTGCTTAGCTTTCCGAGCTTCCCTCGGGTCCTCTTAATCAGCGGTCTCAACCTTTTTTGCGCCACGGACTGGTTTATGCCCGACAATATTTTCACGGACCGGCCTTTAAGGTCTCGCGGATAAATGAGGGAGGGGCTAATAATCGGCTCAGTCATTTTTAATGATCGTTGAAAGCCCAGATCGTAATCGTGATTAAAATTCGATTAATTGAGCAGCCCTACCCGGAGGGAACCCACGCAAACACCGGGAGAACATGCAAACTCCACACAGAAAGACCCCGGCCTGATGTTGGAATTAAACTCAGGACCTTCTTGCTGTGCGGCAACAGTGCTAACCACCGTGGTACTTGGTATGACTTGAAAACCCTATATTGGGCCTTAATTAAGACTTTTTTCTTTTCTTTTTTTGCCTGTCCTGTTTGGATCTAATTAAGACAATTCTGAAATTATAGTGGACCAAAATCAACCAGTGATGTAAACCAGTCATTACCAGTTACTGTAAATGCTTGATGGTAATTGTTGCTATCAGGGCATCCACAGCTGGGTATTAGAGACCAATATGTTTTTACATTAGACCAGGTTGTTCTGGTTCAAAAATGAAATCATCACTTTAAAACTGCTTTTTGTATTTATCCAGGTCATCCTTGTTAGATGATTTGAAACATGTGAAAAAAAGCATAAACAAAATAAATCTGCAAGGAAGAAAGACCTTTCTCAGCACTGTACTGCAGACAAAACCTATACTTACCAGACTTGCGACGATCAGATCAGTATCCTAGAGAAAGGAAACAACACATCAGATCACTGTTTAATGACTTACACTGTTGAACCTCTTCACACACAATCCAATTTACTGTGACATGAAATAACTAGTAAGATCCTCAATTTCTTCAAGCCTTTATGAACTCACTGTAGTCTAAAGAGGACAAACTTTAGTTACAGAGTCTCACATGACGATGACATGTGTAATAAAGGCATGCATACTACAGAAGTGCAAAGAAGAGGCACCTATATTTGTTGGTACAGATTATGGCTTTTTAGCTCCATCATTTTCTATCACAAGTCAGTGCTTAATAAAGTGTGGAAAAACCACAACTGTTAGAATCAACGGAAAACCTCATTAGGTTTTAGTTCTGATCTGAATATGTAAATCCTAAAATACATGTAAATTCTGACATGTTATAGTAACAACAGTGGCACGCCATTTTTGCAATTAATTTCTTAAAAATTATAATAAAAAGTCCTTCCATTGTACCTGTTGGCAGGAATCTTTTTGTATTTTGCAATATTTCCCTTTTATATATAATTTTCAAACACATTGTATCAAGCAACTTATTAAGAAACTGATTTAAACTTAGTGTACATAAATTACACACAGGCTTTAACATACACAACATTGCCTACTCACAACTCTGGTTCTCTTAGTCTTTTATTATTGCTTAAATGTTTAACGTACCACTTCTGTTCACTCAGGCAAAAATACTTCTATAGTGGTCTGACTTTAATGTAATACATAAGCAGAATATGAGTGAAGATATAAATCAACAACTGTGGTGCTCTTAAGTGTTTAAGCTAGGGCTGCTCAATTAATCGAATTTTAATCACGATTACGATCTGGGCTTTCAACGATCATTAAAAATGACTGAGCCGATTATTAGCCCCTCCATCATTTATCCGCGAGACCTTAAAGGCCGGTCCGTGAAAATATTGTCGGGCATAAACCGGTCCGTGGCTCAAAAAAGGTTGGAGACCGCTGATTAAGAGGACCCGAGGGAAGCTCGGAAAGCTAAGCAGAAGTTATTTGGAGAGTGACTGCCGTTGGTTGAAAAGAGTTTAAAAAAAAAAAACTTCAGTGGTGTTGCACACTATTTTATATTATTTTTTAAAAGTCATTGTTAACCCTTTAAAGCCGGTCAGAGCAGCACGCTCCGTTTTGCGTAACTATTTTTAAATCCCTGTAGAACCTGAACCGTGTAAGCTAGCGCAATCATTTGTTTTGCATATGAAACCGGAGGAGTTGTACTTACATCTGATGCCATCAGCTTGTCCTCGGTCACGGTTTCGTTCCACATATAGCTTTGCAAAAATTGCATAAAAAGCGCTTGGAGGAACAAAAACATAATATTCCAGAAACACGCTTCGCCGTTCCTATCAGCTGTTCGTAACACTTCCCACAGTGAAATGATGCACATGCTGTTTTCTTTGCAAATTTGCATCATAGGATTGTTTTTTGTTTTTCCTGCAGTATATAAAAATTGCTGTATCTCCAAAATAAAACTATGAAGACACTCAAAATAAATTTCCTGTGGTGGGAAACTATTTTTTGCAACTTTTTTTGTATTTAAAGTTTTGAGGGATAAACCTCTTAAACTTCTCCAAGTAGAAATATATGTAAACAAAACAAAAGCGATTTTCAAAATTTTTTTTGTAGTTTATTGCACTTTTTTGCAATTTATGTAATTACTATGGACTTAATGCATACATATTATTAAAATATGGGCTATAACAGTTGTATTGATGTATAGCAACTTGAAATGCTCCCACAAATGGCACTACAGCATGTAAAAAAAATAAATAAAAATAATATAAGCTCTGGTGGACTTGGTTCTATAGTAGGTCTTAAAGGGTTAAATAAATATCGTCAAATAATCGTGATCTCAATTTCAGTGAAAATAATCGTGATTATCATTTTTGCCATAATCGAGCAGCCCTAGTTTAAGCTACCACTTACACTAACTCACCTAAAATGCGTTCATAGTTATGTCTGCTAGGTAAATCCATAAACAAACGGAGAACATGAACAACTGTATAAAAACAGTTGTTTGTGTTCAAACATAAAAATCAGACACAAATGGCCTGTTAAACTTCAGGGACAGTCAGAGGTCATGTGTGGGGCCTTTGCTGCTACAAGGTATAAATTCTGACCATTTGTTTTTGCCCATCAGTAAATGGTAATGTCACAAAAACCAAACTACGTTAGGTAAGTTGCTAAACATGTTACACAGTGACAATGTCATATTACTGCAGTTACAATTGCTGCTTACTTACCAGCAAAGGCAAAACCGAAGTTCTGTTTCACTCTGTAACAAAAGAACAAAAATACAGAATCAGACAACTGAAATCAGCATCAGAGTCAATACTGCATCACAATCTGTAGTGGGAAAAAAAATCTGTTAAATTCTTTGTTTACAACAGCTTTACTATAAACACCCCATCTTCTCTTTCTGCACCTTATTAAAGATTTCTGTCTTTATTAAGGTGATGTGTCGTTTTATCCATCTGCAATTCCACAGAAATTCCTCATGAACGTAAAGCTCTAATACTTTGGTGCTATTACATAACACAGCAGATACCACAAGCAATGATTTGCTCGCACTGCACACTTGATC
This sequence comes from Aulonocara sp. 'chitande type north' Nkhata Bay, assembly GCF_057382095.1. Classification (NCBI taxonomy): domain Eukaryota; kingdom Metazoa; phylum Chordata; class Actinopteri; order Cichliformes; family Cichlidae; genus Aulonocara; species Aulonocara sp. 'chitande type north' Nkhata Bay. The sequence continues at coordinate 15,461,258 of NC_141346.1, forward strand.
AAATGATAACATCACAGTTTCAAAGCGTGCAACAATCACAAATAATACTTGATACTATAAATGCTTGATGGTAGTTCTTCGTATCAGGGCTTCCACAGCTGGGTATTAGAGACCAGCATGTTCTCACATTAGAACAGATAGCTCTGGTTTGGTTTTCTCTGCTTCATACGTGAAATCATCACTTTAAAATGCTTTTTTGTATTTATTCAAATCATCCCTGTTAGATGATTTGAAACATGTGACAAAAAAGCATGAACAAAATAAATCTGCAAGGAAGAAAGACTTTTCCCAGCACTGTACCTCAGACAAAATGAACTCACTTTAGTCTAAAGAGGGCAAAATTTAATTGCAGAGTCTCAAATGGCCTTAACATGTGTAATAAAAACAATAATTACTACAGAAATGCTTTGATAAGCCTTTAAAATTAGACATAAATGGCCTATTAAACTTCAGGGACATTTTTAGGGACACTCAGAGATCGGGGGGGGCTTTACTGCTTATAAATCCTAAATGTGTTTTTGCCCATGAGCAAATGGCAAGATATCACAAAAAGCCAAACTATTGTATGTAAATTGCTAAAAATGTTACACAATCCCAATTTCATATTGCTTCAGTTACAATCACGGTTTACTTACCAGCAAAGGCAAAACCAAGCTTTATTTCACTCTGTGTAACAAAAGACAAAGAACAAAAATACAGGATCAGAAAACTCAAATCAGCATCAATACTGCATCACTCTCTGTTGTCAAAAAGATTCACTAAACTTCTTTGTTTACTACAGCTGGAATACAAACAACAACTCTCCTCTGTTTTCTTTGGTCTACATCTCATTTAAGATTGCAAAACACTCATACATGAAAAACTGCACGACATATTTTTAAGGCTTTAATATTTGAGGTGGTCTGCATTCAAATTCTACTTCCTAAAATATTACCAACTGCACATAGTATCATTAAATATGCTGTTATTTTAAAATAAATATCTATATACCATACTAATAATAATATACTGCCATATTTTATTTATGTGAAGGTGGGCTGTTGTTTATTTCATTAATTTCCCACAAAGTGAGAATTTAAACTGTGCTGCAGATTTAGGTTGGCACAAACAAGCCTTTGTTAAACAGTTCTTAAAAATTAAAGTCTACATATTAGGAGTTCTTATTATTCTTGGGCTATGTCCACACGTACACAGGTACTTTTGAAAATGGAGATTTTTCTATGCGTTTGCACCTTTCGTCCACACTTAAACGGCGTTTTCGGTCACTGAAAAACTAAAAACGCTTGCCAGAATATTTTCGAAAACTCCGTTTTTGCATTTATGTGTGGACAGGGAAACGGAGAAAACGCAGCGCCTTTTTTGACGTCACACTGTGCGCCACGTTATTGTTTCGGTGAAATGCATTTCTACAATACGGTTACTGTTAATTGTTCTCTCTGCAGTGTTTAAATGCTTACATATGCGCACACAGTTACTGTCCCCCCACAGATATGACTCGGTTCTGCTTCTATGCCCCATCTTTGTTTGCCATTTCCCACCGAGGCTTCTAGACTTCTGATTGGCCAACATTTCTACACGGTTAGGAATATAGCGCCACCTGCTGCTTTGGCATGTTCCTAGCAGCGTTCTCCTTCATTTCTGCATTTATGTGTGGACGGGATTGTTTTTTAAAACAGAAACGGAAAATCTCCGTTTTCAAAAATACCCGTGTATGTGGGGACATAGCCTATGTTTAATCCTCAGTTTCTCCCCCCCTCCTTTGTCTTAATTAACCCACAAGACCTGCACACACGTGACTCTTTCTCCCGTGTTCGGTCAGAGGCGGTAAAATGGCTCCTTTGATCTTGCCGACAGCTGACACTGAATCTAAGATGGCGGTTCGTTAAAAACTTTACAGCATAAAGAATGAGGCTGTTTTAACCAACTGATTTGTGAAGAGAACTAACTGCACCTTATGTAACAGGCTGACAAACACGAACACACCAAATGTAATTAATAAAACAACACGATAACCGTGGTTCACAGTCAAATTTTCATTTCACACTGGGCTCAAAGGAGCGCTAGGCATTAGCATCGGGTTGTTAGCTCATCAAACACTCCTTTTACATACAAAAATGACAAAGTTTCACTAAGAAAAAGCAACCACTGTGTTACTCTAATATGAGTTATACCTCGGTTGGCTTTATAAATCACTAAAAGAACTCGTTAAATCGCACAAACAGACTATAAACATTTAGGAGAGAAGAGGAGAAGCAGAGCAGCAGCACTCACCCAGAGCGGACTCAGCGAAGTGTGCGGAATGGCGGATGTCCGGCAGTCAGGTAAAAGATGAGGCGTTCACGGGTAGTAGGAAATTCCAGTATTTACACACAATGGGCATTGTAAACATCAAAAATGTAGGTGATTTTAAATATTCTATACAATATTTATTTGCTACAGAAAAAACTCGCAGAACTTTAAATCTATAACTTGAATAAATATTATTAGAAGGCTCTACTCCTGAACACCAACACCAAAGAGCTGAGTTCACCAGACCTGAAAAAAAAACAACAACCAGTCCAGGACAGTCAGTCTGCAAAGATGTTTTAAAGACAAATATATATATATAAACATTATCCATTAAGGATTCCCCTCAAAACAAATGACTATAATTTCCTAACCGTAAGGGCTAGAACGGTCACTGCACCGTTTTGTTCAGAAGAGATGGGGGAATCTTCAAGTGTTGACAATTTATCATTAAAATGTGAATTTTTAGAGATATATGACATGGATGACTTGTTGACTTAGAAGCCACGAATTCCCCAATATGCAAATAGATTAAGCATAAATACTACATTTAGTAGAAATACTATGTTTTAGCACAAATAGTATAAAAAGCAGAAATACTGTAATTTAGCAGAAATACTATATTAGGCACAAATTCTATGAAAAGCAGAAATAGTATGATTTAGCAGAATAGTAATATATAGAAATAGTATGATTAAGCATAAATACTACATTTAGTAGAAATACTATGTTTTAGCACAAATCCTATAAAAAGCAGAAATACTATAATTTAGCAGAAATACTATATTAAAATTAAAAATGCAAAAGACAATAAATGTCCCTAAGGACCTCTGAAGGTTAAACACAAATCCTATAAAAAGCAGAAATACTATATTAGGCACAAACAGTATAAAAAGCAGAAATACTATAATTTAGCAGAAATACTATGTTAGGCACAAATAGTATAAAAAGCAGAAATACAATTATATAGCAGAAATGCTGTATTTAGAAAGAAAAATATAACATAGTAGAAATAGTATGATTTGGCAGAAATACTATATTTAGCACATATACTGTAACATGACAGAAATTCCTCCAATTAGTAGTAATACTTTAACATAACACAAATGTTATGATTTGGCACAAAAATCATGATTTGGCAAAAATACTATGATTTAGCAGAAATACTATGATTGAGCAGAAATACTAAGATTGAGCAGAAATACTAAGATGTAGTAAAAGTACTTTGATTGAACAGAAATACAATTATGGAGGAGTAATACTTTAAAATGGGAGAAATATTGATACACACACACACACATACACAGAGCCTAAAGGGAAGAGTATTTGTGCCATGGAGTGTTAACAAGAATGTGAGGTCCATATTATCAAAAGCTGGTAAAATCATAAAAATTTGCAGAATTGTAATAAATGATGAATATGAATTACTGGTCTGTGACAGTGTATTAATTTGTAGGGAAAAAAAACATGTTGACCAAGGTGGAATCGAACCCACGACCTTTGGCTTGCAGAGCCGTGTCATTACCAACTGCGCCACTGGGAAAGAGAGCGGCCGCTTTGGAAAAACAGGCTGATGAGGAGTCAGAATTAGATTGCGGTGAGAGGCGAAAAACACCGTTTTTTGGAGTTACAAAACGTTGTGTAACTCAAAAACTAGGTGGACTAGAAGCATAATTCTTCTACTGGCTGAATCAGCGGACTTTGGTGTACTTTGACTGCGATTTTCATTGCTCTCTGTACATCTGTCGCTGAGATATGACGAGAGAGGAAACGGGAGACCTCAGATATGATTGGCTGGCTGGGAGGCCGTGCAGGCTGTGATCTGTATACTTGAATGTCTGAGTCCTCACAGAGGATTGGCTGCCTGGGGACCTGGCAGAAATATATAGAAATAGTATGATTAAGCATGAATCCTATAAAAAGCAGAAATAGTATATTAAGCACAAATCCTATAAAAAGCAGAAATTGTATGATTTAGCACAATAGTAATAAGTTAAACAGAAAAATTGGAAAAGCAAAATGGACAGCTGAAAAAATGCTGAACATGCTGAGGGTCCCTCAAATATACTTGTTAAATGAAAAAAATCGGCAAAAAAAATATAACAGCCACACAATCACAAATATGGACACATAAGGAAACACACATGCACAGAGAGACACACACACAAGATCCAATTCAGTCAACCAGTCTAAATATATTGATTTTGAATCTTACAATGAGATCATCCCATTAAAAGGCTTTCTCTCTCTCTCTCTCTCTCTCTCTGTCACACACACACACACACACACACACACACACACACACACACACACAGGGAGAGAGAAGTAAGTTTCTAGGTCAGCCTGGGAGCTGGTGAATTTGAATCCACCAATCAGAGAGCCTGTGCACTCTTTCCCTCCAAAACAGGTGCATCCTTTTTACACACGCAGCACAGAGAGGCACAGGATTATTGCAGTCTATTTCTCATAGTGAGGACTCCCCTCAAACAAATGACCATAATTTCCTAACTGTAGGGGCTAGAACAGTCATTCTTACACCGTTTTGATCAGAAGAGATAGGGGAATCTTCAAGTGTTGACAATTTATCATGAAAATGTGAATTTTTAGAGATATATGACATGGATGACTTATTGACTTAGAAGCCACGAATTCCCCAATATGCAAATTTGAATGCCTGAGGCCACATATATGATTGGCTGGCTGGGAAGCCGTGCAGGCCCTGATTTGTGGATTTGAATTCCTCAGCCCTCAGATATGATTGGCTGGCTTAGAAGCCACGAAGGCCCCAATATGCAAATTTGAATGCCTCAGGACACTTATTTGATTGGCTGGGAAACTGTGCAGGCCCTGATTTGAAAATTTGAATGTCTCAGTCCTCACAGAGGATTGGCTGCCTGGGGACCTGGCAGAAATATATAGAAATACTATTATTAAGCATAAATACTACATTTAGTAGAAATACTATGTTTTAGCACAAATATTATAAAAAGAAGAAAAACTATAATTTAGCAGAAATACTATATTAAGCACAAATCCTATGAAAAGCAGAAATAGTATGATTTAGTAGAAATACTGTATTTAGCACAAGTACCGAAAAGTACCAGAAATACTATGATTTAGCAGAATAGTAATAACTTATTGAAACACAAATGCACAGAGGGACACACAAACACAGGCTCTAATCCAGTCAACCAGTCTAACTATGTTCAATTTAAATCCTACAATGACATGCTGTCAAATAAGGGCAGGGTCCTCTCTCTCCCACTAAACACACACACACACACACACACACACACACACACAGGGAGAGAGGACTAAGTTTCTAGGTCAGCCTGGGAGCTGCTGAATTTGAATCCACCAATCAGAGAGGCTGTTTACGTTTTCCCGCCAAAACAGGTGCATCTTTTTACACACGCAGCACAGAGACATAGACCTGCTTCTTTCAGTTTATTTCACATAGTGAGGATTCCCCTCAAACAAATGACCATAATTTCCTAACCGTAGGGGCTAGAGCGGTCATTCTTACACCGTTTTGTTCAGAAGAGATGGGGGAATCTTCAAGTGTTGACAATTTATCATTAAAATATGAATTTTTAGAGATATATGACATGGATGACTTGTTGACTTAGAAGCCACGAATTCCCCAATATGCAAATTTGAATACCTGGAGCCCACATACATGATTGGCTGGCTGGGAAGCTGTGCAGGCCCTGATTTGTGGATTTGAATTCCTCAGCCCTCAGATATGATTGGCTGGCTTAGAAGCCATGAAGGCCCCAAAATGCAAATTTGAATGCCTCAGGACACATATATGATTGGCTGGGAAGCCGTGCAGGCCCTGATTTGAAAATTTGAATTTCTCAGTCCTCACAGAGGATTGGCTGCCTGGGGACCTGGCAGAAATATATAGAAATACTATGATTAAGCATAAATACTACATTTAGTAGAAATACTATGTTTTAGCACAAATACTATAAAAAGCAGAAATACTATATTAGGCACAAATCCCATAAAAAGCAGAAATAGTATGATTAAGCATAAATACTACATTTAGTAGAAATACTATGTTTTAGCACAAATAGTATAAAAAGCAGAAATATTGTAATTTAGCAGAAATACTATATTAGGCACAAATCTTATAAAATAGCAGAAATAGTATTATTTAGCACAATAGTAATAAGTTAAACAGAAAAATTGGAAAAGCAAAATGGACAGCTGAAAAAATGCTGAACATGCTGAGGGTCCCTCAAATATACTTGTTAAATGAAAAAATCAGCAAAAAAATGCACAGGGAGAGAGAAGTAAGTTTCTAGGTCAGCCTGGGAGCTGCTGAATTTGAATCCACCAATCAGAGAGCCTGTGTACTTTTTCCCGCCAAAACATGTGCCTCTTTTTACACACGCAGCACAGAGAGGCACAGGATTATTGCAGCCTATTTCTCATAGTGAGGACTCCCCTCAAACAAATGACCATAATTTCCTAACCGTAGGGGCTAGAGCGGTCATTCTTACACCGTTTTGTTCAGAAGAGATGGGGGAATCTTCCAGTGTTTACAATTTATCATTAAAATATGAATTATTAAAGATATTTGACTTCTAATGCACCATAACTGAGTAGAGCGAAGCAAAAACTGCCTTGACTTGCCCTCAAACAACGCTTTCTAACTCTAAATCTATTTGGAGTATCGATATCATTCTTTCACCGTAAGAGACAGCAGGGTTTGGTGAACAATCATGGAAATTTTCAGGTCTCTGTGGAAATCCAACAAAAAGTTATGACGAGAGAAAAAAGTGGTTCATTTCCACAGTTTGAAATCTGAAGAAATCTGAGCGAAGGACAAATTTCCTACCCTCAAACAAGTCCAACTCATTTCAGAACGGTAATAGGTGAGAAAATAATTCTTGAATTGTGAGCGTCACGAGTGTCTGAAGATATACCGGGACAAGCCTCATGTCTTAACTTTGCTTCGTTAAGGAGATATGACGATTCGAATATGCCTCTCATTACAGAAATGCAGCGGTGATTTTGAACAAACTCTCCATTGACTTTATATGGAGAGTTTTCTGACCTTGTGTTAGTCTGAGGAGATTTGCCAAAATTATATAAATCCCACAACAATGATGGTGACATTTTCTGAAAGCCAGCAAAAATACCTACGTTTTGATGTATAATTTGTGGAAGTTGAGTGAAAATTGAGCAAGTAGCAGGAAGTTGTTCGGACATGAAGTGAAAATTGCAAAACCTTCAGTGGCACACTGGAAGCCAAGAGCATAGCAACCATAACAACACATGTATTTTGTGAAAAATCACAATTTTGCAACTCAAAACTTTAAGAGGCATAAAAGTAAAACAGTAAAAGATTTGAAAAAGCTGAATCATACCTGAATAGCCCAATAATTTGTGAACATTTTAAAATTTGAATGGTTGTTCTAGGTGAAAGTATGAGGAAGTAGTTAAGTTTCAAAAACAAGCAAATTTTAGCAGAATTGCTGAAGTTTCCCATTCATTTCAATGGGACAAATTAAAGGAAAAAAGTGGAATATTTTAAAAAGTATAATAGTTAAAAATAGCAAAAGTCATAGCCGGAAAGAGCAAAAATAGCTGAATAGTTTAAAATTTGAACGGTGAAAATCGGCTGAAAATTGTGGAAGTAGTTCTACGGCGAAAAGTGTACGGAAGTCCTAAGAATAATAATAATAATAATAAAGAATAAAGAGAAACAGGAACTCAATAGTGTGGATGCTTAAAGCATCCACACAATAATAAAGAATAAAGAGAAACAGGAACTCAATAGTGTGGATGCTTAAAGCATCCACACAATAATAATAACTAGAAAAATTTGCATTTCCTGCGAAAATGCAGTGTGGATGCTTAAAGCTGAAGCTGTATGCAAAAAGTAGCTGAAAAAGCTGAAAAGTTGCAGAAATTGTAAAAACTTTGCAGAAGCAAAGGAACTTTGCTAAAATGGAATAACTTAGCAGAACTGCAATCACTTAGAGGAAACTGTAAAGCTGAAGCTGTCTGCTGAAAATAGTTGAAAATAGCTGAAGAAGCTGAAGAAATCAAAGTCAGCGTTTAAAAAGTTGTTGAAATTTTAATAACTTTGCAGAAGAACATCAAGTTAGCAAAAATGTAATAACTTAGCAGAAATGCAATAACTTAGAAGAAACATAACAATTCAGCAGAAATGTTGTAGTTTACCAGAAGCTACAACTTAGCAGAAATGTAATAATTTATTAAAAAATTAATAACTTGGCAGAAATATTACAACTTACCAGAACTGCTATAATTTTGCAGAAATGTAATTATTAGGAAAAAAATGTATACAGATAACAGCTGAAAACGATGACGTAACCTCAAAGTTACTTGTTTAACTGTGAAAAATGACCAGAAACATTAGAAAAGAAAGAAAACCAATTCAATTCAATTTATATAGCAACAAATCACAACAAAAGTCGCCTTAAGGCGCTTCATAGATACAGAGAAAAACCCAACAATCATATGACATATGACCCCCTATGAGCAAGCACTTTGGCGACAGTGGGAAGGAAAAACTCCCTTTTAACAGGAAGAAACCTCCAGCAGAACCAGGCTCAGGGAGGGGCGGCCATCTGCTGCGACCGGTTGGGGTGAGAGAAGGAAGACAGGAATACCAGCCAGCAGATAAACTGATGTGAAACAAAACCAAGGTAAAATTGCAGAATTTACACAGTTGGTGAAAGGTAAAAATGGCAACAAAAAAACCCCAAACAAACAAACAAAAAAAACAAACAAACAACATTTAGTTAATAAGTGCACAAGATGATTCGATGATAAATATGGTGAATAATAATCACTGCCCTGCGTTAGAGAGTGACTTATGATGATGTATTAATTGGCTTAACTTTACCTCTAACAGCTTTTCACATAGTGCTGTGACCAGGGTGAAATCCATCATAAAGTAACTGTAAACAGTAGAACCATTAGCATGAATGTTATGGTTCTACTCTGATCAAAACTCAAGTCAGCTGTGTGACCTGATATAAAATGATAAAGAGGAACACATATAAATGACCTTTATGAACTTTTCAAAATGACTTTATATGTCTGACCCATTATCTATATATATTAGAGCAGATGTGGAAAACCACTGTTAGACCTACTCTATACTAACACAAACACAGTCAAAAATTCATTGCTAGTGTGACATGTGGTCCTTTTTGCCTTTGACCAATGATATGCTGGTTACTTGGACCAGTTTAGTATTTGCTGTCACAGAGGAATGTTAACCATAAATCCAAAAGACAAAACTGAAAAAATATGTTAATTGCAAACATGTTTTTGCTTAGTAAGAGGATTGAAATTACATGGAAACTGTCACCTTAAAGCCTCATTGTAAATATCATCACAAACAGATGTTTTCCACACGGTTAACAAAGCTCCACCACATCCAATCACTGCATATAAATCTAAAAGAAAACAACAACAAATAAAATGTAATTAACACAAGTGAAGTCTAAGGAGCTTGGAAAGAAAAGCGTCTGGACTTCTTTGAGTTCCTTGAAGACGTTTCACCTCTCATCCGAGAAGCTTCTTCAGTTCTAAGGGTCAATGGTGGAGAGTCCCAGATTTAAACCCAGTGGGAGTTTCCCCCCAAAGAGGGACAAAGAACCCCCTGATGATCCTCTACCTAATCACATGAGCCAAGGTGTGAAAGTGGGTGTGGGTCCCAATCAGCCAGGGTTTCGGGTGAGCTCATTGTGAAACCTGGCCCCACCCTATCATGTGATTTCCCGAGGTCAGGAAATCACCCACGCCCACTCCCAGGATGTGAGTGGACGTTACAGTGTCTGGGGAGGGAACTCAAAACTGGATTATAGATGGCAGACAGTTGGTGTCGTAAACCACCGCCTCTGTTTAAAGATGGTCGCTCACAGTGGACGTAAATGGCTTCTTTCACTCCTCCATCTGTCCAAAATGTGAACATTGGCATCCTCAAAGACTGACCTTTGTCCTTTAGATGCAGATGGACTGCTGAGTCTTGTCCTGTGGAGGTGGCTCTTCTATGTTGTGCCATGTGCTTGTGAAGTGGCTGTTTGGTCTCTCCGATGTAGAAGTCTGGGCATTCCTCGCTGCACTGTACAGCGTACACCACATTGTTAAGTTTGTGTTTAGGAGTTTTGTCTTTCGGGTGAACCAGTTTCTGTCTGAGTGTGTTACTGGGTCTGAAGTACACTGGGATGTCGTATTTGGAGAAAACTCTCCTGAGTTTTTCTGATACACCGGCTACATAGGGGATGACAATGTTGTTGTGTCTGTCTTTCTTATCCTCCCTCGCTGGTGTCTGATGTTCTTTTCTGTGAAGCTGGAATGCAGGCACACTGGACGAGCTTATTCTAAAAAATACAGAAAAAGGAACATTTTAGTTGTGTTAAGGCCTAAAAACTACAAATAAGTTATACAATGAACAATATTGAAATACCTTATAGGTGCTGCAGGCCATATAACCAGAATCCAGAGCAATCTCACACTCACATGATGGTGAGGAAAGACATGAGCTCTGCAGTGAGGTTTGAATGTCTCAGTTGGAACACTGAAGAACTCAGAAGACAGCAATACCTGCACAGAGAGACAGAGTAGAAAAAGCATAGATTTGTAATCCATAATGTGAATTAAAACTCAAAAAGTGTCAACAAGTATAATCATTTGAGTGTGGAATTATTTATGCAATAAACAGGATTTAAATTAATTAATTGAATTAAAAAACACTGACATGTGTCCTAATTACTCCAAGTTTGTGTTCCAGAGGGTGATGGGAGTCAAAGAGGAGGTACTGGTCCGTGTGTGTGGGCTTCCGGTAAACTTCGATGTTGAGTTTGCCGTTCTCTTCAATGTGCATAGCGCAGTCCAGGAAAAGCAAACAGTCGTCCTTTGTGTCTTCCCTGGTGAACTTGATGTTTTTATCCACGGTGTTAATGTGCGCAGTGAAGGATTCCACTTCTTGCCTTTTGATTTTGACCCAGGTGTCATCTACATATCTGTACCAGTGGCTGGGTACTCTTCCGTTGAAAGAGCCAAGAGCCTTCCTTTCCACTTCCTCCATGTAAAGGTTGGCTACAACAGGTGACACAGGGGAACCCATGGCACAGCCATGTTTTTGTCTGTAGAAACCCTCGTTGTATTTGAAATATGTAGTGGTGAGGCAGAGGTCTAACAGTGTGCACATCTGATCGGGTGTGAAGTTGGTCCTGTCTTCCAAGGAGCTGTCTTCTTGCAGTCGTTTTCTGACAGTCTCCACTGCCTCTGTAGTGGGTATGCAAGTGAAGAGAGAGACTACATCAAAGGACATCATGAGAACCTTCACAGACATGACACAAGGGAAGACTTTTGATTTAATAACTAAGCTTAAAACAAGTGTTACCTTTGAATATTTGTGGGAAAAATCTGATGCTAACCCAAGAATACAAAGCCACACTGGAAATGATGACAGGCTTGCAGCCCTCTGTCTTCCTGGAGTGAGGTGCCCGATCAGTAGAAGTGAATTGACAGAAGTCAGTGTCTGTAAGAGTGGCCAAACACTGATACTCTGTCCACTTGCGTAGAGTCTAAGAAGCTGGAATGCAGGCACACTGGACGAGCTTGTTCTAAAAAATACAGAAAAAGGAACATTTTTTTTGTCTGTAGAAACCCTAAAAACTACAAATAAGTTATACAATGAACAATGTTGAAATACCTTATAGGTGCTGCAGGCCACATAACCAGAATCCAGAGCAATCTCACACTCACATGATGGTGAGGAAAGACATGAGCTCTGCAATGAGGTTTGAAGGCCTCAGTTGGGACACGGAAGAACTCAGAAGACAAGCAATACCTGCACAGAGAGACAGAGTAGAAAAAGCATAGATTTGTAATCCATAATGTGAATTAAAACTCAAAAAGTGTCAACAAGTATAATCATTTGAGTGTGGAATTATTTATGCACTAAACAGGATTTTAATTAATTAATTGAATTAAAAACACTGCCATTTTTTATCAAAGATAAAGAATCATACCTCTCTCTGCTCTGAGGATCACTGAGCATCTCTGACAGGAAATAGTTTCCTCAGTATGAGTCATCATTGATGGTCTCAGAGGTGTGTAGTGTGGTAGCATGATGATGGTCTCCAGATCAGGCAGGAGGTCAGGTGATGGGTGTGTCATCTTCTCCATTGAAGACACACTGGTATGGCAATTCATAACACAGCAGTCTCCTTGTGGCATGTAGTTATCTGTGCAGTCCAGCACTGATGGATCAGGTTTGGCTCAGCAGTTCATGAAGATGGTGTCTGAAAAAATATATCTAACAAAACACGTGCTTATAACACCACCCACCCAGCTCAGCCCCCAAGTGTCTATGTAATGCTGGTATGGGGTGTCGGTTACTAAGTCTAATTAGTGCATCAGAAAGCGGGGGCTACACCTAAAGCCCACACTTTTTGATGTCTTTGTTTATTAGCAGCTTTTTCCAGCTGCTCAGAGAATTCTGACTTGGCCTTTATCCACCCAAACCCAAACCCACCCGGATAAAGGCCAAGTCAAACTCACACACCATACCAGCATTACATAGACACTTGGGGGCTGATCTGGGTGGGTGGTGTTAAACTGTAATCGGGAACTTTCAGAAAACTATCCATTTACTTCTAAATCAGTTTTTATACATATTCTGTAAGCTGTACTAATGTTTTTCTCTACATAATGTATCATTATAGACATCTCTGGTAGCGTAAAGATAGTTTATAACTTTTGACATTTTTTACCTGTAAAACATGATAAGCAAAACCTCATTCATCACAAAAACTTTTGATTCTACAAAAGCTACTATAATCAAGAAAATATAATTGTCTGTATTTATTCATGTGAGCCATAATAAATACCTGCATTTATGTGGGATTTATTTATTTACTATTTCATATTTTCAAGCCCTTGGAGGGGAAGATCTCGTTTGTTGAGCTACATACGTCACAGTAAAAAGATTTAGTCATTTAAAACATGAGAATAAAAGAAATGATGTTGGTTTAATAAATGTTGCAGCACATTTCAGATCAGAGGTGCATGATAGCAGATGTTCTGTGCTCTGCATGAAGTTCAGCAATGATTTGGTGAAATGATTAATAACATTGCAATAAGAAAGGGTCTCCTGACAGACAGAGTAGGGAAGACCCTTTTTTCAATGAAAAATCTTTTTCATGCTCTACAATCAGTAAACTCTGTAACAAACATGATCTGTAATTGTTTCAAAACTCACCAGACGACTTCATGATTGGCTCGAGGACAGGACACAAAAGACAGGGTTGTGGTAACTGTAATATGATCTCAGAACACCTGAATACAGACATTTCTGTGGCTGAGAAATAAAAATGAGGTCAAGCAGGGTGTTCTTGTCTGTAGTGGCAGAAGTGATCAGCTGTGAATACCCTCTCGACTGAAACTGCTCCAGAATCTGTTTTCTTCCACTCTGCAACTGGTTCTCATTAAAATCTCCACACACAATTATTGGGTGACAGTCCATGATTTCAAGTGAATCTAAAAGACTTACCAGGTTTTGCATGAATGGTGTCAAACTGTAGTCAGGGGGTCTGTACACAACAGCAATGAGTGCAGGGAATGGAGCCTGAACCTTCAACACTAAAAACTCAAGATCAGTGACATTATGCAGATACTGTTTTACCTGAACCTGAAAATGATTCCTCAAATACACAACAACTCCCCCACCACTTCTGCTGGCCATGTGAGGAAAGTTTGTGTAGGACACATGTCTGTTGCGTTTGAACATGGTGTAGCCATCCAAATGAAGACTGTCTGCAACAAAGGAGCCTTGAAGGTGAGACTCAGTGAGACACAAAACATCTGCTAAACACATTTCATGATGACTCTTGATGTCACTGATGTGAGATGGCAAACCCTCTGTATTGTGATGGATCAGTGTAAGAGTGTCAAGTCTGCTGGCTGTTTCTCTGACCTGAAGAAGAGGCATCATTTCCTCAACACTGGCTTGTCTCATGGTTTGGAGCGCTGCAGTTACCTCGGGATTGGAGTAAATCTTTTTCTCATCCAAGTCCTGCAAATAGAGTCCACTGAGAGATGTCACCCTGCTGAGAGCAACGTAAGCCATACCTGGTTCAAAAATGTTCTTCATTGAAACTACAGCTGTCTGTGTTGTAAGACCCTGAGTTTTGTGAATTGTGCAAGCGAATGCTAGCTTTACAGGAAACTGTCTGCGTACTGCTCCTTTAAACTTCAGACTCTCCTCTGCTCTCTCAATGTAAACAAGATCATCAGATGCTGAATTAGCACTGCGGTTGTGTCTCATAGGCTGCCGGTTGTCCATCCTGAGCCCCAGTTTAATTATGTGTCCATCATTTTCAGATCTCACCACCTTTATCAGTATACCAAAAGCACCGTTGACTAAACCGTTTAGTGTGTCCAAGTTTCTGGTCAGCATGACTCGAGCTCCTTCAGCAACATTCAGAGTGTCAGGTAAATCATTTCTCCCACCTGTAAATGGTTTGTCTCTTCGTTCCATTCTGCCTGTACATTTATCCTTCTGGAAATCGTCTGCATTGATGATTATAATGTTTGAATGAAGCTTCTTCAGGGTATCTGTGTTGTGGGATTCCACATTCTTGTTGGTGGCATAAATGTGTAAGACCTCAGTTGGACATTCTTCTGGTGCAGTCACAGCCTGTGACAACAAATCTCTGTCGCACTGAGAAAGCTCATCTGTCTTTTCTTTGACTCTAATCCTGTTCAGCATCTCTGCAAAGGCCACATCATCTTTCTGACGCATGATCTCGGTTAGAGTGATCATCTGAAAATGCTCCTGCCATAGGTCAATCTGTTCTGGATCGTAAACACAGAGAGGTTTAGACTGTCGCACTGGTGGCAGCTGGTAAAAATCTCCAACAGCTAAAACTGACATTCCACCAAAAGGTCTCTGAGTGCCTTTGATTTGTTTCAGTCTTGCATCCACATAAGCAAAAAGGGGTTTTGAAACCATTGAAATCTCATCAATAACAATAATTTCAGCATTCATCAGCTCAGATCTGACTTCATCCAGTTGGTTACCAAGTCCTTGAATGGGAGGTTTCAGACTCCTGGGTAGTTTCAGTAGAGAATGTAATGTAGAGCCATTGATAGAAAAAGCTGCTGTACCGGTAAATGAAGTCAGTAAAACAGTTGGATTTGATATGTCAGCTTCTTCTGCATTAGCAGGCAGTCTGCTCAGGATCTTTGATGCTTCAGAGTGAATACACTTAATCAGATGTGACTTTCCAGTTCCTGCACCACCGTTGATATAGAAGAAAAATGGATCTGGGTTCAAACCACAAACTCGCTGAATACACCAGTCTCTTATGGCATAGAACACGCAGGCCTGCTTCTGGTTCAGATTCTGATACATTACACGTACCACGGCTGGATCTACTGCAGGTTGTTCTCTGACGGCTCTGATCTTTGTTACAGCATCAGACTGACGACTGTAGTCGGGAACATTCTCCTGTTCGTTCTCATCATCAGAATGTCTCTCAGGAAGATTCTCATCACATTGCAGCCTCACAACTTCAGATTCAGGAGCAAGATTACACCATTCATCAATCACAACATCCCTATTTTGTTCAAACTCTTCCAGTGCACTCTCAATATCCTCAGAGTTCTTCTCATACTTGTCTTTATTTCTTTTCACAACCCTTTTCACAGACTCACTGTGGTCTGAACATGGAAGTCGTACAAAACCTGAGTTGTAGAAGGACTGATAGGTTTGGAACCCTTGTGGTTTCAGTTCCTGCTCTGATCTGTGTGGAAGGTAAAGTCTCAACAGTCGACCATAATATTGCTCAGGATCTTTTTCCTGTGAACAGTGGTAATATCTGATTACAGCTGGTTTATCATTCTTTCGCCTTTGTACAAATCCAAGCTGGTTTAGAAGAGGAAGCACATCTTTTCCTTCATTTGGACCACTCACCAACCTGCACAAGGCAGCAAAATCAGCCAGTGACATTTCCTCATATTCTGGGGTCTCAGGTCTGCATTTGTATTTATCACTCAAACTTGTCATCCAAATATTACAACTGTCATGTGTTGTGCTTTCCAGGAAGCTCATGGGCCGACTCATTTTTACTGGGTTATCATCTGTTGGTACAAATACAACACTGCGGGAACATTTTTTCATTTTTAGGCCACAGACTCGAGTCACACACTCCTGTGCGCTGATTTCTCTCTTTTTTGAGTAAGCCTGCATCACAGCTCTCATTTCATCACATTCATTGACGGTGTTCTTATCAGAGTTGTCAATAACTGTCTTCAGGTATTCAGAGAGGCCAGATTCTTTCTTTGTTATATATTTACAGAGGTATTCTATACATGAATAGGCATTCAAAATGAATGAGACATCTAAATTAGAGTTCCAGGCTTCAAGCAGGTCTGGGTTGTAATTGTTGATCCAACACTCATTTGGGTCACGTTTCAGAATCAGAGCTGTTTTCTTGTTTATGTCTTGGAGGCATTGTTCATACTCATTCATTGTCAAGTTGCATCGTGACAGAATCTGCTCTATGGTGAGGGAAGCAGCTTCAGGTTCCTTCAGCAGGTTCAACAAAGGTCTGAGTTTGGCTTTTGCAGCTTCAGTGTCTGAATCCTCATCCTGTCTCACAATCATTGTTCTTGTGGCTGGTGGTTTGGGAAACCCAAATCTACAACCAGAGTTCACACTCTTAAAGCATGTCTTTGTGTGGTTTTTGCTGTGCTTTTGTAGCTGAGTGACTTTTTTGTGCAGTTCAGGTTGTTTTTCTGGATCAGGGAGTTGAGCTGAGATGTATCTGTCCACAAAGTCACAGACAGTTTGGTCATCATCCACATCTGCTTCTACCTTTTCTCGAATCCACAGCAACATGTGTATATGTGGACTACCTCTGTGCTGGAACTCAACTCTGTAAAAGTAATCAATGATCTCACCAAGGGGCTGTGCAGGAGAAAAAAGCAAATCTCTGAACAAAGCCTCAACACGTTTATCAAACATTCGCATGGTGGTTACTGGATTTGATCTTAGAATTTCACACTTTTCTGACCAGTCCAGGGCTTCAAAATCAACCTCTTCACCTTGCTGTCTCTTTATTGCTTGAATCACTTCAGGCCATCTCATCTCAGCAGCAGAGAAAGTGACAAAGAACTGAGGTGTTCCTATTTGGCGAACCATGCTGAATAGATCTCTGGTAGTTTTCTGCCAGTAAGCTGGAGTTCCTCTGAGTGGCTGCATAAATCTGATTGCATCTTTATTTCTTACCAGCTTCTCTACTTCTGTCTTACTTTGTAACATTCCTGATGTGATTTTGCGTCCATCTTTGGTCATAGTTTTACCTTTCCTTAGCTGTATTGTCATGCTGGAATTAGCCAAATGTATTTCAGTGACAAACTGTGAGAAAAACAGGTAATTTGTGTCTTTAGCAAATCTTGCATCAATGTTGAAAAGCCTTGACTTGAAGTAAGCACTTGGTGTGAGCTTGAGACGTCTCTTTTCATCCAGTGTATTCTGACCAGTAGGAAACTGCACAGGAAATGCCATGGCTTCCAAATGAGGAGTTCTGAAGAAGCTAACAGGATTGTTTCTTTCTGCAGGAGCCACACAATATGTGTTATCAGTGAAACAGAGAATCTCTTCTGAAATGTCTACAGGCTGCAGACAACTTTCTAGAGCAAAACCTCCATTGTTCAAATCACTTTCTGGTTCATCTGGATTTTGTTCCTCTGGTTGTTCATCACAGGATTGCATATTAATATCTTGGTCACTTTGAGACTCACTTTCGCACAAAAGGGCATCTTTTTCATAGTTGTCAATTTCCATTAAATCTGCTTCATTATAATCATCACTTGCCATGCTGGCTTCATCACTGCTGTCATCATCAGGTAACGTTGGATCACAAAGCAATGCATCATCTCTGATAACAATATCTGTGTACTGTGGATGAATTTGTTTCAGTTTACGCAGAGCTTGAATGAGTTTAGACCAGGTGACAGTCTGGAACAGCTGATGGCCTTTGTAGCACAGTCGTCTTTTCAATTTCACCCTCATGATCTGTGATTGGCTTCTGATCCTCGGTAAACTGTCAACTGTTTGTTGGACCTCAGATGGTACACACACCACATTACCACGTATGAGTCTCTGTCTCCCCTTTGGAAGAGGAATAATCTTAGCAAATGGTATGCATTTGGCAATCAGATGTCTCTCCAGAATGTTGAGATCACACAGTTCAGCTGGAATATCCTGCAGTTCTAAACCATTAACAGCAGCAAGCCTGGGCATGCATCCACTTTTGAGGGAACTGTGACACGTGTGACAGATATACTCTTTTTTTCTCTCAACAGGAAAGCTGCAGTGATCATGACATGCTTCATCACACACATGAACATATTTACCAGTTAGACACTGATGAGCTAAAGTCTGGTGTTTTGAGTAGTTTTCTCTTTTGCAGATTTTCACCTGATTAGGAAAAGAAGCTTTTAGACAAACAGTACAAACATAAGATGGTGCTGACTTAATGTTTGATCTGAAACGAGATATGGCCTCATTCATTAAAGTGTTCTCTGGATGACACTGTAAAGTCTCAGCTGGTCGATGCATCTGGCGATATTTTCGTTTTATGTTCATTGCACATCTGATATTATGCATCTGTCTGAAAGAAAAACCGTTCCAATATTTTACTCTCATTCGTTCTCTCATATTGTCCTTGTGTTGTTGCTGAAATTGTTTCTCTTCTCCATACCGCTTAGTCATGTAAGATCGTTTTTTCTTTTTAAATTCTTCGCTTTCTTTATATAGGTTATATACATATGACCTCATGTAAGCTTTATGTTTTTCTCTGAATCCAGCACAAGTTCTGTATGTTCTTCTTATACGCTCCTTCTGCTTATCTCTGAATATGGGAGACTCTCTATATGTTCTTGTTACACGTTCCTTCTGCTTATCTCTGAATATGGGAGACTCTCTATATGTTCTTATTACACGTTCCTTCTGCTTATCTCTGAATAGGGGATTGTCTTTATATGTCCTTATGACACGTTCTCTTTTTCTATCTCTAATTTCAGCACTTTCTCTATACATCTTTCTCAAATGTTCTTTCTTTTTCTCCTTATAGGTAGCATTTAATTTATACAGTTCATTTCTGTACAGAATCCTTTTATGTCTGTGATCAGGATCATCAGACTTCCTAGCTGAGTTTTTTTTCTTTGTCTTGAAGCTTTCATCAAACCTGTACATCTGCCTTTCTTTCGTCTTCTGATTTTCCTTTCTCTGTGGTACTTTTTCTTGGGCTAATAATCTTCTCCTCATTTTTTGCCTTTCCTGTTTATTACGTTTCAGCAGTTTATCTGAGAGTTCCTCTGTTATCTTAGTTGAACTGGAGGCACTGTTTGAATCATTCTGAGGAACAGAATCTGGTGTTACCTGAGTTTCTCTCACAGAAGATGCAGAGGTTTCCTTTTCAAAATAATCAGAAGGATGATGTTTATTTCTGGGAGCAGCTGTCTCATTTGAAGAATCAACTCTGGATGACATTACTTCACTGGTTAAATCTTTGGTCACAGGTTTCCGTGTCTGCTCAGTGTATATTTCAGAGTTTAATTTATGAACACGTTCATTTAAAGCTGGTGCACTTGTAGCTGTTTGTCTGTATTCGGTGGTTCGATTAGCATCTCTTTGGTCAGCAGCGTTTTCACTGTGAAACTCGATGGGCTGTAGCTCATAAGTGCAGGTTGGTGCGATGCTAAACATTCGGTACAAACGTTTGATCCTGTCAATCATGTCATTAAGACGTGTGAACTTCAACATAACTGCAGTTCCACCACTTACACTTAGCGACAATGGCATACCAGTAGACTTACGTGGGTGAGGGTCAAAATATGCATATTCACCTGAATTCAGCCTGCTAACAGCGATGACTGTTCCTCCCATGACTAGCAAAGCGTAGCGAACGTCTGAAACCAAACACTGTAGTCCCTGTTCAAGGCTCGGAAAGTGATCTGTACCATCAAATGTGCCGTAATGAGCAAACTGAGACATGTCGACTTGATACTCGTGTCTGCGGCTGGTGACCACTGAGGGAAGTTCATCGCAGGCTAGAAACACACTGTTCACAAACCTCAGTCTGGCATCTGAATAGACGGCATGGCCTTTGTCCAACACACGGTTTAGATCTGCTCTGGTAATAAATTCATCCTCGTGTAAGAATGACAGGAAAACCAAACTGTTAGCCATACATTGCTGATTCCGGTACTTTCCATACCTAGGAGCGGCCTGGCTTCGGGAAGCACAGACGCTACTCACTCGTGGACTTTCACTGTTTGTAACCTGTACATGAGACTGTCCTGGAGCTTGTCCATCATGCTGTTTGTGTACAGTTAGCTGGGGTTCAGTCTGGATTAGCTGCATAACTTCAGGCTCTGGGACAGACACTGAGGGAACACTTCTCTTTACCACATCTGCATAAGATACTTTGGCTGTCTCTCCATCATGCTGTGTTTGTACAGTTAGCTGGGGGTCAATATGGATTAGCTGCATAATTTCAGGCTCTGGGACAGACACTGAGGGAACACTTCTCTTTACCACATCTGCATATGACACTGTGGCTGTCTGAACACTGCTCTGCACTTCTGTGCTGGGAAAAGCTGAAACACACACCTTTACCTGCTCACTGCTCTGAGAAACATTCAGCTGTTCTTTCTCCTTCTGACGTCTAAGCTTCTGAGACTGCGACCTTTGACCTTTTCTTGGCATTTTGCTGAAGTACAATCTGGAGCTTATATGTGGTTATACACAAATATAAACAAAACTGAACCTTGAAACACAGAAAAACGTACAACTCCTCAAGTTACTGTTAAATCTGAGAAATGTACTATTATACTGTAAAATGTTTTTATGAATATATGAATAGATGTTAAAAAGCTGATTTGTACTCCAAATTCAAAATAAAGGAAATTCAAAGTTCTCTGGAAACAATTTGGTCCGTTTTATTGTAGCTCTTAGAAACTGTATAATTTTACTTATATTTTTTTAACCAGACTGGTAAATAATTACAACTTCTATAAAATGATATGCAGAATAAATCTCAACAATCAACAGGCTATAATAAAAGTCTTAGCTCTTAGGGGAGTTTATGTAAATCTTTCAGATATCTAAAATTGAAATCAAATATATGGAGCTTTGGTGGTGTGGTGATAAGATGACAGGCGATGAGGATTCTTCAGCTGAATTTTCTGCAGCAGTCAGGAAACAGGAAGTCTGGGTCCTCAGGCACTTCTCGATGACAATACTAACTGAATACTTACACTGAGTGACAAAATGGGTTTGTCCTTAAATAATAGTACTATAAACTTGCAGTCAAATGTTATAGCCAATGAAACAGACTAACAGACTGGATCTAATTTATTATTTATCTGAATGTATGTATTACAAAATAACCAGATTATCTTATTACAAGTAAACTTATAAAGAGGTGATATTTTATACAATTGATCAAAGTAAGCCAAACTAGAAGTGTTAATTCCAAAGTGTAATGCAAAATTAAAATGACAAATGTAGGGCTGTGTAAGTAGTTTCTACTATAAGTTCTACTGTACTGTAATTCTACTACTGTATATTCAACTTGTAATTTCCAGCAAAATGACTGAATGTGAGAGCTTAATGACAGGAAAGAAAGAGCAGTGAGAGCAGAGATCTCTCAGAATTCTGTAACAGATAGATCAAGTTCTGGTAACTTGGATTTCTGAAAATTGGATTCTGAAAGGATTCTCAAAACTTGGATTCTCAAATTAGATAGAGCAGTAGAGATAGAGGGATACAAGATGGAATGGCTTTCAAATTAGATAGAGCGGTAGAGATAGAGGGATACAAGATAGAATGGCTTTCAAATTAGATAGAGCAGTAGAGAGAGGGATACAAGATAGAATGGCTTTCAAATTAGATAGAGTTGGGAGAGTGATAGGATAGACAGAATTGCTTATAATGATAGAGAGAGAGAGGATCTTCTGCAGCAGGTCACCTGTAAGACACAAAAGGACTGGAATTAGTCGTATTTCCAATATGCTTGGATTTACCATATTCTTCAGACTATATGGCACACCTAAAATCCTGTCATTTTCTCAAAAACATACAATGTGCCTAGTGTATCGATTCTGGTTATGCTTACTGACCTCGAACAGGATTTCTGTGGTACACAGCGCTCAAAATTCTGTCAAATATTTTAGTAAGACTTCGGTAAGCTACAAAGCTGCGCTGCTTGATGTATTGTCAGAGCATTATGGCTACCATAGTCAGCACCTCGCAGAGTAATTTGTACGGTGCTTCAACATAACATTATGGTGTGTGTACAAGGACCTGGCACGTGCTAAGAGACATGCTTATGAAGCAGATTTCAAACTGATCAACCCATGAAGAGTTTGATGGATTTGTGGATGAGGAATGAACTGAAAAAGTGAGTGTATTGTTCTGTATTTTATGTGTTACAACTGAACAGTGTTGAGAGTTGTTTGTGAATGACTTGAATAAAGTTTGACTTATCTGACTGTTTGTTTGGGTTAATCTGCCTTAAAAACAGAATTGTTTATTGACGTTATGCCTTATAATTTCGAAAATACAGTACATGTAGGGCTTTAAATACTAAAGACTTCTACAGTAAATTATTGGAGTGAACAGAATGACAATGTTTAACAAATGATGGTGGAACTGTTATAAGGACATTTTTACGTTCTATTAAAACAATAAACTAAGTCTATAAACTCAAACCAAGACGTGCTGCTACAGTAACTTACTGTAAATATTATATGGTCCAAATAAACCCGCACACTGAGGTTACAGCAGAGTTTCAGGCCTCCTGCTTTAAATACTTTATATCCATTAAACTCAAAATTATTTATTGACTGGCCAAAAAGAACACAAACCTTCTCACATTTGCCTAAAAACATCTTGATGATCAGCAAGAGCTGTGAAATGATTTCAAAACACTATTTTGGACCTTAATTAAGACAATTGAAATTCAAACAGCAGTCGCTTTCTAAAATATCGGATTTGTGCCGTTCACACTGTCATACCATGATACCATCACTGATACCAACATGACAAAAAAATCTGATTTGATGCGCTTTCGCCTGCAGTGTGAACTGCACTCAGGCCAGTCACTCAGGAAAAATACTTCTAGCGTTTTGACTTCATGCTAATTCATAAGTGGAATGAGAGAGACAATAAAAATCGATAGCTGTGGTGCTCTTAAGTGTTTAAGGTACCACCTATACTCACACTTAAATCCACAAACATAAGGAGAAATCAAACAACTGCATAAAGATGTCTCTGACATTTAACTATGTTTGGACTTGATAAGCCATCACAAATTAAAATCAGACATTAATGGGCTATTAAACTTAATTGACATTTTCTGGGGCAGTCAGTGGTCCTGTGTGGGGGCTTTGCTGCTACAGATTCTAAATCCTGACTATTTGTCTTTGCCCATGAGTGAATGGCAAGATAACACAAATAGCCAAACTACTGTAAGTAAATTACTAAACATTACCATTACTGTCTACTTACCAGCAAAGGCAAAGCCAAAGAGCTGTTCACTCTGTGTAACAAAAGACAAAGAACAAAAATACAGGCTCAGACAACTCCAATCAGCATTAGACAACAACAACTCTCCTCTGTTTTCTTTTTCCGCACCCTAATAAAGATGATCATCTTCATAAAAGGTAATATGTAGTTTTATCCATTTGCAATAAGCCACACAAGTTTCTGAGTCATGTAATGCTCCAAAATTTAGGTTCAGTTACATAAGAGAGTAGAGATCGTAACCAATGATTTGCTTCACCTACTACTACACACTTTATCAAATGGTGATGTCACAATTTAAAAGTAGGCAACAATCACAAATGATAGCTTGTATGGAATGTAGGCTTTGTAGGCTTTGACATTTGAGGTGGCCTGCATTCAAATTCTATTAACACAATAAAAACAAACACTCTATAAACTTACACCAAGACGTGCTGCTACAGTAACTTACTGTAAATATTATATGGTCCAACAAAACCAACACACTGAGGTTACAGCAGACAGTTTCAGGCCACTCTGTATGTATTTTGGCAAAATGAGAAATTTGGAGACAGCTAGTTTCTACACAGCAGTTTCTACATATTTCAGTCACATTTGGGGCATGTTTGATACACAGCAATAAGCACTACACTAAATCTATGATAAACTTATCATAGCTGATATTAAGGCCTAATTAGCAAAATTTAGTATGATGATAATTTCTTTGTAGATCATTTCATGATAAAAAGAACAGAAGTGAGTGCTGTATCTGAGCTGTTGCATGTAAGATCTTTGCTGGACATTCCCACATTTCTTAAACAAACAAACATGACTTTCAGACAGTTCATCTTTTGTAAATTAGGCCAGGATTATTTTCAAAAAACAGCCTTGATAAAAATATCAGGCCACTATAAAATGTCTTATGTTTATGTTTTCATCCCACCTATACTTTGCAAGTCATTATGACAAATTACAAAAAGCAGTTTTTAGGCAGTGATTTAAGGGAAGAAGCTTTTGAAATCCACAATGCCCTACCACCAGTGGTCTCAAACTCTGGTCCTTAAGGCCTGGTGTCCAGAAACTTTTCTATGTGTCCCTGTTGCAACACACCTGAATAACATTAGTAGGTCATTAGCAAAACTCTACAGAACCTGACTGCATGCTGAGGTGGTAATTCAGCCATTTGATTCATGTTATAGCAGCTCATGAGTGAATGAACATGATGCAATGAAAGTACTTTTAGAAGTACATTTTTCCAAACACTTAAATTACTTAAATTTGAGTAGTCTTAGGGGATGCCACTTCAGCACACAGTCAAATTCTATACTCTCACTAATGACCTACAAATGTTATTCAGGTGTTTTGTAACAGGGACACGTGGAAAAGCTTCAGGACACCGGCCCTTGAAGAGTGGAGTTTGAGACCCCTGCCCTATGTGAATATTTAATCGTCCCTAAACTGCCAGTCGTGAGCTGCTCTAATGTGAAACAAACACATATAGTTCTGTAAAGGTTTACAAAGAGATTTCTAAGGATTTGGAGACCCCAGAAAACAAAAACGCTCCCAGATATTGTAGCTGAACAGGCAAAAACAAGTTGCCTAATAATATCTCGATGATAACCAACAGCTGTGCTGACGAACTGCACTAAACTGAATCATCTATAGTGAGAGAAAAACACCAGCATTACAGTCAAACATGGTGCTGTTACTGTGATGTCCCAGAGTTCCTTTACTACTTCAGGACCATCAACTCATCAGGTCCTGGGCTTAAGTTTAATCACACTTAGGATCTGAAGCACACAAGCAAGTCCAATTGAATGAATGAAACAAAACACTTGGTATAAACGAATCAGTCTGGACTTTAATGAAATTAAGATACGTGGTATGACTTGAAAACCCTATATTGGGCCTTAATTACGACTTTTTTCTTTTCTTGCCTGCCCTGTTTGGATCTAATTAAGACAATTCTGAAATTATAGTGGACCAAAATCAACCAGTGATGTAAACCAGTCATTACCAGTTACTGTAAATGCTTGATGGTAATTGTTGCTATCAGGGCATCCACAGCTGGGTATTAGAGACCAACATGTTTTTACATTAGACCAGGTTGTTCTGGTTCAAAAATGAAATCATCACTTTAAAACTGCTTTTTGTATTTATCCAGGTCATCCTTGTTAGATGATTTGAAACGTGAAAAAAGCATAAACAAAATAAATCTGCAAAGAAGAAAGACCTTTCTCAGCACTGTACCTCAGACAAAACCTTTACTTACCAGACTTGAGACGATCAGATCAGTATCCTAGAGAAAGGAAACAACACATCAGATCACTGTTTAATGACTTAGACTGTTAAACCTCTTCACACACAATCCAATTTACTGTGACATGAAATAACTAGTAAAATCCTCAATTTCTTCAAGCCTTTATGAACTCACTGTAGT
The DNA here is from genome assembly GCF_057382095.1 of Aulonocara sp. 'chitande type north' Nkhata Bay. NCBI lineage: Eukaryota > Metazoa > Chordata > Actinopteri > Cichliformes > Cichlidae > Aulonocara > Aulonocara sp. 'chitande type north' Nkhata Bay. The sequence continues at coordinate 15,487,564 of NC_141346.1, forward strand.
CTGAATAGGACAAACTTCAGTTACAGAGTCTCACATGGCGATAACATGTGTAATAAAGGCATGCATACTACAGAAGTGAAAAGAAGAGGCACCAATATTTGTTGGTACAGATTATGGCTTTTTAGCTCCATCATTTTCTATCACAAGTCAGTGTTTAATAAAGTGTGGAAAAACCACAACTGTTAGAATCAACGGAAAACCTCACCAGGTTTTAGTTCTGATCTGAATATGTAAATCCTAAAATACATGTAAATTTTGACATGTCATAGTAACAACAGTAGCACACCATTTTTGCAATTAAAATTTCTTAAAAATTATAATAAAAAGTCCTTCCATTGTACCTGTTGGCAGGAATCTTTTTGTATTTTGCAATATTTCCCTTTTGTATAAAATTTTCAAACACATTGTATCGAGCAAATTATTAAGAAACTAATTTAAACTTAGTGTACATAAATTACACACAGGCTTTAACATACACAACATTGCCTACTCACAACTCTGGTTCTCTTAGTATTTTATTATTGCTTAAATGTTTAAATGCTTTTTTGTATTTATTCATATCATCCCTGTTAGATGATTTGAAACATGTGACAAAAAAGCATGAACAAAATAAATCTGCAAGGAAGAAAGACTTTTCCCAGCACTGTACCTCAGAGAAAATGAACTCACTTTAGTCTAAAGAGGGCAAAATTTAATTGCAGAGTCTCAAATGGCCTTAACATGTGTAATAAAAACAATAATTACTACAGAAACGCTTTGATAAGCCTTTAAAATTAAAATTAGACATAAATGGCCTATTAAACTTCAGGGACATTTTTAGGGACACTCACAGGTCTAGTGGGGAGGCTTACTGCTTATAAAACCTAAATGTGTTTTTGCCCATGAGCAAATGGCAAGATATCACAAAAAGCTAAACTATTGTATGTAAATTGCTAAAAATGTTACACAATCCCAGTTTCATATTGCTTCAGTTACAATCACTGTTTACTTACCAGCAAAGGCAAAACCAAGCTTCTATTTCACTCTGTGTAACAAAAGACAAAGAGCAAAAATACAGGATCAGAAAACTCAAATTAGCATCAATACTGCATCCCTCTCTGTTGTCAAAAAGATTCACTGAACTTCTTTGTTTACTACAGCTGGAATACAAACAACAACTCTCCTCTGTTTTCTTTGGTCTACCTCTCATTTAAGATTGCAAAACACTCATACATGAAAAACTGCACGATATATTTTTAAGGCTTTAATATTTGAGGTGGTCTGCATTCAAATTCTACTTCCTAAAATATTATTAACTGCACATAGTATCATAGTAAATATGCTGTAGTTTTAAAATAAATATCTATGTACCATACTAATAATAATATACTGCCATATTTTATTTATGTGAAGGTGGGCTGTTGTTTGTTTCATTAATTTTCCACAAAGTGAGAATTTAAACTGTGCTGCAGATTTAGGTTGGCACAAACAAGCCTTTGTTAAACAGTTCTTAAAAATTAAAGTCTCCTGTTTAGGAGTTCTTATTATTCTTGGGCTATGTCCACACGTACACAGGTACTTTTGAAAATGGAGATTTTTCTATGCGTTTGCGGTAATTGAAAACGGAGATTTCTAAAAACGCTTGCCAGGATATTTTCGAAAACTCCATTTTTGCATTTATGTGTGGACAGGGAAACGGAGAAAACGCAGCGCCTTTTTTGACGTCACACTGTGCGCCACGTTATTGTTACGGTGAAATGCATTTCTACAATACTGTTACTGTTAATTGTTCTCTCTGCAGTGTTTAAATGCTTACATATACACACACAGTTACTGTCCCTCCACACATACGACTCGGTTCTGCTTCTATGCCCCATCTTTGTTTGCCATTTCCCACCGAGGTTTCTAGACTTCTGATTGGCCAACATTTCTACACGGTTAGGAATATAGCGCCACCTGCTGCTTTGGCATGTTCATAGCAGTGTTCTCCTTCATTTCTGCATTTATGTGTGGACGGAAAACGGAAACGGAAAATCTCTGTTTTCAAAAATACCCGTGTATGTGGGGACATAGCCTATGATTAATCCTCAGTTTCCCCCCCTCCTTTGTCTTAATTAAGCCACAAGACCTGCACACACGCGACTCTTTTTCTCCCGTGTTCGGTCAGAGGCGGTAAAATGGCTCCTTTGATCTTGCCGACAGCTGACACTGAATCTAAGATGGCGGTTCGTTAAAAACTTTACAGCATAAAGAATGAGGCTGTTTTAACCAACTGATTTGTGAAGAGAACTAACTGCACCTTATGTAACAGACTGACAAACACACCAAATGTAATTAATAAAACAACACAATAACCGTGGTTCACAGTCAAATGAACCATTTTCATTTCACACTGGGCTCAAAGGAGCGCTAGGCATTAGCATCGGGATGTTAGCGTTAGCTCATCAAACACTCCTTTTACATACAAAAATGACAAAGTTTCACTAAGAAAAAAGCAACCACTGTGTTACTCTAATATGAGTTATACCTCGGTTGGCTTTATAAATCACTAAAAGAACTCGTTAAATCGCACAAACAGACTATAAACATTTAGGAGAGAAGAGGAGAAGCAGAGCAGCAGCACTCACCCAGAGCGGACTCAGCGAAGTGTGCGGAAAGGCGGATGTCCGGCAGTCAGGTAACAGATGAGGCGTTCACGGGTAGTAGGAAATTCCAGTATTACACACAATGGGCATTGTAAACATCAAAAATGTAGGTGATTTTAAATATTCTATACAATATTTATTTGCTACAGAAAAAACTCGCAGAACTTTAATTCTATAAGTTGAATACATATTATTAGAAGGCTCTACTCCTGAACACCAACACCAAAGAGCTGAGTTCACCAGACCTGAAAAAAAAAATAAAAAACAACCAGTCCAGGACAGTCAGTCTGCAAAGATGTTTTAAAGACAAATATATATATATATATATATATATATATATATATATATATATATATGTATGTGTATATATATGTACGTATGTATATATATATATATATATGTATATATGTATGTATATATGTATATGTATGTGTATATGTATGTATATATGTATATGTGTATATGTATGTATATATGTATATGTATGTGTATATGTATGTATATATGTATATGTGTATATGTATGTATATATATATATGTGTATATATATATATATATATATATATATATATACACACACACACACACACACACACTATCCAGTAAGGATTCCCCTCAAAGCAAATGACTATAATTTCCTAACCGTAAGGGCTAGAACGGTCACTGCACCGTTTTGTTCAGAAGTGATGGGGGAATCTTCAAGTGTTGACAATTTATCATTAAAATATGAATTTTTAGAGATATATGACATGGATGACTTGTTGACTTAGAAGCCACGAATTCCCCAATATGCAAATTTGAATGCCTCAGACCACATATATGATTGGCTGGCTGGGAAGCCGTGCAGGCCCTGATTTGTGGATTTAAATTCCTCAGCCCTCAGATATGATTGGCTGGCTTAGAAGCCCTGAAGGCCCCAATATGCAAATTTGAATGCCTCAGGACACTTATATGATTGGCTGGGAAACCGTGCAGGCCCTTATTTGAAAATTTGAATGTCTCAGTCCTCACAGAGGATTGGCTGCCTGGGGACCTGGCAGAAATATATAGAAATACTATGATTAAGCATAAATACTACATTTAGTAGAAATACTATGTTTTAGCACAAATACTATAAAAAGCAGAAATACTATAATTTAGCAGAAATACCATATTAAGCGCAAATCCTATAAAAACCAGAAATAGTATGATTAAGCATAAATATTACATTTAGTAGAAATACTATGTTTTAGCACAAATACTATAAAAAGCAGAAATACTAGAATTTAGCAGAAATACTATAATTTAGCAGAAATAACATATTAAGCACAAATCATATAAAAAGCAGAAATAGTATGATTAAGCATAAATACTACATTTAGTAGAAATACTATGTTTTAGCACAAATACTATAAAAAGCAGAAATACTATAATTTAGCAGAAATACCATATTAAGCACAAATCCTATAAAAAGCAGAAATAGTATGATTAAGCATAAATACTACATTTAGTAGAAATACTATGTTTGAGCAAAAATCCTATAAAAAGCAGAAATACTGTACTATGATTTGGTAGAAAAACTATAATTAATCAGAAATACTATATTTGGCAGAAATACTATATTTTGCACAAATCTTATAAAATAGCAGAAATAGTATGATTAAGCACAATAGTAATAAGTTAAACAGAAAAATTGGAAAAGCAAAATGGACAGCTGAAAAAATGCTGAACATGCTGAGGGTCCCTCAAATATACTTGTTAAATGAAAAAAATCGGCAAAAAAAATCTACAACAGCCACACAATCACAAATATGTACACATAAGGAGACACACATGCACAGAGAGACACACACACAAGATCCAATTCAGTCAACCAGTCTAAATATATTGAATTTGAATCTTAGAATGAGATCATCCCATTAAAAGGCTCTCTCTCTCTCTCTCTCTGTCTCTCTCTCTGTCACACACACACACACACACACACACACACACACACACACACACACACACACACACACACACACACAGGGAGAGAGAAGTAAGTTTCTAGGTCAGCCTGGGAGCTGCTGAATTTGAATCCACCAATCAGAGAGGCTGTGCACTTTTCCCCACCAAAACAGGTGCTTCTGTTTACACACGCAGCACAGAGAGGCACAGGAGTTTTGCAGTCTATTTCTCATAGTGAGGACTCCCCTCAAACAAATGACCATAATTTCCTAACCGTAGGGGCTAGAGCGGTCATTCTTACACCGTTTTGTTCAGAAGAGATGGGGGAATCTTCCAGTGTTAACAATTTATCATTAAAATGTGAATTTTTAGAGATATACGACATGGATGACTTGTTGACTTAGAAGCCACGAATTCCCCCAATATGCAAATTTGAATGCCTGAGGCCACATATATGATTGGCTGGCTGGGAAGCCGTGCAGGCCCTGATTTGTGGATTTGAATTCCTCAGCCCTCAGATATGATTGGCTGGCTTAGAAGCCATGAAGGCCCCAATATGCAAATTTGAATGCCTCAGGACACATATATGATTGGCTGGGAAACCGTGCAGGCCCTGATTTGAAAATTTGAATGTCTAAGTCCTCACAGAGGATTGGCTGCCTGGGGACCTGGCAGAAATATATAGAAATACTATGATTAAGCATAAATACTACATTTAGTAGAAATACTATGTTTTAGCACAAATACTATAAAAAGCAGAAATACTATAATTTAGCAGAAATACTATATTAAGCACAAATCCTATAAAAAGCAGAAATAGGATGATTAAGCATAAACACTACATTTAGTAGAAATATTATGTTTGAGCAAAAATCCTATAAAAAGCAGAAATACTATATTAGGCACAAATCCCATAAAAAGCAGAAATAGTATGATTAAGCATAAATACTACATTTAGTAGAAATACTATGTTTTAGCACAAATAGTATAAAAAGCAGAAATACTGTAATTTAGCAGAAATACTATATTAGGCACAAATCTTATAAAATAGCAGAAATAGTATGATTTAGCACAATAGTAATCAGTTAAACAGAAAAATTGGAAAAGCAAAATGGACAGCTGAAAAAATGCTGAACATGCTGAGGGTCCCTCAAATATACTTGTTAAATGAAAAAATCAGCAAAAAAATGCACAGGGAGAGAGAAGTAAGTTTCTAGGTCAGCCTGGGAGCTGCTGAATTTGAATCCACCAATCAGAGAGCCTGTGTACTTTTTCCCGCCAAAACATGTGCCTCTTTTTACACACGCAGCACAGAGAGGCACAGGATTATTGCAGCCTATTTCTCATAGTGATGACTCCCCTCAAACAAATGACCATAATTTCCTAACCGTAGGGGCTAGAGCGGTCATTCTTACACCGTTTTGTTCAGAAGAGATGGGGGAATCTTCCAGTGTTTACAATTTATCATTAAAATATGAATTATTAAAGATATTTGACTTGTAATGCACCATAACTGAGTAGAGCGAAGCAAAAACTGCCTTGACTTGCCCTCAAACAACGCTTTCTAACTCGAAATCTATTTGGAGTATCGATATCATTCTTTCACCGTAAGAGACAGCAGGCTTTGGTGAACAATCATGGAAATTTTCAGGTCTCTGTGGAAATCCAACAAAAAGTTATGACGAGAGAAAAAAGTGGTTCATTTCCACAGTTTGAAATCTGAAGAAATCTGAGCGAAGGACGAATTTCCTACCCTCAAACAAGTCCAACTCATTTCAGAACGGTAATAGGTGAGAAAGAAATTCTTGAATTGTGAGCGTCAGGAGTGTCTGAAGATATACCGGGACAAGCCTCATGTCTTAACTTTGCTTCGTTAAGGAGATATGACGATTCGAATATGCCTCTCATTACAGAAATCCAGCGATGATTTTGAACAAGCTCTCCATTGACTTTCTATGCAGAGTTTTGAGACCTTGTGTTGGTCTGAGGAGATTTGCCAAAATTCTATAAATCTCACAACAATGATAGTGACATTTTCTGAAAGCCAGCAAAAATACCTACGTTTTGATGTATAATTTGTGGAAGTTGAGTGAAAATTGAGCAAGTAGCAAACAGTTGTTCAGACATGAAGAGAAGGCTGCAAATCCTTCAGTGGCACACTGGAAGCCAAGAGCATAGCAACCATAACAACGCATGTATTTTGTGAAAAATCACAATTTTGCAACTCAAAACTTTAAGAGGCATAAAAGTAAAATGGTAAAATATTTGAAAAAGCTGAAACATACATGAATAGCCCAATAATTTGTGAACATTTTAAAGTTTGAATGGTTGTTCTAGGTGAAAATTTGAGGAAGTAGTTAAGTTTCAAAAACAAGCAAAATTTAGCAGAATTGCTGAAGTTTCCCATTAATTTCAATGGGACAAATTAAAGGAAAAAAGTGGAATATTTTAAAAAGTATAATAGTTAAAAATACCAAAAGATATAGCCGGAAAGAGCAAAAATAGCAGAATAGTTTAAAATTTGAATGGTGAAAATCGGCTGAAAATTGTGGAAGTAGTTCTACGGCGAAAAGTGTACGGAAACACCCGGAATAATAATAATAAAGAATAAAGAGAAACAGGAACTCAATAGTGTGGATGCTTAAAGCATCCACACAATAAAGAATAAAGAGAAACAGGAACTCAATAGTGTGGATGCTTAAAGCATCCACACAACTAGAAAAATTTGCATTTCCTGCGAAAATGCAGTGTGGATGCTTAAAGCTGAAGCTGTATGCAAAAAGTAGCTGAAAAAGCTGAAAAGTTGCAGAAATTGTAAAAACTTTGCAGAAGCAAAGGAACATTGCTAAAATGTAATAATTTAGCAGAACTGCAATATCTTAGAGGAAACATAATACTTGGCAGAAATACAATAGCATAGCAGAACTTAGCAGAAATATTGTAACTTACCAGAAACATGATAACTTCTCAAAAATACAAGAATTTAGGAGAAATAGTATAAGATAACAGAAAGAATATATTTAGCCAAAAATACTTAAACATTACAGAAACACTATGATTTAGAAAAATAGTACAACATAGCAGAAATATTGTGATTTACCAGAGACACTGTGATGACCTATGAATATTGTAATTTTAAATTAAGACTATGTTTTAGCACAAATATTATAATTTGGCAGAAATACAATTATATAGCAGAAATGCTATATTTAGAAAGAAAAATATAATATAGTAGAAATACAATGATTTAGCAGAAATACTACAATATAGCATAATAACAATGATTTAGAACAAATACTATGATTGAGCAGAATAGCAATAACTGAAGTAGAAATATTGGAAAAGTTAAATGACAAGATGAAAAAAAAAACAGAATATGGTTAAGTTCCCTCAAAACTAATTGTTGTTCACATGTGGAAAAAAACGAAATAAAAATAAATTAAAAAACAAGAAGGAACAGCCAACAATTACACATAAAATCAAATATGTATACACAAATGCACAGAGAGAGAGACACACAGAGGGTCTATGCCAGTCAACCAGTCTAAATATATTATATGTTTTTCCAACAATGAGATGCTGCCCTAAAGTTGGTCTCTCTCTCTCTCTCTCTCTCTGTCACACACACACACACACACACACACACACACACACACACACACACACACACACAGGGAGAGAAAAGTGAGTTTGTAGGTCAGCCTGGGAGCTGCTGAATTTGAATCCACCAATCAGAGAGCCTGTGCACTCTTTCCCTCCAAAACAGGTGCATCCTTTTTACACACGCAGCACAGAGAGACACAGGATCATTGCAGTCTATTTCTCATAATGACGACTCCCCTCAAACAAATGACCATAATTTCCTAACCGTAGGAGCTAGAACGGTCATTCTTACACCGTTTTGTTCAGAAGAGATGGGGGAATCTTCCAGTGTTTACAATTTATCATTAAAATATGAATTTTTAGAGATATATGACACCGATGACTTGTTGACTTAGAAGCCACGAATTCCCCAATATGCAAATTTGAATACCTGGAGCCCACATACATGATTGGCTGGCTGGGAAGCTGTGCAGGCCCTGATTTGTGGATTTGAATTCCTCAGCCCTCAGATATGATTGGCTGGCTTAGAAGCCATGAAGTCCCCAATATGCAAATTTGAATGCCTCAGGACACATATATGATTGGCTGGGAAACCGTGCAGGACCTGATTTGAAAATTTGAATGTCTAAGTCCTCACAGAGGATTGGCTGCCTGGGGACCAGGCAGAAATATATAGAAATACTATGATTAAGCATAAATACTACATTTAGTAGAAATACTATGTTTTAGCACAAATACTATAAAAAGCAGAAATACTATAATTTAGCACAAATACTATTTTAAGCACAAATCCTATAAAAAGCAGAAATACTATATTAAGCACAAATTCTATAAAAAGCAGAAATACTATATTAAGCACAAATCCTATAAAAAGCAGAAATACTATATTAAGCACAAATCCTATTAAAAGCAGAAATACTATATTAAGCACAAATCTTATAAAATAGCAGAAACAGTATGATTTAGCACAATAGTAATAAGTTAAACAGAAAAATTGGAAAAGCAAAATGGACAGCTGAAAAAATGCTGAACATGCTGAGGGTCCCTCAAATATACTTGTTAAATGAAAAAAATCAGCAAAAAAATGCACAGGGAGAGAGAAGTAAGTTTCTAGGTCAGCCTGGGAGCTGCTGAATTTGAATCCACCAATCAGAGAGCCTGTGTACTTTTTCCCGCCAAAACATGTGCCTCTTTTTACACACGCAGCACAGAGAGGCACAGGATTATTGCAGCCTATTTCTCATAGTGAGGACTCCCCTCAAACAAATGACCATAATTTCCAAACAGTAGGGGCTAGAGCGGTCATTCTTACACCGTTTTGTTCAGAAGAGATGGGGGAATCTTCCAGTGTTTACAATTTATCATTAAAATATGAATTATTAAAGATATTTGACTTGTAATGCACCATAACTGAGTAGAGCGAAGCAAAAACTGCCTTGACTTGCCCTCAAACAACGCTTTGTGACTTGAAATCTATTTGGAGTATCGATATCATTCTTTCACCGTAAGAGACAGCAGGCTTTGGTGAACAATCATGGAAATTTTCAGGTCTCTGTGGAAATCCAACAAAAAGTTATGACGAGAGAAAAAAGTGGTTCATTTCCACAGTTTGAAATCTGAAGAAATCTGAGCGAAGGACGAATTTCCTACCCTCAAACAAGTCCAACTCATTTCAGAACGGTAATAGGTGAGAAAGAAATTCTTGAATTGTGAGCGTCAGGGGTGTCTGAAGATATTCGGGGACAAGCCTCATGTCTTAACTTTGCTTCGTTAAGGAGATATGACGATTCGAATATGCCTCTCATTACAGAAATCCAGCGGTGATTTTGAACAAGCTCTCCATTCACTTTATATGGAGAGTTTTCTGACCTTGTGTTAGTCTGAGGAGATTTGCAAAAATTCTATAAATCCCACAACAATGATGGTGACATTTTCTGAAAGCCAGCAAAAATACCTACGTTTTGATGTATAATTTGTGGAAGTTGAGTGAAAATTGAGCAAGTAGCAAACAGTTGTTCGGACATGAAGAGAAGACTGCAAAACCTTCAGTGACACACTGGAAGCCAAGAGCATAGCAACCATAACAACGCATGTATTTTGTGAAAAATCACAATTTTGCAACTCAAAACTTTAAGAGGCATAAAAGTAAAACAGTAGAAGATTTGAAAAAGCTGAATCATACCTGAATAGCCCAATAATTTGTGAACATTTTAAAATTTGAATGGTTGTTCTAGGTGAAAATATGAGGAAGTAGTTAAGTTTCAAAAACAAGCAAATTTTAGCAGAATTGCTGAAGTTTCCCATTCATTTCAATGGGACAAATTAAAGGAAAAAAGTGGAATATTTTAAAAAGTTTAATAGTTAAAAATACCAAAAGATATAGCAGGAAAGAGCAAAAATAGCTGAATAGTTTAAAATTTGAACGGTGAAAATAGCACAAAAATTGTGGAAGTAGTTAAACGGCGAAAAGTGTACGGAAGTCCTAAGAATAATAATAATAATAATAATAAAGAATAAAGAGAAACAGGAACTCAATAGTGTGGATGCTTAAGCATCCACACAATAATAACTAGAAAAATTTGCATTTCCTGCGAAAATGCAGTGTGGATGCTTTAAAGCTGAAGCTGTATGCAAAAACTAGCTGAAAAAGCTGAAAAGTTGCAGAAATTGTAAAAACTTTGCAGAAGCAAAAGAAGTTTGCTAAAATGGAATAACTTAGCAGAACTGCAATATCTTAGAGGAAACATAATACTTGGCAGAGATACAATAGCATAGCAGAATTTAGCAGAAATATTGTAACTTACCAGAAACATGATAACTTCTCAAAAATACAAGAATTTAGGAGAAATAGTATAAGATAACAGAAAGAATATATTTAGCCAAAAATACTTAAACATTACAGAAACACTATGATTTAGAAAAATAGTACAACAGAGCAGAAATATTGTGATTTACCAGAGACACTGTGATGAACTATGAATATTGTAATTTTAAATTAAGACTATGTTTTAGCACAAATATTATAATTTGGCAGAAATCCTATAATTTAGCAGAAATACTATATTAAGCACAAATCCCATAAAAAGCAGAAATACTGTACTATGATTTAGTAGAAAAACTATAATTATTCAGAAATACTACATTTAGCAGAAATACTATATTAAGCACAAATCCTATGAAAAGCAGAAATAGTATGATTAAGCATAAATACTACATTTAGCAGAAATACTATATTAAGCACAAATCTTATAAAAAGCAGAAATACTATATTAAGCACAAATCCTATAAAAGCAGAAATAGTATATTAAGCACAAATCTTATAAAATAGCAGAAATAGTATGATTTAGCACAATAGTAATAAGTTAAACAGAAAAATTGGGAAAGCAAAATGGACAGCTGAAAAAATGCTGAACATGCTGAGGTTCCCTCAAATATACTAGTTAAATGACAAAAATCTGCAAAAAAATTTATGACAGCCACACAATTACAAATATGCACACATGAGGAAACACACATGCACAGAGAGACACACACACAAGATCCAATTCAGTCAAACAGTCTAAATATATTGAATTTGAATCTTACAATGAGATCATCCCATTAAAAGGCTTTCTCTCTCTCTCTCTCTCTCTCTCTCTGTCACACACATACACACACACACACACACACACACACACACACACACACACGCACACACACACGCACACACAAACACACACAGACAGACACAGAGGGAGAGAGCTGCCGAATTTAAATCCACCAATCCGAGTGGCTGTTTACGTTTTCCCGCCAAAAAAGGTGCATCTTTTTACACACGCAGCACAGAGAGGCACAGGATTATTGCAGCCTATTTCTCATAGTGACGACTCCCCTCAAACAAATGACCAGAATTTCCTAACCGTAGGGGCTAGAGCGGTCATTCTTACACCGTTTTGTTCAGAAGAGATGGGGGAATCTTCCAGTGTTTACAATTTATCATTAACATATGAATTTTTAGAGATATATGACATGGATGACTTATTTACTTAGAAGCCACGAATTCCCCAATATGCAAATTTGAATGCCTGAGGCCACATATATGATTGGCTGGCTGGGAAGCCGTGCAGGCCCTGATTTGTGGATTTGAATTCCTCAGCCCTGATATGATTGGCTGGCTTAGAAGCCATGAAGGCCCCAATATGCAAATTTGAATTCCTCAGGACACATATATGATTGGCTGGGAAGCCGTGCAGGCCCTGATTTGAAAATTCTAATGTCTCAGTCCTCACAGAGGATTGGCTGCCTGGGGACCTGGCAGAAATATATGGAAATACTATGATTAAGCATAAATACTACATTTAGTAGAAATACTATGTTTTAGCACAAATACTATAAAAAGCAGAAATACTATATTAAGCACAAATCCTATAAAAAGCAGAAATACTATATTAGGCACAAATAGTATAAAAAGCAGAAATACTATAATTTAGCAGAAATACTATGTTAGGCACAAATCCTATAAAAAGAATAAATACTATAATTTAGCAGAAATACTATATTAGTCACAAATCTTATGAAAAGCAGAAATAGTATGATTTAGCAGAAATACTGTATTTAGCACAAGTACCGAAAAGTACCAGGAATACTATGATTTAGCAGAATAGTAATAACTTACAAAATTACAAATATGGAGGCATATTGAAACAGAAATGCACAGAGGGACACACAAACACAGGCTCTAATCCAGTCAACCAGTCTAACTATATTCAATTTAAATCCTACAATGACATGCTGCCAAATAAGGGCAGGGTCCTCTCTCTCCCACTAAACAAACACACACACACACACACACACACACAGAGGGAGAGAGCTGCCGAATTTAAATCCACCAATCAGAGTGGCTGTTTACGTTTTCCCGCCAAAACAGGTGCATCTTTTTACACACGCAGCACAGAGAGGCACAGGATTATTGCAGCCTATTTCTCATAGTGAGGACTCCCCACAAACAAATGACCATAATTTCCTAACCGTAGGGGCTAGAACGGTCATTCTTACACCGTTTTGTTCAGAAGAGATGGGGGAATCTTCCAGTGTTAACAATTTATCATTAAAATGTGAATTTTTAGAGATATACGACATGGATGACTTGTTGACTTAGAAGCCACGAATTCCCCAATATGCAAATTTGAATGCCTGAGGCCACATATATGATTGGCTGGCTGGGAAGCCGTGCAGGCCCTGATTTGTGGATTTGAATTCCTCAGCCCTCAGATATGATTGGCTGGCTTAGAAGCCATCAAGGCCCCAATATGCAAATTTGAATGCCTCAGGACACATATATGATTGGCTGGGAAACCGTGCAGGCCCTGATTTGAAAATTTGAATGTCTAAGTCCTCACAGAGGATTGGCTGCCTGGGGACCTGGCAGAAATATATAGAAATACTATGATTAAGCATAAATACTACATTTAGTAGAAATACTATGTTTTAGCACAAATACTATAAAAAGCAGAAATACTATAATTTAGCAGAAATACTATATTAAGCACAAATCCTATAAAAAGCAGAAATAGGATGATTAAGCATAAACACTACATTTAGTAGAAATACTATGTTTGAGCAAAAATCCTATAAAAAGCAGAAATACTATATTAGGCACAAATCCCATAAAAAGCAGAAATAGTATGATTAAGCATAAATACTACATTTAGTAGAAATACTATGTTTTAGCACAAATAGTATAAAAAGCAGAAATACTGTAATTTAGCAGAAATACTATATTAGGCACAAATCTTATAAAATAGCAGAAATAGTATGATTTAGCACAATAGTAATAAGTTAAACAGAAAAATTGGAAAAGCAAAATGGACAGCTGAAAAAATGATGAACATGCTGAGGGTCCCTCAAATATACTTGTTAAATGAAAAAATCAGCAAAAAAATGCACAGGGAGAGAGAAGTAAGTTTCTAGGTCAGCCTGGGAGCTGCTAAATTTGAATCCACCAATCAGAGAGCCTGTGTACTTTTTCCCGCCAAAACATGTGCATCTTTTTACACACGCAGCACAGAGAGGCACAGGATTATTGCAGCCTATTTCTCATAGTGAGGACTCCCCTCAAACAAATGACCATAATTTCCAAACCGTAGGGGCTAGAGCGGTCATTCTTACACCGTTTTGTTCAGAAGAGATGGGGGAATCTTCCAGTGTTTACAATTTATCATTAAAATATGAATTATTAAAGATATTTGACTTCTAATGCACCATAACTGAGTAGAGCGAAGCAAAAACTGCCTTGACTTGCCTTGACTTGAAATCTATTTGGAGTATCGATATCATTCTTTCACCGTAAGAGACAGCAGGCTTTGGTGAACAATCATGGAAATTTTCAGGTCTCTGTGGAAATCCAACAAAAAGTTATGACGAGAGAAAAAAGTGCTTCATTTCCACAGTTTGAAAGCTGAAGAAATCTGAGCGAAGGACGAATTTCCTACCCTCAAACAAGTCCAACTCATTTCAGAACGGTAATAGGTGAGAAAATAATTCTTGAATTGTGAGCGTCAGGAGTGTCTGAAGATATACTGGGACAAGCCTTATGTCTTAACTTTGCTTCGTTAAGGAGATATGACGATTCGAATATGCCTCTCATTACAGAAATCAAGCGGTGATTTTGAACAAGCTCTCCATTGACTTTCTATGGAGAGTTTTGCGACTTTGTGTTGGTCTGAGGAGATTTGCCAAAATTCTATAAATCCCACAACAATGATAGTGACATTTTCAAAAACCCAGCAAAAATACCTACGTTTTGATGTATAATTTGTGGAAGTTGAGTGAAGATTGAGCAAGTAGCAAGAAGTTGTTTGGACATGAAGAGAAGACTGCAAAACCTTCAGTGGCACACTGGAAGCCAAGTGCATAGCAACCATAACAACGCATGTATTTTGTGAAAAATCACAATTTTGCAACTGAAAACTTTAAGAGGCATAAAGGTAAAACGGTAAAAGATTTGAAAAAGCTGAATCATACCTGAATAGCCCAATAATTTGAGAACATTTTAAAGTTTGAATGGTTGTTCTAGGTGAAAATATGAGGAAGTAGTTAAGTTTCAGAAACAAGCAAATTTTAGCAGAATTGCAGAAGTTTCCCATTCATTTCAATGGGACAAATTAAGCTTAATATTTTAAAAAGTATAATAGTGAAAAATACCAAAAGACATAGCAGGAATTAGCAGAAATAGCAGAATATTTTAAAATTTGAACGGTGAAAATCGGCTGAAAATTGTGGAAGTAGTTAAGTGCCAAAAAGTGTACGGAAGTCCCAAGAGGAACTCAATAGTGTGGATGCTTAAAGCATCCACACAATAATAAAGAATAAAGAGAAACAGGAACTCAATAGTGTGGATGCTTAAAGCATCCACACAACTAGAAAAATTTGCATTTCCTGCGAAAATGCAGTGTGGATGCTTAAAGCTGAAGCTGTATGCAAAAACTAGCTGAAAAAGCTGAAAAGTTGCAGAAATTGTAAAAACTTTGCAGAAGCAAAAGAAGTTTGCTAAAATGGAATAACTTAGCAGAACTGCAATATCTTAGAGGAAACATAATACTTGGCAGAAATACAATAGCATAGCAGAATTTAGCAGAAATATTGTAACTTACCAGAAACATGATAACTTCTCAAAAATACAAGAATTTAGGAGAAATAGTATAAGATAACAGAAAGAATATATTTAGCCAAAAATACTTAAACATTACAGAAACACTATGATTTAGAAAAATAGTACAACAGAGCAGAAATATTGTGATTTACCAGAGACACTGTGATGAACTATGAATATTGTAATTTTAAATTAAGACTATGTTTTAGCACAAATATTATAATTTGGCAGAAATACTATAATTTAGCACAAATACTATAAAAAGCAGAAATACTATAATTTAGCAGAAATACTATATTAAGCACAAACCCTATAAAAAGCAGAAATACTGTACTATGATTTGGTAGAAAAAACTATAATTAATCAGAAATACTATATTTGGCAGAAATACGGTATTTGGCACAAATCTTATAAAATAGCAGAAATAGTATGATTTAGCACAATAGTAATAACTTAAACAGAAAAATTGGAAAAGCAAAATGGACAGCTGAAAAAATGCTGAACGTGCTGAAGGTCCCTCAACTATACTTGTTAAATGAAAAAAATCAGCAAAAAAATCTATAACAGCCACACAATCACAAATATCTACACATAAGGAAACACACATGCACAGAGAGACACACACACAAGATCAAATTCAGTCACCCAGTCTAAATATATTGAATTTGAATCTTACAATGAGATCATCCCATTAAAAGGCTTTCTCTCTCTCTCTCTCTCTCTCTCTCTCTCTCTCTCTCTCTCTCTCTCCCTGTCACACACAGACACACACACACACACACACACACACAGGGAGAGAGAAGTAAGTTTCTAGGTCAGCCTGGGAGCTGCTGAATTTGAATCCACCAATCAGAGAGGCTGTGCACTTTTCCCCACCAAAACGGGTGCTTCTGTTTACACACGCAGCACAGAGAGAGACACAGGATTATTGCAGTCTATTTCTCATAGTGACGACTCACCTCAAACAAATGACCATAATTTCCTAACCGTAGGGGCTAGAACGATCATTCTTACACCGTTTTGTTCAGAAGAGATGGGGGAATCTTCAAGTGTTGACAATTTATCATTAAAATATGAATTTTTAGAGCTATATGACATGGATGACTTGTTGACTTAGAAGCCACGAATTCCCCAATATGCAAATTTGAATGCCTGAGGCCACATATATGATTGGCTGGCTGGGAAGCTGTGCAGGCCCTGATTTGTGGATTTGAATTCCTCAGCCCTCAGATATGATTGGCTGGCTTAGAAGCCATGAAGGCACCAATATGCAAATTTGAATGCCTCAGGACACTTATATGATTGGCTGGGAAACCGTGCAGGCCCTGATTTGAAAATTTGAATGTCTAAGTCCTCACAGAGGATTGGCTGCCTGGGGACCTGGCAGAAATATATAGAAATAGTATGATTAAGCATAAATACTACATTTAGTAGAAATACTATGTTTTAGCACAAATACTATAAAAAGCAGAAATACTATAATTTAGCAGAAATACCATATTAAGCACAAATCATATAAAAAGCAGAAATACTATATTAAGCACAAATTCTATAAAAAGCAGAAATACTATATTAAGCACAAATCCTATTAAAAGCAGAAATACTATATTAAGCACAAATCTTATGAAATAGCAGAAACAGTATGATTTAGCACAATAGTAATAAGTTAAACAGAAAAATTGGAAAAGCAAAATGGACAGCTGAAAAAATGCTGAACATGCTGAGGGTCCCTCAAATATACTTGTTAAATGAAAAAATCAGCATAAAAATGCACAGGGAGAGAGAAGTAAGTTTCTAGGTCAGCCTGGGAGCTGCTGAATTTGAATCCACCAATCAGAGAGCCTGTGTACTTTTTCCCGCCAAAACAGGTGCATCTTTTTACACACGCAGCAGAGAGAGGCACAGGATTATTGCAGGCTATTTCTCATAGTGTCACGGATCGCTGTGCGGCAGGCAGGAGTAGGACCCAAAATGCAGGACTCACAGGCACGAGGGAATGAACTCAAAACTCAGCTTTATTCGCTGGCAGAACAGACATATAAACTAAACCAAACTGGGAAACCATAAACTAAGAACTCACAGAGAGACACACAGGGAGATCCACACAGCAAGAGGGACGACGTCACACTGAACAGAGGGAGACGCAGACAGAAATACACAGAGGGTTAACGAGGGAAGTGGGAACACACGGGGAACACAGGTGACACTGATAATCATGACGAGACAGGGCGGGGTGAACTGAACACTGACGGGAGAGGTGAAACAGGAAGTACAGGAGGAGAGAGAGCACGAGTAGAACACCAGCGTAACAGGCAGGGGAGACATGGAATAAACACGAAAGGGGACGAGGGCTCATAAATACATAGAGGGCACACAGGGGGAAGAGAGAGCACGGGGAGAACTTAGACATAATGGGCAGGGGAAGCATGGAATAAAACATAAACATACGAGGAAACTAAGAACACTGGGCCAACATGGCCCAGGACCATGACAGTACCCCCCCCTCAAGGGCTGGCTCCAGACAGCCCAAACACAGAAAAACAAAACCAAACAGAAAACAACCCAGGGCGGGCGGCGGGGGCCCAGGACGGAGGGCTCGGAACAGAAAACAAAAGAAGAGCACAGCAAACACCGGAGCCCAAGAAAACAACCCAAACACAGAGCAGTTCAGGGGGCCGACCGTGCGGAAGGCAACGGCGGAGACGCGGAAACAGTTCAGGAGGCCGACCGTGCGCAAGGCAACGGCGGCGACGCGGAAACAGTTCAGGAGGCCGGCCGTGCGCAAGGCAACGGCGGCGACGCGGAAACAGTTCAGGAGGCCGGCCGTGCGCAAGGCAACGGCGGCGACGCGGAAACAGTTCAGGAGGCCGGCCGTGCGCAAGGCAACGGCGGCGGTGAAGGAGACGACGGAGCAGTTCAGGAGGCCGACCGCGCGGGAGGCGGCGGCGACGATGACAGCGCTGGTCCGGGGGCCGACCGTGCGGAAGGCGACGGCGGCCACCCAGGCGAAGGCGGTCCGGGGGCCGGCCGTGCGGAAGGCGACGGCGGCCACTCAGGCGATGACGGTGCAGTTCAGGGGGCCGGCCGCGCGGAAGGCAGCGGCGGCGGCTCTCCAGTGTCAGGCGTACCGGCCGAGGCCCGGTGGGCACAGGACCAGTCGAGACGGGACCAGGCGAAGCACAGGCTGAGGCTGCAGCAGACGAAGGCTCTGAGGAGGCTGCAGCAGACGAAGGCTCTGAGGAGGCCGGGCCAGGCGAGGACGAGGCGGTCGCAGATGGCGGCTGGACAGGCTCCTCGGGCCCTCCAGCTGATGCGGCGTGAGGCTGAACGGGCCCCTCGGACCCTCCAGCGGAGACAGGAGGCTGAACGGGCCCCTCGGACCCTCCAGCGGAGACAGGAGGCTGAACGGGCCCCTCGGACCCTCCAGCGGAGACAGGAGGCTGAACGGGCCCCTCGGACCCTCCAGCGGAGACAGGAGGCTGAACGGGCCCCTCGGACCCTCCAGCGGAGACCAAAACAACGCCAACAGGCATGAAGTCCTTCGGCCGACATGAGGACAACTGGCGCTGCACTGAGCACTGACTCTGCCCAGGCAATGCGAACATGGTGCAGTTCTTAGGGGGCTGCTTAAACTTCAGGGGTCCAGAATCAGCTGGTGACTGAGACCTAGCCTCTGGGGAAGCCCTGGAGTGGCAAACTGTGCCAACGGCGGCTAAACCATGGAAAGTACCCTGAGTAGAAATCCAGTTACCTCTCTGCATGGAGTGAATGAGCAAAACTGGCGACACAGGAGACTGAGCGGAGAGTGGCTGCTGGGCAGCTAACTGAGTTACTGGAGACACGGGTGAGAGCGGGAGCTGAGCTGCTGGAGACACGGGGACCTGAGCTGCTGGACACACGGGGACCTGAGCTGCTGGACACACGGGGACCTGAGCTGCTGGACACACGGGGACCTGAGCTGCTGGACACACGGGGACCTGAGCTGCTGGACACACGGGGACCTGAGCTGCTAACGGTGGAGAAGTAAATGACTGCACAGGGGACTGAACTGATGTCTGTAGTAACGGTGGTGGTGAGAGTGGAGTAGGTGGTGGAGTTAATGACTTCACAGGGGAATGAACTAGAGGTAGTGACGGTTGTGGTGCTGGTGGTTGAGTGGGTGACTGTGCTAAAGGAGGCTGCACTGGGGACAGCAGGGCTGCAGGAGACTGCACTGGGGACACTGGAGACTGCACTGGGGACACTGGAGACTGCACTGGGGACACTGGAGACTGCACTGGGGACACTGGAGACTGCACTGGGGAAAGCAGAGCTGCAGGTGACTGCGCTAGAGACCGCAGTGATGGTTGTAGTGGAGGTGTGACGGGTGGAGGAGTGGCTGAAGTGGCTGCGGGTCGGGCGGCTAGTGGCTCAGCTACAGAGCATATTAACGGCAGGGCTATGGGTTGAATGACTGACTGAGTAGCAGCCTGAGTGGCTGGGTGAAGCGACGGTTGTGGTGGAAGAGAAACAGGTGGTAGTGTGGATGATGGAGCTAAGGGCGACTGAGTGGCAGACCGAACTGATGACTGAAGCGATGGTAGAGGTGAAAATGGAGCTTGTGGTGGAGTTAATGGCTGAGCTAGCGGGGACACAGGAGACTGAGCTGCGGGTGGCGGCGAGGGAGCTAACTGAGCTGCGGGTGGCGGCGAGGGAGCTAACTGAGCTGCGGGTGGCGGCGAGGGAGCTAACTGAGCTGCGGGTGGCGGCGAGGGAGCTAACTGAGCTGCGGGTGGCGGCGAGGGAGCTAACTGAGCTGCGGGTGGCGGCGAGGGAGCTAACTGAGCTGCGGGTGGCGGCGAGGGAGCTAACTGAGCTGCGGGTGGCGGCGAGGGAGCTAACTGAGCTGCGGGTGGCGGCGAGGGAGCTAACGGAGCTGCGAAGGGCTGCGAGGGAGCTAACTGAGCTGGAAGTAGCAGCGAGGGAGCCGACGGAGCTTCTGGCAGCACAGAAGGTGAATTAGAAGGCCGAATGTCCGGCTGTGGGGTGGCGCGTCGGCGGCGTGAATGCCGTTTCTTTTTTGATGATGGCTCTGACGGGCCGAGCGGCTCCACATCCGGCCCTTCAGGCAGGTGGGTAGTAGCAGCTGGGGAATGAAGGTGGAGCTCGTTGCGGATTAAATCCTGTTCGAGTGGGTGGAGCGCACTGAGTAGCCAGGGAAGACCAGAGAACAAGCGCTGTAGTCTGGTTTCCACAGCACGGCGAAATTCCTTCCCCTCATGTTCGAGCCACAGATGCAGGAGTCTTTCCACGGAGTAGATTATGTCCAGACGCAGTTCTTCTGATGGGTTGAGTGCTGCTGGGTCCATATCTTGTGACGTCGTACTGTCACGGATCGCTGTGCGGCAGGCAGGAGTAGGACCCAAAATGCAGGACTCACAGGCACGAGGGAATGAACTCAAAACTCAGCTTTATTCGCTGGCAGAACAGACATATAAACTAAACCAAACTGGGAAACCATAAACTAAGAACTCACAGAGAGACACACAGGGAGATCCACACAGCAAGAGGGACGACGTCACACTGAACAGAGGGAGACGCAGACAGAAATACACAGAGGGTTAACGAGGGAAGTGGGAACACACGGGGAACACAGGTGACACTGATAATCATGACGAGACAGGGCGGGGTGAACTGAACACTGACGGGAGAGGTGAAACAGGAAGTACAGGAGGAGAGAGAGCACGAGTAGAACACCAACGTAACAGGCAGGGGAGACATGGAATAAACACGAAAGGGGACGAGGGCTCATAAATACATAGAGGGCACACAGGGGGAAGAGAGAGCACGGGGAGAACTTAGACATAATGGGCAGGGGAAGCATGGAATAAAACATAAACATACGAGGAAACTAAGAACACTGGGCCAACATGGCCCAGGACCATGACACATAGTGAGGACTCCCCTCAAACAAATGACCATAATTTCCTAACCGTAGGGGCTAGAGCGGTCATTCTTACACCGTTTTGTTCAGAAGAGATGGGGGAATCTTCCAGTGTTAACAATTTATCATTAAAATGTGAATTTTTAGAGATATACGACATGGATGACTTGTTGACTTAGAAGCCACGAATTCCCCCAATATGCAAATTTGAATGCCTGAGGCCACATATATGATTGGCTGCCTGGGAAGCCGTGCAGGCCCTGATTTGTGGATTTGAATTCCTCAGCCCTCAGATATGATTGGCTGGCTTAGAAGCCATGAAGGCCCCAATATGCAAATTTGAATGCCTCAGGACACATATATGATTGGCTGGGAAACCGTGCAGGCCCTGATTTGAAAATTTGAATGTCTAAGTCCTCACAGAGGATTGGCTGCCTGGGGACCTGGCAGAAATATATAGAAATACTATGATTAAGCATAAATACTACATTTAGTAGAAATACTATGTTTTAGCACAAATACTATAAAAAGCAGAAATACTATAATTTAGCAGAAATACTATATTAAGCACAAATCCTATAAAAAGCAGAAATACTATATTAGGCACAAATCCTATAAAAAGCAGAAATAGTATGATTAAGCATAAATACTACATTTAGTAGAAATACTATGTTTTAGCACAAATAGTATAAAAAGCAGAAATATTATAATTTAGCACAAATAGTATAAAAAGCAGAAATATTATAATTTAGCACAAATAGTATAAAAAGCAGAAATACTACATTTAGTAGAAATACTATGTTTTAGCACAAATAGTATAAAAAGCAGAAATATTATAATTTAGCACAAATAGTATAAAAAGCAGAAATATTATAATTTAGCACAAATAGTATAAAAAGCAGAAATACTACATTTAGTAGAAATACTATGTTTTAGCACAAATAGTAAAATAAAGCAGAAATACTATAATTTAGCAGAAATACTGTATTTAGCACAAGTACCGAAAAGTACCAGAAATACTATGATTTAGCAGAATAGCAATAACTTACAAAATTACAAATATGGAGGCATATTGAAACACAAATGTACAGAGGGACACACAAACACAGGCTCTAATCCCGTCAATCAGTCTAACTATATTCAATTTAAATCCTACAATGACATGCTGCCAAATAAGGGTAGGGTTCTCTCTCTCCCACTAAACACACACACACACACACACACACACACACACACACACACACACACACACACACACAGACAGACACAGAGGGAGAGAGCTGCCGAATTTAAATCCACCAATCAGAGTGGCTGTTTATGTTTTCCCGCCAAAAAAGGTGCATCGTTTTACACACGCAGCAGAGAGAGGCACAGGATTATTGCAGTCTATTTCTCATAGTGAGGACTCCCCTCAAACAAATGACCATAATTTCCTAACCGTAGGGGCTAGAGCGGTCATTCTTACACCGTTTTGTTCAGAAGACATGGGGGAATCTTCCAGTGTTTACAATTTATCATTAAAATATGAATTATTAAAGATATTTGACTTCTAATGCACCATAACTGAGTAGAGCGAAGCAAAAACTGCCTTGACTTGCCCTCAAACAACACTTTGTAACTTGAAATCTATTTGGAGTATCGATATCATTCTTTCACCGTAAGAGACAGCAGGCTTTGGCGAACAATCATGGAAATTTTCAGGTCTCTGTGGAAATCCAACAAAAAGTTATGACGAGAGAAAAAAGTGGTTCATTTCCAGACTTTGAAATCTGAAGAAATCTGAGCGAAGGACGAATTTCCTACCCTCAAACAAGTCCAACTCATTTCAGAACGGTAATAGTTGAGAAAGAAATTCTTGAATTGTGAGCGTCAGGAGTGTCTGAAGATATGCCGGGACAAGCCTCATGTCTTAACTTTGCTTCGTTAAGGAGATATGACGATTCGAATATGCCTCTCATTACAGAAATGCAGCGGTGATTTTGAACAAACTCTCCATTGACTTTATATGGAGAGTTTTCTGACCTTGTGTTAGTCTGAGGAGATTTGCGAAAGTTCTATGAATACCACAACAATGATAGTGACATTTTCTGAAAGCCAGAAAAAATACCTACGTTTTGATGTATAATTTGTGGAAGTTGAGTGAATATTGAGCAAGTAGCAAACAGTTGTTCGGACATGAAGCGAAAATTGCAAAACCTTCAGTGGCACACTGGAAGCCAAGAGCATAGCAACCATAACAACACATGTATTTTGTGAAAAATCACAATTTTGCAACTCAAAACTTTAAGAGGCATAAAAGTAAAACAGTAAAACATTTGAAAAAGCTGAATCATACCTGAATAGCCCAATAATTTGTGAACATTTTAAAATTTGAATGGTTGTTCTAGGTGAAAGTATGAGGAAGTAGTTAAGTTTCAAAAACAAGCAAATTTTAGCAGAATTGCTGAAGTTTCCCATTCATTTCAATGGGACAAATTAAAGGAAAAAAGCTTAATATTTTAAAAAGTATAATAGTTAAAAATACCAAAAGATATAGCAGGAATTAGCAAAAATAGCTGAATAGTTTAAAGTTTGAACGGTGAAAATAGCACAAAAACTGTGGAAGTAGTTAAACGGCGAAAAGTGTACGGAAGTCCTAAGAATAATAAAGAACTAGAAAAAATTGCATTTCCTGCGAAAATGCTGTGTGGATGCCTTACGCTGAAGATTTCTGCTGAAAAAAGCAGAAAAAGTTGAAAAAACAAAAAACATTGCCCTGAGCGAGATTCGAACCTGGCCTTTCTGATCTATAGGCGGCGTCTCACCTTACTGGACCAAACTGATTCTTACAAAGAAGAGGTGGAGAGACTGACAATTCTGGTGAAATTAGCAGAAGCTGCTTAGTATTGTGCTAATAAGAGGTGAAAAGGCTAAACATTTAGCAGAAAAGAGGTGAATCAGAAGAAGTTCTGCTGAAAAGAGGTAAAGAAGCAAAAAGATGAGTTGAAAAGAGGTGTAGAAGTGCTTGCTGAAGATGGCTGTATGTGTAATGACACACTGGAGAGTGTCAAGAAAGCAGAGCGCATGCAAGCAGGGAACATGTGTAGCAACTGTCACAGGTAGGATTCGAAACTCTGCCCCCGGGTCTCACGGCAGCTGCCCTACCCTCTGAGCCAAATGAGTTCTGGTCTCAAGCAAATATATGATGAGAGAGAAAATGTGCACTGTGGAGCAGAAGCTCAAATTAGCAGAAAAGAGGTGAAGAGGAAGAACTTTGTTGTGAAATGAGGTAAAGAAACTGAAATTTGTGCTTAAAACAAGTGAAAAAGCTGAACTCTGAAATCCTGCTAAAACAGTAGTAGAGGCTGATATTTTTCAGCTACTCACTGAGCCAAACTGGTTCTCACGTAACTGAAAAAAGGTGGAAAAGCTTAAAATTCTAATGAAAACAGCAGAAGAGGCTAAGTGCACTGTGGAGCAGGAGCTCTAATTAGCAGAAAAGAGGTGAAGAGGAATAATTTCTGCTGAAAAGAGGTAAAGAAGCAAAAAGCCGAGTTGAAAAGAAGTGTAGAAGCAGAAGTGCTTGCTGAAGATGGCTGTATGTGTAATGACACACTGGAGAGTGTCAAGAAAGCAGAGCGCATGCAAGCAGTGAACATGTGTAGCAGCTGTCACAGGTAGGATTCGAACCTCTGCCACCGGGTCTCACGACAGATGCCCTACCCTCTGAGCCAAATGAGTTCTGGTCACAAGCAAAGATATGATGAGAGGGAAAATGTGCACTGTGGAGCAGCAGCTCAAATTAGCAGAAAAGAGGTGAAGAGGAAGAACTTTGTTGTGAAATGAGGTAAAGAAACTGAAATTTGTGCTTAAAACAAGTGAAAAAGCTGAACTCTGAAATCCTGCTAAAACAGCAGAAGAGGCTGATATTTTTCAGCTACTCATTGAGCCAAACTGGTTCTCACGTAACTGAAAAAAGGTGGAAAAGCTTAAAATTCTAATGAAAACAGCAGAAGAGGCTGAGTGCACTGTGGAACAGAAGCTCAAATTAGCAGAAAAGAGGTGAAAACAGCAGAAGAGGGTGAGATTTGTGCTGATAAGAGGTGAAACTGCGGAACCAATCAGAGGTACTGCTTCTGTCTGCTTCATCAGGCTGTGTACTTGTATGTATTTCTGCCATAGACTGTTAACCAGAATCTGAGGTCCATATTAGAAAAGCTGCTAAAATCATTAAACTTTGCAGAATTGTAATAAATTATCAATATGAATTACCGGTCTGTGATAGTGTATAAATTTGTAGTTAAAAAAAAAACATGTGGGCCAAGGTGGAATCGAACCCACGACCTCTGGTCTGAAGAGCGGTGTCATTACCAATCGCGCCACCTCTAAGGGGGCGGGCGCTTTGAAAAAAAGGGTGATGAGGAGTCAGAATTAGATCGCGGTGAGACGCGAAAAACGCCGTTTTTTGGAGTTACAAAACGTCGTGTAACTCAAAAACTAGGTGGGATAGAAGCATAATTCTTGCACTGGGTGAATCAGCGGACTTTGGTGTACTTTGACTGCGATTTACATAGCTCTTTGTATCTCCGTCGCGGAGATATGACGAGAGAAGAAACGGCTTCATTTTCGGAATTTGAAAAATGAGAGGAGGACAGATTTCCACCCCTCAAACAAGTCTAACTCATCTCAGAACGGTAATAGGTGAGAAAATAATTCTTGAATTGTGAGTGTCAGGAGTGTCTGAAGATATACAGGGACAAGCCTCATGTCTTAACTTTGCTTCGTTAAGGAGATATGACGATTTGAAAATGCCTTCAGTTTCAGTATTTCAGCTCTGAGTTTCACAACCTCCCCATAGACTTTGAATGGGGAGTTTTTAGACCATGTGTCACTTCGAGGCAAATTGTGAAAAAAACGTAACTCTCACAATAATTATAGTGACACTGTCTTAAAGCCAGCAAAAATACCTACGTTTTGATGTATAATTTGTGGAAGTTGAGTGGAAATTGAGCGAGTAGCAAGGAGTTGTTCAGACATGAAGAGAAAATTCAGAACGGACGAGTGTGCAGTGGGAGTTAATTGCATAGCAACCATAGCAACACATGTATTTTCTGAAAAATCACAAAGTTGTAACTGAAAACTTAAAGAGTCATTACATGAAAACGGTAACAGATATGAAAAAGCTGAATCACACAGGAATAGCCCAATCATCTGAGAACGTTTTAAAGTTTGAATGGAGTTTCTAGGTGAAAGTATGAGGAAGTAGTTAAGTTTCAAAGACAAGCAAGTTTTAGCAGAATTGTAGAAGTTTCCCATTCATTTCAATGGGACAAATTAAAGGAAAAAAGTGTAATATTTTAAAAAGTATAATAGTAATAAGTACCAAAAGATATAGCAGTCGAAAGCAGAAATAGCAGAACAGTTTAGAGTTTGAATGGTAAAAATCGGCTGAAAACTGAGGGAGTAGTTAAGCGGCAAAGAAACGGAGCAACTAGAATAATAAAGGATAAAGAATAAAGAGAAACAGGATCTCAATAGTGTGGATGCCTACGGCATCCACCCAATAAAGAGAAACAGGAACTCAATAGTGTGGATGCTTAAAGCATCCACACAATAAAGAATAAAGAGAAACAGGAACTCAATAGTGTGGATGCTTAAAGCATCCACACAACTAGAAAAATTTGCATTTCCTGCGAAAATGCAGTGTGGATGCCTTCAGGGCTGAAGATATCTGCTGAAAAAAGCTGAAAAAGTTGAAAAAAAACAAACAACAAAATGTTGCCCTGAGCAGGATTCGAACCTGGAACTTCTGGTACCCAAGGCAGGTTCTCATCTCACTGCACCAAACTCTTTCTCACAAAGAAGAGGTGGAGAGACTGACAATTGTGCTGAAATGAGCAGAAGAGGCTGAGAATTGTGCTGATAAGAGGTGAATCAGCAGAATTTCAGCTGAAAAGAGTTGAATGAGCAGAATTTCTGCTGAAAAGAGGTTTTTGCTTGGTTCACGTTTACTAAGGCACTACCCAAAAGGCGCCACAATAGGCCACTCCAACACAAGAGATGACATAGAAGCTGCTGAGAATTGTGCTGATAAGAGGTGGAAAGGCTGAAAATTTTACAGAAGAGGTGAATAAGCAGAATTTCTGCTGAAAAGAGGTGAAAATTCTGCTGAAAAGAGTTCAATCAGCAGAATTTCTGCTGAAAAGAGGTAAAGAAGCAAAAAGATTAGCTGAAGAGAAGTGCTTGCTGAAGATGGCTGTGTGTGTAATGACACACTGGAGAGTGTCACGAAAGCAGAGCGCATGCAAGCAGGGAACATGTGTAGCAACTGTCACAGGTAGGATTCGAACCTCTGCCACCGGGTCACACGGCAGCTGCCCTACCTTCTGAGCCAAATGAGTTCTGGTCACAGGCAAAGATATGATGAGAGGGAAAATGTGCACTGTGGAGCAGAAGCTCAAATTAGCAGAAAAGAGGTGAAGAGGAAGAACTTTGTTGTGAAATGAGGTAAAGAAACTGAAATTTGTGCTTAAAACAAGTGAAAAAGCTGAACTCTGAAATCCTGCTAAAACAGCAGAAGAGGCTGATATTTTTCAGCTACTATTGAGCCAAACTGGTTCTCACGTAACTGAAAAAAGGTGGAAAAGCTTAAAATTCTAATGAAAACAGCAGAAGAGCCTGAGATTTGTGCTGATAAGAGGTGAAAATGCTGAACCAATCAGAGGTACTGCTTCTGTCTGCTTCATCAGGCTGTGTACTTGTATGTATTTCTGCCATAGACTGTTAACAAGAGTCTGAGGTCCATATTAGAAAAGCTGCTAAAATCATAAAACTTTGCAGAATTGTAATAAATTATCAATATGAATTACCGGTCTGTGATAGTGTATAAATTTGTAGTTAAAAAAAAACATGTGGGCCAAGGTGGATTCGAACCGACGGCCTTTGGTCTGAAGAGCCGTTTCATTACCAATCGCGCCACCTGGAAAGGGGGCGGGGTGCCTTAAAAAACAGGGTGATCAGCAGTCAGAATTTGATCGCAGTGAGAGGTGAAAAACGCCGTTTTTTTGGAGTTACAAAACGTCGTGTAACTCAAAAACTAGGTGGGATAGAAGCATAATTCTTGCACTTTATTGTGTGGATGCCCATTGAGGGCATCCACACAATAAAGAGAAACAGGAACTCAATAGTGTGGATGCTTAAAGCATCCACACAATTAAACTCTTTAAATAATAAATAATTTTCAAAAAAATAAGAGTCAACATGAAATAGTTTAGCCTTTTTGCTTCCTGAATCATCTTTATTACATTCTATAAAAAACATTCTTTAATAATTACATTTTTAGTAAGGAATGTAACTTTCGTTAGCTAAGAAACACAATTCCAGAATAACAAATATATTTTTCTGCAACATATCTGAATAACAAAAAAGCTTAACTTAAGAAATGTTAAACATGACATATTTCACGCAGTAAACATTAAAATTTTTACATTTTCAAAGCAATGAGTAACATATTCATACATAATGTATGTCATGTCATGTCATTTGATTCAACAAAGTGAAGTTAACTCTGAACTTTGGTTAAATAACAGAATTCCTCTGAAACTTCCTCAAACCAATGAGCACAATATTTCCTGCATGCTGTATGCATTCATGTTTTCCAAAACATTTTTTGTACTACTTAGCTGTGTTGTTTTTGAAAAAGTTGTTGTATCTCATTAATGTAAGTCTCTCAAAGCGTTCACTTGACAGTCTGTTCCTTCTGGGTGCACAAGATTGCCGAGGCTGCGCTTGATGGTGTGGCTGTGTTGTACCTCAGTGAAATGGCCTTAATCCTGGGAAACTGGCTAAGAACACCCAGCTCAGACCCAGTAGATTTCAAATATTCCATCACCTTTGTTTCAGCAGAGTAGGTACAGTCGTCCTCCTCAAATGAAAAAAAGTCATCAGTGGAGTTAGCAGGATTCTTGTGATCTTGAGCAGGTTGTTGGTCTTCAAGAGACAACCCATGGCACTCTGTAGTAAGCATTGCCCTAACCATGCCTTTTTTCTCTTCTTCTCTGATCCAGCGTAACTTAAATTTAGGCAAAGTGACTGCAGCCAGGAGAGCTTCTTTATTGTCCATCATTGAGGAAAAGCGCACCTTGATCGCCTATGAGAAAAAAAATACATCAGACACTTCACATAAGAGCATGATAAATAAAACAAAAATTCATTTTAGGGTAAGGCTATATATAGATTACCTTAACAATGATATCAGGGAGGGATGCTGTCAGCTTAAGCTCGTCCTGCAGTGCCAGCGTCCTGGACATTAGAATCTCCAGAGTTGGAAGAAGGATTCCAAAATAACAGTTCTCTTCTCCTTGCAATATGTCTAGTGCAACAGTGAGTGGCTTCAACGCGATACAATACTCCTTTAGGAACAGATACTCCCGATCAGTGAAGCATTCGATTCCAAACTGAGTGCAGACAGTATTTAATTCAGCGAGGGGAATGTCAGTGATCCTGGACAGAGCGTCGTGAAATGAATTCCATCGTGTTGAAACAGGTACTATGAGTTTTTTCTTGAAAAAATTGTCTAGCAACTCAGAAGCAACAGAAGAACGGTTTGCTTTTGTCCACATTGCAGAACACTTTGAAGTTGCACTTCTGTAGATGAATTTTTCCTCATTTTCTTGAAGCCATTTCTCAACATCATGAAAAATTAAGTTCAGTGTGTAAGATGCACACCTTAAGTGTGGAGGGAGAGAAAACTGTCCTTCAGATTCTGTGGAGAGGGTCTGCTCAACATCAGTAAATGTCACCTCTTCATCTTCTTTCGATTCCTCATCAGAGTCGGATTTTTGGAACATTCTAAAAGCTTTGATAAAATTGGACCCGTTGTCTGTCACGGTGGCTGTCACTTTAGAGTTCAGTCCATAAGCCGAATGTACTTGCTCGATTTCATTGCCGATGACATCATATGTGTGTCTCCCTCGAACTCTTTTACATGCTAGTGCTGCATGTCCTCGTACAAAAGTAGAAGGATCAATCCAGTGTGCCGTCATTCCGAGAAAACTTTTGTTATGGCTGGTCCAAATGTCAGTCGTGGAAATATATTCCAAACTCTTGAATGTCTCTTTAAGCTCCTTTTCCATGTCAGCATAAGACTTAGCTAAGTAAGTAGAAAACGTTTTTCGATCATGCAGTGCTGCTTTTTTGCCACACACAGGTATTTTGTTTAATATGCACCTAAAAGACGGAGACTCTACAGTACGCAGCGGTAGCATCTCTTCCACAACGTAGCCTGCAATCATTTTCTTAAGCTCACCTTCAGACACTTTCTGTGTTGCTGAAGTGAAATCAAGTTTCGTCTGCTTAGCAGGAGTTGCCATGGTGTTATCCATGGATGATGAAGATGGCTCACTCAGAAGGCTTTGTTTGTGCTGCCGTGTCAGGCGCTTCAGTAGATTACTCGTGCTATTGACAGCGGCCGATAATTTTTTCTCCCCAGGACATAGCTTACATATTACCGTAATGTTCTTGTCTGCTTGTTTTAGAAAAGTGAAGTGACAGGAATATTTCCCTTTCATAAAACAGGCCCCCGCTTCAGCCGAGTCTGACATCTTCCGCTGTAGAATACGACTATGCGGCAAACTGGCGCCAAAAGACGTGCACCTGCACTACAGCGATGTTAAAGCAGCAGAGTTTATTTTTACCTTTAGAAGATAAATTATTGAAATTAAATAATGATTTTCAGTGAGTTTAGTTATTTTACAATGTAACGCAAGTACATTGTAAGTAACTGTATTTAAACTACCTAAAAATGAACAGTAATTAGTTACTCTACTTTTTCAGTGGAAAAGTAATTTAAATACAGTAACGCATTACTTAGTAACGCGTTACACCCAACACTGTACATAATATACCAGAATATTGACACAATTCTACATTCTTGCCAAGAGTGTTTGCAAACAAACACAAACATTTGAAATTCACCATCTCATCTACAGCAATGATCTACTGTTTACTATGTGAGAGAGAAACAGTCCGTTTCATCTTCAACTACATGATAACAAGATTTTATTGTGTTGAACCATTTCTTAGATCTTAAAGTGAAGCCGATTACACTCAGACACTGAAGGAAACCGCTCACTGTACTTTATATATGTTGCACACTTGGATTAAAATGAATTGAAACCAGTGTGGCTTTGTGAGTTCGCCTTTACTGCATCTGCAAATATATACATTGACATAGCACAACGTTACACACTTTTGCAGTCTCACACAACTCTTATAGGCGCACTGCCTTATGGGTAGTCTTTAAACTCAAATCACTAATATTTCTTACAGTGCAACAATGAAATAAACATAAACAAAAGATAGTGTGATCCACAAGGTATAAATCCACAAAAGTGCCACGAGGTTTCCGCACAAACTAATGAATCAGATCTAGCTGCTAATCGTTAGCATCACGGCTAATTCACATCGCGACCAATAACTTATACACTAATGACACATAGTGGGGATTAACGGCCAACTTTCCCACATTCTCTGCAACCCCGTGGACTCATCTTGAAAGAAATCTCTCCTTTCGGGTCATCCGTGGATCGAGTTTCCTTCGAGACGTGGGCAGCGATAAGCAGAGTTTTGTATAAGATTAATTATTCAAAGTAAGCTCAGGTATGCCGTTCAGCGGGTTAGTTACAGCGCCGGGAGTAGCCTGGGAGAACAAAATGATACAGAGACTGCTTCAGGTTGCTTTCCCAAAATCAACTCAAAGTTTATTCTTTTGTGCAGGGTTTTTATAGGCAGAAGGGTTCGTGTGTCAACAAGTTTCAACCATATAAGGAAGTTCCCCCTAGCTCTGAAAGGGGCCTTCTATAATCTCAACATATCTTTTGACAGGTCCATTAAACACTAGACATTTAGAATCCTTTAGTGATATAAGTTTGCACATGGTAGAATACTACATGTAGTTATTTGCATTAGGAAATGTTTAACCATATATACCTAAAGGCACATAATCAATGGTGTGTGATCTTTAGCAGGCTGCAAACTTGATGTGCACTCGAGGAATGCACTGTCCTATTGTACCACGGCAGGATCAACGCAGCTATGCCTGTTCCAGTTTAAGTGCCTTCTTTACATATAGATGAACTGTTGGATTTTCCAGACCAGCAGGCCAAAGGAAGTTGCCGTGGGGTCACAGCAAGAGGAGATGAAGTTCAAACAAAGGGCATTGCAGAAACAGGGTCCTTTGTATAATATCATCAAAAACAATATCCTGTAAATGCTAACCGTAGTGCTAAAATTCACAACACCTCTGTAGATACATTTTAAGTTATTTACCATCTTGTATCTGCTTATCTGTGTGTCGGGTGGTGGCCAGGAGTGGAGGCCCTGGCGGACTGACCCCCAGCTGCCAAGACTGGCAATAGGGACATGGAATGTCACCTCTCTGGTGGGGAAGGAGCCTGAGTTAGTGCGTGAGGTTGAGAGGTACCGGCTAGATATAGTCGGGCTCACCTCTACGCATGGCTTGGGCTCTGGAACCAGTCTCCTGGAGAGGGGCTGGACTCTGTCTCAGTCTGGAGTTGCCCCTGGTGAGAGGCGGCGGGCTGGGGTGGGTATTCTAATATCCCCTCGGCTTGCTGCCGGTTCGTTGGGGTTTTTCCCGGTGGACGAGAGGGTTTGTTCCCTGTCATCTGTGCTTATGCGCCGAGTGGCAGTTCAGAGTACCCAGCCTTCTTAGAGTCCCTGGGGGGGGGGGGGGGTGCTGGAAGGTGCTCCACCTGGAGATTCTGTTGTCCTGCTGGGAGACTTCAATGCTCACGTGGGTAACGACAGCGAGACCTGGAGGGGCGTGATTGGGAGGAACGGCCTCCCTGATCTGAACCCGAGCGGTGCTTTGTTATTGGACTTCTGTGCTAATCACAGTTTGGCCATAACGAACACCCTGTTCGAACATAAGAGTGTCCATAAGTGCACGTGGCACCAGGATGCTCTAGGCCGTAGGTCGATGATCGATTTTGTAATCGTATCACCAGACCTGCGACCATATGTTCTGGACACTCGGGTAAAGAGAGGGGCTGAGCTGTCAACTGATCACCACCTGGTGGTGAGTTGGATCAGGTGGCGGGGGAGGACACTGGACAGACCTGGTGCACCTAAACGCGTAGTGAGGGTGTGCTGGGAACGTCTAGCAGAGGCCCCAGTCCGCGAGATCTTCAACGCACACCTCCGGCAGAGCTTCGACAGCATTCCGAGGGAGACTGGGGACATCGAGTCCGAATGGACCATGTTCAGCGTCTCCATTGCCGAAGCTGCTGCATTGAGCTGCGGCCGCAGGGTGGTTGGTGCCTGCCGTGGTGGTAATCCCCGAACCAAATGGTGGTCACCAGAGGTGAAGGGAGCCACCAGGCTGAAGAAGGAGTCCTATCAGGCTTGGTTAGCCTGTGGGACTCCGGAGGCAGCCGACAGGTATCGACAGGCCAAGCGGAATGCGGCTCGGGCAGTGGCTGAAGCAAAAACTCGGGTGTGGGAGGAGTTCGGAGAGGCCATGGAAAAAGACTTTCGGACTGCCTCGAAGAGATTCTGGCAAACCGTCAGGCATCTCAGGAGGGGAAAGCGGTGCTCTACCTGCACTGTGTATAGTGCTGGCGGAGCGCTGTTGACGTCGACTGAGAAAATTGTCAGGCGGTGGAAGGAATACTTCGAGGACCTCCTTAATCCCACTGACACGTCTTCCGAGGAGGAAGCAGAGTCTGGGGATGAGGGGAATGACCCGCCAATTTCCGGGGGCGAGGTCACTGAGGCAGTTAAACAACTCCTTGGTGGCAGAGCCCCTGGTGTTGATGAGGTCCGCCCCGAGTTCCTGAAGGCTCTGGACGTTGTAGGGCTGTCCTGGTTGACACGCCTTTGCAATGTTGCGTGGAGATCAGGGGCCGTACCTGTGGAATGGCAGACCGGGGTGGTGGTCCCCATCTTTAAGAAGGGGGACCGGAGGGTGTGTTCCAATTACAGGGGGATCACACTCCTCAGCCTCCCTGGGAAAGTCTATGCCAGGGTGCTGGAAAGGAGAGTTCGTCCGCTAGTCGAACCTCGGATATAGGAGGAACAATGCGGTTTTCGTCCTGGTCGCGGAACACTGGACCAGCTCTTCATCCTCTCGAGGATACTCGAGGGTGCATGGGAGTTTGCCCAACCAGTCTACATGTGTTTTGTGGACTTGGAGAAGGCATTCGACCGTGTCCCTCGGGGTGTCCTGTGGGAGGTGTTGCGGGAGTATGGGGTGTCTGGCCCATTGCTACGGGCCATTCGATCCCTATACAACCGTTGCAAGAGCTTGGTTCGCATTGCCGGCAATAAGTCGGACTCGTTCCCGGTGGGTGATGGGCTCCGCCAGGGCTGCCCTTTGTCTCCGGTTCTGTTCATAATTTTTATGGACAGGATTTCTAGGCGCAGCCAAGTGGCGGAGGGCTTTCGCTTTGGTGGCCTCAGAATCTCATCTCTGATTTTTGCGGATGATGTGGTTCTGTTGGCTTCATCGGGTGAGGGCCTCCAGCTCGCACTGGAGCGGTTCGCAGCCGAGTGTGAAGCAGCGGGAATGAGGATCAGCACCTCCAAATCTGAGGCCATGGTTCTCAGCCGGAAAAGGGTGGAGTGCCCACTCCGGGTCGGGGATGAGTTCCTGCCCCAAGTGGAGGAGTTCAAGTATCTCGGGGTCTTGTTCGCGAGTGATGGGAGAAGGGAGCCGGAGATCGACAGACGGATTGGGGCTGCAGCTGCAGTAATGCGGACGCTGCACCGGTCCGTCGTTGTGAAGAGGGAGCTGAGTGTAAAAGCAAAGCTCTCAATTTACCGGTCGATCTACGTCCCTACCCTCACCTATGGCCACGAGCTGTGGGTAGTGACCGAAAGAACGAGATCGCGGATACAAGCGGCAGAAATGAGCTTCCTCCGAAGGGTGGCTGGCCTCTCCCTTAGAGATAGGGTGAGAAGTTCGGCCATCCGGGAGGGGCTCAGAGTAGAGCCGCTGCTGCTCCACATCGAAAGGAGTCAGCTGAGGTGGTTCGGGCATCTGACAAGGATGCCCCCTGGGCGCCTCCTGGGTGAGGTGTTCCAGGCATGTCCCACCGGGAGGAGGCCCCGGGGCAGACCCAGGACACGCTGGAGAGATTATATCTCTCGGCTAGCCTGGGAACGCCTTGGTATTCCCCCGGATAAGCTGGAGGAGGTGGCTGGGGAGAGGGAGGTCTGGGCCTCTTTGCTTAGGCTGCTGCCCCCGCGACCCGGCCTCGGATAAAGCGGATGAAAATGGATGGATATCTGCTTACTTGCAAATATATACATTGACATAGCACAACGTTACACACTTTTGCAGTCTCACACAACTCTTATAGGCGCACTGCCTTATGGGTAGTGGCTGGGCTTATTTACTCCCGCTAGAGCTGCTCATTTTAGGGGATACTCCCTCTTGTGGTGTAACGGAGGAATAACTACGCTTCCTGCACTATGTCATTTTTGGAGACTGGGGCACACATTATTTTACCACAATCAAAGAAAATACATATTTGAACAATCAGACCATTTAACTAACTATAATATTGTAACTAAAGATTATGGGGGGGTGTCCTGTTTTGTCCACAATGTCTTTCCTGTCCTTACATATAAAAGCTGGATGACAGTGCAGAACAACAGTTTGTAACATGTAGAAAATGCTCTGATGGTTTCCATCTGTACCTCGACCCAGATTGTTAAAACAACCTCACCCCAACCTTGCAATGCTTCATATCAAAGTTTTAGTAATATTCAATGTCCATTAAGATTAAATGTATCCAGCTTATAGGAAAAAGTCCTTGTGACTGATCCTTCTTTAAGGGCTCCAGACAGGTCTATATAACAGACCATTTTAACAACACAGTTATCAGGCTGTCACTGCATCCTGTGAACACTTTAAACTTTGGATCTAAATGGTACAATTAGCCTTGGGCAAAAAGTCAAAGTCCAGTTATGTGAGTACAGAAAACACGTGCATGATATTTGTTTGTGAAGGAGTGACGGGAACTGATGACACTGTATTTCCTCATACTTCTGGAGCTTTGACAAACTGACTGATGTTTGTTGTTGTAGATCTGCAGGCCCAGCATCCTGATGGAAGTCTGGTTAGGCTCTCTCATAAAAAGAAAAGTCCTCATCTCTGGTCCTCTGAGTCTTACAGGAGATAACACAGAGGTCAGATGGAGTTTATGTGGGTGCTTTAATGTCCAAGTGTCTTTTCTGCTCGCCCTGATATGAAAAAGCCTGAGTAGCCCTGCAGGTCAAATCTGATCAGTCGCAGCTGTTATGGCTAAATTTAAGAACACTGTCCATTTCATTAAAAGTAATGAGCAGATACTGAGGGCAAATTCTATGGCAACAAAATTTCAGCACAATAAGGTGTATGAGTTTGGAAGAAATAAAGTTTACTTACAGTAGTAAGGTGTTATTGTCATCAACTATTGATGGAGTTATTGACAAGAAGAATGTTGCTGAAATATGGAGAAAATATTACAGCAAAATTCTTAACTGTGTAAAGAGTGAAATATTTAGTTTATCTGATATTGGTTTCAATAATGGCGTGACTATTCAACCTGAAAAGTACAACTTGCCATTAAGAGAATACCTCCAAATAAAGCTGGTGGTTTAGACCAATTATCAGCAGCTGTCAAGTTAAATGAATGTCAAACTGGGTGTATGCTGGGGAATCTTCTTGTTTATCATCAAATGTACATTGAGGATTTGGCAATTTTGTCTCCTTTCAGTGCTGGTTTGCAGCAGATACTTGCAGTTAGTGCTAGTTATGGTGCCCAGTATGATATTGCTTTTAACCCTAAAAAGAGTTTTATTGTGATCGCTACAACTGAGGAGGAATTTTCCTTAAACTTCCAAGACGGACATCTGCAAGTCAAATGTTTTTTCATGAGTAATGTCCCAACTTTTCGTGCCTTACTGAAGAACTAAGTACAAATTTATGTGCCGTTTGAATAAATCGAGACGTTGTTACGACCCGGCTCAAAAGCCGCAACATAAAAAAAAAAAACCAAAAAAAAAACCAAACAAAGATGAATACCAGAGTGTTAGTGAGAAGAAGTTTTATCTTAAAATGGAATACCAGGTTGGCTAAAATGGCTGGTGCCACCAAGGCAAAGACAAGTGAGCTTCCCGGGAAGCTTGCCTCAGGTATGCTTTTATCCACACCTGACTAGGTGTGGCCAATTAGCACCAGCTGAACACATTGAGATGATTAGGGGCTGCAGAGGGACGTAACAACGTTCAACAGTAAAAGCTTTGCCAGTTCTTGACAGTTGTGGTGGCACAAAGTATGTGTCAAGGTTTTATAAACTTCGGAACAAGTGTCTGTATATTTTGTCTTTGTTGTTTAGTTTTAATGATATAATGACTCATTTTGTCTGAAATCAAATCAAATATGATATAACTGTTACTTTAAAAGGCTGGAGGAACCTGAGCTATTTACACCAAAACTAATTACAATTTCTTAAAATTGTAGTTAATTAAAAAAAATAATACCCAAATCACCTGAACTCTACTTTCTAACTAACCTACTGTGAGCTGAGTTTGCTTCTATCTTTGATGAGGAGAGGTTGGAGGAAGGATGAGCATAGCCAGGTCTAAATATGCTCTAATCCCCGAGTTCTGTGTTGATGATAATCACCCAACAGAACAGCAGCATCCAGTGGACGTATGATGTCAATCAACATCCTTCTGAATGATCCATCTAACATGGCAACAATGAGCAGATAAAAAGCCAAAAATCATCTCACAGAAGACAAAAGGGAAGAAGCCTGAATCTCTTCTTCACCTCACTTTTATACCTGCTCACCCTTTCCCTCCTACTCCTACTGCAGCATTTGAGTGCAACACAAATGGTTAGCTAACAGCCTGACAGTGAAATGTCTCTAGATGTATATGGATGTGGTGTTGTCTCAAACATAAAGCAGTTTTTATTTAAATGCTAAATAAATGTGCTGCTCAGATGAAACTAAACTGAAAAAAAGCGATTACAATATAAATATTTAAAATAAATAACAGGATCATGTGCTTCACCTCTCTCAACCTCAGTGCGGGTGTAATATCCTCTCTGTTGCACGTCATATTTGATAGAATCAGGAACAGATGGTCGTTCGGAGCACTTTTAGTGACGTGTTGGACTAATTTAACAAAGACAGCAACAAATGATCTGATGTGAAAAGCTTCAGGTGTATGAAGAGTGGAGGAAAGAAGGAGGAGCAGTGAAGGCACCTGAACACCACGGAAAACACCCACAATATTCAAAACAACTTTATTGTCCACTTTTTGTGTACAAAGTCATTTGTCTTTAATTCAGTCACATGAACATATCACACGCAGAAAGGACAGAGTGCAGTGAAACTCACCTGCACGGCACCGCCGACTACGCCTCGCCACACACCGCCATTGCCCGATTGAGGCCGGGGAGCCATCCGGCTGAACCTACTCCCCCCAACCGGCTTCCAACCTGGCGACAGGGCCCTGTCCATTCCGGGGGCTGTCCACGCCTCCAGCGGTGGCCGGCATGGCCCTGCACGGTCGTGAGCCCCCACTCACTGGCGGCTGGACTGGCGTCCATTGTGTGGGAACAGCTGGTTCTCGCTCTCAGCCCCAAGTCGCGCGGGACCCCCTGACACGGGGACCTCTATCTCCCCGCGCGGCTCCTCCATCGCCTCCGGCTGGAGCAGCTGCTCCAGCTCCCGGCTGGACAGAACCCTTGTTCACATCCTCTGTCACTGCCGCTTCTGCGCGCGGCTCCTCTTCCTCCGGCCGGCGCAGACCCTCGCGCGCCTCATCTGCCGCCTCCGGTTGGAGCGGCTCCTCCACCGCTCCCAGCAGGAACAACCCTTCACCCGGCTGTTCTCCCTCTTCCAGCAGGTGCGGACCCCCTCGCGCCTCGTCCACCACCTCCGGCTCCCGAGATGCCCCACGTGGCTCCTCCACCTCTTCCCCACTGTCAGGATACACCGGCGGGGGCAGCGGCGATGCTGACCAGGCTTGGAGCAGCATCACCAGGTTTGCCTTTCTATCCAGGTGACGCTCGGTCTGGACCCGCAGTCTTCACACTGGTGGCGCACAAAAGCCTTTAATTAATCCAAAATGCTACAGCAAGAGTACTGACAGGGACTAGAAAGAGAGAGCAGATTTATCCAGGCGGGCGTGATTGCGGATGCCGTGCAGGTGCGTCCGCACGGCACCGCCGACTACGCCTCGCCACACAAGGTCTTAAATAATCAGGCCCCATCTTATCTTAATGACCTTGTAGTACCATATCACCCTATTAGAGCACTTCGCTCTCGCTCTGCAGGCCTACTTGTTGTTCCTAGAGTATTTAAAAGTAGAATGGGAGGCAGAGCCTTCAGTTTTCAGGCCCCTCTTCTATAATAATGGATTGGATTTATATAGCGCTTTTCAAGGCACCCAAAGCGCTTTACAATGCCACTATTCATTCACTCTCACATTCACACACTGGTGGAGGCAAGCTACAGTTGTAGCCACAGCTGCCCAGGGGCAGACTGACAGAAGCAAGGCTGCCATATCGCGCCATCGATAGCCAACACTAGTAGGCGGTAGGGTAAAGTGTCTTGTCCAAGGACACAACGACGGGGATCGAACCGCGACCTTCCGGTTACAGATACGCTTCCCAACCCCCTGAGCCACAGGCTCTGGAAACATATTTGCCCCTCTATTCAGTGCTCCCTTGTCACTTTTCCAAACGCCTCCCATGCTATGGCTTTTTGATGGTGTTTTACTCATGGGAGATTACAGTCATCTGTCATGGCCCTGGGTCTTTTGACCCTAAACAGGACTTTAATATCACCAACCATTTCCATGTTATTATGGTGTATCCATATAAATGGCCCACCCTGTATTAATGAACAGGTGAAACCATTGTTTCACCTGTTCAATAATGACATCTCTTACCTTCTCAACAAAATCCAAAGTGTTCTGGATGTGGTGTTTACGGGACTGCACACACCCAGGACACCGGGTGTTTAAGCTGCTGCCGTCTGGCAGGAGGTTCAGGCTGCTGAGGTCCCGAACAAATAGACTCAAGGACAGCTTTTACAACAGGGCAATAGCCCTGATCAATGTAAATAGCTGACCTGACTGGCTACCTCCCTGGACCTTTTTAGGGGGGAGGTAACAATGTTTAAAACAATAACAATAATAATATTTATATTTATAACAAGGTGCAATAATAATTAATGTGCAATAATAATAGTGTGCAATACACATACACGTATTCTTCTTTTTATACTAAGTTAATATACTGTGTTGTGTTGTTTGCTGCGTTGTGATGTGTCATATCGTGTCATGTTGTGTTATATGTAGTGCCGACGCAGGACAGTTTTCCAATTTCATTGTACTACTGTACTATGTATGACTGTGCAATGACAATAAAGAGTTATCTTATCTTATCTTATCTTGGAGCTGCTCACAAATGGGTTGTGGACAGAAGACAGAAACGTCAAGGTTTTATCAGTGACCAAGCTGATCATCCACACAATTGGTCTTAAACGTAGACCCTGTTTATGTATCATCGGTAACCCATAACACACCTCTTTCACCATCTTATAATGCTGTGATTGCAGTCATTCCCCAACTCTCTGTACTGAATGGTACTGATAAGATAAGATAACCTTTATTAGTCCCACGCATAAGAAATTTGTTTTGTTACAGCAGTGGACAGTGCCAAGTTGCATAGAAAAATTTGAGAAAAAACACTGGAATAATATATCCATAAGATACTGTACACAATAGAATAGAATAAAATAAAATACTATATATATATATAATCGAATAAAATACAGTGGCTTGCAAAAGTGTGAGCTGAACTTTTGAACTTTTCCACATTTTGTCACATTACAGCCACAAACATGAATCAATTTTATTGGAATTCCGCATGAAAGACCAACACAAAGTGGTGTACACGTGAGAAGTGGAACAAAAATCATACATGATTCCAAACATTTTTTACAAATAAATAACTGAAAAGTGGGGTGTGCATAATTATTCAGCCCCCTAAGTCAATACTTTATAGAACCACCTTTTGCTGCAATTACAGCTGCCAGTCTTTTAGGGTATGTCTCTACCAGCTTTGCACATCTAGAGCCTGAAATCTTTGCCCATTCTTCTTTGCAAAACAGCTCCAGCTCAGTCAGATTAGATGGACAGCGTTTGTGAACAGCAGTTTTCAGATCTTGCCACAGATTCTCGATTGGATTTAGATCTGGACTTTGACTGGGCCATTCTAACACATGGAAATGTTTTGTTTTAAACCATTCCATTGTTGCCCTGTTATGTTTAGGGTCGTTGTCCTGCTGGAAGGTGAACCTCCGCCCTAGTCTCAAGTCTTTTGCAGACTCCAAGAGGTTTTCTTCCAAGATTGCCCTGTATTTGGCTCCATCCATCTTCCCATCAACTCTGACCAGCTTCCCTGTCCCTGCTGAAGAGAAGCACCCCCAGAGCATGATGCTGCCACCACCATATTTGACAGTGGGGATGGTGTGTTCAGAGTGATGTGCAGTGTTAGTTTTCCGCCAGACATAGCATTTTGCATTTTGGCCAAAAAGTTCCATTTTGGTCTCATCTGACCAGAGCAGCTTCTTCCACATGATTATGTAATGGAGCAAAGGTGATTTTATTTCCACAGTGTTTTTTTAAACGAGGGAAATCTTCCCCCAAACGGACAGAGCAGTGGAGCCGCCAAGGGAAAGCACATCTTCATTTATTTTGCGGTTGAGAGAATTATACTGTAGGTTGCGAAAGCATGATCCAGATAATGTTCCCTCTGATGCAGCCCTGCAAGATCAATTGTTGCTAGGATTGCGGGAGGGCCCTGTAAGTGAGGCACTGAAGGTCTATGCGTGGCGTAACCCAGATCAAGATTTTGCTGCCATACGCCAGGAGGCACTGCTGCTTGACTCAGAACATGTACAGGTGTTGAAGCAGGAGATACTGGAGGATGTCAAGGCACAAATGAAGGGATTGGCACAAGAGCTAGTAAGAGAAATTAGAGGCTCCACTCAGCCAGCTGTAGCTACTCTTCCGCCTGCACCTCAGTTTAGGAGAAGACCGCGACAATCAAATGCTAGCTGGGATGCACAAGGTCGGCCTATCTGTCAGGGGTGTAAACAAGCAGGACATATAGCTAGGTTTGCCAGACCTCCATGTCTTCCCAGCCAAGTTTAAACTAGATGACCCTGCTGCTGAGGTCCGAGGGGCGGGGACTTTTGGTTCACCTAAGGAATTAAGGGCCACAGAAACATTTATTGGGCAGTGTCCAACAGTGATCTTCGGGGCTTCAAGGCTTGTTAGATACAGGATCACAAGTGACTTTGATACAGGAGAGTTTGTTTAATGAGCATTTTTCCCAGGCTAAGCTTGAGAAAACTCCAACCGCCTTTAAGCTGAGAGCCGCCAATGGTCTGGAAATTCCCTATACCACCTATGCTGTCCTGGACATGGAAATAGAAGGTGTTAAGGTTCCTGGACGCGGGGTTGTGGTGGTAAAAGATGACCATTGCACGCACCCACTGATTGTTGGTATGAATGTTGTGACTGCCTGTTGGAATGTATTTAAGTGGCCGGAAAAGACTGCTCCTGTCCCACAGCAATTAACGAATCAACAGGCCTGGAGGACTGACTTCGCAACATGCAGAGGGATAGAAGCAAATAGAGTGGAGGACGGAATGGTGGGGTATGTATGGCTAGCTGGCCGACGCAAAATTACAGTTCCCCCAAGGAGTGAAATAATGGTGTGGGGCCGGGCTCAGACGGGTCCGCAAGGAACGGATTATTGTGCCCTGGTGGAGGCACTGCCTGAAACCCCTGATGTGGGGGTGGCGAGAACCCTTGTCATGGTAAGGGCCGGGAGAGTGCCAGTGAGGATTTGTAACCCGCACCCCTATCCTCTTTTTATAGGTCGCTACCAGAAACTGGGAAAGCTATCCTGCGTGGATGAGGCCGACGTACATGGCTCACAGGACCTGAGCCTGTCCCTTGGGACAGATGGTGTGGTGGAGGTGGCTCTGGTCGACAGTGGCGCCCCCACGGAGGAGGAGAGATTACCTGAGGAGATGAGTAAACTGATTGAAAGACCTGATCTGTCTGAACTGCAACAGGGCGAGCTACGTGCTTTATTGCTTAAATGGGAGAAGGTGTTCTCTAAAGATGACGAAGATTTTGGGAGGACTGACCTGGTGCATCATTGTATCCCCACAGGTGATGCAGCTCCCATTAGAGAGAGGTATCGTCCTTTGCCCCCTGCAATGTATAAAGAAATGAGGAGTCTCTTGGCAGATATGATGGAAAAGGGAGTTATCCGGGAAAGCTGTAGCCCGTGGTATGCACCCATTGTTTTGGTGAGAAAAAAAGATGGCACCTGGAGGTTCTGTGTGGACTACAGAAAATTGAATGCGGTGACACATAAAGATGCTTTCCCTCTGCCACGAATAGAAGAGACATTGACAAGCCTTACTCGAGCGCAGTGGTTTTCCACCCTGGACTTAGCCAGCGGATACTGGCAGGTCCAAATGGACCCGACGGACCGGGAAAAGACTGCTTTTACTACCCCAGTCGGGTTGTTTGAGTTCGAGCGGATGCCGTTTGGTCTGTGCAATGCACCCGCTACATTTCAACGGCTGATGCAGCACCGTTTGAGTGGACAGATTGCAGAGTCTTTATTGGTGTACTTAGATGACATTATCATTTATTCACCTGACTTTTCGTCTCATTTACAGCATCTAGATGAAGTGTTTCAGAGGCTGTGGTGTCATGGGTTGAAGTTACAGCCGAACAAGTGCAAGTTCCTGCAACAGGAGGTGAAATTTCTGGGGCATGTAGTGGATAAGTGTGGTGTAAGACCAGACCCTGATAAGATTTCTGCAGTGATGGATTGGCCGGTCCCTGATACCATCAGACAAGTCAGATCCTTTTTGGGCCTGGCTGGCTACTACAGACGTTTTGTGTCCGGCTTTGCTAAAATTGCGCGCCCTTTAAATGCAATATTGACAGGGGTCCCTGTGAACAAGAAAACAGACCATCGCAAAGTGCAGTGGTCCCCAGAATGTCAAACAGCAT
The DNA here is from genome assembly GCF_057382095.1 of Aulonocara sp. 'chitande type north' Nkhata Bay. NCBI lineage: Eukaryota > Metazoa > Chordata > Actinopteri > Cichliformes > Cichlidae > Aulonocara > Aulonocara sp. 'chitande type north' Nkhata Bay. The sequence continues at coordinate 15,532,382 of NC_141346.1, forward strand.
TTGAGGCCCTCAAAGCAGCTTTAACGCAAGCACCTGTTTTAGCATACGCAGATTACTCTCTTCCCTTTATAGTGTATACTGACGCCAGTGGCCGCGGGCTGGGAGCCATTTTGGCCCAGGTTCAAGAGGGCCAAGAAAGGGTAATAGCGTACGCCAGCAGAAGCTTACACCACACGGAACGGAATGACGCCAACTATAGTTCCTTCAAGTTGGAGCTGTTAGCCCTTAAGTGGGCAGTTACCGAAAAGTTTAAAGACTATCTGACTGGTGCACGATTCGTTGTGTATACTGATAATAACCCTGTGGCCCATTTACAGACTGCTCGCTTGGGCGCAGTAGAACAACGTTGGGTTGCCCAGCTGGCCTCTTTCGACTACGAGATCAAGTATCGTTCGGGTAAGAGCAATATTAATGCTGATGCCCTTTCTCGATTCCCCACTGTCCCAGCAGAGCACCCGGAGGGGGCTGGATCAGAGCGTGGAGTCACTTCAGCAGCCATTGAATTGACCTGTGAGGTAGAGGGGAGTGACTGGGCAGAAGCACAAGCTCGTGATCCGGATATTCAAGTGGTAAAGCAACTTCTGGAAGCCCAGGTCGCACCCACAAAGTTAGAACGTCAGACATTGTCACATGGTGTGCGACGACTCCTGCAGCAACAAAAAAGACTTTTTATTAAAGACGGAATACTGTGCCGTAAAGTGTTGGACGAATATACCCAGGAGACTCGTTATCAAGTTGTGTGTCCTAGTTCCAGGTGCCATGAGGTGTGGCGGAAGATCCATGAAGCTGCTGCCCATGCGGGGGTAGATTGAACCCGCTCTCGGATACGGCAGCGGTTCTACTGGGTTAACATGGAAGCGCAGGTACGTCAGTTTCATCTGGGTTGTGTCCCCTGTAGTCTACAAAAGGAGAGGGTAGAACCTAGGGCTCCACTGCACCCTATTTCAGTCTCATACCCTTTGGAGGTTGTAGGCATGGATTTTCTGTCCTTAGGCCGGCCCACTGACACTTATCAAAACATACTTGTGGTTACTGATCTGTTTACACGGTTCGCTTGGGCTATCCCTACAATAAACCAAACAGCAGAGACTACAATAAAGGCTTTGTGGAAGTATGTGATACAGCCGTTCGGTTGCCCAGGCCGACTCCACTCCGACCGTGGGTCTAATTTCGAATCTGCATTAATGAAACAACTCTGTGATACCTATGGTATAACTAAAAGCCGCACGACACCTTACCATCCTGCAGGGAATGGTAGTGTAGAACGTTTCAATCAGACCCTATTGAACATGCTTCGCTCACTAGAATCAGTTAGACAGAGTCAGTGGGTAGGAAATCTGCCAGAACTCGTCCATGCTTATAATAATACTATCCATAGTTCCACAGGTTATGCGCCTGCCTATTTGATGTTTGGTCGACACTTGAGACTTCCCGTGGACGTGGCATTAAGGCGTGGCCCCCCAGCAGGCGAGGCAGGATGTAAGTGAGTGGGTGTATTTTTTTTTTTTTTTTTTTTTTTTTTAAATTACATCAGAAACAGCAGTATGCGACATTACGTGATGGCAGAGCTTCAGTTCATCCTTTGTCATTTTTTTTTTTTTAATAAATAGGACAGGGGGAATGAATGAGAGAAAGAGGGGGAGAGAAAGAAAGAAAACCAAAGGGGAGAAGAGACGGTGAGAAGGGGGGGGAAGAGAGAGAAAAAAAAAAAAAAAAAGAACTCCTGGGTCACCTGTATGGAGAAAAAAAAACAAACAAACAAAAAAAAACAAACAGAGGAGACAGCAAACAACAAAGAGCAACATAATAATAGAGAAAACAAAGCACCATCACAATAAACTAGCTAGCCATAGATATCAATATTTACTAAATAATAAACGATATTGTGCAGCACGCAAGATAGACAGCGCACAGTGTGCTTTGAGGTAGCAGCCAAGAAAGCTTTAGTCCGCGTCTGTGAATACCCATGTGTGCATACCTGTGTGGATCAGCATGCTTGCATTCCAAAGGTTTCTCCATGTAATGATCTGCTAGGGAGTGTGGGGGGGCCACAGCCCCGTCCTCCAGGGTGTGAAGCGGGTATGGAGGAGATCAAAACTCCAGACATCCAGAGGCCCCCAGAGCACAAGAGACCATGGAAGACCAACAGAGGGGCAGCCGCGCCACTGTTCCAGTAAGAGCTGAGGAGAGTCCCAGATGAGGGCTCGCCCAGCAGCCGCGGAGCAGAAGTCAGGGGGAGTTGCAGTGACGCGCCCGTGAGCTCCGCCGGCCCCCAGCTGCGCCTGAGTGACCTCCAAAGGGGCCCGAGCGAGCCCCAGGCCCCAGGCCCCGACAAGCGGCCGCCAAGGAGTGAGCCGGTGTGTACCCGGACGCCCACCCCCAGACACAAAGAACCACCAACACACCGACACCTGAGGGAGTCCGCCACCGGCAGGGGAAGTGGTGGTGGGTGGAGATAGGCCTCCAAACCTTGGGGGGCCTGAGGTGTCCCCAGAGAGGTGGCGTCTGATACCCAACCTGACATATAGACACAGACATACAGGCACACACAGACACAAACATCCATTCCCACCCTCATGCTCTCATATGCACTCACTCCACACTCAACCAACGTGGAGACAGACATAAAGAGACGCTGTACACACAATCACACTCCCCAAGCGTACTCTACAAACCGGGTCTAGGTACCCTTGTCCCTGGAGGGGGGAATTGCACCCAGACCCAGGTGGTGTTACCCTTTTCCCTGCGGTGGGGAGAGGCAGACCACCCCAACTCCGCAGCAGCAGGGAGGCCCCACACCCCAGACCGCAGTCGGACGGCCAACTCCTCCTAGCCCTCCCGCTCCAGCAGGCCGCAGAGAATGGGGGTGGGAGAAGACTCCAAACCTCCCTCCACCCGCTCATTGTAGTGTTGATGCATATGTGTTCTAAGGTGCAATTAAAACCCAGGAGGGCATGGAGCTACCTGCCATGGAGCAGCAGGTAAGCGCATAGTCCCTCCTGCTAGCCCTCAATGACTAAGTGTATTTAAAATTGAGAGGTGGGCAACGACGTCAGGGGTGAGGTATACACCCTGATGGTAAATTGGACTCCGTGATTGTGCCCACCCCCAAGATCCTATATGTATGTGTAATGAGAGTGTGAATAATGTGAATGTCTAAGTTGTGGGATAAAATTGAGGCAGAGGCAGCCAGAAGGGGACGGGGGGCGGGGGGGGGGGGGGGGGGTAGCCTCCTCTGCACCCTGGTGACATACCCCCACTCCAAGGCCCTGCATGTGTGGGTGGTTGTGGAGGAGCGGGAAGAGGGAGGCAGCTGGAGATGGGGAGGGAAGGAAGGGAGGGGCAGGTAACCCCTCCCTGGGGCCAGCTCCCCCGCTGACCCCAGTAGGCACTCCCACCCTCCGCGACCCGCCAGGGAAGGGGGGCCCAGGCCCATCAGACCGGGGCCCAGTGCAGTAGCGCCCTCCGGCTTCACAGAGCCCTGGACAGTCCACCCAACCCCACCACAGAGAAAACTGCACCCACCCCACCATCCACACATCTTCCAGACTACATAAGACGGTAAACGCCCAGGCTGAGATCTTCCTCCACCTCTCCTGTATCTCCCCCTCCCGCAGAGAGTTCCTGAAGAGAAGAAAGCTCCTGCGAGATGTGACCATCCCCCCCACCAGATGAAGAGACCCCCAGGCGGCTCGACGCTGCATTTCTGATCAGCGCTCTCCTTGTTTGGCCTGTGAGTTTAGGTGGACGGCCTTGTCTTGGTAGGTTTACAGTTGTGCCATACTCCTTCCATTTCTGAATGATTGCTTGAACAGTGCTCCATGGGATGTTCAAGGCTTGGGAAATCTTTTTGTAGCCTAAGCCTGCTTTAATAACTTTATCCCTGACCTGTCTGGTGTGTTCTTTGGACTTCATGGTGTTGTTGCTCCCAGTATTCTCTTAGACAACCTCTGAGGCTGTCACAGAGCAGCTGTATTTGTACTGACATTAGATAACACACAGGTGCACTCTATTTAGTCATTAGCACTCATCAGGCAATGTCTGTGGGCAACTGACTACACTCAGACGAAAGGGCGCTGAATAATTACGCACACCCCACTTTCCAGTTATTTATTTGTAAAAAAATGTTTGAAATCATGTATAATTTTCGTTCCACTTCTCACGTGTACACAACTTTGTATTGGTCTTTCACGTGGAATTCCAATGAAATTAATTCATGTTTGTGGCTGTAATGTGACAAAATGTGGGAAAGTTCAAGGGGGCCGAATACTTTTGCAAGCCACTGTATATCAAAGGACATTTTGTTTGTTGAGTCTGCATTTTTATATTTTTTTAATGTATAAAAACTTGGTTTATGTAATACCCAGTTTTACCAGTAGATGGGAACAAAAATTTAAGTCCTTGAATGTCATTCAAGATCTCTGATAGGTTGAACAGGTTGGGATCTCTCCTGGTTCCAACTTTGAGCTGGGCACTATTGAAGTTTGTAAAAGTGACAAACCAATTTAGAAAACAGGAAAACTGAAATAGTAATATTCCACTGAAACCACCAGGTTTTATCCTTGTGAGCCTCCATAAAGGCCACAACATCTTTGATAAAGCATAGCTGGAAAATATGTGATTCTTTTCCAGAGTCCAGTCTAACATGTAGAAATTTGTTTTTTTTTTGTCAGCAGACAAATCCCAATGTTTGGATTTGCAGTTTGCAAAAAAAACCCAAAACAACAACAACAAAAAAACAAAAAAACATAAACATTTTTTAAAAAGCTGGTTGGTTTTTGATTGCCAAAGGACATAAGGTCAGTCTCAACCAGACAAACAGACACAACCTCCACTGAAACCACTCAATGATGTCCCTGCTGTTTCTAGCCTGCAGTTGTGGTTTAGTGTTTGTGTTCTCCTCTGAAGAGACATTTCCATTGGTTAGCCACAACCAAACAAGTCATATTTTCCATCTCATAGCTTGGTAAAGCCCACATACCCACACAGGAACGTTATACAAGAACGGAGGTTTATTAATCTGCCAAAGAAACCAGATTGCAGTCATAAGTCACCGAGCATAAATAACATTTACAAAACAATAAAGTTAATAAAGCATATTAACACATTTAAAAGATCATTGCCTACTTGGCAGAAAATTCTCTTAAAAATTATGTCTTTTTTGAGTCGTTTGAGTAAGGTTCAGTGAGAAAAAGGCGCAAAATATATAAAAGTATTTCAACAAGCAGTTGTACTCTTGAGATGCTGGGAGGACCAATCAGAGACCAGCAGTGGATGTCAGTGGTTGGATTGGTGGACTACTTCAGTGAAGAGTAGATGACGTCTGGCTCTGGTTCACAGTCTGAACACAAACACACACAGTTCAAACAACAGGAAACATGATTACAAGCTATGTAGTTCAATCAGCACCTCCAATCTCCACCTCTCTGCATCACACACAGTCCCAGTTCAGACTTTACTGGGAACCAGCTCAGGTTAATAAGACAAAGTTCTTCAAACACTGCCAACACTTTAGATGTGTCTTGAATCAATGAAATTTACAAGATCTCCTTCTTCTCCTGAAACTTGAAGAAGGTTTCTCAGACTCAGCCATATTTTTTTTTTTTTTTAAAAGGAACCCCCAACACATGTAGTATCTATAAAGTGCAGGGTGGTGTTCTTGTTCTTACGACTGCACCCAGATTTTCAACTATTCAGGTATTTGTTTACTGGGTAGTATTGGATAGTGTTGTTGGTTTGGTATGTCTGTCTGGTAACAATCATTTATGCAGAAACACTCTCAGGAGACCAAATGACCAAAACTAGAATTAGACAGCATGTGTTACATCACATATAATGAAACCACACAACAAGCAAGTCTATGAAAATGTTTTTGGCGTTTTTAGAACTGATTTGAAGGAAGTCACTGATTTTGTGAACCTGATATCCTCATGCATGTCATTTCAATGCCTTAAGGCTTCTACATTTAAGTCTTGATTTTGGAGCAGACAGAAGGTCCTCACTAAAGATCTGACACAGCCAACAGACTCATGCAGGCACAGTTTTTCTGCTGTGTTCCAGGAAATTCAGTCTGCTGTCTGATAGAACTGAAAAGCTTGACATCCTGACCTTGAGACAGGATGTGGTTAGCTTAGCTTAGAATTACAGCTAGCTTGGCTCTGTTCAAAGTTGACAATAGATAGCAGATGTACCTCTGGGAGTCTTTGATCTGATGAGTATTTGTCCATAACTCATGTCTTCAGTTTCCACTTCTGAGTGGGCTGGAGTGGGCTGCAGCTGGATTAGTCTCTGCAACATCAATTGCAGTAGTACTGTAATACTGTATTATAACACTACAGCTATGGCAATATGTTTTTGTTACATCCTGCACTGAAATTTTTTTTAAATGAGCATCAGATTTTCACAGGTTTTTTTTCCCCACTACATGCCTTTGCTGCAAGAAAAAGTTGACCAGAAAAAGCTGGTGGGTGTTTGGGTGAAAAAGAAGGTAGACGACCACAATGCTGTTATGTTTATTCTAATGCAAACTGATGCACTTCACCACAGAGCACAAAGTAAACAAGCTGTTATTATCTGCCAAATAAGAAAATACACAAGTTTCTCACTTGTCATCGGCTTTAGATTTACTGAAATAAAAAACAGGATGCTTGTTTAAAGAAGTCAAAAATATCATATCAAATGGCATTTAGTTTGTTGAGTATACCTTTTTATACATTAACAAGAATTTGATCTTGGTAATTAGTGTGTGCACCCGAATGAGATTTCAGACTCATTGGGAATGGTGTGGAACATATTACTCAGTAACGTCACTACCAAAGGTGGAGGACACTATTGGTTCCCTCAGCTTTTGGGTTGGAGAAAGGGCTCTGACTTTCTAAACACCAGTCTGGACTTGGCTTAGCAATGCTGGAACATTGAGGCATTTCACCAGAAAAGCTGGTAATGAATGCATTTATCGTATGTACACAAGCTAATTAGATTGTTTATTAGAACATTAAGACAATGTGATTTTTTTGAATCAAGCAATACACAGATTTACACAGCTCACAAGGAAATGTTACCTACTACTATGATGAACATGTTTAACATAAAGCTTACTAAACATCAGCCTGTTAGCATTCTAATGTTAGCATTTAGATTAAACCAAGGGGTCAGTGTGTAGAACTGAAATATGATGGAGACAAAGATCAGATGTACCTTTTGTCTTTGACTTGTTTTTCATCTCTTTGATGATGATTTGACCATAACTCACATCTTCAGCTCTCATTACTGTGTAGTTTGCAGCTGGACAACTTTCTGTGCAATAAAAGTTGTTCAGTCCCATTTAACTCAACTTAAATGGGACTTTATTAACTTCTCTGTTAAATGCAGAGAAAACCAAGTTCATGTTATTCTCAAATGCCAAAGAGTTGTTATCTAGGTCTACTAAGATAAAAACTATTCAAGGAACTGTAATTGAAATGGTCACAACTTACAATTATCCAGGTATCATTATAAATTAGAATTTTACGGTGGCCCTGAGAGGCCAAACGGACTGCAACTTCAGAAAACACTTGCAAAAAGAAAAATGCTGCAAAAAGAAAAACGCTGCAAAAAGAAAAACACTTGCAAAAAGAAAAACAATTGCAAAAAGAAAAATGCTGCAAAAAGAAAAACACTTGCAAAAAGAAAAACACTTGCAAAAAGAAAAATGCTGCAAAAAGAAAAACACTTGCAAAAAGAAAAATGCTGCAAAAAGAAAAACACTTGCAAAAAGAAAAACAGCTGCAAAAAGAAAAATGCTGCAAAAAGAAAAACGCTGCAAAAAGAAAAACGCTGCAAAAGCACACAAAGCACAACGGAAATAGGAAAAAAGACAACGGAAATGTTTCTGGGGAGTTATGTTGAAGCTCGTGCATAAATGAATTGAGGAGAGTGACATAAATTGAGATTCAATTGGACATAAAACCTGCAGATATAACGTCAGTAGCAAAAAGAAAAAAGGTTTGCCAAAGAATGTAAAAATCAAAAAGTATTCCTGTTAAATGTGTAGATTATTTAGCAAGAAAGCAAAAAGGTGACTCTCACCTTCAGGTGAGGTGTTTTGGTGAACACATTGTCTCACCAGCAGAACCAGTAACACCAGTAGAACCACAACACAGACTGATCCAATAGACAGCAAAACAGAGGGTGATGGAGATAGAAACAGAGGTGTGGATGTCGGTGGAGGTGTGGTGGTGTGTTTGTCTAAAATAAAGCAAACACAGTCATTAAGTTGTCGTCACATTGTGAATGTTGAAAGCTGCAGAAACACAGACAGGTGAGTGTGTCACCTGTGACAGTGATCCAGCTGGATGGAGACTCTCCATGACCGCTGATGTCACACTTGTAGAGGCCTTCATCAGACCTGGAAACATGCTGGATGGTCATGTGACCTGTAGGCTGCTTCCTGATGAGGGAGCCATCTTTATAGAAAGCAGCTGGGAGGTTGGAGGGAGTGGTCTTTGTTTTACAGAGCAGAGTGACGTCATCTCCCTCCATCACAGGGAGGACAGGACTCTGCAGGATCACTGATCCACCTCAACACAGAGACAAACTACAGCATTTCATCCATTTACACACAGCTTCATCAACACTAACTCCACACACTCAGCTTACCAGTGACTGTCAGGTTAACCATGTTACTGATGGGACCCTCTCTGGACTCACACCAGTAAACGCCACTGTCATGAGGCATCAACATGCTGATGTTACAAGAAGAACCAGATGGGTTTCCCCACCCATCTCCACACTGAGTGATGTTTCCTTTGCTTGTGTTTCTCCATCCAGCAGAGCTGTCGTCCTCCTCACAGCTCAGAGACACAAAGTCATATTTGAAAAACTGAGCGCCGCTGGGCCTCACAGTCAGACGAGCTGTGAGGGTTAAAATGAGGATCTGATGATCTTTTTACAAATATGATTCAATACTAAAATAAGTTTTGCAGAATGGTTCATTCATATATAAAGCTGAGCTCCATTGTGAAACATGAACCCAATCAGGTCATATCAGTGAGCATTTCTCAGGTTTAAACTGTGTTACTGACCTTGGTTTGTTGTGCAGCTCAGCAGTGAGATCAGAACTAAAGAGAAATGACACTCAGGTTGATTTGAGGTGAACATAAAGAACAACTCCACACAAACAGCTGACAAACACACAAACTCATCTCTCTTTGATCTTTGATTTGCTCACTTTCTGTTTGATGTCAGTACCATGCTTTAGTAAAGTTTGAGCAACATACAACCTTCTTTGCAAGCTCCTTTGACTTTGAGCAACATACAACTGGAGTGTGTATAAAGTTTAAAAACAACAAACAAGCAAAAAACATCTTTTGGGAGATCTCACAAGTATTGACAGAATTTAGATTCTTCGTGTTTGAACTCTGTCAGTACAGGGTTTTGGACCATGATCATCACTTTCTATCTTAAAACCAGCCCTGAGGGACGCTGGTTTAACTCAATGCATTAGCAGATGACAATGTGCCACATGGTTTAGAATAGAATAGAATAGAATTCAACTTTATTGTCATTGCACATGCACAGGTACAGGGCAACGAAATGCAGTTTGCATCCATCTAAGTGCTTAGTGATATAGATATATTAAAATATATATTAGTGTAACATAGTTAGAGTTGAAGTTAAATCCAGCTAAATGGGACATTGGCGCCACCTACTGTTGAAAAAGTCACCCTGCAACATTCACAAAGGGCAAGGAATTCTGGGTAATCCTCAGAATAATGGAGGATTCCTGCGAGGTAAGGAATGCGCAAATGTCATGGGGAGGAAAAATCATATCGCAGGCTGTTAAAGTAATACAGTCTGACCCGATTATTTTTGTTGTTTATACATCATTTGTTGCCGGTCATTTCTCCAGTCTTTATGTTGAACTGAGTGCACGTTTATGTGAGATTTATTTATTGGGAGGAGAGGAAACAAAATGGGAGCATAGTTAGCTAACTCTGTTGTTGCTTTCCCATTTAGATTTTGTGCTGATTGCCCACGACATTAAAAAGAGAGCATTCTAACCATTGCCTTTTTGTTGTGAATGCAGGTATGTGACTGTGCCACACTGTTTAGAGAATTTACATTGTTTCATGTACAGCTTTAAAATATATTTCTATATTCCTTTCATTTGGGAAATTTAACATGCAATGTTAATGGTGTTGAAGTTTTTCTATTTTGGTTGTAAAAATTTACCACTATACGATCACACTGCAAGTGGAAATGTAATCCTGAGAATAATGGAGGATTCCTGCGAGATTTTGTGCTGATTGCCCACGACATTAAAAAGAGAGCATTCTAACCATTGCCTTTGTGTTGTGAATGCAGACCAGAGAAGACACTACACAGAGGTCACATTAGCAATAATATAGATATGTAAGTATATTGCAGAAATGGGTCTATTATGTTATAATGTACACGGTATGAAGTATGTTGTGAATATTCTATAACTATAAGTATGTACAGGCTGTAGTGAGTACAAGCTATGTACAGGATATGGACAGGATATAAATATGAAAAACTATACAGAATATGAAATAAATAACTTTACAGGAATCTGAGATATACAGTTATACAGAAATGGGAACTATGCAAGTTGTAAACAGTTGTAGGGTTAAAAATTATCGTATGTACAGAATGATTATTTACACTGAGCTATACAGTAGTGCAGTTAAGATAAGTGAGGGTGTGGATAATTTCTACAGAGGCTATATAAAGTGCTAGTGGTTGTAAGTGGTGGTTCACTCCATGTTATTATTGTGTGTTTGAGGGTACAGTTGTCCATTGTGTGTGTGTGTATGTTCAGTCCATGAGTTTAACGTGGGTCAGATGTCAGGAGGCAGAGTTCAGGAGTCTGACAGCTGTGGGGAAGAAGCTGTTCCGGTACCTGTTGGTCTTAGTCCGGAGGCTCCTGTAGCGCCTCCCAGAGGGCAGGAGGGTGAAGAGTCCATGTGATGGGTGACTGGGGTCTTTGATGATTTTCCCAGCCCTTTTCAGACACCGCTTCCTGTAGATGTCTTTTATGGCAGGAAGTGGTGCTCCGGCGATGCGCTGGGCAGTTTTCACAACCCTCTGCAATGCCTTCCGGTCCGAGGCTGAGCAGTTCCCGTACCAGACTGTTATACAGTTGGTCAGGATGCTCTCGATGGTGCAGCGATAGAAGTTCACCAGGATGTCTGAGGACAGGTGGTTCTTCCTCAGAGTCCTCAAGAAGAAGAGGCGCTGGTGAGCCTTCTTGACCAGCTTGGAGCAGTTGGTCGTCCAGGTGAGATCCTCGGAGATGTGGACTCCCAGGAACTTGAAGCTGCTCACATGCTCCACAGCCGTCCCCTTAATGTGGATGGGTGGATGTGGGTCAGCATTCCTCCTGTAGTCCACGATGAGCTCCTTGGTCTTCTCGGTGTTAAGCAGCAGGTTGTTTGTGTCGCACCACTCAGCCAGACGATCCACCTCCTCCCTGTAGGCGGCCTCATCGTTGTCACTGATGAGGCCAATCACCGTGGTGTCATCTGCAAACTTAATGATGGTGTTGGAACCATCAGCAGGTCTGCAGTCGTGGGTGAAGAGGGAGTAGAGGAAAGGGCTCATCACACAGCCTTGTGGTACACCGGTGTTCATTGTGATGGTAGATGAGCAGTGGTTATCCAGCCGGACATGTTGGGGGCGGTTGGTCAGGAAGTCCAGTAACCATTTGCAGATGAGGGAACTGATGCCCAGGTCTGTCAGTTTCCTGATGAGTTGTGAGGGGTGGATTGTATTGAACGCTGAACTGAAGTCTATAAACAGCATTCTGGCGTAGGTGTTGTTGTTGTCTAGGTGTGAGAGGACAGAGTGCAGTGCGATGGAGACTGCATCCTCTGTGCTCCTGTTCTGGCGGTATGCAAATTGGTGGGGGTCCAGGGTGGGGGGGAGACAGGATTTGAAGTGTGCTAGGACCAGCTGCTCTAAGCACTTAGTGATGATGGGGGTGAGTGCTACTGGGCGGTAGTTATTGAGGCAAGATGGGTTGGAGTTTTTGGGTATCGGGATGATGGAGGTGGATTTGAAGCAGGCCGGTACCACAGCGTGGGCCAAGGACAGATTGAATATGTCTGTGAGCACTCCTTGTAGCTCCCCAGAACACGGTCTGAGAACACGCCCGGGTTTGAAAGCAGCACTCATGTCTTCCCCTCTGTTCCCCCCTGATTTCCTGTCCATCTCTACTTACTATCCAATGAAGGCAAAAAAACAAAAAAAAAAAACCAAAAAGCAGTGGGCGCTGACCTATATTAACTAAATATATGTAAAATATCCTCTACTTTTAAATAACACAGTAAAGTCATGTGTCCACTGTGCAGCTGTGTTGATATAACGAGTGAATGATTTGAGCTTTTCACTGCCTGCTGTATTTCCTCGACTCCTGAGCAAAGATAAAGAGTCAGTTCAGACCTGCAGTTGGTCCTCGTGGTGTTTTGAACTTGAATTCAGCCTGATTTGTTTTTCATGTCTTCTCCTCCATCATCAGTTATCAGGAGAGCAGACAGTCAAAGTACAAGAATTCAAACAAACACAGAGATTCTACTTACAGAGCAGACACAGCACAGATGTTTCCTTCATCGTCCTTCTCACTCATTTGAGCTTTTTTTCGTTTCTGTCACTGTCACCAAGTAAAGCCCGCCCTCTTCCTCTTCAGAGGAAGAGGGCGGGCTTTATGTTCACCTCAAATCAACCTGAGTGTAATTTCTCTTTAGTTCTGTGCTCACTATTAGTGCAAAGACAGTGGTGAACAAATACAGTCTAAAAACTAATGCAAGTGATAAAACTATTTGTCCTCGAAAGAGGACAAAGGTCACTCTTTCGAGGATGCCAATGTTCACATTTTGGACAGAGAGGACAGATGGTTTGAAAGAGGAGTGAAAGAAGCCATTTACATCCACTGTGAGCGACCATCTTTGAACAGAGGCGGTGGTTTACGACACCAACTCTCTGCCATCTATAATCCAGTTTTGAGATCCCTTCCCAGACGCCTTAACGCCCACTCACATCCTGGGCCATCTGACCTCAGGAAATCACATGATAGGGTGGGGCCAGGTTTCACAATGAGCTCACCCGAAACCCTGGCTGATTGGGACCCACATCCACTTTCACAACTTGGCTCATGTGATTAGGTGGAGGATCATCAGGGGGTCCTTTGTCCCTCTTCGGGGGGAAACTCCCACTGGGTTTGAATCTGGGACTCTCCACCATTTGACCTTAGACCTAAAGAAGCTTCTCGCATGTGAGGTGAAACGTCTTAAAGGAACTGAAAGAAGTCCAGACGCTTTTCTTTCCAAGCTCCTTTGACTGCAATGACCTGGATGACTGAGAACCTTCACAGACAAAACTATTTAAACATATAACTTATAAACCAGTGAGGTGTCTGTGACGTTTCTAGGTTTATACAAAAAACAAAAACAAACTTGAATAATAAAATCTCCTCTGCTCTCAGTGATCTGTAGTTTGGTGTATGAACAAATCCATGTCCATGTAGTGGACGTCCCCCTCAGTGAGAGAGGCAGATATGAGCTGAAACACAGGAATCAAACCAGGGACGCTGCTGTTATGGAGCTGAACTGGAACCATTCAGACACTGAGGCCCTCTGAACACATTTTAATTACAGCTGTGCAGAGACACACTGATGACCAGTGTTGGGACTAACGCGTTATTAAGTAACGCGTTACAGTAACTACGTTATTATTGTGGTAACGAGCACGGTCACTAGTTATTATGCCAAAACCAGGAACGCGTTACTCGTTACTGGGATTTAGATAGGCTCGTTATTCGTTACTTCGTGTGGTGGCTGCGGAGCTTCCACAGATTCAATAACATTAGCAAGTGGTGGAAGCCAGCAGGTGGATGAAAGAAAAGGGAGGCAAGAGGAGAGACCCGAAGCGGCCGCTGGTCCGAGTGTCACGTGAAGTGAACTTCAGGTAAGAAGTTATGACCTGCAGTGTATCTGAGTCACATTTATGTTTAGGGTCGTTGTCCTGCTGGAAGGTGAACCTCCGCCCCAGTCTCAAGTCTTTTGCAGACTCAAAGAGGTTTTCTTCCAAGATCGGCCTGTATTTGGCTCCATCCATCTTCCCATCAACTCTGACCAGCTTCCCTGTCCCTGCTGAAGAGAAGCACCCCCAGAGCATGATGCTGCCACCACCATATTTGACAGTGGGGATGGTGTGTTCAGAGTGATGTGCAGTGTTAGTTTTCCGCCACACATAGCGTTTTGCATTTTGGCCAAAAACTTCCATTTTGGTCTCATCTGACCAGAGCACCTTCTTCCACATGTTTGCTGTGTCCCCCACATGGCTTGTGGCAAACTGCAAACGGGACTTTTTATGGTTTTCTGTTAACAAGGGCTTTCTTCTTGCCACTCTTCCATAAAGGCCAACTTTATGCAGTGCACGACTAATATTTTTCCTATGGACAGATTCCCCCACCTGAGCTGTAGATCTCTGCAGCTCGTCCAGAGTCACCATGGGCCTCTTGGCTGCATTTCTGATCAGCGCTCTCCTTGTTCGGCCTGTGAGTTTAGGTGGACGGCCTTGTCTTGGTAGGTTTAGAGTTGTGCCATACTCCTTCCATTTCTGAATGATCGCTTGAACAGTGCTCCGTGGGATGTTCAAGGCTTGGGAAATCTTTTTGTAGCCTAAGCCTGCTTTAAATTTCTCAATAATTTTATCCCTGACCTGTCTGGTGTGTTGTTTGGACTTCATGGTGTTGTTGCTCCCAATATTCTCTTAGACAACCTCTGAAAATTTGATAACTTTATTTAGAAAAGTTAAGGTTTTTCAGCATACTGCCCTGTGAAGCAGCTAGCTAAGCTCTCATTTGGTGGGTAGTTCAGAAAGCCATGTGACCAAAATACATGCTAAACATGCCGCATACATTTTAACTTTACTTAGTTTATGACGATACACATAACGGGTACAAGGTCGCTTCTGTGTGTGGGGGTAACTTTTGCCATATTTTTATGATAGTTTTATGTTTCCTTATTCAAAGACCAATTTCATGAACATCAACTGTTAAAGTAAAAGACTGAAATGATAATATACTTATAATCATATATTTTACTGAACTAGAGGAAAGTGAAGAAGAACTATTTCAGGGAGACTGTACTGTGTGTATTAAGTCTTTTTTATTATTTTATGTGTTTGTGGGGTGTAATGGTGGCAGTATTTGATCAAGGCATGGATAAGTGTCTGGGCATAGAGCGACTGATTTTACAAAGGAAGCTAAAACTACACTGTATCTGGAAAATTGTGCAAAATTGTGTTTGAGTGAGAGGGAAATCTGTGTGCAATAGTTTAGTTTAAAAGTGATGTATGAATGTGCTTTGGTTAGTAATATTGGAGAAGAACTACTATGAATAAAGTTTAGCCTTTTTGAAAATGTCCACTGTGTAAGTTAACAGACTTAACAATATCACAGCTTTATCAATAAGATACAGAAGAACCTGATATATTTATATATGTCATAAAATTTGCTTTTAAAAGAAAGTTTTAGGTTATATCTCAGATTTTTTTTTCTTTAATGATGCCCATCAGAGAAACATAAAGTACAGATGTCACAAAACTTTTGACCTTCCTACCGAACACAAAGGTCTGAAGGATCTTCCAGGAGAAGTCAATTATCCTCTATACCGTGAACCCAGGATTAATCCTGAAGTTACCTGGATAAAACAAAATCCTGTTTCTGGCCTCAGATCATCAGTGAGCTGTTTTTGGTTCTCATTTATCACTTTATATGAGATTTTAAATTATGTACCTGAATGCAAACACGTTTAAAGGAATTGATTTGAAACTTGAGTTTTGGAGTTTCTACTAAGTTCCAGTCTAGTCTAGTTCTAGTCTTGGTTGGAATGTCGCTAAAATGCAAAAAGACTGACCCAAATTGGTTTAATGGTCATCTGGTAGATGTTAAGCGGTGAAACTGCTCTGATGTAATACCCAGAATAACCAATAGATGGTGGATTTGAAATATGAGCCATGGTAGGTGGAGGTTCATGAGATCTGGTCAGGATGGAAGTCCAACCTGACTCAAATGTTCATGAGAGTATAGTTTCAGACACACAAAAGGACAGAAAAAATGCATCTGTCCATTCGCTTCCACTTATCCTTTTCAGGGTAACAGGAGGCTCTGGAGCCTATCCCAGCTGTCATAGGGCAAGAGGCAGGGTACACCCTGGACAGGTCGCCAGAGTGTCGCAGGGGTAATACTCAGAGAAATCCAACCATTCGCTCTCACATTCACACCTATGGGCAACATAGGCTACGTTCACACTGCAGGCGAAAGCGCATCAATCATCCTCTATCATGGTATGACAGTGTGAACGGCACAAATCCGATATGGGTCACTTTCGTATGTGGTACTGAATCCGATACATATCCGATATTTTAGAAAGCGACTGCTGTTTGAACCGTCATGTCGCATTAAATCCGTCTTTTACGTCACTGACACAAGACAGACGCCAATTATCAGCTCCGGAGAAGCGCCGGAGAAGACATCGTGAACGCTTCCTGGCCATCTGCTGAAACTGCTGGGAAGACAACGTTGGAGAAATGTAAACATTTTATTTGTTCTGCATAATCTGCAGATTCTGACAGAAATCTGCAACTATCCTTTGAAGCACCGCTCCTCTCTAAAACAGCAATAAGGATCATTATTAGGTTATTTACATTATTATGTAAATAACAAAATAACTTAAAGCAAAAATTGGGAAACGTGAAGTCCGAAGTCTTTATATTAAGGCCATCAGTGAAACAATATTGTTTGCTCTGGGTCTAAACAGAGCGTGTTGTGTGTGACATTTTCTTTTGCGCATGCGGGCCGCTTTGAGCGTTCACACTAGAGAGCGTTTGCTGTCGCATTTTATTTGTAGTGTGAACGAGCAGACAAAAAAATCGGATTTGATCAAAAAATCGGAATTGAGCATTAAGACCTGCAGTGTGAACGTAGCCTTAGATTGAGCAATTAACCTATCCCCACTAACTGCATGTCTTTGGACTGTGGGAGAAAGCTGGAGTATCCGAGCAGAAGCAACACAGAAAACACCACACAGAAAGACCCTGGCCTGATGGTGGAATTGAACTTAGGACCTTCTTGCTGTGAGGTAACAGTGCTAACCACTGTGCCACCTTTTATTTCAAAACTTCTAATTAAAAATCATTAGAGACAAAAAAAAATGTCATGTTTAAATACTGGACATTTTCGTATTTAAACTTTATGAAGCATAAAATTTTTTACCATGTCAGCTGATATGTTTTGGTTTCTGAGTGTCCAAGGACATAACATGTTTCAGACACCACATCCTGTATTGAAGTTGTATTGAACAATGTCACTGCTGTTGTTAGCCTGCAGTTTGCTGTTTCTTTCCTGACTATCGCATGTCCGCCATTACCTGCCAAAACCAGAAGTGACATTGTATTCTGTGGGAAACGTATTTTTTTTCCCCTAAAGGCATTTATAAAGATATGCTGTTGTTTTTTTTTTTAAATTAATCTCCAAACATTGATTCTGTTCATCTGCACCAAACACTGGTCCACCCCAAGGATCGGGTCCCCCGACACAAACAGAGTAACATAGTGTACGCTGTTAAGTGCAGAAGGATTGCCAGGATTTATACATCGGGGAAACCAAACAATCTCTGGCGAAGCGGATGGCACAACACAGAAGAGCTACCTCGTCAGGCCAGGGGCCCGTTCTTCGTACGTCGCTCACTACATCCAAGATCAAATGACACATCCAAGACCAAACCATCGCGCTAACCGTGAGCTCGCTAATCCGGTTCCCCGAACACACCTGCTGTTGACGATTAGTACAGCTGGCTGAAGTAATGTGCGATCACTGGGTGTTGTAAAAGGGGATACGCATCGATAGCAGAAACAGTGATCGGCAACCCTCTGATTGGTCGGCGAAAATGTCGAAGGAGCGCGCTCGGTATTTTTCGGCAGCAGAGCAAGAACTCTTGAGTGAGGGATTTCAGGAGTTTCAGAGTTTAATCAGAACGCAAGGGAACACTGCAAAGGCTGCAAAAGCAAGGAGAGAGGGCTGGCAAAAAGTTGCTGACAAATTAAACTCGTAAGTAATCTAATAATAACAATAATAATGGAGTGGATTGATATAGCGCTTTTCAAGGCACCCAAAGCGCTTTACAATGCCACTATTCAGTCACTCTCACATTCACACACTGGTGGAGGCAAGCTACAGTTGTAGCCACAGCTGCCCTGGGGCAGACTGACAGAAGCCAGGCTGCCATATCGCGCCATCGGCCCCTCTGGCCAACACCAGTAGGCGGTAGGGTAGATGTATTATATTACACTATATTATCCAATATTATATTACATTATATTATATTATGTTACATTATATCCTCTTTCACATTAGAGCCACAACAGGACCCACTAGAACATGGGAACAAGTAAAAGTGAAATATGAGAATATTCTACAGAATGGTAATATTTATCACTTATATTGCTTTTAGTCTCTTGGAAAGAGACCCTGAAATAATCTGTTTGTTTGTTCATAACAGCAACCAAGAAAAGGGCAGAGCAAAAAAAAGACAGGTGGTGGTCCTGCACCCCCTCGTCAACAAGTTGGTTAAGTAAATAATACCCTCACGGGAATATCGATATCTCTCAATGAGCACACTGTCGCGCTGAGCTAAAGGATCCTGTCTATCCCGCAATATACGCTGGATTCTGAGGACTCTCCTTATCAATCTTGCACCTTCCGCAATGGGTGGCTCGCGTATACGGACAGGACATGGCTGCGACAGACTTCCCAAATCCACCTTCGCTTTTATAGCCGTGGTCTCTCATCTTGATTACACGAAGTAATTTACAATTACTACTCTGAAATATGGATAACATCTGTAATAATCACATACATGTAATAGAATGTTAATAGTACATTTCCCTTTTTTGGGGAATGACCTGTATGTATCTGTGTGACATCAATAAAAGGATCAAGTGCTGCATTATCTTTAGTTACATTGATGTTATTTATTTATGGTGAAACAGTGGTGGAATATCGCTGTTGCTTTCGTATAAATGAAGCGGACATACCTGCGTGGCCGCGATCTAATCCTGTTTACATAAAGTAAACCTGCTCCCGAGCAGGTTTACGCTTACGGCTCTGTTGCTATGACAGCAAGTCCCGGATGAGCTTCGGGGAACCGAACGATCCAAGATCACGCGAAATCGTCAACAATCTAATCCAGCTAACCTACTTAGCGAGGTACGAAGAACGGGCCCCAGGACTCTGCAGTCTATTTACACCTACAGGCCAGTGGACACTCTTTCAATGATGAGGATGTACACATCCTGGACAGGGAGGAACGCTGGTTTGAGCGCGGAGTCAAAGAGGCCATTTACGTGAAAAGGGAAAGACCATCTCTGAATCGAGCAGGGGGCCTAAGGGTACATCTTCTGCCATCTTACAATGCTGTGATTGCACCCACTCCCCAACTCTCTGTGAATGGTACTCATGACCATTGATCAGTGGTTGTTGATCAATCGTCCAGAATCAACTTTTGGAGTAAAGTTTATTAATACTGCAAAGATAACAGACCACAGGCTTGGGAATATTAGTCAACAAGCACAAATAACATAGTAATGGCACTGAGGTTACTACACATAAAATATACAAACATGTGTATAAAACCTTTTTTTGATCTGGCAAGAAAAAATACACTCTTAAAATGGCAGTTAAAATATGTGTTTTTTTAAATAGTTTGTCTAATTTGGTGTGAAAAAGACAAAACTGATAGGTTTGTAGCATAAACCTATCAGTTTTGTTTTATTTGTTTGTCATTATTTGTTTGTTTTTCAGTTTATTTTATTCGCTGGAACGTTAAGGACAATTTACTACACAGCAAAAGCAAAACACAAGTAGGCAAAGTTCTTTGTGTTACTCATGCATGAGGGAGGCCTGCCTGGAGCCAAGTGTCGTTCCACCCACTTGACCTCCGTCAGACTCTCCTCCGATCCCCCGCAACACTGTTCTTTTATTGTGGTTACATGAATATGCATAGGTTCATTAACATATGAAGTTTCATATAGGTATAAATGTGGACAAAGAATACTGTGTAAGTGTGTGTGTGTGTGTGTGTGTGTGTGGGGGGGGGGGGGGGTTCAGAGTGTGACCCCATAAAGACTTCCCTAAACCTGCTGGTCTGGAAGTCAGTTCATCTAAACAAAAGGCACTTAACCTAAAACAGACATAGATACGTTTATCCTACCACAAAACAATAAGAGAAGGTACGACCTGTCCCATGCTCCCAGGATGTGGGTGTGAGTGCCAGAACACTCTGGAACGCACACGAAGTCTTTGCAGACTCCTAAGGATCACACATCCTATCACTACACAATCGATTATGCACCTCTAAGCATATATGGTTAAATATTTCTAAGCATAAATGACAATCTACGGAGCCCCGCAGGGGACATGGGAGAAAAAAAATTAAGACGGACTTTTGCGAGATCTCGCAAAAGTTTTGCGAGATCTCGCAAAACTAATGCGGGATCTCTTAGTTGTAATATTACTCTTTCTGGGTCACAAAATACACTTTTAAGATATTTTGAGATGTGAATGTAGTTGTGTAAATGTCAGATACCTGCTCGGTTTACAAGACGTCACATATTTGCAAAAGTGCTCCGACGTTTTCGGAGATCTGACACCCACTAGCTCAAAGCTAACAGGAGGTCGAGACCTACTACAGCCGGGAGGCACATCGTGCCTTGACCTCCCGGTTGGCTTCGAGCTCGCGGCCTCCGAAGAATGCGGCTAAAACCTTTGCTAGATCTCGCAAAAGTCCGTCTTAATTTTTTTTTCTCCCATGTCCCCTGCGGGGCTCCGTAACAATCAACAATATAAACCTGACAAAAACATAAACAAATTCTTTCAGGATGTGGATGTCCTCTGGTGTGAGGTGCTGGGGGGACCAGTTAGAGACCAGTAGCTGGACATTAGTGGTTGGACTGGTGGACTACTTCAGTGAAGAGTAGATGACGTCTGGCTCTGGTTTAAAGTCTGAACACAAACACACACAGTTCAAACAACAGGAAACATGATTACAAGCTTTGTAGTTCAATTAAGACCTCCAGTCTCCACCTCTCTGCATCACACACAGTCCCAGTTCAGACTTTACTGGGAACCAGCTCAGATACAAATCACAGAGCTTTCATACTGCTCACACTTTAACTGCATGTTCTAATGTGTGCTTTGTTATAATGTTGGGGTTTGTTATCAATATTAAAAGGTTGGCTATAATCAACAGAGCCACAAAACAGTGACACAGAGATTACTTGCTAATATGATTATTTGAAATGTTATCCATGTTTAAAATGAACAGAATCTACATGAAATTTTTCATGATTATTTCCTTTACAGTGGAAATTTGCTGTCTGGTTCTATTTCTAATCTGCAGGATATTTCGTGTTTGTTGTCATGTGATGATCATATTTGATGGGAGGTTAAACGATCATCAGGTAAAGAAAAGGAGGAAGTCATTTGCTTTTTCAAGACTTGCTGAGTTGACTGTAATGGAAGCACTCTCTGGACATTAAAAAACTTCAAAAATGACTGCAGGTATAACAAGAGTGCTGTTATATTATTACATCTATGGCCTTTTTTATGCTTAGGGGTGCATGAATTTAGATATTTTTTGTAAAATGGAACAGAAGCCTGAGAACTTTCAATACAGTTTGCACTGTGCAGGACATTCCATTAAGTCACTGTGTGTAAATTTTAGACTACTAAATGTCAGTATATTGTAGATTGCAACTTCTTAAATTTAGTGCATTATCCTAGATTATGTTAGCTGTTATAGGAGAAGTTTTAGTCAGCCAAGAGAGATCAAAGACATTAAATTTCGATTGTAGTTTTTAGGTGCTGTTATTGACAATTAGTGAAAATAACAAGGGTTTGAAGTGAATCTAACATTGGACCTTGTGACGCTTAGTGAATAAACTCTAATATCATGTAAGAATGTAATCAAACTATTTATCAGTTGGAGAGTGTGATTTTGTTGGACTTTTAATATTAGTTGGCATAATGTTAGCTTACAACCAGCTGCTTTGCTGTTTAGATCAGACATGTGACCCGCCGCTCGCATGTCTGATCTGCTAACATTTACTTCTTGTCAGCAGCGGCTGCAAAAGTACTGCGCATTTTAGGTTTTCATTTTTTTTCCATCGCTTAACACCTTTGTTGTGAAACAGTCGACCCAAAAGTGTTTGTGTGAGGAAAAAAAAACCCAAAAAGGCGGACGACCACAAAGCTGCTACCTTCAGTAATAGCAAACTGTTGTACTTCACCACAAAGCACACAGCAAACATTTTCTCACAGCATGAACACTATTTATAGCCAAACCAGAGCACACTGCAGTGAGAAGTCTCATCGGCTTCAGATCAACTGTAGTAAACAACAGGAAGTTGCTGCTTTGGCTTTACAAGGAGGACTTAAGAAGACAAAACTAATGGTTATATTATATTATATTATTTTTATGAACCTTATATTAAAAACAAATCCTTTTAATAAATATGTTTACCAAAACCAGATGGGCCTAATGAGAGGTGCTTTAGAACTGCTCAGTTATAACACTGCCTGATGTGAAACAGACCTGACACCATTGCAAGGCAGGTCCACCTTGTAATGGCCATATGTGGTTGAGTTTACACCATTAGATACGGCTACATGTTGCTCGACAAAAATTGCAGATGTACATAATCTAAACGAAACAATACTGAGGTTTTTTTCTTTTCCCTGAACAAATGTGGGACTTGTGGCTTTGGAATAAGGGGCATCTGATCAATTTCTACTGTACTGATATTGGTATGCCACAATAAGTCAAACTTCTTCCTCATGGAAAGAATGGTAAAACAGAGGAAAAGCTGCCCTTTGCTCATCAAATCTTTTTCAATTTTCTTTTTCATTTTTTCAGACCCCCCAGAACTCAAAGGGCACTCCGGAGACTGACTTGGGGATATCTTTGTACTCTCCCTAAAGAGTTAAAGGAGCTAGGGAGCTCTAGCCCTTCTGCACTTTCTTTTTCCTCCGTGGCCCAGGTCCAGATAAGCTTAGAAAAATGAATGGATCAACTGTTGTGAATAAATTATTTTACTGTGGGAACAAGTATCTGGCTCACATGCACAAGCTAATTAGATACATTTTAATTTCTAGAGTTTATGACTTTTTTTAAAGCAACAGATACAAACATTTGCAAAGCTCCCAAGGATACATCACTTACTGACATGACAAGCATAAATAACAATACACTTACATTACACATCATACATACTTATAACACTGCTTAGTGTTCTAATGTTAGCATTTAGCTCAAACCAAGGCATCCGTGTCTGGATGTAGAACTGAAATATGATGAAAACAAAGAAGAGCATTTGTACCTCTAATGGTGGCTTTGTTTTTGACAATGATTTGACCATAGGTAATGTCTTCAATTCCCACTGCTGTGTTGACTGCAATTGGATCCCTCTCTGCATAATAAAACACACACACAGAGGACATTACTGCAGGTAATACCTCTGACACCAAAAAATATTGGTGCCACATTAATTCTGTGGAAAACGACAACTAATACTGGAATCAATGAAGTTAATGCCAGTATCAATGTTGTGTGAAAACATCTACATCTTAGGTTTCTGGTTTTAAAAGTAATAGCCCTGTGTTGAAACAGCTGCAGCTGAAGTGTTTTCTTTCTATCAGAAACAGGATGCTGGACGACTGCAGAGCTGTTAGCTTCAACCACAGACCACAAATACACAGTCCAGCATGCAAAGAACAATGCTGGGTAAGCACAGTATGAGACGCTGAAGACAGACCACAAAATTTAATGAAGATAATCAGCTTGTTAAATTTTTGAGAAAGGAATCAAATCCAATTAAAAATATGCATTGACAAAATTTTAAATATAAATCCGTTAATTAATTTTTTGGTAATGTTTATAATTCCTCACATGATCCTAATTTCTTCATAACTGTTCATATGAACACAGTCTGAAACAGTTATACCAAATCAAAATATGTCTGCTTTTTTTTTTTTTTGCCTGTCCCGTTTGGCTCTTTTGCCATCAGAATTATTGTCTAAAGGCAAAGAAAGATGCCCAACGGATTTACTTTACCAAATTGACCATCCCAGCCTTGCCATAATGGTCCATTTGATTCACCTTTTATTGTTTATTTTATTTTCACTTGCTGTATACGGGACAGACTTGACTGGAGAAAGAAGTAGAGAAAGAAAGAGGGAAAGAGAAACAGCTGAGAAGAGGGACGGGGGAGAAGGACAAAAAACAAAAACCAACAGAATGGGCAGGAAAAAAGAAAAAATGCATATATCGATCACCTGGATCACCTGTTGAGAAAGAAAAAAGAAAACAAGCCGAAGCGAACAAGAGTAATAGAATAAACAACATCACAATGATATATGGGAATATGACAGTAAATACTAAATATTAAACATTATTGTGCAGCACATAAGATGAACAGAACACAGTGTGCTTTGAGGTAGGAGCCAAAAGGGTGTAGTTTGTGAGTGTGATCACCCGTGTGTACACCTGTGAGCATGGACGCGCTTGTTTTTTTAAAAGGTTCCTTCATGCAATGATCTGCTAGAGGGTGTGGGGGGGCCACAGCCCCGTCCTCCAGGGCATGAAGCAGGTATGGAGGAGATCAAAACTCCAGACATCCAGAGGCCCTCAGAACACAAGAGACCAAGGAAGACTAACAGAGGGGCAGCCGCGCCACTGTCCCAGAAAGAGCTGAGGAGAGTCCCAGATGAGGGTTCACCCAGCAGCCGCGGAGCAGAAGCCAGGGGGAGTTGCAGTGACGCGCCCGTGAGCTCCGCCGGCAGCCAGCTGTGCCTGAGTGACCGAGCCCCAGGCCGAGAGGCTGAGGGCACCCCACCTCCGAAGTGGCCCGAGCGAGCCCCAGGCTCCAGGCCCCGATAAGCGGCCGCCAAGGAGTGAGCCGGCGTGTACCTGGACGCCCATCCCCAGACACAAAGAACCACCAACGCACCGATGTCTGAGGGAGTCCGCCACTGGCAGGGGAAGTGGTGGTGGGGGGAGATAGGCCTCCAAACCTTGGAGGGCCTGAGATGTCCCCAGAGAGGTGGCGTCTGATACCCAACCTGACATATAGACACAGACATACAGGCACACACAAATACAAACATCCATTCCCACCCTCATGCTCTCAGCACACAGCTGTTGTCACTAACGGCGCACTCGCCTACGTCACTGTCGTGAGACATCCTCGCAAAAAATCACGGTTTTAGTAACGCAGTAACGCAGAGTTCCTATGGGAAAGTAACGGTAATCTAATTACCGTTTTTGCAATAGTAATCAGAATCAGAATCAGAATACTTTATTGATCCCTGGGGGAAATTATTTTTTGTTACAGTGCTCCATTATAAACCAACATTAAGACAAGACAGACAATACGCTAACTAAGAATAGTACAATATATACATATATATATACATACATACATACATAAGTCACTCATAAATAAATAGCTGGTAAAGAAACATGTGTAGTTGTAGCAGTAAACAGTGTGTTAAGTGTATGCGTTGTACAGGGAGATGGCCACAGGCAGGAAAGATTTCCTGTGTCGTTCAGTGGTGCTTTTCAGTAATCTCAGTCTCTCACTGAACGTGCTCCTGTGACTGACCAGCATGTCATGGAGTGGGTGGGAGGTGTTATCCAACATTGTCTTAATCTTGGACAGCATCCGCCTCTCCGACACCACCTTGAGGGAGTCCAGCTCCATCCCCACAACGTTGCTGGCCTTACGGATTAGTTTATTAAGTCTGTTGGCATCTGCTACCCTCAGCCTGCTCCCCCAGCATGCAACAGCATAGAGGATCGCACTGGCCACAACAGACTCATAGAAAATCCTCAGCATTTTCTGGCAGATGTTGAAGGACCTCAGTCGCCTCAAAAAATAGAGACGACTCTGGCCCTTCCTGTAAAGTGCTGTGGTGTTTTTAGCCCAGTCCAGTTTATTGTCAGTGTGTACTCCAAGGTATTTATAGTCCTCCACAATGTCAACACTGACCCCTTGGATTGAAACAGGGGTCAAGTGTTTCCTGGTCTTCCTGAAGTCCACGATCAGGGGCCTGTTCTTCGTACGTCGCTTACTACATCCAAGATCAAATGACACATCCAAGACCAAACCATCGCGCTAACCGTGAGCTCGCTAATCCGGTTCCCCGAACACACCTGCTGTTGACGATTAGTACAGCTGGACGCAGTAATGTGACATCACTGGGTGTCGTAAAAGGGGCTACGCATCGATAGTAGAAACATTGATCGGCAACCCGCTGATTGGTCGGCGAAAATGTCGAAGGGGCGTGCTCGGTATTTTCCGGCAGCAGAGCAAGAACTCATGAGTGAGGGATTTCAGGAGTTTCAAGTTTAATTAAAACGCAAGGGAACACTGCAAAGGCTGCAAAAGCAAGGAGAGAGGGCTGGCAGAAAGTTGCTGACAAATCAAACTCGTAGGTAATTTAATAATAATAATAATAATGGATTGGGTTTATACAGCGCTTTCCAAGGCACCCAAAGCGCTTTACGATACCACTATTCATTCACTCCCACATTCACACACTGGTGGAGGCAGCTACGGTTGTAGCCAGGCTGCCATATCGCGCCATCGGCCCCTCTGGCCAACACCAGTAGGCGGTAGGGTAGATCTATCATATGACACTATATTGTCCAATATCATATGGCATTATATTATATTATAATATGTTATATTATATCCCCTTTCACATTAGAGCCACAACAGGACCCACAAGAACATGGGAACAAGTAAAAGTGGAATACAGGAGTATTCTACAGAATGGTAATATTTATCTCTTAGATTGCTTTTCGTCTCTTGGCAAGGTAATACTGGCCTGTAATACTCTGTTAGTTTGTTCATAACAGCAACCAAGAAAAGGGCAGAGGAAAAAAAGACAGGTGGTGGTCCTGCACCCCCTCGTCAACAAGTTGGTTAAGTAAATAATACCCTCACGGGAATATCGATATCTCTCAATGAGCACACTGTCGCGCTGAGCTAAAGGATCCTGTCTATCCCGCAATATACGCTGAATTCTGAGGACTCTCCTTATCAATCTTGCACCTTCCGCAATGGGTTGGTCGCGTATACGGACAGGACATGGCTGCGACAGGCTGCCCAAATCCACCTTCGCTTTTATAGCCGTGGTCTCTCATCTTGATTACACGAAGTAATTTACAATTACTACTCTGAAATATGAATTACATCTGTAATAATCACATACATGTAATAGAATGTTAATAGTTCATTTCCCTTTTTTAGGAAATGACCTGTATGTATCTGTGTGACATCAATAAAAGGATCAAGTGCTGCATTAGATTCGACACCACAGTGCTCCCACCCCCACAACCTCACCTGTAGTCAGCCTGGAATCCAGAGCCACACCACTGTGCCAGCCTCTCTCTTCACATGTTGCCTCCTGTGAGATTCCTGACACCCCTCCCCCACCCATCACCTTCACTCAATACCAGGTTGAGATGCAAATGAGGAGACTTCACTCAGGCAAGTCTGCTGGACCAGACGGAGTGAGTCCCCTTGTCCTCAAGGCCTGTGCCCCCCAGCTGTGTGGAGTCTTTCATAAACTGTTTATGCTGAGTCTGAGTCTGCAGAGGGTCCCGGTGATGTGGAAGACATCATGCCTCGTCACTGTACCAAAGACGCCTCGTCCCAGTGGCCCCCAGGATTACAGGCCCGTGGCACTGACCTCCCACATCATGAAGACCCTGGAAAGGCTCATCCTGGACCAGCTGCGACCCATAGTAAGACCACATCTGGATCCCCTTCAGTTCGCTTATCAGCCTCGTCTCGGAACAGAGGACGCCATCATCTACCTGCTCAATCGTGTCTACACCCATCTGGACCAGCCGGCGAGCACTGTGAGGGTCATGTTTTTTGACTTTTCCAGTGCTTTCAACACCATCAGGCCGACCCTCCTGGGTGATAAGTTAGCAGCGATGCAGGTGGATGCTTCTCTGGTGTCCTGGATTGTTGATTACCTGACAGGAAGACCACAATATGTACGTCTCCCACAGTGTGTGTCTGACAAGGTGATTAGCAACACAGGGGCACCACAGGGGACTGTCCTCTCCCCCTTCCTCTTCACCCTCTACACCACAGACTTCAGCCACTGCACAGAGACCTGCCATCTTCAGAAGTTTTCTGATGACTCTGCGGTGGTTGGATGCATCAGCAGGGATGATGAGACAGAGTACCGGGCTGTGGTCGACTCCTTTGTCACGTGGTGTGAGCAGAATCATCTGCAGCTCAACGTGGCAAAGACCAAGGAACTGATCGTGGACTTCAGGAAGACCAGGAAACACTTGACCCCTGTTTCAATCCAGGGGGTCAGTGTTGACATTGTGGAGGACTATAAATACCTTGGAGTACACATTGACAATAAACTGGACTGGGCTAAAAACACCACAGCACTTTACAGGAAGGGCCAGAGTCGTCTCTATTTTTTGAGGCGACTGAGGTCCTTCAACATCTGCCAGAAAATGCTGAGGATTTTCTATGAGTCTGTGGTGGCCAGTGCGATCCTCTATGCTGTTGCATGCTGGGGGAGCAGGCTGAGGGTCGCAGATGCCAACAGACTTAATAAACTGATCCGTAAGGCCAGCAATGTTGTGGGGATGGAGCTGGACTCCCTCAAGGTGGTGTCGGAGAGGCGGATGCTGTCCAAGATAAAGACAATGTTGGATAACACCTCCCACCCACTCCATGACATGTTGGTCAGTCACAGGAGCTCGTTCAGTGAGAGACTGAGATTACCGAAAAGCACCACTGAACGACACAGGAAATCATTCCTGCCTGTGGCCATCTCCCTGTACAACGCATCCACTTAACACACTGTTTGCTGCTACAACTACACATGTTTCTTTTCCAAATATTTATTTATAAGTGACTTATGTATGTATGTATGTATATATATGTATATATTGTACTATTCTTAGTTAGCGTATTGTCTGTCTTGTCTTAATGTTGGTTTAAAATGGAGCACTGTAACAAAAAATAATTTCCCCCAGGGATCAATAAAGTATTCTGATTCTGATTCTGATTATCTTTAGTTACATTGATGTTATTTATTTATGGTGAAACAGTGGTAAAATATCGCTGTTGCTTTCGTATAAATGAAGCGGACATACCTGCGTGGCCGTGATCTAATCCTGTTTACATAAAGCAGGTTTACGCTTACGGCTCTGTTGCTATGACAGCAAGTCCCGGATGAGCTTCGGGGAACCGAACGATCCAGGATCACGCGAAATCGTCAACAATCTAATCCAGCTAACTTACTTAGCGAGGTACGAAGAACAGGCCCCAGTTCCTTGGTCTTTGCCACGTTGAGCTGCAGATGATTCTGCTCACACCACGTGACAAAGGAGTCGACCACAGCCCGGTACTCTGTCTCATCATCCCTGCTGATGCATCCAACCACCGCAGAGTCATCAGAAAACTTCTGAAGATGGCAGGTCTCCGTGCAGTGGCTGAAGTCTGTGGTGTAGAGGGTGAAGAGGAAGGGGGAGAGGACAGTCCCCTGTGGTGCCCCTGTGTTGCTGATCACCTTCTCAGACACACACTGTGGGAGACGTACATATTGTGGTCTTCCTGTCAGGTAATCAACAATCCAGGACACCAGAGAAGCATCCACCTGCATCGCTGCTAACTTATCACCCAGGAGGGTCGGCCTGGTGGTGTTGAAAGCACTGGAAAAGTCAAAAAACATGACCCCCACAGTGCTCGCCGGCTGGTCCAGATGGGTGTAGACACGATTGAGCAGGTAGATGATGGCGTCCTCAGTTCCGAAACGAGGCTGATAAGCGAACTGAAGGGGATCCAGATGTGGTCTTACTATGGGTCGCAGCTGGTCCAGGATGAGCCTTTCCAGGATGAGCCTTTCCAGGGTCTTCATGATGTGGGAGGTCAGTGCCACGGGCCTGTAATCCTGGGGGCCACTGGGACGTGGCGTCTTTGGTACAGGGACGAGGCATGATGTCTTCCACATCACTGGGACCCTCTGCAGACTCAGACTCAGCATAAACAGTTTATGAAAGACTCCACACAGCTGGGGGGCACAGGTCTTGAGGACGAGGGGACTCACTCCGTCTGGTCCAGCAGACTTGCCTGAGTGAAGTCTCCTCATTTGCATCTCAACCTGGTATTGAGTGAAGGTGATGGGTGGGGGAGGGGTGTCAGGAATCTCACAGGAGGCAACAGCGCCATGTGAAGAGAGAGGCTGGCACAGTGGTGTGGCTCTGGATTCCAGGCTGACTACAGGTGAGGTTGTGGGGGTGGGAGCAGACACTGTGGTGTCGAATCTATTGAAAAACAGATTCAACTCGTTAGCTCTATTCTCACCTCCCTCAGCTCCCCTGCTGTTGGTTGGCCTGAATCCAGTGATGGTTTTCATGCCCCTCCACACCTCTCTCATGCTGTTCTGCTGGAGTTTCCACTCCAGCTTCCTCCTGTAATTGTCCTTAGCCTCTCTGATCTTGTCCTTTAGTAACACCTGGACCTTCCTCACTTCCTCTTTATTGCCCCCTCTGAAAGCCCTCTTCTTGTTGTTGAGGAGGGATTTGATGTCCTTAGTCACCCACGGCTTGTTATTTGGGTAACAATGAACATTCTGAGCTGGAACAATGGAGTCGGTGCAGAAAGTTATGTAGTCTGTGATACACTCAGTAAGCCCATTGATGTCCATGGCGTGAGGCTCACAGAGTGTCTCCCAGTCGGTCACCTCGAAACAGCCCTGTAGTTCCGCTATAGGGCTTTGGAGCGTGATGTCACGGGGGTGGGCGTGAAAAGGATTTTGGCCCGATCCGCCATTTTGGGGGTCTAAGTAAGGAGCGAAAGCATAGCCATGGTTCGTACTTGCTGTGTGGTCGGCTGCAATGTTCGATCTTACGACCGGCACGGGAATAAGTTTGGATTGTCTTTTTATGCTTTCCCAACCTGGAAGCAACATGAAGGAGCTCATGTATCGGATATTACCAAACGAAGGCGTCTAGCCTGGATAGCAGCCGTGAGACGAGCTGATATCAAGTTCTGTTACGTCTCCAGATATCAGTTGGTGTGCTCAAGACATTTTCATTCCGGTAAGTTCTAAATATGTTCACATCACACTTTATAGCTGAATAATATCATCGTTGGTGGTCTCGGAAGTTATAGAAATTGCGATCAAACATCGAATGGAGTGACTTGATTGGTTGATGTAAAGACAATATATGAAATGAGACAGGAAGGACACAAATTGGCGTTAATAATTTGCCCGATTATCAATGTGTTAATTTGCATGTACTTTACAATTACGGGCATATAATATGATAACGATATTTTAGCAGTTCAATGATAAATGTATAACATTAATTATGGTGGGGGGTGGAAAATGGCTATTTCACTCGATGCACTCCAGCTGACTTACTTTGACGACGTACTCAGAGTTTGGCGGCTTGAAAATAGCCAAATCTTGCACCCAGCCATTTGTAAATTGGATGTGCGCCTCCAGTGACTTGTAATTACGAAACTGGTTCGCTGTGTAAGCGCTTACTCCACAAACAAGATACGTGAAGATATCGGGGTAGGACAGTGGCGGTAAGTTGTCTGGGTCTTTACTCCACTGCCATATTTCATATGGGTCCAGATTTGCGATGCACTCTATTTTTTTCAAGTACTGCTGCTTCGCCTCTGGATGCAATCGGTCTCTATACCGTCCGTTTTCTTTTGAGCTGCTTTTAAGCATGTTTCTTGTCGTCGTCGTTCCAACACAGTGTGTTTGTTTTGATTCGTAGACCCCGAAAATGGAGCTGCACTCCCACAATGCATTGCGGCGTGACGTCAACTCCAAAGCCCTATTGCCTCCTCTGACCACCTCCTAAAAGTCCTGGTGGTCACAGGTTCCCTCCTCACAATTGGCACATAGCGGGGGGTGAGGTGAATCAGGTTATGATCTGACCTACCAAGTGGGGGGAGGGAGGAGGAGCTGTATGCATCCTTGACGTTAGCATACAGTAAGTCTAAAATTTTCTCTCCCCTGGTGGGACAGTCCACATATTGTTTGAATGTTGTTAGTGTATTGTCCAGTGATACATGGTTGAAGTCACCCGAGATCACAATAAAGGCACTCGGGTGCTGAGTCTGTAACCGGGCTACGGCAGAGTGGATAGTGTCACATGCAGCTGTGGGGTTAGCAGAGGGAGGAACATAAACAGCCACCAAGATGACGTGAGAGAATTACCTGGGTAAATAATACGGCCCGAGTCCAACAGCACACAGTTCAGTGTCCGGGCAACAAATCCTTTCTTTGATTGTTATGTTGGCAGGGTTACTCCACCGGTTGTTAACTAAAACAGCAAGCCCACCTCCTTTCCGCTTACCGCTAGCGATGCTGTCCCTGTCCGCCCGAACAGTGTGGAAACCTTCCACGGAAGCATTCTCATCGGGAATGTCCTGGTGCATCCATGATTCGGTGAAACACATCAGGCTAAACTCTCGGTATTCCCTCTGACTCCGTATCAGTGCTGAGAGCTCGTCGATTTTATTTGCCAACAATCGCACATTTCCCATTACGATAGACGGCAGACACGGTGTATACCTCCTCCTCACTTCGAGCCTCCGCTGTCTCACCCTAACCCAACTGCAGCTCTGAACTGACTCTTTATCTTTGCTCAGGAGTCAAGGAAACACAGCAGGCAGTGAAAAGATCAAATCATTCACTCATTATTAGGGATGGGTACCGGTATCATGGCACCGGTTCTGACATAAATGGTAGTAACCAGACCGAAAAGCAGCGCACATTTCGGTGCTTTATTTCGGTGCTTTTTTTTTTCCTGAGCTGTGATACACTTTAGATTCTAGCCAATCATTTTACATTTCCGAGGATAGTAGGCGGGTCCAGGTACGTATGTTCTTTTAGAGCAGAGCTACAGAGTAAAAATGCCCAAGGCGAAGCGGTCAAAAGTCTGGCTGTACTTCACAGCAAAATATGCAAACTCAGCAGCCTGCAACAAGTGCTTTAAGGTGATACTGTGATGCTGTCAAAGGAGGTAACACCTCAAATCCTTTTTTTTTTTTTTTTTTTTTTTTTTGGCCTGTCCCATTTGGTTCTTTTGCCATCAGAATTGTTGTCTGAAGACCAACAAGGATACCCAATGGTTTTACTTTGCCAAATGGATCATCATGGCATTGCCGTATTGGTCCATTTGGTCGATCTTTGTTTTTATTATTTATTATATTTTATTTTCAGATGTTACAGACGGGACAGACATGAGTGAGGGATAGGAAAGGGAGAAAGAAAGAGGAAGGAAAGGAAAAACAGAAGGGGAGAGGGACAGTGAGAAAGGGGGGGAGAAAAAAAATAAAAATCTCCTGGATCACCTGTTGAGAGAAGAATAGAAAACAAGCAAAAAAACAAAAAAAACAAAGCAACATACTAAACACAACACCATCGCATTAATCTAGCTAAGTGTAAACAGCAGTAAATACTAAATATTCAATGTTGTTGTGCAGCAAGCAGGACAGATGTGCTTTGAAGTAGCAGCCAAGAAAGGTGTAATTTAAGTCTACGAGCAGTGAACACCCGTGTGCATACCTGTGTGGATCAGCGCGCTTGTATTCAAATGGTTTCTCCATGTAACGATCTGCTAGGGAGTGTGGGGGGGCCACAGCCCCGTCCTCCAGGGTATGAAGCAGGTATGGAGGAGATCAAAACTCCAGACATCCAGAGGCCCCCAGAACACAAGAGACCATGGAAGACCAACAGAGGGGCAGCCGCGCCACTGTCCCAGTAAGAGCTGAGGAGAGTCCCAGATGAGGGTTCACTCAGCAGCCGCGGAGCAGAAGCCAGGGGGAGTTGCAGTGACGCGCCCGTGAGCTCCGCCGGCAGCCAGCTGTGCCTGAGTCTATGTGTACTTCAAGAACAGTTTCCCGTCAAAAAAATCTGTTTTCTGCATTATTCGCTTGTTTATTACGCACAAGTGTAGCGTTGTTTACAGCGCTGTCGGCCGTTGTTTTTTCCCTTTTACCTAATTCTGAAAAGAAAGTCTCATTTTTGCTGTTCAATAGGCTACTGAACAAATTCTTTTTAAAATTAAACTTTTTAAAATTATGCGAAATTTCAAAACGCTTAGCTGTGTCTGTAATAAAACCTCTGTAACTTTGCTCTGCTTCACTTCAGCAGCATCAGCTACGGTTCATATGTTGATTAATGGTTTTCTTTCGTTTTCGATGTACTGCAGAATATTTTTATAAAATCCCAGGCCAGGAAAATCAACTTCGTGTTTTTCTGTGTTTTATCCTCAGCTACTTTGACACAAAGGCATCTGCTGTGATGCTCACACCTTTGATAGAGTCTAGCAAGTGTCAGCTTTTTTTATAGATATAAAAATATGGAAACGTATTGATGCAGGACCTGAATGATGATTTATGGAATGTGGAATATCTGTCCATGCAGACAATATTGATTTGTAACTTAAAATTTGTTATTTTAACTAATAATCTTGTCAGCATAAAGTTCTTTATTTGGAGCACAGATCTACAAGAAAGATAAGTTACTGAAACGTGCTTGTGCTTAAATTCCATATCACTCTTTGGCAATATTGTGAGTAATGTTAAACTTAAAGATCATCTCTGCCTCCTGATCTGTTTCCTGCTGCCTGCCACTGAAGGCAGTGGGGAGAGGTAACAATTAGGCAGTGCATTTACCGTGGCATATAATGTCATCTTTTCTCATTACAGTCCACTTTGACCAGCAGGTTTGTGACAGTTGGCTTAACATACCGAGCCAAGGAATTTAAATATACATTTGGCATCTCAGTGGGGCTACCAAAAATCATCACCTCAGTCTTTTTATCATTGAATTTTAAAAAGTTAAGAGACATCCAAGCCTTAATGTCATCAAGACACTGAAGTAATGGTTGTATGGAATATGTGCCTTTTTTTCTGTAGAGGGACATATATCTGACAGTCATCAGCATAGAAGTGAAATGCAATGCTGTGTTTTCTCAGTATAGGTCCAAGAGAGAGCAGATACAAAGAAAAGAGGAGGGGGCCTAGAGCTGAG
This sequence comes from Aulonocara sp. 'chitande type north' Nkhata Bay, assembly GCF_057382095.1. Classification (NCBI taxonomy): domain Eukaryota; kingdom Metazoa; phylum Chordata; class Actinopteri; order Cichliformes; family Cichlidae; genus Aulonocara; species Aulonocara sp. 'chitande type north' Nkhata Bay. The sequence goes on from NC_141346.1 coordinate 15,567,549, forward strand.
CTCTGTGGGACACCACACAAGAGAGGAGCGGAGGACGAAACATGGTCACAGAGACTGACACAAAATGTTTGCCCCGCCAAGTAGGACCTGAACCACTCAAGTGCCCACCCAGTGCTCCAAATGACAGAGTAAAATGCATGATCCACAGTATCAAATGCAACTGTCAAATCTAAAAGTACAAGAACAACACAGTCCCCAGCATCAGTGGCTAAAAATATGTCATTAAAAACTTGTAAAATGGCTGATTCAGTGCTATGAAAGGGTTTAAAACCAAATTGGAAAACGTGTAAAACATTTTGCTTTTTCAGGAAGGTCATTCATTAACTGTCAACTCTCTTTTCAAGAATTTTGGAAAGAAAAGGTAGTTAGAAGAAAGGCCTGTAATTTGCAAGAATCGTAAGATCAAGAACAGGTTTTTTTTAAACAGGTGTTTGACTACAGTATGTAAAAATTTTGGGGGTTACATCTGACAATGTGCTCAGCTCGACGGCACTCGTGTCTGACAGCTCGGGTCGTGTCGTTCAGCCAGGGCTCAGATTTAGTTTTAGAATGGCTGGATTTTAATTAAGCCATGTGCAAAGCAGTCCAAAGCAGTCTGGCAGGTGGAATAAAATCATGAGCTCAGTTCTGGCTGCATTAAAAATCTGGGATTTTGCAGTTCTGGTTAAAACTGTTGAAAACTGCTCAGCAAGGGAGAAGTTAAAAACTCGACAGCGCCGAGCAGCAGCGTGAGGTTTAACTGAGGTACAGGCAAGAGGAACTTCAAACATCACAGGACTGTGATCAGAAAACACAGCATCACAAATCTCTACATTAAAAACAAAACAAAAAAACCCAAAACAAAACATGAGATAAAACAAGATCAAGTGTGTGTCCACATTCATGTGTGGGACAGGTCACACATTGCACCACATTAAAAGAATCAATAAGGCCTTAAAAGCCCTTTGCAATGGGCATATCAGGACAACACACATGAATATCAAAACCCCCAACAATAGGAACACAATCATATTTTGGCATGTATTCAGCCAAGATGTTAGCAAAGTCCTTCACAAAGTACTTATTGTATTATATATTTAATTTTATATGTTATAGAAGTGACAGATTTGTAAAGTGAGGCAAATTATGAAAACAAACAGTCACGAACCTTTCCCCGAACGTTGCGATGGGAGAGCCATTAGCCGCAATAAGCTGCGGTCCGCAGCCCGCTGCTAAACTGTCGGCTCCGGACGGGGGAAGGAGGCTCTTCTGGGAGCCGGTGTTCTGGGAATTTCTCCTACCCCGTAAACCATCCTACCCGTTGTTCCTGAGTATGTGCGCGCATGCGCACAACACAAAAAGGGAAGCTAAGCGCATCCGGCTGTGATTTCACGCTACTCCATTGTCATATTTGCAGGAGAATAGGTAAGTAGTAAGTATTAGTACTTTTTATTGACGTTGATACTTGATTTTTTAAGCCTTTGTGATTGTTTGTCAATATTAAAGTGAAGTTGCTATCTGCTTTCTGCACAAAACTGTCGAATTTGCAGATTCGGTGAAGTCTGCTGTCAAGTTACTGGACACGTGGTATTTGCACAACACTTTTGAGTCCGCAGCTTCGGTGTTTTAAGGCTGTTTCGGTAATCTCGTTATTTAATAAGTTAAATTATTTGCATTGTCAACTGCACATATTGAAGCTCATAAGAAAATGTTTACTGACATTCGTAGATATGGAGAAGAAGTGGGAAGAGATTTACGCGTTCATTTCTGCGGGCTCCTACCCTTCAGGATATGACAAGGCTCAGAGGCAAACCTCAGAAGATATGCCTCAAAATTCAAACAAAAGGGTCAGTAATTTATTGTTAATACTAACAACTCATATATGTGGTTAAATTAATTTCTAAATATATATTGTTTTACTGCAGATGGAGAACTCTTTGTTGGAACCAGAAGAGTAGTAAAAACCATGGATGATGCCAGGAAGATATTTCATGAGTTTCATTCATCTCCAATTGGTGGACACACTGGCACACACAAAACGCTAAATGCAGTGTGTTCCAGATTTTACTGGTTTGGTATGACAGTTGACATTAAAACATGGGTATGTATTAACTGTTTGTACTGTTGTTAAATAGTGTTTAAAATAAGCAATTTTTTTTATATCAGTTAAAAGAGAAACTGTACACTTGCAAAATATAAATAAATATGGTTAATTAGTGATATTACAGTAATAACCTGTAGGCCTGGCAGAGATTTGGAGACACGCACACAAACTATTGTTGCTAAATAGTTTGTTCGTTAGAGAATATGTCATTAAGTGTTTTTGTTTTTTACAAATGAGAATGTTGAACATTTACGTGAACTCCATAAATATTTTTACCTTAAAGATTCAGGAATGTGACCAGTGTCAAAAAGTTGGGAAACCACTGACTGCTGTGCAACCGTTGCAGTGTATTCAGGTAAATATTATGCCCCGTTTACCCATCAAACTATGCTTGTAGCTCATATTCATAAAGGCAGGAGGGTTTGCCAACTAATTTTAACCATCAATGTTAATGTGTACATTATACAAATTGTTATTCAAATTATTAATTTGTCCTTGATAGGTGTCTGAAGTGTGGGAACTTATTGGTATAGATCTTACTGGACCTCTTCCTAAAACTTCAAGCGGCTTCCAGTATATACTTACTGCAACTGACTACTTTTCAAAATGGGTTGAAGCTTTCCCATTAAAAACGAAATCTGCATCTGAGGTAGCCCAGCACTTGTGCTCCATTATATATAGACATGGCTGCCCCAAAAGGATTTTGTCAGACCAAGGCAGAGTGTTTGTGAATGAAGTAAGTGTTAAATAATTTTCAGTTACATTTTTTAACTTTACTTCACTGGGGTCAAAGATTTTTTCTTGTGTGCTTGTATAAGCAGTATAACCTTGTCCTTATCTGTTGAAGCTCAACTCTGATCTTTGCAAGTTATTGCAAATTGAAAGAAGTGTCACAGCAGCATACCATCCACAGACCAATGGTCTAGATGAAAAGACCAATGACAACATAAAAAGGTATGCCTAATTTTTATCTATCAGTTTTTAATAACATTACTTATGTTATTCAAACTTAATTGTTACTTAATAATTTATTAATTTCTTTACTTCTAATTAAACTTTCTGTCTTACTTACTGTGTTTACATATTTCTATGCCTGCATTTAGAGCCCTCCGAAAACTGGTGAATGACCAGCAGAATAACTGGGATCCGTATCTAGAGGCCACCCTGTTTTCACTTCGATCAAAAGTACACACCACAACAAAATACAAACCTTTTTTTCTGATGTATGGAAGAGAGGCAGTATTTCCATCAGAAGTGCCTGCTCAAGTGCCGGTGAGTGTTTGTCAAATTCTTTCTATGTTAGAACTAAGAATTGAAACTATTTAAGAAAAAAACCCAGTAATGTCTTTATGAATATGATATCATCTTGGTTTAATTGCTAATATCTACAAAATTTTAGATTTCCAACATCATTCTGCCAGACGACAAAAGGTACAGTGACTATGTACAGTCTGAAAGTGAAGCACAACATGCAGTTAAAGAAACTGCACAAGAAAACATTGCGAAGTCACAAGACAAGCAAAAGGTTGCATACGCCAAGCGGGCCCTGAAAAAGTACAAAAATGTTGTGTACAATGTAGGGGATCAAATTCTGCTTCTAAATATGAGGAAACGTGGGCGAAAAGGAGGAAGACTTGAACCGGATTTTTCAGGTCCCTACACAATTGATGACTTCAGTGGAAAATGTGTTAGACTGAAAAACGCTGAGGGAAATACTTTAAAAGGTCTATACAGTATTGACCACATTAAACCCTATAGAACAAGCCACCCTGTCCAAGTCTCAACTCCAGCTGAACCTGTTGAGAGTAGCCCATCTTCTGAGATGTGGCCTTGCAGTCCTCAGCATCAACATGAAGCGCTGCAAAATAACAGATCCTCTGTCATTCAGTTTGCACCAAAAATAGCTCAGGTAAAATCAGTCCAAGCACCAGAAGAGCTTGTACCAGTGACCCCCCAGAAACCCAGCACGCAAGAAAAAGGTGGCATAGCTAAAAATCTCATTCTGACCGGTTGGTCAATTGTTGCCTGTTTGGCTAGTCAAATGGATAGAATGTTTGATTTTTTTCTCCCCTCTTGCTAATGTTGACCTGTTGGTCCAATTTTGGCTAATTTCTGATTTACATAAAGCTACTCCCCTCTGGCATGTTTATGTTGTTGGCCCGTTGGCCCTTGTCTGCTTGTGGCCCGTTGGCCATTGACCGTGATTTTCAAATGGCAACTGTTATTACTAAAGAAACTTATCATATTTTGTTTTTTAGTGAAGTGGCTTTGGGCTGCAAAAGACACCGGGCGTGTGGAGGCAGTCGTTGGGCCATACAAATTGTATGACTCTTCTTTTCGCACACTGGAGGATAGTGGGTGGCTTTCTGATGAGGTAAGTGAAATAATCATTTTTGGTCCTAGTGGTGGTCTGTAAAAATAATCTTCTTTTAATCCAAACAGGTCATTGATGCATACCTGCACTGCCTCATTAAGAAACAAAAGGCAAGTAAGAACGTATGCCAGTTATTTCACAAAAGTATTTTATACAATTTTGTAATCATTTAAAAAAAAAAAAATCTTGCATTTTTCAGAACCCCGTGTATCAGTTGTCTTGCGTTGTTGCAACCTCTCTGTTTTCTGTGAAGTTTAAATGTGTCAGCAAGGTAATGTAGATGTTATATTGGTTATATAGTGTATGTTATGTAAATAAATCTAAACCTTTATAAACTTAAAAATATTCAACAGATGTTGTTTCCGGCTGAGGACATTTGGTTGTGCCCACTGAACTCTGGTGCACACTGGATCCTTGTGGTACATGTTCACACCTCATGTGTTTTTTCTCTTTTTTGTTTTACTGTTCTTTTTAGCAGCATATTCTTATTTTGAAAATGCTTGCAATTGATTATGTTTACTTAAGTGAGTGTAATAAAATGGTAAATGGCCTGTATTTATATAGCGCTTTACTAGTCCCTAAGGACCCCAAAGCGCTTTACATATCCAGTCATCCACCCATTCACACACACATTCACACACATAATAATACACATATTCTACTAAATACAATTTTTATTTTAGGTTGTCAAAATCTCCTCACAATCTGTACTGCTGTTAGACCCTCTTGGAAATGAAGGTTGTTATGAAAGGAAAGTTATGCGTAACTGGAGGTATTCATCATTCATTAATTATCTGTTTAAGGTTGTTTGGTTTGTGGGGTTCTTTTTTTTTCTTTTTATTTAGAGCAAAATGCTGGCTACATTTTAAAAACTTGTTTTGTTTTTATTAGGAATTTTCTGAAGATGAAAGGAAAGGAAGAGTCCCGAGTGGATTGGAAAATGGAGACTCTGCCACACAACAAGCAGATGGACTCCAGCAGTTGTGGAGTTTTAGTATTGAAGGTATTTAATAAGCAATTGTATTTAATGTATTTAACTAGAATTAAGTTAATCAATTGCAATTACTGTAACATATTTTACAGTTTGCCAAACACTACCTTCTGAGTGGAGAGGTTACTAGGGTGCTGTCCACTCCAGAAGCCATTGGGCTGCACCGCACTGAAATTGCTTGCGAACTGCTAGAACATCAAAGTAAGTTGAGTCATGTGCTTTTGTATTGCAATAGCACTTTCAGTTTTGTTTAAAACTGTTAGGTTGAACGTCAGTGTGTTTCTAGGTAATGCTGATGACTACTGTGTGGTTTGTTCCATGCTGGAAGCCGATCCTGAGTCCAGTATGATTGAAATGGTAAAACAAATAAACCACAAATGCAATATACAGTGGCTTGCAATAGTATTCGGCCCCCTTGAACTTTTCCACATTTTGTCACATTACAGCCACAAACACAAATCAATTTTAATTGGAATTCCACGTGAAAGACCAATACAAAGTGGTGCACACGTGAGAAGTGGAACAACAATCATACATGATTCTAAACAATTTTTACAAATGAATAACTGAAAAGTGGGGTGTGCGTAATTATTCAGCCCCCTGAGTCAATACTTTGTAGAACCACCTTTATCTGCAATTACAGCTGTCAGTCTTTTAGGGTCTGTCTCTACCAGCTAGAGACTGGTAGAGACATTGGTCTTTCACGTGGAATTCCAATAAAATTGATTCATGTTTGTGAATGCAATCTGACAAAATGTGGAAAAGTTCACGGGGGCCGAAACTTTTGCAAGCCACTGTAGTAATTATTTTCTCATCAAATTCATTATGTTGGTTAACACACTTACACCCCCCCACCTTCTCCCTCTTCAGGTGCAGTGCGAGTTTTGTTCCAGATGGGCACATTTTGGATGTGCTCAATATGAGAGCAGCCTGGTCAAGTACCTGTGCAACAAATGTGCATAATTTGTACACTGTTTCTTTTTCAGTTCTTTCTCCCTGTGTTCTGTTGGATCTATAAATGTCAAATATATGTATCTGTAAATATATTCAGTAAATATATACTGTAACTATAATGGAGTGAGTTCATTGTCAAAGTTTATATAGTCAGGTGTTCCAGTCACTTCAGTGGTGACAGCTGTATAACTTAAGCACCTTGGCATGCAGACTGCTTCTACAAACAAGTGCCAAACCATGCTACTGTTGTTATTATAAAGTAGAAGCATACTCTGACAGGAAGAATTACATTCCAAAACGTGCTACCTTTGTTAATAAGAGCAAGAAGCATAATTCTGACGGGAAGAATTACGTGCCAAAACATGCTACCTTTGTTAATAAGAGCAAGAAGCATAATTCTGACGGGAAGAATTACGTGCCAAAACATGCTACCGTTGTTATTATAAAGTAGAAGCATAATTCTGACAGGAAGAATTACGTGCCAAAACATGCTACCTTTGTTAATAAGAGCAAGAAGCATAATTCTGACGGGAAGAATTACGTGCCAAAACATGCTACCTTTGTTATTATAAAGTAGAAGCATACTCTGACAGGAAGAATTACGTGCCAAAACATGCTACCTTTGTTATTATAAAGTAGAAGCATACTCTGACAGGAAGAATTACGTGCCAAAACATGCTACCTTTGTTAATAAGAGCAAGAAGCATAATTCTGACGGGAAGAATTACGTGCCAAAACATGCTACCGTTGTTATTATAAAGTAAATGGTAAATGGTAAATGGCCTGTATTTATATAGCGCTTTACTAGTCCCTAAGGACCCCAAAGCGCTTTACATATCCAGTCATCCACCCATTCACACACACATTCACACACTGGTGATGGCAAGCTACATTGTAGCCACAGCCACCCTGGGGCGCACTGACAGAGGCGAGGCTGCCGGACACTGGCGCCACCGGGCCCTCTGACCACCACCAGTAGGCAACGGGTGAAGTGTCTTGCCCAAGGACACAACGACCGAGACTGTCCAAGCCGGGGCTCGAACCGGCAACCTTCCGATTACAAGGCGAACTCCCAACTCTTGAGCCACGATCGCCCCACCTCTAAAGTAGAAGCATAATTCTGACAGGAAGAATTACGTGCCAAAACATGCTACCTTTGTTAATAAGAGCAAGAAGCATAATTCTGACAGGAAGAATTACATGCCAAAACATGCTACCTTTGTTATTATAAAGTAGAAGCATACTCTGACAGGAAGAATTACGTGCCAAAACGTGCTACCTTTGTTAATAAGAGCAAGAAGCATAATTCTGATGGGAAGAATTACGTGCCAAAACATGCTACCTTTGTTATTATAAAGTAGAAGCATACTCTGACAGAAAGAATTGCGTGCCAAAACATGCTACCTTTGTGAATGTGACCTACAAGCACACTTTAATGGGTAAAAAGAAGTGTCAAACCGAACTGGCTTTATGAATATCAGCTACAAACATACTCTGATGGGCAAAGTTAAGTGGCAAACCGTCATACCTACTTAAATTTGTGCTGGAATTATTGTTTGGCAGCAGAAATGTGCATAAATTACATACAGTAGGACATTTTGCCAAAGTAGGGCAGTTTGTCATATGGCAGCGTAAAATTATCCTACTGGTAGGACGGTTTGCCAAAGTAGGATGGTTTGTCAGAACACCGGAGTCGACCAGGAAACGTCTCCCAGACCGCGAGTCTTCTATGAAGAGCAGTTTTTCTTTGTCGCCAGCGGTCGCGGCCGCTACAGCGCGCTGGCGGGGTCCATATCCCAGGGTCGGAAAAGCGCACGGCGGCAGGCAGCGGTGCGCTTCGGCGCCAAAACGCTGATGGTAGAAATAGAGGTCCCGTCCGTGGTGTCGCTGTGCCGCGATCTTTGCCGTCAGCGAAGGATTGGGTACGTCGTGGCAGGTCAGCGGGGAAGTGGAAGGCGCCACCGGCGAGGCTGGAACTAGGTCGTGATCGTGGGAAGTGCGGGTAGCCAGGAGAATACGATCCGTGTCCTCAGCCAGGGAGCGATAATCCTTCGTGCCCAGAATCGGAGAGTTGGCGAGGCCGGCTCTCACGGCCGCCGGCAGCTGTCGGAGGAAAATGTGGGCGAAGAGGAATCCCCCGTCGTCCGGTCTGAGAAAGGATAGCATGTGCTCCATCACTTCGAGAGCCGTACCACCACCCAGGCCTGAGAGGGAGAGGAGCTTCTCGGCTCCCTCTGCGTCGGTGAGGGCATAGCGCCGAAGAAGCAGCTCCTTAAGGGCGGCGTACTTCTCTCGGGTGGGTGGAGAGTCAACGCACGACGGGTGGCTAGCGGGTCGAGAGAAGCCACCACATGGTGATCCACGACGGGGGATCGTGAAGCCAAAAGTCCGGCAGCTCGAGCGCCACAGCAAACGTAGCTGCGGCCGGAGGCAGAGGGCTGGCGGCTGCTGATGCATCCAGAGCGGAGTCGGCACCACCATCGGACTGCAGCATGTTCGAGTCAGGGGTCACCAATGTGGAGGTAAACACAGACAACACGAGAGCTCTCGATAAATACTGCTCGTTTATTACTCATCACCACAGAACTGAACACTTTCCCTCCAAAACACAGCAACAATACTTCCTGAGAACTGGGTGTGAGTGGAGCCCTCCAGTGGTCCACCACAATGTCACAATTACAGGATGATCTACTAACAGTGTGCTTTAATCTCTCTATGAAGAAGCCACTTCAGTTCAGTAAAAATCAGCTGGAGAGCAGCTGTGAACAGCTGACTCTTCGATGTGCTAAAGAACAGAAAACATGATTTCCCATCAGACCATGAGCAACAGTCAGGCATGTAACACAGTAACACTTTTATTTTTTACATATTCAGCAGAGAGTTAGCTGTGTGCACTATTAAAAAATAAGAAGCGTAATTCATTTCAGCTTAATATAAACTGTATTATGGAGGAAAAATAAGTGGGGCTCACCTCAAAACACAGCTTGAGGACTGACTGGAGAGTTTTAGGACAGTCTTTTCAGTAAATCGCAGCTCTTTAACATCAAAAGACGTGTTTGACCTGCTGCAGATGTTAGTAAATCTGACCCTAACGGTTCGTTCTTCTTTAAAATTCAAACTAATAATGAAGCAATATTTTTAACAGGCTGTTCCTGTTTATATAACCTCCATAAAACAACAGGGTTAGAACACATTGTGACAAAGTAAGATGTATGTTTTTGTAGTCCATCTTCTGCACAATGTAGTTTCAACAGGCGGACATCCGGTGTCACGTTGTTACAGAGAGGCGAGTGTATGGCTGTTCCAATTCTCAGCACCGCTCCTCTCTTTCCCTGACTTCTCAGCAGTTGTCCTCCCCACGATGACGTTTTCATCGAGGCCAAGGAAAAGAGTTTAGGAAAAGGAGATTGGCGCTACTTTTGAAATAACACTCCACGGGGTTGCATTGTGCAGCTTAGTCACGTGACCGCACAGCAACAAATCACAGCGGAGCCAGATAAAGGGGGCGGAGCAAAGTGTGTGTGCAGGAGAGGAGTCGAGCAGAGAGAGCTGCTTTTTCATGAAACGGGAGTAAAGTAGTAAACTTACTGGAACATATACCACTACCAACGTTTGGATCGATATCTGCATCGATCTGCACACCCTTGTCTCCTGGATCGTAGCTGAGATCAGCGTGAACCACGTGGGTCTCTGCTCCCTGATTTGTTTCCTGTGTTTGGAAAGAGTTCCAGCTTCATCACGGAGTTTCTCTCGGTTTGTGGGCTCGTCTAAAGGTAAGCATCGAGCTAAATTTAATGTGGGTTCAGTTTATGTTGAGTTTAGCTCTGTTGAGAATAATAGATTGCTTGGTAGACATTGGAGTTAGACAGACTGTAGAGTTTGTGATTGCTTGCAACATCATAATATGGCGGTTGCTGGGGTGAAAGAATACATAAAGAAAAATAGTCTTGGAATATGAACAAAAGGATGGGGTGCAGGGCAGGAGAACAACCAACCCCCACCCCAGGACATGAAGCCACAGGTACAAGCCTGGGGGAGCGCAACCCCAGGGTGAGAGTAGTGGAAGCTTGCTGAGAAGGAGGCCAAAAGGCTTTCGATGCGCTCTGAGGTCATAGTTTTAAACACTTGATGTACTCAGCTGCATGAAGAGCACGCTTGAGTTTCTCTAACACAATTAAATAAAACCTTATGAAGGTCAAAGGTCGTCACTTGTATGTTGAACTACAGTTTTTTGCACATAGTGTGTTATTTACCATAAAGTGATGCAGAGTTATTCATACCAGAGTAACCAGAGAGGATCATATATTTTTAAATATATAACTTTCTACAGCCTCTGGGGAGTATCTGAGTATTTATAACATTACACAAACCAGAGGTCTCATCACAGTGTTCATGAAACGCTGGGTTTATCCATCTTCTGGGGCGGGCCTACAGAGGAGTGCTGAAGATTTCCCTGTGAGGGAGCTGCTGGTGAAGATCATGAGTCCTGCTTGATCAATGCGATGAGCTTCAGTGTTCCTGGTGTTTCTTAAATGAAGCCTCTTTCAGTGGGTCAACAGAACTTCTGGCACAGGACAGCTGTGATGAAAGAAAGGGAAGAAGTTTCTCCAAACCTCTGGACCCAGAAACCCAGCTCGGTCCTGATGGTCTCCCTCACTAATTTCTCTCCAGGGTGAATGTAGCTGTTATACATAATACGGATTATTATTAAATGAAAAAAACACATTAGACTACTCTACTGAAACCTTCTGCTGCTGTTTTTAAAGTTTCATGTTACCAGGCTGTAGACTAGAGATTTAAACCGTTTTAGATCCATCATACTCAGTCTTAAATGTTAAAATCTCAAAGGACAGCATTATATTTTTGATATTAACAGTAACTCTGGGCCTCTGTGGAGTGTGCAGCTGATCTCATCGCTGTCTAAAAATGGATAAAAAAACATAAGGAGTGCTGAATCCTTCAATAACACAGACTATTAGAGTAACAGGTGTGTAGCATCGCTAACTAGCTAGCAACAAGCCTCCAACACAGTGCGTATGCTAGCGGCTAATCTAGCAAACGAATTAACAACAGAGCGATTTTAGAACTATAAGATGATAAGCTGTGTGTCTTTTCTTATAACAGTGACATGGTTGTATTTACCTTAATTAAACGAGTCGTCAGTTGTGGTAAACCAGCAAAAAACTTGAGCCACAGGTGCTACGTAAAAAGTGTAGGGGGCGTGTTTGCGGTCACGTCCAGCGGGTGTGTGGGCGGGAGTGTTACACAGTCGCTCCACCTCAAGTCATTACTGCGCAGACTCTGGCTCCAAATTTGCAAGATGGCAGCCTCCACAAACGGGATATTTTGGCTTCATTTTTGCATAATGGGAGGAGGCGGTGTCGCGTCGTCCATCTTTTATACAGTCATTGGTTGCAACATGGCAAATTGAACCTCCCCCACCCTCATTCAGATCTGGCCTTTGGAACTATTTTGGTCTTCATGTGACCTATGACTCTGAAGGTATGCGCGTTGTTTGTCGTTTAATAATGACTCAGGGTTCGTGAATATCATCGAGCATCATTTACTTCGAAACAAAGCAACCATTACACGTTAGTCATCACATCCCAGGGGGCGGGTCCCTCCTTCTCTTGCCCTCGTCTCACTTCGTGCATGCGCAGCATACTAATACGGAACAGGTATATTAAAGTAGCATTAATGAACAACATTGGTCAGATGTTCTACATCCCCTCTCTTTAGCTTATGGCTGTATAAGCTGCTAACAACACCTTTAGCAATAACACATTAACAACATGTCCATATCATAACATTCTATCCTAAACATTAACGAATTACTTCACACCTTGAACTGTGTCATTGGTAAGGACACGGTGAGCATTTAACTTTGCTGACATCACATCATGTGTACTGTCCACTTTTTTTTTTTTTTTTTCTTTCGTGTTACAGTCCATCTCTTATGCCTTAGTGTTCATACTTGGGGTTCGGTTTGCAGACTCTCCCATATCGTGTGATGTAAGCATCACGTGCCGGGCGACAGGGGGACTGGACTGGGGCTTGTGTGAAGTGTTGCGTGTGGCTATGTGTTTGTTCGTCGGTGTGTGTCACGGGTTCTTGGATGTGCTGTGGGGAGTCAGTGGTTGGTGGTTGGGCTGCGGTGTAATCATCACGGGAATCTCTGTGTGGTGGTGGCGGTTCAGAGACTGGGAGGATATGTCTGCGGTTTCGCCTGTACTCTCCAGCTCCTGACTGGACGATGTATGATCTGGGCTCTTCGCAGGCTTCCTTGATGGTTCCTAAGGAGTCATGTCCTTGACGCGTTTGCATCCGCACAACCTCACCTGGCATGAGGGGGCGGAGGGGTCTGCTGGACTTGTCATAGTATCTCTTTTGTGCCTGGCGCTTGTGAAGTAGGTTTGTTTTAACTGTTTTGTTGCTTTTGGGGCTGGGAACGAGCAGACGTCTACACACCGGTAGGGTCGTGCGCGTCTGTCTTGACATCAGCCTTTCAGCTGGGGAACATAGTGTGTTGTCACGTGGCACGTTGCGGAGATTGAGTAGGTTAAGGAAGACATCCGTTCCATCTCTCTTTGATCTTTCCATCAATTGCTTTGCACTGCGAACCGCACGTTCAGCCAATCCATTGGCCTGCGGGTATTCTGGGCTACTTGTCACATGAACAAAGTCCCATGCTGAAGCAAAGTCTGCAAAGCGTTGGCTGGTGAACTGAGTGCCGTTGTCTGATATTACTTTGTGCGGGCTGCCATGGACAGAAAAGTGTCTTTTGAGCTTTGTGATGACAGTGTTGGCGGTTAGGTCTGGAAGCAGGTCTACTTCGAACCAACCTGAGTAAGAGTCGACTACAACCAGGTGATGTTGACCGTTCCACTCGAAGATGTCGGTGGCGACGGTTGACCAGGGTATGTCCGGCACTGGATGTAGCTTTAACTGCTCTTTCTGTTAATGTGGCCTTGTGCTGTTGCACACTGGACACGCAGCTGTTTCTTGCTCAATATCTGCTGTCATTGTGGGCCAAAACACAATGCCACAGGCCCTGTGTTTAGTAGCTTCCATGCCTGGGTGCCCTCTGTGGAGGATGACGATATAATCTTTTTGCAAAGATTTGGGAATCACTGTTTTCAGCCCTTTCATGACAATGCCATCTTCTAGAGTGAGTTTGTCTCGATATGGGTGGTATTGACGAAGTTCTGTGGGCAGCTGAGTTTGTCTGCAAGGCCATCCTCTCATTATGACAGTGCTCAGTTTCTGTAGCTCTGGATCTGAGGCAGTGTGTTCCTTTAGCTGCATCAGCCTGTAAGAAGAGATTTGCTGGATCGACATGATCTCGTAGTCAGCTGTTTCATCACTATTTTGATCCGTCGAGGTTGTGGGAGCACGGGATAAAGTGTCGGCGAGGTACATCTGCGAGCCTTTTTTGTACACTATCTGAAAGTTGTACTTTTGCAGCCTAAGCATCATGCGTTGCAGTCTGGCTGGAGCTGAATGTATTGGCTTGTTCAAGATGGTGACTAATGGCTGATGATCAGTTTCAATTTGGATTTGTTTCCCATAGATGTAATCATTAAACTTGGAACAACCAAATACGACTGCAAGAAGCTCCTTCTCAATCTGCGCATAGCACGTTTCTGTCTGTGTCAGAGTACGAGATGAGTAGGGAATCGGGGCGCCTTCTTGGAGGCATGCAGCCCCGAGTCCATACTGCGATGCGTCACACGTTAACGTGACAGGTTTCTTTACGTCGTAGTATCTGAGGGTAGGAGGACTGGTCAGGCTTCGTTTTAAAGCATTGAATGCATCTTGATGCTGCTTGAGCCAACACCACTGTACTTCTTTGCACGTTAGCTCCCGAAGTGGGGCTGAAAGCTCGCTGAAATTAGGAATGAACTTTCCTAGGTAATTAATCATCCCTAAGAAGCGTTGGAGAGCTGTGACGTTTTCAGGTGTGGGCATCTCTTCAATTGCTTTGGTCTTTGCTGGGTCAGGCTTCAAGCCCTCGCTTGTGAAGACGTGGCCAACGTAGCAGGCTTTTTTGAGACTGAATTTGCACTTCAGGGGGTTAAGTCTCAGCTTGACTTCCCTTGCACGGTCGAGTACTTTTCTGAGATTGTGTTCATGCTCTTTCATATCTCTTCCACTGATGAGTATGTCGTCAACAATGATAGCACAGGGGAATCCAGCAAAGATCTGCTCCATTGCACGCTGGAACACCTCACTGGCTGAGTTTATTCCATATGGCATTCTTAGAAAGCGGAATCTGCCAAACGGTGAGCTGAAAGTTGTGAGCATGGATGATTGGTGGTCAAGTGTTATCTGCCAAAAGGAGCATTTCGCATCCAAGACGGAAAAGACTTTGGAGTTAGGCATTTGGGCGGCTATCTCCTCTATAGTACGCATAGGATGATGTGGGCGTTTTAGTGCTTTATTCAAGTCTCTTGGATCGATGCAGAGTCTGATCTCATCTGAATTTTTCTTGTGGGTCGCCACCATGGACGACACCCATTCTGTTGGCTCTGTGACAGTTGTATTAAACGACTTCATAAAGTCACAACAGTTGGACTTTCTATTTCTGACGGCTCCAACCCGGTGAGTCTGTAGCGTTTTCGGAACTGGTCCCTCCCAATTTCTCATTCTTCAGCCTCCCTCGGTCCTCTGGCAGGGGGGGAGGCCTAGCCACTGTGTTCAATCCTCGATTTCATTGCCATCAAATATTACAGCATGACTCATTTTCTAGTTTTGAACTCCAGCTGTTTGAGTTACACCTTAATCCTGCTGCGCCTCTGCTGTGTGCCCTTATATATCGCCCTCCCAAGTTTAATAAGGATTTTATCAAAGAGTTTTCTGATTTTATGGCTGGAACCGCTCTTAAATACGACAGCTTTTTGATCCTTGGCGATTTTAATATTCATGTCTGTTGTGATTCGAAATTTTTGGTCAAGGACTTTTTAAATATTATTGATTCCTTTAACTTGACCCAGTGGGTTTCTGGTCCCACGCACGAAAAAGGTCACACACTGGACTTGGTGCTTTCCCACGGGTTGGAAGTGTGCATCACGGATATATCCGAATTACGCATTTCCGATCATCTTCCTGTGTTGTTCACTCTAACACTGCGCTGCTCGATGGACAAGTCGAACGCCCCACTGCGCAATAAGCGAGCGCTTAATGTACTAACAGCACCTGCCTTTTCTGCTGCCTTTATGGACTCTGGAATATTGAACTCCAATTGTAAAAATGTTGAGGACCTTTCGGCTATTCTTCATTCTACTTGCACTTATATCTTGGACTCTATTGCACCATTCAGAACTGTGCGCGCTAAGAATTCATCAGAACCGTGGTTGAACGATTACACCCGCTCCCTCAGACGCGACTACAGACGCGCTGAAAGGAGATGGAAAAAGGACAGATTGTATGTTTCCTTACAGATTTTAAGGACTTGTCTCTCTGCTTATCAAGAAGCTGTAAAAACTGCAAAAACACAATTTGTCTCAAACTTAGTATCAGCAAACGGTCATAGGCCTCAGGTACTTTTTAACATTCTTAATCGCTTTTTTAGTTTATGTGATAATCCTGGAGTTACTTCTTCACCAAGTATGTGCGATGATTTTTTAGCATTTTTCAATAACAAGATCTTATCGATTAGGGCCCTTGTTTCGTTGTCTGTTGTCTCAGTTCAAAGCCCTCCACCTGTGTGTTCAGCTGTCTTAGAGCAGTTTGATCCCGTCTCCCTTAAGGACCTGACCGCGATAGTTAGTGGCCTAAGATCATCACACTGCCCCTCTGATTCTCTTCCCCCGAGTCTGCTCAAAAACACTTTTAATACTGTTGGCCCTTTTATTCTGAAATTGATTAATACGTCCCTTACTACAGGCTGCGTCCCACTATGCTTCAAACAAGCTGTAGTTCAGCCTCTTCTTAAAAAACAAAACCTGGACCCAACTGTTCTGTCTAATTACAGGCCCATCTCAAAGCTTCCTTTTCTATCTAAAGTTTTGGAGAAAGTGGTCTATCTACAGTTGCAGGCACACCTCGATTTTAATATGATCTCAGAAAAATTTCAATCTGGTTTTAAATCATTACATAGCACTGAGACAGCACTTTTAAGGATTTTTAACGATATTCTCTTAACTATGGATTCTGGCAGCCCTGCTGCCCTTTTACTGTTGGACTTGTCAGCAGCTTTTGACACGGTTGACCACGACATCCTGTTATCACGGCTAGAATCGCATGCTGGCCTAAAAGGATCTGCCCTTCAGTGGTTTCGCTCCTACTTGACAGAAAGGTTCTTTTATGTCAATATGGGCCCCCACAACTCCAAATTAGCTCCTCTTAAATACGGCGTTCCTCAAGGCTCTATTTTGGGTCCCGCCCTCTTCGCACTCTATTTGCTGCCATTGGGCTCCATCTTCTCGCGGTACAGCATTTCATTTCATTGCTTTGCGGATGATCTACAGATTTATCTACCTTTAAAATCAGGATCAGATCAACCGCAGCTCTTATTACGCTGCCTTGACGACGTTAAACAGTGGTTATCATTAAATTTTTTACAGCTAAATGAAAACAAAACTGAGGTTGTCATTTTTGGCAATTTCAATCATATCGACAGCACGTTGGGTACCCTCTCCTCGTATTGTAAAAAACCTCGGAGTTTACATTGATGGTTCTTTTAAATTGAATAAGCAGGTGAGTGCAGTAGTTCAGTCCTGTTTTTTTCAGCTAAGACAGCTAGCCAGGATAAAGTCATACCTTCCGGCTGACGTCTTCGAGCGTATCATCCACCTTTTTCTTACTTGCAGATTGGACTACTGCAATTCATTGTATTATGGCCTAGATCATGCCACCATCCATCGCCTTCAGATGGTTCAAAATGCTGCTGCTCGCCTGCTAACCGGTACCAAACGGAGAGAGCATATAACCCCAATTTTAGCCTCTTTACACTGGCTCCCTGTCCCCTACAGGATCCAATTTAAACTCTTACTTTTTGTTTTTAAGTCACTCAACGCCCGAGCCCCCCCCTACTTGTCAGAGCTCCTCTCTGCCTATGCTCCAGGAAAACCCACGAGATCTAGTTCAAAACTATTGTTGTCCATTCCACGGACTAACCTCAAATCTCGTGGTGATAGATCCTTTTCTGTGGCAGGTCCCAGACTTTGGAATAGTCTCCCCTTTAATATTAGATCTGCTCAAACTCTTGAGCAATTTAAATCTTTACTAAAGACACACTTTTACGCTCTGGCTTTTAACACATTATGACCCAAGCATTTTGGATTTATCTGAATTAGTTAGTATTGTTTCAATTCTTCTATTTTATTGTTTCTATTGTTATTATTGTATTACACTGTAGTTTTTAATTTTATTGTTATTGTTAAGCACTTTGTGCAGCATCGGCTGTTGGAAATGTGCTATATAAATAAATCTGACCTTGACCTTGACCTTGACAGGGGTGATCACACCCAACTCGACCATACGGGTTAATTCTGCTCTAACCTTGTCTAGCATTGGAACCGGTATTTTGCGTGCTGCTTTATTACTGGTGTGACTTCTGGGTCTATTTTCATGGAATAGGTAACCGGAAGTTTACCAAGTTTATCTTCGAAGAGGTCTGAATACTCTGAGAAGATCTGTTCTGAAAAGGTGCTTTCCACTTCCTTAGTCACGTGGTGGACTTCTTTGTTTAGTGTGATTAATTGTAAGTGAAGTGAGTCTGGTAAGCCAAGTAGGGGTTGTACGTCTCGTTTCACTATGAAGAACTGCAGAGGGTAGTCCTTGCCTGCAGAGTGGCATGAGAGTGTTGCTGTGCCAGCTGTTTGAATTTCCTCTCCCCCATATGCCACCAGTTTAGTGTTTCGTGATGGCATGAGTTTTTCATCATGTCTCAGTTGTTCAAAAAGGTTAGCTGGTATGACATTACATTTGGCGCCAGTGTCCAGTTTGAGCTCTAAGGGTTTTCCATTAATGGTGAAAATGTCATTCTTGTATGGAAAGCAGGGATTTATAGTGTCTATGTCAATTCCATTCACATAGAACATTTCTTCATCGCTGCCGTGCGCCTGCATTTCAATGTGGTTTACGGGTCTCTTTTTGAATTGCCGTGTTTGTGATGACTTGCAGCATTTCTGGAAATGATTCCATTTTTGGCACTTATGGCATTGCTGGCCATATGCTGGGCATTTGTCCCTTTTTGCCTCGTGGCTGCCCCCGCAGTTGTTACAGTTTGTGATTGCGTGAGCGAGCCTATGTTCTGGATGCGTTGCACGACGTTCATTGCCTGTCTTTGTCTTGACTTTGTGTGGATGTTTTTTCTTTATTGTGTGATGCAAAGTGTCGACCTTTGCTGCCATTTGCTTTGGAGCCGCTAGAGCTTTCGTATGTCGATCTGTCTGCTCGAATATCTGGCACATTTCAATTGCTTTGTTCAAAGTTAAGTCGCTGTCGCGCAGCAATTGCTTTCTCATGCTGTCGCTGTTTATGCCACAAACGAGTCTATCTCTGATGAGCTTGTCTTTAAGCTGGCCAAATTTACAACTGCCTGCCTTATTTTTTAAGTCACTCACATAAGACTCAATTGTTTCATCTGGCCGTTGGTTTCTGGTGTTAAACTTGTGCCTTTCCATTGTTATGTTTGTTTGGGGATTACAGAGTTCACGAAATTTGCGCTTTAGACATTCCGGGTCTTCTCTCGATTCTGCTTCGGTCACCAGTCGTCTGTGTTCTCCTTCCCCCGCGTGCACAGCGGGTGTATAAACGAATGCGCGCTCCCGCTCGATGGCTTCAGAGCCGGCTAGGTTTAGCAGGATGAACGCTCTGGTCCGAGCATCCTTATCGGAATGAGGCTATAAATATGTCGTATTCCTGCTCGAATATACGCCACTTCTCGGCGATGTTTCCACAAAACACCAATGGGTCTGGTCTACGGAATCCGTCTGACATGGTCGTTGACGTTTAATAGCCTCTTGCTACGATAGCCTAGCAACGCTAGCTGGTTACTTGCTTGCTTCGTCCGTAAAGTGCTGGGAAAACTTTAGTCTTACCACTCCGTCGGCAGTGCTGGAGTAGATGACCGAACCACAACTTCTGACACCATGTTTGTCGTTTAATAATGACTCAGGGTTCGTGAATATCATCGAGCATCATTTACTTCGAAACAAAGCAACCATTACACGTTAGTCATTCCATTCCAGGGGGCGGGTCCCTCCTTCTCTTGCCCCCATCTCACTGCGTGCATGCGCAGCATACTAATACGGATCAGGTATATTAAAGTAGCATTAATGAACAACATTGGTCAGATGTTCTACACGCGTCATGGACAAAAGTAAAACAGTATGTCGGATGTGCCACGCAATGCTCAATTACATGGGTGGAAACTACTGCGTTAGCGCAGTTTGCTCGTTAACGTGTTGACGCCATCCAGCCCCACGCGCGGGGCGATCCGCGGTAGCTCGTTAACGGAGATTTGCCGTGTTGTGGCGTTAACGTCATTTCAGATTAACGCTGACAGCACTAGTGGGAACACAACGAATATGACTGCACATTTACGCCGACATCATCCTAGTGCAAAGACAAGTGGAAGCAGACAAAAACAACAAGCACGCATGCTACAAACTTTACCCGAGTCATTTAGACAGCCGTTAGCACATGATTCTCCTTATGGGGACCTGATATGTTTAATATGCTGATGAGAATATAGCCCTGAAGAAGCGTATAGTATAGCTTTTATTTTGGAAAGAGCCATTTCTCTGTAATAAACTCTCTTTTCCAAAGATGAGTGATTTCTCGATCAGATTTATTTTTTATTACTTTATTGTTTCAGCAACATTAAATTTAAAAACTGTACTTTTGATTTAAAATATATATTTATAATTTTAATAAATGACAAATTAAAAATGCATGAACATTTTTTTGTATCGAAAAAATATCAAACCGTGACACCAAATTATCAAACCGAACTATGAATTTTCTGTATCGTTGCACCCCTAATATATGTATATATGTGTATGTATGTGTATATATGTGTATGTGTGTATATATACATATATGTGTGTGTGTGTGTGTGTGTGTGTGTGTGTGTACTTCTTTTTTGCTGAGTAACAGGAGACGAGTCTGGTGGTGCAGCAGAGGAACAATTTCAGCCATTTGGACTCAGCTCAGCCACTACAGTGGAAACAATGTCTTCAACACAAAAGGTGAGAAAAGTATTAGAGTTTTCTGTTAAGAGCAGCTTCCATCCTGGGCTCCTCCATATATAAAGAATCTACATTCAAAATCAGAAGTCACAAGAAAATACAAAGATCATATTTTATCTACACACATTGAAACAACAATATCATCAGTTGAACTTTGAATTTTTTATGAAATAAAAGATTTTCTCTGCTGATCAATATTTCCTAATGTCATTTTAATTATACCTCTCATTAGAGCTGGGCGATAGAACTATAACGATATGTATCGCGATATAACTTTTACTCGATAGAGAAATTAAACTATCGCGATAGACTTCGCCGCTCTTGTCCTCTTAAAAAAAAACAAAAAAAAAACAGGTCAGCCAATCCAAATTAAGTAGCGCAGAGCCGAACCAATCACAGCTGCAGCGTCACGTCGCGTGACTTGTTACGTACAGCACAAGTGCCAAGCCGCACGTGTGTTTGTTTGGGAAGCAGCCAGCGCGTAATGGAGGAAATGAGTGTGCTGACTAGAAAAATCAACCGAGCGTGACCAAAGAGAAAACAGATGATGGTTCCAATGCCGGAGAGATTGTCGAAAGGAAGAGCCATAGAAGTTCCGTAGTGTGAAGGTATTTCGGCTATTTCAAGTCTGACAAAAAACAGAGTAGCGTGCACTGTAAATTGTGCCGAAAGCAAGTCTGGAAATACAATAAACTGGTGCATGCGTCACACTGTGCGCCACGTTATTGTTTCGGTGAAATGAATTTCTACAATACTGTTAATTCTACTCTCTGCAGTGTTTAAATGCTTACATATACACACAGTTACTGTCCGTCCACACATACGACTCGGTTCTGCTTCTGTGCCCCAGCTTTGTTTACTTTTTCCCACCGAGGCTTCTAGACTTCTGATTGGCCAACATTTCTGCACGGTTAGGAATCTAGCGCCACCTGCTGCTTTGGCATGTTCATAGCAGCGTTTTCCTTCATTTCTGCCTTTATGTGTGGACGGATTATTTTTTGAAACGAAAACGGAAAATCTCCGTTTTCAAAAATACCCGTGTACGTGTGGACGTAGCCTCAGTCTCTGACTGGAAGTGCTAATTCGTCATTCGGCTTTTGTCAGACTAAAGTAACTGTTAAAACTGTTTGAAAAGCTAAGCTATACAACAAGGAGAGATTGAGAATTTCCTTTTAGTTCTCAGTTTATTTGATATTGACAAAAGTTAGTCAATTTTGTCTGTTCTTCTGTAAAACAAACTAAGATTTATTTTTAGAATTAATATTTTGTTTCTAAGTGGAATTGACAATTTAGTCTGTTTCGTTTGTTCTATTTTGAAACTTAAACGCTTTAGCGGCTGCCTTTTGTGTAGTTTGCAATATTTGCCTTTATTTATCTGAAAAAGTCTCATGTTCCTTAAGTACATCTACCCTGTTGAACTTATTATGGGAAATAAATATTTAAATAAAAACAAGCTGCTGATTATTTCACATTTTACTTGTGAGCAACGGCACATTTAAATCTTACAAATATAGTTATTTGGCTTATATCGTGATAGATATCGTTATCGCCTGAAATGAAAAAAACATATCGTGATATGAAAAAATCTCATATCGCCCAGCTCTACCTCTCATTGTGTCACATTATTGTAATGTGACACCATCACCAGAAGGTGGTGGTAACACACCAACAAGGTGTTTGTTGACATGTTTGATTCCACCAATGGAGGGAGTTTCAGTTTGTTCCAGGACTGCATTTCACTCACTGCCTCTGTTTGTATCTCTGTCACTGCAGGACCAACATGGAGCAAGAAGTCAGCGCTCTCAGGAGGCTGACAAACGTCAAAGAAGAAAGGGAGAGAAATCCTACAGCTGTGATGAGTGTGGAAAGTCTTTTACCCAGGCTGGAAGTTTAAAAACTCACCAACTCATCCACAGTGGAGTTAAAGCATACAGCTGTGAGTTGTGTGGAAAGTCTTTTACCCAGGCTGGAGGCTTAAAAAGACACCAAGTCATCCACAGTGGAGTTAAACCTTACAGCTGTGACTTGTGTGGAAAATCTTTTGTGCAGGCTGGAAACTTAAAAAAACACAGAATCATCCACAGTGGATTTAAACCTTACAGCTGTGACTTGTGTGGAAAGTCTTTTGCCCGGGCTGAAAACTTAAAAACACACCAACGCATCCACAGTGGATTTAAACCTTACAGCTGTGACTTGTGTGGAAAATCTTTTCTGCAGGCTGGAAACTTAAAACTCCACAGAATCATCCACAGTGGATTTAAACCTTACAGCTGTGAGTTGTGTGGAAAGTCTTTTGCGCGGGCTCGAGGCTTAAAAATACACCAACTCATCCACAGTGGAGTTAAAGCGTACAGCTGTGAGTTTTGTGGAAAGTCTTTTGCGCGGGCTCGAGGCTTAAAAATACACCAACTCATCCACAGTGGAGTTAAAGCGTACAGTTGTGAGTTTTGTGGAAAGTCTTTTACCCAGGCTGGAGACTTAAAAAACCACAGAATCATCCACAGTGGGGTTAAATCTTACAGCTGTGACTTGTGTGGAAAGTCTTTTACCCGGGCTAGAGACTTAAAAAAACACCAAGTCATCCACAGTGGAGTTAAACCTTACAGCTGTGACTTGTGTGGTAAAGCTTTTGGTCAAAGTCGAAACTTACAGAAGCATCTAGTTACCCACTCTGGAATACCCACGCTGCGACTTTTGTGGAAAAACTTTCAGTGAAAAAAGGTACCGAAATATTCACCTACGCATTCACACCGGAAATGATCTTTCCTACTGTGATCAGTGTGGGAAACTGTTTACAACAGATGCACAACTACAAATACACATGTTTACCCACACTGAGGAGAGACCTTATTAATGTGACCTGTGTGAGAAGACTTTTAAATCTCCACATTACCTGAAAAAACACCAACAGATCCACACCAGAAAGTAACTCTACAAGTGCAGATACTGTTAGGAAGTATTGATTTTTTATCTTGTCATTTTAACCTGATTGTTTGGAACAAGTCTGATCAGTAAACCTATGGAGGTATCCTGATAGAACTGTTTTGGAAAATGAAGAATCATTTTCGCTCGGTAAGCTGAGTGTTATAATGTAAACAGTAAAACGTAATTGGACATTGGCAGAGATCACTTACGCTGTCATTGTTTAGAAGCAGAGCAACACAGATGGATCCAGTTCTCAACCCTGTCGTCACTGTGGTGGTGGGAAAACGTTTCTCTGTGACCTTTGTGGAAAAACTTCCAATCATCAACGGGACCTAAAACCACATCAACGTATCCACACTGGAGACAAAATGAACCACTGCAAAGAATGTGGGAGAGGCTTCCACACCAAGTGCATTAAAAATACATGAACTATTCCACAGTGTGTTCAAAAAGCACTGTGACCAGTGTGGGTCATCCGTCACCACTCCACGTGAGCTTAAAGAACAAGAATAAGCAAATCCACACAGTAGAGACACCATACAAGTGCAGACACTGTGACAAAAGCTTCTCACAATCAGGTCACTGTAACAAACATGAACGTACACACATGGAAGTGAACTTCAGCTGTGACCAGTGTGACAAGAGTTTCAGGAATCTCAGTTCATACTCCGAACACAAACGATTTCACACTGTAAATAAACTGTTTCACTGTTACCAATGTGCAAAAACATTCACTTCATTATCTGCTCTGTGCAAACATCAGCCTGATCATGCAGGACTGAAATCACTGGATCACAATGAATCTTCTGGTTTCAGGCTCAGACTTAAAAACCTTGAGATCAGGCTCCACAGAGTTCAGATGGAATCTCCTGTAAAGAGTGTCAGCTGATGTCACACTTGGATCTGATGAGGTAGCTCTGATTTCTGGACCTGCAGTGAATAATCCTGAATGTTACATTTAGGAAGCTGCATGTATAGATATGTATATCAAGTTTATGTTTTTTCCTTTGAGGGATTTTAATTCTCTAAAATGTTATCCCTGTTACATTTTAACCTTTGTTCCCTTAGGACACAGTAGTGTTTAGTAGTTGTACTATTAAAGTTATAGGAATGTCTTTTCTTTCTTTCTTTTTTAACCAAACTGGTATTCTATCAAAAATCAAATATGGATATGTAAATCATTTCTTTTATTTGAACTTTTTTAGCTTTTCCAAAATTAACTTATTTTTTTATGTATTCATTGCATGTTTCACCTCAGTTAAATTTCAATCCTTCATTCATATTTAAACTTTTGCTGTGATAAAATCTTCTCTTAAATCCTTTTCTCCCAAAACAAGCAAATATTTTCACAGCAGTTGCTCTTAAAACTTCCAAAATGAACTAAATCTGTCCACCAGCTTTGAAACAACACCTGCTGTGACTTTATGTCCAGAAAAAAGAAACTCAAGCTGAACTGGTTTTGGGCTGTATTTCCATGTAATACCTTTTTTTTTTTTTTTTTTCCAGAAGATGGAGCAGTGATGCTGTGTAACCTTTATTTAATTAGGCAAAGAACACAATATTCACAGTGGCAGCAAAGAACTGTTAAAAGTTAAAAACAGCAGCACACATCAGAACCATTTTAAAGATTACAGGTGACTACTTTTAGTTAATTCAAATCCTATTAAACATCTATTTTTGGATCCTCCTTTCACTTTAGTGTATTTACTGTATCCTTGAAGTCCACGTTGTTTTTTTAATGAATTCATTTTGATCCACATGTTCTGCAGCTGTTTGCCTTTTGATTTGAAGTTTGCATTATGAAATCCTGATACTGTTAAAGCATCAGTTATAATTGATGAACTCTGTGTAAAGTTTGTCTTATAAAACAGTTTGGTGTGAAAAATAAAGAAATGGTCTCACAGCAAGTAGTTTGAGCCATGATTTCCGATTCAAACTAATTTAAATGTTTTTAGTGGTACATGTGGAGGTTTATCAGAGGAGGAGACTTGGCTGCTCTCGGCATGGTTCCTGCAGCTCATTAAAAACTCTGAAATGATCTTCAAGGAAAAGATGATTAATTTTTCTTAAAAACAAGATGTGGGCATGACGTTTTAACATGAGTGTGTTTAAGATGCATTGTGATTAGCATCTCACACGTTCCAATAAAGCAGATGTTCCTGCATTGCAACAGTAGTTTGCAGATGTGTTCATCCCCCGACCATCTGCAAGACTCTCATGCAGCACCAATTTGAAACACAGCCTGGAAAGTGCGTTCATGGCCCTACAGGTTGCCTAAGCACAAGAGACAAATTGTGCAAAAGGAATTGGCTGAAATGGTGAAAATGCTGTTATCATAGGATGAAATGAGGATTTGTTCCTCAGTGTTTGGTCTCCTATGCTTACCTTTTCTCCAGATGATTTGTCACAATTGAGAGAGGCCGGTTGTCTTTAAGGTGCTTTCAGGTAATTAAGAAGTGAGTGCAGGGTTTGTACCATTCATCACACTTCTGTTAGGTTTGTTTGAAGACTCGGGCATTTTTCAGCACCTCCTGTAGCGATAGCTGCGTCCTCACACTGCATATGCTGTTTGCCACCTGGATGATGTTGTCATTCATAGTGATACCACGGTGGAGCATGTGCAGTGGGTGGTCACAGTCCCTAAAGTGTGTGGTTGGATGGAGGGACGTACAGTATTTGGGTACAATTTGGGAGCTGGGTATGTGCATCCACACATGGATAAAACAGCAGCCATCGCATCCTGCCTGTGTCCCAACGCAAAAAAGAACATCCTGATAATAATGAATTACAATATTCCCGACAAGAAGAAATAAATGCATGAATGAGTTTTTCAGCATCACTCTGGGACAGGATATTTCTGATTTTCAAGATATTGCAGCAATGAAAGAAAGCAGTCATAAATATTTGCTTAATATTTCCATTAAAGGAGAAATCCTGGTCAAAATGACTCTAAGATTCCATATAGTGTTACTGGAGGCCAAGGTATTGCATCCAGAAAAGAATAAAATCCATAGCTGTTGATAAAATTGGCACAGAGCTTCCCCCATGCATTACCAAAGATTCACATCAAACTCATTCTTGATTGCTTTAATGAACATTGTGTTATTGTCACAGTTTGATACTGATGATTTCTTGTGAACACTCCTTTAGTTTAAACCCAGTGACAGTATCAAGTTATTATGTTTGTTTTCATGTAAGTATCTACACTTATATTATCTATCTATACTTCGTCTGCATCCCTCGAGGCCCCATTTGAAGGCTGATTATGTCCCAACATAGGCCAGAATTCATAGCGCAGTGGTGGCTGTGGCTATTTTTTTCAAAAAAGAAAAAACCCCAGCAGATGGCTGAAGCGTGGTGGCCAAAGAATAAACTTTTAAAAGCAAGTATTAAATTTTAGATCACTTATATATCTGCAAAGAACGTTATAACATTACTGTTGGCTACATGTCCACAAAGTTATGTATAGGGGTGGGTTTTTAATTATCGATTTATCGATTAAAATCGGTTCTGGCTTGGATAATGTGATATCGATTCAGAGGTCAGAGGGCCCAGTGGCGCCAGTGTCCGGCAGCCTCGCCTCTGTCAGTGCGCCCCAGGGCAGCTGTGGCTACAATGTAGCTTGCCATCGCCAGTGTGTGAATGTGTGTGTGAATGGGTGAATGGCTGAATGTAGTGTGAAGCGCTTTAGGGTCCTTAGGGACTAGAAAAGCGCTATACAAATGCAGGCCATTTACCATCGATTCATTAAAATCCTGAATTGATTTTTTAATACAAATTTATTTTGACCAAAATGCCAGAATTTCAGGATAAACCTCACAAAATTTCAACAAATAACAACAACCAAACAGCTGAAATAGTAAATGAGAGCAGGAACACGATTCTGCACAAAGACGTAAACACAAAGCGTGGATCCACCGACGGATCAGAATCAGCGAGATGTCGCCTTTCTCTCACGACAGCACGGACACGGTCGGGGCTGAAAGCCGACAGCTCGCTGATGTTTCGGTGGGTCCGTGCTTTGTGTTCATGCCCTTTGTCCACTAGATTCTGAAGCTGCAGGTTTTTTCTCTCTCAAAACAATATTGACTAAACCAGCAGCAAAAGCAGATCCAACCCTTCACATAAACATCGTGATAATTTCCTCTGACTTTTGCTGTTTTACTTCCACAACAATAAAATCACACTTCATGCACAGCTCTCTCCCTCTCTCTCTCTCTTTCTGTCTATGTGTACTTCAAGAACAGTTTCCCGTAAAAAAAATCTGTTTTCTGCATTATTCGCTTGTTTATTACGCACAAGTCTACCGTTGTTTACAGCGCTGTCGGCCGCTGTTTTTTCCCTTTTACATAATTCTGAAAAGAAAGTCTCGTTTTTGCTGTTCAATAGGCTACTGAACAAATTCTTTTTAAAATTAAACTTTTTAAAATTATGCGAAATTTCAAAACGCTTAGCTGTGTCTCTAATAAAACCTCTGTAACTTTGCTCTGCTTCACTTCAGCAGCAGCAGCTGAGGTTCATATGTTGATTAATGGTTTTCTTTCGTTTTTGATGTACTGCTGAATATTTTTATAAAATCCCAGGCCAGGAAAATCAACTTCGTGTTTTTCTGTGTTTTATCCTCAGCTACTTTGACACAAAGGCATCTGCTGTGATGCTCACACCTTTGATAGAGTCTAGCAAGTGTCAGCTTTTTTTATAGATATAAAAATATGGAAATGTATTGATGCAGGACCTGAATGATGATATATGGAATGTGGAATATCTGTCCATGCTGACAATATTGATTTGTAACTTAAAATTTGTTATTTTAACTAATAATCTTGTCAGCATAAAGTTCTTTATTTGGAGCACAGATCTACAAGAAAGATAAGTTACTGAAACGCACTTGTGCTTAAATTCCATATCACTCTTTGGCAATATTGTGAGTAATGTTAAACTTAAAGATCATCTCTGCCTCCTGATCTGTTTCCTGCTGCCTGCCACTGAAGGCAGTGGGGAGAGGTAACAATTAAGCAGTGCATTTACAGTGGCATATAATGTCATCTTTTCTCATTACAGTCCACTTTGACCAGCAGGTTTGTGACAGTTGGCTTAACATACTGAGCCAAGGAATCTAAATATACATTTGGCATCTCAGTGGGGCTACCAAAAATCATCACCTCAGTCTTTTTATCATTGAATTTTAAAAAGTTAAGAGACATCCAAGCCTTAATGTCATCAAGACACTGAAGTAATGGTTGTAAGGAATATGTGCCTTTTTTCTGTGGAGGGACATATATCTGACAGTCATCAGCATAGAAGTGAAATGCAATGCTGTGTTTTCTCAGTATAGATCCAAGAGAGAGCAGATACAAAGAAAAGAGAAGGGGGCCTAGAACTGAGCTCTGTGGGACACCACACAAGAGAGGAGCGGAGGACGACACACGGTCACAGAGACTGACACAAAATGTTTGCCCCGCCAAGTAGGACCTGAACCACTCAAGTGCCCACCCAGTGCTCCAAATGACAGAGTAAAATGCATGATCCACTGTATCAAATGCAACTGTCAAATCTAAAAGTACAAGAACAACACAGTCCCGAGCATCAGTGGCTAAAAATATGTCATTAAAAACTTGTAAAATGGCTGATTCAGTGCTATGAAAGGGTTTAAAACCAAATTGGAAAATGTGTAAAACATTTTGCTTTTTCAGGAAGGTCATTCATTGACTGTCAACTCTCTTTTCAAGAATTTTGGAAAGAAAGGGTAGTTAGAAGAAAGGCCTGTAATTTGCAAGAATCGTAAGATCAAGAACAGGTTTTTTTTAACAGGTGTTTGACTACAGTATGTAAAAAATTTTGGGGGCTACATCTGACAATGTGCTCAGCTCGACGGCACTCGTGTCTGACAGCTCGGGTCGTGTCGTTCAGCCAGGGCTCAGATTTAGTTTTAGAATGGCTGGATTTTAATTAAGCAATGTGCAAAGCAGTCCAAAGCAGTCTGGCAGGTGGAATAAAATCATGAGCTCAGTTCTGGCTGCATTAAAAATCTGGGATTTTGCAGTTCTGGTTAAAACTGTTGAAAACTGCTCAGCAAGGGAGGAGTTAAAAACTCGACAGCGCCGAGCAGCAGCGTGAGGTTTAACTGAGGTACAGGCAAGAGGAACTTCAAACATCACAGGACTGTGGTCAGAAAACACAGCATCACAAATCTCTACATTAAAAACAAAACAAAAAACCCAAAACAAAACATGAGTTAAAAGAATCAATAAGGCCTTAAAAGCCCTTTGCAATGGGCATATCAGGACAACACACATGAATATCAAAACCCCCAACAATAGAAACACAATCATATTTTGGCATGTATTCAGCCAAGATGTCAGCAAAGTCCTTCACAAAGTACTTATTGTATTATATATTTAATTTTATATGTTATAGAAGTGACAGATTTGTAAAGTGAGGCAAATTATGAAAACAAACAGTCACGAACCTTTCCCCGAACGTTGCGATGGGAGAGCCAGGCTCTTCTGGGAGCCGGTGTTCTGGGAATTTCTCCTACCCCGTAAACCGTCCTACCCGTTGTTCCTGAGCATGTGCGCGCATGCACACAACACAAAAAAGGAAGCTAAGCGCATCCGGCTGTGATTTCACGCTACTCCATTGTCATATTTGCAGGAGAATAGGTAAGTAGTAAGTACTAGTACTTTTTATTGACGTTGATACTTGATTTTTTAAGCCTTTGTGATTGTTTGTCAATATTAAAGTGAAGTTGCTATCTGCTTTCTGCACAAAACTGTCGAATTTGCAGATTCGGTGAAGTCTGCTGTCAAGTTACTGGACACGTGGTATTTGCACAACACTTTTGAGTCCGCAGCTTCGGTGTTTTAAGGCTGTTTCGGTAATCTCGTTATTTAATAAGTTTAATTATTTGCATTGTCAACTGCACATATTGAAGCTCATAAGAAAATGTTTACTGACATTCGTAGATATGGAGAAGAAGTGGGAAGAGATTTACGCGTTCATTTCTGCGGGCTCCTACCCTTCAGGATATGACAAGGCTCAGAGGCAAAACCTCAGAAGATATGCCTCAAAATTCAAACAAAAGGGTCAGTAATTTACTGTTAATACTAACAACTCATATATGTGGTTAAATTAATTTCTAAATATATATTGTTTTACTGCAGATGGAGAACTCTTTGTTGGAACCAGAAGAGTAGTAAAAACCATGGATGGTGCCAGGAAGATATTTCATGAGTTTCATTCATCTCCAATTGGAGGACACACTGGCACACACAAAACGCTAAATGCAGTGTGTTCCAGATTTTACTGGTTTGGTATGACAGTTGACATTAAAACATGGGTATGTATTAACTGTTTGTACTGTTGTTAAATAGTGTTTAAAATAAGCAATTTTTTTTATATCAGTTAAAAGAGAAACTGTACACTTGCAAAATATAAATATGTTAAAAGTCCGCTTGTTCACTGTAGCTGTTTTATACTACGTTACCCATGATGCACCTCGGTATCTGTACTTCCTGTTGGGAACGTGTTCAGCGCAGCGCTGCACAGATGAGAGGTGTGTCGGAGGAGTAACGTATTAACGTGCATTCGGTGTGAGTTAATACTGCGTGCGTGCTTACCATGTGAGTATTGTAAGATGAGAGTGAGGCTTGTTGACTTTATCTGTGTAATTTGCTATCGCTAAGAGGCTAGTCCCATTGCTATCGCTAAGAGGCTAGTCTCGTTGCTATCGCTAAGAGGCTAGTCCCATTGCTATCGCTAAGATGCGTTTTGTTTGGCCTACTACAGGCAGCCTTGTGTTCAGCCCATATTTCATTCCATATACGACTTACTGTCAAGCATTGTGGTTGTAGGTGGATGTAACTATTTACTATGTTTATTCTCTGAATCGTTGCAATCTGCAGAGGTCTGGTTTGCCAATGTATATACAAGCCAGAAATTAATTTATGGTCTTAGGGTGCCATCTAGTGGCCATGAGGTTATGGCAGATTGTATAACATTACGCTGGAAACCCACAGTACTGTATAAGGGGTACACTGCTATCCATAGTGGTTAATACAAATGTTTGTTCTTTCTGTTTACAGATGACCACACACACACACACATACCCATATACACACTCACACCCCCGTTACCTGCATGTGAATACTGTAATGCCTCCCTACCAACGCTGTACATCCTGTTGATGTCATCTGCCACCTCTTTAGTAAAGTTATTTGAACTACATCACTGTGGAGTACCATTCCTTCTGACCGAGGACGACTCAGTTGAAGCGTGATCGGCAATCAGTGCAAACATACATTACAAATAAATATGGTTAATTAGTGATATTACAGTAATAACCTGTAGGCCTGGCAGAGATTTGAAGACACGCACACAAACTATTGTTGCTAAATAGTTTGTTCGTTAGAGAATATGTCATTAAGTGTTTTTGTTTTTTACAAATGAGAATGTTGAACATTTACGTGAACTCCATAAATATTTTTACCTTAAAGATTCAGGAATGTGACCAGTGTCAAAAAGTTGGGAAACCACTGACTGCTGTGCAACCGTTGCAGTGTATTCAGGTAAATATTATGCCCCGTTTACCCATCAAACTATGCTTGTAGCTCATATTCATAAAGGCAGGAGGGTTTGCCAACTAATTTTAACCATCAATGTTAATGTGTACATTATACAAATTGTTATTCAAATTATTAATTTGTCCTTGATAGGTGTCTGAAGTGTGGGAACTTATTGGTATAGATCTTACTGGACCTCTTCCTAAAACTTCAAGCGGCTTCCAGTATATACTTACTGCAACTGACTACTTTTCAAAATGGGTTGAAGCTTTCCCATTAAAAACGAAATCTGCATCTGAGGTAGCCCAGCACTTGTGCTCCATTATATATAGACATGGCTGCCCCAAAAGGATTTTGTCAGACCAAGGCAGAGTGTTTGTGAATGAAGTAAGTGTTAAATAATTTTCAGTTACATTTTTTAACTTTACTTCACTGGGGTCAAAGATTTTTTCTTGTGTGCTTGTATAAGCAGTATAACCTTGTCCTTATCTGTTGAAGCTCAACTCTGATCTTTGCAAGTTATTGCAAATTGAAAGAAGTGTCACAGCAGCATACCATCCACAGACCAATGGTCTAGACAAAAAGACCAATGACAACATAAAAGGTATGCCTTATCTATCAGTTTTTGTTGTTACTTAATAATTTATTAATTTCTTTACTTCTAATTAAACTTTCTGTCTTACTTACTGTGTTTACATATTTCTATGCCTGCATTTAGAGCCCTCCGAAAACTGGTGAATGACCAGCAGAATAACTGGCCCTTGTCTGCTTGTGGCCCGTTGG
This sequence comes from Aulonocara sp. 'chitande type north' Nkhata Bay, assembly GCF_057382095.1. Lineage (NCBI taxonomy): Eukaryota > Metazoa > Chordata > Actinopteri > Cichliformes > Cichlidae > Aulonocara > Aulonocara sp. 'chitande type north' Nkhata Bay. The sequence goes on from NC_141346.1 coordinate 15,600,418, forward strand.
CCCTTGTCTGCTTGTGGCCCGTTGGCCATTGACCGTGATTTTCAAATGGCAACTGTTATTACTAAAGAAACTTATCATATTTTGTTTTTTAGTGAAGTGGCTTTGGGCTGCAAAAGACACCGGGCATGTGGAGGCAGTCGTTGGGCCATACAAATTGTATGACTCTTCTTTTCGCACACTGGAGGATAGTGGGTGGCTTTCTGATGAGGTAAGTGAAATAATCATTTTTGGCCCTAGTGGTGGTCTGTAAAAATAAGGTCATTGATGCATACCTGCACTGCCTCATTAAGAAACAAAAGGCAAGTAAGAACGTATGCCAGTTATTTCACAAAAGTATTTTATACAATTTTGTAATCATTTAAAAAAAAAAAAATCTTGCATTTTTCAGAACCCCGTGTATCAGTTGTCTTGCGTTGTTGCAACCTCTCTGTTTTCTGTGAAGTTTAAATGTGTCAGCAAGGTAATGTAGATGTTATATTGGTTAAATAGTGTATGTTATGTAAATAAATCTAAACCTTTATAAACTTAAAAATATTCCACAGATGTTGTTTCCGGCTGAGGACATTTGGTTGTGCCCACTGAACTCTGGTGCACACTGGATCCTTGTGGTACATGTTCACACCTCATGTGTTTTTTCTCTTTTTTGTTTTACTGTTCTTTTTAGCAGCATATTCTTATTTTGAAAATGCTTACAATTGATTATGCTTACTTAAGTGAGTGTAATAAAATGGTAAATGGCCTGTATTTATATAGCGCTTTACTAGTCCCTAAGGACCCCAAAGCGCTTTACATATCCAGTCATCCACCCATACACACACACATTCACACACATAATAATACACATATTCTACTAAATACAATTTTTATTTTAGGTTGTCAAAATCTCCTCACAATCTGTACTGCTGTTAGACCCTCTTGGAAATGAAGGTTGTTATGAAAGGAAAGTTATGCGTAACTGGAGGTATTCATCATTCATTAATTATCTGTTTTAGGTTGTTTGGTTTGTGGGTTCTTTTTTTTTCTTTTTATTTAGAGCAAAATGCTGGCTACATTTTAAAAACTTGTTTTGTTTTTATTAGGAATTTTCTGAAGATGAAAGGAAAGGAAGAGTCCCGAGTGGATTGGAGAATGGAGACTCTGCCACACAACAAGCAGATGGACTCCAGCAGTTGTGGAGTTTTAGTGTTGAAGGTATTTAATAAGCAACTGTATTTAATGTATTTAACTAGAATTAAGTTAATCATTTGCAATTACTGTAACATATTTTACAGTTTGCCAAACACTACCTTCTGAGTGGAGAGGTTACTAGGGTGCTGTCCACTCCAGAAGCCATTGGGCTGCACCGCACTGAAATTGCTTGCGAACTGCTAGAACATCAAAGTAAGTTGAGTCATGTGCTTTTGTATTGCAATAGCACTTTCAGTTTTGTTTAAAACTGTTAGGTTGAACGTCAGTGTGTTTCTAGGTAATGCTGATGACTACTGTGTGGTTTGTTCCATGCTGGAAGCCGATCCTGAGTCCAGTATGATTGAAATGGTAAAACAAATAAACCACAAATGCAATATACAGTGGCTTGCAATAGTATTTGGCCCCCTTGAACTTTTCCACATTTTGTCACATTACAGCCACAAACACAAATCAATTTTAATTGGAATTCCACGTGAAAGACCAATACAAAGTGGTGCACACGTGAGAAGTGGAACAACAATCATACATGATTCCAAACAATTTTTACAAATGAATAACTGAAAAGTGGGGTGTGCGTAATTATTCAGCCCCCTGAGTCAATACTTTGTAGAACCACCTTTATCTGCAATTACAGCTGCCAGTCTTTTAGGGTCTGTCTCTACCAGCTAGAGACTGGTAGAGACATTGGTCTTTCACGTGGAATTCCAATAAAATTGATTCATGTTTGTGAATGCAATCTGACAAAATGTGGAAAAGTTCACGGGGGCCAAATACTTTTGCAAGCCACTGTAGTAATTATTTTCTTATCAAATTCATAATGTTGGTTAACACACTTACACCCCCCCCCCCCCCCCCCCCCCCCTTCTCCCTCTTCAGGTGCAGTGCGAGTTTTGTTCCAGATGGGCACATTTTGGATGTGCTCAATATGAGAGCAGCCTGGTCAAGTACCTGTGCGACAAATGTGCATAATTTGTACACGTTTCTTTTTCAGTTCTTTCTCCCTGTGTTCTATTGGAACTATAAATGTCAAATATATGCATCTGTAAATATATTCAGTAAATATATACTGTAACTATAATGGAGTGAGTTCACTGTCAAAGTTTATATAGTCAGGTGTTCCAATCACTTCAGTGGTGACAGCTGTATAAATTAAGCACCTTGGCATGCAGACTGCTTCTACAAACAAGTGCCAAACCATGCTACTGTTGTTATTATAAGCTAGAAGCATAATTCTGACGGGAAGAATTACGTGCCAAACCATGCTACCGTTGTTATTATAAAGTAGAAGCATACTCTGACAGGAAGAATTACGTGCCAAAACAGAAATACAGCAAGCTGTCCATACCTGAGGCCTTGGAAACTGCCAAGCAAAGACTCACAGCCTTGGCCAGCCGCTTGAGGAGGTACACCAGAGAGATAGAAGGCAGAAGAATCAACCAGCTGTTCTCCACAGAACCAGCAAAGGTGTACTCTCAGTGGCAAGGGAACAATAATAATAAGAGAACAGCACCACCAAGGCTGGAGACGGAGCAATACTGGAAGAGCATATGGGAGAAGGACGCAACCCATAACGGCAATGCTCAGTGGCTAGTGGATCTGAGGGCAGACCACAGCGACCTCCCTGAACAGGGTCCAGTAACCATCACAGTGGCAGATATCCAAGAAAGGGTCTCCAGTATGAAGAGTTGGACAGCACCAGGGCCCGACATGGTTCACGCCTACTGGCTAAAGAAGCTGACTGCACTCCACGAGCGTCTGGCAGCACAAATGAACCAGCTGCTAGTTAAAGAGAGACACCCGGAATGGCTAACCGAAGGTCGGACGGTCCTGATCCCCAAGGACCCCAAGAAGGGACCAGTCCCCTCCAACTACCGACCAATAACTTGCCTCAGTACTACATGGAAGCTCCTGTCAGGCATCATATCGGCTAAGATGAACAGGCACATGGGTCAATACATGAGCGGGACACAGAAAGGAATTGGCAAAAATACCAGAGGCGCAAAACACCAGCTACTGGTAGACAGAACAGTAAGCCGAGACTGCAAGACCAAGCAAATGAATAAACAACCTAATTCGTGATAGACCTTTGACTCTGTTTTGTTTGAATCCAACTGTTTTTTGCAGATGTGCATAAAACATGTTACTTTTAGTATTGTTATCATTATAGAATAGAATAGAATAGAATACTTTTATTTGTCAATTTCTTCAAATGTACTTGCCATACAAAGGAATTGAAATTACGTTTCACACTGTCCCATGCGTAGACATTGACAACAATAAGGTGCAGATGCACAACAAAAAAAAAAAAAAAAAAACAGCCCTAACAATAAAGTAATAAATAGTAATATAATAATATAAATAATATAAACAGTGCCAAAAGAAATACCAAAAATATATATATAGCTGCAGGTGTGTGCAATTGCAATGCAAGTCAGGAATGTTTTCAGTTCCCGGTTCAGAGAGTGTTTCCTTGCTGGAGAGTGTGCGTGGGTGAGGGGGAGTAGAGTCCAATCTGTCTTCCTATACTTCTGCCAATCTGGTGATTCTGCTGGCTGGGAGTCGGGAGGGAAGAGAGTTCAGCAGTCTCACAGCCTGGTGGATGAAGCTGTTGGTGAGCCTGGTAGTGCGGGAGTGGAGACTTCTGTATCTCTTTCCAGAGGGCAGGAGGCTGAACAGACAGTGCGCGGGGTGGGTTGCATCGTTGACAATTGTGATGGCTTTGCGGGTGAGGCGAGTGGTGTAAATGTCTTGCAGGGAGGGGAGTGGTACACCAACTATCCTCTCAGCTGTTCTCACAATGCGTTGTAGAGCTTTTCTGTTATAGTCAGTGCAGCTACCGCCCCACATATCATCATCATTATTATCATCATTATTGCACTAAATATATTTTAAATAAAGGATACTTTGATATACATTCTACTGTAATGTATTTTCTTCACCCTAAAATATGTTTTGAAATGTATTTTGGTTTGAAAGAAATATATTTTCAATTTCAAAAATATATTTTTTTGGAGCATCACAAATATATGGTAAATATATTTACCATATATTTGAAATATATTTTGGCCAGGAGAAATGTATTTTTTTTACCGTATGGGGCTGCTGATGCATCCAGAGCGGAGTCGGCGCCACCATCGGACTGCAGCATGTTCGAGTCAGGGGTCACCAATGTGGAGGTAAACACAGACAACACGAGAGCTCTCGATAAATACTGCTCGTTTATTACTCATCACCACAGAACTGAACACTTTCCCTCCAAAACACAGCAACAATACTTCCTGAGAACTGGGTGTGAGTGGAGCCCTCCACTGGTCCACCACAATGTCACAATTACAGGATGATCTACTAACAGTGTGCTTTAATCTCTCTATGAAGAAGCCACTTCAGTTCAGTAAAAATCAGCTGGAGAGCAGCTGTGAACAGCTGACTCTTCGATGTGCTAAAGAACAGAAAACATGATTTCCCATCAGACCATGAGCAACAGTCAGGCATGTAACACAGTAACACTTTTATTTTTTACATATTCAGCAGAGAGTTAGCTGTGTGCACTATTAAAAAATAAGAAGCGTAATTCATTTCAGCTTCATATAAACTGTATTATGGAGGAAAAATAAGTGGGGCTCACCTCAAAACACAGCTTGAGGACTGACTGGAGTTTTAGGACAGTCTCTTCAGTAAATCGCAGCTCTTTAACATCAAAAGACATGTTTGAACTGCTGCAGATGTTAGTAAATCTGACCCTAACTGTTCGTTCTTCTTTAAAATTCAAACTTAATAATGAAGCAATATTTTTAACAGGCTGTTCCTGTTTATATAACCTCCATAAAACAACAGGGTTAGAACACATTGTGACAAAGTAAGATGTTTGTTTTGTAGTCCATCTTCTGCACAATGTAGTTTCAACAGGCGGACATCCGGTGTCACGTTGTTACAGAGAGGCGAGTGTATGGCTGTTCCAATTCTCAGCACCGCTCCTCTCTTTTCCTGACTTCTCAGCAGTTGTCCTCCCCACGATGACGTTTTCATCGAGGCCAAGGAAAAGAGTTTAGGAAAAGGAGATTGGCGCTACTTTTGAAATAACACTCCACGGGGTTGCATTGTGCAGCTGAGTCACGTGACCGCACAGCAACAAATCACAGCGGAGCCAGATAAAGGGGGCGGAGCAAAGTGTGTGTGCAGGAGAGGAGTCGAGCAGAGAGAGCTGCTTTTTCATGAAACGGGAGTAAAGTAGTAAACTTACTGGAACATATACCACTACCAACGTTTGGATCGATATCTGCATCGATCTGCACACCCTTGTCTCCTGGATCCTAGCTGAGATCAGCGTGAACCACGTGGGTCTCTGCTCCCTGATCTGTTTCCTGTGTTTGGAAAGAGTTCCAGCTTCATCACGGAGTTTCTCTCGGTTTGTGGGCTCGTCTAAAGGTAAGCATCGAGCTAACTTTAATGTGGGTTCAGTTTATGTTGAGTTTAGCTCTGTTGAGAATAATAGATTGCTTGGTAGACATTGGAGTTAGACACACTGTAGAGTTTGTGATTGCTTGCGACATCATAATATGGCGGTTGCTGGGGGGAAAGAATACATAAAGAAAAATAGTCTTGGAATATGAACAAAAGGATGGGGTGCAGGGCAGGAGAACAACCAACCCCCACCCCAGGACCTGAAGCCACAGGTACAAGCCTGGGGGAGCGCAACCCCAGGGTGAGAGTAGCTGTTATACATAATACGGATTATTATTAAATGAAAAGAACACATTAGACTACACTACTGAAACCTTCTGCTTCTGTTTTTAAAGTTTCATGTTACCAGGCTGTAGACTAGAGATTTAAACAGTTTTAGATCCATTACACTCAGTCTTAAATGTTAAAATCTCAAAGGACAGCATTATATTTTTGATATTAACAGTAACTCTGGGCCTCTCTGGAGTGTGCAGCTGATCTCATCGCTGTCTAAAAATGGATAAAAAAACATAAGGAGTGCTGATCCTTCAATAACACAGACTATTAGAGTAACAGGTGTGTAGCATCGCTAACTAGCTAGCAACAAGCCTCCAACACAGTGCGTATGCTAGCGGCTAATCTAGCAAACGAATTAACAACAGAGCGATTTTAGAACTATAAGATGATAAGCTGTGTGTCTTTTCTTATAACAGTGACATGGTTGTATTTACCTTAATTAAATTTAAATTAAATTGAACCTCCCCCACCCTCATTCAGATCTGGCCTTTGGAACTATTTTGGTCTTCATGTGACGTATGACTCTGAAGGTAAGCGCGTCATGGACAAAAGTAAAACAGTATGTCGGATGTGCCACGCAATGCTCAATTACATGGGTGGAAACTACTGCGTTAGCGCAGTTTGCTCGTTAACGTGTTGACGGCATCCAACCCCAAGCACGGGGCGATCCGCGGTAGCTCGTTAACGGAGATTTGCCGTGTTGTGGCGTTAACGTCATTTCAGATTAACGCTGACAGCACTAGTGGGAACACAACGAATATGACTGCACATTTACACCGACATCATCCTAGTGCAAAGACAAGTGGAAGCAGACAAAAACAACAAGCACGCATGCTACTAACTTTACCCGAGTCATTTAGACAGCCGTTAGCACATGATTCTCCTTATGGGGACCTGACATGTTTAATATGCTGATGAGAATATAGCCCTGAAGAAGCGGATAGTATAGCTTTTATTTTGGAAAGAGACATTTCTCTGTAATAAACTCTCTTTTCCAAAGATGAGTGATTTCTCGATCAGATTTATTTTTTATTACTTTATTGTTTCAGCAACATTAAATTTAAAAACTGTACTTTTGAGTTAAAATATATATTTATAATTTTAATAAATGACAAATTAAAAAAAGCATGAACATTTTTTTGTATCGAAAAAATATCAAACCGTGACACCAAAGTATCAAACCGAACTATGAATTTTCTGTATCGGTGCACCCCTAATATATGTATATACGTGTGTGTGTGTGTGTGTGTGTGTGTGTGTGTGTGTGTGTGTGTGTGTACTTCTTTTTTGCTGAGTAACAGGAGACGAGTCTGGTGGTGCAGCAGAGGAACAATTTCAGCCATTTGGACTCTGTTTCCACTGTAGTGGCTGAGCTATGTCTTCAACACAAAAGGTGAGAAAAGTATTAGTTTTCTGTTAAGAGCAGCTTCCATCCTGGGCTCCTCCATATATACAGAATCTACATTCAAAATCAGAAACCACAGAAGTCACAAGAAAATACAAAGATCATATTTTATCTACACACATTGAAACAACAATATCATCAGTTGAACTTTGAATTTTTTATGAAATAAAAGATTTTCTCTGCTGATCAATATTTCCTAATGTCATTTTAATTATACCTCTCATTGTGTCACATTATTGTAATGTGACACCATCACCAGAAGGTGGTGGTAACACACCAACAACGTGTTTGTTGACATGTTTGATTCCACCAATAGAGGGAGTTTCAGTTTGTTCCAGGACTGCATTTCACTCACTGCCTCTGTTTGTATCTCTGTCACTGCAGGACCAACATGGAGCAAGAAGTCAGCGCTCTCAGGAGGCTGACAAACGTCAAAGAAGAAAGGGAGAGAAATCCTACAGCTGTGATGAGTGTGGAAAGTCTTTTACCCAGGCTGGAAGTTTAAAAACTCACCAACTCATCCACAGTGGAGTTAAAGCATACAGCTGTGAGTTGTGTGGAAAGTCTTTTACCCAGGCTGGAAGTTTAAAAACACACCAAGTCGTCCACAGTGGAGTTAAATCTTACAGCTGTGACTTGTGTGGAAAGTCTTTTGCCCGGGCTGAAAACTTAAAAAAACACAGAATCATCCACAGTGGATTTAAACCTTACAGCTGTGACTTGTGTGGAAAGTCTTTTGCCCGGGCTGAAAACTTAAAAACACACCAACGCATCCACAGTGGATTTAAACCTTACAGCTGTGAGTTGTGTGGAAAGTCTTTTGCCTGGGCTGGAGACTTAAAAAAACACCAAGTCATCCACAGTGGATTTAAACCTTACAGCTGTGAGTTGTGTGGAAAGTCTTTTGCCTGGGCTGGAGACTTAAAAAAACACCAAGTCATCCACAGTGGATTTAAACCTTACAGCTGTGAGTTGTGTGGAAAGTCTTTTGCCTGGGCTGGAGACTTAAAAAAACACCAACTCATCCACAGTGGAGTTAAACCTTACAGCTGTGACTTGTGTGGTAAAGCTTTTGTTGAAAGTCGAAACTTACACAGGCATCTAGTCACCCACTCTGGAATTAAGGCGTATAGCTGCGACTTTTGTGGAAAAACTTTCAGTGAAAAAAAGTACCGAAATAGACACCTACGCATTCACACTGGAAATGATCTTTCCTACTGTGATCAGTGTGGGAAACTGTTTACAACAGATGCACAACTACAAAAACACATGTTTACCCACACTGAGGAGAGACCTTATAAATGTGACCTGTGTGAGAAGACTTTTAAATCTCCACATTACCTGAAAAAACACCAAAAGATCCACACCAGAAAGTAACTCTACAAGTGCAGTTACTGTGAGGAAGTATTGATTTTTTTATCTTGTAATCTTAACCTGATTGTTACAAGTAACGCGTTGGCCATCTCTGCTCTGTAATCTACAGAGCAACATGTACACTCAGATCATCACATATTTGTGTTGTCATTTGAATCAATAAATGGCTGATCTGATATCTACATGAGCATCAGTGTGTGTGGTTTAAACCTCACAGAACAAGAATGATCTTAGGAAACAGAACCTGAAGATTAAACAAACACTCAATGACTCAATCATTCAGCTGCATACACTGAACTTATGTAGAATATTTTTTTTCCGAATTGTCAAAATATTCCACCACAACACTGAAAATGTAAAGCACAGCAATTCATGGAGTCACTGACAGATAGCACAGAGAGACACACTAACCCCGTTCTGGCTCCAGTAAATAAAATTTTGTTATACTGACCCCTAGTGGTAGAGGAGGTCTTAAAATGTCTTCAACGAGGATAGAAACTCCATTTTATCTGGAGGCACAGTGGTACAGAAAGGCATGGTGGAATCCATATGCATCCTCTTTATGGTGTTAAGTTTGGACAGTCTGTAAGTATGTTTCCTGTTCGATGTCTTCTGGTTATTTCCAGAAATATTGCACACATATTGCTATTTTCTTATGTTTTAATTACCTCATATTTAGAGTTATTGGAGCAGGTGGTAGTATCCTGTCAGAAGTAACAATGTTATCGCCAAATGGCTGAAAGCAGCTCCTATCTGATCACAGGCGCACTGAACTCTACTCACACACCTGGAGGAACAGCTCTCCGGCTGAAGATTCTAATTGGCTCATTTTTCCAGGGATTTGTTCTTGTCATGAAGACGTGACACTGGTATGTTCTATTAATAGCAGTTGTCACACTTTTTAGAATCAAACTTACATCTCCGTCCTTCATCTGCCTGTCCTGCATATCCCCTTAATCGACATATTCTGGCTCCATATCTGGTATATTAGAAACAAACTTACTGTACAAATACAGTAATCAGTTATCCAGTAATTGCCAACAGCCACGCATGTGCATGTGATGGTTCATACCCAACCTTGTGTCATCTTCAAACATGAAAGAATTGAATCAATATGAAAACTCTATAAAAATGTATTGTTAGATTATAATATTATTTTATGCCATGTTATACCCCTAATTAAAGATTGTGAATTATTAGGTAGTTTTAGTGTGCATTATTATCCTGAATTAGAAGAAGCTGATAACTATTGCAGTAGTTAAACTGATTTGCATTACATTAGACTGCTGATTTATTGTGGATGAATGATATTGTTTTATGATGTCATAAGAAATGCTGTTTGCAAAAAGTCATTGCCTTATTTGTCTGATTAGAAGAGAACGGAACATGCTGGAGTTTTCTGCCCCATCTCAGCAGGAGCAGATAAACGGGGAGCCAAGGTCGTAGCTTAGGCGCCGTGTGAGAGAAAAGCATGTGAATGTTTAGGCTTTTATGATAAGGTGGGGGCACCAGAGGCTATAAGAGTGTGATCAATGCTCCACCATTTTGAGATCTGAGGCTGTCTGCATACAGTGTCCATCTCCCACGTGTGTGATCATTAAAATGATCGTTTGACTTAACCCGGCCGGACCAGTGTTGTTATTGTGGTTTTTTTCTCTTGTCTCCATCCCCAATTTTGAACTCGTAACAGTATATAGTACTATGGAGAAGGCAGCATTTAGCTGTAGCCTCCATAAAACCACAGCTGTTCTGGAAAACTTTGTCCACCTTTGATTGTCTTTAAGTTTTGTTGTAGCCACAGAGAGCAAATCTTTGTTCTTTATGGAGAACCAGTGAGGCTGTTTGGACTTTCCTTTGAAACATCAGTGCAGGAGTCTCTCAGTACATCTGTTTACAGTGAGGGACAAAGAAGCAGCAGAACCACCCACAAGACCATGAGAGGATACACCTGTAAGCACTTCTCATAAATCACATGACCATAACCAGAATAGACGAGAGTAATTATGTTTCTTTTTTTTCATTGAGGTGATTTTGGTCTGTATATTGTGTCAGATAAAGTCAACATCATTGCATTTCACTGTTATATTTTCTGTGTTCTTTATGTATTTTTAATCGTTGTTTGATAACATCTCTGGTGTAAGTGTCATGGGGATCATTTCATGAAGAAGAAGAGTCACATGACCCCTGAAATGTCCCTTTGTTATTAGTCAGATGTTGCCAACTCCACCTCTTTCATGTGATAGTGCATGGAAACCCTCAGTTAACATATAAAGTAGATAACCAGCTTCACGTGGGTGTTTATGGTAATTACCAATATCAAGGCTGTTACACACTGAGAGTGTTGCAAAAAATGACACAAAATTCAAAATTATCTGGTTTTCGAACTTGCCGTGTAGGGCATATACACACTGTACATATAAAAAAGTTATCATGGGAAAACAAAGTTTGAAGACATCACATTTCAAATTAATTCTCTCTAAAATTTGCATATGGGCGCAATGCATATCTTTTGCATATAAAATCCATGCTGATTAAAGTTTAATTAGGTGGGTCTAAAATCCAAGATAACAAAATAAAATTGCTTCATTAGTCAACTGGTGGATATTAAGAGGTTATCCGGCTCTGGTATAATACCCAGTAAAACCAGTAGATGGAAGACTTGAAACATGAGTCATGATCATTTCAAGCTTCTGGGTGGTTTATTAGGAGAGGCTCTGTGCTGTTTCATGAGGTATGATGCAAAAAGAAGTCCAGTCTGAGTCATATCACATGTTCATGAGTTTCTAGTTTCAGACACCAAAACCTTTCAGTTCTTGTTGTCATGTTAAAGTTCTGTTTGTGACACTGAAATTTTCCCAGAGCAATAACAGTGAAATGTGACAGTGTAAATAACAGTGTAAAAATGTGATGCTTTAGACCAATGAATTAAAAAGATCAAGTGTCAAAAAATATTTCCTCAGATACTAGTATTAGTACAAGTGTTTCAGTCTGAAGTACTGAAGCTTTCCTGTACATCTTTCAGAGACTGAACAATGTTTTTACTGGTTTTAGTCTGCAGTTGCAGTCTAAAGTTGGCTTTCTGCACTGAAGATATATATTTTTTCTAATTATCATTTAGCCACAACCAAACAAATGAAATTTTCCATCTGTCACATTAGTGAAACAAACATCACCACACAGCAAAAAAGGTGAGACCAAAGGTTTTATTAATAATGCAAAGAAACCAGATCACAGCTGAACACGAATCAATAAGCATGCATAAAATACAAATAGCATTAAAACTACTGCTGTTATAAAACATAATAACATATTTATATGACAGTTGCAATCCTGGCAGAACAAAACAAGAAAAAAAAATACAATTTTAACTGGTATTTCAAGTATGTGATTTTTTTGAGTTCTTTGAGTCTAAATAAACAATATACAATATATAAAAATATAAAAATAATTTTAACAAATGTTTGTGCTTTGGTCTGAGTGCGCATCTTTAACGGCTAGCTCGAGTTATAGGGGGATCGCATTCCTCAGCCTCCCAAGGAAAGACTATTTAGTTGATACAGGAGGAACATTGTCGTTTTCATCCTGGCCGTGGAACACTGGACCAGCTCGTTATCCTCTCAAGGACATTTTAAGGTGCACAGGAGTTTGCTCAACCTGTCTATATGTTTTTTGTGGAGTTTAGAGGCATTTGAGCATGTCCCTTGAAGTATTCTGTGTAAGGTGTTTAAAGAGTATGGGGTTTCAGTTCTTGTACAACTGTTGCAAGAGGTTGGTCCGCATTGCTGGCAATAATTCAGACTCATTCCCAGTGGGCGTTGGACCCTGCCTTGTCACAAGCCAAGGGCAAATGCTGAATTGGGAATTCTTTGATGACCAAATTACAGAGCCCTCAGCTGATTACTCCACCTCTTCTGTGCCCTCAGAGGAGCAGGAGTAAGAGGTGGAGCGCCAGGAAACTCTATAGGGATTATGAGTTTCAGCGGATTTAGGGATTCCTTGGTATTGTCTGAGAACAGCAAGATCTCCTGGCTGGAGAGAAGCACATCTAGCCTATCCATTTCATTCATTTACTCCATAATCCAGAGCCAGATTATCATTCAACAATACATTTTTCAATAGATGTGAATAACTTAAATACGTGTTCTCATAAAATATTATCTGCTGTGCACAGAGTTGGGAAGGTTACTTTTAAAATGTATTCCATTTCAGATTACAGAATACATGCCCCAAAATGTATTCTGTAACGTATTCCGTTACGTTACTCAATGAGAGTAACGTATTCTGAATACTTTGGATTACTTACTATATTATCATGCTGTTTACAACTACGTGAATCTACTATTGCTGTGTGATTTATTACTGTTACTGAAGGTTCGCGGCTCCGAACTGTAGTAAAGAGACCTCTGACTAATACGTTGGTTCCGTGTCGGGCTCATAGCCGAAAAATAGCTTTACTTTGTTGTGTGGGTCAACTTTGCTTGCGAGAGACAGAGAGAGGCGTTGAAAGGCTGCTCCAATGGAACTTATTGTTTCGGAGGAAAACACGAACACAGCGTACAGTCGAGTCTTAATAGCTTACTTACAACTGGGCTCGTCAGGCACTCTTCTTGGCTGCAGTGGTTATTACAGGAAGTGCAGAATTATTAGGCAAATTAGTATTTCCACATCATCCTCTTCGTGCATGTTGTCTTACTCCAAGCTGTATAGGCTCGAAAGCCTACTACCAATTAAGCATATTAGGTGATCTGCATCTCTGTAATGAGAAGGGGTGTGGTCTAATGACATCAACACCCTATATCAGGTGTGCATAATTATTAGGCAACTTCCTTTCCTTTGGCAAAATGGGTCAAAAGAAGGACTTGACAGGCTCAGAAAAGTCAAAAATAGTGAGATATCTTGCAGAGGGATGCAGCAGTCTCAAAATTGCAAAGCTTCTGAAGCGTGATCATCGAACAATCAAGCGTTTCATTCAAAATAGTCAACAGGGTCGCAAGAAGCGTGTGGAAAAACCAAGGTGCAAAATAACTGCCCATGAACTGAGAAAAGTCAAGCGTGCAGCTGCCAAGATGCCACTTGCCACCAGTTTGGCCATATTTCAGAGCTCCAACATCACTGGAGTGCCCAAAAGCACAAGGTGTGCAATACTCAGAGACATGGCCAAGGTAAGAAAGGCTGAAAGACGACCACCACTGAACAAGACACACAAGCTGAAACGTCAAGACTGGGCCAAGAAATATCTCAAGACTGGTTTTTCTAAGGTTTTATGGACTGATGAAATGAGAGTGAGTCTTGATGGGCCAGATGGATGAGCCCGTGGCTGGATTGGTAAAGGCCAGAGAGCTCCAGATATCCCCCTATCTATCTCAGACGCCAGCAAGGTGGAGGTGGAGTACTAGTTTGGGCTGGTATCATCAAAGATGAGCTTGTGGGGCCTTTTCGGGTTGAGGATGGAGTCAAGCTCAACTCCCAGTCCTACTGCCAGTTTCTGGAAGACACCTTCTTCAAGCAGTGGTACAGGAAGAAGTCTGCATCCTTCAAGAAAAACATGATTTTCATGCAGGACAATGCTCCATCACACGTGTCCAAGTACTCCACAGCGTGGCTGGCAAGAAAGGGTATAAAAGAAGAAAAACTAATGACATGGCCTCCTTGTTCACCTGATCTGAACCCCATTGAGAACCTGTGGTCCATCATCAAATGTGAGATTTACAAGGGGGGAAAACAGTACACCTCTCTGAACAGTGTCTGGGAGGCTGTGGTTGCTGCTGCACGCAATGTTGATGGTGAACAGATCAAAACACTGACAGAATCCATGGATGGCAGGCTTTTGAGTGTCCTTGCAAAGAAAGGTGGCTATATTGGTCGCTGTTTTGTTTTTGAATGTCAGAAATGTATATTTGTGAATGTGGAGATGTTATATTGGTTTCACTGGTAAAAATAAATAATTGAAATGGGTATATATTTGTTTTTTGTTAAGTTGCCTAATAATTATGCACAGTAATAGTCACCTGCACACACAGATATCCCCCTAAAATAGCTCAAACTAAAAACAAGCTAAAAACTACTTTCAAAAACATTCAGCTTTGGTATTAATGAGTTTTTTGGGTTCATTGAGAACATGGTTGTTGTTCAATAATAAAATTATTCCTCAAAAATACAACTTGCCTAATAAATCTGTACTCCCTGTATTATATTTACATGCTTCCAGCTCCCGTTTTTGCTCGATGACCATTCGTACTTTTCCTTTTTCTCCCTCCCTCGCTCACAGACACACAACGTGTATGGCAGTCCATTCTCCCTGCAGTACGGATGATGCTACATTCTTTAGAGCTATACCTGTAGCATTCTGCCTATTAGCTTAGCACAACAACAACAAAAAGGCGCTCTCTCTCACCCAGGAAACACACAGAGAGAGATAGCGTCACCCTGTAACCATGGCAACCGTAACGCTGCCGCCTGGAACAACAGAACGTAGCTGTCAAACAAAACCCAAACAGTCCTGACCCGCGACAACATGAAACAGGAAAGTACCGCTGTGTAATCCATTTATTTCAACAAAGTAACTGTATTCTAAATACCACCTTTTTAAACGGTAACTGTAACGGAATACAGTTACTCATATTTTGTATTTTAAATATGTAACGGCGGTACATGTATTCCGTTACTCCCCAACACTGGTTGTGCACAAGGTTTTGTAAAACAGCCAATACAAAAACTTGCAAAACTTTGTCTGGTGTCCAAGCTAATACGTTGAAATATGCTTTTGTCTGACCAGTAGACAACCCCATCCATCTTCATCCGCTTTATCCGAGGCCGGGTCGCGGGGGCAGCAGCCTAACCAAAGAGGCCCAGACCTCCCTCTCCCCAGCCACCTCCTCCAGCTTATCCGGGGGAATACCAAGGCGTTCCCAGGCCAGCCGAGAGATATAATCTCTCCAGCGTGTCCTGGGTCTGCCCCGGGGCCTCCTCCTGGTGGGACATGCCTGGAACACCTCACCCAGGAGGCGCCCAGGGGGCATCCTTGTAGGATGCCCGAACCACCTCAGCTGGCTCCTTTCGATGTGGAGCAGCAGCTGCTCTACTCTGAGCCCCTCCCGGATGGCCGAACTTCTCACCCTATCTCTAAGGGAGAGGCCAGCCACCCTTCGGAGGAAGCTCATTTCTGCCGCTTGTATCCGCGATCTCGTTCTTTCGGTCACTACCCACAGCTCGTGGCCATAGGTGAACAAACAATCGATGATGTTCTTTATGAACTCAGCTTCTCTCCATGTCACGCTGTTTATGCTTTCCTTATCAATCAAATTTTGCTCCCGGCATGCACCGAGAAGAGGGTGATGAAAGGCAACGAAATATGAGAGTGCGAAGAGGAGAGGATTATCACCCTTCTGCCCTTAATGCATCTACCTGATTACTTTTTACACCTCAGGAATGAATACATACATCCTCTGTCTATTAATGGCAATCTGGCGAGAGGAAGTCAAAGTACTGTGGCATTATGATGGATCTGAGCAGGATGCAGGCTATTGCACCGATAGGTAAATGAAATCGCAATGTCAGTCTGGCTACGGGAGAAAGAGAACATTTACATATACCAGATGGAAAAATGTGTACATAATAATGATGTTCCAGCACTCTTATGCACAGAGGGCTGGAGTGCAGAGATTTGACCACCCTCCTTTCGATGTGGAGCAGCAGCTGCTCTACTCTGAGCCCCTCCCGGATGGCCGAACTTCTCACCCTATCTCTAAGGGAGAGGCCAGCCACCCTTCGGAGGAAGCTCATTTCTGCCGCTTGTATCCACGATCTCGTTCTTTCGGTCACTACCCACAGCTCGTGGCCATAGGTGAGGGTAGGGACGTAGATCGACTGGTAAATTGAGAGCTTTGCTTTTACACTCAGCTCCCTCTTCACCACGACGGACCGGTGCAGCGTCCGCATTACTGCAGCTGCAGCCCCAATCCGTCTGTCGATCTCCGGCTCCCTTCTCCCATCACTCGCGAACAAGGCCCCGAGATACTTGAACTCCTCCACTTGGGGCAGGAACTCATCCCCGACCCGGAGTGGGCACTCCACCTATTTCCGGCTGAGAACCATGGCCTCAGATTTGGAGGTGCTGATCCTCATTCCCGCTGCTTCACACTCGGCTGCGAACCGTTCCACTGCGAGCTGGAGGCCCTCACCCGATGAAGCCAACAGAACCACATCATCCGCAAAAATCAGACATGAGATTCTGAGGCCACCAAAGCGAAAGCCCTCCGCCACTTGGCTGCGCCTAGAAATCCTGTCCATAAAAATTATGAACAGAACCGGAGACAAAGGGCAGCCCTGGCGGAGCCCATCACCCACCGGGAACGAGTCCGACTTATTGCCGGCAATGCGAACCAAGCTCTTGCAACGGTTGTATAGGGATCGAATGGCCCGTAGCAATGGGCCAGACACCCCATACTCCCGCAACACCTCCCACAGGACACCCCGAGGGACACGGTCGAATGCCTTCTCCAAGTCCACAAAACACATGTAGACTGGTTGGGCAAATTCCCATGCACCCTCAAGTATCCTCGAGAGGATAAAGAGCTGGTCCAGTGTTCCACGACCAGGACGAAAACCGCTGTAGTTGGAACACACCCTCCGGTCCCCCTTCTTGAAGATGGGGACCACCACCCCGGTCTGCCAGTCCACAGGTACTGCCCCTGATCTCCACGCAACATTGCAGAGGTGTGTCAACCAGGACAGCCCTACAACGTCCAGAGCCTTCAGGAACTCGGGGCGGACCTCATCAACACCAGGGGCTCTGCCACCAAGGAGTTGTTTAACTGCCTCAGTGACCTCGTCCCTGGAAATTGGCGGGTCATTCCCCTCATCCCTAGACTCTGCTTCCTCCTCGGAAGACGTGTCAGTGGGATTAAGGAGGTCCTCGAAGTATTCCTTCCACCGCCTGACAATTTTCTCAGTCGACGTCAGTAGCGCTCCGCCAGCACTATACACAGTGCAGGTAGAGCACCGCTTTCCCCTCCTGAGACGCCTGACGGTTTGCCAGAATCTCTTCGAGGCAGTCCGAAAGTCTTTTTCCATGGCCTCTCCGAACTCCGCTTGGCCTGTCGATACCTGTCGGCTGCCTCCGGAGTCCCACAGGCTAACCAAGCCCGATAGGACTCCTTCTTCAGCCTGGTGGCTCCCTTCACCTCTGGTGTCCACCATTTGGTTCGGGGATTACCACCACGGCAGGCACCAACCACCTTGCGGCCGCAGCTCAATGCAGCAGCTTCGGCAATGGAGACGCTGAACATGGTCCATTCGGACTCAATGTCCCCAGTCTCCCTCGGAATGCTGTTGAAGCTCTGCTGGAGGTGTGCGTTGAAGATCTCGCGGACTGGGGCCTCTGCTAGACGTTCCCAACACACCCTCACTGTGCGTTTAGGTGCACCAGGTCTGTCCAGCGTCCTCCCCCGCCACCTGATCCAACTCACCACCAGGTGGTGATCAGTTGACAGCTCAGCCCCTCTCTTTACCCGAGTGTCCAGAACATATGGTCGCAGGTCTGGTGATACGATTACAAAATCGATCATCGACCTACGGCCTAGAGCGTCCTGGTGCCACGTGCACTTATGGACACTCTTATGTTCGAACAGGGTGTTCGTTATGGCCAAACTGTGATTAGCACAGAAGTCCAATAACAAAGCACCGCTCAGGTTCAGATCAGGGAGGCCGTTCCTCCCAATCACGCCCCTCCAGGTCTCGCTGTCATTACCCACGTGAGCATTGAAGTCTCCCAGCAGGACAACAGAGTCTCCAGGTGGAGCACATTCCAGCACCCCCCCAGGTAGTCTAAGAAGGCTGGGTACTCTGAACTGGCACTCGGCGCATAAGCGCAGATGACAGTCAGGACCTGTTCCCCGACCCTAAGGCGCAGGGAACAAACCCTCTCGTCCACCGGGAAAAACCCCGACGTACTGGCAGCAAGCCGAGGGGATATTAGAATACCCACCCCAGCCCGCCGCCTCTCACCAGGGGCAACTCCAGACTGAGACAGAGTCCAGCCCCTCTCCAGGAGACTGGTTCCAGAGCCCAAGCCATGCGTAGAGGTGAGCCCGACTATATCTAGCCGGTACCTCTCAACCTCACGCACTAACTCAGGCTCCTTCCACACCAGAGAGGTAACATTCCATGTCCCTATTGCCAGTCTTGGCAGCCGGGGGTCAGTCCGCCAGGGCCTCCGCTCCTGGCCGCCACCCGGCACACAATGCACAATGAGAAGAACTGATTTGTCTGTAGGTGGTGACCAAACAGTTTTCAGAAAAGACCTCAGGGCAAGATCTAAAGGATTTGTTTAGCCCAAAAAATATTTTCTAAGTTTGGATGTTAAAAGTCTCTTTGTGACATTGTGAAGGTTTCCCACAAGGACTAATGATCACTAAAATGATGCTTGGGATTATTGAATAAAAAGTAAGTTCAGCTTTCAAAGACTAACCCCATTTTCCATTTTATAATCAATTTAAATGAGGAAAAAAAAGGCAAAATTGTTGAAACCACTGGACAATTCTCACATTTAAACTAAATTAAACACATTAAAATGAAAATGTACACCATGTCACCTGCTGCTGGTTGGTTTCTGAGTGTCCAAGGACATAAAGTCTTTCAGTCTCAAACAGACACATCCTGTACTGAAGCTCTGCTGTGCAGTTCACAGTATTGAATGATGTCTTTGCTTTTTCCTGTAATGTGTGTGTTTCCTGCATTGAAGAGAGATGTACATCAGTTAGCCACAAGTAAACAAGTTAAAGTTTCCATCCGACATCTCAGTGAAACCCACTGAACCACACGACGAAAGTGTCACAACAAAAAAAATATATATACATCTTTAATAATGCAAAGATATCAAAGACGTTGGTGTCATAAAATAACTAATATTTGTATATGACCGATTGCATTTCAATTAAGACAAATTATTTTATTTTTTAATTATTTGAGTATAATTTGGTTAGAAAATGATATGAAGCATATAAAAAAATTTTCAACATGTGGATTTCCTCTTGTCTGAGGTGCTGGGGGGACCAGTTAGAGACCAGCAGATGGACATCAGTGGTTGGACTGGTGGACTGGTGGACTACTTCAGTGAAGAGTAGACGACGTCTGGCTCTGGTTTAAAGTCTGAATACAAACACACACAGTTCAAACAACAGGAAACATGATTACAAGCTTTGTAGTTCAATCAAGACCTCCAATCTCCACCTCTCTGCATCACACACAGTCCCAGTTCAGACTTTCCCTGTAATTTTAAAGCTTTCCAGCTTTCAGTCATCATACTGGTGCATGTGATATCAGTGGTTTCTCTCCCCTCCTCTTTCAAAGCCACAGTCATCAACTCCATTGAATAACATTAAGAATTAAAAGAAGGACACGATTTCTCAGACAGGCTGAACATTCAGACCACCACCACACGCGGTTCGGTTTATATGTTGCATGTCTTTTTCCTGTCTTCCTCTCCTCACCCCCACCTGGTTACACCAGATCCCCACCCCTCCCTGAGCCTGGTTCTGCTGGAGGTTTCTTTTTTTTTTTAAGTTTTTCCTTGCTACTGTCATCAAAGTGCTTGCTCATAGGGGGTCATCGGATTGTTGGGGTTTCTCTGATTTTCCTGTATTATTGTAGTATCTTTACCTTATAATGGAACGTGCCTTCAGGCTACCGTTGTCATCTAGCACTGTAAATATAAAATTGAATTGAACATGTAGTATCCAAACAGTACCTTCCTGGATGGTGTTCTTATAACTAGGACTGCACCAAATGGTTTACATTTTTCTAGTTGTAGTGTTCTACCCAGTGTTACCTAGTATTCAATGACCCAGTATTCTGGATTGTTGGTTTAGCTTGCATGTGTGACATCCTTGCTCACTAACAATGCTTATTAGTGCAGAAACAGGGTGGTCCTCCCTGATTATCTGTGACTACCAAATGATGACATCATGTTAGGATTAGCTAAATTACACAGAACAAAAATATAAACGCAACACTTTTGTTTTTGCTCCCATTTTTCATGAGCTAAACTCAAAGATCTGAAACATTCTCAACATAGAGGAAAAGACCTATTACACTCAAATATTGTTCACAAATCTGTCTAAATCTCTGTTAGTGAGCACTTCTCCTTTGCGCAGATAATCCATCCCACCTCACAGGTGTGGCATGTCAACACAGATTTAGACAAATTTGTGAACAATATTTGAGAGTAATGGGTTCTTTGTGTATGTAGAAAATGTTTCAGATCTTTAAGTTCAGCTCATGACAAATGGGAGCAAAAACAAAAGCACTGCGTTTATATTTTTGTTCAGTGTAGAATGGAAACGTGAGGACATGAAAAGAACAGTTGGTTTTCACTCTGTTCAGACAAACAGCAGCTGTACCTCTGATCTTCTTTGGTTTGATGGCTATGTGTCCACAAGTGACATCTTCAGTTCTCACTGCTGAGTACACCACATCTGTATCAATGTCTGCAGAATGAAAGATGTAAGTTAGTTTAAGGACAGTCCATTAGTTTAACCTTGGTTTTAGAAGCAACAATGCGGTTTTCATCTTGTAGAATACATTTAATTACGTTTCTCTCTTTGT
The DNA here is from genome assembly GCF_057382095.1 of Aulonocara sp. 'chitande type north' Nkhata Bay. NCBI lineage: Eukaryota > Metazoa > Chordata > Actinopteri > Cichliformes > Cichlidae > Aulonocara > Aulonocara sp. 'chitande type north' Nkhata Bay. The sequence continues at coordinate 15,621,725 of NC_141346.1, forward strand.
GTTGTGGTAGGTGCTTGTCCCATTTTGATCTCGGGACTTCCAGGCCATACTTGCACCCTGCTGTTCTGAATTGTATCAGGAGCTTTCTTGTCTTGATGTCAGTGGCTTCTATCTCCTCCTTTAGCTTATTATCCCAACGGGTTTTCTGACCACTGGCAGGGTGTAGCTATTATTTATCTGGATCAGACCTTATGAGGACTTATCCTTAACTTATCCTCTCCAGGTAATTGGTGATTGAGGCTTTCCTAGCAGTTTCTTCATGGTTCCCATATCTATCTAGCTGGCTATCTTGACAAGGTCTGGCAGAAACAATTATTTCACAACTACCACCCATATCACGTGAGAGAAAAACACAATGTTACCTCTGTGTTCTTTGATTGCCCTTTGCTGATGATGTGATGATTTGATGTCACTATATGTGATGTCATCTGTGAAATTATCATTTGCAACTTCTTCTTGTTCAGCTGAAATAATAACATTTAACCGCTGTCATAACTCTTGTATAAAGAAATTATTTTGGAAAACATTTCTATGTTTGTAATTTTCAACAAATTATAATTACTTCAATGGGAAAAGAATGTCAATCCAACAAAGTAACAATAGTAAATTTTTTAAAATCATTCAGTAAACCAACTCTTGTAAGATCAGGACGTCTGAGTCTCACCTTCAGGTTTCCTGTGAACACATCGTCTCACCAGCAGAACCAGTAACACCAGTAGAACCACAACACAGACTGATCCAACACATGTCAACACAGAGAGAACAGGAGGAGAGCGTGATGGAGGAGGTGTGGATGTAGGTGGAGGTGTGGATGTAGGTGGAGGTGTGGTGGTTTGTTCCCCTAAAATAAAGCAAACACAGTCATTAAGTTGTTGTCACATTGTGAATGTTGAAAGCTGCAGAAACACAGACAGGTGAGTGTGTCACCTGTGACAGTGATCCAGCTGGATGGAGACTCTCCATGACCGCTGATGTCACACTTGTAGAGGCCTTCATCAGACCTGGAAACATGCTGGATGGTCATGTGACCTGTAGGCTGCTTCCTGATGAGGGAGCCATCTTTATAGAAAGCAGCTGGGAGGTTGGAGGGAGTGGTCTTTGTTTTACAGAGCAGAGTGACGTCATCTCCCTCCATCACAGGGAGGACAGGACTCTGCAGGATCACTGATCCACCTCAACACAGAGACAAACTACAGCATTTCATCCATTTACACACAGCTTCATCAACACTAACTCCACACACTCAGCTTACCAGTGACTGTCAGGTTAACCATGTTACTGATGGGACCCTCTCTGGACTCACACTAGTAAACTCCACTGTCCCATGTGAATATTTCACTGATGTTACAGGAATAACTGGTTGGCTATGTCATCTGACCTCCACACCGAAGTCTCTGTTGTTTGCTTGTGTTTCTCCTCAGAGTCCATCCAGCAGAGCTGTCGTCCTCCTCACAGCTCAGAGACACAAAGTCTCTTTCAAAAAACTGAGAGCTGCTGGGACTCACAGTCAGACGAGCTGTGAGGGTTAAAATGAAAAAAAAACAAACAAAAAAACAAACAAACTTGCTTGGTTATACTTTTGCCTGACACAAAGGTGTTTTACTTAATTCTGAAACATGAACCCAATCAGGTCATATCAGTGAGCATTTCTCAGGTTTAAACTGTGACAGAAGAAGGTTACTGACCTTGGTTTGTTGTGCAGCTCAGCAGTGAGATCAGAACTAAAGAGAAATGACACTCAGGTTGATTTGAGGTGAACATAAAGAACAACTCCACACAAACAGCTGACAAACACACAAACTCGTCTCTCTCTGATGTATCTGCTCATTTCGTTTTTGTTGCCAGCAACATGTTTCAATAAGAGTCAGTCAGAGTCCACCTCCCCTCAAAGGGAAGGGCTAAACCAAAACATGGATGTTTCATTACATTTGTATTACAACATGCTGATTTTAACACTATGGTGTCTGAGTTTTGTCCCATATCCTTGAAGCTTTACCTACTAAAACTGTGTATTTTATTATCTTTACCGACATGAGGAGCAGAATTGACTGAAATCTTTTATAAAGTGTAAAAACTTGAGATTTAATAATGGATTGGATTTATATAGCGCTTTTCAAGGCACCCAAAGCACTTTACAATGCCACTATTCATTCACACACTGGTGGAGGCAAGCTACAGTTGTAGCCACAGCTGCCCTGGGGCAGACTGACAGAAGCGAGGCTGCCATATCGCACCATCGGCCCCTCTGGCCAACACCAGTAGACAAGTAGGGTAAAGTGTCTTGCCCAGGGACACAACAGAGAGCCCAGGGATCGAACCGGCGACCTTCCGGTTACAGATGCGATTCCCAACCCCCTGAGCCACGGTCGCCCTGCATTTGATCATATATTCATGCAGTGTGTGAGTTTGTGAATAACTTTATGGCGTCATTGTGATCATGGGACATTGTACCAAAAATATGTACATTGTGTAGTACAATGTACATGTGCTTTTAATATTATGTATTAATCAACATGGTTCATTGAAATATTTTTTTCAAGCTCAGCTTTGACCTTGGACACTAACAATCAAGGTCAAATGATTGGCGAGCCTTGGTAACACATGTCCTCCCCCAAGGTCTAGTGTATAGCTGTCAAGTTTGAAGATGATCCTTTAAAAAATGAATATACAAAAAAAATTTAAATAGGAAGAATATGATTGTAATAAATAGTTGCGATTTTCACAGTCGGTGTGACCTTGAGAGCGATTTTTACTGAAATGAAATCAGGTTGGGCATCTACCATCACACAAAGTTTGAAAAAAATTATATATTAAAAACTGTGGATGTTAAATTGCTAACAAATTAAAAAAAGTGACTACATACTTCCTCCCTTCGGGGAGAAGCTACAGTTTGTACATCAAAAATAGTGTGTCAAAAAAATAAAATAAAACAAAATAAAATAAAATGCTTTTAAATAACCCTGTAAAGTCATGTGTCCACTGTGCAGCTGTGTTGATATAATGAGTGAATGATTTGATCTTTTCACTGCCTGCTGTGTTTCCTCGACTCCTGAGCAAAGATAAAGAGTCAGTTCAGACCTGCAGTTGGTCCTCGTGGTGTTTGAAGTTGAATTCAGCCTGATTTGTTTTTCATGTCTTCTCCTCCATCATCAGTTATCAGGAGAGCAGACAGTCAAAGTACAAGAATTCAAACAAACACAGAGATTCTACTTACAGAACAGACACAGCACAGATGTTTCCTTCATCGTCCTTCTCACTCATTTGAGCTTTTTTTCATTTCTGTCTCTGACACCAAGTAAAGCCCGCCCTCTTCCTCTGAGCACCAGCTTTCTATTGGTTCAAATATAGTGGTGGGAGACTACAAATAATTTTAATTCATCAAGTGAATCAAACACAATAACTATGCGCACTATTTCTTAATTTTTTCTGAAGTAAAACATTTGTCAGTTCACACATATGAAAAGAAACATGGCAGAAAATCTCCTTTGCTGTCAGTGATCTGTAGTTTGATTGATGAACAAATCCATTTCCATGTAGAGGACGTCCCCCTCAGTGAGAGAGGCAGATATGAGCTGAAACACAGGAATCAAACCAGGGACGCTGCTGTTATGGAGCTGAACTGGAACCATTCAGACACTGAGGCCCTCTGAACACATTTTAATTACAGCTGTGCAGAGACACACTGATGACTGACTGGAACACTATGATTCACATTTTACATTAACACCATCCTCACACATGGTTTACATATGGCCACTAGAGGGAGATGTTGGACTTCACATACTAACATGGACGCAAGCAGACAACAATACTCCAGCACATTCATCCCATTTTATGTCACTTTATGTATTTCTGCATTTAGCTCTTTGTTTATCTGTTTAAAGCAGTTAAATAATCACATTGTAAGTTAAATCAACACTAGTGACTTTTTTTTTTGTGGGCAGAGATCCTTCATTTCTCAACACGACTATTATTGTGACACATTTTACAGGAACTGTCACGGCTCGTGGGATGAGCAGTGTGGAATTATTAAACGAGCCTAAACACAGGCAAACGATTGATAATATGAGTGAATGTTTATTTTCAAAGTGTCAAAATGACACCAATAGGCAGCGGGGTATGAGAAACAACTGAGGAAACCTAAACTGGGAAAACTAAAGAGCAAACCTGAAATGATAATCAAACGGGGTGAAGGACAGAGAGACAAAGAGGGAGGGAAACTCCTCAGGATGACAGAGGGGATTATTGCAGACAAACCAGCAACAGGCAGGAGAACACACACGGCTTAAATACACACAGCTGTAATCAAGGGATGCGGGACAGGAGAGGAACACACCTGGGAGAAATCACGGCTGACGAGACAGGGGAAGGTAACTGAACACACTCACAATGAGACAGAGACCTTTAGAATAAAACAGGAAACTAACAGGCACAGAGAACCAGACAAGACACTGAACTTAACAGACAGACTCACGAGCAGACACAGTAACACCAAAGACAGACAGAGGGAACACAGTATAAAACAAAACCCTAACACATAGCAAACCTAAACAAAAAACATAGAATAATATAAAGAAGTCAGACACAGTGTTTTGTGTTTCTTTATATTATTGAAAGGATCATGACAGGAACAAGACTCAAACTGATTTTTATAAGAAAAAAAATGCCTGTGTTATGGTATTTATTCTATAAAAACTTTTGAGTAGTTTCACTGCAGATGTACTTGGTCATCTAAATAACGTTTAGAAATCATATGTACTGTCAGATGAAGATGATGAGACAGCAGGGATGGTGATAAGGCTGATAGAGGCTCCTGATTTTATGGTCTGTTCATAATTTCAGTTCAGCATTTGCTCAAGAATGAATTACAAATATACATTGTATGGTATATTACATACTTACTGTGTTATTACAATAATCAGTTTTACAGTATTAAACAACTACCCCAAAAGATGGTGGAGTGGGCTCATTGAACACTGGTGAAATCTTAAGAAAAAACAAAAAACAGAAACAGAATTTATTTCGTTTGACATACTAGTTACACAATATGGGATCAACAAGAAAAGATTTTTAGAATATCAACAAATTAAATCCATAGTAAAAAAGAAATTTAAAACAGCTGAACTACAAACACCACCAAGTGTGGTTCAATTTCTTACTCTTAAAACCCCCAAATTACTATCCAAAATATACAGAATGCTTTCTAAAACAGATGAATCAATATCACTTCCTATTGCAAAATGGGAAGCGGATTTATCAGTTAACTTAGACCAAAACTTCTGGTCTCAGATTTGCTTAAAAACCTTTCATCTAATTAGCAATCCCAGTCTTTAATTAATTCAATACAAAATACTACATAGAGTGCAATATACAGGTCATCGGATGTTCAAGATGGGCTTTACGTCTACCAACAACTGCTCACACTGCCAAACCAATTCACCGGACAATTATATCCACACTCTTTGGTTCTGTCCACCAGTTCAGAAGTTTTGGCACGAGATATGTGAAGACTTATCAAAGTGTCTGAAATGTAACATTCCAACTTCCCCCTTAGTGTGTTTGTTGGGCAGCTTAGATAATGTCACTTCAGAAAAGAATATAGCCCATATGGTTTTCACTGCCCTATGCATAGCCAAGAAAACAGTCCTCATGAACTGGAAAAATAAAAATAATCTTAATTCTAACCAATATAGAAATTATCTATTAGATTACATTAGTCTTGATACAGCCTCTGCCACCACATCAGATCAATTGCTCTGGGCTCCTTTGATCAGCTCCATCACCCAGTGGGGGTGGGGGGTCATAGTTTGGTCCCACCTTCGCTGTTGTGATTGGTGTGGGGGTAGGGACAGGTTTAGGGCGTCGGGGGTTTCCCCAGGAGCATCTTCCTTGGGGGGCTCAACCCGGGGTAGGAGTCATGACCTATTAGGGGCTCTGTTGGCTCTCAGGTGACGGTTTCCTCGTGGCTGCGTGCAGCGGGGCTAGGGGAGGGTCTGTGCTGACGGACGTGGGTTACTGACCTGGTAGCCTGGCTGCCCCTGGGTGGGTCCGGGACGGGCGTAAGGTCCTGGGGGCGCTCCGTCTCTGGGCTGGGGCCCTGGCCGGGCCTCAGGGGCTTGGGTCCTGGTTGGTGTGTTGCTGGGGTTGTGGGCGGGTGGGTGTATGGGGGCCCAGCCCTGGCGCAGGTTGCCGCCTTTGCATCAAGCCACCTGGGGGGCTCTCCAACTGGTGGGGGAGGTTGTTACACCTTGCAGGAGCTTTCCTCTCTTCAGGAACTCACTCTGCAGGAGGGGGAGATACAGGAGAGGTGGAGGAAGATCTCAGCCTGGGCGTCTATTGTCTTGTGTAGTCTGGAAGATGAGTGGATGACGGGGTGGATGCAGTTTTCTCTGTGGTGGGGTCGGGTGGGCTGTTCCGGGCTCTGTGGGGCCGGGCGTCGCTGCTGTACTGGGCCCCAGTCCGGATGGGCCTGGGCCCCCTTTCCCTGGCGGGTTGCAGAGTATGGGGGTGCCTACTGAGGTCAGCGGGGAAGCTGGCCCCAGGGAGGGGTCACTTGCCCCTCCCTTCCTTTCCTACCCATCTCCAGCTGCCTCCCTCTTCCCGCTCCACCACAATCACCCACACATGCAGGGCCTTGGGGGTAAAGGTGTGTCACCAGGGTGCAGGGGAGGCATCCTCCCCTCTGTCCCCTTCTGGTTGCCTGTGCCTCAATTTTATCTCACAACTTAGACATTCACATTACTCACACTCTCATTACACATACATATAGGATCTTGGGGGTGGGCATGCTACGAGGACTCCAAAAGACCATCAGGGTGTACAACCTCACCCCTGGCGTCATTACCCACCTCTCAATTTTAAATACACGTAGACATTGAGGGCTATCAGGAGGGGCTATGCGCTTACCTGCTGCTCTCTGGCAGGTAGCTCCATGCCCTCCTGGGTTTTAAATGCACCTTAGAACACACATGCATCAACACTACATATGAGCGGGCGGAGGGAGGTTTGGAGTCTTCACACAACTGCGACCTGCTGGAGCGGGGGACATGGAGGAGGAGTTGGCCGTTCGACTGGGGTCTGGAATGTGGGGCCTCCCTGCTGCTGCGGAGTCGGAGCGGTCTGCTTCTCTCCACCCCAGGGAAAAGGCTAACACCACCTGGGTCTGGGTGCAGTTTCCCCATCCAGGGGCAAGGGTACCTAGACCTGGTTCTTAGAGTACGCTTGGGGAGTGTGATTGCTGTGTCTCTCTATGTCTGTCTCCACGTTGGTTGAGTGTGGAGTAAGTGCATATGAGAGCATGAGGGTGGGAATGGATGTTTGTATCTGTGTGTGCCTGTTTGTCTGTGTCCATATGTCAGGTTGGGTATCAGACGCCACCTCTCTGGGGACATCTCAGGCCCTCCAAGGTTTGGAGGCCTATCTCCCCCACCACTTCCCCTGCCGGTGGCAGACGCCCTCAGACATCGGTGCGTTGGTGGTTCTTTGTGTCTGGGGGTGGGCGTCCAGGTACACACTGGCTCACTCCTTGGTGGCTGCTTATCGGGTCCTGGAGCCTGAGGCTCGCTCGGGCCACTTCGGGGGTGGGGTTCCCTCGGCCTCTCGACCTGGGGCTCGGTCACTCTGGCACAGCTGGCTGCCGGCGGAGCTCACGGACACAACCCCCCCTGGCTTCTGCTCCGCGGCTCCTGAGTGAGCCCTCATCTGGGACTCTCCTCAGCTCTTTCCGGGACAGTGGCGCAGCTGCCCCTCTGTTGGTCTTCCTTGGTCTCTTGTCTTCTGAGGGCCTCTGGATGTCTGGAGTTTTGATCTCCTCCATACCTGCTTCATGCCTTGGAGGACCCGGCAGTGGCTCCCCACACCCTCTAGCAGATCATTACATGAAGGAACCTTTTAAAAACAAGCGTGTCCATGCTCACAGGTGTACACACGGGTGATCACACACACAAACTACACCCTTTTTGGCTCCTACCTCAAAGCACACTGTGTTCTGTCGATCTTACGTGCTGCACAATAATGTTTAATATTTACAGTTATATTCCCATAGATCATTGTGATGTTGTTTATTCTATTGCTCTCGTTTTCTGCTGCTTGATTTCTTTTTTCTTTCTCAACAGGTGATCCAGGTGATTGATATATGAATTTTTTTGTCTGCTTATTTAGTTGTTTTTTGTTTTTTTGCCCTCTATCCCCGTTCCTCTTCTCCGTTGTCCCCCCCCCCCCCCTTCCTTTCTCCCTTTTCTTTTCCTCATTCAAGTCTGTCCCACATCTAGCAAGTGAAAATAAAAAAATAAAATAAAATAAACAATAAAAGGTGAATCAAATAGACCATTACGGCAAGGCTGGGATGGTCAATTTGGTAAAGTAAATCCGTTGGGCATCTTTCTTTGCCTTTAGACAATAATTCTGATGGCAAAAGAACCAAACGGGACAGGCAAAACCCCCCCCCCCCAAAAAACCCCACTTTTTTTTTTTTAAATTTGCAAATATAATATATATTATATAATATTAAGTGCATGGACTACCTGCAGAGCAGAGCCCTGAAGAACTGACATGCTTGTGTTTCTGAACTCAAAACACATTATAAACGGACCTACTGAGTATATTGTTATGTCTACCTTTATGTGGCACTATGTTAACGACAGAGTCATGAAAATCCAGTTATTCAGTGATGACGCGACGAATCCTACTTCCGGGCCTAAAGTAGTCTGCGTTTAATATGGCTTTTGTGTTGTTAACATGTTTAATGTTATGTATTTTCTTCTATTTGATCTCAAAAAGCTCCTAAAACAGTCAGTGATCACTGTTGACCTCCCTCGGCTTTTATTACCGCTAATCATTTATTTAAGCTCAGTTTTTAAAACCTTAGGATGTAACTACAGCCCAGCCCATGCAGCAGTATGACTAACCTCGTATTGTGGATGGATTATCTCAGTTGTTCTCCTGGCTGAAGTTTGGTCCTTTTACAGCATCCTGCCATGCGAATACATTTGTTCCTGACCACCGAGATCACTCACGTTAACTTTTATCGAGTGGAAAAAAAGTTAGTCGGCAAGATGGCGCCGGTGTGTGTGGCTGCTCGTCTGTCACTGCCAAGTTTGTTCCTGTTTATGTTATTTTTAATTTGTGTCATCCATGAAACAAAGTCTCTGCTGAGGTATGATCGCCAGACACTATTGGACCTCAAACCTGTGGTCCAAAATATTGTGTCCTTTGGAGCTGGTGGGCAGCAACCCCTGCCCCCATTTGCATCGGAAACCCCAGGTTACCTGTACCGGGTTCCCACGCTACCTTCCCGGCGAAAGCGTCCTCGTCGCCGGGGTAAACGAAGCGGTCGCCTGGTGAAGCTAAAGGTTTACCTAAAGAATTATTCTGCTGTTTTCCGACCAGTGCATGGATTCTTGCCAAGGTTGTTTGCGTCTCGGCGTTTTCTGGATCCTGTTGATGCCTGTTTGGTGCCTGTGGTCGGCTTTGATGATGATGCTCCTCGGCCTCGCTGCCCATGCCCTCCCAGGCTAAACCTCCGCTGTCAACATTATCGGAATCTGAGATCGCTGCGGCGGGTTTCTGGACCTCCTGAACCCCGAGCGCCAACTCCAGCTCCCGCTAGGATTGGCCTGGTGAACGCCAGATCACTTTTAAACAAAACTTTTATTCTTCGGGACTTCTTCAGTTCCCGTGATCTGGATTTTCTGTGTGTGACTGAGACGTGGCTGAGTGTTGGTGAGTCCAGTGTTCTATCTGAACTTTTACCTGTGGATTGTTGCTATTTTAACTCGCCACGGACGTCAGGCAGAGGTGGAGGCACAGTGACTGTTTACAAAAAGGATTTTAAATGTAAGCAGTGTTTTCTACAGCCTTCGTTCTCCAGCTTTGAACTTACCTCATTTGAGGTGAGTCGTACAAACCCGGTTTTCTGCGCTGTCATCTATCGCCCCCCGAAATACAATAAGAACTTCATAAACGACTTTTCTGATTTTTTAGCTGGGATTATGCCCAACTATGATAGTGTTCTTATTGTTGGAGATTTTAATATACATGTATGCTGTCCTGATAAGCCACTGGTAAAGGACTTTTTAAGCCTTATTGACTCTTTTAGCCTGGTACAGTCCGTACGTGGCCCTACACATGAGCACGGACACACACTGGACCTTGTTCTGTCATATGGTCTGCCTGTCACTGACTTGGAGATTTGTGACTGTGCACTCTCAGATCATATGCCTGTGTTATTCAACGTTGGTTTGACATATACCGCAGTTAAACCTGGCGCTGCTACTCGGTGCTGTCGGGTTATTAACCCCGCCACTGCTGCGCAGTTTTCTGCTGCTTTTAATCAGCTCGGCGGGCCTTCTGACTTTGTTTCCTCTGACACAGAAGACCTACATTCCTGGTTTAATTCTTGCTGTCAAAAAATCATGGACTCTGTGGCTCCTTTAAAAACCAGGCAGCTTAAGGCTAAACCTGAGCCTTGGTTTAATGAGAGCAGTCGTGCTGTTAAGAGGGAATGTCGTCGAGCAGAACGGAGGTGGAAAAAGGATAAACTGCATGTATCATTTCAAATTCTCAAAGACTGCTGGCATCGCTACCAGAACACTGTTAAAGAGGCAAAAAGGGAATATTTTGCAAATATTATTTCTTCCAACTGTCATAACCCACGTGTGTTATTTAGGACCATTGACACTGTTCTTAATACTCCTTTGAATGTCTGTTTGGAAGTTTCTCCTGAGATTTGCAATGATTTTCTGAACTTTTTTATTGAAAAGGTTGTCACCATCAGGGCTCTTATCACAGCTCCTGACTCTGACCCCTCTGTCTCTGTCCCTTGCGCTGCTGTTTTCACTCAGTTTGAGCTTGTGACGCTCTCCTCTTTAGAGGATGTGGTTCGCCATATTAAGCCCACAGGTTCCCCATGGGATCCTGTCCCTCCACAATTCTTTAAAGAAATTTTTCCTAGTATACAACAGTATGTCCTTGACATTATTAACAGCAGTCTGTCTTCTGGTGTGGTTCCTGCAAATTTCAAACATGCAGTAGTACAGCCACTGCTTAAGAAACCTGGCCTTGATCACACAGTTTTAGCGAACTATAGGCCTATTTCCAAGCTGCCTTTAGTCTCCAAGGTTTTAGAGAAAATTGTTTTTAGTAAACTGAAAGATTTTCTAGATGAAAATGGAATCTTTGAGAAAACAGAAGTGTTGGTGTTTGGACCCAGTGGTCCCTGTGAGTCCTCCTCTGTTGTTTTAGGATCCCTGGAAGTCTATTTTAAATCTGTTGTTACTGACCTTGGTTTTAAGTTGGACAGTGATTTTAAATTGGACAACCAAATCAGAGCAGTGGTGAAGTCCAGTTTTTATCATTTAAGGCGACTGGCAAGACTAAAATCTTTTCTTTCGAGGCAGCACCTTGAAACAGTGATCCATGCTTTTATTTCTTCCCGCCTGGACTACTGTAACTCACTTTATGTGGGGGTCAGTCAGTCATTGCTCTCACGTCTGCAGCTGGTTCAAAATGCGGCTGCACGACTCCTAACAGGAACTCGAAAAAGAGAGCATATAACCCCCGTGCTGGCCTCTCTGCACTGGCTGCCTGTGTCTTTTAGAGTTAATTTTAAAATTCTTATGTTTGTTTTTAAATGCCTACACAGTCTTGCCCCGCCTTACCTCTCTGAGCTTCTTCATCCCCACATACCCTGTCGGTCTCTCAGGTCAGCTGACCAGCTGCTCCTGGAGGTACCGAGATCCAGGAGGAAGCTCAGAGGGGACAGGGCCTTCTCTATTGTGGCTCCAAAATTATGGAATAATTTGCCCATGCATGTTAGAGAGGCCCCTTCACTGTCCACTTTTAAATCACGTCTTAAAACCCACTTTTATTCCTTGGCTTTTAACCTCAGTGAGACTTAGTTTCTTTTTTTAATGCAGTAGTTATTCAATTAATGATTTCACTCTTCTTTTATTTGTTTTTTATTTATATCTCATGTAATTTTATTTTACAGTTCCAATGTACAGCACTTTGTGTCAGCTGTGGTTGTTTTAAAGTGCTTTATAAATAAAGTTGATGATGATGATGATGATATTATGCTAACATAGCTGTGTCGCTAGCGGTCACGTAGCACATCATTATATACCAGCTAGCCCAACTTCAGTAACCCTACAAACGTCACTGCTTTTTAGTTTTCTGTCTTCATTTATGTTGGAAGTGATAACAGAGCTGTACGTTTTAATTTGTTTCCAAAACCCCGCAGTCAGGACATGCTATATTGTATTTAGATAGAAGCTAGCGAGCTAACTCCCTGCTAACTTCTAACTCCGTTAAATGTCATAAATTCCGTTTTCATGGATGCCTGGATGTTAAACTCAATTGTTACACCTGGTAGAGCAGAACACTGATCATTTTATTAAAGATGAAAGACTTTAGACAGTTTTTCAACTCTCAGTAATGCCATAGTGATCGTTTGATATATGGACCTGCAGCGGAGTTTAGGTCCAGACACGGCTAGTGACGTCAGACTGAACAACCGGATAGTAGCCCCCCATTTTATTTGATGCTCAGAGACATTTTCTTTTAGAAGACCACTGTAATGTCAGTTTTACTGTTGTATAAGTTCCACCAGCAGAGGGCACTCAGTCCTGTACGCATCGGTAGCTGACGCTACACTAGAAGAAGTAGTGTCAGTGGTGAAGAGGCAGCGTACGGCCCGCGCGCCGAAATAACTGATTAATCAGACATTTTTCTGTCTTTGCAGGTAAGCTGGGTGATTGGTAATATAAAACAGAGGTTCTAAAACTGACAGACAGCAGTAGCGATTAATGATAAATGTTTTGTTTGTGGCGAATGTTAAGCTAAAGAGCTAATTTCCAAGTTGGTCCAGTTGTTAGGCTGTGCCGATCCAAGTGTTAGACTGTACCTAAAGCTTGTGAGTTCATTGCAGGTATATTGTTGGGTTAAAGCTACACTTAATATGTTTTGCACAAATAGATTAAAACAGAAGTAAAAACAAGATAAAAATGTAATGAGAGTTCACTATGTTATTCATGCGTATAGTAAAATGTATTTTTGTGATTTAACCAGTTTATAAAAGTGGTGCATATGAATATGAAACTGTATAAGTTACTTGTATAAAGTAATGTTGTTGACACTAGACATTTTTCTGTCTTTACAGTTTTCTGTAAAAATAAATATGTTGTACGGGAGATGAGTTGGCCCATCATTTCAGCGGTGTAACATGTACGTTACCGAAGCGATATGCCTCGGTAAAATGTCAACCATATTTGCAATGCCGAAAACTCAGGGTTTACTCTACAGTTAGCCAGATAAGTAAAAATCCAGTTTCAGGCTTCATCAGTGAACTGTTAAGTGTTAGCTTCTCTTTATCACTTCATGGGTTTTTCAACTATGTGTCATACCCAAATGTAAAATTTTTGACGGTACTGATTAAAACAAAGATTCCCTGTGGGGCCTATTGTTCATGTTCTTTTATTTATTTATTGACTTTACTTTATTGTTCATATTATTGTCTAGTGGATGTTGTGCAAAGTATTGTCCTTAAAGTTAACATTCTGTGTCTTTTTTGTGCTGATAGAAAGCAGATGTAGATGTGTGTACCCAAGCAAATATACAATTTTGGTGTGTGTGTGTGTGTGTGTGACAAACCTCAGACCCCGAAGAACCATCAGAAGCCTGGCGGAGCCCCTACGACATAAGAGGCTTGAGCCACGCCGGACCACAACCCCCAAGGCAACAGGCCAGCAAACCATAATACTCAGTATAATTAGTAGATAGGAGACTTGAAATGTGAGTAGGGCTGGGCGATATGGCCTAAAATTCATATCGCAATATAATTTGAAGCATGTGCGGTAACAATATATATCACGATATATTATTTTCTTCTGTATAATGTATTTTCCACACTAATAAGGCACACTTAAAATCCTTTAATTTTCTCAAAAATCAAGATTGTGCCTTATGTATGAATTCTGGTTGTGCTTACTGACCTCGAACCGATTTGGGCATGCAGAAATCTGTTAAAAAATGTTTTAGTACAACTTTGGTAAGGCGCACTGCTTGATGGATTGTCAGAGCATTACGGCTGCTGTAGTGAGGAGCTTCGTGGAGTAATCTGGGTCCAAAACTCCGTCCATTCAGGTCCCAAAGTCAAACGAACACTAAGAGTTAAAACAGTCTAAATTCTTTAATTAAATCATCAGCTGCTTTATCGGGTGTAACAATTAAGTTTTACATCCATGGATCCATGAAAACAGAATTTATTAAATTTAATGGAGTTAGAAGTTAACAGGAAGTTAGCTCGCTAGTTTACACCTAAACATTTCATACCATGTTCTGACAGATACCATACACTTATCATTAGCATCGCAGGATGCTATACACGGGCCAAACTTCAGTCAGGAGAACAACTGAGATTATTCATCCACAATACGAGGTTAGTTATTAATATACTGCAACAACATGGGAATAGAACAGCTGCCAGAGAATTCAACATTAATGAATCAATGTTATGGAAGTGAAGGAAGCGCAGTTTTTGGCTTTCCCCATATTTCAAAAGTGCTTCATCTCTTTGCTACGACTGTCGCCCGCCATAATTTGCAGATGATAATGGTTGTAGCCGCTGCGATGCTTTCGACCAAAACAGGCGCAGCTTGATGACATCATCAACATGCGCTATCGCAATAGAGCGATATGGTCAAAATCTCTATCATTGGCCAAATTTATATCGTTTATATCGCATATCGTTTATATCGCATATCGTTTATATCGCCCACCCCTAAATGTGAGTCATGGCTATTTCATGCTTCACTGAGTGGTTTATCAGGAGGGCTCAGTGCTGGTTCATGAGATGTGATCACATGTACATGAGGTTGTGGTTCAAAAAACTAAAAACCTTTAATAAAAATCTCACATGGTAAAGTTCTGGCTGTGATGCTATGAATGTGTTGCAGAATGTTTGTACATGCTTGTACAATGCTTTGTACAAGTATCTTGATGCATTCTCAATCATCCAGGAAAGTAAATCTCCAAAAGTTGATTCTGTTCATCTGGTAGCGTTTTTGTGAGACAAATGTTTTGTCACTCATCCAAGTGACTTCTTCAGTCTCAGCTGACTGCAGGTTTCCCCAAATCTTATAAACAGTACATTTACATAATGACTGAAACCAGCCCACTGAAGGAACAATGGGCTGGGAGGTCAGTTCCTTCATCATAATTATGCAAATTCTCATGACCATTGATCAACAACCACTGACTAAAACCCACTGATCAATGGCCATGAGTACTATTCACAGAGAGTTGGGGAATGGCTGCAATCACAGCATTGTAAGATGGCGAAAGATGTACCCTTAGGCCCCCTCCTCAATTCAGAGATGGTCTTTCCCGTTTTCACGGAAATGGCTCACTTTTTATTGCACAAGTACAATAAAAAGTGAGGTCAGCTGACAGTAATAATCTACTGACAGCACCAAGTTTATTTTCCTCTACCCCAAGGTTAAAAAAACAAAACAAAAAACAAAGCTGTAAAATATCTGTGATTATTTTCTGGTGTCCAGTCTAACATGCCGAAATAGCTTTTTTTTAGTCTGACCATCAGACAAACTTGAAATACTGATTTTGAAACCGTTTAAAAAGGAAAAAAAGAAAAAAGAAAAAAATTTTCTTTAAACTGCTGGAGAAATTCAACAATTTAATCTTTTTTTAAATGTACCATGTCTCATGCTACTCATTGGTCTTTTGGTCTCAAACAGACACATCCGGTTCTGAAGCTTTTCTCTCAAATATATGGTTAGTGAAAGATAGTACTGTTGTCTCTAGTCTGCAGTTGCAGTTTAGTGTTTGTTTCTTGCACTTAGCTACAGCCAAAAAAGTCAAATTTTCCATCCAACAACTCAGTGAAACCCACAGAACCACGTGACAACAAAATAAGAACTAAAGTTTATCAATACTGCAAAGACACCAGATCACAGTCATCGATAAGCACATTTTTTTCATCATTAAAGTTACTACTTTCATAAGATATACTAATATGTTTACTCATATCAGCATCTTCACATACTGCCAGCAGTTTAGATGTGTCTCAAATAAACATGAAATTCACAAAACTCAAATCTGGGTGTGATTAAGCTATCACTTTTCTTACTAAGTTTACCTAATTTTATTTTACGCCGTGAGCTTGAGTGAGGAAGTGTTTAGCTTATATTAAAGACTGTAAACTGCTTAGTTGAGCAGCTGTACCTCTGGTCTGATGGCTAATTGTCCATGACTGACTTCTTCTGTTCTCACAGCTGAATACACTGCAGCTGGATCAGTGTCTGCAGAATGAATCATGTAACTTACTTTCACAGGAGAAACTGTAATAGTACTGTACACCTTAGGGTTATTTTTTTCCACTGCTTAAGACTTCTGTTGTGAACAAACAGTTGACCAGAATGAACCCGTGGGTGTTTGTGCAAAAAAGGTGAACGACCACAGAGCTTTTATTTTCCGTTTCTACAAACTGATGCACTTCACCACAAAGCACAAAGCAAACATGTTCTCACAGCATGAAACCTAGAGTAGAACATACTGTAGTGAAGTTGCTGTTTTGGTTTTACATTCAAGACTCTAGAAAAGACTAAATTAAATATCAAAAAATAACATTTGATACATTCAGTCTGCTTTTCTTTTTTTTTTAAATCGCCCTCATATTAAATAGAAATTCATCTTGCTAATAAAAGGGAGTACCAAGACAAAACGGGCCTAATCTGAATCAGTTTGAAACTTGTTTCTCAGTTATGACACAGGTTTGACCACACCTGACATGTGGCTCATGCAGGGTGATCTGTGGTTGAATCTATGCCATTTCAAAACATTACATTACATTACAAAATGAGAAAAATGGCAAAAATTAATGTTGAAACTACAGGACATTTCTCACATTTTATACAAGATTAAACACTTCATGAACATTTGCACCATGTCACCTGCTGCTAGTTGGGTTCTGAGTATCCAAGGACATAAAGTGTTTCAGTCTCAAACAGACACACCCTGCATTGAAGCTCTGCTGTGCAGTTCACAGTATCAAATGATGCCTGTTTCCTGTATCGTGTTTGTTTCCTGCAGTGAAGAGAGATGTGCATCAGTTAGCCACAAGTAAACAAGTTAAATTTTCCATTGACACCTCAGTGAAACCCACAGAACTACACAACAAAAGTGTCACAACAAAACTTTTTTCTTTGTTTGTTTGTTTTTAATAATGCAAAGATATCAAATACTATTAAAGGTATTAGTGTCAAAAATGTACTTACATTTCTAAATGACCAATTGCATTTAAAAAAAAATTCAAAAAATATGTGTTTTCTCTTAAAGTTTGAGTATAATTTGGTTAGAAAAAATATATGAAGCATATAAAAATAGTCAACATATGGATGTCCTCTGGTCTGAGGTGCAGGGGGGACCAGTTAGAGACCAGCAGCTGGACGTCAGTGGTTGGACTGGTGGACTACTTCAGTGAATAATAGACGATGCCTGGCTCTGGTTTAAAGTTTTACTACGACTTTACCTGTGTCTTAATCAATCATAAAATTCACAAAACAAGCCTAGAACCCACAGATTTGTGGGAGAATAAATTCTTTGTTCAGTATTTCATAACTAATTGCTTGTTTGGTGGCCAGTTCCATTATGTGGTAAGGTTATAAATAGTAGCTGCTCTCTGAGCATCCCACACTTGCTCTCATGTTGCTGTACACGTTTGGGTTTCTGCTCGCCTGACTTTCATATTTGGTGGTGGTGGAACCACAACCACGTGGTTTGTATTTTGTGTGTCTTTGTCCTGTCTTCCTCTCCTCACCCCCAGCTGGTTACTGCAGATGGCTGCCGCTCCCTGAGCTTTCTTCTGCCAGATGTTAAAACTCCTGTTCAAAGTTTTTCTTCGCACTGTCACCAAAGCGCTTGATCATAGGGGGTCATCTGATTGTTGAGGTTTTCTCTGTTGGAGAATCTTTACCTTACAATATAAAGTGCCTTCAGGCAACTGTTGTCATCTGGCACTGTGTATATAACATTGAATTGAATTACATTGAATTGAACATGTAATATCTAAACAGTTCATTCTTTGACGGACTGCACCAAATGGTTTATATTTTTTTAGTTGTAGTGTTCTACCCAGTGTTACACAGTATTCAACAGCCTAGTATTCTGGATTGTTGGTTTAGCTTGCCTGTCTGACATCCCTACTCAATGACAGTAATTATTAGTGCAGAAACAAAACTTTGGACCACATATGTGGTCCTATCTGAGACTGCCAAATGAATGAGACTTCTAAATTAGAATGGAAACGTGAGGACATTTACTCTTTTGGGTTTTACTCTGTTCAGACTTAAAGACAAAGAGCAGCTGTACCTCTGATCGTCTTTTGGTTGATGGCTATTTGTCCATAAGTGACATCTTCAGTTCTCACTGCTGAGTACACCACAGCTGTATCAATGTCTGCTGAATAAAACATGTAAATTAGTTCAACAACAACAACTGCAATGAAATGATAGACTTTTTTATGTTTTTGCTAATTCCTTAAAACTCTGCTGTGAAACAACAGTTGACTAGAAAGAGGTCAAGTGTGAAAAAGGTCAACAACTACAAAGCTGCTATCTTCTGGTAATGCAAAATGTTGCACTTCACCAAGAATTATTTTAACCAAACCGCAACGCACAGCAGTGAGAAACATGGTCACGCTAACTGGTGCAACAGGAAGTTGCTTCTTTGGTTTTACAATGCGGACTTTAGAGAAGACAAAATAAATCATTATATCAAAAAGACATTTAGTCTGTTCAGCATGTCTATCTATACATTTCATATTAACTAAAATTTTATATAATAACAACTCATGGATGTTTGTTGTCTCATTCGGACACTCACTAGTCCTTCCTTTCCTCCCTCTTTCCTTCCTCTTAGCATAGAGTCTCAGGATTTGGGGTGAAACCTCCATGCATGTTCAGGAGCTTTCTTGCCTTGATGTCAGTGGCTTCTATCACCTTCTTTGCCAGTTTATTATCCCGGCAAGGCATAGCTATTAATTGCCCAGATCAGACCTACTCAGGACTTACCTTTTCCTCTGCAGGTAATTGGCAGTTAAAGCTTTCCTAGCAGCATCTTTATGGTTCCCATATCTATCTTCACAAGGTCGGCAGAAACAATTATTTCACAACTACCACCCATATTATGTGACAGAAAGACACAATTTTACCTCTGAGTTGTTTGATTGCCCTTTGGTGATGTTGTGATGATATGATGTCACTATATGTGATGCCTGTGGAGTTATCATTTGCAGCTTCTTGTTGTATAGCTGAAATAATAAAATTTAACAACTGTCATTACTCTTACTTGCATGAAGAAATTATTTTGGAACCCATTTCTATGTTTGTAATTTTCAACAATGTGCAATTACTTCAATGGGAAAAGAATGTCAATCCAACAAAGTAAAAATAGTATTTTTTTTTAAATCATTCAGCAAACCCAATCTTGTAAGATCAGGAAGTCTGAGTCTCACCTTCAGGTTTTCTGTGAACACACTGTCTCACCAGCAGAACCAGTAACACCAGTAGAACCACAACACAGACTGATCCAACACATGTCAACACAGAGAGAACAGGAGGAAGAGTGATGAAGGTGGAACCAGGAGGAGAGGTGGATGTAGGTGGAGGTGTGGATGTAGGTGGAGGTGTGGTGGTGTGTTCCCCTAAAATAAAGCAAACACAGTCATTAAGTTGTCGTCACATTGTGAATGTTGAAAGCTGCAGAAACACAGACAGGTGAGTGTGTCACCTGTGACAGTGATCCAGCTGGATGGAGACTCTCCATGACCGCTGATGTCACACTTGTAGAGGCCTTCATCAGACCTGGAAACATGCTGGATGGTCATGTGACCTGTAGGCTGCTTCCTGATGAGGGAGCCATCTTTATAGAAAGCAGCTGGGAGGTTGGAGGGAGTGGTCTTTGTTTTACAGAGCAGAGTGACGTCATCTCCCTCCATCACAGGGAGGACAGGACTCTGCAGGATCACTGATCCACCTCAACACAGAGACAAACTACAGCATTTCATCCATTTACACACAGCTTCATCAACACTAACTCCACACACTCAGCTTACCAGTGACTGTCAGGTTAACCATGTTACTGATGGGGCCCTCTCTGGACTCACACCAGTAAACTCCACTGTCTAATAGGATGATGTAAGTGACAATGCAGGAAGGATGAACTAAACTAGTTGGCGTTCCCCACTCCTCACATTCAGCTCTGGTTTCTGTGCTTGTGTTTCTCCTCAGAGTCCATCCAGCAGAGCTGTCGTTCTCCTCACAGCTCAGAGACACAAAGTCATATTCAAAGAACTGAGAGCTGCTGGGACTCACAGTCAGACGAGCTGTGAGGGTTAAAATGAAAAATCAATTCTCTGCTTTACAGCAATTTTCTCCTAACTATTATGGTTGTGAAATGTATTTTGCTTATTCACTTGTTTCAGTTTTGTATGCAAGCACCATTGTGAAACATGAACCCAATCAGGTCATATCAGTGAGCATTTCTCAGGTTTAAACTGTGACAGAAGAAGGTTACTGACCTTGGTTTGTTGTGCAGCTCAGCGGTGAGATCAGAACTAAAGAGAAATGACACTCAGGTTGATTTGAGGTGAACATAAAGAACAACTCCACACAAACAGCTGACAAATACACAAACTCGCCTCCCTGATATATCTGCTCATTTTCTCTTTGATGTCGCCAGCATGTTTCAGTAAGAGCATTCAGAGTACAACTCCAAGCATAGTGAAAGGGCTAAACTAAAATGTGGATATTTTATGACATTTTGTATTACAACATGCTATAACGTGCTTTAATAACACTGTAGGCTGACCTTTGGCCAATGTCCTTGATGCCTTACCTACTAAAATGGTGTATTTTATTATCTAGATGAGTAGCAGAATTGACTGAAATTATGATTTGTGAAAACTTTACATTTTAAGACATATTCATGCAGTTTGTGAGTGAAACTTTATGGCATTATTGTGACACCATATGGCATTGTACTAAAAAATATGTATATTTTGTTTCAAAGTTTTGTTTCAAAGCTCCCTCCATGCTCTTTCTATATTAATCAACATGGTTCATTGCATTTTTGAGCTTGGGCCCTAACAATGAGGGTCAAATGTTTGGCCAGCCTTGGTAACTCATTCCAAGGGCTACTATATAGATGTCAAGTTTAAAGATGATGCTTTTAAAAACAATTTAAAAAATATAACAGAAAAAAGAAAGAAATTGTTTGCAGTATACATTTTTGTTTTTTACGTTGGGTGTGACCTTGACAGAAATCTTTACTGAAATTAAAGCAACTCAGTGATATATTTAAAATTGTGGATGTTCAGTTTTTAGCACTTAAACTCCCAGAGAGCAGCCATTTGGCTGACATGGACAGCCAGACATGGACAAACAAATTAAGTGAACTGATTACCTACGTCTTCCCTTGAGGGAGAAAATAAAATTCTGACATCAGAAAATAGGAAACTGTTTCAAAAATGAAATGCAATAAATAAAAAAATAGAGCTCAAGGAATATCTTTGGACTCTTTGGACTCTGTAAATGCTTGGAATAAAATACAAAAAATGTTTCCTTCTTAATCTGGGACTCTCCACCATTTGACCTTAGAACTGAAGAAGCTTCTCGAATGAGAGGTGAAACGTCTTCAAGCAACTTAAAGAAGTCCAGACGCTTTTCTTTGCAAGCTCCTTTGACTACGATGACCTGGATGACTGAGAACCTTCACAGACATATTTCCTTCTTATTATAGTTATCTCAAAATTGGGTCAGTATAAGCAAAATACCCACTGCATTTCAATAACACAGTAAAGTCATGTGTCCACTGTGCAGCTGTGTTGATATAATGAGTGAATGATTTGAGCTTTTCACTGCCTGCTGTGTTTCCTCGACTCCTGAGCAAAGATAAAGAGTCAGTTCAGACCTGCAGTTGGTCCTCGTGGTGTTTGAACTTGAATTCAGCCTGATTTGTTTTTCATGTCTTCTCCTCCATCATCAGTTATCAGGAGAGCAGACAGTCAAAGTACAAGAATTCAAACAAACACAGAGATTCTACTTACAGAGCAGACACAGCACATATGTTTCCTTCATCGTCCTTCTCACTCATTTGAGCTTTTTTTCATTTCTGTCACTGACACCAAGTAATGCCCGCCCTCTTCCTCTGAGTCTGTGGTCCTTCTGTTGGTTCAAAGACAGTGAGTGGGTACTAAATTCTAAAATAAGAAAAAGGTGATTAAAATTGCCTTTTTACAGTTATCAGTTCCCTCAGATTAAAATAAATCATAAAAATTAAATGTCCTCTGCTCTCAGTGATCTGTAGTTTGGTTGATGAACAAATCCATGTCCATGTAGTGGACGTCCCCCTCAGTGAGAGAGGCAGATATGAGCTGAAACACAGGAATCAAACCAGGGACGCTGCTGTTATGGAGCTGAACTGGAACCATTCAGACACTGAGGCCCTCTGAACACATTTTAATTACAGCTGTGCAGAGACACACTGATGACTGACTGGAACACTATGATTCACATTTTACATGAACACCATCCTCACACATGTTTATATATGGCCACTAGAGGGAGATGTTGGACTTTAAACACTAACATGGATACAAGCAGATCATCAGTGATGCTTCCACATTTTGTTCTGGAGAATAAACAAGCTGAGCATTTGCAGTTCCTAATAAAATGTCTGCAGTTCATTTAACTCGTTTTAAAAAATATGTTTAGTTAATTTAGTGTTCATAATTATTATGATCAGACCAAGTTTTTACATGTATGGGCATCCTGATCAGGCTGTCCAGTACAGGAAACATATTTAATAGTCAGTCAGGAGTAAAAAGTGCCCTCTTCCTGCAGGTTGTACTTTGCTGATCAACACATTAATCTCCAACAACTCGTTTGTATGTTGAGTGTTATTCAACGACAGTAAACATGAACATGAGAGAGAGGATTGATTATGTTAATAATGTTTAGAAAAGTTGTGTACAGTCTGATTATGATGATGATCAGATAACAGAGATAAAGATGAGGCTGATGGAGGCAGATGACTTTATAATCTGTTCATGAATTAAGTCGAACATTTGATCAGTAACTAAGTTATAGTTGCAACAGTGGAAACAGTCATGTAATGTGCAAGTGATTGTTGTACCTCGACATTATATCCAGGTACACCAATCATCTGGATTTTCTTTGCTACACTTTTAGAAAGTTTGTCAGCCAGCTGCTTTCCCTTTATGCCAATATGTGCAGGAACCCACATTAACTTGATTGCTCTGCAATATTTGTATTGTGCTACTTGTTGGTAATGTGCTACTTGAATCTAAACATATTGAAACCTTCCTCACTCTGACTTCCTCTGCCCAATCTAGTGCCATCAGATTTGCCATTAGTTTTCCTGCTTAAACTGCTAAATTAACTGTCATTCTTCCATTTTTCGTAATATTTAAATCTGGAATAACAACAGATAACCTTAATATCAAGTGTTTTATAAGCATCTGTTAAGATTCTGACATATACTGAATATTCACTTTTTTATATATTTACCCACCTCTTTACTGTGTAGCTATCTAGGCAGTAACATGTCCAAGGATCCATGGCGGAACAACAGAAATAGCAATGGTGGGACGGATCATAATGTTCCTTATAGCTGTTTCTGTTTACTTATCCTGAATTATCCAACCAAACTACTGAGCTGTTTCGTTTTTCTTTGTTTTTGACAAGGTTGACATGATCTCAGCCTGTAACACAGAAATTGGAGTCTTAAGGCTTGATGATGAATTGTATCTAATTTCCTTAGTAAAATCTTTAAAGCTGAACCATAAATGGTAGATCCATAATCAAGAATTGATCTGATTATCCCTGTGTGGATAGACTTTAATGGCATTTTATCTGCACCCCATTCTCTGGCCCTCAGTCATCTAAATATATTTAAAATCCTTTTACATCTTGTTGTGCATATGTTTACTGCTAAAGCAGATTCCCAAATATTTAAAATGTTTTTTTCTTTCTATAGCATTCTCATATAATTTAAGATTAATATGAAGACTGTATTCCTTATATGTAAAGATGATTCCCCTTGTTTTGGATAAAGAAAATCTAAAGCCCAGTTCTGAGGCCCAAGATTCTACATTGTGTAATGCCTCCTGTAAGTTGGCTTTGATGCATCCTATATTTCTTCTCCTCTTCCAAATAACACATTTATCTGCGCAAGGTGAGACACCCACAGACTTTTTTTTTATTGCTAAAAGTATAATTGATCATTGTTATAAAACTAGACTAACTCCCTTAAGGGGTACAAATTCTACTTGATAATTTGCACTTAATTCTTTCCCCTTTCTAGCACTAATACTTCTGTAAGAAATGTCTTATCCACTGAAACATTTTACCCTTGATCCCCACCTGTTTCATTTTAATCAATAATCCTTCTCTCTTTTTTTCTTTCCTGTCCCCATGCCTTGTGACCAATGTTTGCTTTGCTACTGCAGTTTACAGTTGTACTGTACATGTCTGCCCCCCCCCCCCACACACACACACAAACCCCCGTTGTAAATCAATAAAATGTTGATCACAAAAAAATAATGCTTTTTTCTATAACATATCATATGCTTTCTTGACATCTAGAAACACTAGCCCAATGACGCGCACCTGCACTACAGCGATGTTAAAGCGGCAGAGTTTATTTTTACCTTTAGAAGATAAATTATTGAAATTAAAGAATGATATTCAGCGAGTTTAATTATTTTACAATGTAACACAAGTACATTGTAAGTAACTGTAATTAAAATATCTAAAAATGAACAGTACTCAGTTACTCTACTTTTTCAGTGGAAATAAATAACTCTCATGCTGTATTAAAAGCCAGTAAATAAAAATGCGTTTTAAGATAAGATTTAAAAAGATTGACAGTATGAGCCTGTCTGATGTATAGGGGTAAATTATTCCGCAGCTTAGGCGCTACGACTGCAAATGCTCGATCACCTCTATGAACCAGCCTCGACCTTGGTACAGCTAAAAGCAATGATCACTTGATCTAAGAGATCTAAGGGGGGTATAAGTCTGCAAGAGGTCAGACAAATACCCGGGAGCCTGTCCATTCAGGGCTTTGTAAGTCAACAATAAAATTTTAAAATTAATTCTGAAGCGGACAGGGAGCCAATGAAGGGAGGCAAGTACCGGGGAAATGTGTTCACATCTTTTAGTACGTGTCAGAAGACGAGCTGCAGCATTCTGGACCAACTGCAGCCTTGCCAGGCAGGTCTGGCTGACTCCAGCGTATAAGGAGTTACAATAGTCCAGCTGGGATATAATAAAAGCATGAATCGCTCGTTCAAAGTTTTTAAAAGATAAAAATGATCTCACCTTAGATAAAAGCCTCAGTTTGAAGAAAGACCGCTGTACGACTGAGCTAATTTGTTTTTCAAAGGTGAAATTGCTGTCAAATATAACCCCCAAATTTTTGGCATGTGATTTGACAAAAGGCTCAAGACTGTGCAGGTTAAAATTAGAAGTGTTGGGATTGCCGCTTGGTCCAAAAATGATCACTTCGGTTTTGTTCTCATTGAAGTTAAGGAAATTAGAGGCCATCCAGGATTTATCTTCACCGAGGGTTCTAGTGAGGCAGGACTGTTTCCCTTCAATTGAAGATAGATCTGAGTATCATCGGCATATGAATGAAAAAAAATGTTATATTTTCTAAAAATTAGACCTAAAGGCAGCATATAAATAGAGAACAATATTGGCCCCAGTATAGATCCCTGGGGAACACCACAACTAAGGGGAGCTGAGGAAGAGATAAAATTGCCAAAACTCACAGAGAAGGTCCTGTCAGACAGGTATGACCTGAACCACTCTAATGGGGTGCCCTTTACACCACAATGCTCCAACCGTGAGATTAAAATGCTGTGGTCAACAGTATCGAAGGCTGCGGTCAGATCTAAAAGCAGAAGTACAGCTGAGTCACCTGAGTCAGTGGCTAATAAAAGATCATTAAGAACTTTTAAAAGTGCAGTTTCTGTGCTATGAAGAGTTTTAAAACCAGACTGAAACCTCTCGAGAACATTGTGTCCATTTAGAAAAGATTGCAGCTGAACAAACACAATCTTTTCCAAAATTTTCGACAGGAAGGGGAGCTTTGAAATAGGCCTGAAGTTAGTGAGGACGGAGGAGTCAAGATTAGGTTTTTTAAGTACAGGCTGTACAACAGCATGTTTAAAACAGGCTGGCACAACACCTGAGCTAAGGCTGCTATTAAAAATAGCTAAAATGTCAGAACTGACAACCTTAAAAATCTTTTTTAGAAGATGTGTTGGAATAATGTCATTTGGACACGATGATGTCTTTGTGCCACTACATACTTCCTCCACCTGATCAAGACACACAGGCTCAAACTGATCAAAAACAGCAGAGCAGGTGAATATTTTAGACACGTCATGTGAAGGCAGGGCGATCATAGATCGAAGCTGTTTTATCTTATTGATAAAAAACTGCAAGGACCTTTCACAGGTGTCTGAGGAACTATTAATACAAGAAGCTGGGGAAATATTCAGGGCAGAGTCAATAATTGAAAAAAGAACCCGAGGATTATTGGAGCTATTCTCAATAACATTAGAAAGAAACCTTGACTTTTATGCTTTAACAATGTCCTGATACCTGTACAGACTGTCTCTCAACATGGGAAAGGACACCTGCAGCCCATCTTTTTTCCACTTACGTTCAGCCTTCCTGCACTCTCATCTGGCTGAACGAGTGGCCTTATTTATCCATGGGTCTGGTCGTGGTTTCGAACTTATAGTTTTAAAAGGAGCGACCTCATCAAGGACAGTTTTGCATTTATCATAGAAATTAACTGTCATTTCCTCGGTACAAAAGCCAAGGGGAGATCTTAAAACTTTTTTAAAAGCAATAGAAAATTGTTCTGTTGTAGATGGGTTAAAAACATGACAATGACGTGTTGAAATAAGAGGTGTAAAATGGCGGAGAGATAAAAGTATGTCAAACACAACAGGGCAGTGATCAGAAAAAACAGCATCACATATTTCCATGTTTAGGACCGGTAACCCTAGAGACAGCACAAGATCCAATGTATGACCCTGTTTCTGGGTTGGCCCTGACACAAGTTGAACAAGACTGAAGGAGTCTATCAAGCTTAAAAAGTCTCTGGCCAGTGAATTAGAGGTACAACACACATGAATATTAAAATCTCCAACGATTAAGATTCGATTGTAGCTTGGCACAGTTCCAGCTAAGAAGTTTGAAAAGTCTTGGGTAATCAGGGTGTACACCCCACCACTGGCATCGTTGCCCACCTCTCAATTTTAAATACACGTAGACATTGAGGGCTAGCAGGAGGGACCATGCGCTTACCTGCTGCTCTCTGGCAGGTAGCTCCAAGCCCTCCTGGGTTTTAAATGCACCTTAGAACACACATGCATCAACATTACAATGAGCGGGTGGAGGGAGGTTTGGAGTCTTCTCTCACCCCCATTCTCTGCGACCTGCTGGAGCAGGGGGGCTAGGACTAGGAGGAGGAGTTGGCCGTCCGACTGCGGTCTGGAGTGTGGAGCCTTCCTGCTGCTGCGGAGTCGGGGCGGTCTGCCTCCCCCCACCGCAGGGAAAAGGGAAACACCACCTGGGTCTGGGTGCAGTTCCCCCCTCCAGGGGCGGGGGCACCTAGACCCGGTTTGTAGAGTACGCTTGGGGAGTGTGATCGTGTGTACAACGTCTCTTTATGTCTGTCTCCACGTTGGTTGAGTGTGGAGTAAGTGCATATGAGAGCATGAGGGTGGGAATGGATGTTTGTATCTGTGTGTGCCTGTATTTCTGTGTCTACAGTGGGGCAAAAAAGTATTTAGTCAGCCACCGATTGTGCAAGTTCCCCCACTTAAAATGATGACAGAGGTCAGTAATTTGCACCAGAGGTACACTTCAACTGTGAGAGACAGAATGTGAAAAAAAATTCCATGAATCCACATGGTAGAATTTGTAAAGAATTTATTCGTAAATCAGGGTGGAAAATAAGTATTTGGTCACCTCAAACATGGAAAATCTCTGGCTCTCACAGACCTGTAACGTCTTCTGTAAGACGCTTTTCTGTCCCCCACTCGTTACCTGTATGAATGGCACCTGTTTGAACTCATCATCTGTATAAAAGACACCTGTCCACAGCCTCAAACAGTCAGACTCCAAACTCCGCCATGGCCAAGACCAAAGAGCTTTCGAAGGACACCAGGAAAAGTATTGTAGACCTGCACCAGACTGGGAAGAGTGAATCTACAATAGGCAAGCAGCTTGGTGTGAAAAAATCAACTGTGGGAGCAATCATCAGAAAATGGAAGACATACAAGACCACTGATAATCTCCCTCAATCTGGGGCTCCACGCAAGATCTCATCCCGTGGGGTCAAAATGATCATGAGAACGGTGAGCAAAGATCCCAGAACCACACGGGGGGACCTGGTGAATGACCTGCAGAGAGCTGGGACCAAAGTAACAAAGGTCACCATCAGTAACACACTACAACGGCAGGGAATCAAATCCCGCAGTGCCAGACGTGTTCCGCTGCTGAAGCCAGTGCATGTCCAGGCCCGTCTGAAGTTTGCCAGAGAGCACATGGATGATACAGCAGAGGATTGGGAGAATGTCATGTGGTCAGATGAATCCAAAGTAGAACTTTTTGCTATAAACTCAACTCGTCATGTTTGGAGGACGAAGAATACTGAGTTGCATCCCAAGAACACCATACCTACTGTGAAGCATGGGGGTGGAAACATCATGCTATGGGGCTGTTTTTCTGCCAAGGGGACAGGACGACTGATCCGTGTTAAGGACAGAATGAATGGGGCCATGTATCGTGAGATTTTGAGCCAAAACCTCCTTCCATCAGTGAGAACTTTGAAGATGAAACGAGGCTGGGTCTTCCAACATGACAATGATCCAAAACACACCGCCCGGGCAACAAAGGAGTGGCTCCGTAAGAAGCATTTGAAAGTCCTGGAGTGGCCTAGCCAGTCTCCAGACCTCAACCCCATAGAAAATCTGTGGCGGGAGTTGAAAGTCCGTGTTGCTCGGCGACAGCCCCAAAACATCACTGCTCTCGAGAAGATCTGCATGGAGGAATGGGCCAAAATACCAGCTACTGTGTGTGCAAACCTGGTAAAGACCTATAGTAAACGTTTGACCTCTGTTATTGCCAACAAAGGTTATGTTACAAAGTATTGAGTTGTATTTTTGTTATTGACCAAATACTTATTTTCCACCCTGATTTACGAATAAATTCTTTACAAATCCTACCATGTGGAGTCATGGATTTTTTTTTCACATTCTGTCTCTCACAGTTGAAGTGTACCTCTGGTGCAAATTACTGACCTCTGTCATCATTTTAGGTGGGGGAACTTGCACAATCGGTGGCTGACTAAATACTTTTTTGCCCCACTGTATATGTCAGGTTGGGTGTCAGGCACCACCTCTCTGGGGACATCTCAGGCCCTCCAAGGTTTGGAGGCCTATCTCCCCCTACCACCACTTCCCCTGCCAGTGGCGGACCCCCTCAGACATCGGTGCGTTGGTGGTTCTTTGTGTCCGGGGATGGCCGTCCAGGTACACACCGGCTCACTCCTTGGCGGCCGCTTATTGGGGCCTGGAGCCTGGGGCTCGCTCGGGCCACTTCGGAGGTGGGGTGCCCCCGGCCTCTCGGCCTGGGGCTCGGTCACTCAGGCGCAGCTGGCTGCCGGCGGAGCTCACGGGCGCGTCACTGCAACTCCCCCTGGCTTCTGCTCCACGGCTGCTGAGTGAGCCCTCATCTGGGACTCTCCTCAGCTCTTTCCGGGACAGTGGCGCAGCTGCCCCTCTGTTGGTCTTCCTTGGTCTCTTGTGTTCTGGGGGCCTCTGGATGTCTGGAGTTTTGATCTCCTCCACACCTGCTTCACGCCCTGGAGGACGGGGCTGTGGCCCCCCCGCACCCTCTAGCAGATTATTACATGAAGGAACCTTTTAAAAAACAAAAAACAAGCGCGTCCATGCTCACAGGTGTACACACGGGTGATCACACCCACAAACTACACCCTTTTTGGCTCCTACCTCAAAGCACACTGTGTTCTGTTGATCTTATGTGCTGCACAATAATGTTTAACATTTAGTATTTACTGTCATATTCCCATATATCATTGTGATGTGGAGAGAGTGAGCAGCACCAAGTTCTTGGGTGTGCACATCACAGAGGATCTCTCCTGGACGTACAACACCACAGCACTGGCCAAGAAATCACAGCAGCGTCTCTTCTTTCTCCGCAAACTAAGAAGAGCAGGAGCACCAGCCCCCATCATGTACACTTTCTACAGAGGCACCATCGAGAGCATCCTGTCGAGCTGCATCACTGTGTGGTTTGGAGCCTGCAATGCGTCCTGCCATAGAACCCTCCAACGCATAGTGAGAGCTGCAGAGAGGATCATTGGTGTCTCTCTCCCCTCCCTCCAGGACATTTACAGCACCCGTCTCACTAAAAAAGCCCTTTGCATAGCGGCTGATCCCACGCACCCAATGCAAAGCTTCTTCAAGCTGCTGCCGTCAGGGAGGAGACTGCGGAGTCTCCAGGCCAGGACCAGCAGACTGAAGGACAGCTTCATCCATCAGGCTGTCAGGAAGCTAAACTCCCTCCCGATTCTGCCCCCCTCTCCCCTCTTCTCCACCACGGTCTCACTGAACTCTGTCACACACACACACACACTCACTCTCTGACGCACTCACTGGCCTGCTCCAGTCACTTTGTGGAGCATTGGACTGCTTAAGCATTGGACCTCATAAGCCTTTGTTGTTACACTATCTCTTACCGTACACTACTAAATCCCCATTTGCACTATTTGCCTATTTTGCACCACTATGCCTTCTTACTTGAATATTGTATATTGTATATTGCATAGCTTTTTTTGTTATACGTAAAATTGTATTGTATTTATTTAAATTTATTTAAATTTTTACTTTTTAATTATTTTATTTGCATTTTTCTAATCACTAGGGTTTGAGAGTAACGCAATTTCTATTCTGTGTATGTCCTGTACATGTGGCAGAATTGACAAATAAAGCTGACTTGACTTGACTTGACTTGATGTTGTTTATTCTATTACTCTTGTTCTCTTCTGCTTGCTTTCTTTTTTCTTTCTCAGCAGGTGATCCAGGTGATTGATATATGCATTTTTTTTTCTCTGCCCGTTCTGTTGGGTTTTGTCTTTTGCCCTTCTCCCCCGTCCCTCTTCTCAGCTGTTTCTCTTTCCCTCTTTCTTTCTCCCCTTCTTTCCCCCAGTCAAGTCTGTCCCGTATTCAGTAAGTGAAAATAAAATAAACAATAAAAGGTGAATCAAATGGACCATTACGGCAAGGCTGGGATGGTCAGTTTGGTAAAGTAAATCCGTTGGGCATCTTTCTTTGCCTTTAGACAACAATTCTGATGGCAAAAGAGCCAAACGGGACAGGCCAGAAAAAAAAAAAAAAAAAAAAAAAAGAAAAGTCTTGGGTAAAATCCTTGTGGTATTTTGGAGGTCTGTATACAGCTGCAATGAGTGTCGGGCGGGGATGCCCCAATTCAAACGCCAGAAGTTCAAAACTAGAATATGAGTCAGTCAAGAGGTGTTTGCAAGAGAGCTTCTTCCTAAAAACAGCTGCCACTCCACCACCACGCCCAGTGATCCTCGGCACATTAAGATAGTCACAGTCATGCGGTAAAAGTTCAGTAAAACAACTGGACTCACCGACTCTCTGCCAAGTTTCCGTTAAAAGCATTAGATCCAGCTCCCGATCGGTAAAAAAGTCCTTAAGAATAAAAGTTTTATTTGCTAGCGATCGTGCATTAACAAGACTTAATCTCAGTGGTACAGGTGGCTCAGCGGCCGATGTGGGTGCCCGACCTATCGGCCGTAGATTCTGAGGGTTTACTCCACCTGAGCGAAGACGGGGGGGGGGGGACACGCTGGCGTGGGGTTATTGTCGTAAGCCCGACAACAGGTGTCAGGTAGGTGTAAGCCGTGTCCAGAGAGTGCCAGTAGTTGACGCGGTCAAATCCAGTTGGGATAGGGTGAGGTATTTTTCGAAATTGTGTCCAGGTAGCCTTCATTCTCACCAATAAGCCACTGCGTTTCCCACGGCGTCTACGGCGCCCTCTCAGTTGAGGTAGCGCCGGAACGCAACGGAGACAAGCTGGAACTCCTGACAGGAGTGGTGGGGAGAAGGTTCCCTGATATCCACGATTGCAATAAAGAGTTTTTAACTGAGAGGATCTTATAGCAGCAGCATTTGACGATCATATACAAGCAGAGAGTTAGCATGTTTTAAAACAAAGTAAAAATAAAACACTAGTACAAACAGAATCAGACGGCAAGCCGTACACACTGGCGCCATCTTGAGGCCTTATAAAGGACAGTAACTTAGTTAACTTAGTAAGGTGTTACACCCAACACTGCTTAGGATACAGTAGCATATTTACAAATGGGGTTGCTATAAACTACAAAAAAGGAAAGGTGAGGAAAAACTTCATATTTGTCTATGTTCCAGCCTCTGTGATTTCTACATAGTAACATCTGCTTTAATATTTACACCTCTGATGAAATTTTATTTTGATACCAAGATTGTTTGCTCAGAGTCAATAATTGCAGATAAATACTTTATTCACTGACATGTTTAACCCTTTAAGTATTTTTTTAGTATTTAGTATTTATTTATTTATTGTCATTGTCAAGAACAATGAAATTGCGTTTGGGGCTTCCATACAACCCAAAAAAAAGAAGAAAATAATAAATACCCCTTAAAACCCAAGTGTACACATTTAACCCAGTGTGACTCCAATGCAATAAGACAATCCTTAGCAATAATGTTTGTAGAAATTCAGACAAAGACCTGAGAAACATGACAAAATACAACAATGCAACCCATTCAATATTATTGTACTGTGAGATATGATATCAGATATGATAGTTATCTATTTAAGAAAGAGGGGGGGGGGGGGCAGGAGGGGGAAGAGAATAAAGATATGATGCACCAATGCAGACCAGTTCATTGCTATTAAGAAGTTGGATATGGTTATTGTCCGTGAGAGGGGGGCAGAGAGTTCAGGAGCCTCACAGCCTGTGGATACAGGCTGTTGGCCAGTCTGGATGTTCTGGCCTGTATAGACCTGTACCTTCTCCCTGAGGGCAGCAGATGGAAAAGGTGGCGCGCAGGGTGATGTTGGTCCCGCAGGATACTGTGCACCCTCCTCAGACAGCGAGTGGGGAAGATATTACTGATCTCTGGCAGACTTGTTCCAATAATTCTGCCAGCTTCCTTCACCACCCGCTGGAGTGCTTGCTGATCGGCCTTGGTGCAGCTGGGGAACCACACTAGAAATCCATACGTCAGAACGCTGCTGATGGCACAGTTGTAGAAGTTCAACATCAGAGATCTGGGAATGTGTGCGCTCCGCAGTCTCCTCAGGTAGTAGAGGCGCTGTTGGGCCTTCCGTACAACTGAGGTGATATGGTTGCCCCAGGACAGGTCCTCGGTCACAGTTACCCCCAAGAATTTAAAACTGCTCACCCTCTCCACCGCCTCACTGCCAATGAAGAGAGGCAGATGGTTGTTATGACCCCTCTTCCGGAAATCTACAATGATCTCCTTGGTCTTTTTGGTGTTTAAGACCAAGTTATTGTCGTGGCACCATGACTCTAGTTGTTGCACCTCTGTCCTATAGTTTGTCTCATCATTGTTGGATATAAGACCTACCATAGAACCAAGTCCGCCAGAGCTTATATTATATTTTTACATGCTGTGGAGCCATTTTTGGGAGCATTTCAAGTTGCTATACATCAATACAACCATTATAGCCCAAATTTCAATAATATGTCTGCATTAAGTGCATAGTAATTACATAAATTGCAAAAAGTGCAATAAACTACAAAAAAATTTAAAATCGTTTTTGTTTTTTTAACATATATTTCTAGTTAGAGAAATTTAAGAGGCTTATCCCTCAAAACCCTAAATACAAAAAAGTTGCACAAAATAGTTTCCCACCACAGAAAATTTATTTTGAGTGTCTTCATAGTTTAATTTTGAAATACACCAATTTTTATACACTGCAGGAAAAACGAAAATAAATATTATAGTACAAATTTGCAAAAAAGCAGCATATGCATCAAAATAAACTATTTCCAGCAGTGCAATATGAGTCCTAAGCATCCCAGAAAAGACACAGAAAGTGATAAACTCAAACATAACTTTTAAAAACACCAGTATAGGCCCTGAGGCCCTGATGGTAAAAAAGACTACATTTCCGCAAAAATGACATCACTTCCGGTTTTAGGCAGGTCATGGCGGACATGTGAAAGTTCGCGCTGACGTCTATTCCAACATAGGAAGTGTTATGAACAGCTGATTGGAACGGCAAAGCGTGTTTCTGGAATATTATGTTTTTGTTGCTGCAAGTGCTTTTTATGCAGTTTTTGCAAAGCTATATGTGGAAGGAAACCGTGACCTAGGACAAGCTGATGGCATAAGATGTAAGTACAACTCCTCCGGTTTCATATGCAAAAAAATTTTTTGCGCTAGCTTACGCCGTTGCAGTGCTACCGGGATTTTAAAATAGTTATGCAAAACAGAGCGTGCCCGCTCCGATCAGTTTTAAAGGGTTAATGGAAGGAGCTGTGAGCTGAGCTAGTTCAGGAAGTCCAGTGTGATTCACATGTTCATTAGTTCGTAGTTTATCAGACACTAAAACACTACAGACTGAGTCACTATGAATGTTTCCCAAGTGAAGGAGGAATGAATAAAGCATGATGCTTTGTGGAAACTAAAGTCAACTATTGAAGAACACTGTTCACATCTGGGTTCTTTCTCATCCATGGTAAAAGCTGCTGCTCAGACTCTGGTTATTTTTTGGACCAATATTTGACTTTTGATGCTCACATCAAGGTTGTGACCTATTTGCTTTTTCGATTTAAGAAATATGGCTAAAGTCAGGACTGTAGTCTCCAAAGCTAAATTGGACATGATCGTTCATGATCATTTCATGTCTCTCCTTTACCCATATACCCGATTTTATGTTGTGTTTTAGTTCAGTGGTGGCATAGTTTGTGATCAAGATGATTCTGTAACAATAGCAACCCAAAGATTTTCATACTCATGCCATCAGTAGAAAAAAAAACAACTCTTTATTGACTTTAAGAAGAGGTGAAAGTGATACAAATAAATAAGTGAAACAGTTATAAAACTTTTTCACCATGCCAGTGGCTGCTGGTTGGTTTCTAGCTGACTGAGGAAACAAAGAGGCAAAACTCTTCAGTGTCAAACACAAATAAATGAAGATTTAAAGACACTGGTTGATGCTCCTGTTGTTTTTAGGCTGAGGTTGTGGTTTAGTCTTTATTCTTTGTTTTCTTCAGTTAAGAAACGTGTGTGTTGTTAGGCCAGAACCAAACCAGAAGTCCAGTTTTCCCTTTGTGAAACCCACAGAAGTCTTGTTAGCATGTGGATGTCCTCTGGTCTGAGGTGCTGGGGGGACCAGTTAGAGGCCAGCAGCTGGACATCAGTGGTTGGACTGGTGTACTACTTCAGTGAAGAGTAGACGACATCTGGCTCTGGTTTAAAGTCTGAACACAAACACAATAAGTTAAAACAACAGGAAACATGATTACAAGCTTTGTAGTTCAGTAAAGAACTCCAATCTCCACCTCTCTGCATCACACACAGTCCCAGTTCAGACTTTACTGGGAACCAGCTCAGATACAAATCACAGAGCTTCCATACTGCTCACACTTTAACTGCTTCTTCGAACAGCCCACAGATCTGTGCTGATCTTTAACCTTGATCACATGATTTCTTCTACTGTGGTTTAGTGTTTCTTTCTCTCAGCTTCAGATGTGTTTAGTGTAGTCTGCAGCCTGAACTTTACGCTCACAGTTACTTTTAATTCATTTGAAAGCCTGATACTTAGCCTTGTCCACCCTAGTTATAAAACTCAGAAACCAGTCTTACTTGTTATCATCTATCGTCCACCTGGGCCTTACACAGAGTTTCTGTCTGATTTCTCAGACTTTATATCTAATTTAGTTCTGAGCTCAGATAAAATAATTATTGTGGGTGATTTTAACATCCATGTAGATGCTAAAAATGACAGCCTCAACATGGCATTTAGTCTGTTATTAGACTCAATTGGTTTCTCTCAAAATGTAAAAGAACTCACCCACCACTTTAATCACACTCTAGATCTTGTTTTAACATATGGCATAGAAACTGAACATTTAACAGTGTTTCCTGAAAACCTTCTCCTGTCTGATCATTTCCTGATAACATTTACATTTACAATAATTGATTACACAGCGGTGGAGAGGAGACTTTATCAAAGTAGATGTCTTTCTGAAAGTGCTGTAACTAAGTTTAAGAATATAATCCACCCACTGTTATCATCTTCAATGCCCTGTACCAACATAGAGCAGAGCAGCTATCTGAACGCTACTCCAACAGAGGTCGATTATCTTGTTAATAATTTTACATTCTCACTATGTACGACTGGACACTGTAGCTCCTGTGAAAACTGAGGTCTCTAATCAGAAGTACCTGAATCCGTGGTATAATTCTCAAACACGTACCCTAAAGCAGAGGACTCGTAAGCTGGAGAGGAAATGGCGTGTCACAAATTTAGAGGATCATCATTTTGCCTGGAGAAATAGTTTTCTGCTTTATAAGAAAGCTCTCCGCAAAGCCAGAACATCTTACTATTCATCACTGATTGAAGAAAATAAGAACAACCCCAGGTTTCTCTTCAGCACTGTAGCCAGGCTGACAAAAAGCCAGAGCACTGTTGAGCCAACCATCCTTTTAACGTTAACTAGTAATGACTTCATGAATTTCTTCACAAATAAAATTTTAATCATTAGAGACAAAATTACCAATAATCATCCCACAGATGTAATATTATCTACAGCTACTTTTAGTACCATTGATATTCATTTAGACTCTTTTTCTCCAATTGATCTTTCTGAGTTAACTTCAATAATTACTTCCTCCAAACCATCAACGTGTCTTTTAGACCCCATTCCTACAAAACTGCTCAAAGAAGTCCTGCCATTAATTAATTCTTCAATCTTAAATATGATCAACCTATCTCTAATAATCGGCTATGTACCACAGGCCTTCAAGCTAGCTGTAGTTAAACCTTTACTCAAAAAGCCATCTCTAGACCCAGCAGTCTTAGCTAATTATAGGCCAATCTCCAACCTTCCTTTCATATCAAAAATCCTTGAAAGAGTAGTTGTCAAACAGCTAACAGATCATCTGCAGAGGAATGGTTTATTTGAAGAGTTTCAGTCAGGTTTCAGAGCTCAGCACAGCACAGAAACAGCTTTAGTGAAGGTTACAAATGATCTTCTTATGGCCTCTGACAGTGGACTCATCTCTGTGCTTGTCCTGCTAGACCTCAGTGCAGCGTTCGATACTGTTGACCAGTGTTGGTCAAGTTACTTGAAAAAAGTAATCAGTAACTAATTACTGATTACTTCCCCCAAAAAGTAATCCCATTACTTTACTGATTACTTATTTTCAAAAGTAATTAATTACTTAGTTAC
This sequence comes from Aulonocara sp. 'chitande type north' Nkhata Bay, assembly GCF_057382095.1. NCBI lineage: Eukaryota > Metazoa > Chordata > Actinopteri > Cichliformes > Cichlidae > Aulonocara > Aulonocara sp. 'chitande type north' Nkhata Bay. The sequence goes on from NC_141346.1 coordinate 15,659,360, forward strand.
TTAGTTACTTTTTAAAAACACAATTTACAACCTGAATAGGTGATAAAGCGATAGATCTTTCAGCCCAATTCTACTTTTTCTACATAATCCATCATACAAAATGTAATCAAATGGAAAAGTCTCTTTTTTTTAACTTGTTTTATCAGTTTTAATCTTTTAACTTTATGCATCAAGCAAAAATTTAATTATATGCAACATTCTCTGACTTGAATAAATTAGTTTAACATTTAAACTTATTTTCTACACATTCCAGCACATAAAATAAAATATTTTTTGTGTTTACACTCACTCTTTCAAATAGATGCAAGTAAAACACAGCAGAAAATAAATAAAGTCAAAGACTCAGCGGTCCTGTTGCTCTATTTTCACCTGTAAAGCAGGACTGCGGTAGGCGGAGGTTTACTCTGGTGCAGGTGTGCCGCGGTCAGTTGAAGAATCCGCGAGTTTCTCTGTGAATTTCCCATTACGTCATACAGTGGGGCAAAAAAGTATTTAGTCAGCCACCGATTGTGCAAGTTCCCCCACTTAAAATGATGACAGAGGTCAGTAATTTGCACCAGAGGTACACTTCAACTGTGAGAGACAGAATGTGAAAAACAATTCCATGAATCCACATGGTAGAATTTGTAAAGAATTTATTCGTAAATCAGGGTGGAAAATAAGTATTTGGTCACCTCAAACATGGAAAATCTCTGGCTCTCACAGACCTGTAACGTCTTCTGTAAGACGCTTTTCTGTCCCCCACTCGTTACCTGTATGAATGGCACCTGTTTGAACTCATCATCTGTATAAAAGACACCTGTCCACAGCCTCAAACAGTCAGACTCCAAACTCCGCCATGGCCAAGACCAAAGAGCTTTCGAAGGACACCAGGAAAAGTATTGTAGACCTGCACCAGACTGGGAAGAGTGAATCTACAATAGGCAAGCAGCTTGGTGTGAAAAAATCAACTGTGGGAGCAATCATCAGAAAATGGAAGACATACAAGACCACTGATAATCTCCCTCAATCTGGGGCTCCACGCAAGATCTCATCCCGTGGGGTCAAAATGATCATGAGAACGGTGAGCAAAGATCCCAGAACCACACGGGGGGACCTGGTGAATGACCTGCAGAGAGCTGGGACCAAAGTAACAAAGGTCACCATCAGTAACACACTACAACGGCAGGGAATCAAATCCCGCAGTGCCAGACGTGTTCCGCTGCTGAAGCCAGTGCATGTCCAGGCCCGTCTGAAGTTTGCCAGAGAGCACATGGATGATACAGCAGAGGATTGGGAGAATGTCATGTGGTCAGATGAATCCAAAGTAGAACTTTTTGCTATAAACTCAACTCGTCATGTTTGGAGGACGAAGAATACTGAGTTGCATCCCAAGAACACCATACCTACTGTGAAGCATGGGGGTGGAAACATCATGCTATGGGGCTGTTTTTCTGCCAAGGGGACAGGACGACTGATCCGTGTTAAGGACAGAATGAATGGGGCCATGTATCGTGAGATTTTGAGCCAAAACCTCCTTCCATCAGTGAGAACTTTGAAGATGAAACGAGGCTGGGTCTTCCAACATGACAATGATCCAAAACACACCGCCCGGGCAACAAAGGAGTGGCTCCGTAAGAAGCATTTGAAAGTCCTGGAGTGGCCTAGCCAGTCTCCAGACCTCAACCCCATAGAAAATCTGTGGCGGGAGTTGAAAGTCCGTGTTGCTCGGCGACAGCCCCAAAACATCACTGCTCTCGAGAAGATCTGCATGGAGGAATGGGCCAAAATACCAGCTACTGTGTGTGCAAACCTGGTAAAGACCTATAGTAAACGTTTGACCTCTGTTATTGCCAACAAAGGTTATGTTACAAAGTATTGAGTTGTATTTTTGTTATTGACCAAATACTTATTTTCCACCCTGATTTACGAATAAATTCTTTACAAATCCTACCATGTGGAGTCATGGATTTTTTTTTCACATTCTGTCTCTCACAGTTGAAGTGTACCTCTGGTGCAAATTACTGACCTCTGTCATCATTTTAGGTGGGGGAACTTGCACAATCGGTGGCTGACTAAATACTTTTTTGCCCCACTGTAGCACACTCGGTGCTTGCTTGGAAGTTTAGGGGTTTTTTTCGCTGTAAAAAGAAGTTTTCTTCCCACGCACGATGGACGCTAATGTTTTTGTCACTTTTTATGGAATCAAACTCAAAGTAAGGTCAGTACTTCCACGCTTTAAACGCTGCACGCTCATACTCTCTCCCACAATCATATGATCCATTGTTGCTCTGCACACAGCTGTTGTCACTCAGGCGCACTTGCTTACGTCACTGTCGTGAGACATTCTCGCAAAAAATCACGGTTTTAGTAACGCAGTAACGCAGCGTTCCTACGGGAAAGTAACCGTAATCCAATTACCGTTTTTGCAATAGTAATCCCTTACATTACTCGTTACTTGAAAAAAGTAATCAGATTACAGTAACGCGTTACAAGTAACGCGTTACTGCCCATCTCTGCTGTCGACCATAATATCCTATTAGAGCTATTAGAACATGCTGTAGGTATTACAGGTACTGCACTGCAGTGGTTTGTATCATATCTATCTAATAGACTCCAATTTGTGCATGTAAATGGAGAGTCCTCTTCACACACTGAGGTTAATTATGGAGTTCCACAGGGTTCGGTGCTAGGACCAATTCTGTTTACATTATACATGCTTCCCTTAGGCAGCATCATTAGAAGACATAGCATACATTTACACTGCTATGCAGATGACACCCAGCTCTATCTATCCGTGAAGCCAGATAACACACACCAATTAGTTAAACTGCAGGAATGTCTTGAAGACATAAAGACCTGGATGGCCGCTAACTTTCTGCTTCTTAATTCAGATAAAACTGAGGTTATTGTACTCGGCCCTGAAAAGCTTAGAAATATGGTATCTAACCAGATTCTTACGCTGGATGGCATTACCTTGGCCTCCAGTAACACTGTGAGGAACCTTGGAGTCATTTTTGACCAGGACATGTCCTTCAACGCACATATTAAACAAATATGTAAGACTGCTTTCTTACATTTTTGCAACATCTCTAAAATTAGAAATATCTTGTCTCGGAGTGATGTTGAAAAACTAGTTCATGCATTTATTACTTCCAGGCTGGACTACTGTAATTCATTGTGTTCTGGCTTCTTAAGAGTCGCCCCTCATGTTATGTAATGTTATATAAGTTCATGGAATCTTTATTTGTTTCTGGCACACTGTTCATTTTATTTTGACATCCTACCGGAAGTGCTACTTCTCATTACTTCCTGTCTAACGGGAGCTGGACGGTTTGCTACTCTTGAGAGCTCTGAGCCCTCACTCATGTGCGAATGCTCTGGTGGCTGCCCTTGCTATCAAGAAAACCTGTGTGTTTCTCCTCTCTGATTCTCTGCTGAAGAAGTGTTTCAGAATACATCTCTTGACAGGTACTTTTTTAGTATCTACTTAACTGTGATACTATCCAAGGCGAACTGAAAATCTCATGTCAACAAACTGCATGCCACCGATTGGATGGTAAGCGGCGTCCCTCGATGAGTCACGAGAGCATCTTGCCATTTTTGAAACCCAGCAATGGAAATAGCTACAAAAAAACATTGTGGTCCCCAAGTCTGACAAAATGCAAAAGGGGATTTTGTTTGTGACAGTGATGAGAAATCTGATTCACAAGTCAGAGCTCTGAGCTGGAGTCCTGATGTGGTTAGCTTAGCTTAGCATGGTGAATGGAAACAGGGTGAGCAGCTAGCATGTCTCTGTCTAAAGTGAAAGATAAAGAGCAGCTGTACCTGGACCATGTTCTGATGGTGTTTGGTAAATAACTGACATATTCAGTTCTCACAGATGAATCAACTGCAGCTGCTTCACTCTCTGCAGAATAAAATACATTTAATTATTGCAGTTACAACTGCAACAGTGCTGTGATATTAATTACTTTTATGCAGGTTTTGCCAACGAGCACACAGAACAGCGAGGTGCCTCTGAGAACAAGAAAAGTAAACGACCACAATGTTGCCATTTTTTTCCACACTGACGCGCTTCACCACAAAGGTCAAAGCAAACATGTTCTCACAGCATGAACACTATTATTAGCCAAAAGAGAAGTGTCTTGTGCTTCTGAGTATATGTAGCTGGTGTTATGAAGAGGTGATGTTGATTCTTCATTATCATGAAAACACACTGCAGGTTGCTGTGACTCACACAAAATTTTGCTAAAGACAAAAAACATTAACAAATTAATTTTGTTCAGTTTGAAAGTAACGTTTACCGGGTGTTTTAGGAGAAAGACTAAAAAAATATGATTTTGGTTGTTAAATTCAGTTTTGCGTTCATCAGGAGGAACAGAGAGAGCAGAGAAGCCGGGAAAAGTTTTTGATGCATAAAATATAGGAAATACAGGCGTAAGTGACCAACCACACTCACAGAGCTGTAAGCGTTTATCATCAGGCTGAAGCTTCAACACATTAGGATGTCACAGAAACGACAAAATTATTAACTTTATTAAAGTCAGACTAAGAATTTAAATAAAGACGCTGAGAAGGAATTTAAAATGATCTCCAACTCCAAATGATGTCTACATGATCCTTCCTGTTTTTAAAATGAACAACCCTGAGACTCACCTTCGAGTTTCCTGTGAACATATCGTCTCACCAGCAGAACCAGTAACACCAGTAGAAGCACAAAAAAGAATGATCCAACAAATGACAACACAGAGAGAACAGCAGCAGAGGTAGATGTAGATGGAGTTGTGGATGTAGCTGGAGGTGTGGATGTAGGTGGAGTTGTGGTGGCGTTTTCCCCTAAAATAAAGCAAACACAGTCATTAAGTTGTCGTCACATTGTGAATGTTGAAAGCTGCAGAAACACAGACAGGTGAGTGTGTCACCTGTGACAGTGATCCAGCTGGATGGAGACTCTCCATGACCGCTGATGTCACACTTGTAGAGGCCTTCATCAGACCTGGAAACATGCTGGATGGTCATGTGACCTGTAGGCTGCTTCCTGATGAGGGAGCCATCTTTATAGAAAGCAGCTGGGAGGTTGGAGGGAGTGGTCTTTGTTTTACAGAGCAGAGTGACGTCATCTCCCTCCATCACAGGGAGGACAGGACTCTGCAGGATCACTGATCCACCTCAACACAGAGACAAACTACAGCATTTCATCCATTTACACACAGCTTCATCAACACTAACTCCACACACTCAGCTTACCAGTGACTGTCAGGTTAACCATGTTACTGATGGGACCCTCTCTGGACTCACACCAGTAAACTCCACTGTCTCGTTCAACGATGTAACTAATGTCACAGGAAGAGTTAAATGATGTTCCCCACCCATCTCCACACTGAGTGGTATTTCCTTTGCTTGGTTTTCTCCTCAGAGTCCATCCAGCAGAGCTGTCGTCCTCCTCACAGCTCAGAGTCACAAAGTCTCCTTCAAAGAACTGAGAGCTGCTGGGACTCACAGTCAGATGAGCTGTAAGCGTTAAAATTATGATATGCTTTTGTCAAAATCTGTTTTTCATCAGCTCAATAAAGTGCTGATAAAAAGCATTCAGTTAAACTTTCCTCTGCATCACATCTCGAGTGCTGACATATGACATTATCACTACTTGAACAGAATCAGGTCATATCAGTGAGCATTTCTCAGGTTTAAACTGTGACAGAAGAAGGTTACTGACCTTGGTTTGTTGAGCAGCTCAGCAGTGAGATCAGAACTAAAGAGAAATGACACTCAGGTTGATTTGAGGTGAACATAAAGAACAACTCCACACAAACAGCACTAACAACTGGACCGCTATGATGCCTCCAATACTACAATCATTTCAACAGCAGATGCTGAAAAGCAACTATTGAAAGATCTCACGAACCTTCTGTTTCCCGTACCTCTAGTTTGGCATGCATTTTTAAAAAGCAGCTCTGAAAATGAGCAACATTGTTTTAACAGCAATAATTAAAATAATTATTTTATTTGCACTGACTATACTGTGGGTATTTACAAAATATTCAGTGTAATTAAATAACACAGTAAAGTCATGTGTCCACTGTGCAGCTGTGTTGATATAATGAGTGAATGAGTTGAGCTTTTCACTGCCTGCTGTGTTTCCTCGACTCCTGAGCAAAGATAAAGAGTCAGATGAGACCTGCAGTTGGTCCTCGTGGTGCTTTGCACTTGAATTCAGCCTGATTTGTTTTTCATGTCTTCTCCTCCATCATCAGTTATCAGGAGAGCAGACAGTCAAAGTACAAGAATTCAAACAAACACAGAGATTCTACTTACAGAGCAGACACAGCACAGATGTTTCCTTCATCGTCCTTCTCACTCATTTGAGCTTCTTTTCATTTCTGTCACTGACACCAAGTAAAGCCCGCCCTCTTCCTCTGAAGATGTCCTCTTCCTTCATTTGTACAGAGACGGTGGTACAGCTGATACTACAGGAAATAGTATGCCATGGAGGGCCAGGAGTGACAAAATGAATTCATTAAATAGACCCTTAAATATTTAATTATTTTTTCATTAATTAATTACATTTGGAATTAATTAATTATACAAATATTACAATAATTAATTAAATGTCCATTAATTTCATTTAAAACATTCAATCAATCAATTATTTATTTATTTAAATTTTTATTTAATTAACACATTTAATTAATTATTGACCCATTTAATTAATTATACAAGCAACCAACGAAGACCTGGAGGCCTGGCTCTCATCAGTGGATAAATCTGGCCTTCCTGGCAAGTTTAAAGCCTGGATTTATCAGCAAGAAATTCTAACCCGGATTTTGTGTCCCCTCTTAGTCTATAAAGTTCTCATCTCAACAGTGGAAGGATTCGAGATGAGGATCAGCAGGTTTCTGCGCAGGTGGTTGGGTCTGCCTCGAAGCCTTAGTAGCATCGCTCTGTATGGTCATAACAACAAGCTGAAGCTCCACTTTAGCAGCCTAAGCAAGGAGTTTATGGTGAGCCGTTCCAGGGAGCTGCTCCAATATTGGGAGTCCAGTGACCCCCGGGTTGCCCTGGCTGGAATAGAGGTTAGGACCGGGCGGAAGTGGAGGGCTGCTGAGGCTGTTGAGATTACAGTATCAAGGCTGCAGCAAAGGGTGATAGTGGGTACAGTGGCCCAGGGAAGAGTGGGCTTGGGTAGCAGTAGAACACCTAACTACAACAAGGCACAGGGGAAAGATAGGCGGTCGCTGATCCGTGAGGAGGTGCGAGCAGGAGTTGAGGGGAAGTCAGCGTGCAATTGAGGCAGCAGGGGGCTTGGACAAAATCGGAGCAAGTTGTAGAGTGTGTAAAAGCCACTATGGTGTGGTGTCCCTTTAAGACATCCAGGTCGAGGGTTGATGGTGTCATCAGTTTGTGCCACTGCCAGGCTTTTATATGGTTGTTGAAGAAGGCGTATTAAAGAACCACCGTGGATTACCGATACCAGCGTGGGTGTGTGTTCTTCCGACTAGCCTGCTAAGTGTTTTGCCGCCTCCTCTCAACCACGCAACACAACCCAAGGTTACAAGTGCAAGGTCACGTGGAATGATCTGTGGAAAGCAGAACCCCAGCGGATAAAATTCCTGATTCACGCAGTATATGATGTGCTACCAAGTCCATCAAATCTCTTCACTTGGGGGAAAGTAGAGACACCAGGCTGTCTTCTCTGTCAGAACAGAGGAACCCTGGAGCACATTTTAAGTTGCTGCCCAAAAGCCCTGGCACAAGGACAATATCGCTGGCAACACGATCAAGTCCTGTAGGCTGTAGCGGATTTGATCTGAAGTGGGATCAGTCATAGTAAGAGCACCTGCTCAGTTAAGAACAAGGTAACAAGCTGGGGCTTGATCAACCCTGGCTGGGTCTCCTGGGAGAGGGGGTCTGATTGTTGAAAGACACGAAACCCCCCAATGACCCCAGGTTACATCACTGATGATGTGTCCAGGGGCACATCATCAGTATTATCAACTTTAATGATGTATTTATTTAATTCATTTTGGCAGTCCTGACCCTTCGGCTGTCTTCATGAATTTATTTTAACACAAAGTTAACGCTGATTGAGTCAAAACCTTTGCTTTGGCCTGGTGGCCCTTCTCTTTAGTAGGTGTTTCTCCACAATAACAAACGGCATTTGGAAACTTGCTAAAAGCCCAATTGGGATAACCTCATGTTTTAAGGGAACATGTGTGTGTTCCCTCTTTTTCCTTTCAGGCTCATAGGGAACATTTTCTGGCCGGTTTTGTAGGGTCCTGATTATTAACCCTGGGCTTCTGAAATACAGGTGGTTTATGACACCACCTGTATGCCATCTATAATCCAGTTTCACCTCCAAGCTACTGAAAAAGGTACAGAGACTGTACTTCCTGAGAATTCACAGGAGAACATCACACAGAGACTGCTGGTGTCCTTCTACAAAGCCACCATTGAGAGTGTTCTAACCTATTGCATATGCATCTGGTACACTTGCTGCACAGTGGCTCAGAGGAAAGCACTCTAATGGATCATTAACACAGCCCAAAAGATCACCGGCTGCCCTCTGCACACTGGAAGATCTACACAACACCCACTGTCTTAAAAAGGCCTAAAACATCATAAAAGATACCTCACATCCTGGTCACTCCCTGTTTGAACTGTTGCCAATCACCAATCACGCCAGTCTCGTATTAATCTATGCGCTGACTGAAGCATGTATGTGGGAATGTATGTGAATGTTTGTTGATACCTCTTATTAGCACTTTAGGTATTCTATTTATTTTACTATTGAATTCTATTGTTTTATTTATATTTTGATATCGTTAGGGATGATGCAATGATCGGGGACCATTTTTAATTTCGTTGCACCTGTGACAATGACAATAAAGATTCTGATTCTGATTCTGAGATCCCTTCCCAGACGCCTTAACACCCACTCACATACTGGGCCATGTGACCTCAGGAAATCACATGATAGGGTGGGGCTAGGTTTCCCAATGACCTTACCTGAAACCTTGGCTGATTGTGACCTACACCCATTTTCACACCTTGACTTGTCTGATTAGGTAGAGGATCCAAAGAGGGTCCATTGTCCCTCTTTGGAAGATTCTCCCACAGGGCTTAAATCTGGGACTCTCCATCATTTCACCCTAGAACCTAAGAAGTTTCTCGGAGGTAAAACGTCTTCAAGCGACTTAAAGAAGTCCAGACACTTTTCTTTCCAAGCTCCTAGGACTACAATGACCTGGATGACTGAGAACCTTCATCGACATGGAGTCACTTTGATGTTTAACTGTCATTAGCGCCAGTTGCTCTGTCATCCATCAACGAGTCCATCACTCTGTAGTCAGAGGGATGTTGTATAGGTCTTATGGGAGCCTAGTTTCTTGCACATGGTCGCAAACACGCGGGACTCAAAATTCCTGCCCTGGTCCATGTGAATTACTTCAGCCACCCCAAATCTGCTGAACATCCCCTCGACCACAGCATTCGAATTGTCTGGGCCTCTTGGTCAGGTAAGCTGTATGCCTCTGGCCACTTTGTGAAATAGTCCATAGCTGTGAGGATATAGCGGTTTCCCCTTTCTGTGCAGGGGAATGGACCCAGGATGTCCATCCCCACCCCCTCTACATCCACCCTGTTGGAGTTGAGCATATAATTTGGCTGTGAGACTCTTCAGTGTTGTACAGCTGGTGGCAAAAGTCCACTACATCCTGCCTATGTCAGGCCCAACAAAATTCCTACCAGAGGCGGCGGAGTGTTTTATTGACATCAAAGTGGCCAGACCACTGATCAATGGCCATGAGTACCATTAACAGAGAGTTGGGGAATGGCTGCAATCACAGCATTATAAGATGGTGAAAGATGTACCCTTAGGCCCCCTCCTTGATTCGGAGAATCGGTACTCATGGCCATTGATCAGTGAGCTTTGATCAGTGGTTGTTGATCAATGGACATGAGAATTTGCATAATTATGATTATGAACTGACCTCCCAGCCCATTGTTCCTTCAGTGGGCTGGTTTCAGTCATTATGCAAGTGTACTGATTGGGAAACCTGCAGTCAGCTGAGACTGAAGAAGTCACTTGGATGAGTGACAAAACGTTTCTCCCGATGAAAATGCTATGTCCAGATGAACAGAAAAAAACTTTTGGGGATTTACTTACCTGGAGAATTGAGCATGCATCAAGACGTTACCAGCTGTTTATTAAAAACAGTAACACAGGCTACTGTGGGCCACAGCCAACCAGAGATGGGCAGTAACACGTTCACACCGTTACATATTCCATATGTTTTCTCAATTCTCAATTCTTTATTTATTTGTCACATGTAGTTATAGCTAGTACAACATACAGTGAAATGTTTTTCCTGGCTAAAAAATACTCCCCCCGACTGTGAGAAACATACTAGAAAAAACTTTTACCTAAACTAAACTAAACTAAACTAAACTAAACTAAGAAAACTATAAAAATGAACATATTTACATAAGTACAAATGTATATGATAAAATAAGATAAGATAAGATAAGATAAGATAAGATTCAGGAAAGAAAAAAGTAAAGTGTGAATTATGTACTATGTGTGAGATTGTCCAGCATATTATCCGGTTTGCGTTTTTGGTTGAGGAGTCTCACTGTTTGTGGGTAGAAACTCCTCCTGAACCTTTCTGTTCTTGTTTTCAGGCTACAGAGGCGTTTCCCTGACCTCAGCAGCCTGAACAATTTATGGGCTGGATGGCTGGAGTCCCTAATGATCCTGATGGCCCGGGAACTGCACCTTTCAACATAGATGTCCTGCAGTGCTGGTAGAGGTGTTCCCATAGTGCGTTCAGCTGTGCGCACAACCCTCTGCAGGGCTTTCTGTTGCTGTACTGTGCAGTTCCCGTACCACACCATGATGTTGTTGCACAAAATGCTCTCAATGACACCAGTGTAGAATCTCCTCTGTATGTTCTTGGAGATCTTAAACCTCTTTAGACGCCTCAGGTGATAGAGGCGCTGTCTGCCTTTACTAATAAGGAATTCCGTATTTGTGCTCCAAGTGAGGTCCTCGTTGTACGGTGTATGACCCCCCTTGGTCGTGGTGTGTGGATATTTCTTTAAGACACTCCGGCACGCCCGGCTATGCTCCACAACTTACATATAAAACAGCTGTGCAGACGTGACACCGGTGATCATTTGATCTCCACTTGTTGTGTGTGTGTGCAAAAGAGTGCTTACCTTGAGAGTACTGTGTGTGCGCGTCTATTGGAGCGTGCTTCGGCATCTTTCGTGGGCGATGTATTTCTTCCTTCTAGGTCCCCTGGTAGCCCTGGTATTCCCCTGGTATCCCTTAGCTTGGTTCCCCCTAGTTGGCCCTTGCTTCCCCTATGTTGGTCCCCCTTCCCCGGCATATCGCCTCGAAAAAAAAAAACAGGCTTATGCGCTGGTCGGACCATGCTGTGCAGCTGCCGGCTAGCGAGTAGCTCAGCTACAGTGTGGAAACGCGGCAGGGACACGGCTTCAGCGTTCAAGCATACGCTGTCGCCTTGGCACTGTGCAGCTCGGCTGCTAAGTGTGTTAACACAGAGGGGATACGGCTTCAGCGTTCCAAACGTTCGCTGTTGGCCTGCTTAACACTGTGGGAATAAACAGTGGGGAATTATGCTATGGTTCATGCCAGCTATCGTTAGCCGGCATGCGAGTAGCATTCCAGCCGGTTAGCCTGCCTGACGTGTTGCCCACAGCTCGTGGGTTAACGCGGCCAGCAGGGCTCCTTTCGTAGCTCGGCTGCATTGGGGAAATGTGTCAGAGTTCCAAGCATATGCTTTTACCTGTCAGCACTGTGACACAGGAGCTAATAAACAGTGGAAGGGGAGTTCAGGTTGCGGCTAGCGCCGGCTGGAATGTGCAGAAAATAGGTTTAAATGTTAAACTAATTTATTCAAGTCAGACAATGTTGCATATAATTAAATTTTTGCTTGATGCATAAAGTTAAAAGATTAAAACTAATAAAACAAGTTTTAAAAAGAGACTTTTCCATTTGATTTGATTACATTTTGTATGATGGGTTATGCAGATAAAGTAGAATTGGGCTGAAAGATCTATCGCTTTATCACCTATTCAGGTTGTAAATCGTATTTTTAAAAAGTAACTAAGTAACTAAGTAATTAATTACTTTTGAAAATAAGTAATCAGTAAAGTAATGGGATTACTTTTTTGGGGAAGTAATCGGTAATTAGTTACTGATTACTTTTGTCAAGTAACTTGACCAACACTGCAGCCAACACCAAAAAAACAGGAAAAAACATGCTCTTCTGAATCAAAACAAACCCCCACTTACTCTCTGCCCCAACTTGTGCTCCTTTTCCCCGCACACACCAACGACAACACTCTCTAACATCCACCCCCCAAACACTATCAGCCAAACCACACACATGCTCTCCTCAAGACTCTCTGTCATAGGTAGCTTATCTGACAGGCCGATTACCGATTCAAGACACTCAGTAAATCACATTGCTACCGGTGTGGATCAACTATGCCATAAGTGAGTGGCAATTCTGAACACAAAACACTGATAACACAACGGTCAACTAACTTGTAACCCAGTCTGTTACAATATAAATGTGGAGGTGCTATTAACATGTTTTGTTATAAAGGGCAGCTTACTGCCTTTAGCCTCATTCATGAGCATTACCAATTGTCTTCCAAAATCCAGAAGTCTGTGATGTGTTTCATAGTTTTGACAAAACCTTTGACAGCTAAACGTAACATGACCGAAACACCAACATAAAAAAACAACTGACATGAATCATATGTTAACCTTACTTATTTTTATTTTATTAACATGAACATTCTAACAGACAGCTGTTACTTAGAATACAGTTGAATAACTATTAAAAAACAGATGATTTAATATTTCGAGACAGTTAAAACTAATATTAGTTTTAACTCAAAATTCACAGTTAAAAAATTCCAACTCATATGAACACCAGATAATAGAGATAAAGATAAAGTGCTCTGTAGTTTTCTCAGTATCAGTCTCGTCCATTTCAATCCTGTTTTTCATCTTTAATCCAGCAGTTCTGCGCTCTGGAAACAAACAGCATTCACTTATCTTGTGCACAATATCGTGCCAACATTACATTATATCGAGCAGCAGCTGCCCATGTTAAACTGTGACTGTCACCAGGTAACATGGGTGTGTTTCTTGAATCAGCAGAAGTGTTAAACAGCTGACAGGTGACCAGGATGTATGCAGGTAAACTGAGGCTCTGTCGAGCTTATTGGTTGTGTCGTGAGGAAAATGTTGGCTCATTATTTATATGACTGAAACATAGAGACAGTAGACCAGGCAGAATTTCAATTAAAATAATTTAATTGTTGTCTGAAGATAATATTGAGAGATATATGTATTTGTTGGAGCTGGAGAGGATGGAGACCTTTTTTGCTGAGTCTTTAATCTTGTTAAACCACATGATGAACCACTGACAGAAAGAGACAACCATTCTGTTATCGTCCTGAGTTTTCGGACTCAGTGGTTTTGTTTTGATTATTATTATCTTTTCATTTTGGTGTTATTCTGGTTAAGATTTTCTAGTTCTTAGGTTTTGGGTTATGTGCTCCCTCGGTTTTTTTGTGTCTAGTCTTTCCTGCCAGTGTGTTTCTATCTGTACTGTTTTGTTTATTTATTTATAAAGCAAGTTTAATTACAACAGAAGTGTTGGCCAAAGTGCTGTACAAAGATATAAATTACACAATAAAATTATTTTTTGCAAATTTAGTGTGTTGGGCACCTGGGTTCAGTTTACTTTGAAGGTCTTTGTCTCATGTCAGTGTATTCTTGTCACGGTATGGCATGGCACACCGTGGAAGGAGTGGGGAAGGAGGACCCAGGCGCGGTGCTCTATGTATAGACAGTGTTTATTTACAATGGTGACAATCCAAACAACGTAACAATAAATCCCCGTGTTTTCCCAGACTCCCGTGTCGTGTCTCCCCGTGAATAGTCCGTGTTTCTGTGCTCTCCGCTCCCGTGTCAGCACCCCCCGGTGCTCGCTGCTCCCGTGTCTTCCACGCTCCTCCTGCGGGAAACAAAAGACGCAGCCGTCAGGACACATACAACGCGGGCATACACACACACTAACTCAGTAACAGGACGACTAACGTGGAGTCTCATGCAATGATCCCGCGTCGGTGGGAGCTCCAAGACTCTCTTAAGTAGCTCCCCCGACGAGGCCTGATCAGCAGCAGGTGTGTAGCTTCGGGTGTGGCCAGTCCCCTTGCAGGGCCACACCCTCCAGGCCTGACGCCGCCTATAAACAAGTGCTCAGCCACCCACACACACACACATATACACAAGCACAGGGAAGGGGGAGCAACACCAAAATACACAACAATAATAATAGTAATAATAATAATAATATAATACATAACTGCTCAGGGATCCTGGGTTGCTCAGACCCAGGACCCTGACAATTCTCTTTTGCTTACCTTGCCTTGTCCTGCCAAATTAGTTCCAGCTGTGTTTCCACCTGTTCCCTCATGTTCCTGCCTGTGTGTATGTCCTCCAGTGCTCGTTGTTGCCTCGTACCCTTACGCTCTGTGTGTGTGTGTGTTTCCCTCCATGCTTCTCGTCCCTAGTCTCTTTTCTCAAGGTTTCTCAGTATTTAGCATTGGTATTGGTTTGTTATTGCAAGTTTATTGTTTATGGAATTTTTCTGCAACTGCAGTAAAGCAGCCTCTTTGAGTTTATTCCTCCGTCTGACTGTCCTGCATTTGGTTCCTAGATCCACGCCACAGCCGAATCATGACACGTTGGTGAAAATAAGAATCTGCAGATGCAACATATGGAACTATCAGCTGACTGTTAGCAGAGCTAACGAAATTACCGAAAAGAATGGAGCACTTTAGCGAACATGTTCTATGCTGACAACCTGAGCACACATGTGAAGATTACGCCACTACATTCAATATCAAAACAATATTTAAAGTGTAGTTGGTGACAGAAAAATTTTAAAACTTTTACTTACAGTTTAGATCACCACCACCATTGTTGCTTGTGAATTGAAATGATGTATTATTGTAGGGTCTACCTTACAGTATAAAACACCTTGAGGCAACTGTTGTTGTGATTTGGCACTATATAAATAAAATTGAATTGAAATGCATTCTGGGATACCTGGCTGCCTCAAGTCCACACTACCACCAGTTCATAGCAATTAATTATCTTGGAACCTTGGTCAATTAAGGGTTAAACTGTTGTTAAACATCAGCTGTTCTGCTGTAACAACAATGCTTTGTGGAAACTAAAGTCAACTATTGAAGAACACTGTTCACATCTGGGTTCTTTCTCATCCATGGTAAAAGCTGCTGCTCAGACTCTTTGGTTATTTTTTGACCAATATTTGACTTTTTATGCTCACATCAAGTCTGTAACCCACTCTAGCTTTTACCATTTAAGAAATATGGCTAAAGTCAGGACTGTTGTCTCCAAAGCTGAATTGGACATGCTTGTTCATGATCATTTCATGTCTCTCCTTTACCCGTCTTATCTCATTGAATTTTATGATGAGTTTTAGATCAACAATGGCGTAGTTTGTGATCAAGGTGATGCTGTAACAATATCAACCCAAAGATCTTGCAACTCATACCATCAGTAAAAAGAATTCTTTATTGACTTGTTTATTAATATTTAAAAATTAATTGAAGAGGTGGAAAAAATACAAATAACTACTACCAGGCAATTATATTTATTTACCTAGAAAAGTGGAAAAATTATAAAACTTTTTCACCATGCCAGTGGCTGCTGGTTGGTTTCTAGGTGACTGAGTAAACAAAGAGATAACACTCTTCAGTCTCAAACACAAATAAAAGAAGATTTAAAGACACAGGTTGATGCTCCGGTTGTATTTAGGCTGAGGTTGTGGTTTAGTCTTTATTCTTTGTTTTCTTCAGTTAATAGAGGTATGTGTCATTTAGCCAGAACCAAACCAGAAGTCCAGTTTTCCATCTGAGACCTTTGTGAAACCCACAGAAGTCTTGTTAGCATGTGAATGTCCTCTGGTCTGAGGTGCTGGGGGGACCAGTTAGAGACCAGCAGCTGGACATCAGTGGTTGGACTGGTGGACTACTTCAGTGAAGAGTAGACGACATCTGGCTCTGGTTTAAAGTCTGAACACAAACACAAACAGTTAGAACAACAGGAAACATGATTACAAGCTTTTTAGTTCAGTAAAGAACTCCAATCTCCATCTCTCTGCATCACACACAGTCCCAGTTTAGACTTTACTGGGAACCAGCTCCGATACAAATCACAGAGCTTCCATTCTGTTCACACTTTAGCTGCTTCTTCAAACCTAGAGCTCACAGATCTGTGCTGATCTTTAACTTTGATCACATGATTTCTTCTAGTTTGTTTCTTCTCTCAGCTTCAGTTTTTACCTTGAATTTTTACTTTGAATTTATTCCCTCTGCATTCCCTGTCTGTTCTCCCTCTGTTCCCTGGAGCTTATCTGTCATATTAGGGATTAGTTTAGAGTTGCAGCCTGAGCTTTAGGTTCACAGTTACATTTATATACACTGAACCCATTAATAGAAACTTTGTTCAATACAAACATCCACAAGAGGAACATGAGGCATATGACAAAAAAAAAAATAAGAAACACCAGAACAGGTCCTCTGTAAACAAAGATTATCACCATTTTTTCTTCTTCTTTACATTTCAATAGAAACTGGCTTCTGTCAGGTTCTGTTTGTACTGTCCAAAGTGTTTCTTACTTATCAAAAAGTAGACAAAAACGTTTTCTAGAACATTATCACAAAAACATTATATTTAGTGTGACACAAAATACACTAAGTGTAGGAGCTAGTTTTATTCTGAGAGGAATAAAGAGGAACACACATCTGTAACTGCCCTCACTTCCTGCTGCTCATATCTCATTAAAGGAGCAGGTCAGTTATTCAGGAAATACTTTTCCATTAGTACCTACTCAGGTTAGCTCGCCACATCTGTCAGGGTTTTCCATTAGGTCATAGTAACTGGTATCCGGTACTTTTTTAGTATCTACTGCACTGTGATACTATCCAAGGCCATCTGAAAATATCATGTCAACAAACTGCATGCCACCGATTGGACTGTCAGTGCCGTCCCTCAATGAGTCTTGAGAGCGTCACACCATTTGTGAAACCCAGAAATTGAAATAGCAAAGAAAAAACAACGCTGTGGTCCCCAAGTCTGACGAAGAGCCACAGACCGAGCAGCAGGTCTATTATGGCCTTGTCACCCACCTTTGTTGCGATGACCACTCACATTAGACTATAATGTGAGTCTAGTACCATTATAGTCTATGGTACTAGACTATAATGAAAAAATTACTTGATCCAAATCAAATCATGTTGAGTCGATCTGAGTCGGTACTAACGCAAAAGATTTTTTTTGTGTGACAGTGATGAGAAGTCTGTTTCACAAGTCCTGATGCGGTTAGCTTAGCTTAGCATGGTGAATGGAAACAAGGTGAGCAGATAGCTTTTCTCCGTCCAAAGTGAAAGATAAAAAGCAGCTGTACCTGGACCACGTTCTGATGGTTTTTAGTCAATAACTGACATATTCAGTTCTCTGTGACAGATCAAAAGCAGCTGGTTCACTCTCTGTAGAATAAAACACATTAAAATTATTGCAGGTACAACTGCAACAGCGTTGTGATATTATTGCAATACAGCCACATAAATAAGTTTTATTATTTAATATTAATTACTTTTATGCACCTTTTTACAGTTTTTCTTCTTTTTTTTGCCAACAAGCACACAGAAAAGCGAGGTGTCTCTAAGAACAAGAAAGGTGCACAACCACGAAGCTGCCATTATTTCCACACCGCTTCACCACAAAGCTCAAAGCAAACATGTTCTCACAGCATGAACACTATTATTAGCCAAAAGAGAAGTGTCTTGTGCTTCTGAGTATATGTAGCTGGTGTCATGAAGAGGTGATGTTGATTCTTCATTATCATGAAAACACACTGCAGGTTGCTGTGACTCACACAAAATTTTGCTAAAGACAAAAAACATTAACAAATTAATTTTGTTCAGTTTGAAAGTAATGTTTACCGGGTGTTTTAGGAGAAAGACTAAAAAAATATGATTTTGGTTGTTAAATTCAGTTTTGCGTTCATCAGGAGGAACAGAGAGAGCAGAGAAGCCGGGAAATGTTTTTGATGCATTAAATATAGGAAATACAGGCATAAGTGACCAACCACACTCACAGAGCTGTAAGCGTTCATCATCAGGGTGAAGTTTCAACACATTAGGATGTCACAGAAACTACAAAATTAACTTTATTAAAGTCAGGCTAAGAATTTAAGTAAAGACGCTGAGAAGGAATTTAAAATGATCTTTAACTCCAAATGATGTCTACATGATCCTTCCTGTTTTTAAAATGAACAACGCTGAGTCTCACCTTCGAGTTTCCTGTGAACATATCGTCTCACCAGCAGAACCAGTAACACCAGTAGAACCACAAAACAGAATGATCCAACAAATGACGACACAGAGAGAACCGCAGGAGAGAGTGATGGAGGAGGTGTGGATGTAGGTGGAGGTGTGGATTTAGGTGCAGGTGTGGTGGTGTGTTCCCCTAAAATAAAGCAAACACAGTCATTAAGTTGTCGTCACATTGTGAATGTTGAAAGCTGCAGAAACACAGACAGGTGAGTGTGTCACCTGTGACAGTGATCCAGCTGGATGGAGACTCTCCATGACCGCTGATGTCACACTTGTAGAGGCCTTCATCAGACCTGGAAACATGCTGGATGGTCATGTGACCTGTAGGCTGCTTCCTGATGAGGGAGCCATCTTTATAGAAAGCAGCTGGGAGGTTGGAGGGAGTGGTCTTTGTTTTACAGAGCAGAGTGACGTCATCTCCCTCCATCACAGGGAGGACAGGACTCTGCAGGATCACTGATCCACCTCAACACAGACACAAACTACAGCATTTCATCCATTTACACACAGCTTCATCAACACTAACTCCACACACTCAGCTTACCAGTGACTGTCAGGTTAACCATGTTACTGATGGGACCCTCTCTGGACTCACACCAATAAACTCCACTGTCCCATGGAAAAACAGTGATGTTACAGGTCAAACCAGCTGGTTTTCCCCACCCATCTCCACATTGAGTCCTCTGTCTTGCATTTGTGTTTCTCCTCAGAGTCCATCCAGC
The DNA here is from genome assembly GCF_057382095.1 of Aulonocara sp. 'chitande type north' Nkhata Bay. Classification (NCBI taxonomy): domain Eukaryota; kingdom Metazoa; phylum Chordata; class Actinopteri; order Cichliformes; family Cichlidae; genus Aulonocara; species Aulonocara sp. 'chitande type north' Nkhata Bay. Next base: position 15,678,538 of record NC_141346.1, read on the forward strand.
AGAGCTGTCGTCCTCCTCACAGCTCAGAGACACAAAGTCTCCTTCAAAGAACTGAGAGCTGCTGGGACTCACAGTCAGACGAGCTGTGAGGGTTAAAATGAAAAACTGATGATCACTGTTTGCTTTTGTCAAAATCTGTTTTTTATCAGCTCAATAAAGTGCTGATAAAAAGCCTTCAGTTCAACTTGCCTCTGCATCACATCTCGAGTGCTGACATATGACATTATCACTACTTGAACCAGATCAGGTCAAATCAGTGAGCATTAATCAGGTGACAGAAGAAGGTTACTGACCTTGGTTTGTTGTGCAGCTCAGCAGTGAGATCAGAACTAAAGAGAAATGACACTCAGGTTGATTTGAGGTGAACATAAAGAACAACTCAACACAAACAGCACTAACAACTGGACCGTTATGATGCCTTTAATACTACAATCATTTCAACAGCAGATGCTGAAAAGCAACTATTGAAAATCTCACAATTTTTTCTTCTGCCTCTAGTTTGGCATTTTTAAATAGCAGCTCTGAAAGTTAACAAAATTATATGAATATATTAATAATAAAAATATATATGTTCACGTGACTACACTGTGAATATACACAATATATTAGCTTAAAAAATACCAGAGTAAAGTCATGTGTCCACTGTGCAGCTGTGTTGATATAATGAGTGAATGATTTGATCTTTTCACTGCCTGCTGTGTTTCATCGACTCCTGAGCAAAGATAAAGAGTCAGTTCAGACCTGCAGTTGGTCCTCGTGGTGTTTGAACTTGAATTCAGCCTGATTTGTTTTTCATGTCTTCTCCTCCATCATCAGTTATCAGGAGAGCAGACAGTCAAAGTACAAGAATTCAAACAAACACAGAGATTCTACTTACAGAGCAGACACAGCACAGATGTTTCCTTCATCGTCCTTCTCACTCATTTGAGCTTTTTTTCATTTCTGTCACTGACACCAAGTAAAGCCCGCCCTCTTCCTCTGAGTCTGTGGTTTATCTATAAGTACAAAGACTGTGGGTGTCTCACTACATGTGATAACATTATAAAAAACACATGTATATATTTCTGTCACCGTCACACCTAGTAAAGTCCTCCGTCTTCTTCTGAAGATGTCCTGTTTCTTTCTTAGTACAGACACGGTGGTACAACTGATGCCCCGGAAGTAGTGCTGAATATCCGTTTCATTAAAGAATCTATTCTTAAATATGTCACATTGCAATGCCCATGTATTATAAAAAAAGTAATAAGTTTTATATGAGGATCAATAAAGCACATTGTACTCAGTGAAACTTCACAGTTTATTCACAAACGTTAAAGAGGATCTAACGTCTATCCAATCTATCCTCTGCTCTCAGTGATCTGTATTTTGGTTGATGAACAAATCCATGTCCATGTAGTGGACGTCCCCCTCAGTGAGAGAGGCAGATATGAGCTGAAACACAGGAATTAAACCAGGGACGCTGCTGTTATGGAGCTGAACTGGAACCATTCAGACACTGAGGCCCTCTGAACACATTTTAATTACAGCTGTGCAGAGACACACTGATGACTGACTGGAACACTATGATTCACATTTTACATTAACACCATCCTCACACATGGTTTATATATGACCACTAGAGGGAGATGTTGGACTTTAAACACTTTAATGAATACAAGCAGCTCATCAGTGATGCTTCCTCAGTTTGTTCTGAGGAATAAACGAGCTGATCATGTGCAGTTCCTAATAAAATGTCAGTATTTTATTCAACGCGTTATTAAAAAATATATTTACTTAAATATGCCGCTAAGACTGGTGGACCTAAATCTTCACCACCACCTCTTTATACATACAAGCGAAAGGGGAGTGAGCGGGTCAGCGCTCAGGGCACAGAAACTAAGCTGGCTTCAAACACCATTTATTTCCATAAAAAAAAAAACAGTCACAAATACAAGATAAAATTCCCCATATACAATAAAAATAGTGTTTGCAACCCGCTAAAAACCCTGCCGGCAGAAATAACTATACACTATTAAAACAAGGCTAAAACATGTTTTCCATATGCTAAAATTACCCTCCCATAGTCCCATAATCCCATAGTCCAGCCACACATGGGCGAGTGGTCCTTATCTGAAAGAGACAGGAGAGGAACTTCTCTTCCGGGATGGTAAAACACGCCAGCAGCAGACCAGGGAGGAGGCTCCTATCGCAGACCTGTCTCCTCCTGACAGTGCGTCGCTGCACAGTCCCGCCCCACTCCACACCTGAACACGGCATCCCTCGTCTCACCGTCAGATGCAGGCAGAAGGGCATCCATGCCCTGTTGTGAATTGCGGCCATTGCCACCCACTGTTGCTGTTCCTGCCGTTGGGACTGGATCGCCGAACAGCACCCCACAGTCAGGCAGCAGTTCCTTCAACACACGTGCGGCCTTGCACGCGTTCCTTTTTCTCCTGCTCACCTTTCGTGTGTCACTCCTCTCTTTGTCTCTGCGCTCGCTATCCCCTTTAACAGGTCAACCTGGCGGCTGATAGGCCACCTTGGGGAACGCCCCCACCTCACAGGTGGCTACAATTGTCTGTTTAGTCCACAGTGGATTAAAGGAACATGGTACAACATTAACACACATAATATAAATATGAGGATAAAACCATGCCGTATAAATATAAATAAACAAACATGCAATATAAATATCACAAAATAAATATCATAAAATCAACACTATGTACCAATACACAGATTGATAAAACATAAAAACACAAATTTCCACTGTGTGACATGTGTTCATAAATATGATGATCAGACTAATTTTTAACATGTATGGACATCCTGATTCAATTTCAATTCAATTCAATTTTATTTATATAGCGCCAAATCACAACAAAAGTTGCCTCAAGGCGCTTCATAGATACAGAGAAAAACCCAACAATCATATGACCCCCTATGAGCAAGCACTTTGGCAATAGTGGGAAGGAAAAACTCCCTTTTAACATGAAGAAACCTCTGGCAGAACAAGGCTCAGGGAGGGGCGGGCATCTGCCGTGACCGGTTGGGGTGAGAGAAGGAAGACAGGATAAAAGACATGCTGTGGAAGAGAGACAGAGGTTAATAACAGATATGATTCAATGCAGAGAGGTCTATTAACACATAGTGAGTGAGAAAGGTGACTGGAAAGGAAAAACTCAATGCATCATGGGAATCCCCGGCAGCCTACGTCTATTGCAGCATAACTAAGGGAGGATTCAGGGTCACCTGGTCCAGCCCTAACTATATGCTTTAGCAAAAAGGAAAGTTTTAAGCCTAATCTTAAAAGTAGAGATAGTGTCTGTCTCCCGAATCCAAACTGGAAGCTGGTTCCACAGAAAAGGGGCCTGAAAACTGAAGGCTCTCCCTCCCATTCTACTTTTAAATACTCTAGGAACAACAAGTAGGCCTGCAGAGCGAGAGCGAAGTGCTCTAATAGGGTGATATGGTACTACAAGGTCATTAAGATAAGATGGGGCCTGATTATTGTCAGGCGTTGTGTGCGGTGGCGAGGAAGGGATGACCCACATGCAGGACTCTTGGTGCAGAACGAGGTTTATTGAATAAGTAGACAACAGATGATAGGATGGATGGCTGGCTGACTGGACTGAACACACGACAGGAACAACATCATCATCAATGACACGACACCGATCGGATGGAACTGAGGACTTAAATACACGCTGGGTGATGAATGATTAGAAACCGTTGAGTACGCAGCTGAACTTAGTCTGACTAATGATACATGGAAATAACTGGAACACAATACGCAGGCGGTATGCTGGCACGGAAAACAGATGTGAAAATAAACTGAACATGACAAAACAGAAAACACTGGGTCAACGACCCAGGAACCCTGACAATTATTTAAGACCTTGTATGTGAGGAGCAGGATTTTGAATTCATTTCTGGATTTAACAGGAAGCCAATGAAGGGAAGCCAAAACAGGAGAAATATGCTCTCTCTTTCTAGTCCCTGTCAGGACTCTTGCTGCAGCATTTTGGATTAGCTGAAGGCTTTTGAGTGAGTTTTTTGGACATCCTGATAATAATGAATGATCAGCTGTACAGTACAGTGAACATATTTAATAATCAGAGTCAGAAGTAAAAATCTTTTTGCAGACTGCAGACTGTTCTTTGCTGTTAATGTGCAGCCACTGAGTTTTAATGCTTGCTTAAAAGTTGCAGCACTGCATGGCCCAGACCTCCCTCTCCCCAGCCACCTCCTCCAGCTTATCCGGGGGAATACCAAGGCGTTCCCAGGCCAGCCGAGAGATATAATCTCTCCAGCGTGTCCTGGGTCTGCCCCGGGGCCTCCTCCCGGTGGGACATGCCTGGAACACCTCACCCAGGAGGCGCCCAGGGGGCATCCTTGTCAGATGCCCGAACCACCTCAGCTGGCTCCTTTCGATGTGGAGCAGCAGCTGCTCTACTCTGAGCCCCTCCCGGATGACCGAACTTCTCACCCTATCTCTAAGGGAGAGGCCAGCCACCCTTCGGAGGAAGCTCACTTCTGCCGCTTGTATCCGCGATCTCGTTCGTTCGGTCACTACCCACAGCTCGTGGCCATAGGTGAGGGTAGGGACGTAGATCGACCGGTAAATTGAGAGCTTCGCTTTTACACTCAGCTCCCTCTTCACCACGACGGACCGGTGCAGCGTCCGCATTACTGCAGCTGCAGCCCCAATCTGTCTGTCGATCTCCGGCTCCCTTCTCCCATCACTCGCGAACAAGACCCCGAGATACTTGAACTCCTCCACTTGGGGCAGGAACTCATCCCCGACCCGGAGTGGGCACTCCACCCTTTTCCGGCTGAGAACCATGGCCTCAGATTTGGAGGTGCTGATCCTCATTCCCGCTGCTTCATACTCGGCTGCGAACCGTTCCAGTGCGAGCTGGAGGCCCTCACCCAATGAAGCCAACAGAACCACATCATCTGCAAAAATCAGAGATGAGATTCTGAGGCCACCAAAGTGAAAGCCCTCCGCCACTTGGCTGCGCCTAGAAATTCTGTCCAAAAAAAATTATGAACAGAACCGGAGACAAAGGGCAGCCCTGGCGGAGCCCATCACCCACCGGGAACGAGTCCGACTTATTGCCGGCAATGCGAACCAAGCTCTTGCAACGGTTGTATAGGGATCGAATGGCCCGTAGCAATGGGCCAGACACCCCATACTTCCACAACACCTCCCACAGGACACCCCGAGGGACACGGTCGAATGCCTTCTCCAAGTCCACAAAACACATGTAGACTGGTTGGGCAAACTCCCATGCACCCTCAAGTATCCTCGAGAGGATAAAGAGCTGGTCCAGTGTTCCGCGACCAGGACGAAAACCGCATTGTTCCTCCTGTATCCGAGGTTCGACTAGCGGACGAACTCTCCTTTCCAGCACCCTGGCATAGACTTTCCCAGGGAGGCTGAGGAGTGTGATCCCCCTGTAGTTGGAACACACCCTCCGGTCCCCTTTCTTGAAGATGGGGACCACCACCCCGGTCTGCCAGTCCACAGGTACTGCCCCTGATCTCCACGCAACATTGCAGAGGCGTGTCAACCAGGACAGCCCTACAACGTCCAGAGCCTTCAGGAACTCGGGGCGGACCTCATCAACACCAGGGGCTCTGCCACCAAGGAGTTGTTTAACTGCCTCAGTGACCTCGCCCCCGGAAATTGGCGGGTCATTCCCCTCATCCCCAGACTCTGCTTCCTCCTCGGAAGACGTGTCAGTGGAATTAAGGAGGTCCTCGAAGTATTCCTTCCACCGCCCGACAATTTTCTCAGTCGACGAAACTAATAATGTCCAATATAATGTGATCCAACACTGATGAAGATTAAAGTACACTAAAGTACATTGATTCTGCAGTAAATGCACCCTAATGTTTAAACACATGATGTCTGTGATGCACTGTCTTCCAAGTAACCTAACAGTGAGCAACACTGCCACCATGAGGTTCAAGTAAAACATTACATGATATAATTCGGCAAAAAGACATTTCACTTAAAATTTAGGGAACTTTAAATTGTTTAAAGTTTAAATAAATGAATAAAAACCGTTATGAATTGGCTTTAAATAATTTCACTCTTATATCAAAATCTCTAACAGATTAAACGTGTTCTATGTGATGTGAACGACTAAATATTGACATTTCAGAAGAATCTGTCACTCAGTTTTAAAGATTAATAATGAAAATCTTCTAGTTTTAATAGTCAGCAGGTCCGTTCACAAGAATGATATAACTGAAACCAAACTCTCTAACGAGCCTCTTAATGGCTCTTCATCAGAGGAGAAACAATTCTCTGCAACTTTAAAACTTTCACGTAATCACACAAGTTTTACATGTGGCCATTAGAGGGAGGTGCTATAGTTTTATTACCACATGGATATAAGCAGATCGTCAATGACGCTTCCACAGTTTATTACGAATGAACATATTTATTGTGAACAGTCAAAATTACTTTCTGCTGTACTCTCCTGCTGATCACCACAACATTCATTCAATCCTCTTCTTTTATTTCATTTTTATTATTATTTTTATTTTAGTTAATTTTAATATTAATTCTAGTAATACAGGAAAGCAAAATATTATTTTGTTCAATTGTGCTTAAAATGAAACAATCAGTAAATAAAATTGATTTTTTTTTTTTTTTTGTCTTATCAGCTCCTTCTGTATGGTTTCTTGCTGAGTAAGGTAGTAAAGACATTAAGACATTTCACACATATAATCATGGTCAGAATGAACTATAAGATCACTGAGGTCAAGACTTTAAACCTTCTTTTTTTTCTTTTATTTCAGAATAAGATGGAAAAATGGCACAAACCACTATTTTTAAAGTAGAGAATTCTGTAAAGTTTTGGCCTGCCTGCCACTCACTGGGTTATATTTAGGTTATTAACTGGTTAACTTGTTGGTTCAGGCACCAGGAGTGAATCAGAGGCTCAGTAGGGCCAGAGGCATAAAGTAAGTCAGGCTAATTTCATGTCAAGTTAAAATAATTAATCTAATCTGCATTTTTTAAATGTTTTGTTTCCTTTGTTTCACACAGACAACATTCATCTTCCATATTTATACATACACAGCTGCTCCTGCAAAAGGATAGAACAAATTAAAATTCTTTAAACTTTTTGTTTTTGATTCCAACTCTTGTTTCTTTATAAGTGTGACATTTTATCCTGGTGAATAGATGACAGGATTGCACTTTTAGTATGATACATCAAGAGAAGAATTCTGGTCCTCACTCGTTTCTAAATCCCGGCTATAGTCTTACTCATACTTTATTCCCCTCTGAAGCTTGTTTTTGTGCCATTCACTGACAAGTTCCTGTTTTTGGGTTTTAATTATAATTTTTGCACTGAAGAGTTTTGTATCAATTGACCAACACAATTCTTATTTTTACATCTGAGACTTTGGTGAAACCCAAAGAATCACATGAGAAAAACAAGTGAGAACAAAAGTTTATTAATCCAACAGTGAAACTAAATCACTGACATGGGAACAAGAACAAAGTGCCGGATGCATAGATTAAGTATTAATAACAGTGAAGATACTGTGCCCATAAAACATATTAACATACTTTAATTATCATGGTTGGTTTTAAGTACTTAAGAATAACTCCTGTGTTTTTTTTTAAATTACATAATTAAAGACAAAAATAAATAGAAAAGCCTCTGGATGTGCTCTGGTCTGAGGTGCTGGGGGTCCAGTTAGAGACCAGCAGCTGGATGTCAATGGTTGGACTGGTGGACTACTTCAGTGAAGAGTAGACGACGTCTGGCTCTGGTTTAAAGTCTGAACACAAACACACACAGTTCAAACAACAGGAAACATGATTACAAGCTTTGTAGTTCAATCAATTACTTTCATGGAGTGAAACATTCTGCAAAACAAACTTAGTATACTAACTTCATCTTATTCAAATTTTGCATGAAAATACTTGGTAGTTTGTAATGGGATAAAGAGCCCATACTGGTGCACAGTGGTTGGTCAGTGTTGGGTTACATCAACTGTAGCAGACTTATTTTGTCATGATGAAGTTAAAAAGTCAAACACTTCTCTATCAATTGTATAGGAATTTCTTTTATTTATGTATTAATCAATTTATTCTATCCTATAATGCCTTTGTGCCACTGGATTTGAAGAAGTCTCACACTCATACAGTAAGACAAATGGTGGGGGTGTAGTAAGGAAGTTGGGGGAAGCAGACAACTCCACAGGAAGAGTCTTTTGTCTCTTTCAGGACTCTGGGAGGTAGCAAGGGAGTGTGAACCTTAAGGTGTGAAACAGCTGTGTACTGCCTTTTGTTCCTGAAGAAGGTATTTAACTGAGAGCCATGCTAGACTCGGGCGACTGCTGACCGTTTGCCCCGAGATCATGCAGGCTCTCCACAAGCTTGGTTGTCTGATCTTTGTTTTTTGATTAAAGAATGTTAGCTAATGCTCACCGCTCGTCTGCAGGCTTTATTTAATGGAAAAATTCCAAAACACTCTTCTCTTCATCTTGATAGATTTCTTAGATATCATGAACAGTGAATTTAAAAGACAGAAATCTACAAATTATAAAACATGTTATGTACAAATAATGATGATTCATGGTCCTGGATCTTTGGCCAAGTAAGGCAAGGCAAGGCAAGTTTATTTATATAGCACAATTCAACAACAAGGTGATTCAAAGTGCTTTACAGAGACATTAAAAACAAAAACAAATAAAAAAGCATGATTTAAAATTTATTAAAAAAACAGTAGAAAAAATCAGTAGTTAAAATTTAAGTTTTGAAATTTATACTTAAAAGTGTGGATTTGGTGTTTTATTCAAATCCAGCTGAGAACAGGTGAGTCTTCAACCTGGATTTAAATAAACTGAGTGTTTCAGCTGATCTGAGGCTTTCTGGGAGTTTGTTCCAGATATAAGGAGCATAATGTCATGGTCCCTGTGCCCCGCTGGTCAATCCTCTATTGGGCAATATGTTTGTGGTTTGTTTGCTCTCTCTCTCACTCTCTCTCTCTCTCGCCACGGCGATGCTCACTGCGGGCTCCCGCTGCTGGCCCACACACCTGCTCATCACCACACCGGCCGCTGATCCCAGCTGATTACTGCACTACTTAGATGGCGAGTCTGCACTAGTCTTCGCTGGATCGTTGAGCTATCAGTGTCAGTTAGACTTGTGTTTCGGCTAACCTTTACCTTGAGAATTTCTTATAATTATCCTGCTAACCCGACGTTTTGTGTGTAGATCGTTTTTGGAACCCGATGCGGAGAGGAGTGATTGAGGGGGGAACGTTTTGTACAGAAAGTGTGGAACACCCTTCTCCCAACCCTGTTTCCCACGGACCCTGGTGACCCGGACCCATTTCCCCTGCACGTTGTATATAGCCACTTGGTGTATGTGTTCACTGTAAATAAACGCACTGTCCTTCGCTTAAAGGAAAACCCTGGCCTGCGCCTGAGTCTCTTTCGGAACCCCTAACACATAAAAGCTGAATGCAGCTTCTCCGTGTCCGGTTCTGACTCTGGGAACTGATAAAAGACCGGATCCAGATGACCTGAGGGATCTGGAAGGTTCATACTGGGTCAGGAGGTCATTGATGTATTTTGGTCCTAAACCATTCAGAGCTTTATAGACCAGCATCAGAACTTTAAAGTCTATCCTCTGACGGACAGGCAGCCAGTGTAAAGACCTCAGAGCTGGACTGATGTGGTCCACTTTTTTGGTCTTAGTGAGGACTTGAGCAGCAGAGTTCTGAATGAGCTGTAGTTGTCTGACTGATTTTTTAGGTAGACCTGTAAAGATGCTGTTACAGTAATCAAGCCTACTAAAGATGAATGCATGGACTAGTTTTTCCAGGTCCTGTTGAGACATCAGATCTTTTATCCTTGATATATTCTTGAGGTGATAGTAAGCTGACTTTGTTATTGTCTTAATGTGTTTTTCTAAGTTTAGGTCTGCATCCATCACTACACCCAAATTTCTCGCCTGGTTTGTGGTTTTTAGATGTATAGATTGAAGTTCTCTGGTGACCTGTAATCGTTTCTCTTTGGCGCCAAAGACTATTACTTCAGTTTTGTTTTTGTTTAGTTGGAGAAAATTGTGGCACAACCAGTCATTAATTTCCTCAATGCATTTACCAAGAGCCTGTACAGGGCCTCGGTCTCCTGGTGACATTGTGATATATATTTGTGTGTCATCTGCATAGCTGTGATAGTTTATTTTGTTGTTGTTTATAATCTGTGATGAACTGCTGGACTTCCTCACACACACACACACACACACACACACACACACACACACACACACACACACACACACACACACACACACACACACACACACACACTCTTTGTGTGTATGTAGACGTCATATGTTAATGACCCTATGCATATTCATTTAACCACAATAAGAGGAGTGCTATGAGGAACCTGGCTGAGAGTCTGACGGAGGTCAAGTGGTGGAACGACACTTGGCTCCAGGCAGGTCTCCCTCATGCTCGACACAGGAAATCATTCCTGCCTGTGGCCATCTCCCTGTACAACGCATCCACTTAACACACTGTTTGCTGCTACAACTACACATGTTTCTTTTCCAAATATTTATTTATAAGTGACTTATGTATATATGTATGTATATATATGTATATATTGTACTATTCTTAGTTAGCGTATTGTCTGTCTTGTCTTAATGTTGGTTTAAAATGGAGCACTGTAACAAAAAATAATTTCCCCCAGGGATCAATAAAGTATTCTGATTCTGATTCTGATGATTCTGAGTAACAAGAAGAACTTTGCCTACTTCGTGTCTTGCTTGCTGTGTAATTATTAGAGATGGACCGATCCGATATTACGTATCGGTATCGGTCCGATACTGACCTAAATTACTGGATCGGATATCGGAGAAAAATAAAAAATGTAATCCGATCCATTAAATATCACGAAAGCACCTCACAAAACTTGCAACATGCCGTAACTCACCTTAGAACGTTAGCAGTCGGAGCAGTATGCATCACGTGATAGAGCGGCTGTGGCATGCGGGACCTGTCGGTGGTCTGGATAGCATTTGGAGCTTTGCTAGCAACCTGGCATTTCATCTCCGACAAAGTTATCCCCGAGAGAAGTAAAGCAAGTGTGTAAGTCCATCTCTGAATGTTTGTAAAGCATTCCTGCGTTAAGCTTAACGAGCGACTGCCTCTCGCTCTCCGGCTGCTACTTCAATCGTGAAACTGCTCAGTGATCAGCTGATCGGCTTTTCTGTCGCGAGTCCGTGTCTCTAGTTTGTTTTTGGCCCACTTTGCACCAGAAAGAGGAAACCAGCGGCTGAACAACAGCAGCACGTTTAAGCTTGATCATCTGTTGTTAGAATGTATTTAATATTACTTTCTACACCAGGATCTTTTTCTACGTAGCTGACGGCTGGTAACTGTGCAGGGGCGGATCTAGCAAAGTTTAGCCAGGGGGGCCGATAGGGCATTAACTGGGAAAAGGGGGCACAAAGACGTACTTTTCTTTCTTATTCTCATTTAAAATGTCGAGCTGTTAATAAATAATTATCTGACACCCAAAGTTTTAATTTGATGTAAAATGAATAGAAGTCAATTACTGTATATAGTGACTATAAAGTCTAATATATATATACCCTAGTAAGCTATAGTACTTTTTACTTTGGGAAGGTACCATCTGTGCAGTCTGCAATTTTGTTGAAGATGTTGAATCTATTTAATATTTCTTGAAAAATAATTGATTTCTGTGCATTTTTTTCACACTGCATCAAATTAAGGTTGATTACGTCGATTAAGCATCATGAGGTGGCGCGTGAGGGGTGGTTCCCTATTTTTTATTTATTTATTTTTGTTGTTGCTGGGAGTTGGAACCCTATTAGTTAGGTTGCTTAATATTTACGCTAAGTACTCTTTAAAATACCAGAATAGGGAGGATGGTGTAGGTCTAAGTTTATTAGATTGATCAGTATTGCTGAACTATGAAATATTTTTTTTGTATACAGGTATAACAGAATAGCTTTAGTGTAGTTGTTGTTTTAAACTTGAGTATGAACTTGCAGACTTGCAAAATGCAGCAAGATATTTTAAAAAACAGTTTTGTTGATTAAAAAACACTATATCGGATTCATATCGGTATCGGCAGATATCCAAATTTATGATATCGGTATCGGTATCGGACATAAAAAAGTGGTATCGTGCCATCTCTAGTAATTATATTGCCTTCAACGTTCCAGCGAATAGGTTCAAGCTACAAACCTATCAACACCGTTTTGTGATCACTGCTGTTGATATATTTTACTGAAATTTTACTTTCAAAGAAAACACAGTAATGATCAGACACGCCCACATCAGACACAGTAATGTTTGAAATGCTCAGGCTCTTGGAGATCAGTAGGTCAAGAGTGTGTCCTCTATTATGTGTGGCCTCTGTTACATGCTGAGTCAGCCCAAAGTTGCCCAGAGTGTTACTCAGGTCTTTAGTCCCTTTGTCCTGAGGGTTGTCCACATGGATGTTAAAATCCCCAACAATAATTACACAGTCGAAATCAACACAGATCACAGACAGCAGTTCACTGAGGTCATTAAAAAAGTCTGTGCAGTATTTGGGAGGCCTGTAAACATTAAGAAACACAACTTTGGATGGGGCCTTCAGCTGTAAAGCCACATATTCAAAAGACTGAAAACTTCCAGGAGATAGCTGCTTACATTGAAATGATTCATTAAATAAGACAGCAACCCCTCCTCCTCTCCTGCTCGCCCTGACCTCACTGATAAAACTGTAGTTAGGAGGGGTCGTCTCGATGAGAACAGCTCCACTGTTACTTTGGTCCAACCAAGTTTCAGTTAAAAACATAAAATCAAGGCTGTGCTCAGTGATTAAATCATTAATTAAAAATGTTTTCCCAGCTAGAGATCTAATGTTTAATAAAGCCAACTTAAGTGATTTAGAGGTATTACTTGTTCCCTCGTGTTTGGGAGCAGTCTGTGGCACACAAGGTATGTTTACTATGTTTAAAGATCTTTTAGAGTGCAGCTCTCTGTGTTTTGACCAGGCCACATGTCTCCTTCTGTCACCTAAGAGTACAGAGATTTTAAAACCTTCTAGTAAACAGGGTCCCAGCTTCTCCTGGGAAAAGTCACCACTGCCATAATCCTCACAGCCCGGACCCTTCACACATCACACATCAGACTGCGGAGACAGAGCATGAAGGTGGTAAGGAGGAACTAAGGGGGGCGAGGCTGGGCAATGTAACTTCGATTGCTCTGTTGAGGGTGGGGCTCGATGGCGAACCTTTGGCTGCTCTGGTGGGGGGTTTATGGGGGACAAAAAGGGATTGGGCCGGGAGGTAGATCTGAGCCCAGCATTGTCCTGCTCCATCATCTCCTCAGTGAATTTCAGGTGTGGGGAGGAGGGAGAAAGGGAGGAGAAAGGGAGGGGGAGGAGGGTGATGGCCTGTCAGGGGTTTGGGGGACTGGGGAAGATCGTGGTCCCTGGTCCTGGTCGTTGGTGTTGTTGAGAGAGTTGGAGGCAAATGGGGACCCCTCTTCTTGCCTCAGATGTCTCTCCTTTCTGAAGCTCTTCCGGGGTGGGGGCAGACGAGGCTCCTCTTCAAGGTTTCTGCTGGGCTTTGTCTGTTCTTGGAGTACTGTTTCTTCCTCTTTATGAGAAAACTCCTCGTTTATCTCAGCCTTGGCACCAAGCACAGATGGATGACGTATGGAAAACATTTTAATTACAGCTGTGCAGAGACACACTGATGACTGACTGGGACACTATGATTCTAATTTTACATGAACACCATCCTCCCAGGGCAACACAGTGGCTTTTGGGATCGATTCCACCATCTCACTGGGGCCTTTCTGTGTGGAGTGTTCACCCTGAGTTTGCATGGGTCAGGTCTGACTGTCTCCCACAGTCCAAAACAGTTATTTGGGTTAATTGGTGATTTTAAATTGCCCATAAGTTTAAGTGCACATGGAAATCTGTCTCTCTGTGTTAGTCCTGCTGATCTGTTGTCCACTAGGACCCTGTTAAGGACAAGTAGAGGAGAATGGACCCTATCCTCACACGTGGTTTATATATGGCCACTAGAGAGAGAAGTGTGACTTTAAATACTAACATGGATCATCAGAACATCAATAATTATTTTATAGTAATACTGAGGATGTGCTGTTCTTAATAAAAGTCATTTTAACTGAGGGTGAAGATTATATTCACTTAAATATGTGTTTAGAACTGTGATGAACGAGACAGAGAGCCAGTGAGGCTGTTTGGACTTTCCTATGAAACATCAGTGCAGGAGTCTCTCAGTACAACTGTTTACAGTGAGGACAAAGAAGCAGCAGAAACACAAACAGAGAAAAAAACGGAAAAGATGAGCAGCAGCAAATAGTCTGCAGGGAGAGAGAGCACCTGCAGCTTCTGCAGCACTTCCTGGAAATCACATGACTGTAATTAGAGTACAGGAGAGTAACTGAGTACATTTCCTCTTTGTGACTGAGGTGATTTTCTTCTTGATATTGTTTCAGATAAAGTTTGAGAGCTTCTGGTTCTTCAGATGATAAAACTGATTGAATTCATTTGATATGATGTGTTTCAAATGATTTACACTAACTCCACATGATGTTTATCTGTAAATAGTAAAGTGAAGCTTTAATAAAAGTGAATCAGTTAATCCACTGAATCTAAATGACAACTATAAGGTCACTGAGGTCATTTTTTAAACAATCCATCCATCCATCTTCATCCGCTTTATCCGGAGCCGGGTCGCGGGGGCAGCAGCCTAAGCAAAGAGGCCCAGACCTCCCTCTCCCCAGCCACCTCCTCCAGCTTATCCGGGGGAACACCAAGGCGTTCCCAGGCCAGCCGAGAGATATAATCTCTCCAGCTCCTCCTTGAATCGCTACCTTATCGTGGTGGAGGGGTTTGTGTGTCCCAGGGATCCCAGGGGCTATGTTGTCTGGGGGCTTTTGCCCCCTGGTAGGGTCTCCCATGGCAAATTGGCCCTGGGTGAGGGACCAGACAAAGAGCGATTCAAAAGACCCTTATGAAAAGGACACCGAGGGAACAGTTTACCCTGCTGATAGGGTTACCGGGGCCCCGCCCTGGAGCCAGGCCCGGGGAGGGTGCCCGAAGGCGAGCGTCTGGTGGCCGGGCCTTAGTCCATGGGGCCCGGCCGGGCACAGCCCGAAGAGGAGACATGGGCCCATCCTCCCGCAGGCCCACCACCCGCAGGAGGCGCCATAGGGGTCGGGTGCATTGTGTGCCGTGTGGCGGCCAGGAGTTTTAAACAATATATTTTAAAAAATGTCATAACCCAATGTGTGACAGTATAAAAGACTTTTACTGTGAAAATACTCTGTGGGTTATATTTAGGATGCTGGGTTGATGCAGGACTCATATGAGGACTGATAACTGCTTGGCTTAGGGCCAGAGTCATGAAGTAAATAATTTTATCCCTCTGGCTAATTTCACATTAAGTGTAAGAATGATTCTGTATTTTTATTATTTGCTTTCCTTTATTTTACACAGACAGCATTGAGCCTCCATATTTAAACACACACAGCTGCTTCTTTAAAAGGAGGAAACTGTACAAAATAAAATTATTTTCTGGTTTTAAAATTTCTGGTTTTGACTTTATTAAAATGGTTATCCTTTATATTTTGTCAAAAACAAAAGAACCACATGAGAAAAAAAAGTGTGAACAAAAGTTTATTAATCCTATAGTGAAACAAAATCACTAGTATGGGAAACAGAACAAAGTGCTCATAGAGTGACTTTATTATCATTGTTTATTTTAAGTACTAAAATAATTCCAGTTAAACTTATGTGATTTTTGAAGCATATGAGTTTAAATAAGTGGAAAAAAATCTGAGTAATCTTTTGAACTTGTGGATGTCTCCTTGTCTGAGGTGCTGGGTAACCAGTTAGAGGCCAGCAGCTGGACATCAGTGGTTGGACTGGTGGGCTACTTCAGTGAAGAGTACACGACGTCTGGCTCTGGTTTAAAGTCTGAACACAAACACACACAGTTCAAACAACAGAAAACATGATTACAAGCTGTGTAGTTAAATAAAACCTCAAATGTCCACCACTCTGCATCACGTGCAGTCCCAGTTGAGACTTTACTGGGAACCAGCTCAGATATAAAATACTTTACTTTCTGCACTGCCTACACTTTAGCTGCTTATTGAAATAAAACTAAATAAATAAATAAATACATAAAATAAAACCTGGAACCCACAAAACCAATTATGTTACAAGAGTCAGACTGTCACGGTCCGCAGTGGCTGACCGTGTGGTCGAGTGTTTGGAGGACCCAGGTGCGGACACAGATGAGCAGACAAAATTAACTTTAAAGAAAAGCGAGCCTTTATTTGAGGCTGGAGTACATGAACTAAACTAAACAAGAGCTGAACAGGGACAACAACTAAACAGGAACCTAAACTTCGAAGAACAGTGAGACCATGAACAAGACTGTGCCAGAACATGAAGGAACTATGAAATATAAGAATAAGCATCATGAGTCATGACCTGCACAGAGACTTGAAACCTGACATGACATAGGGCGTGGAACACAGACGACGCGACACAGACTGAATGAAACACAGTGGCGGTGTCCCAATAGGGCTTTGGAGCGTGATTAAGAATATAATCCACCCACTGTGTCATGATCCTGGGTCTTTTGACCCAGCGTTTTAAGTTTGAGTTTATTTTGTTCATTAGGTTATCTAAGTTCATTTGGTTATTAGACTCCTTGTGTTTTCTTCCCCTGTATTTAAGTTTCCCCTCAACCTTCGTGTTTCATGCTGCGTGTCATTTGTTATCAAGTTTGTATTATTATGCCTAAGTGTTTCTAGTTATTATTTTCCCCTCGTGTTTCCAACCATGTTAAATCTCCCCTGCTCTTTATGCGTTTCATGTCTGTGTCTTACGTTGTCAAGTTCGGGTTGTCATGTCTATGTCTCATTATGTTTCCTGTTTTATTGTGAAGAGGTCTGGTGTTCTGTGTTCATCATGTTCAGTTTTACTCTCCCACTGTGACGTCATTATGTTCATGTGTGCCAGCTGTTTCCTCATGTGTCTCCACTTCCCCTAATCACCTCCTGTGTATTTAAGTCCTCTGTTTTCAGTGTGTGTTTGTCAGGTCGTCTGTTCTCCACGCCATGTTCTCCATGCCATGTTTCTAGGTTTCATGTCCAGGTTTTTCCATGTTGTTTGTTTAGTTCTCCCAGTTTAGGTTAATGTTAGTTTTATTTCTGTTTGCCTTGCCCTTTATTTGTACCTTTTCTGCCAGCCTCATTAAACGGCTCGCTTTTTGTTGATACTCAAGTTTTGATCCAAGTTCCTTGGTGTCTGCATTTTGGGTCCACTCTTCACAATACATACAGTCTGCTCTCGCCAGACTGTGACAGAACGACCTGACCATGCTGGACCCAGCGGACATTTATTTCAGTGACTTTTTTGAATTCAAGATTCGTGTTACACAGCTTCGTGGACTTTGGATTATCTCCTGTGCAGGGAAGCAGGGGGAGGAGAAGGAGGCTATTCGGGCTCAGTTGACCCGGATAGCCACGGCTAACCCAGGTTTTATGGACTGCCTGCCTGCAGATTTAAAGAAGTTTGCTACAGCCACGATCTCCTCTGCCTCACCATCATCGTCTGAGCAGGTGCCCAGTGTGCAGGCTGAATCACACCAGCCCTGCGGTGATGCAGCTCTTCCTTCACCGGCTACAGGAGTAAGAGTCGGCTTATTCAGTCTCTCACCTGTCTCCATGTCCATGTCGCCACTGCAGCAGAGAAGTGCTGCGTTTCCCTCACCTCAACCGGTGGCTGCTTCCAGTGCTACATTCACCTCAGCTGTAGCGGCGCCGGCCTCCACAACCACCGCTTCCAGGAGGAGGCGGCGTCCAGGTCGTCACCTCGGCTCACAGCAACATGAGGTGGGTGATTGTATTCTGAATCCACGCGTTTTTTCTAAGGACAATATTGGAACAAACACTGCCTTAAAGGTTCATGGGCATGTTTATGAAATGACTAAGACTGAAAAATCACCAGCCAAGTCTTCCACGGAATATCTTATCCCTCTGCACAACTACCTAGCTTCCCAGTGTATTGATCACGCTATGAACTTTGCTTCCAAGAAGCCTAATTATAAGACATTTTGCACTGGAAGTGCTAGCCATGAGGCTCAGCTAAGCCACTGTGGGACCGAGATCCAGGCCAGGTTGGAGCCAGGGGCTGAGTTGGAGTTTGTGCAGCCTATTTCAGCGTCAGCTGGAGGGCCCGAGGAGCCCGTCCAGCCTCATGCCACGTCAGCTGGCGGGCCCGAGGAGCCCGTCCAGCCTCACGCCTCGTCAGCTGGGGGGCCCGAGGAGCCCGTCCAGCCTCACGCCACGTCAGCTGGGGGGCCCGAGGAGCCCGTCCAGCCTCACGCCACGTCAGCTGGGGGGCCCGAGGAGCCCGTCCAGCCTCACGCCACGTCAGCTGGGGGGCCCGAGGAGCCCGTCCAGCCTCATGCCACGTCAGCTGGGGGGCCCGAGGAGCCCGTCCAGCCTCATGCCACGTCAGCTGGCGGGCCCGAGGAGCCCGTCCAGCACCACGCCTCGTCAGCTGGCGGGCCCGAGGAGCCCGTCCAGCACCACGCCTCGTCAGCTGGCGGGCCCGAGGAGCCCGTCCAGCACCACGCCTCGTCAGCTGGCGGGCCCGAGGAGCCCGTCCAGCACCACGCCACGTCAGCTGGCGGGCCCGATGAGCCCGTCTGGCCGCCTTCTGCTTCACCACCTGTGGCTGCCTCACTGTCACCTGGTTCTGCCTCTGCTACGCCAGGACCAGCTCCAGCCTGTGCTTCATCAGCTGCAGCCTCAGAGCCTTCATCCTCGCCCAGTCCGGCCTCTGCATCAGCTGCTCCTGCTCCACCTGGTCCGGCTCCGGCTTCAGCCTCAGGGTCTTCGTCCTCGTCTGGCCCAGCCTCAGAGTCTTCGTCCTCGTCTGGCCCGGCCTCGTCAGAGTCTTCGTCCTCGTCTGGCCCGGCCTCGTCAGAGTCTTCGTCCTCGTCTGGCCCGGCCTCGTCAGAGTCTTCGTCCTCGTCTGGCCCGGCCTCGTCAGAGTCTTCGGCCTCGTCAGAGTCTTCGGCCTCGTCTGGCCCGGCCTCTGCCTGTGCCTCTGCTACGCCTGGTCCGGCCTCTGCCTGTGCTTCTGCTACGCCTGGTCCTGTTGCGCCAGCTGGAGGTTCAGCCACGCCTGTGCTCGTCTCGCCAGCTGGAGGTTCAGCCACGCCTGTGCTCGTCTCGCCTGCCACGACCCAGCCAGTGGTCGACGCCACGCCTCTGCTCGTCCCGCCAGCCAAGCCCCAGCCAGTGGTCGACGCCACGCCTCTGCTCGTCCCGCCAGCCAAGCCCCAGCCAGTGGTCGACGCCACGCCTCTGCTCGTCCCGCCAGCCAAGCCACCCGAGGGGTCTCGTCCACGTCCACACTGCCGCCGGCCGCCAGCCAAGCCACCCGACGGGTCTCGTCCACGTCCACACTGCCGCCGGCCGCCAGCCAAGCCACCCGACGGGTCTCGTCCACGTCCACACTGCCGCCGGCCGCCAGCCAAGCCACCCGACGGGTCTCGTCCACGTCCACACTGCCGCCGGCCGCCAGCCAAGCCACCCGACAGGTCTCGTCCAGGTCACCGCCGGCCGCGAGCCAAGCCTCCCGAGTGTGGCCAGCCATGCTTGCTTCTCCACTGCCGCCTTCCACATGGCCGGCCCCCTGAACCCTTGAACTGTGGACTACTGTGCCATCGGCCTCCAGGTCGGCCACCTGAACTACTGTGCCATGAACTCCTTTTCTGCCAAGATCATGGTCGCCCTCCTGAAACAGGGTCTCGGACTCTTTAGCCCTTGCGTTTGGACTGAGTGCTTCGGTTTCTTTGTTTTGTTTCTGGCCCTCCGTCCTGGACCCCCACCGCCCGCCCTGGGTGGGTTGTGTTGATTTTGTTTCATGTTTGTTTTCTTGCTGCTTCTTTTCTTTGTTCATGGTTTTGGGCGTCTGGAATCCGCCCTTGAAGTGTGTGACTGTGACACACTGTTATCATCTCCAATGCCCTGTACCAACACAGAGCAGAGCAGCTATCTGAACGCTACCCCAACAGAGGTCGATTTTCTTGTTAATAATTTCACCTCCTCACTACGTACGACTCTGGATACTGTAGCTCCTGTGAAAACTAAGGCCTCAAATCAGAAGTACCTGACTCCGTGGTATAATTCTCAAACACGTACCCTAAAGCAGATGACTCGTAATCTGGAGAGGAAATGGCGTGTCACAAATCTAGAGGATCATCATTTAGCCTGGAGAAATAGTTTGCTGCTTTATAAGAAAGCCCTCCGCAAAGCCAGAACATCTTACTATTCATCACTGATTGAAGAAAATAAGAACAACCCCAGGTTTCTCTTCAGCACTGTAGCCAGGCTGACAAAAAGTCAGAGCTCTTTTGAGCCAACCATCCCTTTAACGTTAACTAGTAATGACTTCATGAACTTCTTTGCAAATAAAATTTTTATCATTAGAGAAAAAATTACCAATAATCATCCCACAGATGTAATATTATCTACAGTTACTCTTAGTACCATTGATGTTAAGTTAGACTCTTTTTCTCCAATTGATCTTTCTGAGTTAACTTCAATAATTACTTCCTCCAAACCATCAACGTGTCTTTTAGACCCCATTCCTACAAAACTGCTCAAAGAAGTCCTGCCATTAATTAATTCTTCGATCTTAAATATGATCAACCTATCTCTAATAATCGGCTATGCACCACAGGCCTTCAAGCTGGCTGTAGTTAAACCTTTACTCAAAAAGCCATCTCTAGACCCAGCAGTCTTAGCTAATTATAGGGCAATCTCCAACCTTCCTTTCATATCAAAAATCCTTGAAAGAGTAGTTGTCAAACAGCTAACAGATCATCTGCAGAGGAATGGTTTATTTGAAGAGTTTCAGTCAGGTTTCAGAGCTCATCACAGCACAGAAACAGCTTTAGTGAAGGTTACAAATGATCTTCTTATGGCCTCTGACAGTGGACTCATCTCTGTGCTTGTCCTGCTAGACCTCAGTGCAGCGTTCGATACTGTTGACCATAATATCCTATTAGAGTGATTAGAACATGCTGTAGGTATTACAGGTACTGCGCTGCAGTGGTTTGTATCATATCTATCTAATAGACTCCAATTTGTGCATGTAAATGGAGAGTCCTCTTCACACACTGAGGTTAATTATGGAGTTCCACAGGGTTCAGTGCTAGGACCAATTCTGTTTACATTATACATGCTTCCCTTAGGCAGTATCATTAGAAGACATAGCATACATTTTCACTGCTATGCAGATGACACCCAGCTCTATCTGTCCATGAAGCCAGATAACACACACCAATTAGTTAAACTGCAGGAATGTCTTAAAGACATAAAGACCTGGATGGCCGCTAACTTTCTGCTTCTTAATTCAGATAAAACTGAGGTTATTGTACTCGGCCCTGAAAATCTTAGAAATATGGTATCTAACCAGATTCTTACTCTGGATGGCATTACCTTGGCCTCCAGTAACGCGGTGAGGAACCTTGGAGTCATTTTTGACCAGGACATGTCCTTCAACGCACATATTAAACAAATATGTAAGACTGCTTTCTTCCATTTGCGCAACATCTCTAAAATTAGAAATATCCTGTCTCAGAGTGACGCTGAAAAACTAGTTCATGCATTTATTACTTCCAGGCTGGACTACTGTAATTCATTATTGTCAGGATGTCCAAAAAACTCACTCAAAAGCCTTCAGCTAATCCAAAATGCTGCAGCAAGAGTCCTGACAGGGACTAGAAAGAGAGAGCATATTTATCCTGTTTTGGCTTCCCTTCATTGGCTTCCTGTTAAATCCAGAATTGAATTCAAAATCCTGCTCCTCACATACAAGGTCTTAAATAATCAGGCCCCATCTTATCTTAATGACCTTGTAGTACCATATCACCCTATTAGAGTGCTCCGCTCTCGCTCTGCAGGCCTACTTGTTGTTCCTAGAGTATTTAAAAGTTGAATGGGAGGGAGAGCCTTCAGTTTTCAGACCCCTCTTCTGTGGAACCAGCTTCCAGTTTGGATTCGGGAGACAGACACTATCTCTACTTTTAAGATTAGGCTTAAAACTTTCCTTTTTGCTAAAGCATATAGTTAGGGCTGGACCAGGTGACCCTGGATCCTCCCTTAGTTATGCTGCAATAGATGTAGGCTGCCGGGGGATTCCCATGATGCATTGAGTTTTTCCTTTCCAGTCACCTTTCTCACTCACTATGTATTAATAGACCTCTCTGCATTGAATCATATCTGTTATTAACCTCTGTCTCTCTTCCACAGCATGTCTTTATCCTGTCTTCCTTCTCTCACCCCAACCGGTCACAGCAGATGGCCGCCCCTCCCTGAGCCTGGTTCTGCCTGAGGTTTCTTCCTGTTAAAAGGGAGTTTTTCCTTCCCACTGTTGCCAAAGTGCTTGCTCATAGGGGGTCATATGATTGTTGGGTTGTTCTCTGTATCTATGAAGCGCCTTGAGGCGGCTTTTGTTGTGATTTGGCGCTATATAAATAAAATTGAATTGAATTGAATTGAATTGAATTGATGTCACGGGGGTGGGCGTGGAAAGCATTTTGGCCCGATCTGCCATTTTGGGGGTCTAGTGCAAGTGAAAAGGGAGCGAAGGCACACACAACAGCCATGGTTTGTATTTGCTGTGTGGGCAAGAGAATAAGTTTGAAAATTGTTTATCTTTTCATTCTTTCCCAACCTGGAAGCAACATGAGCAGCTCGTGTATCGATGTTACCAAACGAAGGCGTCTAGCCTGGATAGCAGCTGTGAGACGAGCTGATATCCAGTTCTCTTCCATCTCCAAATATCTGTTGGTGCTCCAGACATTTTCATTCCGGTAAGTTCTAAATATGTTCATATCACTCTTTATAGCCTATTAGTTTTATTTTCTATGCGCTCTGAGCTCATAGCAAATTAGAACAAACATCCTACTGAGTGATTTTGCAGAACTACCTTCTATTTATAGAGTTGCTAATTATTTGGCATTATTGCAGCAAACCAGCCGATGAAATGGATGAAACATCGTGACCGGGTTCCAGCGCTACACAAGGGACCTGCTTCAAACATACCACCATGCCAATCAGATTACTTCTTCCATGTGAGGGTGAAGAGGTGACCCTTCTGGATAAGATGGTGAAGGTTTGCTGCGTTTTGGTGAACAGTGTGATAATAAAACCAGGGAAAAATGAAACCTGCTCCTGTTAAATATTCTAAAGTCTTGTGCTGTATTTTTTCAAAAGATACAGTAAATAAAGTAATGTTAGTAGTGGGTGATATCATGTAAACACTCATGATTTTGTGTAAACATTTTGTCATTTGTAAACTATAAATGACATGGATTCTACACTGTAACTGATGTGATGTTCTACAAAATGGTTTTAAGTTTTAAAAAAGAGGCAGAAATTAGTTTGTTTGTTTATTCAACTTTTGAACAGTGGGACTCAGTCAGGACATATTCAGTAAATGCAAATTATTTACATGGCAGTGCACTACAGGCATAAATCTAGACCCCTAGATAAAACATTATGGGTCATTCCCACAACCCACAGCTTTACTGTGTTCCAGCAAAGTATCCAATAGCAGTGACAACTCCTCCAATGTAGCAGGTGGGATTTTGCTGTTTTGAGGACGGCTCCTTTTACCAGTCGGATGGTCTGACAGGTGGTCCCATATATCCCACAATTCATAGCGCGGTGGTGGGTGTGGATAATTTTGCCGCAAAATACGGCAGAAAGGAGCGGCCAAAGAGGTTTATATATATATATCTCATAATAATCTGACAATACTATAATATTGGCCATATTATATTTACATTACCAGAGTGAGATGACTTTAGTCTCATGAACAACATTACCTAATTGTTATTTACTAACTAATCTTAAATGACTGTTCAGCACAGAAATGAAGCCCAACTATCATGTTTTACAGTCCCGTGGTCTCAGCCTCAGATACTCAACTAATCAAAGTGATGTCATGACAAAAATGAATGACCAACAAAACATTTTTCTCCTTCATTTCTGTCAAACAAAGCTGTATGTAACATGTCTTGCGGTTAGTATCACGGTTGCTAGGCAACCTGAACAGCGCGACGAAGCGTCCCATTTCACAAGCCTCTCACTTCCGCACTTCTCGTACTTATAGTACACATCGTACGTAGTACACGTAACAAAAACCTGGATCTACAAATTGTGGAACATTATAGATGCACAAATATAAGGATAATACTACTCCAAAACGTAGCCTTAACTAATAAAAGATGGCCAAATATGACCCTGCCATAAAATTCTAAATATGAATGGAAAACTGATATTGATAATATAATTAGTATGATACAAATGTATAATCTATTTTCCAAGCTGTTGGTTACGTATTTTAACAAAAAAAAACAACAACAAAAAAACAGGAAACAGGAACAATTATTCTCTTCACAGTTTTTACCACTTTTTAACACCTGCTGAGAAACAACAACAGACTACAACAAACTGGGGGTGTTTGTGTGAGTAAAACTGCGCGACCACAAAGCTGCCATCTTTTGTTAATGCAAACTGGCACCCCTCCCCACAGAGGCCAAAGCAAGCGTGTTCTCACAACACTATTTTTAGCCAAGCAGCAACACAGTATGAAAGTGTTTTCAGCCTATGGTTCACTAGAATCAACAGCAGGAAGCTGCTGCTGTGGTTTTACATGCAGAAGTCAAAATGATTCATTGTATTAAAGGGACAGTTTTTCACCCTGAACACACAGTTAAAGACTTTTAGTCTGTTCATATGTCTCATTATACGCCTCACATTCACAACAAATTCATCCTGGTTACATCCTGCTGCCAAAAGTAGATTTAGAAGATACACCTGACCTGCTTTCTGACTAACTGCTTAGTTACAGCACTTCTAAAAGTCATACCACACCTGACATCTGGGCCATACAAGGTCAGCCTATACCATGGTCTAGATTATTAGTCAAAACTGACCAAAGTAAACTGCACATTTGGACCAACCAATGCTATATTGATATTCTTCAATATAAATATATTTTCATATATGTTTATCATGTAACAGTTGAACCTGATCTTGAATACATGCTGTACAAAAAAAAAAGAAATAACAAGAAAAATGATTAAATAAATAAAAATAATGGCTGAAAGGTTTAGGAGTTTCAGCTCCTTAACATGTGACAACCTCTTTTCAAACAGACCAAACAAAATGGGACAATTGACTCAAAGTGTCAAACAAACAAAGTGTTTGTTACTGATGATGTGACACAGGACAGATGCAGCTGAATGAGGTGTTCAGAGACCTACTGTCTGCTTAAGTCCAGCTAAATGTAGTCAAACTGATTGGATAGAGATGACTTATCAGCAGAGTTGTGTAGTCCATTATTGTCCAATTTTTAAGCTATGAAGACCAAAAAGGGGTTTCATGAAATCAGCAAAAGTCAGCACAAGATCTAGAGTGTGATTAGGACTTGGGCTCATTTACATTTCGATAGAAGCCAACTGAGTCAATCAATAAATAAAAAGTTGAAAATATTGAAGTTGTTACACATATATGTTGGTTGGTTGATCAGTAAAGTAGAGTGGAAGATTTCTGACTCTTTCTCAGCCTGTGTTTTTCTGATAGAACTGCTAAATGACCAGCTCACATGGGGAAAACAACTATTCTTGGAAATGAAGTTTAGCTGCCTTAATTATCTGTGGAATTCTTTATCTGTCAGGCATTGGAAAGGTTCCTTGTGATTATCTGGAATACATAGATTGCCTGACAATTTGTCAAAAAAGAATAATTTAGCGTTGTTCTTGTGTCTAATGTTTTTTGAGAGATAATGACTTGGAGCTCTGGATTTTTGTCTCCTCCCAGAATCAAACTGAGACTTAATGCGTGTTAGATAAATGTGGAAATCATTACAGTGTAAGGCCACTCTGTAGACATGAACCATGATGAAAACAATCACTAGCAGACTTACCTTTATTTTGGCTCTCTTTCACCATGATTTCTTCATAAGTGCTCTCACCAGTTTGAGTAAACAGCAGCTGGATCACTCCCTGCACAATAAAGGACACACAGAAGACATCAGTGCAGGCAGAACAACTCATAGCAGAGGATATATATTAATGCTACTGCAGAAATACTTAGACAAGAAACAATTTGGATACAAAAAGTAATTGAAAACACTGGAAACATGACTGTTCATCATCAGGATTAGTGTATTGACTCAGCATGTCAGGATACTAAAAAAATAGAAATGTTTCAAACATTTCAGAATTTTGAAAATATACACAGACATAAGCTGAATTCAAAATATTGGTGTCACATTAATATGAAGGAACAAGGGCACCCAAAGGTTAACTGTGAATAATACCAGAGTAAATGAATTAATGAGCGTATTCATGAGAGTCATTATTAACTTGTCTGTCTTGTTAACCCCCTTGTGTTGAAACACCTGCAGCTGACGTGTTTTCTTTCTATCAGAAACAGGATGCTTGACGACTGCAGAGCTGTTAGCTTCAGTTAACCACAGACCACAAACACACAGTCCTGTACAGAAATGGTAACGGATAACATGCGACAGCAAACTTTAAAGACAAACTCATATCATATCTGATTAAAATGATCAAGGTGTTACATTTTGGACAAGGAAGCAAATAAAAAAAGGATGCATCAATGGAAGTGAAAGGATAAATGTAAACTAAAACAATTCTTGTTACATCACACATTTTTTTCACTCGCATACTCCATAATGTCCTCATCCATTATATATATATATATCAACCGTAATCACAATCAGCATCAAACTTAAACCAAGTCAGAAAGACTTTTGCCAAAGGAAGCAATTCTAAAAACTCAGCAGTTATACATTTTATGTCTTTAGGTTTTTGTTTTTTGTTTTTGTTTTTTCACTGTTTAGTAGTAAAATTTATACAAACTTTTCAAAATCTTAAAGTTTGCATTAACTGGGCGGTGGCCTCTTTGACAGACAGGTTGCTGATGACACAGGCAGTAGGCTGTAGCTGTGAGCTGTCTGCTACCTAATCGGAATCCCCCGTAGTGGACCACTGGACTACTGTACCGTCTGAGCTTTTTTAATGCAATTTCTATTCTGGCCAATAATATGGCTGGTGTGTAGTTAACTGTACTACCAGACTATTCACAAAGTCTGAGCTCCAGTTTTGGTGGTTAGTTAGCAGCCATCTGTGTCTGACCACATAATATCAATGGATTTAGCTTGAAAACAAAGCTTTTCTAAATACAAAATAGTCACTTTTGGTTGCAAAACCCCTCCCTTTCCAACAGTGTACCAATTTTCTAAAATAACTCTTCTCTTCTGACAGATCTGATCTCAAAAAAACAAGAACCATGAAAAAAGAAAAGAAAAACCCAAAAAGAATGAACATTACCTCTGCATTGCTTGATTGGATGTTTTCGACAGTGTGATGTTTTGATGTTGCAGTATGTCATGTTTTCTTCTGCTGAAATGAACCAAATTTAAGATCAATTACTGTAAAAATTGTCACTGGAAAGTTACTCAAGAAAAAAAAAACATTTTGTCAACATTCCTACATTTTAATATATTGTAATAATTGTTGTTATTCGTGTGATTCAAAATGGCACCTGTGGTTGGCACGCCATCTACCGCTCTCTCTTATTTGTCTCATTTTATTGTTTTTAGCCAACGTTGTACAGCATCTCAGTTCCACACTGTCTTGTGATTGCCAGACACTGAAAATAGGTTCATGGCCCAAAGTTTTAGCTCTGCTTGGTAAATGTAGCCAAGATTCTCTGCCTCCTCATCTGGAAGCAATACCATTGTGCTGGATTCCCATACCACCGCCACCATCTATGCGCAAGCGACATAGGAAACGGGGTACCTGTGGAGGTCACCCCGCTAAGCTGAGACTCTGGATTTCTTACCTTCCCAACAATCTTCACTTCATTCATCAATCTTTTCCATGAATCCTGGTGCCATGACGTGGACCCTGCGGACTCCTGGTTGGTTCCCTTTGTTGGCTCTATCAAGAGGAGCCCTCTTCAATCCCTGCCTCTTCGCCATTTGCGTTGGTAGGGAGCGACTTTATCCAACATTCGACCTGTGGCTCAGGTTGTTGCTGCAGGGGAAGTCTCCGACCCAGCTCCCCTCAGGTTGGGTTTAATAAATGTCAGATCAGTGGCAAATGAAAATGTCTTTTCTTCCCATGCATTGGATTTCCTCTGTCTGACAGAAACTTGGACTTCACCTGGTGAGTTAAGCACCTTTTCTTAACTACTGCCAGCTGGCTTTGCTTATTTTAGCACTCCAAGATCTTCCGTTTGTGGTTAGCTGTTGTTTTTGAAGCACACTTCGCCTTTAAGCAGCTATCCTCAAGAAGATGCTACACCACCTTTGAACTTTGTTTGTGTGAACTGGGCCACTCGCTGCTGTGTGCAGTGGTTTAACTGCCTCCTAAATATAATAATGATTTTTTTTTTTATCTCAGTTCTCTGACATTCTCGCTGACAGTGCATCACAATATGACCAGATCCTGCTACTCTGTGATTTTAATATTCACATCTGTTGCCCAGGGAAGCCCCCTGGCTAAGGACTTCATGGACTTAATAAACTCTTTTCATTTTATTTAATCTGTTAAGGGTGGCACTCAAGAATGGGTTATCTGTCTGTAACTTACATGTCGAGGATGCTACATTCTCTGACCATGTGCCCATTTTATTTATCACTTTCACTATATTTCTAAAGCCCTTCAAAAACAACATTATAGCTTACCAAAGTGCTGTACAAAATATAATATACAAAGGGTAAAATGTTTAACACAGACCACGACCCAACTTAGGTTAAAACCCAAGGAGAAGAGATGTTTTTAAACGAGTTTTGAAAACAGCAAGGGATGGAGCCTGCCTGACCTCCAGACACTCACTCCTCTGGATTTATAAAATGTCTTTGGGACATTAAAAAGCACCTGGTTTGCTCCTTGTTGCTCTTGGTGCTGCTCTTAAACAGGTTGCACCTGTCCAACGCTGTTGAGGCTTCGGCTCAAATACAGCAGAGCATTTTTCTACACTGTTCGATCAACTTGTATCCAGTCATTCTAAGTTGTCCAGCTCAGATGGATTACTCTTTCATCTGGACTGTCATGGTCTGGGTGAGTCCTTGGGTTTTTCCACTCAGTCACAGTTCCACCGCTGGGCAGAGTCGCTGCTTTCCTGCATGTCTCCACACCTGCTGGCAATTGAGCTGCCAGTACTTAAGACCAGCGCTCACCAGTCCTCTTCCTCTTCGCCAAGTCTTCAGCTAACCACATTATCCTGTTGTCTGCTACCTCCATCTCCTGGCAATACATGCTTTCATCCTGAAGCTGGTTTGTGCTTGGCAGCTCTTTGTGTCACAGCACCTCTCGGATTCACTCACCTGCTTGCCCTCCTGTCACAGTACTCAATCGGGCCAAAACTGCTCACTCTGACCACTCACTCCTTCTTTGCCATTCCTCCCCCTGCCAAAAGTTCAGAGCCTCCAGGTCATGTTTCCTGCCCCGTGCCCCTGTACATATCCCCTCGTCACAATCCTCTGGTGCTTTTGTAAATCAACTATTTCTCATAGTTTAGCATCACTCCTGTTTACCACCATAATTGAAGTCCCATGTTATTTCTCATAGCTCACAGTATTTGTCAGGCCCTAGAAAATAAAGTTCTGTTAATTACACTTATCCTTGTGTAACCCGGTAGAGAAAACTGCCTTTGTTATTTTTTTTCTTGTTTTCGCTTTATTTGTATAAATGTATTTTCATTATTTTATTTTGAAAAGAAGCATTTATTTTGAAAAAAGGAAGTGTGATCCTCTAGCAAACTTTATTTTTCTGTTGCCGGATCACAAGGGATAAATGCCATTTTCATTGGTTGAAGGTGGTTTTAGCCCTGTCTTCTGAAACACCAGACCATCATTTCACATGAGCTAGATCTTTTCGCACGTGGAAGTAGATGAGACAGTCCACGTGCGGAATTTTCTAACATTTTGGTGAGTTGAGCCCATGGGTTTGAAAAGTTAATAATGTGTTAGTCTGTTGCTAAAAGTTGTTTCTTCTGTTCATACCAATTCGCGAGTGGTAATTTGCTGTTTAAAAACGGTTGAAATGCTGTTTGTGGTAGAATTTGTTTAGCATACTTGAAGGATGATTGGAAAAATGTATTATCTTGCTGGTTATACCTATTAATCATAATTTCATGGTTAAAAAGAGAACAAGAAATTCATTTGTTGTTTTACATGGTTAAAATAATTTCATGTATAACGAGAGATATATTCAAAGCATGCATGTAATGTATTACTGTGGAAATGTGAAAGAAATGTGAAAAGAGATAAAGAACTAAAGCTATAGCTGTGATACAAGAGAAGAAACGGAGCTGGCTGTGTACAATAATGTTAATATTGTTGTGCAGGTTTTTTTTTCCTTGTTCATGTGGAAGGAATTAAGATTTTGGATTCCGATGGATTCTCTCCGGATGGAGATGGCGAGCCTGAGCCCAGACTGAACTTTGCAGAGGAACTTACTCTTCTTCCTCGACGGAGACTCCCAAGTGGTAACACACAAACCACAAACGAAAGAGAAAAAGAACTAGACTAAGAGTTTTTGACTTGACAAATGACCAAAGATAAAAAGACAATTGAATATTGAGCTCAAACGACTATTTTTGGGGTTATTTTTGTTTTACCGGCTTATTCTTATTCTTATTATTGCTATTATTATCATTACTACTGTCAATGTGGAATTTGTCTTGTTTATTTCATTTTTGTGCAAAATAATAACCGTTGCTGCTCAAATTCCTGTCTCCAGCCATTTCATTCTGTATTCGCCTCGCTTTCTATTGTAGCCCTGCCGAACCTAGCAACTGGTCCGTAGTTGGCTGTCCTAAACTATTTAAAATGAGTCAGTGGTTACACTTGCCTCTGAGTATGATCTGCATTTGAGTCTGGTTGTCGAGTTCGGCCTTGGCCGTGACATGGACTATGTAAATCTGTTCTTGATGTTGTTGCTTCTCTAAGCTTTGAAATGATCCCTTTTCACATCTGTTTCAGTGGTGGTCTTTAAATCCAGGATAAAAACCATTTAAAAACTATGATTGGAACATCTATACACATGTAAAATCAGGAAGTCTCACCTTTTGGTTTTCTGTGAACACATCGTCTCACCAGCAGAACCAGTAACACCAGTAGAACCACAACACACACTGATCCAACACATGACAACACATAGAGAACAGGAGAGGCGAGTGATGGAGGAAGAGTGATGGAGGTGGATCCAGGTGGAGGTGTGGTGGTTTGTTCCCCTAAATAAAGCAAACACAGTCATTAAGTTGTCGTCACATTGTGAATGTTGAAAGCTGCAGAAACACAGACAGGTGAGTGTGTCACCTGTGACAGTGATCCAGCTGGATGGAGACTCTCCATGACCGCTGATGTCACACTTGTAGAGGCCTTCATCAGACCTGGAAACATGCTGGATGGTCATGTGACCTGTAGGCTGCTTCCTGATGAGGGAGCCATCTTTATAGAAAGCAGCTGGGAGGTTGGAGGGAGTGGTCTTTGTTTTACAGAGCAGAGTGACGTCATCTCCCTCCATCACAGGGAGGACAGGACTCTGCAGGATCACTGATCCACCTCAACACAGAGACAAACTACAGCATTTCATCCATTTACACACAGCTTCATCAACACTAACTCCACACACTCAGCTTACCAGTGACTGTCAGGTTAACCATGTTACTGATGGTACCCTCTCTGGACTCACACCAGTAAACTCCACTGTCCCATGTGGTGCTGTAGCTGATGCTACAGGAGGAACCAGTTGGTTTTCCCCACCCATCTGTACACTGACTCCTGTGTTGTTTGCTTGTGTTTCTCCTCAGAGTCCATCCAGCAGAGCTGTCGTCCTCCTCACAGCTCAGAGACACAAAGTCTCCTTTAAAGAACTGAGAGCTGCCGGGACTCACAGTGAGACGAGCTGTGAGGGTTAAAATGAGAAAAATACATTGGAAGACAAATAAATAAAGATATTGGATTTGTTATACTTATAATTCTCTAATGAATCCTTCATTTCATCAGTTTATATGAGATCCATTGTGAAACATGAACCCAATCAGGTCATATCAGTGAGCATTTCTCAGGTTTAAACTGTGACAGAAGAAGGTTACTGACCTTGGTTTGTTGTGCAGCTCAGCAGTGAGATCAGAACTAAAGAGAAATGACACTCAGGTTGATTTGAGGTGAACATAACGAACAACTCCACACAAACAGCACCAACAACTGTGCCTCTATGAGGCCTCTGTGTTATTACTTTTTTTGTTAATGGTTACATTCTTTCTTAGCAACATCCAAAGATTTCTGGAGTAATTGTTTTACTGGCATAAGATAACAACTCTTCATTTTCCTCGTAAAAAACTGGGTACACAAGACTAAATTTTAATTAAAACATAACACCAACTGTGGCCATCAGTGTCAGCTTATAGACCTTCTTGGTGTCAGATGTAGTCTTGAGCAGTCTTGTAGGAATGGGCTCTAAAAGACGCATTGATGGTTTGGAGGATGTAATTACTGAAATTACTGAACTCAAAAAATATCACTTGGAGAAAAATTGTCTAAATAGATATCAGTGGTGTTGAAAGTAGTTATAGTACATTTATTTTTGAACAACTCCATGAAGTTACTAGATAACATTAAAGAAATGGAAATCAAGAGAGCTCAAGAGCGCTGACTTTTTGTCAGCCTGACTACAGTCATAAAATTTCTGGTTGTTCTTATTTTCTTCAAATCTTTCTATAACCAAGATGTGCAGTAAGATGTTTTAACTTTATTGATGACTTGTTTGTTTGTTTGTAAATAAAGCAGCAAACTACTTTTGCAGGCTAAATGACAATCTTCCAAATTAGTGAGACACCACTTCCTCTCCAGCGCACACATTATCTGTTTTAAGTTGGACATTTGAAATTTATACCAGGGAGTCAAGCACTTCTAAATTTGAGGCTTTCTTTTTCACGGGAGTTACAGTATCCAGAGTCATATATAATAAGGAAGTAAATGTAAGATAAACGACTATTATTGCAGTAGCCTTCAGGTAGCTGCTCTTCTCTGTGTGGCTACAAAGCATTGAAGAAAATAACATAATTGAATGAAAACTCTCACAAAGACATCTACTGTGATGAAATCTGTTCAGCTTTTCACTGCCTGCTGTGTTTCCTCGACTCCTGAGCAAAGATAAAGAGTCAGTTCAGACCTGGGCCCTGTTTCCGGTTTAGTGCAAACTCTGAGTAAGTATACCCTGAGTTAACGAAAACTCTGGGTTTTCGGTTTCACAAAGCGAGTTTAGATTAATTCTGAGTGAGTTACTATGACGACACACTCCGTGAAGCTAACCTGCCCCCTAGCAGGTTTACTTCAACTAACCCTGACGTTCTCCGCCTCTTTATCAGAAACCTGACTGTAGGAAGTGTCAGACATGGCGTGCCCCTTCCTTGAAGAGCCAGTAGATGTTGAAGCCCAAATTCTCCGCAGAGCTCTCCGCCGGGAGAGAGTGATTAGAGCGCGTTTGGACATTTTATCATTTTCTGATGATTTTCTGTGTGAACGTTACCGTTTTTCAGCACAATCTATAATTTATTTGAATAACATCCTCAGGCCTAATATTGCTCATGTGACACATCGCGGACATTCTCTCAGTTCTGTACATATTATTTGTATTGCACTTCGGTTTTTTGCAAACGGGAGCTTTCTGTATAATATTGGTGACGCTGAGCACGTTTCCAAGGCTACCATCTGTCAGGCAGTCAGGAATGTTACAGTTGCACTGAAACGTCTCCTGTACTCGTCTGTGGTGTTCCCCGGTCATAGACCCACAAGATTTATCAAAGAGGGATTCCACAAAATTGCAGGTAGCAGGATGAACAAAATTTAATACATGATGTGGTGATACTTGAACTACTACTTAAATTGTACATTTATTTTCAGGGTTCCCAGGCGTGATTGGCTGTATAGTAGGGGTGCAACGATATTCGTATCGATATTGAACCGTTCGATACAGTGCTTTCGGTTCGGTACGCATATGTATCGAACAATACAAAATTTGTAATTTATTTTATCAACTTTCCTTCTGACGATGCTGTCTGTGTTGAGCGCTCAGTGAATCTGCGTTCAACTACTCCGCCTAGGCTGCACTGTCGAGCGCAGATCCATTGAGCGCTCAACACAGACAGCATCATCAGAAGGAAGAGCGGAGTGCAAGCTAGCGAGACAGAAGTTAAGCTCTCCTTGCAACATGGCAAATTGAACCTCCCCGACCCTCATTCAGATGTGGCGTTTGGAATTATTTTGGTTTTCATGTGACGTATGACCCTGAAGGTAAGCGCGTCATGGACTAAAGTAAAACAGTATGTTGGATGTGCCACGCAATGCTCAATTACATGGGTGGGAGCTAGTGTGTTAGCGCAGTTAGCTTGTTTTTTTTTTTTTTTTTTTTAAATGACATCAGAAACAGCAGTATGCGACATTACGTGATGGCAGAGCTTCAGTTCATCCTTTGTCATTTTTTTTTTTTTTTTTATAAATAGGACAGGGGGAATGAATGAGAGAAAGAGGGGGAGAGAAAGAAAGAAAACCAAAGGGGAGAAGAGACGCTGAGAGGGGGGGGGGAAGAGAGAGAAAAAAAAAAAAGAACTCCTGGGTCACCTGTATGGAGAAAAAAAACAAAACAAACAAAAAAAACAAACAGAGGAGACAGCAAACAACAAAGAGCAACATAATAATAGAGAAAACACAGCACCATCACAATAAACTAGCTAGTCATAGATATCAATATTTACTAAATAATAAACGATATTGTGCAGCACACAAGATAGACAGCGCACAGTGTGCTTTGAGGCAGCAGCCAAGAAAGCTTTAGTCCGCGTCTGTGAATACCCATGTGTGCATACCTGTGTGGATCAGCATGCTTGCATTCCAAAGGTTTCTCCATGTAATGATCTGCTAGGGAGTGTGGGGGGGCCACAGCCCCGTCCTCCAGGGTGTGAAGCGGGTATGGAGGAGATCAAAACTCCAGACATCCAGAGGCCCCCAGAACACAAGAGACCATGGAAGACCAACAGAGGGGCAGCCGCGCCACTGTTCCAGTAAGAGCTGAGGAGAGTCCCAGATGAGGGCTCGCCCAGCAGCCGCGGAGCAGAAGTCAGGGGGAGTTGCAGTGACGCGCCCGTGAGCTCCGCCGGCCCCCAGCTGTGCCTGAGTGACCGAGCCCCAGGCCGAGAGGCCGGGGGCACCCCACCTCCAAAGGGGCCCGAGCGAGCCCCAGGCCCCAGGCCCCGACAAGCGGCCGCCAAGGAGTGAGCCGGTGTGTACCCGGGCGCCCACCCCCAGACACAAAGAACCACCAACACACCGACACCTGAGGGAGTCCGCCACCGGCAGGGGAAGTGGTGGTGGGTGGAGATAGGCCTCCAAACCTTGGAGGGCCTGAGGTGTCCCCAGCGCAGTTAGCTTGTTAACGTGTTGGCCGTCCAGCCCCATGCACGGGGCGCTCGTTAACGGAGATTTGCCGTGTTGTGGCGTTAACGTCATTTCAACGAGATTTACGCTGATAGCACTAGTGGGAACACAACGAATATGACTGCACATTTACGCCGACATCATCCTAGTGCAAAGACAAGTGGAAGCAGACAAAAACAACAAGCATGCATGCTACAAACTTTACCCGAGTCATTTAGACAGCCGTTAGCACATGATTCTCCTTATGGGGACCTGACATGTTTAATATGCTGCTGAGAATATAGCCCAGAAGAAGCGTATAATATAGCTTTTATTTTGGAAAGAGCCATTTCTCTGTAATAAACTCTCTTTTCCAAAGATGAGTGATTCCTCAATCAGATACAGGGCTCGCAAAATCGCTAGCCCCAATCGGGGCCAAAATCTACCTCTAAAATCTGTTCCAAAATCTATCTCTGCCCTGCCTGTCGGGCTATCGTAGGAAGGAAAAATATATGTCAATGCTTTTGCATTCTTTCGGAAATGTAGCTGGGTAATTATGTCATTGGCATCGGTGAGCCACTGTCAATATGTGACATATTGAAATCGCGTTTGAATTTGCGCTTGTTTTTTGCTTTCACTTTGCAATTGCGCGAACTGTGTATAGAGAGCGACAGCACTGATTGGTGAGTGATGATAATTTGCTGACACCGTCTTATCAATCGTTAGCTTACTATGCAAACATGACAAGTGAAATCTCCCGCAGCAAGCTTAAACATGTGAGAGGTTGATCGCTGAGCGTTATGTGAGTGCGCGTGTAAAAGCAGCAGGACATATATTTTAGTTCTGCTGAGCCAAATAAGACAGGTCAGGGTGAAGAAGTGACAGCCAAAGAAAAGCTTACCACAAAACGGAAAAGTTATGACAAATCAGACTATAAGGCAAAAAGAAAAAGTGCAGCTTTATGGTTTCATGGACAAAAGAATTTCTGTGGCTGCAATATGATGAGCTAAATAACCAGGGGTGCACATAAGTGGTCCACAGGTGCGCATTCGCTGTCAAAATAAAAAAGATAAACAAGATAAGAAGTTGCAACGCGTGTTTGCGTACATAAGATTTTCAGGAGGAGGACAGACATTTGTTTAGAACTCTTAAAGATGTCGAAGAAGCAAGCTCCTTTAAGCAATTACTGTGATGTTCCTCCACCTCCAAAGAAATGTCAGAAGGAGTCCGAACCACAAAAGAAGCACGTATTCTCGGAAAAGTAGTTGCAGGAGGTGAGCTGGCTTCAAACAAATGATGAACGCACAGAGATGTGGTGCGGAATGTGCCATGAAAATTTAATAAATGACAAATTAAAAAGGCATGAACATTTTTTTTTGTATCGAAAAAATATCGAACCGTGACACCAAAGTATCGAACCGAACCGAACCGTGAATTTTGTGTATCGTTGCACCCCTACTGTATAGATGGCACTCACATTCCAATCATTGCTCCTTCAGTAAATGAAGGAGACTATGTGAACAGGAAGTCTTTCCACAGCATTAATGTACAGGTACATAGTTCCCTGTAGCATTTCAAACTAACAAATTATTTCATTATAGTAATGGATGCTAATTTGTGTTCTCTGCACTGTGAAGATCATATGTGATGCTGCCAACATTATCACAAATGTGGAAGCCAACTGCTCAGCCTCTGTGAGTGGTGGTGGTGGAGGACATCCACCTGTTTTTCGGGCCTCCGTTTTTTTTCTAGTGGCCATAACGGGTCACATTTGAGCATACAGAGTAAGCAAATATGTACTTGTAATGTGCTCAGATAATTTTAATAAGTGCTTACAGAAAGAAAATTAATGTAGCCTCTAACTGCAATTGATTTACATAGGACAAACAGACCAAGCACTATGGCTTATAATACAATTACACCTTACCTGTTTGGACTATATTTTTATATTTCATTTTTACTTGCTGTCAGGAACGTTTGGGGCCTGTTGGGTTGCACCTGCGCTCACATCACATCACGAAATAAAATGTATAAAATAAAAAAATGAAATATAATAAATAACGTGTTAAATGGGTGGAATGTTTAAATTAACACTCACGCATTGACTCTATGTTTTGCCATGCATGCTCCCTTTCTTTTGCAGCTGAGGCTGTGTTACTTTTTCCCCGCAAAATTTGCATGTTATCGGCATATGCTGCCATCAGAATTTCGGCCTCAAGCGCTGTAAGATACATTGACCGCGCCTTCTTTCCCTCCGTCTCCATGGTGACTCGCTTAATCTGTGCTCCACTAATCAGGGCTTTATGTATCCTCGTGCGCGCGCTTAATTTGGGGTTAAAGCAACTCCGCGTTGATTGAACTAATTGTTATCAGCCTTTCTGAAACCGAATATTTTGAGTTGGACAGTTCGGGGTTACTCAACCCCGTGTATCATTTTTAACTCTGAGTTTTCTAAACCGGCTTCCTGAAATAGGGCCCTGGGGTCCGTTCTTCGTACCTCGCTAAGTAAGTTAGCTGGATTTGATTGTTGACGATTTCGCGTGATCTTGGATCGTTCGGTTCTCCGAAGCTCATCCGGGACTTGCTGTCATAGCAACAGAGCCGTAAGCGTAAACCTGCTCGAGAGCGATTAGATCGCGGCCACTCAGGTATGTCCGCTTCATTTATACGAAAGCAACAGCGATATTTTACCACTGTTTTCCCATAAATAAATATTATCAATGTAACTAAAGATAATGCAGTACTTGATTCTTTTATTGATTTCATACAGATACATACAGGTCATTTCCTAAAAAAAGGGAAATGTACTATTAACATTCTATTACATGTATGTGATTATTACTAGAGATGGACCGATCCGATATTACGTATCGGTATCGGTCCGATACTGACCTAAATTACTGGATCGGATATCGGAGAAAAATAAAAAATGTAATCCGATCCATTAAATATCACGAAAGCACCTCACAAAACTTGCAACACGCCATAACTCACCTCAGAACGTTAGCACTCGGAGCAGTATGCATCACGTGATAGAGCGGCTGTGGCATGCGGGACCTGTCGGTGGTCTGGATAGCATGTGGAGCTTCGCTAGCAACCCGGCATTTCATCTCCGACAAAGTTATCCCCGAGAGAAGTAAAGCAAGTGTGTAAGTCCATCTCTGAATGTTTGTAAAGCATTCCTGCGTTAAGCTTAACAAGCGATATATGGAGCGACTGCCTCTTCTTGCTGCTACTTCAATCATGAAACTGCTTAACGATCAGCTGATCGGCTTTTCTGTTGCGAGTCCGTCTCTCTTGTTTGCTTTTGGTCCACTTTGCACCAGAAAGAGGAAACCAGCGGCTGAACAACAGCAGCACGTTTAAGCTTGATAAGCTGTTGTTAGAATTTATTTAATATTTCTTTCTACACCAGGATCTTTTTCTACGTAGCTGACGGCTGTAACTGTGCAGGGGCGGATCTAGCAAAGTTTAGCCAGGGGGGCCGATAGGGCATGAACAGGGAAAAGGGGCACAAAGACACACTTTTCTTTATTCTCATTTAAAATGTCTAGCTTTTAATAAATAATTATCCGAATCTTACACCCAAAGTTTTAATTTGATGTAAAAGGAATAGAAGTCCATTACTGTATATAGTAACTATTAAGTCTAATATATATACCCTAGTAAGCTATAGTACTTTTTCCTTTGGGAAGGTACCATCTGTGCAGTCTGCAATTTTGCTGAAGAAAGATGTTGAATCTATTTAATATTTCTTGAAAAATAATTGATTTCTGTGCATTTTTTTTCACACTGCATCAAATTAAGGTTGATTACGTCGATTAAGCATCATGAGGTGGAGCGTGAGGGGTGGTTCCCTATTTTTTATTTATTTATTTTTGTTGTTGCTGGGAGTTGGAACCCTATTAGTTAGGTTGCTTAATATTTACGCTAAGTACTCTTTAAAATACCAGAATAGGGAGGATGGTGTAGGTTTAAGTTTATTAGATTGATCAGTATTGC
The DNA here is from genome assembly GCF_057382095.1 of Aulonocara sp. 'chitande type north' Nkhata Bay. Lineage (NCBI taxonomy): Eukaryota > Metazoa > Chordata > Actinopteri > Cichliformes > Cichlidae > Aulonocara > Aulonocara sp. 'chitande type north' Nkhata Bay. The sequence continues at coordinate 15,718,120 of NC_141346.1, forward strand.
TGAACTATGAAACATTTTTTTTTGCATACAGGTATAACAGAATAGCTTTAGTGTAGTTGTTGTTTTAAACTTGAGTATGAACTTATACAAAATTCAGCAAGATATTTAAAAAAAAACAGTTTTGTTGATTAAAAAACACTATATCGGATTCATATCGGTATCGGCAGATATCCAAATTTATGATATCGGTATCGGTATCGGACATAAAAAAGTGGTATCGTGCCATGTCTAATTATTACAGATGCAATTCATATTTCAGAGTAGTAATAGTAAATTACTTCGTGTAATCAAGATGAGAGACCACGGCTATAAAAGCGAAGGTGGATTTGGGAAGTCTGTCCTAGCCATGTCCTGTCCGTATACGCAAGCAACCCATTGCAGAAGGTGCAAGATTGATAAGGAGAGTTTTCAGAATTCAGCGTATATTGCGGGATAGACAGAATCCTTTAGCTTAGCGCGACAGTGTGCTCATAGAGAGATATCGATTTTCCCGTGAGGGTATTATTTACTTAACCAACTTGTTGACGAGGGGGTGCAGGACCACCACCTGTCTTTTTTTGCTCTGCCCTTTTCTTGGTTGCTGTTATAAACAAACAAACAGATTATTTCAGGGTCTCTTTTCAAGAGACTAAAAGCAATATAAGTGATAAATATTACCATTCTGTAGAATATTCTTATATTTCACTTTTACTTGTTCCCATGTTCTAGTGGGTCCTGTTATGGCTCTAATGTGAAAGAGGATATAATGTAATATAATATAATATGATATAATATAATATGCTGCCGAAAAATACTGAGCGCGCTCCTTCGACATTTTCGCCGACCAATCAAAGGGTTGCCGATCAATGTTTCTACTATCGATGCGTAGCCCCTGTTAAGCCACCCAGTGATCTCACATTACTTCATCCAGCTATACTAATCGTCAACAACAGGTGTGTTCGGAGAACCGGAATAGCGAGCTCAAAGTTAGCGCGATGATTTGATCTTGGATGTAGTAAGCGAGGTACGAAGAACGGACCCCTGCAGTTGGTCCTCGTGGTGTTTTGAACTTGAATTCAGCCTGATTTGTTTTTCATGTCTTCTCCTCCATCATCAGTTATCAGGAGAGCAGACAGTCAAAGTACAAGAATTCAAACAAACACAGAGATTCTACTTACAGAGCAGACACAGCACAGATGTTTCCTTCATCGTCCTTCTCACTCATTTGAGCTTTATTTCATTTCTGTCACTGACACCAAGTAAAGCCCGCCCTCTTCCTCCTGCTCAGAGGAAGAGGGCGGGCTTTACAGTGTGCAAACATGAGGCAAACAAAGTGTGGGTGAACTTTTTTACTTGTAAACAGGAAAAAAAATATTTTAAAAGTGTCATTGGTCCAGGGTCTTTCACTCAAAGCTTTTTAACACAGTCCTCTCTCGTGACATCTGGTGGCAAAAAACATGAGGAACAGTTTGAATCTACAATTTAATGTGTACTGTTTCATTATGGCTGCCCACTCTACAGAGCAGAGTTCACAATTCTGTTTGAAAGTCAGCCTTGTGTTGCTTTGAACATGTATTGTTTCGCATAAAAAAAATTATGTCTAATTGCTTAAAAATAAATGTTGTCAATAAACTTCTTTAAAAATGTGCCATGGTGTGCCATGCTCAGTCACAAGCAAAGTCCTTTGCTTGTGACTTCTTGATGTTGGTAAATACAATAGATGAAAATACATAATAAAGATTTAATATACATATAATAATGTACAACACATTATGGAGTATGCTTCTGCTTCGAGGTCCTGCCTCCATCCTGACACAGTGCTTCTGAAGCACTGTGTTGTTTTTATTGACACACGTGCCAGAGCATTCAGCTTCACGTCGCCTATGACTAGTTAAAGTTTTCCATGTCTTTCATTAGTTTTTTCTTATTTTAGGTTATCATTTAGTTTTTCACCTTTCTTCGCCTGTGCTTTTGTTATTGTGGTAGTTATCAGCTAAAAGAAATATCTCACTTTTTCTTAAACTTTCGTCCTGTCTCTCGTGTATCTGCTTTTGGGTCCGATCCTCAGACGCATTGGCCATTCCAGCCATGACAAAAAGTATAACTATAAATACACAGCAGTTCCTTGTTCTTTAATCGGTTTGATTTTATTGATCTGTAGTTTGGTTGCTGAACAAATCCATGTCCATGTAGTGGACGTCCCCCTCAGTGAGAGGCAGATACAGTGGGGCAAAAAAGTATTTAGTCAGCCACCGATTGTGCAAGTTCCCCCACCTAAAATGATGACAGATGTCAGTAATTTGCACCAGAGGTACACTTCAACTGTGAGAGACAGAATGTGAAAAAAAAATCCATGAATTCACATGGTAGGATTTGTAAAGAATTTATTCGTAAATCAGGGTGGAAAATAAGTATTTGGTCAATAACAAAAATACAACTCAATACTTTGTAACATAACCTTTGTTGGCAATAACAGAGGTCAAACGTTTACTATAGGTCTTTACCAGGTTTGCACACACAGTAGCTGGTATTTTGGCCCATTCCTCCATGCAGATCTTCTCGAGAGCAGTGATGTTTTGGGGCTGTCGCCGAGCAACACGGACTTTCAACTCCCGCCACAGATTTTCTATGGGGTTGAGGTCTGGAGACTGGCTAGGCCACTCCAGGACTTTCAAATGCTTCTTACGGAGCCACTCCTTTGTTGCCCGGGGGGTGTGTTTTGGATCATTTTCATGTTGGAAGACCCAGCCTCGTTTCATCTTCAAAGTTCTCACTGATGGAAGGAGGTTTTGGCTCAAAATCTCACGATACATGGCCCCATTCATTCTGTCCTTAACACGGATCAGTCGTCCTGTCCCCTTGGCAGAAAAACAGCCCCATAGCATGATGTTTCCACCCCCATGCTTCACAGTAGGTATGGTGTTCTTGGGATGCAACTCAGTATTCTTCGTCTTTCAAACACGACGAGTTGAGTTTATACCAAAAAGTTCTACTTTGGTTTCATCTGACCACATGACATTCTCCCAATCCTCTGCTGTATCATCCATGTGCTCTCTGGCAAACTTCAGACGGGCCTGGACATGCACTGGCTTCAGCAGCGGAACACTTCTGGCACTGCGGGATTTGATTCCCTGCCGTTGTAGTGTGTTACTGATGGTGACCTTTGTTACTTTGGTCCCAGCTCTCTGCAGGTCATTCACCAGCTCCCCCCGTGTGATTCTGGGATCTTTGCTCACCGTTCTTATGATCATTTTGACCCCACGGGATGAGATCTTGCGTGGAGCCCCAGATCGTGGGAGATTATCAGTGGTCTTGTATGTCTTCCATTTTCTGATGATTGCTCCCACAGTTGATTTTTTCACACCAAGCTGCTTGCCTATTGTAGATTCACTCTTCCCAGTCTGGTGCAGGTCTACAATACTTTTCCTGGTGTCCTTCGAAAGCTCTTTGGTCTTGGCCATGGCGGAGTTTGGAGTCTGACTGTTTGAGGCTGTGGACAGGTGTCTTTTATACAGATGATGAGTTCAAACAGGTGCCATTCATACAGGTAACGAGTGGGGGACAGAAAAGCTTCTTACAGAAGACGTTATAGGTCTGTGAGAGCCAGAGATTTTCCATGTTTGAGGTGACCAAATACTTATTTTCCACCCTAATTTACGAATAAATTCTTTACAAATCCCACCATGTGAATTCATGGATTTTTTTTTCACATTCTGTCTCTCACAGTTGAAGTGTACCTCTGGTGCAAATTACTGACCTCTGTCATCATTTTAAGTGGGGGAACTTGCACAATCGGTGGCTGACTAAATACTTTTTTGCCCCACTGTATGAGCTGAAACACAGGAATCGAACCAGGGACGCTGCTGTTATGGAGCTGAACTGGAACCATTCAGACACTGAGGCCCTCTGAACACATTTTAATTACAGCTGTGCAGAGACACACTGATGACTGACTGGAACACTATGATTCACATTTTACATTAACACCATCCTCACACATGGTTTATATATGACCACTAGAGCATAACATTGAATCAACAAGAGCAGCACTAATGTTTCTATAGCTTGTTATGAATATAATTAACATGCTAACCATGTGCTGTCTGAAATATAATGGCTGCATTTTACTCACTTCTGAATATAAATAACTGAGACCCCAACAATCAAATAACTTCCTTTGAGTGAGCACTTGGCGACAGTGGTAAGGAAAAACTCATTTAACAGGAAGAACCCTCCAACAGAACCAGGGTCACGTAGGGGTAGACAGCTGCCTTGATTGGTTGGGGGTGAGGCAAAGAAGACGGGGCAAAAGAATTGCTGTGGAAGGATGCCAGAGATTGATAATGACTAAATCGATATTAGATATTAATGTGCTGAATTGGAACCACAAACTAATGTGAATCAAGTTAATCTGTTTTGACACATCTAAAAGTGCTGCAGCATCAAGATAGCCCCAAATAACTTGATGCTTTCTTGTAGGAGTGCCTGTAACTCAGGAGGAAGAACAGGTTATGTACTAATTTGAAGGTTGTTGGTTTAATCCCTGTCTGATCCAATATACTGAACCCCAAGTTGCTCCCAGTGTCTTCATTGGAGTGTGAATGTTATTTAGAATGCTCTCTCCTACATGTAGAAGAAAAGTGTTTGGGTTGTGAAGCATATTTTATAAAGTACTATATGTAGAATACCACTAAATAAAAATAACAAAACTCACTTTTTGCCTATTCTGTGTATTTATCAGCCCTGGATTAATAAGATGGTACTTGCAGTCCAGTAAGACTGGAAACATTTTCCAGGATGGCACATTCATATATGACATCATCAACAGAGCGTTCCTCCAGGTGAGCTAGTAGAGTTTCTGTTCATGTCTTTTGTCACGGTTTGGTATGGCAGACCGTGGGGGGTGTAGGGAAGGAGGACCCAGGCGCGGTGCTCTGTGTGCGAACAGTGCGTTTATTTACAGTGTGTGGTACAAAACAACAATAAATCCCCGTGTTTTCCCCAGACTCCCGTGTCGTGTCCTCCTAGTGCTCTCTGCTCCTGTGTCTGCACTCCCGGTGCTCGCTGCTCTTCAGGCCTTCCACGCTCCTCCTGCAGGAAACAATAGCGGCAGCTGTCAGGACACTAAACAATGGCAGGCATGCACTTAACAACAAAACCTAGACTGGGTGACTAACGTAGAGTCTCAAGCAATGATCCCACACCAGTGGGAGCTCCAAGACTCTCTTAAGTAGCTCCCCCGATGAGGCCTGATCAGCAGCAGGTGTGTGGTTTCGGGTGTGGCCCGTCCCCTAGCAGGGCCACACCCCCAGGCCTGACGGCGCCTATAAACGAGTGCTCAGACACACAGCCACCCACACACACATATGTACAAGCATAGAAAAGAAGGGGGAGCAACACCAAAAATACATAATATAACAGGTCCATGACTGCCCAGGGGTCCTGGGTCGCCCAGTCCAAGGACCCTGACATCTTTAAAGATGTTGTTAAAAAGCTGTCATCTCACTAAGGACACAAATGAAGGAATCGCCTAGGAAAAATGAGAAACTATAGCTTCTTATAAAATTGACAAGTAATTTGAAATAGTTATCTATGAAAATTATGAAGTTACCAAAGTATTTCACATTTTATTTGACAACACAGATTGTTTGAATGAAATTCTGTTTGTTCATTCAAACATAACACCAGGACAAAAAGCATCTTTAGTTTCTTAATGGGAGGACAGGCTTATTTTATATTATTAGATATAACTAAATACATTTCCATTGCTATTCGGATGACACCCAGTTATATTTGTCTTCCAAGCAAGATGACAGAGTATAGTTAGTTATAATTTAGAACTTTGAGTCTTATAAAAGTCAATTAAAAAAAAAACAACTTTTATTTAGTTTGACCTTGAAAAACTTTTCTGTTGACTCTATTTGACTCATAAAGAATACGATCTGTTTTGTAAATCTTGGTCATTTTACATTAAAACAAAATGATGACACCACAGTAGCCACGCCTATCCCTCTGATTATCACATGCAAAGCAGCTATTTTTCTGTAACTTAAAGTGTTACCAGTAGATGGCAGCAGACTTTAAATGACTTATGGCCATTTCAAGCTTCACTGACAAGATTAGTAGGAGGAGCTCTGGGCTGGTTCAGATTTTGAGATCCTGAGTCACATGTTCGTGAGTTTGTTGTTTATCAGCCATTATCATTTAAGCTCTGCTTTTAATCTGAACTACTGAGTGTGACACTGTACGGGAAAAAAAATTAAGACGGACTTTTGCGAGATCTCGCAAAACTAACTCGGGATCTCGCAAAAATTTTGCGAGTTCTCGCACAACAAACTCGGGATCTCGCAAAACTTTTGCGAGATCTCGCAAAAGTTTTAGCCGCATTCTTCCCGTTAGCTCAAGACCTACTACAGCCGGGAGGAACACCGCTTTCCCGGCAAATCGTGCCTCGACCTCCCGGTCGGCTTCGCGCCGGCGTCCGTAGAATGCGGCTAAAACTTTTGCGAGATCCCGAGTTTGTTTTGCGAGATTTCGCAAAACTTTTGCGAGATCCCGAGTTTGTTTTGCGAGATCTCGCAAAAGTCCGTCTTAAATTTTTTTTCTCCCATGTCCCCTACGGGGCTCCGTAACACTGAATGCTTCACAGGAACATTGGAAATAAATAATAGGCAGATAAACACTTATCATTGATAAGACTGACTCCCTTCCATTCTTATAAGTTTGTGATGAATCACAACAGAAAAAATATCCATGTAGTCCAATTGCATCTGTTCAATTTGCCTAATTTGATTTAACTAACAGTCAATATTCCTCTGAATTTTGAATGTGCAATCATAAAAAAAACAAGAACTCACAATTAGAAACCTGATACCAGAGAGTTTTATTTAATTTTTGCTTTTAAAATTTAACAAAAGGAATCATTGTCGTGTCAGTGGCTGCTTTTGGTTTCTGGGTGACAAAGGAAACAAAGTCATTCTCAAACACATACATCCTCTACTCAATCATTTCTGTGCAACCACTGAATGATGACTGAGTGTGGTTCTGGTTTAATGCATATTCTTTGTTATCTGCACTGATAATCAGTGAAGTGTGATGTTCCATGTGATACACTGGTGAAATACACAGAACAAAACCATAAAAATAGAGTGACAGCAAAAGTTTCTTAATCCTGAGGAGAAATATTACTCCAAGAGCAACAAACATAAATGAAATATTTAAAAAGAAACAGTTAAGTGACCATAAATAGAAAAAAAAGGTGATATAATGTCCTCTGGTCTGAAGTACTGGGAGACCAGTTAGAGAACAGTAGCTGGACATCAGTGGTTGGACTGGTGGACTACTTCAGTGAAGAGTAGACGACGTCTGGCTCTGGTTTAAAGTCTGAACACAAACACACACAGTTCAAACAACAGGAAACATGATTACAAGCTTTGTAGTTTAACCAAGACCTCCAATCTCCACCTCTCTGCATCACACACAGTCCCAGTTCAGACTTTACTGGGAACCAGCTCAGATCACAGAGCTTTTTGAAGTTCCCAAAAGTCAAACTGGAACCCAAAGACATGAAACAAACTCTCACATTCACACTTACGTTCGGTTTGAAATCACAAATTAAAATAAACCCATGGATGTCTTTGGACTATGCAAGAGAACATGCACATCCACACATAAAAGCACATGGATTTTAACTTGTTACCTTTCTGCTGTTAGGAAATACTGCTAACCATCACAAAACTGCAACCCTGGGGGATAATCATTATTAGCTTATATAGAAACAGGACCAGGCTGCTGTCAGAATCTGCTTTTCCTGCTGTGCAAAATAGTTTTTACCTCTCAGATGTAACAGGCTGATGGGGTATTGTTGTCACCCTGGCGGGCGGACAGTGTGGACACCTAATTTTGTGAATGTGATAATTTGAGCAGGGTGGCATATGAGCTTCAAATTGATACCATAGACACATCTACTGACACTCTTGGATCAGTTCAGATCTCAGTATCATTAACCTCCAAGGTCAAGATCAGAGGTCAAGTTTTCTTCAGCTGTTGCTTGTAAATGCAACAACTGGAGGACAAGGTGACAGGATTTTGAAAGGGATACCACAGGTGTGACTATCAGGAGGCTGTTTTGTTTGTAGTCAGTCAGTCAATCCAATTAGATTTACAAAATGTCTTTAAATCTTACAAGTTATGTAACATCAAACTCTTCACTGTTGTTTCAAGAGAAGGAGGACAGCACCTCTATCATTGATCTAACGTTTTTCTGTCCATGTCTCTTTTTATAGGAACAGGTTTTTTGTTTTTATATATTATGTGTTTGCTTTTTTTGAAATGAGAAGTGTGAGTGTGATATCCTTCACAAATCTGAGATCTGAACTTGGATCGTGTTGTGGTTGTGTTAGCTTAGGTTAGGAGGATGCCTGGAAGCAGAGTGACCTTTATCCAAAGTTAAAGTAAAGAGCAGTTTTACCTGGGCCTTCTTTGTTCTGATGGCTGGTAAGTGATGTCTTCAGTTCTCACTTCTGAATAGACTGCAGCTGAATACATAATAAAACACATTAGGTACAACTACTACATCTAACTTTATTTTATTATTATTTGTATTACAATGTTTTTAATCTTGCATCATGAAAACTTTAACTGACATCTCTTTAAACAAATCAGCACCTTTGTACAGTTTCTTTTTCTCTGCTGAGAAACACAGACTGACCACAAAGAACTGCTGAGAGTTTCTGAGAATAACAAGGTGGACGACCACAAAGCTGCCATCTCTTTCAAAGCACATTGACTCTCTTCACCACAGAGCTCAAAGTAAACATGTTCTCACAACACGACCACTGTTAAGTGCCTTGAGGCAACTGTTGTTGTGATTTGGTGCAATATAAATTAAATTGAATTGAAATGAATTTTTATCATCAATGAGTTGATGGTCTGTGTGCAGAGTTTAGAGAAATGCTTTTCCAAGTTATGTCTCCAAGTTCCTTTCTGTGTTTAGAATGAGCAGCTCAGTGTTGAAACAGCTGCAGCTGAAGTGTTTTCTTTCTATCAGAAACAGGATGCTGGACGACTGCAGAGCTGTTAGCTTCAGTTAACCACAGACCACAAACACACAGTCCAGCTCACAGTGAACAACACTCAGTAAGTACAGTATGAAACACACATGGTAACATTCGTCTAAATTAGCCAATGTTTAATAAAAGGACACAGATTATAATAAAGGTGTGAACTTAATTGTTATGACTTCAGGCTTTTGATCAAAAATAGTTTTACTGTTACAATAATTTGCATTTCTACACTTCTGATCATCCCTCACTGCTTCATAATGTCCTCAAAATTCATCATATCACCAAAGTCATGAACAGTCTTCATGGACTAAATCTAATTCTACCTCCAGTCAAACACTCAGCAGCAGTCTTATATTGGGTCTGAGCAGAAATGCGAAGTTATTATATAAACTCTGCCTAAATGAAAGGGAAACAACAAGGGCAGATGCAGAATCACCAGACACCATCTGATAAAACTTGATTCAATGGTTTGATGACTTTGTCATTGAAAATAAATAAGTAAACCACACAAGTTATACTTCTACTCTTTATGTGTGAGCTGGTCTTCTAGTAAGGATTTTCTAATAAGTCTTCATTAGAACAATAAACAGACTGAGCAGAAACTTGCAGAGGTGAAAAGAACAAGTGAAAAAAGCTGCTGTTCCTCTAATAATCACTTTCCTAAAGAAATTTATTCCCCACAAAGTAATCCAGGAAGTTACCATAAGTATATTGAATCCATCCTTACTATGATAAAAAAGAAGCTGAAACTTTCTGATGTTCATATACTTTGTGTTTAAGCTGCTGATTGGCTCTTTGAGAGCGTTGCAACCATCATGTTTGTTACTACAACTTTCAAGCAAAGTATGCCTTAAATATTTATGAATGTCCTCACATTATAAAACATACCACACATCTACTCCCAAAACACACACAGACACAAAACACTAAAAACCCAGTGAAGGAAACACAGCGATACCTCTACTTTGTATTTTGACAGCATGGTACATGACACGTGTGATGATGTCATCTTCTCCAGCTTGTTGATCTGCTGAAATTTTCCAAAATGAAAAATATTTCAAATTAAATATCTAAACAGAGATTACATTTACTCCTTTTCAAACAAATAATGGAATGATATTTTGTAATGATTGTGAAGGCACATGTTTGAAATGTTTGAAATAAAAATGAACTGAACTGAACTGAACTGAACATTTAATCAAGTCGTTACTGTGGTCATCATGAATGTGAACTTTATTCTACTAAACAAACTCAGACATGAAAGATCAGGAAGTCTGAGTCTCACCTTCAGGTTTCCTGTGAACATATCGTCTCACCAGCAGAACCAGTAACACCAGTAGAACCACAACACACACTGATACAACAAATGAAAACACAGAGAGAGGAGGAGGCGGAGGAGAGAGTGATGGAGGAAGAATGATGGAGGTGTATCCAGGTGGAGGTGTGGTGGTGTGTTCCCCTAAAATAAAGCAAACACAGTCATTAAGTTGTCGTCACATTGTGAATGTTAAAACCTGCAGAAACACAGACAGGTGAGTGTGTCACCTGTCTGTGTTTCTGCAGGTTTTAACATACCTTAATCACAGAGAGAACAGGAGGAGAGAGTGATGGTGGAAGAGTGATGGAGGTGGAACCAGGAGGAGAGGTGGATGTAGGTGGAGGTGTGGATGTAGGTGGAGGTGTGGTGGTGTGTTTGTCTAAAATAAAGCAAACACAGTCATTAAGTTGTCGTCACATTGTGAATGTTGAAAGCTGCAGAAACACAGACAGGTGAGTGTGTCACCTGTGACAGTGATCCAGCTGGATGGAGACTCTCCATGACCGCTGATGTCACACTTGTAGAGGCCTTCATCAGACCTGGAAACATGCTGGATGGTCATGTGACCTGTAGGCTGCTTCCTGATGAGGGAGCCATCTTTATAGAAAGCAGCTGGGAGGTTGGAGGGAGTGGTCTTTGTTTTACAGAGCAGAGTGACGTCATCTCCCTCCATCACAGGGAGGACAGGACTCTGCAGGATCACTGATCCACCTCAACACAGAGACAAACTACAGCATTTCATCCATTTACACACAGCTTCATCAACACTAACTCCACACACTCAGCTTACCAGTGACTGTCAGGTTAACCATGTTACTGATGGGACCCTCTCTGGACTCACACCAGTAAACTCCACTGTCATGTGGTGCTGTTATACTGATGTTACAGGAAGACTTAGCAGATGTTCCCCACCCATCTCCACACTGAGTCCTTTGTCGTCTGCTTGTGTTTCTCCTCAGAGTCCATCCAGCAGAGCTGTCGTCCTCCTCACAGCTCAGAGACACAAAGTCTCCTTTAAAGAACTGAGAGCTGCTGGGACTCACAGTCAGACGAGCTGTGAGGGTTAAAATGAAAAACTGATGATCTGATCATGTTACATGCTGTAAGAAATGTTCAAGGAACATTTTTTAATACTTCATTTCACCAGTTTTATATGTGGGATCCATTCTCAGACATGAACCCAATCAGGTCATATCAGTGAGCATTTCTCAGGTTTAAACTGTGACAGAAGAAGGTTACTGACCTTGGTTTGTTGTGCAGCTCAGCAGTGAGATCAGAGCTAAAGAGAAATGACACTCAGGCTGATTTGAGGTGAACATAAAGAACAACTCCACACAAACAGCTGACAAACACACAAACTCGTCTCTCTTACATATCTGCTCATTTTCTATTTGATGCCAAGTTTGAATTAAAAAAAAGTGTTTAAATGGTGGAAGGTCCATCCACATCCATCCTCTTAAAGACTTAACCATGAGGGAGAATAAAAGTATTTGAGTGGCCAGTAGAAAACATTTATCACCAGCTGATAAATGGTTTAGTTAGGTTATTCTGTGCTTAGTTAATATTGTGTTTTGGGTTTTTTTTGTTTTTCCCCCTATTGTGTGTAAATGGTTTGGCCAAATCATTATAAAAGCTACCCTCGTTTGTCTTTGTAATCAGGTCACTTTGTTTTGTTTAAGTTTCTGGAAATTACTTTCCGTAGAGTTATATTTAGTTGACCTCTTTTATTGGCCTGCTAAGTATGTTTTTGAATTTTGGTAATTTTGCACTTTTTGAGGGTTACAATAAAGAAAACCCTTTGTGAAGATACTTTTTGCCTGTGTCCTCTATGCTTTGGCTGCTTGGTCCCTCACAACTGGTGGCAGGTTTCTGGGACCTACCAGTTGAGGACACATTTTTGTTTTGTTTTGTTTTTTTATTTCTTTGAGGTTTTTTCACCCCCAGAAAAAAGGAAAATGCATCAGGGAGGAAAGGTGGAAAAGAAGAAAGGAGTAACTGTTCAGAAGGAAGCTGATGCTGAGGAGGAAATTGGAGTCTCTGAAATGGTGGAGAGCACTGAGGTTGAAGAAAGGGATCCATCTCTGTCAGATCTGATGTCAATATTGCAAGCTCATATGGGTCAACAGGAAGCTTGGGAAGCAAGGCAAGAAGAGGTAACTGCACGATAAGAACAAAAATTCAAAGCATTGAAACATCAGTTTCAGCTTTTACAGTTAGAGGTGCAGTCCCGGACATCACCAGTACCAGAGCTACCATTACCTACCACAGAGTCACCAGAGTCAAGGGAGCTACCTCACATTTCTAGTTCACCTCAAGCTCAAGCTGAATCCAGTCAGTCATTATCAGGTCAGTTTTCATTGCATGAACCCAGACTGGAAAAGTTGACTGATAGTGATGATATTGAGCATTTTTTGACTACATTTGAACGCATTGTCTTAGCATATCATTGGGAAAAAACAGACTGGGTTTTTCGATTAATACCACTGCTAACGCAAGGCAAGAGGGGCATACGTTCATATGGATATTGATGACTCTCTCAGCTATGACAAAGTTAAAGCTGCAATTTTGTCCAAGAATGATGTTAACCCTGAGACCTACAGGCTGTGATTCCGTTCACTGGCAGTCAGGCTTGACGAGAACCCTAAGGAGTTGTGTGCTCGACTTAAAGATCTGTACGGGAAATGGATTAAGCCAAAAGGTAAAACGAATCAAGAAATTGGTGAAATAATCATCCTTGAACAATATTTGAGAATGTTGTCCCCTGAGCTACAGGTTTGGATTCGAGAGCACAATCCGTCTTCTGCAGCGAAGGCAGCTGAGCTGGCAGAAGTATTTGTAGCTGCCAGGAGGAAAGGGCAACCTTGGACCTGTAATGCAAATACAATGCCAAAGGAAGGCCCCAAATCAGCCCAGATGTATCATCAAAGGCCATTGTCAGCAGATAAAACTCCTTCCAGTTTGCTGGCAGACCATTAAAAAATTCAAAAAAGATATTTTGTTACCTCTGTGGGTTAGAGGGCCACACAAAGCCAATGTGCCCAAAAGCCTCAGCTAAGATGGTTCAAATGTGTTTCATGCCACATCCACATGCTGAACATGGGCTCCAGTGTGACCAGACTGTTAAAATGATAAAAAATGAAGCTAATGGAACAACTTCAAGAGCTTTACTTGATTCGGGTAGTTCTTGTACGTTGATACACAGAGATTTTGTGCCCCCCAATATTGTCTGTGTCAGTGATACCATCCCCATTTGTGGTGTGCAAATTCCTGTCAATATAATAGAGTTGCAAAAAATTTGATCCTAGTTTAGCTTTCTGTTTTCAGCGAGCGATAGACAAAGACAAAGTAGAGGAGGCAGGCATTAACAAAAGTGACTGTGTCTTGCAAAATGGCATACTTTACCATCAGGTGGGCTCACTTCTGAGGCTAGTGGTCCCCCAAGTAGTTAGAGAAACAGTGCTTAATTTGGGACAGTCTATTCCCTGTGCTGGCCACCTTGGTAAGCGCAAAACCACAGCTCGTATTAATAAACAACATTTTTTTCTGGCCTGGCCTCCACAGAGATGTAGCCTACTTCTGTAAGAGCTGTCCTCAGTGCCAAATGACATCCTCCAAAGTCCCTTCCAAAGCTCCACTCCAAACACTGCCTATTATTGGTACCCCATTTGAGCGCCTCGGAATGGATTTTGTTGGACCCGTTAAGAAGAGTAAGTCAGGGAATCGCTATGCTTGTAATCGATGATTTCTGGAAATCAGTGATTAAAAAGATAGTCAGTTCAGACCTGCAGTTGGTCCTCGTGGTGTTTTGAACTTGAATTCAGCCTGATTTGTTTTTCATGTCTTCTCCTCCATCATCAGTTATCAGGAGAGCAGACAGTCAAAGTACAAGAATTCAAACAAACACAGAGATTCTACTTACAGAGCAGACACAGCACAGATGTTTCCTTCATCGTCCTTCTCACTCATTTGAGCTTTTTTTCATTTCTCTCACTGACACCAAGTAAAGCCCGCCCTCTTCCTCTGAGTCTGTGGTTTCTTGTTATTGGTACAAGACACAATGAATACACCACAGGGGTGAGGGACCCACTTTTTTTTGTAATGTAAAGAAACACGTGTAGAGAAACATTATTTAACTTTGTTTCTGTAAAAAACTTTCAAAATGCCTGTCTATTTTTCCTTTGAACAAAAGTTTTTATTTTAGACCTGTTATATGTACAGAATGTCACTACCCAGCTCTAAGGATGTGACAAGGAAGTCTGAGACCACACAGACTTTATAGGCTATAAGATGTTTTAAGGAAATAAAGTAAAAAAAGACAAACACAACCTTCATGTCTCGTCAGCTGGGGGTTCTGGAGAGCATGTCCAGCACCTCCCCATGTCCGCTGATAGCTCTGGGGAGTCCGTTCAGCCACCACCAGCAGCTTCCATGCTTTTGTCTGCGGCTGCCATGCAGCCATCTGGTCCTGCCTTGTATGGTCCTGCAGCCAAACCATGTCCACGTCTGGCATGACTGCATCTGGGGCCTGTCAAGACAGCCCGTCCACAGAAACCCACCGAACTACCCGAGAGGTCACATTAACACTGCCAGCCAAGCCAACTGATGGTCTTCGTACCCACCCATATAGCCGCCAGCCGCTAACCAAGCAGTCCAAGTGTGACCAGTCATTCCATTGTCACTGCCTCTTTTCACATGGTCACCCTCCTGATCTGCTGCATCAGCACTAAGGATGTGAACTGGTATCCGGTGCCATTATGGCATTGTGGTTCTGATATAAAGGGTATAACCAGACCGAAAAGCAGCGCACATTATGGTGCATTTTCTCCCTAAGATGTCATACACTTTGGATTCTAGCCAATCATTTTACCTTTCCAAGGATAGTAGGCAAGGAAAGGCAAGGAAAATGTATTTATATAGCACAATTCAACAAGAAGGTGATTCAAAGTGCTTTACAGAGACATTTAAAAAAATAAAAAGCATGACTTAAAATTTATTAAAAAAACAGTAGATAAAATCAGAACAGTAGATAAAATCAGTAGTTAAATGTAAGTTTTGTAATTTAAGCTTAAAAGTGTGTATTTGGTGTTTTATTCAAATGCAGCTGAGAATAGGTGGGTCTTCAACCTGGATTTAAATAAACTGAGTGTTTCAGCTGATCTGAAGCTTTCTGGGAGTTTGTTCCAGATATATGGAGCATAAAAGCTGAATACAGCTTCTCTGTGTCTGGTTCTGACTCTGGGAACTGATAGAAAACCAGATCTAGATGACCTGAGGGATCTGGAAGGTTCATACTGAGTCAGGAGGTCACTGATGTATTTTGGTCCTGAACCATTCAGAGCTTTATAGACCAGCATCAGAACTTTAAAGTCTATCCTCTGACTGACAGGCAGCCAGTGTAAAGACCTCAGAGCTGGACTGGACTTGTTTTTCCAGGTCCCGTTAAGACATCAGATATTTTATCCTTGATATATTCTTGAGGTGATAGTAAGCTGATTTTGTTATTGTCTTAATGTGTTTTTCTAAGTTTAGGTCTGCATCCATCACTACACCCAAATTTCTCGCCTGGTTTGTGGTTTTTAGGTGTATAGATTGAAGTTCTCTGGTGACCTGTAATCGTTTTTCTTTGGCACCAAAGACTATTACTTCAGTTTTGTTTTTGTTTAGCTGGAGAAAATTGTGGCACAACCAGTCATTAATTTCCTCAATGCATTTACCAAGAGCCTGTACAGGGCCTCGGTCTCCTGGTGACATTGTGATATATATTTGTGTGTCATCTGCATAGCTATGATAGTTTATTTTGTTGTTCTTTATAATCTGTGCCAGTGGGAGTATGTAAATGTTAAACAGAAGGGGTCCCAAGATGGAACCTTGGGGAACTCCACATGTGATACTTGTCTGCTCAGATGTGAAGTTACCTATCCGGTTGTTCAGTCTGACGTCACTAGCCGTGTCTGGACCTAAACTCCACTGCAGGTCCATATATCAAACGATCACTATGGCATTACTGAGAGTTGAAAAACTGTCTAAAGTCTTTCATCTTTAATAAAATGATCAGCGTTCTGCTCTACCAGCTGTAACAATTGAGTTTAACATCCAGGCATCCATGAAAACGGAATTTATGACATTTAACGGAGTTAGAAGTTAGCAGGGAGTTAGCTCGCTAGCTTCTATCTAAATACAATATAGCATGTCCTGACTGCGGGGTTTTGGAAACAAATTAAAACATACAGCTCTGTTATCACTTCCAACATAAATAAAGACAGAAAACTAAAAAGCAGTGACATTTGTAGGGTTACTGAAGTTTGGCTAGCTGGTATATAATGATGTGCTACGTGACCGCTAGCGACACAGCTATGTTAGCATAATATAAACAAGCTAACTTTTTTTCCACTCGATAAAAGTTAACGTGAGTGTTCTCGGTGGTCAGGAACAAATGTAATCGCATGGCAGGATGCTGTAAAAGGACCAAACTTCAGCCAGGAGAATCAGAATCAGAATACTTTATTGATCCCTGGGGGAAATTATTTGAGCAACTGAGAACAACTGAGATAATCCATCCATAATACGAGGTTAGTCATTCATATACTGCTGCATGGGCTGGGCTGTAGTTACATCCTAAGGTTTTAAAAACTGAGCTTAAATAAATGATTAGCGGTAATAAAAGCCGAGGGAGGTCAACAGTGATCACTGACTGTTTTAGGAGCTTTTTGAGATCAAATAGAAGAAAATACATAACATTAAACATGTTAACAACACAAAAGCCATATTAAACGCAGACTACTTTAGGCCCGGAAGTAGGATTCGCCGCGTCATCACTGAACAACCGGATTGATACAAAGTATTTCCTGTTTTCTAAGTATGTTTTGAACCAGTTTAGTACAGTTCCTGAAAGACCTGCCCAGTTCTCCAGTCGTTTGAGTAATATGTTGTGGTCAACTGTATCAAACGCTGTACTGAGATCCAGTAAAATTAAGACTGACATTTTTCCACTGTTTGTATTCAGACATATGTCATTAAACACTTTGGTCAGAGCGGTTTCAGTGCTGTGGTTCTGTCTAAAACCTGACAGGAAGGCATCATAGCAGTTATTCTGTTTCAAGAAGTAATTGAGCTGTTGAGAAACTGCTTTTTCAATGATCTTACTTAAAAATGGGAGATTTGAGATCGGCCTGTAGTTGTTCATTTGTGTCTTGTCAAGATTGCCCTTTTTAGTATAGGCTAAACCCTTCAAGACCTACTATAGAACCAAGTAAGCCAGAGCTTATCTTTATATTTTTACATGCTGTAGTGCCAATTTTGGGAGCATTTCAAGTTGCTATACATCAATACAACCATTATAGCCCAAATTGTAATAATATGTATGTATGAAGTCCATAGAAACCTCATGAATCAAAATAAACTATTTCCAGCAGTACAATTTGACTTCAAAGCATCCCAGAAACTATACAGAAAAGCATAAAGTCAAATATGACTTTTAAAAACACCAGTGTAGGCTTATAAGGCCCTGAAGGTAAAATACAACATTTTTCGCGAAAATTATGTCACTTCCAGCTTTAGGCAGGCAATGGCCGACATATGATAGTTTGGGCTAATGTCTATTCAAACCTAGGAAGTTTTGCGAACAGCTGATCGGATTGACAAAGTGTTTTTCTGGAATATTATGTTTTTGTTGCTGCAAGTGTTTTTTATGCAGTTTTTCTAAAGCTTTATGTGGAAGGAAACCATGACCTAGGACAAGCTGATGGCATAAGATGTAAGTATAACTCCTTACGTGGTTGCAGTTCTATGGAGATTTAAAAATAGTTACGCAAAATGGAGCGTGCCCGCTCCGACCGGTTTTAAAGGGTTAATAGTAAAGTTTTGTTTTGCGTGGCTATTTGGGACCTCTATCTCACTTCATACTGCCTAAGCCAGACTGTGACTCATCCTTCCACATGGTTATGGCCAGTAGAGGGAAATATTTGTACATGTGTAGTTCCTGATACATTGACAGTTTTATGTTTAACTATGCATAAAGATTGACTTGGTGAAACAGACGGTGGAGACAGTGTAATACTTCTGATATATAAACAATGGAAGAATTGTTTTTCTAAAAAAAAACCGTAATTAAACTAACACTAATGATGATAAAATAACACATATCTTGCTTTTATTTCATGATACCCTACTAGTCATTCCATTTGATTTTTCTTCAGCATGTAGGTAAAATGTAACCTAAACCTACACATTGGCTACATTGGTTTTATGGTCTAAATAGTGCATCTTAAAATGTTTAACTGCTGTTATAAAGCAGCTCTGCTGTAACCTGTTTCACCAAAAGGTTGCAGCACATTTCAAAATGGGAATCATGTCTGTTTCAAACTTGTCTGAGGTGCTGACTCTGTGCTGGTTCAGGAAATCCACTCTGGGTCACATATTCATAAGTTTGTTACTTATCAGTAAACACTCAGCTGTCTGAGTCAGCTGGGTCTACATGTTTTTTGTTTTTTTGTTTGTTTTGTTTTGTTTTTGTTCCAGTACAGCTGAAAAACCTTCATAATTTTCTGAAGTCCTACCTAACATGTAAAAATTACTTTAGTTTATATTAATTGCAATCAATATATAAATACAATAGGGAAATGTAAGGATTCATATCTATGAAGATGCTACAGTTTTGTTTCTCTCATCTGCCTAAAATTAAAATAAAAAATACACCTATTTTCTTTGTGACTGAGGAAATAGAGACCTCAAACTTATTCACACACTCTCAGTACTAACCCCTTCTTTACTGGTTGCATTCACTGAATCTTGCTGCTGTTCCAGTTTAATGCTTATTCTTAATTTTATCCAGTGAAATGACCCGTGTATTTGTTAGCCACAACTAAACTGGGATAAGTCCAATTTTCCATATGAGATCTCAGTAAAACCCACAGAACCACACAAAGAAAATAAATTAGAAAAAAGTTTTATTAATCTAACATAGAAAACAGATCACTATTATGAGAGAAACAGAAACCATTATATTATTATTGGTGATTTTAAGTCCACGTTTAAAAGTCTGCTCAGAATACATCCAATTTGAAATGGCAAAATAATTGGAAAAAGAAGATATAG
Source organism: Aulonocara sp. 'chitande type north' Nkhata Bay (assembly GCF_057382095.1). Taxonomy (NCBI): domain Eukaryota; kingdom Metazoa; phylum Chordata; class Actinopteri; order Cichliformes; family Cichlidae; genus Aulonocara; species Aulonocara sp. 'chitande type north' Nkhata Bay. The sequence continues at coordinate 15,737,575 of NC_141346.1, forward strand.
GTAACATGTGGATGTCCTCTTGTTTGAGGTACTATGAGGACCAGTTAGAGACCAGCAGCTAGATATCAGTGGTTGGACTGGTGGACTACTTCTGCTGGACTGGTAGTAAAGAGTAGATGACGTCTGGCTCTGGTTTAAAGTCTGAACACAAACAGAAACAGTACAAACAGGAAACATTGTTACAAGCTTTGCAGTTAAATCAAGACCTCCAATCACCACCTGTCTACATCACACAGTCCCACTTCAGACGTTACCGGGAACCAGCTGATTTACGACTGCTTTATAAAAGGTTGAAGCAATTCACAAAGGTCAAACCTGAATCCCACAGATCTGTAGCACTTAGCTTATAAACAGCATTAAATGACATTAAATGACAAAAGCCATATAGTTACACCTTTTCTGTCTCTCTTTCTCTTTGCTCTGTTCACTGGCTGATTGAGTGGTGTCTCTTCAGACTTGTAAACCAACCAACTCAATTGTTTTAAAAAACTAGAAAACTGTTTCCTTTCGGGGAGATGGGCAGTTTGATATCGTGAACTTGGGTCAAGATTAGCTTACATTAACATAAAGACTGAAATCAGACACAAGTAGCTCACTTGGCTGCATCCAAAGTTAAAAAAAAGGAGTAGCTGTACCTCTGGTCCTGTGTGTTGTGATCGTTACTTGTTCGTAATTGATGGGTTGTGTTCTCACTGTTGAGTAGATTACAGTTGAATCACTCTCTGCACAATGAAACAAACAGAAATGATTGCATGTACAATGATGACAGTATTGTGTTATTATTACACTATAGCTGCGGCAGTACGGTTTTATTTCGGGTTAGGCAGAAATGAAATGATAGCTTTTATACACAGATGTGGGTTTTCACAGTTGTTTTTCCCCCTTTCTTACCACCTCTGCTGAAAAACATGTTGCCAGAAAGTAGTGAGAATAGAAGTCAGACGACCACAAAGCTGCCATTTTCTTTTAATGCAGACTGAGACGCTTCACCACAGAGCACAAAGCAAACTTGTTCTAACAACATGAACACTTCTGTTAGCCAAACCAGGACACACTGTGGTGACAGCTCTCATCACTCTCAGTCTACAGTTAACTGGTGTCAACAAAAGGAAGTCATTTCTGTGGTTTCTCATACAGAAAGAAGTAAAAATACTTCATTGTATCAATGAATGATTAACAGTGAAGAGTCTGTTTCTTTAGACATCGTGGTGATAGTGAAGTCTACCTGATACGAACTAAATAATAGTCAACTCTGCTGAGAGATTTAATGCTCAATTATGGCTCCGCCAAAAGTCACAAAACCTGTAGATCTGCAACAGTTGAACTAAATAGGTCTGAGATATTTTATTCTTCCTAAAACACATTTGTGTATATATGTATATATGCAGCTGGATAGTGTACTGTTAACACAAGTCGCCTTTGAAGTTTCAGACTCCCAACCAGGGTGTCTGTTTCCAGTAAGGTTCCCTATGATAGTTCCCCCCATGCTAACCGAACCTACCTGAGGTATGAACAAGAGACAGATAACAGAAGCCATACCAGCTTGGGCGTCACCCGCATTACCAAGATCTGCGTCAGGTGTTGAGAAACCAGGACACATTGATGAGAGGTTGGCTACTGTAATAGGAAGGCACAGGACAAGGGATGAGAAGAGGGCCTGTGTTCAATGCTACAACATAAGTAACTCGAGTGGAAGGTGTAACATAAAGAGCATGTGGGAAATGTGGACTTTTGGATACCCAACATCTACACTAATGGTAAAAGAGCTAGCGTCTTACAGTATTACGGGTACTGTTTTAAATCGGCTGTTTTTCACTATTTGATGTGTTGTTGCTCTACATGATGTTGTCTGTGACATTATTCTCTGAATCTTTGTTTTAATCGTTTAGATTAAATTTAAATTTTTAGATAAAAATTTAATGTGAAAAAAATTTCCCATATTTATATATTCTAACCATTGTGTATTTAAGACATGTAGTGATAATAAATGCTTCCGTTAAAGCACATATTTAATATCTCACCTTCGGGTTTCTTGTGAACATATCGTCTCACCAGCAGAACCAGTAACACCAGTAGAACCAGAACACAGACTGATCGAACAGATGACAACACAGAGAGAACAGTAGGAGAGGTGGTGTGTTCCCCTAAAATAAAGCAAACACAGTCATTAAGTTGTCGTCACATTGTGAATGTTGAAAGCTGCAGAAACACAGACAGGTGAGTGTGTCACCTGTGACAGTGATCCAGCTGGATGGAGACTCTCCATGACCGCTGATGTCACACTTGTAGAGGCCTTCATCAGACCTGGAAACATGCTGGATGGTCATGTTAACTGAAGACCCACTGCTGATGAGGGAGCCATCTTTATAGAAAGCAGCTGGGAGGTTGGAGGGAGTGGTCTTTGTTTTACAGAGCAGAGTGACGTCATCTCCCTCCATCACAGGGAGGACAGGACTCTGCAGGATCACTGATTCACCTCAACACAGAGACAAACTACAGCATTTCATCCATTTACACACAGCTTCATCAACACTAACTCCACACACTCAGCTTACCAGTGACTGTCAGGTTAACCATGTTACTGATGGGACCCTCTCTGGACTCACACCAGTAAACTCCACTGTCCAATGGGAAAACAGTGATGTTACAGGTCAAACCAGCAGGTTTTCCCCACCCATCTCCACACTGAGTCCTTTGTCGTCTGCTTGTGTTTCTCCTCAGAGTCCATCCAGCAGAGCTGTCGTCCTCCTCACAGCTCAGAGACACAAAGTCTCCTTCAAAGAACTGAGAGCTGCTGGGACTCACAGTCAGACGAGCTGTGAGGGTTAAAATGAAAAACTGATGATCACTGTTAGATTTTTGTCAAAACCATTTTAAAATGGTATTTTGCAGGAAGATTTATCTCATCTCATCATCCATTGTGAAACATGAACCCAATCAGGTCATATCAGTGAGCATTTCTCAGGTTTAAACTGTGACAGAAGAAGGTTACTGACCTTGGTTTGTTGTGCAGCTCAGCACTGAGATCAGAACTAAAGAGAAATGACACTCAGGTTGATTTCAGGTGAACATAAAGAACAACTCCACACAAACAGCTGACAAACACACAAACTCATCTCTCTCATGTATCTGCTCATTTTCTGTTCTGATGCCTGCAAATTGTCAACCTCTGAGAGATTGAGCTAAACTAAAATGTTGATGTTATAAGACATTTTCTGTAAAATAATCTGTAAAAAAAAAGAGTTTTAAGATTGCGTTTGTGAAATTTTTTGGTGTCTTTGTGACATCGTAGGGTATTGTACTCATAACTTTTCTCCTCTCCCTTACCTTCCCTGCTTAGCCTCTTATGTCCTTGTCTAGTCTCTTGTTTTTTTGTTTTTTTTTTGTATTTTCCCTGGAACATTCTCTCACAGTCTGTTCTCTAAAACCTAAAAGAGGAATTATGGATTGGATCAACTGGTCCCTAAATGCAATTGACACCCCTTTCTCAACGAGAAGTCTGGGCTTGGGTGAGCCTGAGTGCTGAAGATATCTACCTATTCGGAACCATGGTAACAGGGTTCTGGCGGATCGGAGCTGGCTTGGCCCTGACTTATCGAAGAATTAAGAAAGTGGAACTGGCTGTTCAAACCCCCACAAGGCTGCCCGCTGGGATTGAAATGATGGGAGAGGCGTGATTTTCTCAAAATGGGCTCATTGAGTCAGCACGGATAAGATCTTGGAGAGGCTTACGGCTGCTGTGAATACTCAGAATAAGATCTCTGACTGCAGACTGGATACATCTCGGAAGGGCTAGCCCGGAATAACATCTCTGGGTACAAATTGGATGAAATCTCGGGGAGGCACACTGCCGTGAGTTCTCAGAAATCGGCTCCTTGAGCACAAGAAATGACAACATCACAGAACACAAGCATGGCGAAGCTAGTGTTAGACTGTAGAACTGCTTTGAAATTCATATGAGCTGTTCGCACTAAAGTAAAAAATACCAACACTTATGCGGACACCCCTTTGGCGCCAGCTGCAAGGCTGGAGCTGAACAACAACACCCTGATAACGACTGTGTTTAGTCTGTTCCTTCCCATTCCATGCAAGGCCACCTGGGTAGCCCGACTGGATTTTTCCAGTCGGGGTACCAAAATCTCTCTCTGCCCTCCCCTTCGGGCTATTGTAGGAAGGAAAAATATATGTCAATGCTTTTGCATTCTTTCAGAAATGTAGCTGGGTAATTATGTCATTGGCATCGGTGAGCCACTGTCAATATGTGACATATTGAAATCGCGTTTGAATTTGCGCTTGTTTTTTTGCTTTCACTTTGCAATCGTGCGAACTGTGTATAGAGAGCGACAGCACTGATCTGTGAGTGATGATAATTTGTGCACCAATTCCTCTGACATCGTCTTATTAATCGTTAGCTTACTATGCAAACATGACAAGTGAAATCTCCCGCAGCAAGCTTAAACATGTGAGAGGTTGATCGCGCAGAGAATCGCTGAGCGTTATGTGAGTGCCTGTGTAAAAGCAGCAGGATATATGATATATATTTTATATTATTTTAGTTCTGCTGAGCCAAATAAGACAGGTCAGGGTGAAGAAGTGACAGCCAAAGAAAAGCTTACCACAAAACGGAGAAGTTATGACAAATCAGACTATAAGGCAAAAAGAAAGTGCAGCTTTATGGTTTCATGGACAAAAGAATTTCTGTGGCTGCGATATGACGAGCTATATAACCAGGGCTGCACATAAGTGGTCCGCAGGTGCGCATTCAATGTCAAAATAAAAAACACGCACAAGGGTTAGGGTTAAATTTAAAAACTGTACTTTTGAGTTAAAATATATATTTATAATTTTAATAAATGACAAATTAAAAAGGCATGAACATTTTTTTTATATCGAAAAAATATCGAACCGTGACACCAAAGTATCGAACTGAACCGAACCGTGAATTTTGTGTATCGTTGCACCCCTAATATATATATATATATATATATATATATATATATATATATATATATATATATTTATATATATATATATATATATATATATGACCTTGAGAGCAATTTTTACTAAAATGAAATCAGCTTGAGCTGTTATTGGTATCTATCATTACATGTTTTTGTAAATGTTTTTGTAAATATTTGTAAATAATTTGTAAATATTATTTTGAAAAATTTTGTTGAAAAATCGTGAATGCTAATTTGCTAACAAAGACAGACAGACAAACGAAATTAACAGAACTGATTACATACTTCCTTCCCGCAGGAAGAGGTTTAGATGTAAAAAAATTTTAAAAAAGGAAATTGTGTAAGAAAAATAAAATGATTTGAGCTTTTCACTGCCTGCTGTGTTTCCTCGACTCCTGAGCAAAGATAAAGAGTCAGTTCAGACCTGCAGTTGGTCCTCGTGGTGTTTGAACTTGAATTCAGCCTGATTTGTTTTTCATGTCTTCTCCTCCATCATCAGTTATCAGGAGAGCAGACAGTCAAAGTACAAGAATTCAAACAAACACAGAGATTCTACTTACAGAGCAGACACAGCACAGATGTTTCCTTCATCGTCCTTCTCACTCATTTGAGCTTTTTTTCATTTCTCTCACTGACACCAAGTAAAGCCCGCCCTCTTCCTCTGAGTCTGTGGTTTGTTCTTATTGGCACAAGAAATAACACCCCAACAGTGGTAGGAGACTCACCTTTGTTTTAATGTAAAGGGACAAATGCTAACATTATTTCACCTTATATCGGTAGACAGCTTTTAAAATCTGCCTTTCAGTTTGCCTGTCTCATAACTAAGATGTGTTAAACATAATGACCGGCAGACATAAAAACCTGTGCAATATAAAAAATAAGCAGTGTTTTAAAAAGACAGCAGAATATGTATCCAACCTGCCTTTATGTCATATATGCACACACATAACAAACTCAAGTTTCCTTTGCTCTCAGTGATCTGTAGTTTGGTCGATGAACAAATCCATTTCCATGTAGTTACGTCCCCCTCAGTGAGAGAGGCAGATATGAGCTGAAACACAGGAATCAAACCAGGGACGCTGCTGTTATGGAGCTGAACTGGAACCATTCAGACACTGAGGCCCTCTGAACGCATTTTAATTACTGCTGTGCAGAGACAGACTGATGACCACTGTTCCCTCTAAGCTGAGCGAGTGAGCAATCGCACTGCTGACACTCCATGCACAGAAAATCAGCGACATAAAATAAATACATGTGTTTACTTTAATTCCAATTCAGGCTGGATTTTGTTTTTGTGCGCTGCGCAGATTTTCTGTGTGGGGAGTCCGTGTCAGCAGTGCACGATTGCTCACACGCACATACACGCTTAGAGGGAAAATTGCTGATGACTGACTGGAACAGTATGATTCACATTTTACAATAACACTGTCCTCACACATGTGCAGTTCCTGGTAAAGCCTGATGTGATGAAACAGACTGTGGTAAAGGTGTCATATTTCTAATATAAACAATGGAAGAATTATTTTTCTTAAAAAAAACGTACTTAAATTAACACTGCCGATGATAAAATAACACGAAGGTTGCTGTTATTTCGTGATACCCTCCTATTCATTCCACTTAATTTTTCTTCACCATGTAGGTAAAATGTAACCTAAACCTACAGTTAATTGGTTACATTGGTTTTATGGTCTTACTAGTGGATCTTAAACTATTTAACTGTTGTTATAAAGCAGTAGCTCTGCTGTAACCTCTTTCACCAAAAAGACTTTTTCAGTATATAGAAGCATTATAACCAAGGGCGTAGATTTGGTTTTGGCATTGGTAGGGACAGATGATTCAACCAACAAACCCTGCCCTGTTTCTTTTTTTCCCCTTTTTGTCTTTGCTTCTTGATAAAAAAGGAGAAATATACTTGCCTACATATGCTATTCTACATGCTTTTAAACCATTTAAAATTACAATTCATAGTTTTATATGTGAATTATATAATGTTAAATTTAACTAAGTATTTTAGACTTTAGTTTAAAACCAGCTCATAACCATAACCAGCTCATGTCTGCCAAGAGGCAGATATGAGCTGGTTGGAAGCACAGGAAACACAGGAATCAAACCAGGGACGCTGCTGTTATGGAGCTGAACTGGAGCCATTCAGACACTGAGGCCCTCTGAACACATTTTAATTACAGCTGTGCAGAGACACACTGATGACTGACTGGAACACTATGATTCACATTTTACATTAAGACCATCCTCACACATGGTTTATATTTGGCCACTAGAGGGAGATGTTTATACATGTGTACTGACAATTTTATGTTTAACTGTGCATAAAGATTGACTTAAAGACTTAATGAAAAGATTTTGCCAGGATGTTGTTGAAACAGTCTGTGAAAATCTTGATTTTCAGAAGCTTCTAGATTAGGCTGTAATACTTCTAATATAAACATCCATCGATCCATTTTCTTCCGCTTACCTGGGGCCGGGTCGCCGGGTGGAGATATAATCTCTCAAGCGTGTCCTGGGTCTGGCCCGGGGCCTCCTCCCATGGGACTGGCCCCGAACACCTCACCCAGAAGGCATCCTTGTCAGATGCCCGAACCACCTACACTGGCTCCTTTCGATGTGGAGGAGCAGCGGCTCTGCTGTGAGCCCCTTCCAAATGGCCAAACTTCTATCTCTAAGAGAGAGGCCAGTCACCCTTCGGAGGAAGCCAAACCACAATCTTGTTCTGTCGGTCACTACCCACAGCTCGTGACCATAGGTGAGGGTAGGGACATAGATTGACCGGAAAACTGAGAGCTTTGCTTTCACACTAAGCTCTCTCTTCACCACAACAGGCCGGTACTGCGTCTGCATCACTTTGGCCGCCACACTGCGGCCGCTGCACTGCGGCCGCCGCACCAATCTATCTGTTGATTTCCTGCTCCCTTCTCCCGTCACTTGTGAACAAGACCCCGAGATACTTAAATTTTTCCACTTGCGACAGGAACTCATCCCTGACCCAGAGTGGGCACTCCACCCACCCTTTCCCAGCTGACGACCATGGCCTCAGATTTGGAAGTGCTGATTCTCGTTGCCATCGCTTCACACGCAGCTGTGAACCCTTCCAAAGCAAGCTGGAGGCCATCATCTGATGAAGCCAACAGAACCACATCATTCGCGAAAAGCAGAGATGAGATTCTGACACTAGTGAAGTGAAAGTGAAATCATGTTCATAAAAATTATGAACAGAATCAGTGACAAAGGGCAGCCCCGGCGGAGCCTATCCTATCACCCACCAGGAACAAGTCTGGCTTATTCCTGGCTATGCGGACCAAGCTCTTGCAACGGTTGTAGAAGGACTGAAAGTCTCGTAGCGAAGTATTCCTTCCGCTGCCCAACAATTTTCTCTGTCAAAGTCAGCAGCGCTCCACCCGAACTATACACAGTGCAGGTAGAACACCGCTTTCCCCTCCTGAGTTGCCTGACTGTTTGCCAGAATCTCTTTGAGGCAGTCCGAAAGTCTTTTTCCATGGCTTCTCTAAACTCCTTCCACACCCAAGTTTATGATTCAGCCTGTACCTGAGCCACGTTACGCTTAGCCTGTTGGTACCTATCAGCTGCCTCCAGAGTCCCTCAGGCTAACTAAGACCGGTAGAACTCCTTCTTCAGCTTGGTGGCTCCCCTCACCTCTGGTGTCCACCATTTGGTTCGAGGATTACCACCACGACAGGCACCAACTATCTTGCACCCGCATCTCAGTGCAGTTGCTTCGGCAATGGAGGTGCTGTAAATGGTCCATTTGGACTCAATGTCCCCAGTCTCAGAATACTGTTGAAGCTCTGCTGGAGGTGTGAGTTGAAGATCTCATGGACCGGGGCCCCTGCTACGTTCCAAGCACACCCTCACTGTACGTTTAGGTGCGCCAGGTCTGTACAGCGTTCTCCCCCGCCACCTGATCCAACTCACCACCAGCTGGTGACCAGTTGACAAGTCATCCCCTCTCTTTACCTGAGTGTCCAAAACATATGACCTTAGGTCTGGTGATACGATTACAAAATCAACACTACAATGAGCGGGTGGAGGGAGGTTTGGAGTCTTCTCCCACCCCCATTCTCTGCGGCCTGCTGGAGCGGGAGGGCTAGTAGGAGGAGTTGGCCGTCCGACTGCGGTCTGGGGTGTGGGGCCTCCCTGCTGCTGCGGAGTCGGGGTGGTCTGCCTCTCCCCACCGCAGGGAAAAGGGTAACACCACCTGGGTCTGGGTGCAATTCCCCCCTCCAGGGGCAAGGGTACCTAGACCCGGTTTGTAGAGTACGCTTGGGGAGTGTGATTGTGTGTACAGCGTCTCTTTATGTCTGTCTCCACGTTGGTTGAGTATGGAGTGAGTGCATATGAGAGCATGAGGGTGGGAATGGATGTTTGTGTCTGTGTGTGCCTGTATGTCTGTGTCTATATGTCAGGTTGGGTATCAGACGCCACCTCTCTGGGGACACCTCAGGCCCTCCAAGGTTTGGAGGCCTATCTCCACCCACCACCACTTCCCCTGCCGGTGGCGGACTCCCTCAGGTGTCGGTGTGTTGGTGGTTCTTTGTGTCTGGGGGTGGGCGTCCGGGTACACACCGGCTCACTCCTTGGCGGCCGCTTGTCGGGGCCTGGGGCCTGGGGCTCGCTCGGGCCCCTTTGGAGGTGGGGTGCCCCCGGCCTCTCGGCCTGGGGCTCGGTCACTCAGGCGCAGCTGGGGGCCGGCGGAGCTCACGGGCGCGTCACTGCAACTCCCCCTGACTTCTGCTCCGCGGCTGCTGGGCGAGCCCTCATCTGGGACTCTCCTCAGCTCTTACTGGAACAGTGGCGCGGCTGCCCCTCTGTTGGTCTTCCATGGTCTCTTGTGTTCTGGGGGCCTCTGGATGTCTGGAGTTTTGATCTCCTCCATACCCGCTTCACACCCTGGAGGACGGGGCTGTGGCCCCCCCACACTCCCTAGCAGATCATTACATGGAGAAACCTTTGGAATGCAAGCATGCTGATCCACACAGGTATGCACACATGGGTATTCACAGACGCGGACTAAAGCTTTCTTGGCTGCTGCTTCAAAGCACACTGTGCGCTGTCTATCTTGCGTGCTGCACAATATCGTTTATTATTTAGTAAATATTGATATCTATGACTAGCTAGTTTATTGTGATGGTGCTTTGTTTTCTCTATTATTATGTTGCTCTTTGTTGTTTGCTGTCTCCTCTGTTTGTTTTTTTTTTTTGTTTTTTTTTTTCCTCCATACAGGTGACCCAGGAGTTCTTTTTTTTTTTCTCTCTCTTCCCCCCCCTTCTCACAGTCTCTTCTCCCCTTTGGTTTTCTTTCTTTCTCTCCCCCTCTTTCTCTCATTCATTCCCCCTGTCCTATTTATTAAAAAAAAAAAAAAAAAAAAAAAAAAGACAAAGGATGAACTGAAGCTCTGCCATCACGTAATGTCGCATACTGCTGTTTCTGATGTCATTTAAAAAAAAAAAAAAAAAAAAAAAAAAAAATCGATCATCGACCTGTGGCCTAGAGTGTCCTGGTGCCATGGGCACTTATGGACACTCTTATGTTCGAATATGGTCGTTATAGCCAAACTGTGGTTTACACAGAGGTCCAATAACAAAACGGTGCTCGGGTTCAGATCTGGGAGGCCGTTCCTCCCAGTCACAGAAACCCCAACATACAGCAGCAATCCGAAATATCCAAAATACCAACCCCAGCCCGTTGCCTCTCACCAGGGACAACTCCATACTGAGACAAAGTCCAGCCCCTCTCCAGGAGGCTGGTTCCAGAGCCCAAGCCATGCATTGAGGTGAGCCCAACTATATCTAGCCAGTACCTCTCAACATTACTCACTAACTCAGGCTCTTTCCCCACCAGAGAGGTGACATTCCATGTCCCAATTGCCAGTCTTGGTAGCCGGGGATCGGTCTGCCAAGACCTCTGCTCCTGGCCACCGCCCGGCTCACAATGCACCCGACCCCTACAGTGCCTCCTGCAGGTGGTGGGCCTGCAGAAAGATGGGCTCATGTCCCTTTTTCGGGCTGTGCCCGGCCTGTCCCCATTGACTAAGGCCCGGCCACCAGACGCTCACCCTCAAGCACCCTACCCTGGGCCTGGCTCCAGGGTGGGGCCCCGGTAACCCTATCCCGGGAAGGGTGAACTATTCCCTCGATAGTCTTATCATAGGAGTCTTCTGAATCGCTCTTTGTCTGGTTGTCAAAGGAGCTTGCAAAGAAAAGCGTCTGGACTTCTTTAAGTTACTTGAAGACGTTTCACCTCTCATCCGAGAAGAGAAGAGCCACCTCCACAGGACAAGACTCAGCAGTCCATCTGCATCTTAAGGATAAAGGACACTCTTTCGAGGATGCCAATGTTCACATTTTGGACAGAGAGGACAGATGGTTTGAAAGAGGAGTGAAAGAAGCCATCTATGTCCACTGTGAGCGACCATCTTTGAACAGAGGCGGGGGTTTACGACACCAACTCTCTGCCATCTATAATCCAGTTTTGAGATCCCTCCCCAGACGCCTTAACGCCCACTCACATCCTGGGCCATCTGATCTCAGGAATTCGCATGATAAGGTGGGGCCCGGTTTCACATTGAACCCACCCGGAACTCTGGCTGATTGGGGCCCACACCCAGTTTCACACCTTGGCTCAGGCGATTAGAGGATCATCAGGGGGTCCTTTTGTCCCTCTGTGGGGGGTCACTCCCACTAGGTTTATATCTGGGACTCTCCACCATTTGACCTTAGAACTGAAGAAGCTTCTCGGATGAGAGGTGAAACGTCTTCAAGTAACTTAAAGAAGTCCAGACGCTTTTCTTTGCAAGCTCCTTTGACTACGATGACCTGGATGACTGAGAACCTACACAGACTCTTTTTCTGGTTCCTCACCCAGGACTAATTTGCCATTGGAGACCTTACAAGCCTAAAACCCCCCACTCCACTGATGACTTGCTCTTGGCCAACTCCCTCAACGACTTCTACTGCCGTTTTGACGAGCCATCAGGCAGCCTTCACACCTCCAACGACCCCAACAATAGAGGCACTTTGGACACTCATTCCCCCACCTCTCCCCCCTCCATAGAGCCATCACCACCTTCAAACTGTTCACCTGCAACACCCGCCCCCTCACCCCACACAAAAGAGGATTTCACACCACCTCCTCCGACCACAACTCTTCATATTCATGAAGCAGATGTGAGGAAGCAGTTTAAGAGTCTGAATGCTCGGAAAGCTCCCGGCCCAGACGGTGTGTCTCCTGCCACCCTCAGACACTGTGCAAACGAGCTGGCCCCAGTGTTTTCTGGCATCTTCAACTCCTCACTGCAGGCATGTCATGTGCCTGCCTGCTTCAAGTCCTCTACCATAATCCCTGTCCCCAAGAAACCTAGGATCACTGGACTAAATGACTACAGACCCGTGGCTCTGACATCTGTGGTCATGAAGTCATTTGAGCGCCTAGTTCTCTCCCATCTCAAGACCCTCACGGCCCCCCTCCTGGACCCCCTGCAGTTTGCATATAGAGCCAACAGGTCTGTAGACGACGCCATCAACATGGCCCTACACTTCATCCTGCAGCATCTGGACTCCCCAGGAACCTACGCCAGGATCCTGTTTGTGGACTTCAGCTCTGCCTTCAATACCATCCTTCCAGACCATCTCCGAGGCAAGCTTTCCCAGATGAATGTGCCTGATCCCATCTGCCGGTGGATCACTGACTTCCTGACGGACAGGAAGCAGCACGTGAGGCTGGGAAAGAATGTCTCGGACTCCCGGACCATCAGCACCGGCTCCCCTCAGGGCTGTGTTCTTTCTCCTCTGCTCTTCTCCCTGTACACCAACTGCTGCACCTCCACCCACCAGTCTGTCAAGCTAATCAAGTTCGCAGATGACACCACCGTCATTGGGCTCATCTCGGACGGGGACGAGTCTGCCTACAGGAGGGAGGTTGAACGTCTGGTGTCTTGGTGCAGCCACAACAACCTGGTGCTGAATGCCCAGAAGACAGTGGAGATTATTGTGGACTTCAGGAAGCACACAGCCCCACTCCCCCCCATCATCCTGACTGACACCCCCATCTCCTCTGTGGACTCATTCCGCTTCCTGGGTACCACCATCACCCAGGACCTGAAGTGGGAGCCCACCATCACCTCCGTCATCAAGAAAGCCCAGCAGAGGATGTACTTCCTGAGGCAGCTGAAGAAATTCAACCTGCCAACACGGACGATGATGCAATTCTACACTGCAATCATCGAGTCCATCCTCACCTCCTCCATCACCGTGTGGTACGCTGGAGCCACTATCAGGGACAAACAGAGACTGCAGCGTGTTGTGCGCTCTGCTGAGAAGGTGATTGGCTGCAGACTCCCATCTCTGCAGGACCTGTACACCTCCAGGACACTGCGGCGTGCAGCCCGGATCTCAGCTGACCCTTCTCACCCTGGACACAGTCTGTTTGACCTGCTCCCCTCAGGCAGGAGGCTCCGGTCCATTCGCACCAGAACCTCTCGCCACAAGAACAGTTTCTTCCCCTCTGCTGTTGGACACATGAACAATAACCACATGACTGTCCCCGCCACTAACACATGACCCTACGCTGTGTCACTGCATCATTTCATGTTTGGCACTGATCACCACCTGCACTCATGTATATATCTTTCTACGTAGCACTCATAATTCTTATTCTCATGTATATATCTCATGTATATCTCATGCACATATCTTTCTTTCTACATAGCACTTTAATTCTTATTGTCTGCACTGAAGCACCGCAGCAATTTCCTAATGTTGTAAACCTCAACATCTGGCAATAAACCCATTCTGATTCTGATTCTGATTCTGACCAGGGGGCAAAGCCCCCAGATAACATAGCCCCTGTGATCCCTGGGACACACAAACCCCTTCCCCACACGAATAATTTTTAATAAAAAAAAAATGAAATTAAAAATTAAAAACTAATAATGATAAAAAAGCACATATCTTGCGGTTATTTCATGATACCCTCCTTTTCATTCCACTTAATCTTTCTTTAGCATGAATGTAAAATGTAACCTAAACCTATACATAGGTTACATTGGTTTTATAGTCTAACTCGTGGATCTCAAAATGTCAAAACTTTTGTTATAAAGCAGTAGCTCTGCTGTAAACTGTTTTACCAAAAGGTTGCAGCACACTTCAAAATAGGATTTGTGACCATTTCAAACTTGTCTGAGCTCCGTGCTGGTTCAGGAGATCGACTCTGGGTCACATGTTCATGAGTTTGTTACTTATCAATAAACACTAAGCTCTCTCTTTCTATATTTTATTATGCTCAAGCACAGCTGAAAATAGTTTATAAACGTCCAACCTAACATGTAAAGATTACTTTAGTTTATATCAATTACAATCAATATATTTAAAAAATGTAGAGATGCAAGGATTCATATCTTTGAAGCTGCTACCAGAGTTCTGTTTTGTTTCTCTCATCTGCCTAAAATTAAGAGAAAAAAAATACAATTAACAATACACAGTACAATGAGAGTTTATCAGCTAATTTCTTAGTGACACAGAAAAATTATGACATTTATTTCCTCAGTCACATACTCTTAGTACTAACTAGTGATGGTTACCGGTATCAGGTTGCCATAAACAGTAGTAACCAGACCGAAAAGCAGTGCACATTTCGATGCTTTATTTCTGTACTTTTTTTTTCCTGAGATGCCATACACTTTGGATTCTAGCCAATCATTTTACCTTTGCAAGGATAGTAGGCGGGCCGAGGTATGTACATTCTTTTAGAGTAGATCTACAGATTAAAAATACACAAGGCGAAGTGTTCAAAAGTCTGGCTGTACTTCACAGCAAAAGATGCAAGCTCAGCAGCCTGCAACAAGTGCTTTAAGGTAATACTGCGATACTGTGCAAAGGAGGTAACACCTCGAATCTGATGACAAACCTGGCAACGCATAGCGTTTTTTAAAAGTTGAGAAATGCACCATATTTGATAGCTTGCTGCGAGACCTCACATTAATCCTACAACTGTTCATAACTTGCATAGTTCACATTTCTGTATAACTGTATATCTCATATTTCTGTATAGTTTTTTATTTCATATTCTGTATAGTTTTTCATATTTATATCCTGTTCATAGCTTGTACTCACTACAGCCTGTACATACTTGTAGTTATAGCATATTCATAACATACTTCATACCGTGTACATTATAACATACCATAATAGACCCATTTCTGTAATATACTTACATATCTATATTATTGCTAATATATATTGTAATATGTCTATATCATGGCTAAAGCACTTCTGGATGGATGCAAACTGCATTTCGTTGCCCTGTACCAGTGACATGTGCAATGACAATAAAGTTGAATTCTATTCTGTTCTATTCTTTAAGCACCGGTTCGAGCACCGTTTAAGCACCGGCGCTATTTCAAAAGTACCGTTTTGGCAATGGTATTGGATATAACCTAAACGATACCCATCCCTCGTACTAACCCCATCTTTTTAGGTTACATTCACAGAATTTTGCTGCCATTCCAGTTACATGCTTATGCTTTCTCTTCTCCAGTGAAAGGCGTGTATTTGTTAGCCACAACTACTTTGAGAGAAGCCCAATTTTCCATATGACACTTTGGTGAAACCCACAGAATCACATGGAGAAAACAAAATGGAAAAAAAAGTTTTATTAATCTCACAGAGAAACTAGGTTAAAACTCTGCTAAAAATACATCTTATTTGGAGTGGCTAAATAATTGGAAAAATAAGATATAGAATGCATAATACATATAATTCTTTGTAACATGTGGATCTCCTTTGGTCTGATGTGCTGGGGGGACCAGTTAAAGATCAGCAGCTGGACGTCAGTGGTTGGACTGTTAGACTACTACTGCTGGACTGGTAGTACAGAGTAGAAGACGTCTGGCTCTGGTTCAATGTCTGAACACAAACACACACAGTTCAAACAACAGAAAACATGATTACACACTTTGTAGTTCAGTCAAGATCTCCAATCGCCACCTCACTGCATCATCCACAGTCCCAGTTCAGACTTTACAGGGAACCAGCTGCTTTATAAAAGATTAAAATGTGCAAAGAACAAACCTGAAACGAACAGATCTGTAGCAATTAGCTTATGAAAAGCATTAAATGACATTAAAAAGCCATATAGTCACTTTTTCCACATTTTCAATCATTTTCATTGATTGTCCAAAATACTGTGTTGTCATGATTCAAAAATCAAGAAAATGGCAAATTAGGTCAGATAGAGGGCTGTTATTGTCTCAGGAAGTGCAGGGGATTAGTAACAAGGATGTGAGGGCAACTATGAAGGATCAAGTTTATATAAAGAGCTGGTAACTATGTGAAAGTACAACTTATCACCGTGTTACAGAGAAATGCTACAGTAATAGAAGCATTGTACAATGACTAGTGTAACAAATTCATTTCTTTGGGAGTCATTACTTAACTCAAAACAATTAATGTTAATGTTTAATTTGAGCATTCACCAGAAGAACAGGTATTGACTTTAACAACAACAAAAAAAAAATTAAAAAATAATGGATTGGATTTATATAGCGCTTTTCAAGGCACCCAACGCGTTTTACAATGCCACTATTCATTCACTCTCACATTTACACACTGGTGGAGGAAGGCTACAGTTGTAGCCACAGCTGCCCTGTGGCGACCTTCTGGTTATAGATGCGCTTCCCAACCCACTCAGCCACGGTCGCCCCTAAGAACTTTACTTATTTATTTATTTATTTTTTACCTCAACAAATTCGTATTTATTAAAAAATTATTATTACTTTTTAGCTACATTTTAATAAAAAACCTGAGAGCTTTCAGTTTCGCTTGCATAGAGTGCAAGATATTTCTTAACGCATATTTATAATGCTCACTTCTGTGATTGAAAAACTTTAACTTGTTTGAAATGGCAGGAAAAAAGACTGAAAATAGTCTGGAAACAAGCAGCTCACTCAGCTGTGTAAAAAATAAGGAGGAGCTGTACCTCTGGTCCTCTTTGGTGTGGCTTATGTCCTCACTGTTGAGTAGATTACAGTTGAATCACTCACTGCACAAACAAACAAAAATGATTGCATGTACAATGATGACAGTATTGTTTTATTATTACACTATAGCTGTAACAGTACGGTTTTATTTTGGGTTATGCAGAAATTAAAATTATACACAGATGTGGGTTTTCACAGTTGTTGTTTTTTTCCACTTCTTACCACCTCTGCTGAAAATCATCTTACCAGACAGAAGTGGTGAGAATAGGAGGCAGACGACCACAAAGCTGCCATTTTCTTTTAATACAGACTGAGACGCTTCACCACAGAGCACAAAGCAAACGTGTTCTCACAACATGAACACGTCTGTTAGCCAAACCAGGACACACTGTGGTGAGAGGTCTGATCAGTCTCAGACTACAGTTAACTGGTGTCAACAAAAAGAAGTTGCTTCAGTGGTTTCACAGAAAGAAGTCAAAAGTCAATATTATACACACACACACACACACACACACACACACACACACACACACACACACACACTGTTGAGAAACCAGGACACATTGATGAGAAGCTGACTACTGGAATAGGATGACACAGAAAAAGGGATGAGGAGAGGCCACTGTTGGCCCCAGTGGAAGGTGTAACATGAAGAGCATGAGGAAAATGTGGACCCTTCGATACCCAACATCTACACTAATGGCAAAACAGCTAGTGTCTCACAATATTACCGGTACGGTTTTTAAATTGGCTGTTTTTCACTATGTGATGTGTTGCTGTTCCTCTACATGATGTTGTCTGTGACATTATTTTCTGAATCTTTGTTTTGAGCTGCTCTAATGATCCAAATTTAACACCAAAGTTCAGATAAAAATGTCAAAAAAAATTTATATTTGTCATTTCTAACAATCAGCATCAAGGCATGCAAGCAATAAGACATTTCCACTTAATAAATGTTTTGATTATTCACCAAACCAAAAGCATGCATTTGAAATCTAGATATCCTGGGTCTCACCTTTAAGATTTTTGTGAGCATATCGTCTCACCAGTACCACCAGTAGAACCATAACACACACTGATCCAACACATGACAACACAAAGAGAACAGCAGGAGGTGTGGATGTAGGTGGAGGTGTGGTGGTGTGTTCCCCTAAAATAAAGCAAACACAGTCATTAAGTTGTCGTCACATTGTGAATGTTGAAAGCTGCAGAAACACAGACAGGTGAGTGTGTCACCTGTGACAGTGATCCAGCTGGATGGAGACTCTCCATGACCGCTGATGTCACACTTGTAGAGGCCTTCATCAGACCTGGAAACATGCTGGATGGTCATGTGACCTGTAGGCTGCTTCCTGATGAGGGAGCCATCTTTATAGAAAGCAGCTGGGAGGTTGGAGGGAGTGGTCTTTGTTTTACAGAGCAGAGTGACGTCATCTCCCTCCATCACAGGGAGGACAGGACTCTGCAGGATCACTGATCCACCTCAACACAGAGACAAACTACAGCATTTCATCCATTTACACACAGCTTCATCAACACTAACTCCACACACTCAGCTTACCAGTGACTGTCAGGTTAACCATGTTACTGATGGGACCCTCTCTGGACTCACACCAGTAAACTCCACTGTCTGACGGGAATACAACAATGTTACAGGTAGGACTCACTCACAGTCAGACGAGCTGTGAGGGTTAAATTTAAAAACTGATGATTAGTTATACTTTTGTGAGAACAATGGCATAATTATTCCCTCACTGCACTGTGCAATAACCCAAACTGTGTATACAAAACACTTTTTATTTGTATATTTAGTTTTTGTTTACACCGGATTGCATATTTTTGCAATTTATATAATTTCTTCAGTTAATACTGTTCATATGTATACAGTGATGCAGAACTGTGCATCCCCCTCCCCCTACATGTTTACACTGAATAGGAGATTCTCAATATCTGATTGTACATCTGTATAGTGACAATAAAGGTCATATCAGTGAGCATTTCTCAGGTTTAAACTGTGACAGAAGAAGGTTACTGACCTTGGTTTGTTGTGCAGCTCAGCAGTGAGATCAGAACTAAAGAGAAATGACACTCAGCTTGATTTGAGGTGAACATAAAGAACAACAAAAAGCTGACAAACTCGTCTCTCTGTGATATATCTGCTCATTTTCAAATTAACGCTCGGAAAAAGAGAAAGGACTGAAAACAATGTTTAAAGTTGAACAAACAAAAAAAAGGAACATTTGGTAGGAGAACATCCATCTTCTCGACTAAATTTTGATCTTTGGGTCTACAGATCCCAACTGTTGCTCGCTTACCATGACATTGGACCAGTAACATCTGAAATGTTACTGGTCCAATGCAGGGTTAACACATAAAACAAATCCCTGATTAGCCTGAAATGTTAAGTGAACATGTTTTAACATTTTACATCAAATTTAAAATCTGACACAGATATTCTACTTACAGAGCAGACACAGCACAGATGTTTCCTTCATCGTCCTTCTCACTCATTTGAGCTTTTTTTCATGTCTGTCACTGACACCAAGTAAAGCCCGCCCTCTTCCTCTGAGCACCAGCTTTCTATTGGTTCAAGACATAGTGAGTGGTCAGTGTGTGTGTGTGTGGCCAGAACAGGCCCAAACTGCTGTACAATATATACATTAAGAACTATAGCATAAAAGGAACCATTAAAAAATAAAACAAATAATACATACAAATTAAAACAGCCCTGTATTAAAAAAACAAGATATTACAACACAGAATCAGCAAAAACTACAAAAATAAAAATAAACTAAAACCAAAATCTCATACGTTGTCAAAGAAATTAAATAGTAAATATCAAATACGTCGCATTTCTCGGCTTTAAAAAAAACGCTATGCGTCGCCAGGTATTTCATCAGATTCGAGGTGTTACCTCCTTTGACAGTATCACAGTATCAGCTTAAAGCACTTGTTGCAGGCTGCTGAGTTTGCATCTTTTGCTGTGAAGTACAGCCAGACTTTGACCGCTTCGCCTTGGTCATTTTTAATCTGTAGCTCTGCTCTAAAAGAACGTATGTACCTGGCCCCGCCTACTATCCTCGGAAACGTAAAATGATTGGCTAGAATCTAAAGTGTATCACAGCTCAGGAAAAAAAAGCACCCAACTGATGGTCTAAACCAGTTGTTAAGGAAATGTGTTGCCCAAGAAAACTGCACACATGCATTATTTGAATTAAACAATGCTGAGATATTTTAATGTTCCTGAACATATCCTTGAGCTATAAGAGGTTTGTTATTTTACAGCTGTGTGCAGGCAAGAGAGGACCCAAGATGCAGATTCATTGAGGCGAAACATGAACTCAAAAGCAGCTTTATTGCTGACGGGAAAACAAAACAGCATGAGGGGACAACACGATGCTGACCAGATGAAAACACAGGCAATGAATACAAGAGGAAAATGAGGGAATGAGGACCAGGTGGGAAACACATCTGATATAAATTAACCGACGGGGCCAGGGCGCTGCAAAACTAGAAACAGACTGTCAAAGCAAAACAGGAAAACAATACTTAACAACATAATGATAATCAGAGAGCACAACCAAGGAATCAGAACCGAAACCATAATAAAAAATAATACAAATGCACAAGACAGAAGATGCTGGCTCACAATGACCCAGAACCATGACAAGGTTGAATTGATGAACACGTTTCCTAATCATCAGCCTTTCGTTTATATATATGTTTTTATTTAGTGGCATATGTCCATCCATCCATCCATATATATATATATGTGTGTGTGTGTGTGTGTGTGTGTGTGTGTGCGTGTGCGCGCGCGTTGGTTAGTTAAAGTGTAACTTCCATATCAAACCAACATGAACCATGTTCCCACCACTTTGTTGGTAAGTTAATGTAAATTATATTCAAACCCATGAAAACTGAAACAATGAAAAAAAAAACATAAACAAAAAAAACCTGCAGCTTAATAAAAGTCAGAAGTAAATTTACTTTAATATTGAAAAATGTCATAAGACACTGTGAATATGTAGATTTCTTCCAGGTTATGTGACAGTGACACAACACTGAGACCATTATGTCAAAGTGGGAAATTGCACTAGCTAATATTTCAGGAAATAATTTTAAAATATAGATTTAAAAAACCATGAAATTCCAAAAATTAAAGGATGTGCTGAGATTTTTTTATTTGTTTGTATTTTTTCTGTTTGATGGTTATTGTTTTTCAGTCTGTGCAGATTTAATCATTTTTTGGCAATTAAAAATTAATCCAGCTCAAGCTGTGATGTTTATTGTGTTCAGAATCAGAAGCCTTTATTAATCCCTGTGAAAATGATGTGTTCACAGTTGCTGTGGTCTCGGCATCATCCTTTTCTTAGACAACCTCCACCTCTGACACCACCTTCAGAGAATTAATTTCCATCACCACTACGTTACAGGCTTTGTGGATCAGTTTTTTTTAGTCTGTTAGCATCCGCAGCCCTCAACCCACTGATCAAGCATGCAACAGCACAAAGTATAGCACTGCCCACAACAGACTCATAGAAAATCCTGATGTTAAAAGTCCTGAACCTCAGAAGATGGCAGGTCTCTGCAGTGACTTAATTAAGTCTGACGTATAGAGGACGGTCCCTTGTTGTGTCCCTGTGTTGCTGAGCACCTTGTCAGACACACAATGTTGAAGACACACATATTGTGGTCTTTCTGTCAGGTAATCAATAATCCAGGACGCAACAAGGCTACACCCCAGGAGGGTCGGCCTGATGGTGTTGACTGTACTGGAAAAGTTTTTAAAAAATGACCCTCACAGTGCTCGCTAGCTGGTACAGATGGGTGTAGATACAACTGAGCATGTTTAGTGATGTTGAGAAGCTTCTGAAATGTGCTTTGGTTTAGCAGATCAAATCACAAGTGTTGCCGTAATTTCTACATGATGTTTTCTGTAAAAACAGCTAATCTGTTTAATAATGATAAAAATTAAGTGGTGCAGTGATTAGTGCTGTTTCCTCAAAACAAGAAGGTCCTTGGTTAAATCCATTCATATCTGACAACAGATTAAAGCATTCTGTGTGGTCTGAAAGGACCATGATAATCCAGATGTTTGGAAGAATCTTAAGTGGTTATTTTGAGGTTATCAGTAAAAGTCAGAGTTCAGAGATGAATGATGGAACTACAACCCATCTGTCTGGAGAGCTTGTGGATGCATCTTCATTAGAAGAGAAAGAATAGTATGCAGGTCAAACTGGATAACTGCATTTAAGTCTGACTGGAACAAACCTGTCAGATTTGGCCACTAGAGGGAGGTGTTTTAGTTTAGAAGCAGATAAGCAGGTCGTCACTGATGCTTCCACAGTTTATTCCAGAGCACAAGGAACACATCTAACATGTGCAGTGAACAGTAGGACCACAACATTTCTCTTTTCAAAACAACATTGTAAAAATGACTTTTACTTTGAAACCCTACTTTGAAAAAGGCCTAGGCACATACGGACCAGAGCTGTGATGAAATTCCCTGAGAGGAAATTCCCAGACTGTTGTTATGAATTGGGATTATATAAGAAGTGACTAAAGCACGCATGGTTAGCCTGAAATCTATCCATCCATCCCCTTTGGCTTATCAAGGTCATGCATGAACTGGAAGCTATCGTAGCTCCCACAGTGCGAGAGAGGTGGGGTACACTCAGGATATGTTCCCACTCTGCCAACACAGCAATAAAGATAACCGTTTACACTTAAATTCACACCTATGGGCAATATTGAATCATCAATTATGGTAATCGCACTAACTGCATGTCTTTGGACTGTTGGAGGAAGTCGGAGTACCCGGACAGAACCCACACAGAAATGGTTAGAACACACAAACTCTACACACAGAGACCCTGGCAAGATGGTGGCTTTAAGCTGTGACCGTTTGTTTTGGGGTTTTATTACTAATTGTTTGTTCTATGCATTAAAAAAAAAAAAAAGATTGGTGTATCAATTCTGGAAAACCAAACCACTACAAATTTTTCCCATCTGATACTTTGGTGAAAGTATCACAGTAACAAAGTCAGACTAAAAGTGCATTTATTAATGATGCAAACAAACTAAACCACTACCAGCATTACAAAAGCAGGGTGACCTTATTGTAAGCATTAAACATGTTAGCATACTTTTATTATCATTGCTGAATTTAGATACCTATATCAATTAAGATTATATGATTTTTGAAGTATGTGAGTCTAAATAAGCCAAAGAAACACATAAAATACACAGAAAGTCTTTTGAACATGTGGATGTCCTTTAGTCTGAGGTGCTGGGGGACCAGTTAGAGACCAGCAGCTGGATTTCAGTGGTTGGACTGGTGGACTACTTCAGTGAAGAGTAGACGACGTCTGGCTCTGGTTTAAAGTCTGAACACAAACACACACAGTTCAAACAACAGGAAACATGATTACAAGCTTTGTAGTTCAATCAAAACCTCCAATCTCCACCTCTCTGCATCACACACAGTTCCAGTTCAGACTTTACTGGGAACTAGTTCAGACACAAATCAGAGCACTGTGAAATTAGCAAGTCAAACAGGAACCCGAAGAGCTGAAATTAACTCATACATGTATACCTAGGGTCAGTTTAAAATCACAAACAAAAATAAACCCGTCATGTACTGGACTGTGGGAGAGAACCTGCACATCCACAGGGAGAACATGTAAACTCCAGACATTAAGGCCTGAGCCTGGATTTGAACTCAGGATGTTGTTGCTGTTAGGAAACAGTGCTAACCATCACAAAACTGTGCAACCCTGAGCACAATCATTGTTAGCTTATAGTAGAAATGGGACATGGCGGCCCTGCTCTTTCTGCTGTGCAAAATGCCCCTTAAAAGCTGATGAGGCATTGTCATCACCCCGGCTGGCATGCTGACGGACAGCATGGACACCTGCATTGATGAATATGACAACTTGAGATCTAGGGGACAGAGTTTCAAAATACCAAGCTCATCTACTAAAAATCTCCGACAAGTTCAAATCTCAGTATCATTGACCTCAAGGTCAGAAGTCAAGTTTTCTGAAAATCTGTAAATGCAATAAATTGAGCTCAATGTGACAAAGGATAATGAAAGTAGTCATCCATTTATAATTACAGAATCACTTGAATTACATCTTATGTGACATAAAACTCTTAAGTATTGTTCCAAGAGAAGGGGGGAAGCTCTTTTATCACTGATCTAATGTTTAGCTGTCCATGTCTCATTTAACAGGAACAGGTTTGTCTGCTTGTTCAGAGATGAGAAGTGTGAGTGTAATATCCTTCACAAATCTGAGATCTGAAATTGAGTCATGATGTGGTTGTGTTAGCTTAGGTTAGGAGGATGTCTGGAAACAGAGTAGCCTTTATTCAAAGTTAAAAGTCAAGAGCAGTTGTACCTGGGCCTTCTTTGTTCAGATGGTTTCTGGTTGGTAAGTTTTCACTGCTGAATGGACTGCAGCTGGATGTAAAATAAAACACATTTAAATGACTGCAGGTACAACAGCTACAGCATTGTGATATTATCACACAAAAGCAAAAAGTTTACCATTATTTGTAGTATTATCATATTTTTTGTAAAGTTGCATCATGAAAAGTTTAACTGACAACTCTTTATAAAGATTAAAACCTTTGTAAAGCTTCCATTTTTTTAACAGCTCTGCTGAGAAACACAGACCACCACAAAGAACTGGGGAGAGTTTCTGAGAATAACAAGGTGGACAACCACAAACACACCTTCTTCTTCCATTGCAGACCGACGCTCTTTACCACAGAGCAAAGATCTTCTCACAGCACGACCACTTTAAGTGCATTGAGGCAACTGTTTTTCTGATTTGGTGCTGTATAAATAAATCTGAAATGAACTGAATTATGATTGGCCAAATAACAATGCACTGCAGTGAGAAGCAGCTTAAGACTATATTTAACTAGAATCAATATCAATATGAATGGATCTGTTTTACATATTAGTGTGTCAAAGACACTAGCAAAATATTAATGTTGTTAAGGTGACACTCAGAATGCAAATATATATACTGATGTAGATATGATTTAAAATGCTATTGTCATTTAAAAAACTCAAAGGCTAAATTCGAAATAAATAGTGAATGTTAAAAGAAGATCTTAATCAAATGAATTTATCCTTTGTGTGCAGAGTTTCCAAATGATGTCTCCGTGTTCCCTCCTGTTAAAATAAACAGCTCTGTGTTGAAACGCCTGCAGCTGAAGTGTTTCTTTCTATCAGAAACAGGATGCTGGACGACTGCAGAGCTGTTAGCTTCAGTTAACCACAGACCACAAACACACAGTCCAGCTCACAGTGAACAACACTCAGTAAGTACAGTATGAAACACACATGGTAACATTCGTCTAAATTAGCCAATGTTTAATAAAAGGACACAGATTATAATAAAGGTGTGAACTTAATTGTTATGACTTCAGGCTTTTGATCAAAAATAGTTTTACTGTTACAATAATTTGCATTTCTACACTTCTGATCATCCCTCACTGCTTCATAATGTCCTCAAAATTCATCATATCACCAAAGTCATGAACAGTCTTCATGGACTAAATCTAATTCTACCTCCAGTCAAACACTCAGCAGCAGTCTTATATTGGGTCTGAGCAGAAATGCGAAGTTATTATATAAACTCTGCCTAAATGAAAGGGAAACAACAAGGGCAGATGCAGAATCACCAGACACCATCTGATAAAACTTGATTCAATGGTTTGATGACTTTGTCATTGAAAATAAATAAGTAAACCACACAAGTTATACTTCTACTCTTTATGTGTGAGCTGGTCTTCTAGTAAGGATTTTCTAATAAGTCTTCATTAGAACAATAAACAGACTGAGCAGAAACTTGCAGAGGTGAAAAGAACAAGTGAAAAAAGCTGCTGTTCCTCTAATAATCACTTTCCTAAAGAAATTTATTCCCCACAAAGTAATCCAGGAAGTTACCATAAGTATATTGAATCCATCCTTACTATGATAAAAAAGAAGCTGAAACTTTCTGATGTTCATATACTTTGTGTTTAAGCTGCTGATTTGCTCTTTCGGAGCGTTGCAACCATCATGTTTGTTACTACAACTTTCAAGCAAAGTATGCCTTAAATATTTATGAATGTCCTCACATTATAAAACATACCACACATCTACTCCCAAAACACACACAGACACAAAACACTAAAAACCCAGTGAAGGAAACACAGCGATACCTCTACTTTGTATTTTGACAGCATGGTACATGACACGTGTGATGATGTCATCTTCTCCAGCTTGTTGATCTGCTGAAATTTTCCAAAATGAAAAATATTTCAAATTAAATATCTAAACAGAGATTACATTTAATCAAGTCGTTACTGTGGTCATCATGAATGTGAACTTTATTCTACTAAACAAACTCAGACATGAAAGATCAGGAAGTCTGAGTCTCACCTTCAGGTTTCCTGTGAACACATCGTCTCACCAGCAGAACCAGTAACACCAGTAGAACCACAACACACACTGATACAACAAATGAAAACACAGAGAGAGGAGGAGGCGGAGGAGAGAGTGATGGAGGAAAAATGATGGAGGTGGAACCAGGAGGACAGGTGGATGTAGGTGGAGGTGTGGATGTAGGTGGAGGTGTGGTGGTGTGTTCCCCTAAAATAAAGCAAACACAGTCACTAAGTTGTCGTCACATTGTGAATGTTGAAAGCTGCAGAAACACAGACAGGTGAGTGTGTCACCTGTGACAGTGATCCAGCTGGATGGAGACTCTCCATGACCGCTGATGTCACACTTGTAGAGGCCTTCATCAGACCTGGAAACATGCTGGATGGTCATGTGACCTGTAGGCTGCTTCCTGATGAGGGAGCCATCTTTATAGAAAGCAGCTGGGAGGTTGGAGGGAGTGGTCTTTGTTTCACAGAGCAGAGTGACGTCATCTCCCTCCATCACAGGGAGGACAGGACTCTGCAGGATCACTGATCCACCTCAACACAGAGACAAACTACAGCATTTCATCCATTTACACACAGCTTCATCAACACTAACTCCACACACTCAGCTTACCAGTGACTGTCAGGTTAACCATGTTACTGATGGGGCCCTCTCTGGACTCACACCAGTAAACTCCACTGTCCATTTGATATGTGTTACTGATCTTACAGGAAGAACCAGCAGGTTTTCCCCACCCATCTCCACACTGAGTCCTCTGTTCTTTGCTTGTGTTTCTCCTCAGAGTCCATCCAGCAGAGCTGTCGTCCTCCTCACAGCTCAGAGACAAAAAGTCTCCTTTAAAGAACTGAGAGCTGCTGGGACTCACAGTCAGACGAGGTGTGAGGGTTAAAATGAAAAACTGATGATCTGTTAGACTTTACATTGTGAAACATGAACCCCATCAGGTCATATCAGTGAGCATTTCTCAGGTTTAAACTGTGACAGAAGAAGGTTACTGACCTTGGTTTGTTGTGCAGCTCAGCAGTGAGATCAGAACTAAAGAGAAATGACACTCAGGTTGATTTGAGGTGAACATAAAGAACAACTCCACACAAACAGCAAAGCTATATGTGGAAGGAAATGACTCCTCCAGTTTCATATTCAAAAAAAAATTACTGCGCTAGCTTACGTTGTTGCAGTTCTACAGGGATTTAAAAATAGTTACGCAAAATGGAGTGTGCTTCCTCCCACTGGTTTTAAAGGGTCAAACACAATTTATAAATCATTTCATTTTATTTTTATTAACATATCTCACCACATCGAAACTTTTCTGGCACACGCCATACCACATTTGCATCGGAATATCATGCGGTGGACAGCAGGAAAAAAGCATTTCAAGAGCTACTTTGCAAAGTGCAAGCTAATCAGCAGCAACTCCATGTTTGGACCCAACAAGGTGACTGGAATTTGCCTAGCTTTGCTAGTGCTTAATATAAAGCCATTCACAGATGGGGGTATGCCAAAACATTCTTGAACTTGAACCGCTTTGTGCTCAGATGCGTGGCGTGCAGCTTGGTGAGCTGGTCACTCGGGTGGTATAGCTTTTATTTATTTATAGTATTTCATGAACATGACTGAACATCTGAAACAGCTCAGTGTGAGGACTTATCAAAGTGTCTGAAATGTAACATTCCAACTTCCCCCTTAGTGTGTTTGTTGGGCAGCTTAGATAATGTCACTTCAGATAAGAATATAGCCCATATGGTTTTCACTGCCCTATGCATAGCCAAGAAAACAGTCCTCATGAACCGGAAAAATAAAAATAATCTTAATTCTAACCAATATAGAAATTATCTATTAGATTACATTAGTCTTGATACAGCCTCTGCCACATCAGATCTTTGATCAGCTCCATCACCTAGTGGGGGGGGGGGGGGGGGGGGGGTTCATAGTTTGGTCCCACCTTCGCTGTTGTGATTGGTGTGGGGGTAGGGTCAGGCTTGGGGCGTCGGGGGATTCCCCAGGAGCATCTTCCTTGTGGGGCTCAACCTGGGTAGCGGTCAAGGCCTATTAGTGGCTCTGCTGGCTCTTAGGTGACGGTGCAGGGTGCAGTGCATTGAACCACCTGCATTGAACCACCTGGGGGGCTCTTCAACTGGTGGGGAGGTTGTCACATCTTGCAGGAGCTTTCCTGTCTTCAGGAACTCACTCTGCAGGAGGGGGAGATACAGGAGAGGCGGAGGAAGATCTCAGCCTGGGCATCTATTGTCTTGTGTAGTCTGGAAGATGAGTGGATGATGGAGTGGGTGCAGTTTTCTCTGTGGTGGGGTCGGGTGGACTGTCCCGGGCTCTTTGGGGCCGGGCGGCGCTGCTGTTCTGGGCCCCGGTCCGGATGGGCCTGGGCCCCCTTTCCCTGGCGGGTTGCTGAGTATGGGGGTGCCTACTGGGGTCAGCGGGGGAGCTGGCCCCAGGGAGAGGTCACTTGCCCCTCCCTTCCTTCACTCCCCATCTCCAGCTGCCTCCCTCTTCCCGCTCCACCACAATCACCCACACATGCAGGGCCTTGGGGTAAAGGTGTGTCACCAGGGTGCAGAGGAGGCTACCCCCCCCCCTCTGTCCCCTTTTGGCTGCCTGTGCCTCAGTATTATCTCACAACTTAGACATTCACATTACTCACACTCTCATAACCAGTGTTGGTCAAGTTACTTGAAAAAAGTAATCAGTAACTAATTACTGATTACTTCCCCAAAAAAAGTAATCCCGTTACTTTACTGATTACTTATTTTCAAAAGTAATTAATTACTTAGTTACTTAGTTACTTTTTAAAAACACGATTTACAACCTGAAGAGGTGATAAAGCGATAGATCTCTCAGCCCAATTCTACTTTTTCTACATAATCCATCATACAAAATGTAATCAAATGGAAAAGTCTCTTTTTTTTAACTTGTTTTATCAGTTTTAATCTTTTAACTTCATACATCAAGCAAAAATTTAATTATATGCAACATTCTCTGACTGGAAGAAATTTGTTTAATATTTAAACCTATTTTCTGCACATTCCAGCACATAAAATAAAATATTTTTTGTGTTTACACTCAGTCTTTCAAATAGATGCAAGTGAAACACAGCAGAAAATAAATAAAGTCAAAGACTCAGCGGTCCTTTTGCTCTATTTTCACCTGTAAAGCAGGAGCAAGGTAGGCGGAGGTTTACCCTGGTGCAGGTGTGCCGCAGCGGTCAGTGGAAGGATACGGCAGTTTCTCTGTGAATTTCCCATTACGTCGTTGGGCACTCGGAGCTTGTTTGGAAATTTAGGGGTTTTTTTCGGTGTAAAAAGAAGTTTTCTTCCCACGCACAACGGACACTTATGTTTTTGTCACTGTTTATGGAATCAAACTCAAAGTAAGGTCAGTACTTCCAAGCTTTAAACGCTGCACGCTCATACTCTCTCCAGTACTCGATATATGATCCACTGTTGATCTGCACACAGCTGTTGTCACAAACGTCGCACGTTCTCGCAAAAAAAAAAATCACGGTTTTAGTAACGCAGTAACGCAGCGTTCCTACGGGAAAGTAACGGTAATCTAATTACCGTTTTTGCAATAGTAATCCCTTACTTTACTCGTTACTCGAAAAAAGTAATCGGATTACAGTAACGCATTACTTGTAACGCGTTACTGCCCATCTCTGCTCATAACACATACATATAGGATCTTGGGGGTGGGCACTGAAGGAAAAAATGTCCATCCCGGTTTTCCCTCCAAGGCACGAGCGATAAGCAGAGTTTTGTCCTTTCCTTATAAGATTCCTAATTATTCAAAGTAACACTCAGGTATGCCATTCAGCTGGGTTAGTTACGACGTCGGGAGCAGCTTGGGAGAACAAGAAAACAGAGATTGCTTTAGGTTGCCTTCCCAATCGACTCAAAGGTTTATTTAGTACATAACAGCTTATATAGAGGAAAAAAAGGTTCGTGTGTCAGCAAGTTCTCAGTTCAAACCGGTACAGACCAAATAAGGAAACGTCTTCCTGCCTTGTGAGCAAAGAAGTATCCTGTGTGTAGTTTATCAGTTCAGCTACAATTTATGATCATCCCAGCAAAATACACTCCTAGACATAAAATACAGAGTTCTTTCATTAGTGAATTCTGAAACAAACCACCTGGCCTTTAACGAGCCTTTTTCTAAGAGATAAAGAAGGGAGGATGGGAGTAAGGAAGTGGTCTCGTCTCTGTGGTGTTTTCGACCTTGGGGTACCAGCTTGTGAGTCTTACACATTAATTCTTGGGTCACAGAGAAAGAGAAAAACAACTAGTAGATGGGCCTTATTGAGTAACTCTTTTCTGTATAATATCACAATAAAACAATATCCTGTAAATGCTAACCGTGGTATCAAAATATCACAACAGTTCTCTCCTTTTATCATGAAATGATAACATAGTATAAAGACAGAATGTAATAACATAATATAAAGACAAATCATAAACATAAAACAAATCATAACTGTAACTGGTCCTTCGAGCAAGCTTAATATCAAAAATTCCGAGAGCGTATACATGGTATCACACAACAGACAATAATCATCGAAAACATGCTGCAACGGTTACAAAGGCTACAATTAGTTCCCTCCATTTTCCAAACGTGTCCTGCAGCCACTTGTCTAGCCACTGACCGTGGCCTGTATTGGCAATTAGTTCTATCTTCAATGCTTCAAGTCTATTCATAGCTTGTGTGAATGAACCGTTAGGAGCGGTATTATTGGGAATGAAAGTACAGCATACATCAACGGTTACTAGACCACAGGTACCGGTCCAATTAACAGGTAAAGCTAATCTAAGGGTATTATTGCACAACCAATAAGCATGTGGGATTGGTCTAGTTAGGCGCGTGACCATGTGTGATTTAACTAACTCCCCCCAGTCAGTGTCATTTAATACACCCTCTGGGGGAACAATGATCGATTCTCTGCTCGAACTTGAACTGTGTGTGTGTTCCTCCAGATATGATACAACTTCAGCCACAGAGACAGCTAGCCATGTCTCATTACAGCGTGCACCTGGGGAGTCAGAGAAGAATGTATAGTTATCCTTTGTATAATCTATGTGTGTGTCTGGGCCAGTTAACTTTAGTCTGCGCAGACATATCATACTAGTATTAAAATGGAGAGGGATCTGTCCTAAGGGCAGTGAGGGTTTTAACCTATTCTTGGGGCGTTTCATTGGGGCGCAGGTCCCTGCGGTGTCATTAGATAACTTCAATAATTCGCCTAATGGAGTCTCAGGGTTAGTTGGTGTGTGTGTGTGTCTAAGTAGGCAGTCGAGAGGGCTCAGAGTCAACTGTAAAGTGTCTTTAAGGAGAGCATTATCTCCGCCGATTTCCTCTAGTCCCTCAGTCAGGGGGAAACCGGATATGGGGTATCCTACTATTACCTGTTCTGGATTAGCCTTTGAACAGACATAACAGTTACTGTTTCCTAAATCACGAGCGGCTGTTCTGGCATTTTCATACCAGGCGTTAGCTCCTGTTCTAGAGGGCGCATAAGATGGTTTATTAGTGGCGTCTATGTTGCTATTTACTGATTTTAGGGAACGTAATGAGTGCATTAAGTAGGTGTCTTGCAAAATGGAGCATGAGGTATAGTCAGCAAAATATGACCTGCAGAAATGTGAACATGGTTGCAGCTTACAATACAAAATAGCAAAGAAAAATCCTAAGGTTAATGCGATAGGTATGATAAATAACCTAAATATATAAGAAAGACAGTTCTTCAGTCGTCTCCTGGCCTGGTCCCAGGTTCGAGAGACACAGAATAAGCGTCGTATGATGACAATGGGCATTTCATTTTCTCCATTATCAGGATGAAATGAGTCTAGCTTTATCAGGTTAGACATCATGTGGTACTTTTGGCTTTCTGTTCCTGCTGGATGTTTGAGTACCTTGTTGTTGTTCTTTCAGGCGTTGTGTGTTAATCAGTGATTGTGTGTGTGTATGTACATTGGATCCGGGCGCTGGCTCGCCTGAGATGTCATCTACCCGTGTGTTTATTTGCTCTGGTTCCGGGCGTTGGCCCGCCGGAGATGTCATCTGCTTGATCCGACGCCTGAGATGGTCCGATTGGGCTGGTCTTAACCCTGCTGGCATGAATCCACTGAGGTTGTCCGTCTGTGAGGATGCTGGTTCTTCGTCACTGCCAGTACAGTCTGGGGCTGGAACACGCGCGGCCTCCCAGAGTGTCCTTGGTTTTAGTGGCTTCTCCAACACGCATCTCCTTGTCTCCACTGGTGGAACTGTGGAGGGGAAAGGCTGAGAGAGACAAACTTTCTGATAGTTATTATTCAGTGTTTCTACCAGATTGTAGACATAGTCGGACAATGCAATATCTACATCACCTTCTACTAGCGGTGCCCCTCTGGAAGCTGACCATGGTGTTGGAAATAGTCTTATTTCAAATGGAGATAATTTGGTTACTGCAGATGGAGTCATTCTAATCTCACAGAGGACTTGAGGAAGTAATTTGACCCAGGTCATTAAAGTTTTAGCACACTTTTGAATTACTTCTAATGTGAATGAAGATCCTCTATCACTGTTAATCTGGTGAGGTATTCCGAATCTGGGTATTATTTCATTGCTCAACTTTTGATAGACTACTTCTGCAGTTTCTTTTGAGGTTGGATAAGCTTCTACTCATTTACTAAATTGATCCACTATTACCAGTAAGTACTTGATGCTTCCTTGCGCTGGCATATGTGTAAAATCAATTTGTAATGTATGAAATGGAAAATCTGGTTGTGGTAAATGCTGATGTTTTGCTTTTGATTTTCCTACATTAGTTCGTGCACATGTTAGACAGGTTGCTAATATGCTTTTTACTGCATGTGATGTTTTCTCAATTACAAATCTTGATTTTATTGCCCCTATTACCCCTCTTTGTCCGACATGACTCACACAGTGAAAATGTCGGGCAAGGACTGGCATCAGGGAATATGGGAGGGCAATCAAACCCTTAAGATTTTGTATAAGCCATCTCTGTCATCTAAGGTACAGTCATTATTCTCCCAATAGGTGTAATCACATGCAGAGGCTTGCTCTTGTATAAATTTTAAATCAACATTTGTGTCTAAATAGTCTGGGAGTGTAACAAGTGGCAGCTGTAGGGGCACAGATAATACTTCCTGCGGCGGTGGGAGCTGCAGCCTTGGCTGTCACGTCTGCTAAGGCATTACCTGTTGCTTCGTCTGTGTCAGCTGTACTGTGTCCTTTCGTTTTTACAACTGCAACGGCCGATGGCAGCTGTATAGCCTGCAAAAGTCTTTGAACAAAATCAGAATTTAGCAATTTATTTTCCATCAGCAGATCTAAATCCTCTCTGTCTCCACAATGTGCCAAAGTCATGCACAACGCCAAATGCATAGCGGCTGTCTGCGCAAATTGTCACATGCTTATCCAAATGTAGCTCACAGGCGCGTATTAAAGCCATGAGCTCTGCTTTTTGTGCTGAGTGAAATGGTAATGAGTGAGCCTCTAGTATGATGTCAGGCAATGTCACCACTGAATAGCCACAAAGAAATGAGTTGTCATTCGGCCTTGAACAGGACCCGTCCACATAAACCGTGGCTGAGTCTGGGATAGGTGTTTGCTCTAAATCTGGACGTGGTGCTGTGGATTCCTGTATACGTGTCATGCAGTCATGATCATCAAGCCTGTCTGAGCCATCCTGTCGGTCACAAGAACACAGCATAGGATCAATAAATGTGCTGGCGAATCAGGTGTGCTGCTCACTTTTATGGTGAGGTTTGCATATGTTGTGTAGTTATGTTTGCTAGAATGGTCGTGACCTGGTGATTGGTGTGTAGAATAGTGTCATGTGAGAGTGTGAGCTTCTCGCAGTCCCTTATCATGATAGAGCAAGCTGCTACTGCCCTCAGGCAGGCCGGCATTCCCTGAACAATTCAGGCAGCACCTTTGAGTGGCGGAGGTCAGCACTCCCTTTAATGCATTGAAAGAGGCAGTCATTTCTGTGGACCACAGTATTCGAGGAGGCTTGTCTTTTTTACAACAGTCACGCAGAATGTGGTCATGAAAAGAACAGTCTGGTATCCACTGTCTGCAATAGTTCACCATGCCCAGGAAGGACAACATTTCCTTCTGTGTAGTGGGACGAGGGACGGAGGTCACAGCTTTGACCCTGTCTGCAGTCATGGAACGTTTTCCGTGAGACAGTGTGAATCCCAAATATTGAACAGAAGTCTGACAGTACTGCATTTTCTTTGCTGATGCTTTGTGGCCAGTCTTTTGGAGGTGCTGGAGAAGCATGTGTGTAGCAGTTTGACATAGTTTTTCACTTTCAGCACGGAGGAGGAGGTCATCCACATGTGGATCAGGGTGCAGCCCTGGAGGAGTGAAGCACCATTGAGAAAGCAGCAGAGCTGTCTATCATGCCTTGAGGCAGACGAGTCCAAGTGTACTGCTTATTTCTATGTGTGAATGCAAATAACGGCTGTGTGTCTTCATGCACAGGTACTAAGAAAAAGGAGCGGAGCATAAATCCACCACGGTAAAATGTGTATGCAATGCATGTCAATATGCTGTGAACATCTGAAACGAGAGGTGGCAGAGGAATGTTGACTGCATTAATTTGCCTTAAGTCTTGTATGAAACGCCATACGCCAGGTTTGTTAGGCTTTGGCACAGGATTGACAGGAGTGTGGGCTTTATTACTTCTGTAGTCAATAAATCTCCTATCATGACATCTAGGGCTGCGGCTTTTTCGGCAGAAATGGGATGTTGCTTGACATATACTGGCTTGTTGTGTTTTAATAGGTGTACGTGATAAAGTGTACAGTCAATAAATCCTATATCATTCTCACTTTTTGACCATAATGTCATATTCTGGTATTCAGCTGGCAACGTAAGTGCAGAAATAGTACAGTCGATAGGGTAGGTTAGATCTATGTGACGACATGGTGTAGTTATGTCATAAACTATGTCTGAGTTATGTGACAAAATCACTGTTTGACCTTAGAGAAACAAAAGTGTGGCTCCCAGTCATGGGATTACCTGGTAGTGGCGTCTGTACACGTTTTTTTTGGCACAGTGTGTGACATAGAGTACCGGACAAAAAGGATGTTGAGTTCATTCTCTGCTGAGGGTCCAGCTGACACAGAGGATGTTCCTTCTCCATCATGTTGGTACATAGGGCAGAGAAAACATAAGCTGTTATCAGTGTCAGCAAACATTTCACCCTTTATGTTAAATGAAATACACAAATTCATTTTTGCTCTGGGTGTCTGCGGCTGCTGGAAAACTGAGCTAAATTTGCACCTCTAGCTTGTCCAACAGTGCATAAAGCGTTTTATGAATACTAGGATAGATTCATCAGGCTTCTGTTTACACATAGTTACTGCATTTAAGTCAATTTTGTCTCTGGACATTGTGAGCAGGAATTTCTTTAGATTCTTAAAGAAATCGGCGACTTTGTCATTATTTACCCACAAAAACTCTGCAGTTGTGGATGCTTTATCATGCTTTGGATCTAATTCACCTATCTCTCTTATGAGTTGTGACTCGGTTACTCCAGGAATGCATTGACACAATATGTACCTGTAATCCGGACCACCCAAATGGTGATATCTGGTACTTCTCTGTAGTGCAGAGACAAAGGCTGTAGGATTTTTAAGAGGATCGGGAAGCTCTTTAATAGTTGTCACTAATTCTGAGATTTTAGGGGGCTGAATACAACACTGATCTCCTATTATCATAAAGGGGTAAGTGTCATTGACGTCACTAGATTTTGGTTCTGTTTGTTTACTACCGCGAGTGTTGGCGTGAGGACCTTTGTCATCCTGGCTTTGTTTTTCCTTTTTTCCTTTTAGATAAGTCTTTATTAAAGTTCGGGTAACAGGTATTTCTTTAGCTACCTCTAAACCTCTAGCTACGATATCGTGGCGTTTCATGTGGGTGTCTATTGTGGACACTGCCTGATGCAAAAGTTTTTCTTCATAGTCGTCTGAATTTTTTCTCATAAGTTCCTCACATTCTTCTTTCAAAAGTTTTTCTCTCTTTCTATGTTCTGCTAATTCTTCCTCGCGGCGTATATATTGTTTTTCCTGATCCTGTTTAAAGAGATGGCTAAGATCCGTTGCATGTGATTCAGATTTTTCGTCGCTTTCTTTTGAGCTGGTTGGATCAGAATGCTGACATTGTTTACGTGCAGTTGCTACAGCGACTATTAATTCGGTCTCATCGTAATGAGGCGGCGGGGCTGTAGGCTGAATGGCTGAGCATGCAAGACTAGCTTTTCCCGCGGTAGATTTATTTTCTTTGCTAGAGCCTGCACTAGTTTTATTTGATGTTAAAGCATCTACACCTGGTTCCGGTCCCTTTTTCCATAGTGGTAACATTTGATGTATCACGTCGCGGCATTCTATCATGTATTTTCTACAGGACTTTTTAAGCAGACTACTTTTCTTATCACAAATGATATTCAACATTTCTACTGACCTGGTTTCTGGCGATAATCGTTCGGGATAAGGCTCCAGAAATAAATTAGAATGCATTGAACTTACAGTCCGTAAGTTGTAAACAAAGTCAGTCACATAAGCACTCCCGCATGTTCTGGATACGTAATCATGGACGTCTTCACCGATTCGCGGACGTAGGTTACACGTAACCGGAAATGGGAGTTGTACTGAACCGTTATTTGAGACTTTATTTTGTATTTTATTAATTTTTGGTTTTACAGGTACTTTAGATTTTTTATCGGACCTGTCTGTGGTCTTTGAATTATTCTGACCCATGTTCAGTGATTTCCAGAGGGGTTTACACGCTTGAAGGATTTATGTTAGTATTTTCGCTGCGGCACAGCTGAGGTTACTTTAAATTTATTGCTAGCAATTTTTGTTTGGGTGAGCAACTCTCACTTAGCGAGCAACTTCTCGCTTAACGAGCAACTTCTCGTAAAACAACAGGCAACTTCCTGTGTCTTTCTGCTTTTAATTTACTGCTTTTAACCCTTGTATGGTAATCGGGTCTGTGAGACCCGTTTTCAGTTTTCTTTCGTTTTTTTTTTGTTTTTTTTTAACAAAATTAAATTTAATTATTTACTAGCTTTCTCTGAGTGAGCAACTTCTCACTTTTTAACGTGCGTTTCAAGACAACAGGCAACTTCCTGTGTCACTTTTTGGTGAGCAACTTCTCACTTAACGAGAAATATTCAAGACAACAGGCAACTTCCTGTGTCACTTTTTCTGAGTGAGCAACTTCTCACTTTTTAACGTACGTTTCAAGACAACAGGCAACTTCCTGTGTCCACCAACACCACACAAGGGTTAATTTACTTTATTCGGGGACTGAGGAAGTCGTCAGTGTATCTCTCTGGATCACTAAGTGAAACTTCGTCAGCATATCCCGTTTTTTATGGATCGATCACTGAGAGAGGTATAATACGGTCTTTATATAAATATGAAAGACGCATATTTACCTTCTGTCAGTCCATCCCACTTCTGACACCAAATTGAAGGAAAAAATGTCCATCCCGGTTTTCCCTCCAAGGCACGAGCGATAAGCAGAGTTTTGTCCTTTCCTTATAAGATTCCTAATTATTCAAAGTAACACTCAGGTATGCCATTCAGCTGGGTTAGTTACGACGTCGGGAGCAGCTTGGGAGAACAAGAAAACAGAGACTGCTTTAGGTTGCCTTCCCAATCGACTCAAAGGTTTATTTAGTACATAACAGCTTATATAGAGGAAAAAAAGGTTCGTGTGTCAGCAAGTTCTCAGTTCAAACCGGTACAGACCAAATAAGGAAACGTCTTCCTGCCTTGTGAGCAAAGAAGTATCCTGTGTGTAGTTTATCAGTTCAGCTACAATTTATGATCATCCCAGCAAAATACACTCCTAGACATAAAATACAGAGTTCTTTCATTAGTGAATTCTGAAACAAACCACCTGGCCTTTAACGAGCCTTTTTCT
The DNA here is from genome assembly GCF_057382095.1 of Aulonocara sp. 'chitande type north' Nkhata Bay. Classification (NCBI taxonomy): domain Eukaryota; kingdom Metazoa; phylum Chordata; class Actinopteri; order Cichliformes; family Cichlidae; genus Aulonocara; species Aulonocara sp. 'chitande type north' Nkhata Bay. Next base: position 15,775,943 of record NC_141346.1, read on the forward strand.
AAGAGATAAAGAAGGGAGGATGGGAGTAAGGAAGTGGTCTCGTCTCTGTGGTGTTTTCGACCTTGGGGTACCAGCTTGTGAGTCTTACACATTAATTCTTGGGTCACAGAGAAAGAGAAAAACAACTAGTAGATGGGCCTTATTGAGTAACTCTTTTCTGTATAATATCACAATAAAACAATATCCTGTAAATGCTAACCGTGGTATCAAAATATCACAACAGGCACGCTACACGGACTCCAAAAGACCATCAGGGTGTACACCTCACCCCTGGCGTCATTGCCCACCTCTCAATTTAAAATACACGTAGACCCGATTGGCGTCTGGAGTGTGGGGCCTCCCTGCTGCTGCCGAGTCGCGGCAGTCTGCTCCCCTCCACCCTTGTGAAAAGGGTGACACCACCTCGGTCTGGGTGCAGTTTCCCCCTCCAGGGGCAAGGGTTCCTAGAGCTGGGGCTTAGAGCACGCTTGGGGAGTGTGATTGTGTGTACATATAACATAAGCAGATTTTTAGACAGGAAACTGTTGTTGAAGTACAGAGAGAGAGAGAGCTGTGCATGAAGTGTGATTTTATTGTGGTGGAAGCAAAACCGTAAAAGGGTTTTACGGTTTTGCTTCCACCACAATAAAATCACAGAGGGAATTCATGACGATGTTTATGTGAAGCGAAGTTTGGATCTTCTTTTGCTGCTGGTTAGGTCAATATTGTTTGGAGAGAGATAAAACTAACAGCTTTAATTCTAACAATAACAGTCACAAGCAATGTTCCCTCTAATTTTTTATGTGTCTGAGCAAACACACAAACTCCCTGAGCGATCCCTTGGACCACTGTGAGCAACATTAGACGTGTGCACTGTGGTCACGCCAGCATTGAATCCATCCAAGTTACATGGTTTATTAAAATGACAACATTTACATGTATGTTAGACTACTTTTAATTAACTGCTTTAGCCCACTTACAATGAAAATTTAAAAAAAATCTTGTTCATGACCTGTGTTGTATGTTAACACTATTGGAAGTAAAAATATTGATGCCACACAAATTATTTGTGCCACTCCAAAAAATAATTTCTGTCCACTATGAGATGAAGGAGAACAACAGCCTGATACCTGCAGGCCTGACAACAGGAGATGTATCACTCCTGTAACACCTGTAACATTCAGCAGTCGCCTCATTGTTCTGACACACACAACAAAACTATTGACTGCACTACACACTAACTACACAAGATTTGCGCTAAACGTCTCAAATCTCTCACATCTCAAAACACCGCCGTCACTCCTAAAACTTCCTTCCATTTCTTAACAACTAAATGACACGTTGCTATATAATTTTTGATTGGTCGACATGGTACATTTTTTGACCAATAGGAAAGGGTGGAGTTTTTTTTGTTTTTGTTTTTGCTTAAAGGCGGAGAGTGTTTTGAGCATTTTGGTCATATTTGGCAATGCTTCATCTCTAAAGGTCACAAATCTTTCACATCTCAAAACACCGCCCTCACTCCTAAAACTTTCCTCCTCCCTAAACAACTGTTGATTGGTCGACATGGTACATTTTTGGTACGTTTTGGTTTTGTTTTTGCTCACAGGCTTTCGAGCGTTTTCCTTATAAAATGCCTTTTTTACTGTTTCTTCCCGCAGTAAATATAAACAACGACAGTATTCAGGAAGAAAACCAAACATTGCATATTTTTATCATAACTCTGGTTTTACGTGGCCTATCAACACAATTTAAAAACTGGTATAAAGTCCACACTTTTTCCGTCATTTGTTCCGTCTGTCCTGCTCACATCTCCAATGGTTGTACACGTTGGCTTCACTCCACATCAGCCACGTCGCTTTGCTAGCTAAAACACTGGTGTCGGCACATAAGGACGCAGTCATAGCCTGTCAACGATGTTGATTAGCTGCGTATATACGAATGTGAATCGATCATTGGCTGGACTATGGGATAAGGTGGCATCGTTCTAATCCCATACGGGAGCAGCCAGTCACTTCCTGACTAACACTGCAAAACAGAATTGTTAAAGTTTTCATTTTATTTTCAATTCAGGTTAGAACTTTTTTTGCCAGCACGTGCAGCTTAGAGCTTAGAGAAAACTGCTCAAATAAGTCCTGCCATTAATTAATTCTTCAATCTTAAATATGATCAACCTATCTCTAATAATCGGATATGTACCACAGGCCTTCAAGCTGGCTGTAGTTAAACCTTTACTCAAAAAGCATCTCTAGACCCAGCAGTCTTAGCTAATTATAGGCCAATCTCCAACCTTCCTTTCATATCAAAAATCCTTGAAAGAGTTGTTGTCAAACAGCTAACAGATCATCTGCAGAGGAATGGTTTATTTGAAGAGTTTCAGTCAGGTTTCAGAGCTCATCACAGCACAGAAACAGCTTTAGTGAAGGTTACAAATGATCTTCTTATGGCCTCTGACAGTGGACTCATCTCTGTGCTTGTCCTGCTAGACCTTAGTGCAGCATTCGATACTGTTGACCATAATATCCTATTAGAGCGATTAGAACATGCTGTAGGTATTACAGGTACTGCGCTGCAGTGGTTTGTATCATATCTATCTAATAGACTCCAATTTGTACATGTAAATGGAGAGTCCTCTTCACACACTAAGGTCAGTTATGGAGTTCCACAGGGTTCGGTGCTAGGACCAATTCTGTTTACACTATACATGCTTCCCTCAGGCAGCATCATTAGAAGACTAACTTTCTGCTTCTTAATTCAGATAAAACTGAGGTTATTGTACTCGGCCCTGAAAATCTTAGAAATATGGTATCTAACCAGATTCTTACTCTGGATGGCATTACCTTGGCCTCCAGTAACGCTGTGAGGAACCTTGGAGTCATTTTTGACCAGGACATGTCCTTCAGCGCACATATTAAACAAATATGTAAGACTGCTTTCTTCCATTTGTGAAACATCTCTAAAATTAGAAATATCCTGTCTCAGAGTGACGCTGAAAAACTAGTTCATGCATTTATTACTCCCAAGCTGGACTACTGCAATTCATTATTATCAGGATGTCCAAAAAACTCACTGAAAAGCCTTCAGCTAATCCAAAACGCTGCAGCAAGAGTACTGACAGGGACTAGAAAGGGAGAGCATATTTCTCCTGTTTTGGCTTCCCTTCATTGGCTTCCTGTTAAATCCAGAATTGAATTCAAAATCCTGCTCCTCACATACAAGGTCTTAAATAATCAGGCCCCATCTTATCTTAATGACCTTGTAGTACCATATCACCCTATTAGAGCACTTCGCTCTCGCTCTGCAGGCCTACTTGTTGTTCCTAGAGTATTTAAAAGTAGAATGGGAGGCAGAGCCTTCAGTTTTCAGGCCCCTCTTCTGTGGAACCAGCTGCCAGTTTGGATTCAGGAGACAGACACTATCTCTACTTTCAAGATTAGGCTTAAAACTTTCCTTTTTGCTAAAGCATATCAATCAATCAATCAATCAATCAAAATTTATTTATATAGCACATTTTTAAGACCGAAGTACACCAAAGTGCTTTCCATTAAAATCGTAGTACAAATAAAATCACAATAAAATATAAATTACAAATATATAAAATATAAGATAATTACATAATCTAAATACAGAGCCAGATGTAAAATACCCTAATTTGCCTTAAATGCTAGATCAAACAAATACGTTTTTAAACGTGATTTAAAAGACTGAATGGAATCTGACGCGCGAATATGAAGAGGGAGAGTATTCCATAGCCTGGGTGCAGCAACGGCAAAGGCACGGTCTCCTCTGGTCTTCAGCCGAGACCTAGGTTGCACCAAGAGCAGTTGGCCCGATGATCTTAGTGCTCTCTGAGGGCTGTACAGACAGAGGAGATCAGCTAAGTAGTCAGGTGCCATATTGTTCAGAATTTTATAAGTAAACAATAGAATTTTAAAATCAATTCGATATCTGATAGGAAGCCAGTGTAAATTTTTCAGAACAGGGGTGATAGAGTCAAACTTTCTAGTGCCGGTCAAGAGACGTGCTGCGGCATTCTGGACCAGCTGCAGACGCTGCAGAAGGGAAGATTGTAGACCCAAGTAGAGAGAATTACAATAGTCCAGTCTTGACATAATGAAAGCATGAATGAGTTTCTCCATATCTTTGTGTGGTATGTAGGGTTTAGCCTTAGAGATTAGGCGTAGCTGATGGAAGCTAGTTTTTACCACAGTAGAGACCTGTTTGTCAAGTTTGAAGGAGCTATCCATGAAAACTCCAAGATTCCTGGCAGTATCAGTAAGGTGGTTAGCAACAGGCCCAAATGTGTCAGTCAATTGTCCCAGAGGCATATTTTGGTCAAAAACAATAATTTCTGTCTTCTTTCCATTTAAAGTAAGAAAGTTACGTGATAACCAGTCCTTGACATCACTCAGACAATCAAACAGAGGATGTGGTGAGGATAAAGCATCCCCAGTCAGGTGAAGGTAGATTTGAATATCATCAGCGTAACAGTGAAAAGAGACATTGTGTTTTTCAAAAATGGAGCTCAAGGGCAACATATATAGAGAAAACAACACAGGATATAGTTAGGGCTGGACCAGGTGTGTCATGATCCTTCATGCTTAGGTTTGTCACTTAGTTTTTCCAGTCTAGGTTTTTTCAGTCATTCGTCTTTTCTCACTGCCTGTTCGGTCGCTCCACTTCTGTAAATAAAACATCACTCTCATCACCAGTCCACTGCCTGCATTTTGGGTCCTTTTTCTCCTACACCACTCCTACACCACCCCACCAGCCGTGACAAGGTGACCCTGAATCCTCCCTTAGTTATGCTGCAATAGACGTAGGCTGCCAGGGATTCCCATGATGCATTGAGTTTTTCCTTTCCAGTCACCTTTCTCATTCGTTCTCATTCATATGTGTTAATAGGCATCTCTGCATTGAATCATATCTGTTATTAATCTCTGTCTCTCTTCCACAGCATGTCTTTATCATGTTTTCAGGGCGCTCTGTAGTTTTATTAGATTGAACTTCTGCTTTTAATACGGTTGACCATAACATTCTCCTTACAAGGGTAGAACATGTTGTTATGCTTAACCCTTGTGTGTTGTTCGTATTTTTGTTAGTCAGCCAGTGTTCATGGGTCTGGTGGACCCGCTAGAGTTTTGGCTTTCCAAATGAACACTATCAAACAATTTTATGTTAAATTATTCAACAGGTGTTTACTTCATCCCAATTACAAGCCATATGAACAGCAAACATGGTTAATTTTTTCCCTTTACCTTTGTTAGATCACATTTATGAATTAATGTGCTTCTCGTTTTTTTTTTTTTTATAAAATGTTATATAAAAAAATAAATCAGTTATAATCAAGTGGAGTGAGTGGAAAGACACAACACATTTACACGTGAAGCAATATGTTTCACAACTAAACGGGATCAGCTGCTCATCAATAGTGACATTAGGCCCAAGGTTATAAAACAGGTGGAGGTGGTGCACACACTTATCCCACACTGTCCTGATGGCAGCTAACTTGTCTCAGTGCCGTTGAGCTGGTCTGTCGTCTCGGTTATCAAAACGGATAATCCTGGAAATTTTGTGGAAGTTTTCCAGAGACATTGATGCACGGAAAGGTTCTTGCCAGTTTCTGCATCCCACAGGGATTCTGTGGATTCCCCTTTGGACCTGAAAACTCCTGCAAGATGAATTTGGTCCATCTCCTTCCACCTCTCTCCAAAAACACACCGTCCTTCTAGATTACTGCAATCCAGAATAATTTTCTGGATGGAATCTGGGATGAAAAACTCAAATGAAGACTTGATATCCTGCACATGAGTAACTGTCAGCCATGTTGGCCCTGGCTTATCACAGTAACAGCTCTGCAGGGTGGCTCATTTCTTGGGCAAGAAGACCATTCAATTTCACCAGTTATTGACATCCATATTTCTTCACTTGCTGTCTGGTGGGCTTGTCCTGGTCCTGGAACTGGCTGCAGATGGGGTACTCGTCTTCGTTTTGTTACTAAATGGTGCTCAACCTCATCCTCTTCTTCAAAGTCACTGTCAGACTCTGAATTTTCAGAAATGTGAAATATTCTGAAACCTCTTTGTCAACATCATCATCCGAAGCCCCTCCCTCTTACAAAATCAATTGGATGGCCCTCGCAGCAGATAATCTTTTGCCATCTTTGCCAGTGTGGTTCTGATCAAGTCTTATTTATAGTATTATGCCCCTAATTTGCAAGTGGGACAGGGTATCAGAAAATAAAATTTGGATCCCTCAAAAAAGAGGGTAAAATGTGTGGGAATGTAAGTAATGTAAGTTAGCAAGGACAGGGATTGTCCCTGTCCTTGCTAACTTACACTGGCTTCCCATCAAATATCATATTGATTTTAAAATCCTCTTGCTCACTGTTAAACATTTAAATAACTTAAAACTTCAAATAACCCTAGCTACTTGATCTCCTTGACCTGTATAACCCAAAGTTCCTCCAGCCAACTGCTCTTAATGCAACCAAGGTCTGGTTTAAAAGCCTTTGCTATTGCCGCTCCTAGACTCTGGAATAATCTCCTAGTTGATATCCATACATCGGAATCTATTCAATCATTCAATTTGTTTCCCGTTCTGCCCGCATTGCTGTACTATTGTGAAGCATTTTGATGTATGCTAGTCTTTTAAAATATGCTATAGAAATAAACTTTGATTGATTGACATGTACTTTATCTTTAAACCTACTGTATGGCTCTCATGGAATTACATTTTTAAAATATGGCGTTCACGGCTCTCTCAGCCAAAAAAGGTACCCGACCCCTGTCTTAGAGTGATCATAATGATTACAGTCATATGCACTGAATACACTGTGATTATATCGAAAATATCCACTACTTATAATGACACAGCAAGGTCATGTGTCCACTGTGCAGCTGTGTTGATATAATGAGTGAATGATTTGATCTTTTCACTGCCTGCTGTGTTTCCTCGACTCCTGAGCAAAGATAAAGAGTCAGTTCAGACCTGCAGTTGGTCCTCGTGGTGTTTGAACTTGAATTCAGCCTGATTTGTTTTTCATGTCTTCTCCTCCATCATCAGTTATCAGGAGAGCAGACAGTCAAAGTACAAGAATTCAAACAAACACAGAGATTCTACTTACAGAGCAGACACAGCACAGATGTTTCCTTCATCGTCCTTCTCACTCATTTGAGCTTTTTTTCATTTCTGTCACTGACACCAAGTAAAGCCCGCCCTCTTCCTCTGAGCACCAGCTTTCTATTGGTTCAAAGACAAAGGTGGGATACTACTTTTCATCGTGTAAATATTATTATTTTATGTATGTTATTAACAGATTAATTTTAAGATGTAACTTGTCTGTGAAGGTTCAGGGGGTCCTTTTGTCCCTCTGTGGGGGGGCACTCCCACTAGGTTTAAATCTGGGACTCCAGGTTCTCCATTCTCGTATTCTCAAAATGAGGAGAATGAGCAGTCTTTTTAGCCCAACGAATCAGCAGCCTTGGAATAAACGATTTTAGATTTGATGTTCTTAATAGGTTTTGAAGAGTGTTTACGTTTTTGGTATTAACCATCTCAGGAGGAACATGAAAAAAGAAATCATTTTCACTCCCCACCAGGAGTTGCTCGGTGAAGGAAGAGTGTCAGTGGCATGAGTGCTGCATTCTCTGGGAGAGGGAATTGAGCTGTGCCTCCAGTGTGCAGAACAACAGCACCGAAGCTGAGGTGTGAATGCCTGCAGACACCTTGAACAAGGTTTTGATACCGAAAAAGCTTTATTTATTTATCCAAAATAATTATTATTATTTGTTAACTGACGAGTTTCAGGTGTTTTTTTTTTTACCACAGAATGCAGGTTATGTTACAGCAAATTTATGACTCTTACTTTCCATTGTTTTTGGAAGTGCATTATTTGAATTATTTAAAATGACAGAAAAACCTTCCCTTTCTGAGAGATGTCCAGTTTGATATCCTGAACTTTTCTAAGCAGCTTACCACCTCTGCTGAAAAACATCTGATTAGAAAGGACCAGTGGGTGTTTCTGAGAAAATGGAAGTCAGACGACCACAAAGGTGCCATCTTCTTTTAATACAGACTGAGACGCTTCACCACAGAGCACAAAGCAAACTTTTTCTCACAACATGAACACTTCTGTTAGCCAAACCAGGACACACTGTGGTGAGAGGTCTCATCACAGTAAAACTACAGTTAACTAGTGTCAACAACAGGAAGTTGTTTTTGTGGTTTCAGAAGTGAAAGTAATGCATTGTATCATAGTAGATTAAGCCTGGTCAGTTTTTCTCCTTAGACACCTTGTACTGACAATGAAGTCTTCATGTGAACAACTTGTTTACATTTTAAATCCTAATCAACTCTGTTGAGAGATTTAATGCTCAGTTATGGCACTGCCAAATGTCACAACACAAGGTCCAAAGTGCTCCAGAGGCGGAAACTACACCATTAGTTATGGCCAAATGTGTTAAAAAACCACATTTGAAATAAAACAAACAATTTGGGATATTTTATTCTTTCTAAAACACATATGTGTTTCTCAACATCATTCTGGCACAGTAGTCAATATAAAATGAGTACATTTAAAAAATAAATAAATAACTAAATAAATAAGTACTGGGTCATGAACCCAGTGCCTTTGGTTTATTATTGAACTAATAGTTCCAACTATTGTCTTGTAATCGTAAGGTTGCCGGTTCGAGCTTCGGCTTGGACAGTCTCAGTCGTTGTGTCCTTGGGCAAGACACTTCACCCGTTGCCTACTGGTGGTGGTCAGAGGGCCCGGTGGCGCCAGTGTCCGGCAGCCTCGCCTCTGTCAGTGCGCCCCAGGGTGGCTGTGGCTACAATGTAGTTTGCCATCACGAGTGTGTGGATGGGTGGATGACTGGATGTGTAAAGTGCTTTGAGGTCCATAGGGACCAAGTAAAGCGCTATACAAATACGGTAAATGGCCATTTACCATATTTTATCATATGATTACCATATGATTCTTTTGCTTATATTACATTCTTAGTCCTTGGATTATGGTTTCTGTGTCATATAATCTCTGCTTCATGTTCCCATGTTCCACGTTTTAGTGTCTATAGTGTTTGTCTCAGTTTCCTGTTTTACGTTGGTAATTCCAATTCCCATGTTTCCGTTGTCAGTGTTGTTTCCCCGTGTGTCATCATGCCTGAATTGTCCCTGCTGTGTTTCCCTCCTGTCTTGCATTCTCTAATTACGACAGTATGTATTTAAGCCCTGTGTTTTTGCCCTTTGTTGCGTCCTTCATGTTAGCTGTTTGTTCATCCCTCGTCCTTTGTCATCCTTGGTTATGACATGGGACGCCATCCTAGTTTAGGTCATCCCTCCTAGTTTGAGTTTTGGTGTTGTTTATAGTACTCATGTGTTGTGTTTTACATTTTACATTAACACCATCCTTCCTCATGGTTTATTTGTATGGCCACTAGAGGGAGATCTTGGACGTGAAATACTAACAGTGATACAAGCAGATCATCAGTGATGCTTCCACAGCTTGTTATAAATAAAATTATCATGCTAAGCACGTGCTGTAGGAATCATTATGGCTGCATTTACTCAAGTCTGAATAAAGATAACTGAGATCCTAAAATAATTCAGAGAAAACCCCCCAAATTAAATGACCCCTAGCAAGCACAATAGAAAGAACACTCGAGCAGAACCAGCTTGATGCTTTCTGGTGGGGGTAGCTGTAGCTCAGAAGGAAGAGCAGGCCATCCAGTAACTTAAAGATTGTTGGTTTCATTTCTTTCCTCTCCAGTCTGCAAAACAAAGTATCCTTGGGCAAGATACTGAACCCTGAGTTGCTTCCCAAAGTCTTCATTGGAGTCTGAATGTTATGTAGAAAGCTCTTAGATCAAGAAGAAAGTGTTTGGGTTGTGAAACATGTTGTATAGAGTGCTATAAGTAGAAAAGCAATGAAATAAAATAGTTAAACTCCCCTTTTGAAAGTGTACTTAATGAGTCATCAACCTGCAGTCCATTCAGGCTGCAGATTCTCCAGGATGGCACATCTCCAAGTAAAGTTGGACCTTTGAACGTGGACCTTTTGAAAAGTGTGAAGTATCCTGTTATTTCAGCTGACAACTTAAAACTCAGTCTGACAGATGTTTTGCTGCCAGACTTTTGATCAAAGACTTGCACACAACCATAACAGTCACTTAAATTGCTGCTTTTTTAAAAACCTGCAAACTGTTGTTGATGTGCTTGATGTTACCTTTCACTATAATCATGAAAATAAGTAATAAATAAATATAAATAAATTATTTATAATAAATAATAAATAATAATGAAAATAAATAATTAACCATCGTTTTTCTAACATTTATTAATATGAGATTTCAATGTTAATTCAGCATTCATAACTCTCTCAATCAGAACTCCATCAATGGACAGTTACTTCATCCTCCTTTACATGATTTTTCAAAAATCATAAATTTCATTTTTTGTCAAGTTGAAAGATAATTTGTTTACATCTTCAAAGATAATTTGTTTACATCCGTCATATGCATCATGCAAGGAAATCTAAACCAGATACAGGGGATTCTGCATACTTGTCATCCTTCACCAGACTTTTTGATATATAGATGACTTCTATGTTGAAAAAGTGGCATGCAGGAGAGGAAAACGAAGTCATTTCCAAGGGCTTCAAACGCACTACGTTATTTATTTAGTCTTCTGTACTTTCTTGTCATTAAGTTGGAAGCTTATTAAGATTATGGTTTTCTGACCAATGTTATTTTCTAAAAGCAGGCGTGTTTACTAGAAACTACTAGCATTAAAAATAATATTGGTTCCTTATCGTGGTTATTTACTAGCAGTATGAGATTCTGGATTCTGATCAACTTCTTTATCTATTTCCTTGGCTGTTTATAATTGTTTTACAACAACTTACACTTGATGAGTTCTGAGAGATTTCAGTCTGCAGGAGGTTCGTTTGAAATCTTACCTGATTAATCTTTATGTTTTCCCTAGATCACAAAACCAGCAAAATAGCATTAAAAGCAACAAGATTACCAAAAACCGATGCACTTGTTAGCAATCCAGTACATCCTCTACTTATTCTATCCTCCTTCCTTCCACCTTCATCTTTGTTGTCTCCTCCTGGCTGACCTGCAGGTGAGAAACAGGTGTGAGGTGTCAGCTGTCAGGTAGGTGATGAGTGAAGAACAGAACAGAATCCATTTCCTCTTCAAACTGCTGTCAGACATTATCTATTGCACTCTGATCACATCACTCAGACCAGCTGCTTTCTACAAAGTCTCATCAACAACATCTTTAGAAACAAACATCAACAACCAGGAAGCAGCTTCACCTCTGATCACACACACACACTCAACTCTACTCACTCACCTGGAGGACCAACAATCAAACTCTTCTCTGTAGTACTTTGTTTTCAACCAAACACGAGTTTTTGTGTTTAAGCAAATGTGAGTTTTCATTCTTTCCAACAGATTTTTTCCTCAGTAAACATTCAAACAAGTGAAAACTGGGAAATGTGAGGTAAAGAATGATCACTCCATTTCACATAGAGGCAGTGAGCCTCATCTTGCTCCCAACTTCTAACATATGGATGTTCGATCGCTTTGCATCACATCAGTTTAATGTTGTAATCTTATTTTTAACCCAACCCGTCATCTTTTAACAAACCTAACCAAGAACCTTTGGTGCGCCAATCAAATCAAATGGGGAGGGAACAGACTGGTGACTTTTCCAGGATGTACCTGCATTTTGCCCTATAGTAGCTGGGATAGATTCCAGCCTCCTCATGACCCTGAACTGGATAAATGGAAGAAGATGGATAAATTGATAATCATTGAGTCACAAGCAGCATGTAACATGGTCAACATGACCAAACCAAATATCTGGTGTCAGACAGACTGGGCCGAGTGTTTCAGAAACTGCTGATCTACTGGGATTTACCCACACAATCAGAGAATCATCTGAAAAAAGAGAAAATATCCAGCAATCGGCAGTTCTGGGGTGAAAATGCCTCGTTGATAGCAGATGAAAAAGGAGAATAGCCAGACTGCTTTGAGCTGTAGAAAGGCAAAAGTAGCTCAAACAGCCATTCGTTATAACCGAAGTATGCAGAAGAGCATCCCTGAACACTGACTGTTTAAACAGATGGGCTACAGGTGCCGCTCCCGTAACAAGAAACTGGGGCTCACTAAAATGTGTTAATAGAAAGTTGCCTTGTATTAACAGTTCAGTTCAGCTTGGTGGTGACATTGTGGAGGGTATTTCCTTGGCACATTTTGGTCCCTCTTGTGCCAACTGAGCATCATTTAAAGCCAAAGTCCATCCTCTGAAGACTGCTTCCAGCAGGACAACATACTTCACTGTATTCCAATGGCCTCCACAGGCAGCAGATCTCAATCTACCTTTAGGATTTGTTGGAATGGAAGATTCACGTTATGGATGTGCACCAACTGTTTGATGCTATATGTCAATATGGACCAATATGGATCTCTCAGGAAGGTTTCCAGCTCCTTGTTGAATCTATGCCTTGGAGGATTAAGGCAGTTCTGAAGGTAAAACCAAAAGTGGTTTTGATGTGAGTCAAACTATCACAGTCGTATGTTCCATTATCATTAGTCGTCACATTGTTCAGAATCAAAGACACGTCTCCATCCTTCATCTGTCTGTCCTGCAGATCCACCCAGTTCTTAAAAGATGGATGCTGATTGGCTGGAACACATTGAATGTCCCAGTACAAAAGAACATAATCTGACTCCAGATCAGCTCTGCTCCTCTCCACAGCTATGATGATCTCATTTGGAGCTCAATATGTCAGAGTGATGTTGTGCCCAGACGCAGCTGTTTGTATTATTATTATTATTTATTATTATTATTATTGCAGCCCATTGCAAACATAGTACAATATATTCAGGGAAAAAATAAAAAATAAATAAAAAATAAACAGCAGGACTAGTAAAAATTGACTGGTGCTCAGAAAGCAGAAAACAGGCCTCAGTAAGCAGGACACTTAAATCTGTACTCAAGTAAAGGACTGTGTGACATCAAGCCACATCATGATCAGTAATATTGAAGGTTTTCTCTTTCTTTTTTGTTTACCTGTTTCTATGTGACTTTGGTGAGCATTTTTATAACCAAAAAATATATATTTACATATTTCAATATCACAGGGTTCAGGGTAATGCGTTAGCAGAATTAAAAGCACATAGAGTTTAAACTATGCTGCTTGTAACATTTTCTTCAATAAATATGTGACCTGATCTTAGTCTCATTCTTTTTCACTCTTATGCTGCTCAAGCTTTGTAATGGCTGGATTGCTGTTTGCTGTGGATGTGGACACGGTCTGCTGGAAACCTGTCAAGTGAGCAGTCATTCCTGTTATACTTCTTTGAAATCTGCCACCTAAGGCGGATGCAAAGTTTTAGTCAGGCTTTCTTTGTGTCAGCTGGCTTGATTCAACCCAAAACTGTCATGGTCTGGGTGAGTCACAGTACTTTCCACAGCCCCTGCTCCCCTTCTCCCGGCAGAGTCTTTATCACCCCTCCCAGGATCACCACGTGAGATCAGATCAGCGTTCATAAGCCGGCCTTGCCAGATTGTCTGCTAACCTATGTTAGTGCATGGCTCCCTGTTTACTCATGTTTTTCACAGTCCATGTATTTACCTCTGCTCGCTTGTGTCTTCAGTGGTTCCTTGGAAAACTCTGTCATCATCACAGTAATATCACTCATCTGGATGCTGGCCTCTCCTCACGTTTCTGAGACTACCCAAGGGGAAGCCACTTGGCTACGCCTAGAAATTAGTGGTGGACAGATTGATCCAAATATCGATTGTATCGATACCAAGTCGACATCAATATCGGATGAATACTAGCCTGGGCAAAGGACTTGCCACTCCCGTGTCAGCGCAAAGCAGGCACACTTTGCTCTCCCTCCCCCGTCTAATGCTTAGATGTTGCACTGTCACATGACGCGACTTAGATGCTTTGGGGGTTTTAAGTTGTTTATACATTATTTATATTTTCATCAGTTGTTCATGTTGTTGAGAATTTTAATTGTAATTTATGTATTATAGTTTCTCAACAGTACTTGCTTTAATTTGTTCACTGGTTTGCGTTCACTGTAAGTTCAGTGAATGAAATTTAATTTGAATTAAATTGCACTGATTAGAATATACTGGACATTCAAAAGGTAAGATTCAGCGCACTGTGTTAGAGGCTGGGATTTGATGAATTCATCATATGTACACCTTTGATCATCATTTATGTCCAGTTGAGAATGAATCTGTGCACTCACATATTAAATGAACTGAAACCAGTAGTGTGATCTCCAGTCTTGGTATAAGGAATGAGAGAACACACAGCTGTTATTTTAATCAGCCTGTCTCAGTTGTTTTAACTCTTAAGTATCATAAAGTAATGTGGTAACATCTGGACTGACGAGTTTACTGTCAGCATTTTAATCACTAGTTTAAAGGCTGTAGGCTGCAGCCGTTGCTCTATCACTGTATAAATGTAACAGGCCTCAGTGCTGGTTCTAATGCTGCTTCCAGCTTTATTTGTGAAGAGCACAGCAGCTTACAAAACACGTAGCTAGCTCGTACAGCTGCGACGTAAAACTTTCACAAGCTAAAATGACCTTAAAATAACGGGGCTACCTGCGGTGATGCTAGCATTAGCATATGTTAGCACGTTACCTTCAAATGTTGGTCAGACTGCGTAAACTCCGTTTCACTGCAGGGTCCCTTCATTCTTCACATATCCGTGTCGGGATGAGTGTAAATCTTGAGGCTGAACAGTTTATTAAATTGGAATTTGAAAATGAATTTATGAATGCAGAATTTATTCTAAAATGTATTATTTAAGCACAGAATTCTTTATTTCATGACTCTTGTGGTCCTCCATAGTTCTTATAACTGGTTTATTCTATTATTATTCTATAACTTTAAATAAATCAGTTTAAATAAATAAACACTTGACACGAATAGAGTATCACTGTTTATTATTAGTAAGCAAAAATGACAAAGAAGCTTGCAAAGGAAATTTATGTAACCATTGAGATAAGAAAACACCCAAAAAGAGCAGAAGCTGCACATGATGAAAGACATGATAAATTTAACCTTCCCTTCTTTCATTTAAATAATTCTGTTCTGGCACTAAACAGCTAAACCTTCATGGGAAATAAACAATAAACCTGATAAGGAAATGACATGGAAAAGCCTTCACAAAGACCCATACTTTCCCTGCATTAAAAACATGTTTTAGGTCCTCCACAGAGGTTTCAGTCTTCCCCAAAGGAAAATAATGATGATTGTAATCAAAACTTTTTAATATATTCTTATATTGCTTGATTTTTAACAGTTTACAGACTAAATATGCCCACCCCCACACATTTCCAATCAAAACCAGAAAACCCCCAAAGACGTTAAAAAACAAACAAGGGCTGTGTGAGACATTTGCAGCTGACTACCTCCTGCTGGATTCACATCACTGTGAACTCATGTCTGTCCTCAGAGCATCTGGCTTTTTGCCACGAAAGGTGGGATGAGTAGGATGAAGAGAACGTTCTACCTTTGTGCTTGGCTGTATTTGTGTTGTGCTGTTTTTTTCTCCTTCTGTCTATTGTGTCATTTTTATGTAGTAGATTATACTTGCAAAAGAAACCAAAGAAAGCACAATAACAACTTTCAGTCCAACAGCCCCATCCTCTCCGTGCCCCCCTGGCTGACCTGCAGGTGAGAAACAGCTGTGAGGTATCAGCTGATCACATTGCAAAGATCAGCTGCTACACACAAAGTCTCATCATCAACATTTTTAAAAATAAACAAGCTTCAGCTCTGATTACATCTTTTTATGTATCTTGAGTTTTCGACTCCCAACCGGACACCTCGGAAAATAACTGAATGTGTCCAAAGCCAAAATGAATTTGACTGACTTACCTTTTGGAATAACTTTTAGGTGGATGATGCTGATGGGATCAGTCTTTAAAATGTATAACTTTCTACCGTCTCTCAGTTCCTGGATGATGCAACACTCGTATGTTCCACTATCAGCAGTCGTCACATCCTTCAGAATCAAAGACATGACTCCATCCTTCATCTGTCTGTCCTTCAGATCCACCCGGTTCTTAAAAGAGGGATGCTGATAATATGAAACAAACTCTTTTTCCCAGTACCAAAGTACATATTGTGCCTTCAAGTCACGTCTGCTCCACTCTACACCTGGTATGATTTTGTTGTTTGGAGCTCGACATGTCAGAGTGACATTCTGTCCAGACTCAGCTGTGATGTTTTTCTGGCCTGAAAGAGGAAACAACACAGAGCAGAGAGGTTAAAGAACTAACTGATAACTACAACAGCCAATCACAGACAAAAAAAAATACAAACCAAGAAAAAGACCCAATGCTATATATGTTTATGTCTCATGTTTCAACTAGTTCTTCAACATGCAGCCCTTTACCTACTTTGTTTAAGTTACTATAACCATTTAGGAAGAACATAAGTTAATCACCTCTTTTCTACAGGCTGTAGCCAGTTTTAAAGTATAAAGTACAACTACAAAGATCCAAGCTTTTGACTTTTATTCTCCTCAGAAACATCCGACATCAAGAACCAGGAAGCAACTTCATCTATACTAACAAACTGAACTCTACCAACTCACTTTGAGGAACAACACTCAGGTAGGTGGTGCTGATGGGGTAACTATCCAGACTGGCTCTCTTCCTGCGGTTCACTCCTCTCTGGGCCACATAACACTCATATGTTCCAGTGTCATTAATTGTCACATTCTTCAGAATCAAAGACATGTCTTTATCCGTCATCTGTCTGTCCTTCAGATGCACCCGGTCCTTAAAAGATGGATGTTGGTAATCTGGAAAAATCTTGTTGTCCTGATAATAAAGGACATATTTTGGCTCCAGGTCAGCTCTGCTCCACTCTGCAGCTATTATGGGGTTGTTGCTGTTTAGAGCTCGACATGGCAGAGTGACCGTCTGCCCCATCACAGCTATGATGATTTTTTTGTCTGAGTGAGAAAAGAACAGACTGGTTAAAGAAAAGAAGGGATCGCCAATCATGGAAACAAGAAACACAAGTATCATATTCATATTTAGGAAAAAAAAAATAAAAAATATATATATATATATATATATATATATATATTAGGGGTGCAACGATACACAAAATTCACGGTTTGGTTCGGTTCGATACTTTGCTGTGAGGTTCGATATTTATTCGATACAAAAAATGTTCATGCCTTTTTAATTTGTCATTTATTAAAATTATAAATATATATTTTAACTCAAAAGTACAGTTTTTAAATTTATTGTTGCTGAAACAACAAAGTAATAAAAAAATAAATCTAATCGGGAAATCACTCATCTTTGGAAAAGAGACTTTATTACAGTGAAATGTCTCTTTCCAAAATAAAAGCTATACTATACGCTTCTTCTGGGCTGTATTCTCAGCAGCATATTAAACATATCAGGTCCCCATGAGGAGAATCATGTGCTAACGGCTGTCTAAATGACTCGGGTAAAGTTTGTAGCATGCCTGCTTGTTGTTTATGTCTACTTTCACTTGTCTTTGCACTACGATGATGTCGGAGTAAATGTGCAGTCATATTCGTTGTGTTCCCACTAGTGCTGTCAGCGTTAATCTGAAATGACGTTAATGCGACAACACGGCAAATCTCCGTTAACGAGCTACCACGGATCGCCCCGTGCATAGGGCTGGACGGCGTCATCACGTTAACAAGCAAACTGCGCTAACGCACTAGTTCCAACTGGTTGAGCATTGCGTGGCACATTCGACATACTGTTTTACTTTTGTCCATGACACGCTTACCATCAGGGTCATGCTTCACATGAAAACCAAAATAGTTCCAAATGCCACATCTGAATGAGGGTGGGGGAGGTTCAATTTTGGATAGCGGTGAGGCAGTTGCCATGTTGCAGCGAGCTTATGCTTCTGTCTTGCTAGCTTGCATTGCGCTCAGTGGATCTACACTCGACAGTGCAGCCTACGAGGAGTATATATATATATATATATATATATATATATATATATATATATATATATATATATGTATGTGTGTGTGTGTGTGTGTGTGTGTGTGTGTGTGTGTGTTTGTGTGTGTGTGTGTGTATGAACTGAAATCTGTCAACTCACTTGGACGCACAACACTTAAATAGTTGGTGCTGATGTGTTCACTATCAGGACTGGCTGTCTCCCTAATGTACACTGCTCTCTGGACCACATGACACTCGTATGCTCCCGAGTCATCAGTAGTCACATCCTTCAGAATCAAAGACACGTCTCCATCCTTCATCTGTCTGTCTTGCAAATCCACCCTGTTCTTAAAAGATGGATGCTGATTTTCTGGATGAAATCGCTGATTCTGGTAAGAAAGGACATATTCTTCTCCCAGGTCAGCTCTTTTCCACACTACAACCATGATAAACTTTAAATCGGGGAGTGGAACTCGACATGGTAGAATGATGTTCTGCCCAGAATCAACTGTGATTTTTTTCTGGTCTGAAAGAGGAAACAACACAGAGTAGAGAAGTCAAAGAACTAACTTACAACTACAGCAGCCAGTCACAGAAAAAAAAAAAAAAGATTGGATCTTTGGATCTTGTACTCAGAGCTTGTTCCTGTGCTGCCATAATTTTAGTCCAGCTCTGTTAGCCACTGGTAGGATTTCTGGATGTCAGCCCCTTTCTCTATCTGCCAGTGCTATATAATGTGCATGGACCTGTCCTTCCATGATGGCTCCTCCTCTTCCTACTTTTTCTGACACTAACTAGTCCCCTGCCTCTATCCTTCCGCTTAGCACACAATCTTAGGGTGCTGGACTTGGGGTGAAACCCTCCATGCATGCTAAGGAGCTCGGACAACTGCTCCGTCTATCAATAGCTGGTGTTTTGTGCCTTTGGTATTCTTGCCAATTAGATTCTGTGCCCCATTCATCTATTCAGCCATGTGCTTAATCATTTTAGGCACAGTTATACCTGGAACAATATCCGAGTTATCAACACCTACACCATGCCTGTGATCAGGTACACTCCTGAAATAATAAGTTGGCCAAAGGAGGAGATGGAAGCCAGTGACATCAAGACATGTAAGGTCCTTCATGGAGGGTTTCATCCCAGGTCCAGCACCCGGAGGCTGAATAGTAAGAAGAAGGAAAGAAGCCAGGGACTGGTGAGTCTCAGTAGCACAGTCCAGGATGAGACAACAAACATCCAAGAGTAAATCAGGAAGATGGCCCCAACTGACCGTGTGCTCAGTTAATACCTCTAGTATCCAGTGTTGGGAAGGTTACTTTTAAAATGTATTCCACCACAGATGACAGTATACATGCCCCAAAATGTATCCTGTAGCGTATTCTGTTACGTTACTCAATGAAAGTAACGTATTCTGAATACTTTGGATTACTTAATATATTATCATGCTGTTTACAACTACGTGAATGTACTATTGCTGTGATTTATTACTGTTACTGAAGGTCCGCGGCTCCGAACCGTAGTAAAGGGACCTCTGGCTAATACGGTGGGTTCTGTGTCGGGCTCATAGCTGAAAACTAGCTTTACTTTGTTGTGTGAGTCAACTTTGCTAACGAGAGACAGAGATAGGCGCTGAAAGGCTGCTCCAACGAAACTTATTGTTTCGGAGGAAATCACGAACACTGTGTACAGTCGAGTCTTAATAGCTTACTTACAACTGGGATCGTCAGGCACTCTTCTTGGCTGCAGTGGTTATTATTATATTTACATGCTTCCACCTCCCGTTTCTGCTCAGTGACAACTCGTACTTTTTGACTATCCTTTTTCTTCCTCCCTTTCTCTCACATACACATAACTGGTATGGCAGTCCGTTCTCCCTGCAGCATGGACTACACTGCCCATGAGGCTACATTCTTTTTGTAACACTCTACCTATTGTCTTCATATTAAATCATTTTTGGAATAATAATTTTTTAAAACATTTCTTCACGTCCTTTACGTGGGCCACAAGTAGAGGTGACATGGGCCGCCAGTTTGAGACACAGACATTAGAGCCTTTTAATGCGTGTTTTATTTAGTTTCTACCGGCGTGGAATCACCAAAAATAGAGAGGGCATAGCCTATATATGAAACAGGAAAATACCTATAAATATATATATAATAAAAAGTAACTGTATTCTGAATATCACTCTTTTAAACTGTAACTGTGACGGAATACAGTTACTCATATTTTGTATTTTAAATTCGTAACAGGTCCAGCACCCAGAGGCGGAATAGTAAGAAGAAGGAAAGAAGCCAGGGACTGGTGAGTCTCAGTAGCACATGTATTCCATTACTCCCCAATACTGGTGGTACCAGAGAGCCAAAGAAGAAAGGACGGGGATCCATGAACCATCATGGAAGAACAGGCCCTGCACGGCATGTAGTACTGGCAGATAGAGGAAGTGGCTGGCATCCTGAAATTCTACCAGCAGCTAGACAAAGCTGGACCGAAATAAAGCACTGAGTCACTAATCATGGCATGGCATGCCATTTTTTCATGGTCAGTGTAAATGTGGGGTACAGAAGATTATATAGGTCCCTCATCCTATTCATGTAAACCCCTCCTTCATGTAAAACTCAAACTTACCTGGAGGAACAACAGTTAGGTAGGTGATGCTGATGGGGTGAATATCCAGACAGGCTCGTTTCGTTTTTCTCTGGTCAACGTAACACACATAGAGTCCTGAGTCATCAGCTGTCACATCCTTCAAAATCAAAGACACGTCTCCACCCTTCATCTGTCTGTCCTTCAGATCCACCCTGTTCTTAAAAAATGGATGCTGATAATCTGTATCAATCTCTCCGTCCTGGTAAAAAAGGACATATTCTGGCTCCAGGTCAGATCTTATCCATAATGCAGCTATGATGGGGTCATTGCTGTTTGGAGCTTGACATTCTAGAGTGGCCGTGGACTTGTCTCCCCCAATAATTATGCTGTTATTGTGGTCTGAAAGAAGAAACAAAATAGAGCACAGAGGTTAAAGAACAAACTGATCACTACAGCAGCAGCCAATCACAGAAAAGAACAGGGGATGCTATGGCAACCTAGACATCTCTTCTCAACAACAGATGTCTACAAATGCACCTGTCTTTTACAGGCTGTAGCCCGTTTTAAAGTATAAGGTACAAGTACAAGGATCCAAGCTTTGTTCACCTCAGAAACATCAGACATCAAGAACCAGGAAGCAGCTTCATCTCTACTAACAAACTGAACTCTACCAACTCACTTTGAAGAGAAACAGTCAGGTAGGTGGCTCTGATGTAGTAACCATCCAGACTCGTTGTTTTGCTGTGGTTCGCTCCTTTCTGGACCACGTAACACTCGTATGCTCCCGCGTCATCAGTAGTAAGATCCATCAGAATCAAAGACACGTCTCCACCCTTCATCTGTCTGTCCTGCAGATCCACCCTGTTCTTAAAAGACGGATGCTGGTAATCTGGAACAAGCTTATTGTCCCGGTAAAAAAGGACATATTCTGGCTCCAGGTCACGTCTGCTCCACTCCACAGCTACAATGGGGTTGTTGTTGCTTGGAACTTGACATGGCAGAGCGATGGTCATTCCAGTCTGACCTAATATAACTTTGTCTACTGAAAGAGGAAACAACAGAGGGGTTCAAGAGATCAACGACCAACCAGTCACTTTAAAGTGAGGAGCTAGTGGGCGATCAGGGAGCTTTTTACTGTACATTGCTTCAGACAAACACAAGGGGCACATTCAGTCAATGACTGACTGTCTAGTGAAGGAATATTGTGTGAACTCACTTAATGAAGGGCTACTGTACTTACAGCACCACTGTTTCATAATTACTTATTATTTAGTCTATAAATACATTGTTATGCTTGGTCTTCATTAGCTTTTTTTTTTAGACCTCTGCTGTGGAAGTGACAGAAGGCATATTCTGAAGTTAGTCAGATTTTTTGTAGACATTTGATGTACTGGAACTGTTTGTATGTTATTTCTCCAGGTTTGCACAGTTTGCTATGTTGAGCCAATTAGTCACTAAAAGAAGTGTGATAGGAAGTGTTTGCTCATGAGTGAAGCAAGACATGGTGTGTTTCTTCCGATCCAAAGCCATCCACTTCGCTAAATCCCTTTGAGTGGCAATATGAGTAAGTTTCTTAGTTGTGTTTACCTTTTAGACAGGGTATATGACATTATTGAAGCGATTTGGAAACATTTGATGTGTTTTATATGTCCACTTATATTCAACCTAAGCTAATGTTTATGTGACATTTCTGTATTCTGTATCATTTCAGTTTCACACTTTTTTGCATTAAATCCTGTCCAAATACAACACGTGCCTGTTCCTTGGAGGAAGTGATGCAAGAGAGAGTTTAGCTGGCTGTGAATCTCAATATAGGACACTGGGTCACATTGGGTGCAACAGTACATTTGATATTAACAATATTCAGTCACCTAAATAAACTTTTCTTCAATCAGAATACAAAGTAGCATAATTATCATGCCTATGTACATCAGCCAATAGGATAGTTTTAAATTTGAAACCAGTGTTTAATGTTGCACCAAAATTCAAATTGCTATCATGTGCAACACTGCGTGATCAATCATCCGTTCCTGTGTTTGGTGTCAGGAGTGTCCAATTGATCGATTTTGTGCGGAAGAAGAGTCAAATGATGAGTCAAACACCTTATTTAAATTTTAGCACTCACTGGGCCTAAAGCAAGAAGCCAGAGTTAACAGAGGAAGTGTACTACCTCCGTCAAGGCACCTTTATCACTAACTGAGGTTTTAGGTTTTTCGACCTAGTTTAAAAGTAAAGATTTTTTTTCCCAATGAGTAGCTTTTAATTGACGATTTATTTTTTTGCCAACAGTTTACTGTACCAGCCCGCTAATGACTAACTGCTGGTTCAACCTCACTTGCTATCTTTGTAATAACACAAACTTGTGCAGAGTAGGAAAAACCAGATTTGTTTTGATGTGAACTTAGGAATGAACTGTGGGTTTGAGGAAATGAAGCAGGTGTAGCAGGAGGAGAGGACAAGCTCAGGTAAACAGAGTGCTCACAAGCTAAATGACGCAGCTCTCCTCCTCCCACATTTCTGGTTTAACAGTAATGTTTGGAAAAGAAACAGACCTCAGATCAGTCCTTCAGCTTTAACTCTCGGCAGATGTGGCAGGTCATACAGCCCAGTTAAACATACCTTTAAAACAATGAACAGAATCCTTGAAGAGTGTTAATAATTTATAAATCTGAAATCTAATCTCACCTGCAGAGACAAACGAGAGGCAGACAGACAGTAAAGTCCAGCAGATAGATGCAGACGTTACAGCAGACATTGC
The DNA here is from genome assembly GCF_057382095.1 of Aulonocara sp. 'chitande type north' Nkhata Bay. Classification (NCBI taxonomy): domain Eukaryota; kingdom Metazoa; phylum Chordata; class Actinopteri; order Cichliformes; family Cichlidae; genus Aulonocara; species Aulonocara sp. 'chitande type north' Nkhata Bay. The sequence goes on from NC_141346.1 coordinate 15,799,262, forward strand.
TCCTTCGTTTAAAGTGTAATAAATGTCAAAAAAAATGGTGGTATTTTTCAACCATTACAAAATCCCTGAACTTAAAATCTGATGTTTTTAAAGAAAGCTGAAAGTCTCTTAGTGTGATACCAGTTATCAGTTAGCTTGTTCTTGCGATGGTCCAGAGAGGCCAGCGTTTCTTTCTCTTTCTCTTTAGTTGAGTCTACCGTAGCGCAAAGTAGTAGTAGTGATGTGCGTTGTTTTCTCTCTTCATTTCTGTCTCTATCGTCCTCCTGTCCTGCTGGTGAAGAGGAGACGGGGAGTGTCTTCTTCCCTGTCTTGGCTCCACCCAGAGGCTGAGTCTCTTCTGTTGATCCTGTCACCTGTTTGCTTTAAAGTCTTTACTTCAGCAGATTTAAAGACCAGATATAACCTCGTTGCCAATCTAGTACTGTGACATTGCAACGGATATTTCTCTTCTGTCACATGTTTTTGACATCTAAACTTTACAAAACAAGGAATTGTGACAGGTTTTAGGAACTAGAAATGGATCAGTTCCCCTTTTTGGGAGGGAGAGCCTTCAGTTTTCAGGCCCCTCTTCTGTGGAACCAGCTTCCAGTTTGGATTCGGGAGACAGACACTATCTCTACTTTCAAGATTAGACTTAAAGCTTTCCTCTTTGCTAAAGCATATAGTTAGGGCTGGACCAGGTGACCCTGACTCCTCCCTTAGTTATGCTGCAATAGGTGTAGGCTGCCGGGGGATTTTCAAGATACATCAAGTATTTCTTCTTCAGTCTCCTGTCTCACTCACTCACTATGTGTTAATAGACCTCTCTGCATTGAATCATACTTGATATTGATCTCTGGCTCTCTTCCACAGCATGTCTTTGTCCTGTCTTCCTTCTCTCACCTCTCAACTAGTCACAGTTTTTCTTTCCTACTGTCACCAAAGTGCTTGCTCATAGGAGGTCACATGACTGTTGGGTTATGTGTTATTCTTATTTAACTATTTAACTTTTAGTTGAGGTTAAGGTCAGCCATTATTTAGCATTGTCTTCTTGGTTTCTGTGTTTGGGTTCTTGTCTACTCTGTCACGTGTTTTAGTTATGCTAAGCTTGTGTTGTCATGTCTAGTTTCCATGTTTCTGTTTCACTTTGAAAGGTCCCGTGTTTCTTGGTTTAGCCTCACTTCCCCTGTTGAGCCATTATGTACATTTGTGTCAGCTGGTTCCTCATTTGTTTCCATTTCCCATGATCACCCCTTGTTTATTTATTCTGTGTGTTTCCATTCGTTCCTTGTCACGCCATCTCATCCTTACTGTCGCCACAGGTCTTTCATGATGTGGTATCGGACATGTTCATGTTTCTGGATTTCATAGATACTTCATAGCTTCTTTTATGCTCCTGTACCAAATCATATTAAGTCATAGTCAGTTCTAGTTCCTCCAGTATAGGTTTAGGTTTAGTTTTGTTTAGTTTTGTTCTCACTTGGTTTTCTGTTCCTGAGTCTCAGCCAAATAAAGGCTCGCTTTTTGTTGTAATGATTCTGTCTCCTCATCTGTGTCCACACTTGGGTCCAAAAAATATAAACATGAACTGTGAAAACATCTTTCAAGTATGGGTTTTATGGTGGATAAAATAAGATAGGTGTAAATCCTAGTTGATGTAATATGTGGTAAAAAAAAAATACATATATATATATACACTCAACAAAAATATAAACGCAACACCTTTGTTACTGCTCCCATTCCCCATGGGATGGACGTAGAGACCTAAAATTCATTCCAGATACACAATATAACCATCCCTCCCAAACAGTGGTCACAAATCAGTCCAAATGTGTGGTAGTGGGCACATCTGCCATATTGAGATAATCCATCCCACCTCACAGGTGTGCCACATCAGGATGCTGATCTGACATCATGAGTAGTGCACAGGTGTACCTCAGACTGCCCACAACAAAAGGCCACCCTGGAATGTGCAGTTTTGTCTCACAGCAAAATGCCACAGATGCCACAAGCAATGAGGGAGCGTGCAATTGGCATGCTGAAAGCAGGAATGTCAACCAGATCTGTCGCCCGTGCATTGAATGTTCATTTCTCAACCATAAGCCGTCTCCACAGGCGTTTCAGAGAATATGGCAGCACATCCAACCGGCCTCACAACCGCAGACCTCGTGTAACCACACCAGCCCAGGACCTCCACATCCAGCAGGTTCACCTCCAAGATCGTCTGAGACCAGCCACCCAGACAGCTGCTGGAACAATTGGTTTGCACAACCAAACAATTTCTGCACAAACTGTCAGAAACCATCTCAGGGACGCTCAACTGCATGCCCGTCGTCCTCATCGGGGTCTTGACCTGACTCCAGCTCGTCGCCGTAACAGACTTGTGTGGGCAAATGCTCACATTCGATGGCGTCTGGCACGTTGGAGAGGTGTGCGCTTCACGGATGAATCATGGTTCACATTGTTCAGGGCAGATGGCAGCTGAGAATGTCCCAGTTCTTGCATGGCCAGCATACTCACCGGACATGTCACCCATTGAGCATGTTCGGGATGTGCTTGACCGGCGTATACGACAGCGTGTACCAGTTCCCACGAATATCCAACAACCTCGCACAGCCATTGAAGTGGAGTGGACCAACATTCCACAGGCCACAATTGACAATCTGATAGACTCCATGCGACGATGTGTTGCACTGCATGAGGCAAATGGTGGTCACACCAGATACTGACCGGTTCTGGGTCCCCAGACCCCAATAGCGCAAAAAACTGCACATTCCAGGGTGGCCTTTTGTTGTGGGCAGTCTGAGGTACACCTGTGCACTACTCATGATGTCAGATCAGCATCCTGATGTGGCACACCTGTGAGGTGGGATGGATTATTTCAATATGGCAGATGTGCCCACTACCACACATTTGGACTGATTTGTGACCACTGTTTAGGAGGGATGGTTATATTGTGTATCTGGAATGAATTTTAGGTCTCTACGTCCATCCCATGGGGAATGGGAGCAGTAACAAAGGTGTTGCGTTTATATTTTTGTTGAGTGTATATATAATGATTAAAATAATTTAAATATAAAAGATAAATATCTGGCTGTATCATAAAACAAAATCGACACCAAAAATGTAAATAACAGTGACATGGCTGAGGGGGAAAAACAAGACCAAAAAAAAATTTAAATAAAAATCTTGTTAATATGTGGACATCCTCGTATCTGAGGTGCTGGCAGAACCAGTTGGAGACCAGTAGCTGCATGTCAGTAGTCGGAGTGGGGGACTACATCAGCCTCTGGTTTAACTTTTAGAATATCACAGATTGAAAATGTGATGTCATTTTCGGGGTAAAACAGCAAAGGAATCTGGGAACGCATGGCAAGCGGTACTAGCGCACGCAGGCTTTCACATGAAAACAGTCACACAGCGATAAAAAGAAACACAAAAATGGCAAGAAGCTTTTCTATTATTAACTGCAATAGCCGGTTGCATGACAGCCACGGGAAGCCGACGGGTAAAGAGATCGGTTGTTATCGGATTACGTAGTGGAAAAGAAATTATTTAAGCCATGTTTCCGAAATAACAAAGAGCCGACCGATGGTCTGGATTGCAGCCATTCAAAGACCAAATATAACGTCCCAGAACACTCCCGCTCACATGTTAGTCTGCTCCAAGCATTTCCACAAAGGTAAGTGTTTTGTTGTAGTTATTACGTAATTTATCATAACATAATTGTTCATGTAGGTTACAAATAAGTCTTATATTGATTTGAATTGAATTCGTTGCGCTATGCTGCTTTGTTCACTGTGGCTTTGCGGGCTAAAGTTTGTTGTGTTTTGTAGGAAAACCAGCATACAAAATGCTGGAATGCAATCCAGAGTGGGCACCCTCTATCTTTTTTTTTTTTTTTTCTTTTTTTTTTGCCTGTCCCGTTTGGCTCTTTTGCCATCAGAATTATTGTCTAAAGCCAAAGAAAGATGCCCAACGGATTTACTTTACCAAATTGACCATCCCAGCCTTGCCGTAATGGTCCATTTGATTCACCTTTTATTGTTTATTTTATTTTCACTTGCTGAATACGGGACAGACTTGACTGGGGGAAAGAAGGGGAGAAAGAAAGAGGGAAAGAGAAACAGCTGAGAAGATTGACAGGGGAGAAGGGAAAAAAACAAAAACCAACAGAATGGGCAGAAAAAAAAAGAGAAAAAAAAATGCATATATCGATCACCTGGATCACCTGTTGAGAAAGAAAAAAGAAAACAAGCAGAAGAGAACAAGAGTAATAGAATAAACAACATCACAATGATATATGGGAATATGACAGTAAATACTAAATATTAAACATTATTGTGCAGCACATAAGATCAACAGAACACAGTGTGCTTTGAGGTAGGAGCCAAAAAGGGTGTAGTTTGTGGGTGTGAGCACCCGTGTGTACACCTGTGAGCATGGATGTGCTTGTTTTTTTAAAAGGTTCCTTCATGTAATGATCTGCTAGAGGGTGTGGGGGGGTCACAGCCCCGTCCTCCAGGGCATGAAGCAGGTATGGAGGAGATCAAAACTCCAGACATCCAGAGGCCCCCAGAACACAAGAAACCAAGGAAGACCAACAGAGGGGCAGCCGCGCCACTGTCCCAGAAAGAGCTGAGGAGAGTCCCAGATGAGGGTTCACCCAGCAGCCGCGGAGCAGAAGCCAGGGGGAGTTGCAGTGACGCGCCCGTGAGCTCCGCCGGCAGCCAGCTGTGCCTGAGTGACCGAGCTCCAGGCCGAGAGGCCGGGGGCACCCCACCTCCGAAGTGGCCCGAGCGAGCCCCAGGCTCCAGGCCCCGATAAGCGGCCGCCAAGGAGTGAGCCGGAGTGTACCTGGACGCCCATCCCCAGACACAAAGAACCACCAATGCACCGATGTCTGAGGGAGTCCGCCACTGGCAGGGGAAGTGGTGGTGGGGGGAGATAGGCCTCCAAACCTTGGAGGGCCTGAGATGTCCCCAGAGAGGTGGCGTCTGATACCCAACCTGACATATAGACACAGACATACAGGCACACACAGACACAAACATCCATTCCCACCCTCATGCTCTCATATGCACTTACTCCACACTCAACCAACGTGGAGACAGACATAAAGAGACGCTGTACACACGATCACACTCCCCAAGCGTACTCTACCAACCGGGTTTAGGTACCCTTGCCCCTGGAGGGGGGAAACTGCACCCAGACCCAGGTGGTGTTACCGTTTTCCCTGCGGTGGGGAGAGGCAGACCGCCCTGACTCCGCAGCAGCAGGGAGGCCCCACACTCCAGACCGCAGTCGGACGGCCAACTCCTCCTCCTAGCCCCCCCGCTACAGCAGGCCGCAGAGAATGGGGGTGAGAGAAGACTCCAAACCTCCCTCCACCCGCTCATTGTAGTGTTGATGCATGTGTGTTCTAAGGTGCATTTAAAACCCAGGAGGGCATGGAGCTACCTGCCAGAGAGCAGCAGGTAAGCGCATAGCCCCTCCTGCTAGCCCTCAATGTCTACGTGTATTTAAAATTGAGAGGTGGGCAACGACGCCAGGGGTGAGGTGTACACCCTGAAGGTAATTTGGATTCCGTGTAGCGTGCCCACCCCCAAGATCCTATATGTATGTGTAATGAGAGTGTGAGTAATGTGAATGTCTAAGTTGTGGGATAAAATTGAGGCAGAGGCAGCCAGAAGGGGACGGGGGGGGGGGGGGGGGGTAGCCTCCTCTGCACCCTGGTGACATACCCCTACTCCAAGGCCCTGCATGTGTGGGTGGTTGTGGTGGAGTGGGAAGAGGGAGGCAGCTGGAGATGGGGAGGGAAGAAAGGGAGGGGCAAGTGACCCAACCAACCCCACCACAGAGAAAACTGCACCCACCCCACCATCCACTCATCTTCCAGACTACATAAGACAATAGACGCCCAGGCTGAGATCTTCCTCCACCTCTCCTGTATCCCCCCCTCCTGCAGAGAGAGTTCCTGAAGAGAGGAAAGCTCCTGCAAGATGTGACAACCTCCCTCACTAGTTGAAGAGCCCCCCAGGTGGCTCGACGCACCGGCGGTACCCTGCGCCAGGGCCGGTCCCCCATGCACCCACCCGCCCACAACCCCGGCAACACACCAACCAGGACCCAAGCCCACGAGGCCCGGCCAGGGCCCCAGCCCAGAGACAGAGCGCCCCCAGAACCTCACGCCCATCCCGGACCCACCCAGGGGCAGCCAGGCTACCAGGTCAGTAACCCACGTCCGTCAGCACAGACCCTCCCCTAGCCCCGCTGCACGCAGCCGCGAGGAAACAGTCACCTGAGAGCCAACAGAGGCCCTAACCGGACATGACCGCTACCCCGAGTTGAGCCCCCCAAGGAAGATGCCTCCGGGGAACCCCCCGATGTCCTAAGCCCGTCCCTACCCCCACACCAATCACAACAGTGAAGGCGGGACCAAACTATGACCCCCCACCCCCACTAGGTGATGGAGCTGATCAAAGGAGCCCAGAGCAATTGATCTGATGTGGTGGCAGAGGCTGTATCAAGACTAATGTAATCTAATAGATAATTTCTATATTGGTTAGAATTAAGATTATTTTTATTTTTCCAGTTCATGAGGACAGTTTTCTTGGCTATGCATAGGGCAGTGAAAACCATATGGGCTATATTCTTTTCTGAAGTGACATTATCTAAGCTGCCCAACAAACACACTAAGGGGGAAGTTGGAAGGCACCCTCTATCAACCTGGGTCATACCGAGTTTAAAGCTGCTACCACAGCGAGATTTGATCGGTTAAGAGAGAGCGCAATATCAACACAGCCACGAAACGTCCGCATATATATGCCAAAGGGTTGTATTGAAGCAGTCAAGTGATCAACTGAACTGTTTTCCATTTTTCCATTTCCAGTGTTGTTTTGCAATGGTTTGGGTTTTTTATTTTCCGTTGTTGATTAGTTTTTCACCGAAGCAGCTAATAAAGCAAATGGAATACAATTTTGCCTCTTTCTTGTAAGATTCTATAATACAGTGGTTCCCAAACTTTTTTTGCTGGGCCCCCTTTTGTTTTACAGAAAAATGTTCGCCCCCCCCCCTACGTGCACACGCGCGCGCACACGCACAAACACATCCTCCAACCACACACAGCCATATTTTGCTCCATTGGAGTTTATTTCACACCTCAAACATTTAGTAAAAAATTAAGCAAATACAAGTAATCTGCAATAAATTACAGGTAGTAATAAAATAAACTACTAACTCTTTTACGCTGCGTCCACACCTACACGGGTATTTTTGAAAACGCAGCTGTTTCGTCCACATGTAAACGGCGTTTCGAATCACCGAAAACTGAGATTTTTTTAAAACTCCTTTTTTGCTTTTACGTGTGGATGAGGAATACAGAGTTCGTCACGCAACGTCAAAGGTATGTGCCTTTTTTCAAAATGTCAGGAGTAGTTAGTCATTACAACAAGTGTTTGTGAACTGTGTTTGTGGGATACTGTTTGTCTGTGATTTGAAAAGCCCAGCGCTGCTCCCAACAAAGGGAAAACCAATTCTGCAGGGGAGACCTACCTTGGCACTTGTGCAGGTGAAGCCAAAGGGAAGATTTGCTTCACCATATTTTCTAGTCTTTGGCTTAGAATGAAGTTGGTTTGGAAACATGTTCAGCGATGCTTCATCTCCTGCTTTGTGTTTCTGTAGGCGCCCGTGCTAACAGTGTCCAAGCATTTTGTTTTTTCCCCCCCTTTTCATACCCCCCCCCCCCCCCCCCCCCCCGCCATGGCTCTGCGCCCCCCCTAGGGGGCGGGACCCACACTTTGGGAAGGTCTGCTATAATAGAATGAAACTATAACGCCAGTTATAAATAAAGACAGTAAATTGAATGGTCTGTCAATCTCTATATCCCTGTTACTGGGCACCTGTGGCATTTATCTGTCTATCAGTTTCTCATTTATGAGCTCCATAAAGTATTCCTTACATCTTCTCAACAAGCTCTCTTCCCTCTAAGTACTTTTTTCATCTCTATCCTCAATCACTTCAACCTCGTCTCAGTTGATTTAATAATTTTTGACATCAAATTACAAACCAGAGTAAGTAGCTGTTTAGATTACAAATGATTCCAGTGCAATCATTGAGCTGCATTTGTGTTTTGGCTCATCTGAAGAAATCAATAATGCTGGATTAATTTCAGCATGACTTTTGAAACCTGCTGTCATTCATATTACACCCTTTGAATAGATCTTCATCAGAAGAGAAAGAATGTTCTTAAGGTATTTAAAACATTCATATTAAAGTTCCTAAATATGTTAGTCTGTAGTTTTGTTCACTGCAACCATGAGGTCAAACTACATAACTACATTTAGAAACAGGCTTATGACTGACTGGAATAGCAAGTTTTATATATGTCCACTAGATGGAGCTGTTTAAGTTTAATTACCACAGTTCCAAGCAGATCATCAGTGATGCTTTCACACTTTATTCCAGCGTACAATGTCATTAATTGTTTTTATTTTTGTTATTTTTATTGCATTTATTGTTGACTCACATGAATAGTGATTGTGAACAGCCACTTGCACACTGTGCAAATAAGACATTGAAATGAAAATTATTTGACTGAAACAGGCACGCTGTCAGGGAAATATCAGTGTGCAGACCCTACTGTCTATTACTCAGGCAAGACTAATGCACATGGTTTACCTGAAATCCTCATTACCTCTTGACAGCTAAATGTAACTTCATTTACAATGTAATGCTTTTAAAAATGCTTATTTCAATATAACCAAAGCAGGTATCTGTATTTTAATACCTCAAACTATTGTAATATGGCTGTGAGGGGTTGGCTAACCACATCGAGCATCACCAGTAACATTTGTAGAACAAACATAAACCACACTATAAGGAACAATATTAAAAGAAAAACAACATTCTACATTCTCATAGCTCCCAATTGTTTTTTCAAAGGTTTCTGAGCTTAATCGGCTAGTATCTAAACTCAGCAAACAAAAGCATGTAACAAGATTTACCAATACAGTTATTTTCCCGACAGACTTCTTCATTTCAGCAGCTTCTTCATTGTCCCATGTACAAGGGAGAATAAGCACAGCACAAAAGCCTTGCAGTCCCTCGATCTGTTACATTTATACTTTTTCAAAGTTCCTCATTCAGCCCCTAATTTTTTTGTTATTTAGTACTCTGTGTTCCTGTGCCCTTCATACACAGTTTTGAACAAAATATCTTCTTCTTCCTTTAATTTTCTTAAACCTCCTTTTATGGTGCTACACTTTGATTTTGTTTCTTTCACTATACTTGTCCTCATCTCTATAAGGTGTGAGTGATTATATACAGAGTCTTGACGTACAACAAGTCCATCACCTAGTTCTGCTTTTTGTCTATAACTACCAAAATGTGTTAAACGGCAGTTAGCGCTGCCTTTTCCTTTAATGCTGCTTCTTACTAATTATTTTCCTCCTGCAGTTACACCTGCCTGCTAGCAGTACAATGCTATCTACAGTTCCACACTTTACCAGTGTTGGTCAAGTTACTTGAAAAAAATAATCAGTGACTAATTACTGATTACTTCCAAAAAAGTAATCCTGTTACTTTACTGATTACTTATTTTCAAAAGTAATTAGTTACTTTTTAAAAACACGATTTACAACCTGAGTAGGTGATAAAGCGATAGATCTTTCAGCCCAATTCTACTTTCTGCAGAATCCATCATATAAAATGTAATCAAATGAAAAAGTCTCTTTTTAAAATTTGTTTTATTAGTTTTAATCTTTTAACTTTTTGCATCAAGCAAAAATGTAATTATATGCAACATTCTCTGACTGGAAGAAATTTTGTTAACATTTAAACCTATTTTCTGCACATTGCAGCGCATAAAATAAAATATTTTTTTTTTGTGTTTACACTCACTCTTTCAAATAGATGCAAGTAAAAGACAGCAGAAAATAAATAAAATCAAAGTCTCAGTGGTCCTGTTGCTGTTTTCACCTGTTTAGCTTGCTAGTGCTTGTTCAGAAGTTTAAGGGTTTTTTCCGCTGTAAAAAGAAGTTTTCTTCCCACGCAGTGAACAGCGGACGCTAATGTTTTTGTCACTTTTTATGGAATCAAACTTAAAGCAAGGTCAGTACTTCCACGCTTTAAACGCTGCGCACTCATACTCTCTCCCGCACTCGTTGTATTATCCATTGTTGATCTGCACACAGCTGTTGCCACGAACGTCACACTCGCTTACGTCACTGTCATGAGACATTCTCGCAAAAAAAATCATGATTTTAGTAACGCAGTAACGCAGCGTTCCTACGGGAAAGAAACAGTAATCTAATTACCTTTTTGCAATAGTAATCCCGTACTTTACTCATTACTTGAAAAAAGTAAGCGGAATATTTCCTTTCAGTTCAGAGTTTAAGGCCTAATAAAAGAGTAGCTTTTACATTGACATGTGAAAACAAACCAAGATATTTCCTTTCTGCGCTTTGACACACACTTGTCAGCCATTAGAGAGAAGGTCTCACAGGAAGAGATATACACTTTGTGGTTTAAGTGTGTAAAAAGACACCAACTCCATGATAAAGTAAAACAACATTATCATAACTACTGCTTTTGTGTTATCAGTCTTAGGGTATAAAAACCGAGTGCTGCCAGGAATTAACTTTTTATTCACAGGTATACTGTTATATAAAATAAGTTTATGTTGAAATAGTAATAATTAAAAAAAACTATCTAGGATATTTTTATTTTATTCTTCCTAACAAATACTGATGGCTTCAGTATTTCATGGTGTTTGTTTCAGTTTCCTGCTTTACGTTGGTAATTCTTGTCCCATGTTTTTGCTTTCAGCGTTGTTTCCCCATGTGTAATCATGCCTGCATTGACCCTGTGTTTCCTTCCTGTCTTGCATTCCCTAATTATGCCAGCCCTGTGTTTTTCCCCTGCCTGTTGTTGCATCCTCCGTGTCAGCGCTGTTTATCCCTCGTCCTTGATTATAACATAGCACGCAATGTATTCCCAATTTAGGTCATCCCTTCTAGTTTGAGTTTTGGTGTTGTTTATAGTACTCATGTGTTGTGTTTTACATTTTACATTAACGCCATCCTCCCTCATGGTTCCAGGGTGCCAGAGAGAGAGACAAGCAGATAATACAAGCAGATCATCAGTGATGCTTCCAGAGCTTGTTATAAATACAATTATCATGCTAAGCATGTGGTGTAGGAAACTGGCTGCATTTACCCAAGTCTCAAGTTTACTCAAGTCTGAATAGATAACTGAGATCCTAAAATAATTCAGAGAAAATCACAAGCAAAAAGAGGTGGCCTCAACAGCCACTGTTTATCCAGGAAGTGGAGAGGGTGAGCTGCTTTAGGTACCTAGGCGTCTACATCAGTGAGGATCTCACCTGGACACTGAACAACAAGAAGGCTCAGCAGCGGCTGTATTTCCTGGGGTGGCTGAGGAAATTTGGCATGTTAGCCAAGAACCTCAGTTCTACAGCTGCATTGGAGAACACACTGACCAGCTGCATCACAGTACAGTAGCACTACTGCTATGGACCGCAAACACCTGCAGAGAGTGATAACAACTGCGGAGAAGATCATCAGAACTCTGCTGCCCTCTCTGCAGAGCATCTACCATCGCAGAGTCCAGAGGAGAGCTGCCTCCATCCTCAAAGACCCCACAAACACCCCCTTTGAATATTGAATCTTGAACAATCTAATGACCCCCTTTCAGCAAACACAAGAGAAAAAACACTCCAGCAGAACCAGGGCAATGTTTTCTGTTGGGGGTAGCTGTAGCTCAGAAGGAAGAGCAGGCCATCCATTAGTTTAAAGATTGTTGGTTTAATTTCTTTCCTCTCCAGTCTGCAAAACAAAGTATCCTTGGGCAAGATACTGAACCCTGAGTTACTCCCAAAGTGTTCGTTGGAGTCTGAATGTTATGTAGAAAGCTCTTAGATCAAGAAGAAGGTGTTTGGGTTGTGAAACATGTTGTATAGAGTGCTACAAGTAGAAAAGCAATAAAATAAAATAGTTAAACTCCCTTTTTGCAAGTGTACTTAAGGAGTCATGAACCTGCAGTCCATTCAGGCTGCAGATTCTCCAGGATGGCACATCTCCAAGTAAAGTTGGACATGGACGTGGACCTTTCGAAATGTGGGAAGTATCCTGTTATTTCAGCTGACAACTTAAGACTCAGTCTGACAGATGTTTTGCTGCCTGTTTTGATCAAAGACTTGCACACAACCATAACAGTCACTTAAATTGCTGCTTTTTATAAAAGCTGCAAATAGGGCTGGGCCATATTATACTGTTCACTGCAATATCGGTATAATGTTAGGCAACGATAAGAAAATAAAATATTGCATAGAATTTGGGTATGAATTTGGGTAAAATGCGCATGCGCAGTGCTTTCAGGTCCCAAAGTCAAATGAACACTGTGGCACACAGAGAGTTAAAAACTGTCTAAATTATTTAATCTTTAATTAAATAATCAGTATTACTGCTTTACCAGGTGTAACAATTACAGACTTAGAAGTTAGAAGTTAGCGGAAGTTACCGCGCTATTTTTGCTAGTTACCTAAACATAATATACCATGTTCTGCCATCATATTACTCACATATGTATTCCCCCACACCTCTGCACAATAACTGAGAAAATTAGTAAGAAATCTAAAATAAGCATTGCCTTATAATCTAATATATCTCTGACATTACCCAAAATATTAATATTTTTAACCATCTTTTTTCTAACATTTATTAATATGAGATTTCTGTCATGGTCCTGGGTCATGTGACCCAGTACTCTGATTTTCTTGATGTTATTGTTATTCCTTTCAGTCTAGTTTCATTTCAGTTTATCTAGTTACATTCTGTCATGCCTAGGTTACAGTTTTAATTCATGATTTATCCCCCATTTGTCTCCCTGTGTGAAGTTTTCTGTGTTAAGTCTTTGTGTGTTTATCTGTCATGTTTCATGTCCAAGTTTTCTTTGTTTGTCTAGTTCGAGTCATGTCTGGGTCTCGTTATGTTTCCCGTTTTATTTTGAAGGATCCTTGTGTTTTTTGTTTATTGTATTTAGCTTCACGTCCCCTGTTCTGCCATTATGTTAATTGTTGTCAGCTGTTTTCCCCATGTGATTCCGCTTCCCCTGATCATTCCTTATGTGTACTTAATCCGTGTGTTTCTGCTCAGTCGGTGTCAGATCGTCTGTTATCCTCACCTCATCTTTTCATAGTTTCCGTTATTGTGTCACTGTTTCATAGCCTGCCTGGTTACTCTGTGTTCATAGTTTTTTCATAGTTCTTTCACAGAGTGTCATAGTCTTTTTAGTTTACACAGTGTTCTTAGTCTCCTTAGTTTTCCCAGTTTCAGTGTTCTCTAGTGTTTTTGTCATGCCATCAGCCACAATAAAGGCTCGCTTTATTTTTGGAAACCTAGTTCTGTCTCCACCGTGTCTGCATCTGGGTCTACCTCTTCTTCACACTGGCGCACCCCGCCGTGACAATTTCAATGTTAATTCAGAGTTCAGTAACTCTCTCAATCAGAACTCCATCAATGGACAATTACTTCATCCTCATTTACACAATTTCTAAAAATCATAAATTTTATTTTTGTCAAGTTCAAAGATAATTTGTTTACATCTTCAAAGATACATTGTTTACATCCATCATATGCATTATGCAAGGAAATCTAAACCAGATACAGGGGATTCTGCATACTTGTCATCCTTCACCAGACTTTTTGACTTTTTGATACATAGATGACTTCTATGTTCAAAACGTGGCATGCAGGAGAGGAAAATTATCCAAAATTTCATATTATCATTTTTTTAAATTTTCCTCCTGAGAGATCCTGAGATCAGATATTGAATCCTTTCACTATGATTCACATTTAGAAGATTAGCATTCAGACTGGAAACCAAAACCCAGAGAGCAGGGGTGTCGTTTTTCATAAAGCACTGCTTGGTGACCCTCCTAAAAATTTAACTGGACATTCATCTATTTTTTAGGAAGAGCTGAAAAAGATGAAAAAATAAAATAAAGATAACTTGCAGAGGGTGCAACACAGTGATGAATATAATCTTTTTATAGGCAAAGAAAACAAATTAATTAAGACTAAATTAAGAAAATATAAAAAAGAAAATAAATCAACAACATGTAACGAGTCCTTGAAATATTTTAACTGCAGTAACAAACAGATTAAAGGGTTTGCTTCATTGAAGGAAATGTTCAACGAAACATCAAATATCAGCGAGAGGAAAAATTCTGACTCAGCATGAAAGTTATTATTCTTTAAATCTCTTTTCTTCTCATATTATTATCTATCTGAACATTCAGGCATTTAGTTATTGACAGGTAATGGTTTCTTCCAGCATCAGACACATTAAAGATTAACAGTCAATCTACACTCAGCTACTGTGACAGCTGATCGCTACATGGGGATCAGTTTGGGAGGTTTAAACCTCACAGAACAAGTTTTATCTCACAAACAGCCAAATCTGAAGATGAAACAAACACAAATTGATTCGGATTCTGTAACATACAGAAAACAGTGAAGTAAAGAGTTCATGGTAAAAGTTTTTCTTTTGCAAAACTCTGAAGATACACACTGTTGTTCAGAGAGGCACTGACAGGAAGTTTAGGAAAATATTAACAAATAGATGCAGAATAAAACCAGATTAATAATGTGTGTTTGTATTTAATATTTAATATTGTATTACTGTATTTAATATGTTGATGACATATTAGAAATTGATAATAATTAGTCGATTATAATGCAGAGCATTTATCAGAGCGCTTCAAACGCACTACATGATATGAAACCTCGTGACTTATTCTGTCTTCCATTCTTTATTGTCATTAAGTTGGAAGATTATTAAGATTATGGTTTTATGACCAATGTTATTTTCTAAAAGCAGGCGTTTTTACTAGAAACTACTAGCATTAAAAATAATACTGCTTCCATATTGTGGTCATTTGCTAACATTGGCAGGATGAGATTCTGGACTCTGATTAACTTCTTTATCTATTTCCTTGGCTGTTTATAATTGTTTTACACATCAACAACTCACACTTGATGAGTTCTGAGAGTTTTCAGTCTGCAGGAGGTTCGTTTGAAATTTTACCTGATTAATCTTTATGTTTTCCCTAGATCACAAAACCAACAAAATAGCATTAAAAGCAACAAGATTACCAAAAACGGATGCACTTGTTAGCAATCCAGTACATCCTCTACTGACTCCACCCTCCTTCCCTCCATCCTCCTTCCCTCCATCCTCTGTGTCTCCTCCTGTCTGACCTGCAGGTGAGAAACAGGTGTGAGGTGTCAGCTGTCAGGTAGGTGATGAGTGAAGAACAGAACAGAATCCATTTCCTCTTCAAACTGCTGTCAGACATTATCTACTGCACTCTGATCACATCACTCAGACCAGCTGCTTTCTACAAAGTCTCATCAACAACATCTTTAGAAACAAACATCAACAACCAGGAAGCAGCTTCACCTCTGATCACACACACACTCAACTCTACTCACTCACCTGGAGGATCAACACTCGGGTCTATGGTGGTGATGAGGCTCATAGGTTCTCCTGATTTCTGGACAACACGACCCTTATATGTTCCAGCATCTGCAGTTGTTACATTCTTCAGAATCAAAGACACGTCTCCGTCCTTCATCTGTCTGTCCTGCAGATCCACTCGGCACCTCTGATCACACACACACACGCAACTCTACTCACTCACCTGGAGGATCAGCAATCAGGTACATGGTGTTGATGTGAGTCAAATCATCACTCCCACTCTTGTCAACACTGCAGTCGTATCTTCCATTATCATTAATCGTCACATTGTTCAGAATCAAAGACGCGTCTCCATCCTCCAACCGGGTGGATCTGACCCACCTGGTTCTTAAAAGATGGATGCTGTTTGGCTGGAACAAACTGAATGTCCCGGTACAAAAGAACATACATTAATCTGACTCCAGATCAGCTCTGCTCCACTCCACAGCTATGATGTTCTCTAGCATATCAAGATTATCTCTCCACAGTGTTACATATTCCATATGGGTACGATCCCCCTTGGTCGTGGCGTGTGGATATTTCTTTAAGACACTGCGGCACGCCTGGCTACGCCCCACAGTTTACATATAAAACAGCTGAGCCTCACTGTTTTATAGTTTGACAGTGGATCATTTTCTTAAACCAGCCGATTCTAATTCCCACCACTTCACACTCAGCTGTGAACCGTTCCAGAGTGAGCTGGAGGGCATCACCCAATGAAGCCAACAGAACCACATCATCTGGAAAAAGCAGAGATAAGTTTCTGAGACTACCCAAGGGAAAGCCACTTGGCCACGCCTAGAAATTAGTGGTGGGCAGATTGATCCAAGTCAGCATCAGTATCGGATCAATAGCGTGGGCGCCAGACCCGCCGCTCCTGTCTCAGCGCAAAGCAGGCGCACTTTGCTCTCTGCCCTCTTGTTTTTAGATGTTGAGCTGTCACGTGACAAGAATTAGATGTTGTTAAGTTGTTTATACATTATTTATATTTTCATCAGTTGTTCTTTTTGTTGAGAATTTTAATTGTTATTTCTGTATTATAGTTTCTCAACAGTACTTGTTGTAATTTGTTTAATGGTTTGCACTGTAGGTGCAATGAATGCTTAAATTGTACTGATTAGAATATACTGGAAATTCAATGCTAAGATTCAGCGCAAGGTGTTAGAGGCTGGGATTTGATGAATTCCTCATATGTATAACCTTTGATCATCATTTATGTCCAGTTGAGAATGAATCTGTGCACTCACATATTAAATGAACTGAAATCAGTAGTGTGATTTACAGTCTTGATATAAGGAATGAGAGAACTGAAAGCTAATGTTCCCTCTAAGCTACACGCGTGCGCAATTGCGCACTGCTGGCACGATCTCTGTGCACAAAAAATCTGCGTTGTGCACAAAAAAATCTAACCTGAATTCAAATTAAAATTTAAACCTTAACAATTCTGTTTTGCAGTGTCAGTCAGTAAGTGACTGGCTGCCCCCGTATGGGATTAGAATGATGCCACCTTATCCCATACTCCATCACGCGATTTACTTTCATATATACGCAGCTAATCAACGTCGCTGACAGGCTATGACAGTGTCCTTATGTGCCGACACCGGTGTTTTAGCTGGCAAAGTGGCGTGGCTGATGTGGAGTGAAGCCACTGTAACAACCCTTTTGGGTTATAGCACCACTAGGGGGGGTTGCCCAACTATTGTAATAGCTATGGGGGTCTCCTAGTGGGTGTGTGATGTTAGCGGCAGCCATTCCATGCTGCTCATGTTCCATTCTCCAAGAAAACACCTTACTGTTGTAACAAGCTGGCGCTGGCGGTACAAATCCCCGCGCATGTAGGCTCGGACGAGTACAGCCGAGGAGACCTGGCTTATAAAGTGTAATGTTGCTGACGGCGAATAAAGGTCTGTTATTGGATTTAACCGACTGGCTTCGGGTTATTCAACCCCCACACCACACGCTCGCTGGACCTGCTAGCCGCTCCTTCCTCGCCAGACTGCTGTTACACCACATTGATGACAACGTGTACAACCATTGGAGATAAGATAAGATAAGATAAGATAAGATAAGATAAGATAGAACTTTATTAATCCCTCGGGTGGGTTCCTCTGGGAAATTCGATTTCCAAAAAGCACAGCACCGACAGAAGTTACAGAGTTACAGAATATTATATATATATATATATATGGCCTGTATTTATATAGCGCTTTACTAGTCCCTAAGGACCCCAAAGCGCTTTACATATCCAGTCACCCACCCATTCACACACTGGTGATGGCAAGCTACATTGTAGCCACAGCCACCCTGGGGCGCACTGACAGAGGCGAGGCTGCCGGACACTGGCGCCACCGGGCCCTCTGACCACCAGCAGTAGGCAACGGGTGAAGTGTCTTGCCCAAGGACACAACGACCGAGACTGTCCAAGCCGGGGCTCGAACCGGCAACCTTCCGATTACAAGGCGAACTCCCAACTCTTAAGCCACGATCGCCCGACATATATATAGATATATATACACACACACACATACACACACATATATAAATACAGAGACAAATATAAATAAAATATACGAAGGGGATAAATAGAATAAATAGGAATAAAATAAAAATACAAGTGAATTGCACATTTCAAGTATTGAGTCTATTGCACTGTTGACTATTTACAAAAAGTATTGCGCAAGGTATTGTACAGTGAGGTGAAGAGGCACTACAGCTTAGTTGTTCCCCCCTCCTTTGTCCTCCTGTTTCCCCTCCCTCTCCCCTCCAGAGAGGAGTTAAACAGTCTGATGTTGTGTGGGACAAAGGAGTTTTTAAGTCTGTTAGTTCTTGTCTTTGGGAGAAGCAACCTGTCACTGAACAGACTGTTGTTAATGGCCGTGTGCAGAGGATGCCCAGCATTGTTCATAATGTGTCCATCAGTTTCTTTAATGTCCTTTTCTCTGCCACTGTCACCAGAGTGTCCAGCTTCATGCCGACCACAGAGCCAGCCTTCCTGATCAGTTTCTCCAGCCTGGATGAGTCCTTCTTTGCTGTGCTGCTCCCCCAGCACGCCACAGCATAGAAAAGTACTCCAGCAACCACCGACTGGTAAAACATCCTCAGGAGCTTCCTGCAGATGTTAAAAGACCTCAGCCTCCTGAGGAAGTACAGTCGGCTTTGGCCTTTTTTATACAGGTGCTCTGTGTTGCATGACCAGTCCAGTTTATTGTCCACCCACAGCCTGAGGTACTTGTACTTGTTGACCACCTCTACCTCCTCCCCCTCTACCTGAACCGGCAGTGGACCTTCTCTGGACCTCCCGAAGTCCACAACCAGTTCCTTAGTCTTTGAGGTGTTGAGTTGCAGGTGGTTTGTGTGACTCCATGCGACAAAGTTCCTCACCAGACTTCTGTACTCCTCTTCCTGATCATCCCAGATACACCCCATGATGGCCGTGTCATCTGCAAACTTCTGAATGTGGCATAATTCAGAGTTGTAGCAGAAGTCAGAGGTGTACAGGGTGAAGAGAAGAGGGGACAGCACAGTTCCCTGTGGTGCTCCTGTGCTGCTGACCACAGTGTCAGACGTGATGTCCTTCAGCCTGACGTACTGTGGTCTGTCGGTGAGGTAGTCGGAGATCCAAGCCACCAGGCAGGGGTCCACCTCCATCCTGTTCAGTTTTCCCTGAAGCATACAGGGCCGGATGGTAATATAGGCACTGGAAAAGTCAAGAAACAGGATCCTGACCGTGCCTTTTCCCCCATCCAGGTGTGAGTGGGCTCTGTGTAGGAGGTACAGGATGGCATCCTCCACTCCGACACCCGCCTTGTATGCAAACTGTAGTGGGTCCTGGGCATGTTGTACCTGTGGTCGGAGGAGGTTGAGGAAGAGCCGCTCTAGAGTCTTCATAAAATGTGACGTCAGTGCCACCGGTCGGAAGTCATTCAGCTCATTGGGCCGGTTCCTTTTGGGGACCGGGACGATGCAGGATGTCTTCCATAGGGCGGGCACTCTCCCCAGTCGCAGACTGAGATTGAAGACTCGTTGTAGCGGCTCCCCAAGTTCAGCAGCACACGCCTTTAGCATCCTAGGACACACCTGCTCACACAGATGTGAGCAGGACAGACGGAAAAATTGACGGAAAAAGTGTGGACTTTATACCAGTTTTTAAATTGTGTTGATAGGCCACGTAAAACCAGAGTTATGATAAAAATATCTCCAATGTTTGGTTTCCTTGCTGAATACTAGTGTTGTTTATATTTACTGCGGGAAGAAACAGTAAAAACGGCGTTTTATAAGGAAAATGCTCAAAGTACTCACCGCCTGTGAGCAAAAACAAAACCAAAACCCTACCCTTTCCTAATGGTTGAAAAATGTACTATGTCAACGAATTAAAAAATTATATGGCAACGTGGCATTTAGAAATGGGAGAAGTTTTAGGAGTGAGAAAGAAATTATAATTTGAAGTGGCACAAATAATTTGTGTGGCATCAAATTTGATGCAAAACAGCTGATTGTTCTGTAAATAGTTTGAAATGTTTGTTTAAAAAATGACTAGGCAGCATTTATAGGTAAACAGCTGAAAGAAACTTTGTTGTTTGCAAAACTCAGTAACTTTTTTGAAGAAGCAACTACATAATTAATTGCCCAACATTGGTCATTATATACTCTATTTTGCAGACAGAGTTACAGGACTCTCTCCCAGACCACAGACTCATAATACAAGTCAGAGCTTTATAAAAAATAAAATAAAATAAAAAAATAAATAAAAAAATTGTGATTTCAAAATTGGAGTTCAAGTTATTTTTACTTCCAATAGTGTTAACATACTACACAGTCATGAACAAGATTTTTTAAATTTTCCTTGTAAGTGGGCTAAAGCAGTTAATTAAAAGTAGTCTAACATAAATGTAAATGCTGCAATTTGATTATTTTAATATAATTATAATTTAACATAAATTTAACCCAGTAACTTGGATGGATTCAATGCTGGCGTGACCACAGTCCACAAGTCTGTTGTTGCTCACAGTGGTCCAAGGGATCGCTCAGGGAGTTTGTGCGTTCACTCAGACACATGAAAAATTAGAGGGAACATTGCCGACAACTATTATATAGTATCCCAGGTCCGATGGAAGTGTATGAAGTTGGTATTGAGAAAATATGAAAAGAACAATTGATAACTTTTTCGTTAAGTTAAGGCATGATCAGTCCAAAGTTCTGAGCCAGCGCTCTGACATGGAACCATCAACCTCTCAGTTTTTGTCAAACACTGGTCCGGAGACGGCATCAGAAAATGAGCCACATACGATTGACTCCCAGCTGGAGCCCACTGAAAGTAAAAGTAAGAAAATGTATAAATTTTGAATCGAGTGGCTTGACCAGTTTCCCTGGCTAAGATACAGCCAAGCTGACAATATGATGCACTGCATTTGTTGTCGCGAGTATGGAAAGACCGGCAACACTGCATTTGTCACTGGTGCTAATACTTTTCGACTTAAAATGCTGAAAAAGCATACAGTATCGAGAAGACACATTATATGCCGCGATAAATGCACTGCCCAAACGTCCCCTCTTCGCACTGCCTTTTAACAGCAGGCAGCAGTAAACAGGTCATCGGAGGAGGCCGAGATGATCATTAAGTTTAACATCGCCTACAATATTGCAAAAGAAGAAGTTCTGTTCACTAAGTTCAAGTCAGAAATAATTCTTCACAAGAAAAATGGCTTGGACATAAACCCCACATACAGCAATGATGTTGCGTGCGCCTTGTTTACAGGCGTCATCGCTGACACACTGAAAAAAAAAGACGTCAGTGGAAACTGCGAACAGTGGATACATGGCATTCCTGATCGATGGAGACACAGACATCGCCACAAAAGAATGCGTCATTGTGTACACTCGTCTCTTGCAAAAAGGAAGACCATCGAATATACTGATTGGACACATTGAGGTCGAGCATGCCCATGCCCAAGGTAAGCCAAGTCATGTCATATAGCCTATGTAAATAACATGATTAATAATATTATGTCTTGTTACTGCATTAACCATATTTAGCATATTCTTACCATTGAAAATTAAACATAGCAATAATACATGAATATAGAAACTGAAAAAGACTGCATTGTAAACTCTTGATCTGATAAGTAATTGTTTTGTTGTTGTTGTTTTTTTGTTTAGGAGTTTATGCTGCCTCAAAGAAAGCATTTGCTGCTCTTGGGGACCAGTGCAGTAACTGGCTGGAGAAAATCATTGCTATGGGGGCTGATGGTGTTGCTGTTAATTTGGGCAGCAAAGGGGGTGTCATAGCCCTTCTGCAGGAGGAGGCAGGTGACCACATTGTGCCATTCCATTGTATGTCTCACAGGTAAGACTAGAAGACAAGGGGGTGGGCGTCCAGGTACACACCGGCTCACTCCTTGGCGGCCGCTTATTGGGGCTCGCTCGGGCCACTTCGGAGGTGGGGTGCCCCCGGCCCCTCGGCCTGGGGCTCGGTCACTCAGGCACAGCTGGCTGCCGGCGGAGCTCACGGGCGCGTCACTGCAACTCCCCCTGGCTTCTGCTCCGCAGCTGCTGAATGAGCCCTCATCTGGGACTCTCCTCAGCTCTTACTAGAACAGTGGTGCGGCTGCCCCTCTGTGGGTCTTCCTTGGTCTCTTGTGTTCTGGGGGCCTCTGGATGTCTGGAGTTTTGATCTCCTCCATACCTGCTTCATGCCCTGGAGGACGGGGCTGTGGCTCCCCACTCTCCCTAGCAGATCATTACATGGAGAAACCTTTGGAATGCAAGCATGCTGATCCACACAGGTATGCACACAGGTGTACACATGGGTATTCACAGACGCGGACTACAGCTTTCTTGGCTGCTGCCTCAAAGCACACTGTGCGCTGTCTATCTTGCGTGCTGCACAATATCGTTTATTATTTAGTAACTATTGATATCTACTGCTAGCTAGTTTATTGTGATGGTGCTTTTTTTTTTTCTCTCTTATTATGTTGCTCTTTGTTGTTTGCTTTCTCCTCTGTTTCTTTTTTCTCCATACAGGTGACCCAGGTGTTTTTTTTTTCTCGTTTGTTTGGTTTTTTTTCTCTCTTCCCCCCCTTCTCACCGTCTCTTCTTCCCTTTGGTTTCCTTTCTCTCCCTCTCTTTCTTTCATTCTTTCCACCTGTCCTATCCCACAGTCATGTCTGTCCTGTTTGTAGCAACTGAAAATAAAATAAATTCATAATTATAATAAAGGTCAATCAGATGGACCAATATGGCAAGGCCATGATGATCCACTTGGTAAAATAAATCCACTTGGCATCTTTCTTGGCCTTAAGACAACAATTCTGATGGCTATAGATCCAAACGGGACACACAAAAAAAAAAAAAAAAAAAAAAAAGACTAGAAGACAAGAAATGACTGATACTCTAAAGTCACTGTGGGTTAATTTCTTTTATAGAGCAGATATATCTACATTTTAAAGTTTACTACCTTTTCAGATTGGAATTGGCAATGTTGTCAGTTCAGAGGGACATTCCAATGATGAGGCAGTTGTATGACCTTCTCCATTTAATTTCAGCCCAAAATCAACAAGAGAGCTCAGGGTCTTTGGGGGTCACTTGGGAGTAAATGTGTGGTGCCCAATGGGGTGAAGGGAACAAGGGTGGCTCCCACATGTTTCAAGGGCCCTGGAGACCTTTCTGAAACCAGGGCAGTTCACTACTCTGTACCGCCACATGGACTATTTGGCAGGTTCCTCTGCCAATGCAGACATTGCAGACCTAGCTACAAAGATCAGTGCATTATTTCTGAATATTCGTTTTGTTTCAGCAAATTACGCAATTGTTATTGACATTATATTTTTTAAGAATGTAGTTCATCAATGCTCTAGGTTACTAATTTTTATTTTTGTATCATACAGGTTAAGAAATCAATGGAAAATGCCACTTTTGTGGCCTTTTGCCATTTTATTAACCTTTTAAGACCTACCATAGAACCAAGTCCACCAGAGCTTATATTATATTTTTACATGTTGTAGTGCCATTTTTGGGAGCATTTCAAGTTGCTATACATCAATACAACCATTATTGCCCACATTTTAATAATATGTATGCATTAAGTGCATAGTAATTACATAAATTGCAAAAAGTGCAATAAACTACAAAAATATTGGAAATCATTTTTGTTTTTTTAACATATATTTCTAGCTAGAGAAATGTAAGAGGTTTATCCCTCAAAACTCTAAATACAAAAAGTCTGCACAAAATAGTTTCCTACCGCAGGAAATTTATTTTGTTTGTCTTCATAGTTTTATTTTTGAAATACACCAATTTTTATACACTGCAGGAAAAACGAAAATAAATATTATACTGCAAATTTGCAAAAAACAGCATATGCATCAAAATAAACTATTTCCAGCAGTGCAATATGAGTCCTAAGCATCCCAGAAACGACACAGAAAGTCATAAAGTCAAACATAACTTTTAAAAACACCAGTATAGGCTCATGAGGCCCTGATGGTTAAAAAACTACATTTCCGCTAAAATGTAGTTTTTTAAACCAGTAAAATGACTTCCGGTTTCGTGCAGGTAATGGCAGACATGGGAAAGTTCACGCTGACGTCTATTCCAACGTAGGATGTGTTATGAACAGCTGATCGGATCGACAAAGCGAGTTTCTGGAATATTATGTTTTTGTTGCTGCAAGCGCTTTTTATGCAGTTTTTGCAAAGCTATATGTGGAAGGAAACTGTGACCGAGGACAAGCTGATGGCATAAGATGTAAGTACAACTCCTCCGGTTTCATATGGAAAAAAAAATTATTGCTCTAGCTTACGTGGTTGCAGTGCTACCAGGATTTAAACCCGCTCCGACCGGTTTTAAAGGGTTAATAAGTGTTATAAAGTTATAAAGTTGTATAGTATTAAGTAAATATATATTAAGTATTAAGTGGACACAGCCCTGAAAATAAAGGCATGAGACTATGTGTCCTAGGGGAGTAGAAAGCTGCAGACTCTTGCTCATGCTTGCCTGGGAAAAAATATAGATAAGAGGAAACCATTTCCTGTGGAAAGTTACTGGAATGCTGTTGTTTAGACTAGAATCAGAGAGCTTCTGAAATAAAACTGTCAAGGAATGACATTGAGGAAACATCAACGTAATCGGAAGGTTGCCGGCTTGGACAGTCTTGGTCGTTGTGTCCTTGGGCAAGACACTTCACCCCGCTGCCTACTGGTGGTGGTCAGAGGGCCCAGTGGCACCAGTGTCCGGCAGCCTTGCCTCTGTCAGTGCGCCCCAAGGCAGCTGTGGCTACAATGTAGCTGCCATCACCAGTGTGTGAATGTGTGTGTGAATGGGTGGATGACTTGTTGTGTAAAGTGCTTTGGGGTCCTTAGGGACTAGAAAAGCGCTATATAAAAACAGGCCATTTACCATCAACAAATGACTGCAGATTGAAATCAGAAACTGCGCTACTGGTATATCCAGATCTTGAGGAAACTTGCTATGGTGAATTAGAGCACACAATCTGCCTTAGCTCAGTGGCAGACGTTTTGGCTCTCACCAAAGGAATACAACTTTCAGGAGGAGAAAGGAGCAACATATCTATACAGACTCAGCGGACAAATGACAAATTAATGCTCTAACAGAGGAGTCATTACCATAATTTTACAAAAGATGAGATTTGTCACGGCGGGGTGTGCCGGTGTGAAGAATGAGGTAGACGCACATGCAGACACAGTGGAGACAAAACATAGTTTCAAAAATAAAGCGAGCCTTTATTGTGGCTGATTGCAGAAGAAAAACAGGAAACTAGGGAAACTAAGGAGTCTATGAACACTGTGTTAACAGAAGCCTGTGACACTCAGTGAAAGAACTATGACAAAACTATGAACACTGAGTAAACTAGGAAACACAGTGAAACAATGAGGTAAACCTATGAAAACTGTGGTGAGGTTAACAGACGATCTGACACTGACTGAGCGGAAACACACAGACTAAATACACATAAGGAATGATCAAGGGAAGTAGAATCACATGGGGAAAACAGCTGACAACAATTAACATAATGACAAGATATGTGAAACTAAATACAATAAACACAAAACACAAAGCTCTTTCAAAATAAAACAGGAAACATAAGGAGACACAGACATGACATATTCCATAGGAAAATCGCCATAATCAAAACAATAACAGAGAGTATGGTTCAAAATAGCGTTGTGTGATGATAAACCCTGGTCCACGTGACTGAGGTTTTTCTTTTAAAATAGTCAATTATTAAAATAGAATACAACTGACAGGGGCATAAATGGTAAATGGCCTGTACAGGGAGTGCAGAATTATTAGGCAAGTTGTATTTTTGAGGAATAATTTTATTATTGAACAACAATCATGTTCTCAATGAACCCAAAAAACTCATTAATATCAAAGCTGAATGTTTTTGGAAGTAGTTTTTAGTTTGTTTTTAGTTTTAGCTATTTTAGGGGGATATCTGTCTTCTGCTCGTCAAATACATTTCATTGCAATGTTGACCCTGCGCTAACTTGCGTATGACAAATTAAACTGAAAGGCTTCAGATAGTTAAGAGTGAGAAAAAAATTGCATTCATGTTTCCAATTTTGACTTGTTACACAATATTTGGAATTAAATAGAACTAACAAAACACTACATTTTAGGAAATATCAGTGGGTGTTCGTGGTTGTTTTTTTGTACTACTTGGACACTAATGTGGCCCAATGAGAGGATGGTGCCAGAAGTGGCCCGCGGCTCATTTGAGTGTGAGACCCCTGTTGTACATACTTTTTGGATTTTGTATGTGCTTTGTCTCTAGGGGCCACCATATTTATTTATACGTAAACATATATAAATAAAACCACTTTTTTAACATTAGTAATTCCTTTTGTGCATACTTTTATATTGTTAATAATAAATTAATTAAAGCAACGAAAGAACCTGAAGAGCTGGCTCTTAGTGAGCCGAGCCGAAATAGCCGGTTCTGGGGGTTGGGAAGCGCATCTGTAACCAGAAGGTTGCCGTTTGATCCCCGGGCTCTCTGTCCTGGTCGTTGTGTCTTTGGGCAAGACACTTCACCTACTGCCTACTTGTGTTGGCCAGAGGGGCCGATGGCACCATATGGCAGCCTCGCTTCTGTCAGTCTGCCCCAGGGCAGCTGTGGCTAACTGTAGCTTGCCTCCACCAGTGTGTGAATGTGAGAGTGAATGAATAGTGGAATTGTAAAGTGCTTTGGGTGCCTTGAAAAGCGCTATATAAATCCAATCCATTATTATTATTATTATTCTCGAAAAAGAGACGGAAAGCCCATCACTCTGTGCGTTTATTGGCAGTAAATGTCGTCAAAATGACATACTTCCATGCTACGGCTTATTCTCAGTATTCTCGTAAAAATCTGCCTCAACAATCTGAGTTTGAAGCAAGGTTATTATCGTTAACGAAAACTAACGAAATAATGAAAACTAGAAGTGAAAAAAACATTTTCGTTAACGGAAATATAATAAAAACGAAAAAAGGAAAACTAACTAAAACTGAAACGAGTGTTCACAAAACTAACCAAAATTAACTGCATTTATAGCAAAAATTTGTTTAGTTTTCATTGATGTGTGCGTGTCATACAATAGTCAAGGCTGCAAATGAAGTTTAGTTTCCAGATTTTTTTCTTGCTGTGTCTCATTATGCCAGCAGGTGGCAGCACGTTAGTCGAGTCGTCTGTGTTGCTGCTCCGTCCACGCGCAGAATCATGTCAGGAAAAGTCGGGAGAAAGCGCCAGAGTCCAATTTGGGATTACTTTGAATATGACTGTGTTTTGGATAAAGCAAGTGTCTTGTAGTGGAAAGAGACAAATTATGAGGGACATTTCTAAAGGGAAGAAAATCCCACAAACCTTAAAGTGCACTTGAAAAGTTCACACAAGAAGGCTAACCTAGCTTACCTTGAGAAGGGAGCACACTCAACCCTCATCCCCAGAAACAGATGCTAACCCCAGGCAAGGCAGCGTGATGCATCCCGAGACAACAGGACGGGGATATCTACACAACTGTGTGAGTCAATTGCCTTCAAAAAGTTTATCAATTCACTTGAACCAAAATTACGAACACCCGGTGCTGCAAGAGTTAATAGTCTTATTGGGGCCAAGATATACATTTTATAGTTGCCTGGTATCAATGGTTGTTCATCTGCCTTTATTTATTTATTTATTTATTTATTTGGGTATGGTAGCTGGAATAGCAACATACCCAAGGATAAGCAGAAGAGAATGACTGATATGATGAAACTGGGATTTTGTTACACTTAATTATTGCAAACAAAACTAAAACTATAACTGAAACTAATCAAAACTAAACTGAAACTAAGGATTTTCAAAAAAAATAAAAAATAAACTAGCAAACAATTGGTAAAAACTAATTAAAACTCATATAAAATTGAAAATCTGAAGTCGAAACTAAATAAAAATAAAAACTAATGAAAATTGCAAAACTATTAAAACCCTGGTTTGAAGTCTAATTTGATTTTGGTTCCTTTAATAGTTATTTGTTTGTATTGCAGTGTGGCATTCTAAGATTTTTGAAATTAGACAAAAAAAAATTTTGTCACACAGATCTTTTTTTTTAGGCAAACAAACCTTTATTACTTTTTAAAAACGCACATGCCATAATGCAGCATTGATAGTCACACATAAAAAGCATTGTAGTCAACAACAAAGTGGAGAAAATAAATAATTTTGGACCATTGCTTTAAATTTGAAAAAAAAATTGGCCACCTGCTGGCCAAATAAAAAAGAAATTTAAGCCCCCGAATCCCCAGAAAAATACTTATCTCCAGAACTGCATTAATTTATGTTATAATAAATTTGGGATGAAAAATAGCGTTTATAATGGTTTTCAATGGGGCGTTTTTTGCCCTCAGGCCTAAAGGTGGATGCATGTTTGTAGCTTAGCCATTTTAAGCTAATCTAATGAACTTTGACCACAATTTTAAAATAAGATAAATAAAAATGTTTGGCATGTTTGGCTATATTCTATTCAACACAGTGAAAATGATTTGAAATAGAAAAATAAAATAAAATAAAAAAACAGTGGCTGAAAAATGGCTTGAGGACCTCTTAAGGGTTCCCTGCTCCCTCCTTTCATTTAAATAATTCTGTTCTGGCACTGAACAACTAAACCTTCAAGGGAAATAAACAATAAATCTGATGAGGAAATGACATGGAAAAGCCTTCACAATGACCCATACTTTCCCTGCATAATTTTTTTTAGGTCCTCCACAGAGGTTTCAGTCTTCCCCCAAAGGAAAATAATGATGATCGTAATCAAAACTTTTTAATATATGCTTATATTGCTTGATTTTTAACAGTTTCCAGACTAAATATGCCCACCCCCACACATTTCCAATCAAAACCAGAAAAAACCCAAAGATGTTAAAAAACAAACAAGGGCTGTGTGAGACATTTGCAGCTGACTACCTCCTGCTGGATTCACATCACTGTGAACTCACATCTGTCCTCAGAGCATCTGGCTTTTTGCCACGAAAGGTGGGATGAGTGGGATGAAGAGAAAGTTCTACCTTGGTGCTTGGCTGTATTTGTGTTGTGCTGTTTTTTTCTCCTTCTGTCTATTGTGTCATTTTTATGTAGTAGATTATACTTGCAAAAGAAACTAATAAAAGCACAATAACAGCTCTCAGTCCAACAGACTTACCTTTTGGAATAACTTTTAGGTGGATGATGCTGATGGGATCAGTCTTTAAAATGTATAACTTTCTACCGTCTCTCAGTTCCTGGATGATGCAACACTCGTATGTTCCCCTATCAGCAGTCGTCACATCCTTCAGAATCAAAGACACGTCTCCATCCTTCATCTGTCTGTCCTGCAGATCCACCCGGTTCTTAAATGATGGATGCTGATAATCTCGAACAAACTCTTTTTCCCAGTACCAAAAGACATATTGTGCCTTCAAGTCACGTCTGCTCCACTCTACACCAGGTATGAGGACAGCATTTGGAGCTCGACATGTCAGAGTGACGTTCTGTCCAGACTCAGCTGTGATGATTTTTTGGCCTGAAAGAGAAAAAAAAAAAAACAAAGAGCAGAGAGGTTAAAGAACTAACTGATAACTACAACAGCCAATCACAGACAAAAAAAATACAAACCAAGAAAAAGACCCAATGCTATATATGTATATGTCTCATGTTTCAACTAGTTCTTCAACGTGCAGCCCTTTACCTACTTTGTCTAAGTTACTATAAACATTTAGGAATAACAGAAGTGAATCACCTCTTTTCTGCAGGCTGTAGCCAGTTTTAAAGTATAAAGTACGACTACAAAGATCCAAGCTTCAGACTTTTATTCTTCTCAGAAACATCAGACATCAAAAACCAAGAAGCAGCTATATGTATTCCAGGGGTCGGCAACCTGGGGCATGCGAAGGCTTAACTGATGGCACGACCATATCTGGAGTAGCCATCGGGCACACTGGGTATTTTCTTGGTGGGCCGATGATTTTTAATTTTTTTTGTAATGGTATAAAAATTGAAAGATGGTGGATTGGCCAGATGTTGGCAGGTGCAAAAATAACTCAGTTGTTTGGTGGTGGCTATGGCAGAGCTTCCCAGAGGTGGATGAGGGAAGGGGAGGCAGGAGGAAGAGAGACGCGAGGCGGCCGCCGGTCTGAGTGTCAGGTGAACTGAACTTCAGGTAAGAAGTTATGACCTGCAGTCTATCTGGGTCAGATATAAACCAAGTTTAGGTGGAGTTGATTTTCATTATGCTGACTTTTTCGTACTGGGTACTAGCTAGCATGAGTTTCTATACAGCTGGGTGGTGTTCATGGAGCTGCATTTTCACCTGCTGGACATCATTACCTGACAAGTTTAACTGTATTCAGAACATTACAGAGGCCTTGTTGACAGTATTTGGCTCTACATGTCTGTGTGAGCAGATTTTCTCTGACACAAAAAGTGTCCTGAGGTAGCCGTCTGAATGCTGGACACTCGGAGACCTGTGTCTCTGTGCGGGAGACCAGAGATCACATTATCATGTGTATCTCTGTATTAACAAACATGTCATATTGGCCCAGTTTATTTTTCTTATCATTGTTGTCAGGAGACCATAAAAAGCATTTGCATTCTCTGTTGTACAGTTCATTTGCTGTTATGGATAAAAATTCTTGTGTTTTGTTTCAAAATAGCTGATAACTATTCGCTGATAGCTGCCAACATTTGCGAACAAATATAATCTTATAGAGTGGTTCCATATAGTGTGTAATATATATATATAATTCTTTATATATAATGCATATAAAGCGTTATTAAATTTATTGCTAATGCAATCATATGGCACATTGACTTCTGAGGAAATTTTAGATGGCACTCAT
Organism: Aulonocara sp. 'chitande type north' Nkhata Bay; assembly: GCF_057382095.1. NCBI lineage: Eukaryota > Metazoa > Chordata > Actinopteri > Cichliformes > Cichlidae > Aulonocara > Aulonocara sp. 'chitande type north' Nkhata Bay. Next base: position 15,830,129 of record NC_141346.1, read on the forward strand.
AATCAGAAAGGTTGCCTACCCCTGATCTATACTGACAATAGTACTAACTGAACTCTACCAACTCACTTTGAGGAACAACACTCAGGTAGGTGGTGCTGATGGGGTAACTATCCAGACTGGCTCTCTTCCTGCGGTTCACTCCTCTCTGGGCCACATAACACTCGTATGTTCCAGTGTCATTAATTGTCACATTCTTCAGAATCAAAGACACGTCTTTATCCTTCATCTTTCTGTCCTTCAGATGCACCCGGTTCTTAAAAGATGGATGCTGGTGGTAATCTGGAAAAAGCTTGTAGTCCTGATAATAAAGGACATATTTTGGCTCCAAGTCAACTCTGCTCCACTCTGCAGCTATTATGGGGTTGTTGCTGATTAGAGCTGGACATGGCAGAGTGACCGTCTGTCCCATCACAGCTATGATGATTTTTTTGTCTGAAAGAGAAAAACACAGAATGGTTAAAGAAGAGAAGTGATCACTAGAGCAGCCAATCATATATATTTATATATATGTGTATGTGAGTGTGTATAACCTGAACCAACTCACTCGACGGAATAACACTCAGATAGATGGTGCTGATGCGATGACCTTTCGGACTGGCTATCTCCCAACCCAACAATTCCCTCTGGACCACATGACACTCGTATGCTCCCGCGTCATCAGTAGTCACATCCTTCAGAATCAAAGACAGGTCTCCATTCTTCATCTGTCTGTCTTGCAGATCCACCCTGTTCTTAAAAGATGGATGCTGATTTTCTGGATGAAATCGCTGATTCGGGTAAGAAAGGACACATTCTTCTCCCAGGTCAGCTCTTTTCCACACTACAGTAATGATAGGCTTAAAACTTGTGAGTGGAACTCGACATGGTAGAATTACGTTCTGCCCAGAATCAACTATGATGTTTTTCTGGTCTGAAGGAGGAAAACAACACACAGAGTAGAGAAATCAAAGAACTAACTACAGCAGCCAGTCACAGAAAAAAAAAAATATATTTTTTTTTCTGTGACTAATAATAATAATAATAACAATAATTATATATATATATAAAGTATTAGCAAAGGGACCTCTGGCTAATACGTCGGATCCCGTGTCGGGCTCATAGCCGAAAACTAGCTTTACTTTGTTGTTTGGGTCAACTTTGCTACCGAGAGACAGAGAGAGGCGTTGGAAGGCTACTCCATTGGAACTTATTATTTCGGGGGAAAACACGAAAAATGTGTATAATCGAGTCTTAATAGCGTACTTACAAGCGGGCTCGTCAGGCAACTCGTACTTTTCCACTCTACTTTTCTCATTCCCTCGCTCATAGACACCCAACGGGTATGGCAAACTATTCTCACTGCAGAACGGACTACACTGCCCATGAGGCTACATTCGTTAGGGCTATGCCTGCAACAATCACCCTTTTGCCGTCACATTAAATCATTTTTGGAATAAACATTTTTTAAAACATTTCTTCATGTCATTATGTGGGCTGCAAGTAGAGGTGACATGGGGCGCGAGAATGAGACACCGGCATTAAAGCCTTGTAATGCATGTTTTGTTTGGGTTTCCACTGGCGTGGAATTACCAGAAACAGAGGGCACAGCCTAACATATGAAACAGGAAAAGACCACAGTGTAATCCATTTATTTCAACAAAGTAACTGTATTCTCAATATCACTTTTTTAAACTGTAACTGTAACGGAATACAGTTACTCATATTTTGTATTTAAATTCGTAACACTGGTACATGTATTGCGTTACTCCCCAATACTGGTGGTACCAGAGAGCCAAAGAAGAAAGGACGGGGAGCCATGAACCATCATGGAAGGACAAGCCCCTGCACAGCATGTAGTACTGACAGATAGAGGAAGTGGCTGGCATCCTGAAATTCTACCAGCAGCTCGACAAAGCTGGACCAGAAGAAAGCACTGAGTCACCAATCATGGCATGGCATGCTATTTTTTCATGGTCAGTGTAAATGTCGGGTACAGAAGATTATATAGGTCCCTCATCCTATTCATGTGAACCCCTCCTTCATGTAAAACTCAAACTTACCTGGAGGAACAACAGTTAGGTAGGTGCTTCTGATGGGGTGAATATAGCGACTGGCTCGTTTCGTTTTTCTCTGGTCAACGTAACACACATAGAGTCCTGAGTCATCAGCTGTCACATCCTTCAAAATCAAAGACACGTCTCCATCCTTCATCTGTCTGTCCTTCAGATCCACCCTGTTCTTAAAAAATGGATGCTGATAATCTGTATCAATCTCATCATCCTGGTAAAAAAGGACATATTCTGGCTCCAGGTCAGATCTTATCCATAATGCAGCTATGATGGGGTCATTGCTGTTTGGAGCTTGACATTCTAGAGTGGCCGTGGACTTGTCTCCCCCAAAAATTATGTTGTTATTGTGGTCTGAAAGAAGAAACAAAATAGAGCACAGAGGTTAAAGAACTAACTGATCACTACAGCAGCAGCCAATCACAGAAAAGAACAGGGGATGCTATGGCAACCTAGACATCTCTTCTCAACAACAGATGTCTACAAATGCACCTGTCTTTTACAGGCTGTAGCCAGTTTTAAAGTATAAGGTACAAGTACAAGGATCCAAGCTTTGTTCACCTCAGAAACATCAGACATCAAGAACCAGGAAGCAGCTTCATCTCTACTAACAAACTGAACTCTACCAACTCACTTTGAAGAGAAACAGTCAGGTAGGTGGCTCTGATGTAGTAACCATCCAGACTCATTGTTTTGCTGTGGTTCACTCCTTTCTGGACCACGTAACACTCGTATGCTCCCGCGTCATCAGTAGTAAGATCCATCAGAATCAAAGACACGTCTCCACCCTTCATCTGTCTGTCCTGCAGATCCACCCTGTTCTTAAAAGACGGATGCTGGTAATCTGGAACAAGCTTATTGTCCTGGTAAAAAAGGACATATTCTGGCTCCAGGTCACGTCTGCTCCACTCCACAGCTACAATGGGGTTGTTGTTGCTTGGAACTTGACATGGCAGAGCGATGGTCATTCCAGTCCGACCTAATATAACTTCTTCTACTGAAAGAGGAAACAACAGAGGGGTTCAAGAGATCAACGAACAACCTGAGCTACCGGGAGATCAGGGAGCTTTTTACTGTACATTGCTTCAGACAAACACAAGGGGCACATTCAGTCAATGACTGACTGTCTAGTGAAGGAATATTGTGTGAACTCACTTAATGAAGGGCTACTGTACTTACAGCACCACTGTTTCATAATTACTTATTATTTAGTCTATAAATACACTGTTATGCTTTTTCTTCTGTATATTTTATATATTTTATTTTATTGTTTACTCTATTTAATTTGTAAAATATGTATACACACACACACACACATAGAAAAACATATCTAGTATACACATCCAGTAATGCATATACTATTATATATTGTACATATATTTATTAGTCTCAGATTTAGCCAATTTTTATATTTTTCTTGTTTTACATTATTGTATTTTTGTCCAACTCTGTTGCTTGTGCAGCTCGAACACAAGATTTTCACTCACATGTGCTGTACCAGTGTACCTGCACATGTGAAGTGACAATAAAAGTGATTTGATTTGATCTGCATTTTATATATTGTTGTGATATTTTGATACTATGGTAGCATTTACAGGATATTGTTTTGTAGTGATATTATACAGAAAAGAGTTACTCAATAAGGCCCATTTACTAGTTGTTTTTCTCTTTCTCTCTGACCCAAGAATTGATGTGTAAGAATCACAGGCTGGTACCCCAAGGTCGAAAATACCACAGAAACGAGACCACTTCCTTATTCCCATCCTCCCTTCCTTATCTTTTAGAAAAGAGCTTGTTAAAGGCCAGGTGGTTTGTTTCAGAATTCACTAATGAAAGAACTCTGTATTCTATGTCTAGGAGTGTATTTTGCTGGGATGATCATAAATTTTAGCTGAAGAGATAAACTACACAAAGGATACTTCTTTGCTCAGAAGGCAGGAAGACGTTTCCTTATTTGGTCTGTACCGGTTTGAACTGAGAACCTGCTGACACACGAACCTTTTTTTCCTCTATATAAGCTGTTATGTACTAATAAACCTTTGAGTTGATTGTGGGAGAGCAAGCTGAAACAGTCTATGTGTCACTTTGTTCTCCTAACTGCTCCCGGTGCTGTAACTAACCCGCTGAACGGCATACTTGAGCGTTACTTTGAATAATTAGGAGTCTTATAAGGAAAGGGAAAAACTCTGCTTATCGCTCACGCCACGGAGGAAACCCGGGATGGAAATTTCCTTCATATATATATATATATATATATATATATATATATATATATATATATATACACATATATATATACATACATATATAAAATAAAAGAAAGTAACTTCCAATAGTGTTAACGTACTACACAGGTCGTTGTAAGTGGGCTAAAGCAGTTTAAAAGTAGTCTAACATAAATGTAAATTCTGTAATTTGATTATTTTAATAAACCATGTAACTTGGATGGATTTGATGCTGGCGTGACCACAGTGCACACATCTGCTGTTGCTCACAGTGGTCCAAGGGATCGCTCAGGGAGTTTGTGTGTTCGCTCAGACACATGAAAAATTAGAGGGAACATTGGATATCAGATGTGCTCTGGGGTGAACTTTGACCTGTAGGTATGAGAAAATGAAGCAGGTGTAGCAGGAAGAGAGGACAAGCTCAGGTAAACAAAGTGCTCACAAGCTAAATGACGCAGCTCTCCTCCTCCCACATTTCTGGTTTAACAGAATTGCTTGGAAAAGAAACAGACGTCAGATCAGTCCTTAAGCTTTAACTCTCGGCAGATGTGGCAGGTCATACAGCCCAGTTCAACACACCTTTAAAACAATGAACAGAATCCTTGAAGAGTGTTAATAATTTATAAATCTGACATTTAATCTCACCTGCAGAGACAAACGAGAGGCAGACAGACAGTAAAGTCCAGCAGATAAATGCAGACGTTACAGCAGACATTGCTCCTTCGTTTAAAGTGTAATAAATGTCCAAAAGATGGTGGTATTCTTCAACAATTAAAAAATCCCTGAACTTAAAATCTGATGTATTTTTAAAGAAAGCTGAAAGTCTCTTAGTGTGATACCAGTAATCAGTTAACTTGTTCTTCCGATTGTCCAGACAGACGAATGTTTCTTTCTCTTTCTCTTTACTCGAGTTTACGGTAGCGCAGTCTGCAGACCTTTACGTCTTTTTATTGGCCCGGTGAGCGTAAACACTGTAGATTCGTGCCAATAGGAGCGGCGAATCCGAAGTTGCGTCACCCCGCAGCGGAACAGCGAAGAAGCCGGCAATTGAAGAGTCCGCTACTTTTGACAGATGCATCTATGGTCAGAAAGGGTTTGAAGATCACACCTTTTAAGAGATGTGGGAATTATATTGTCAGTACAGCAGCCAAAAGGACAGACCTGAGAAGTTCAGTGATGAGCAGAAGGAGGTCATTCAGAAGGCACACAGTTTTGTTTGTTTGTTTGTTTTTTCACTTTATTTATCACATTTTAGACATACAGTCAAGTTAAACAGGAATCACATAAAAGATGACATTGTGTACAATTTGGAACAAAGAGAGTGACAGGGACAGTGAGACAAAAGTGAGAACAAAAAATAAAATAAATTAAGGGGAACATAAATAAACAAAAGTTAGCAAGAGCCAAATTCAAGTTAGTAGTTTCAAACGGTTACAGATGTTAACAGTCACGAGGGCCTTGGCGTTTTTTGATGAGGAGATTGTCCTTATATATTGTGCAAGTTCCATTTTTAATACAAGAAGTTCAGGCTTTCTGCCGAGGACTATGCTTTTGCTTTTGCCAAAAATAAAACCAAATTTATAAAGAAGAAAGCATCATTGTCCTTGTCTTTAAAATTATAACAGCCAAAGATAACATCCTTATAGTATAGTTGAAGATTAGGGAGAACAGAGTCAGTAATAAACTTGTGGAAATCCTTCGAGAATCCTTCCCGACGTCAGTCTCCGCCTGCTTCAGCGACCGTTTTTCCCTTCGATCCTTTTTCTCAGCCCGGCTCCGCTCGCTCTCCGTCTGTAACGGCTGTTCCGAAGCCAGGCTTCGTGCACTGATCGTTACTAGAGTAACTGCTTGCCTGTTCCAACCCATCGCTAGCCTTCGCCGCGTTTGGGTCTAGCCAGCACGCCACACGGGCACACCGAATTACTGTGTTTAATTCGTGCGTTTCCCTCGATCGTGACAGGAGCTCCTGATATGAAGAGAACACTGTCTGAGCGGCGAACAGGTGGGTGGTGTCTCCCTTTCAAACCCGACCCCGTGATCAGCTGATCACTACCTGACAGGAACAAGTAAGTGCTGTGCAGCAGAACAGGGCAGTAAATTACTTAGTTAAAGGTAGTGATATGTGATTAATCTTGGCAAAGTGTGCATTTTTTCCATTGATCGCGGTACTCACAATGAACTGTATTGTTTAGCAACGGCTGACGAGTACCCCCAGGTGTGATCCTTCATTGTGGCCAGGTGATGATGCTGAACTGATAGCTGCATCCCAGTCTGTGGAAGGTATGTGAGATTCAGAGTTAATATACATTGTAGGCTACTGTTTGTACAAAGTCATTATAATTACAAAACTAATTGTTCATATCATTTATAGATTTACTGAAGTCCCAACACTCCACATCTGCAAGTCAACCTCTAAAGCAACAGCTGACAAGCAGAGGTGCTTCCTCCTCCCAGACGTCTGGAACACAGACACAGCTCACCTGTCCAAGGAGTTTGAGAACACTGTACAGTCACAAAACAAATCTACTGTGCAGCCCAAACACCGTGAGTCCACAGAGGCTGCCACACAGTCCATAAAACTTGACACTGTTGGACTCACTAAGTCATCTGCATCCCAGTCATGATCATACAACACAATTACCGTTGTGAGTCATTCACCTGTAAGTGATATTTATTTGAAATCAGACTATTTCAGTTAGAGTGTGTGTGTGCGTGCGTGTTGTTGTAGTATTCTATGTCATATGTGTGTGTTTCAGGTGGAGCTAGAGGGATCGGTGTGTCTCTGGGAAAATCCTAATGGTATCCCATCTGCTGACATTTCCTGGCTTAAAGAGGACACTGAAAGAGGGCTGTTTACTCCTGTTCAGACATACAAGGATGTCACTGGTGTGTTAAAGAGGCGACGGGTGATTAAATCAGATAGCATGTGGTTTTGCCCACCAGAACCTCCTGGCTATGCCAGGGCTGCTGTGCCCAGTGTACAGCTCTTTTTTTCGCAGCCACGTCTTTTTGTGGGGTCCTTTTGGGTATGGAAGTCCTCTCTGAAGTGTCCTCGAGCTGATGAATGTGTGGGTAAAGGACAAAATGTGCACATATACAAGTCTGGCTATCGCCAGGGTAATTTCACATAAATATTTTACTCAAGTCTTCAAATGTAAACGGTAAAACTGCCATCCTTGATTCATATGCCTATTTTGGTCATTTTCCTCTCTTCATTATAGACTTCAGGTACGTCACATCTGTGACGTGTCCAACTGGTACACGATGCTTACTGAGGTCCCGTGCTGTGGACATGTACAAAGGCAGGCAGAAGTGGCGGAGGAGGAAAAGTTGGTCGGTGGCTTGCCTGGGACTTGGCAATTTTATCACAACTCAGGAACACCAAGCCATGTTCCCGGCAATCCTGACTAGCAAGTGAGTAAAATGATCACCACGTTCATTTGTATTTTAAAGGCTATAAGTTTGTTTTTGTAGGGTTTCTGTTGTTGTTGTTGTTGTTTTGTAAAAGTTCTCAATCACTCACTCAATTCAACATCAAGAACTTGGCTGTGACTGTCCTTGAGGGCGCGGTGTGGATACGAATGTTGTGCTCTTTCTGAGAGACAGAACCAAAGGAAACACTATGGTCAAGCTTTGGCAGCAGATACAGGAGAATCACATGTAGGAGTACCTTCAGCGGAAGGACCTGTGCACCACACTCCTAATGACTTTTGCGGAGCCCGGGGGTATCGTCTCATCCTTACAGCACACATTCCAGGCACCACTTCCTCCAAGAGAGCTTCCCTTTGCATGGCTCTTGCACCACACTTTCCTGCTGGCAGAGGCCAGCAATATGAGGGATTACCGAAGCCAGATTCTGTCCACTTTTGGCACAGTGCTGAAAATGGATTCCACCAACAAAGTATGTACTTCATAATACTGTATCACACACGTTTTGTTTTAAAGTCATGAAACAAGCAAGCAGACCTTGCTTAGTCTTGAAAGACACTGGTCTGTTGTCTTCAACAGATATTGGCCACGTATTTGTTTTGTGTGTGATTAGCCTTTGAACAATTTTTATGGACAGAAAGGTATATCTCTGTATTGTTGTGACAGAGGGAATACAAAAGATGTTCATGGTATTGTAATGGGGTTTTTATTATTTAAAATACTATTACATAATGCAAACATTTCCCTTTTTTTTTCTTTTAGGTGGTGAAAAAGCTGTCTGGGGAAGGTCATGGTTCGGAAATGAAATGCTTGTGGAAATGCTTGTGCGTCTGGACATCTTTCACTGGATCCACCGGTTTGATGCAGCCATCCGTACAGAGCCTCATGCAAAGTACTCTGCATTTAAGTCCGCACTGAAGTGAGTCTCTTCAAAACACCTGGTAGAAAAGTCCTCATTTCAAAAGGTTGTTATAATATTAATACAATTTGGGACAAACTGAAGATCACACAAGGTGAAATATGAGCCCACGCCCAGCACTGCACGGACCAAGGTTTTGAAGGGAAGGAGAGACTTGTTGATGCCAGTCTCCCAGCCCCAGCCACCTCTTCCACCTGTGCCACTACTAGCCGTGGGTTTTTATAATCGATTTATCGACTAAAATCGATTCCGGCTTGGATAACGTGAAATCGATTCCTTAAAATCCTGAATCGATTTTTTTAATATAAATTTATTTTGCCCGAAATGCCAGAATCTCAGGTGAAACCTCAAAATTTCAAAAACCACCAAACATTTAAAACAGTAAATGAGAGCAGGTGCACCGATTCTGCACAAAGACGTAAACACACAGCGCGGATCAGAATCAGTGAGATGTCGCCTTTCTCACCTGACGGCACGGACACGGTCGGGGCTGAAAGCCGACAGCTCGCTGATTCTGATCTGTCGGCGGGTCCGCGCTTTGTGTTCACGCTGTTTTTGCACTGATTCTAAAGCTGTTAGTTTGATCTCTCTCCAAACAATATTGATCGAACCAGCAGCAAAAGGAGATCCAAACTGCGCTTCACATAAACATCGTCATGGATTCACTCTGACTTTTACTGTTTTGCTTCCACCACACTTCATGCACATCTGTCTCTCTCACACACTCTCTCTCTCTCTTCTTGTGTACTTCAAGAACAGTTTCTTGTCTAAAAATCTGTTTTCTGCATTATTTTCTTGCTTTTTACGCACACGTCTACTGTTGTTTACAGTGCTGTGGGCTGCTGTTTTTTTTTGTTTTGTTTGTTTTTGGGTTTTTTGGGTCCTTTTACATACTTCCAACGAAAAGAGAACCTTATTTCTGCTGTTCAATACTGAACAAATTTAAACTTTTTAAAATTATGCAAAATGCTGTGTCTCTAATAAAACCGCTGTAACGTCAGAGGTAATGTTCATATGGTGATTAATGGTTTTCTTTCATTTTTGATCTACTGCAGAATATTTTTATAAAATCCCAGGCCAGGAAAAATCACCGTCATATTTTTCTGTGTTTTATCTTCAGCTACTTTGACACAAAGTCATCTGCTTTGACACTTACACCTTTGATGAAGTCTTGCAAGTGTCAGCTTCCTTTTTATAGATACAAAAATATGTAAATGTACTGATCTGAATTATAATATTTCTGACTGTCAAAATTTCCCAGATTCAAATCAAATCGAATTGAATAGAATCATGGATCAAATCGATTCGGGACCTAGTGAATTGGAATTGAATCGATTCTAGAAATCAGTGACGATACCCAGCCCTAGCCACTACCACCAGCACTTGGAAAGACCCCCCCCACAACCTCTACCATCACCAGACCTGTGTCTTCAGTGGCTGCTTCTACATCAACCTCTGAGACTGTTGGGCCCCCCATTCTGCAAAAACATCCCTGCAGCGAGACTATCCCTGGCAATAGTGGCCCTGCTACATCACTCTCTTCCACACTGGCCATAACACCCACCATTACCATACTAGACACCGCAGGCAGGCCTTCAGTCTGGGCAAGGGAAACGCAGTATAAGCGTAAGCTTAAGGATCACCCCATCAGAAGTAGGAGCCAAGGTGTCACGGGTGCAAAACCTCCCCATTTGCAGAATCTGCCGTCAGACAACCCGAGGACATAAAAAATCTAAAAAAAAAAAAAAAAAAGAACTTTTCTGCTGTGTAAAAATTATGTCCCCATCAACAGGTCTCAAAAACAGTTTTGAGCAGCTACAAGCACTTTACCTCGATGGTTGACCAGCTTGGGGAGGTTTAAAAGGGTTTTCCATTGCAGAGCAGGACCTGGTGTGGTACCCCATATGGGTTTGCAGGACAATCGACTTTTAGAATGATCAAGACATTCAACTTTTATCTTTTTGTACTCTTTTAAAATACCACTGATTGCAGTTGTTGTTGTTTTTTCCTGTAGTCTTTTACAATACAATGACCTTTAGTTAGAATCAAGTTCACTGATTGATTATACTGCTGTCTTTGTGTTTTACTGTTTCATCCATTTTAATAAAGTGTTTTGCATTACAGTAACAGTGAGGTTGGGCCCCCCTTTGTTTTACAAGAAAAATGTTTTGTTTTCAAAACTCCACTGATATTTGGTAAACAATCAAACAAAAACAATTAAACTGTAATACATTATAGGTAGTAATGAAATATACTACTAACTCGTTTATGCTACGTCCACACCTACAAACGCAGCTGTTTCTATGCATTTGGGCCTTTCGTCCACATGTAAACAGCCTTTCGAATCACCGAAAACTGAGATTTTTTTTTTTAAACTTCTTTTTTGTGTGGACGAGGAATACAGAGGTCGTCTCGTCACGGAGCGTCAAAGGTATGTGCCTTTTTTCACATCACGCTGTGCGCCACTTTATTGTTTACATGAGCTGAATTGCAGAATGGCAGATAAAGACAAAATATTGTTGATCTGACTATCTTCAGTTTTTACGCGCATACATATACACACACGTTACTGTCCCTACATTTAGAAAGGCAGAGGTGTCACAAAGTAATTACATGTCGTTGTTTTTTTCATGTGTAATAATATTCAACATTGCTATCAATACATTTTTTCAAAAAATGCCTCTCTGTGCAAAATGGGTTCAAAAACATAAACAAATGTGGGATGCTGTTTGTCCGTGATTTGAAACGGGGAAACAAATCGTGGCAGGATCAGCCTGATGTTATTTGGATCTGTTGCGAAATCAGTTTCACCCACACAGAGACGGTCATTTTCACAAAAACCTTTATTCATCTTTATTCATCTTCATTTCAGCATGCATCTTCTAGAAGGGGAGACGTGCAAGGCCGGTGTCCCTCTGCAAATCTTCCACTCCTTTGTTTGTTACAGTCAGCTTTATAGAAATGACCCCATCATAAAACCTCCATGGTGTGTTGCAAACTCTGTGTTTGTGTGTGTATGCACGAGCACATGAGTGCCTGTGTGTGTGTGCGTACCCATATGTCTATGTGAGTGCATGTGAGTGACTGTATGTGTGTGTATGTGTGAGTCACGTGAGTGAGTGTGCTTGTAGGTGTGGGTGCGTCGTAACAGTCGAAGCACTGTGTGTGTGTGTCTCTGTGTATGTGACTTCCTGACAGTCATAAAAGTAATCTCCTCACCCAAGCTACAACAACTTCCTTTAGGCAACATACAAAACATAGTTAACATATTACAAACACTGAGACCCCCACTCTGCATCCACTGGGCCATTGGCCTCTTGTTGTCTTACATTTACATTTAAAGTGGAGAGTCTCCTGCAAACCTATTTCTAAGTTATAATAATTATGAGCTTTTATTAAAGGTACAAGCATCAGCATCAGCAACCCCCACCTGTAGCTTCCTGTCTCCTTTTATGACAGACAGACCCCCAGTGTCCATAAATTCCTTTCCCTGCACACAATTACACACACTCTCAGGCCTATAGCTAAGCCAAACTAAAACGCACAGACAAATCCTTTCCTTGTTCCTCTGATTTACTGCTGGACCCTCTTTTCTAAGCAAATTTAACACATTATATTCTAATAATTATTTTCTTGTACTCACAGATCCCACTGTAACTTTACTGTATAAAGAGCTAACATCTCCAAAATGTCAGGAGTAGTTAGTCATTACAAGAAGAGTTTGTGAACTAAAAATCAAGAATGTGGGATACTGTTTGTCTGTGATATCGAGAGCCCAGCACCTGCTCCCAACAGCGAAAACTAATGCTGCAGGGGAGACCTAGGCACTTGTGCAGGTGAAGCCAAAGGGAAGATATGCTTTTCTAGTCTTTGCTTGGAAGGAAGTTGGTTTGGAACCATATTTGTAATCATTTTGCGACTATTTTGCCTTTCACATGTGGACCCTAACATGGTAGCAAAGTGCAACAATGTCTCTCTGTAGAGGGTCAAGAGTTTAGGGTATGCCTTTAATTTTTTCCCTGACAGTACAATGGCATGAATAATCCTTCACATTTTACCAGTATAAATATAAAACAATTACATGGGGGCAACATAAAAGAGTCTCTTATGACTAGTCAGTCTGCCCCAGGGCAGCTGTGGCTGCTGTGGCTAGCTTGTCTCCACCAGTGTGTGAATGTGAGTGTGAATGAATAGTGGAATTGAACAGCGCTTTGAGGTTTTGAGACTATAATGCAATCCATTATAGTAATTACACATAATAACGCAGAAGAAAAGAAAGCAATTCATTCTCAATTGCTGTTGATTTCAGGGGATTTTCCAACCTGTTTTGGTTCAAAAGAGCCAAAGCAAAATCATCATCAATGTTGGAGTAAAAATTAGATGCTTTTATTGTATGTGCACTGATAATGCTTACTGTCATGTCATTGTAAACAATTGCCACATTGGCGTATGCGGCCAAACGGAAGAAGACAGTCTATATTCTTAGCAGCATGCACAGCGTGGTTCAGACTGATAACACTACCAAAAGGAAGCCAAACACTGTCACCCTTTACAACAAAACAAAGTGTGGCGTGGATGTGATGGATGCCAGGATTGTGAGTGATTGCTGAAAATGTTGAAATGTATTCACTCACTTTTTATTATTATTTGTAAATATGTGTGCAAATGGTTGGTTTTTTTGTACTGTTTTCATCAATAAATCTCAGCAACAAACGACATACACCCATGTGTGTTGATTTCTCCCTAAGATGGCAAACTGAAACACTCCAAGTTGGTGACTTTTGGAGATTTATTTCCCTGGATGATTGAGAATGCTTCAAGATGAAACACAAAAGGAAGTAAGTTCACAGCTTTTAGCAGCTCCCCCACCCCCTCAATCACACACCCCCACTCCCCTCCCTCCAGAATTCCCAGGTAACAACCTAATATACATATGAATGACTAGCCAATTTAGCTTCCACTTGGCTGAAGCTAAAGCTTAGCTAAAAGCCTACCAGCCATTTGACTGCTCTCCGGCTTTTAAAGGTAGAACGTTAGAAGCCTGGGACTCCTAGTCCACACCACGTTTTGGTCTGCGTTTGAGTCTGCAACACATACGGTCTGCCCCAGCCAGACTGTGACAGCTTGTTTCATCAGGCTGTTCAGCAGAGTTAGCATGAAGGAAGGAAATGTGATGATTGGAACTCAGGTGGCCAAGTAAGAAACACAAACAGTCCAGCACATGGGGAAAGCTTTTATCCTCAGTGATGTGCATGCCTGATGTTTACTGAAACTGAACGCGGCCTTCATCTGCTGCTAATGACCAAAGACTTTGTGTCATTCCTCACTGACTCAAGAGTAAAAACAGATGCTGAGACATACTTGGCCGACTGTTCAGCCGTACAATCTGTTCCAGTGGAAATGTTTTTTGTTGACAAACATGCACAATAAATTACTTTCTATTCAGCCTCAAAGGGAATCTGTTTCAAACCCACATGTCACACATTTCCTTTAATTTGTAGGAACAGTTTGTAGCACTGAGAACAGATCTTCCTCGGCAGTCAGTTTCCCACACAAAGCGACGTCACACAGAGGAAAGGCTAGCATATGTGTTAAAATGAATTAACATTGCAGAAATACACATACCAATTGTACAGGTGCTCAGTCTGGTATTTGAGTACCTTACGCCTAATAGAGCAGTAGACTTATGATCTTTAACTGTATTCTACAGTTTAAGCTTTTCAATGTGGTTATTATGTTGCTGTTTCCCTTAGTGTGATCCAGAGTAAAAATCCAGCATTTCCTGTGGGAAGTCATGTTGTGAGTACCAGCGGGTGGAGAACCCACACACTCAGTGATGGGACCGGCCTCACTCCCATCCTGTCTGAGTGGCCTAAAGATGTGTCCCTGTCTCTGGGTGCCATGGGGATGCCCGGGTAAGAAAGATTTAAGTAATCTGCATGGATCATGGTCACTTTCTATTGGACGCTAAATCATGGCAGGATGTTCTGACTCTTCCAGCAGTTATTAGGTTGCAAACTGCAACCGCATAAAAGAATTAAAAATCAAAAAATAAGTAGACAGCAAGTGGACAAACCCCAGATGCTTTGTCCTGCTGATGAGCTGAAGCAGAGTTTCTAAGCAGTGATTTTTGTGGATATAAGTAATATGGCAATCAAAGAGGCAACAGCTGGATTTACTGTTTCTGTCTCTCTGCAGACTGACAGCTGTTTATGGGATAGAAGTAGTGTTGGGACTCCAGAAGGGTGAGACCCTGCTGGTGAACGCTGCAGCTGGAGCAGTGGGCTCCGTGGTGGGACAGATCGCCAAGATCAAGGGCTGTAAGGTGGTGGGCTCGGCAGGCTCTGATGCCAAAGTGGCTTACCTCAAAGAGCTGGGATTTAATGAGGCCTTCAACTACAAAACTGTGGGTTCCCTGGAGGAGGCTCTGAGGAAGGCTTCACCTGAAGGATACGATTGCTTCTTTGAAAACGTGAGCTTTCTTTATACATGTATTTCTTTTGCATATTCAAAATATATTTATAATATATTTTTAAATGTATTTTAACGCATATATTTTTTGGGCATTTTTTTAATATTTTGAAATATATTTCAAAATATATTTCAAAATATAAAATATATATATAAAATATATTTCAGATGAAACCATAGTGTCCTTTGATGTAGTCTCTCTCTTCACTTGCATACCCACCACGGAGGCCGTGGAGACCGTCAGAAAACGACTACAAGAAGACAGCTCCTTGGAAGACAGGACCAACTTCACACCCGATCAGATTTGCACACTGTTAGACCTCTGCCTCACCACTACATATTTCAAATACAACGAAGGCTTTTACAGACAAAAACATGGCTGTGCCATGGGCTCCCCCGTGTCACCTATTGTAGCCAACCTTTACATGGAGGAAGTGGAAAGGAAGGCTCTTGGCTCTTTCAAAGGAAGAGTACCCAGCCACTGGTACAGATATGTGGACGACACCTGGGTCAAAATCAAGACACAAGAAGTGGAATCCTTCACTGCGCACATTAACGCTGTGGATAAAAACATCAAGTTCACCAGGGAAGACACAAAGGACAACTGTTTGCCTTTCCTAGACTGCGCTGTGCACATTGAAGAGAACGGCAACCTCAACATCGAAGTTTACCGGAAGCCCACACATACAGACCAGTACCTCCTGTTTGACTCCCATCAACCTCTGGAACACAAACTTGGAGTAATTAGGACCCTACACCACCGGACAGAACATGTTCCCTCTAAGCCTGAAGGAAAGAAGAAGGAACACACACATGTAAAGGAAGCACTCAAAATGTGCGGCTATCCTAAATGGGCGTTCTTAAAGTCAGCAAAGAGGCACAGAAAAGAAGACCAGACACCAGCGAGGGAGGATAAGAAGGACAGACGCAACAACATTGTCATCCCCTATGTAGCCGGTGTATCAGAAAAACTCAGGAGAATTTTCTCCAAGAGTGACACCCCTGTGCATTTCAGACCCACCAACACGCTC
Organism: Aulonocara sp. 'chitande type north' Nkhata Bay; assembly: GCF_057382095.1. NCBI lineage: Eukaryota > Metazoa > Chordata > Actinopteri > Cichliformes > Cichlidae > Aulonocara > Aulonocara sp. 'chitande type north' Nkhata Bay. The sequence goes on from NC_141346.1 coordinate 15,846,249, forward strand.
AGACAAAAACTGGTTCACCCGAAAGATAAAATGCCAAAACACACCAGACAATTACATTCACGCTCTTTGGTTCTGTCCACCAGTGCAGAAGTTTTGGCGCGAGATATGTGAAGACTTATCAAAGTGTCTGAAATGTAACATTCCAACTTCCCCCTTAGTGTGTTTGTTGGGCAGCTTAGATAATGTCACTTCAGAAAACAATATAGCCCATATGGTTTTCACTGCCCTATGCATAGCCAAGAAAACTGTCCTCATGAACTGGAAAAATAAAAACAATCTTAATTCTAACCAATATAGAAATTATCTATTAGATTACATTAGTTTTGATACAGCCTCGGCCACCACATCAGATCAATTGCTCTGGGCTCCTTTGATCGGCTCCATCACCTAGTGGGGGTGGGGGGTCATAGTTTGGTCCCGCCTTCAATGTTGTGATTGGTGTGGGGGCAGGGACAGGCTTAGGGCGTCGGGGGGTTCCCCGGAGGCATCTTCCTTGGGGGGCTCAACCCGGGGTAGCGGTCATGTCCGGTTGGGGGCTCTTTTCTGACCATTTCCTCGTGGCTGCGTGCAGCGGGGCTAGGGGAGTGTCTGTGATGACGGACGTGGGTTACTGACCTGGTAGCCTGTCTGCCCCTGGGTGGGTCCGGGATGGCGCAGGGTGCCGCCGGTGTGTCGAGCCGCCTGTGGGGCTCTTCAACCGGTGGGGGAGATTGTCACACCTTGCAGGAGCTTTCCTCCCCTCAGGAACTCTCTGCAGGAGGGGGAGATACAGGAGAGGTGGAGGAAGATCTCAGCCTGGGCGTCTTTTGTCTCATGTAGTCTGGAAGACGAGTGGATGGTGGGGTGGGTGCAGTTTTCTCTGTGGTGGGGTTGGGTGGACTGTCCCGGGCTCTGTGGGGCCGGGGGGCGCTGCTGCGCTGGGCCCCGGTCTGGATGGGCCTGGGCCCCCCTTTTCCCTGGCGGGTCGCGGAGTGTGGGAGTGCCTACTGGGGTCAGCGGGGGAGCTGGCCCCAGGGAGGGGTCACCTGCCCCTCCCTTCCTTCCCTCCCCATCTCCAGCTGCCTCCCTCCTCCCGCTCCACCACAACCACCCACACATGCAGGGCCTTGGAGTAGGGGTATGTCACCAGGGTGCAGAGGAGGCTACCCCCCCCCCGTCCCCTTCTGGCTGCCTCTGCCTCAATTTTATCCCACAACTTAGACATTCACATTACTCACACCCTCATTACACATACATATAGGATCTTGGGGGTGGGCACAATACACGGAGTCCAAGTTACCATCAGGGTGTACACCTCACCCCTGGCATCGTTGCCCACCTCTCAATTTTAAATACACGTAGACATTGAGGGCTAACAGGAGGGACTATGCGCTTACCTGCTGCTCTCTGGCAGGTAGCTCCATGCCCTCCTGGGTTTTAATTGCACCTTAGAACACACATGCATCAACACTACAATGAGCGGGTGGAGGGAGGTTTGGAGTCTTCTCTCACCCCCGTTCTCTGCGGCCTGCTGGAGCGGGGGGGCTAGGAGGAGTTGGCCGTCCGGCTGCGGTCTGGGGTGTGGGGCCTCCCTGCTGCTGCGGAGTCGGGGCGGTCTGCCTCTCCCCACCGCAGGGAAAAGGGTAACACCACCTGGGTCTGGGTGCGGTTCCCCCCTCCAGGGGCAAGGGTACCTAGACCCGGTTTGTAGAGTACGCTTGGGGAGTGTGATCGTGTATACAGCGTCTCTTTATGTCTGTCTCCACGTCGGTTGAGTGTGAAGTGCACATGAGAGCATGAGGGTGGGAATGGATGTTTGTGTCTGTGTGTGCCTGTATGTTTGTGTCTATATGTCAGGTTGGGTATCAGACGCCACCTCTCTGGGGACATCTCGGGCCTTCCAAGGTTTGGAGGCCTATCTCCACCCACCACCACTTCCCCTGCCGGTGGCGGACTCCCTCAGGTGTCGGTGCGTTGGTGGTTCTTTGTATCTGGGGGTGGGCGTCCGGGTACACACCGGCTCACTCCTTGGCGGCCGCTTATTGGGGCTCGCTCGGGCCATTTCGGAGGTGGGGTGCCCCCGGCCTCTCGGCCTGGGGCTCGGTCACTCAGGCACAGCTGGCTGCCGGCGGAGCTCACGGGCGCGTCACTGCAACTCCCCCTGGCTTCTGCTCCGCGGCTGCTGAATGAGCCCTCATCTGGGACTCTCCTTAGCTCTTACTGGGACAGTGGCGCAGCTGCCCCTCTGTGGGTCTTCCTTGGTCTCTTGTGTTCTGGGGGCCTCTGGATGTCTGGAGTTTTGATCTCCTCCATACCTGCTTGATACCATAAAGGACAGGGCTGTGGCTCCCCACACTCCCTAGCAGATCATTACATGGAGAAACCTTTGGAATGCAAGCATGCTGATCCACACAGGTATGCACACAGGTGTACACATGGGTATTCACAGACGCGGACTACAGCTTTCTTGGCTGCTGCCTCAAAGCACACTGTGCGCTGTCTATCTTGCGTACTGCACAATATCGTTTATTATTTAGTAGCTATTGATATCTATGACTAGCTAGTTTATTGTGATGGTGCTTTTTTTTTTTATTATTATTATGTTGCTCTTTGTTGTTTGCTGTCTCCTCTGTTTTTTCTTTTTCTTTTTTCTTTCTCCATACAGGTGACCCAGGAGTTTTTTTTTGTTGTTTGTTTTTTTTTCTCTCTTCCCCCCCATTCTCACCGTCTCTTCTCCCCTTTGGTTTTCTTTCTTTCTCTCCCCCTCTTTCTTTCATTCTTTCCCCCTGTCCTATCCCACAGTTATGTCTGTCCCGTTTGCAACTGAAAATAAAATAAATTCATAATTATAATAAAGGTCAACCAAATGGACCAATATGGCAAGGCCATGATGATCCACTTGGTAAAATAAATCCGCTTGGCATCTTTCTTGGCCTCAAGACAACAATTCTGATGGCTATAGATCCAAACGGGACAAAAAAAAAAATGCCAAAACACAGACTTAACAATGTGGTGTATGTGTAGCGCGCGGGGACACTAAAGCGGTCGCGCCAGAATGTCACGCTAAAAAGAAAGATTCTTTAAAATACAAGGGGGAGCAAGCGAGTCAGATACCACGGGCACAGAGAGGAAGCAGGTCTGATCAGAAACAGTTTATTACTAGGCCAGGGAGCACATATAAAAACACTCTTAAAATGTACGTAATAAAATGTTTGCTCTCTACTAAAAACAATTCTAAAACCCGTAAAACTACCATTTTCTACATTCACTAACCTCCCCCCCCCCCCCTGCTATAATTATGCCACATGTTCATTATGGGTAAACCTCTGCCCTGCTGCCAATCACACGCATTGTCTCTTACTGTTGCCGTTCCATGAGGTCAGGACTGGGTCACCTCATCACACTGGCCATCTCGCATTAACCTTCCAGTCTGGGGCCTCTCTGCTTCAGTGCTCAGCTAGCCCGTTTTTAAAAGGTCTTTACACAGCTGATAGGCCACCTCTGGACACACCCTTGCCTCAGCAGGTGGTCCCTATCAGCTAATTCGTCCCATGTGCAGCCAGTCCACAGTGGATAAAAACCATGTCACATAAAACACTAAAAGCCATGCAATAGAAACAGAATAAAACCATGCAAATAAAACAACACTCATATATAAACACTAAAAATCAGAATAAAAACAATATACAAGATAAATACAAATTTCCACTGTGTGACATAAAAAGATAACAATGTTCAGACCTCTACATTGGAGAGACCAAACAGCCACTTCACAAGCGCATGGCACAACACAGAAGAGCCACCTCCTCAGGACAAGACTCAGCAGTCCATCTGCATCTTAAGGATAAAGGACACTCTTTCGAGGATGCCAATGTTCACATTTTGGACAGAGAGGACAGATGGTTTGAAAGAGGAGTGAAAGAAGCCATCTATGTCCACTGTGAGCGACCATCTTTGAACAGAGGCGGGGGTTTACGACACCAACTCTCTGCCATCTATAATCCAGTTTTGAGATCCCTTCCCAGACGCCTTAACACCCACTCACATCCTGGGCCATCTGACCTCAGGAATTCGCATGATAAGGTGGGGCCAGGTTTCACAATGAGCTCACCCGAAACTCTGGCTGATTGGGACCCACACCCAGTTTCACACCTTGGCTCAGGCGATTAGAGGATCATCAGGGGGTCCTTTTGTCCCTCTGTGGGGGGTTACTCCCACTAGGTTTATATCTGGGACTCTCCACCATTTGACCTTAGAACTGAAGAAGCTTCTCGGATGAGAGGTGAAACGTCTTCAACTAACTTAAAGAAGTCCAGACGCTTTTCTTTACAAGCTCCTTTGACTACGATGACCTGGATGACAGGTTCTCAGTCATCCAGGTCTGAGTGCTGTGACAGTCACCATAATCATAACAGATATCAGATCCCGAAAATATGGATATGAATTGTGAAAACATCGTTCAAGTATGGGATTAAATAATACGCTGGAAAAAATAAGATAAGTGTAAATGCTAGTTGATGTAATATGTGGTATAAAAAATATGGTAATTAAAATCGTTTCAATATTCAAAATAAAATATCTATCTGTATCATAAAAACAAAATCTACACCAACAAATGTGACATGACTAAGGGGGGAAAACAAGATAAAAAAAAAACACATGTAAAAAATGTTGTTAATATGTGGACATCCTCGTTTCTGAGGTGCTGGAAGAACGAGTTGGAGACCAGTAGCTGCATGCCAGTTGTTGGCGTGGGGGACTTCAGTGGCATTTATCTATTTATCAGTTTCTCATTTATGAGCTTTGCAAAGTATTCCTTACATCTTCTCAACAAGCTCTCTTCCCTCTTAGTAATCATCTCTATCCTCAATCACTTCAACCTCCTCAGATAATTAATAATTTGTGACCTCAAATTACAAACCAGAGTAAGTGACTGGTTAGATTACAAAAGATTCCAATGTAATCATTGAGCGGGATTTGTGTTTTGGCTCATCTGAAGAAATCAACTGGACTGATCTCTGCATGACTTTTGAAACCACGTTTATCAGGTTAATTCTGTGTGGTGTGGATGGCCATGGTTATAAAACTCTTTGAATAGATCTTTATCAGAAGAGAAAGAATATTCTTAAAGTACTTAAAAACATTGATATTAATGTTCCCAAACATGTTAGTCTGTAGTTTTGGCCACTGCCATCATGAGGTCAAACTACATAACTACATTTAGAAACAGGCTGATGACTGACTGGAATAGCAACTTTTATGTATGTCCACTAGATGGAGCTGTTTGAGTTTAATTACCACACAGTTCCAAGCAGATCATCAGTGATGCTTTCACTGTTTATTCCAGAGTACAATGTTATTAATTAGTTATTATTTTTATTGTATTTATTGTTGAGTCACATGGATAGTGATAACTGGTAATTTAGACACTAATATTTTTTTTCCTTTAAGTGAAGTTTTATTAATTATTTAATTAATATAAGTTTTGTATTGCAACTATTTTGTCTTCAGAAGTGTGGCCTTTTCTGGAGGTGACTGCATCACAGGGGCTGCACCTTTAATATGACAGGTTAAGAGAAAATTTCTGATCCTAACTAAATTTCTAAACTATGGTTACGTTGCTGATCGTAGTCGCACTGAAGCCCTTGTGTGCTGTGAACAGCCACTGACACAGACAAGCATGAGAAAAACAGTGAGAACAGAAGTTTATTGATCATGCAGTAAAACTAAATCACTGTCATGGTAACAAGAACAAAGTGCCAAACTAAAACATGTTAAAATGTGTTTTGCTGTTGCTGTTTTTAAATCATTGTTGATTTTACAGTTTTTTCTGAATGCTTAAACCCTAACTGTGATTCCTGTAGCACAATCTCTAAAACTATTCAGACTTATAGCAAAACCACTCACTGAGTCTGCAAAACTAAAAGCACAAAAACTGCTTTGCACTCAGTTTGCAATTCTGTAACACACACTTTGCAAAACTGTAGGCACAATTCACTGCACAACACTCAATTACCAAATTTCCAACACACTCCTAGCAAAAGTATAAACATGTATGGCTATCATTAACACTAATTTGCCAACTGTCTGGCACACTTTCACATGTGAAAACTTTTTTAGATAATTAGTTCACTTTGCAATCAGCCTAAGCACTGTAATACAGGTAAGCTGTGTGTGCGGAGTACAATGGAGGGAGCAGAAAGAGTGAGAAGTAGAGGAGGCCGAGGAAGAGGACGTGGAGGTGAAGAAGTAGGATGAAGAGGACGACAAGGACAAGGAGGAGCAAGAGGAAGATGAGGAGGGAGGAGAGGAAGATGAGGAGGGGGGAGAGGAAGGGTAGGAAGAGTAAGAAATAGAATTGCTGATGACATCAGAGCTACAATAGTGGACCATGTAATCAACCGTGGAATGACCCTGAGGGTAGCTGGCCAACAGGTCCACCCTAACTCGAGCCGCTACACTGTAGCAAGCACCATAAGGACATCTTGAAATGAGAATCGGTTAGTACAGTCACTTCGCACAAAGATTTGTAGCACTGCCATATGCCAATGAGAAACACACCAATACCATTGATGTAAAAATACTGAAATTGTTACTTTACAGAATTGCTAGATGACCAGATGCTGGGGGCAGAGGAAGCATGTTCACTGCAGACCAAGTAACCCATATAGTCATTATGGCGATTGCAAATAATCCTATACTTGGAAATAAACACTTGTGTTTGTTTTGATGTGTTTGAATAAACACCAGTACTTGAAGTTTGGATCCCTCTATGCTTATGGGTCTATGACAGAAGTATGAGCTCAAACTGACATAGCCTACCTTGTGCACAGAGAAAGCAAAAGCCAGATGTGTTTTGTATTCATACCATCAGTGTGCAGTTGGCGCATTGTGTGCTTAGTAGATGATGGCTTGTGTGTACTGTTTGATACGGAAACACCATTTTTACGAAGGTGTGAAGAGTTAATCTAGCTGTGTTTGCTTTTGCAAGAGAACTACAATGTTTTGATTATTGGGTGACAGGTTTTCTTATTTGTGTGAAGAGTTTTGCAAAATTAGCCAATAGTTACAAAAAATGTGCTTAAGCAATCAGAAAAAACTGTAAGTACTGAAACAGCTCTGGTTAAGGTTCTTATTTTTTTAATCAAATAAGTGAAAACAAACAGACACAGTAATCATTTGTATGCATGGATGTCCTCTGGTTTGAAGTTCTGAATGGGCCAGTAAGAGACCAGCAGCTGGACGTCAGTGGTTGGACTGGTGGACTACTTCAGTGAAGAGTAGACGACACCTGGCTCTGGTTTAAAGTCTGAACACAAACACACACAGTTCAAAGAACAGGAAACATGATTACAAGCTTTGAACTCCAAGATGTCCAATCTCTCTGCATGACACAGTCCCAGCTCAGACTGTGCAGTGGGGCTGCACCGATTCACAGAGTAATTTGAGTTACTTGATTCTAAAAAAAATCCTCCATACATTGTTTTTATTTTTTTGCTTCGGTAGCACCTTTACAAATGACCAGTAGGACATCAGTTTGAATAGAGACCTTAGACATCTAGTTTGGTACTCACAAAATGAGTTGTTTTGAAAGTGAACAACTTGTACCTTCATTGCCTCAGTACAACTCATCCATCCATACATAGATATAGAATCAAATAAAATAAAATAACAAATTGAAATGAAAATTATTAATTTGAAACAGGCATACTGTCAGGGAAATGTCATTGTGCAGACCAATGACTGTTCTACAGTCACTGGAGCAGACCCTAAGATTAAGGAACTGACCTCCCAGCCCATCGTTCCTTCAGTGTCACGGTCCGTGGAGATAGACCGTGTGGAGATGTGTGTGGTGGACCCAGGTGCGAATACAAGTGAGGATACGGGAGTGAACTTAAACAAAAACGAGCCTTTTATTGTGGCTGATGATCATGACAGAAACAAACAAGAATGAGGGCAGCACAAGAGCAGTAACTTAAACAAACCTGAACTGGGAACAAACTATGCTATGGCTGAGGATACAAAAGACTGGGTATGGAAACACGGAGGGTGGGAACACAGACGACGCGACACAGACTGTATGGAACACAGAGACTAAATACACATGAAGGATGATCAGGGGAAGTGGCCACACATGGCAGCAGCACAAACTGGGTGTCATTATGACTCTACAACACAGAGCAAACACCATCATGGCTATTGATCAGTGGTTGAGAATCATGAGAGTCATGAGAATTTGCATAATTAAGATTAAGGAACTGACCTCCTGGGCTGGTTTCAGTCATTATGCAAATGTGCTGTTTATAAGATTTGGGGAAACCTGCAGTCAGCTGAGACTGAAGAAGTCACTTGGATGAGTGACAAAAGATTTCTCCCACAAAACGCTATGAACAGAATCAACTTTGGAGACTTACCTAAAAGCCTCATTACCTCTTGACAACCAAATGTAACTTAATTTACAATGCTTCACAATGTAATGCTTTTGAAATGCTTTGTAAAACCTCAAATATCATGGTTCTATTAACACTCAGCTAGTATCTAAACTTAGCAGATAGCAAACAAAAGCATGTAACAAGATTTACCAATAAAGTTATTGTCCCGACAGACTTCTTCATCTCAACAGCTTCTTTATTGTCCCATGTACAAGGGAGAATAAGCACAGCGCAAAAGCCTCATGCAGATTCAAAGGGCAGTCCCTCGATCTGTTACATTTATTAAAGTTCCTCATTCAGCGCCTACTTTTCTGTTTTTTAGTACTCTGTGTTCCTGTACCCTTCATACACAGTTTTGAACTAAATATCTCCTCCTTCCTTTAATTTTCTTAACCCTCCTTTTATGGTGCTACACTTGGATTTTGTTTCTTTCACTATACTTGTCTTACCCCCCCATAAAGTGTGAGTGGTTATATACAGAGTCTTGACGTGCAACAAGTTCATCACCTAGTTCTGCTTTTTGTCTATAATTACCAAAATGTGTTAAACGGCAGTTAGCGCTGCCTTTTCCTTTAATGCTGCTTCTTACTAATTATTTTCCTCCTGCAGTTACACCTGCCTCCTAGCAATATAATGCTATCTACAGTTCCACACTCTACAGATGTTATAACCCTTGAGGTCAGAGTTTGGCCTAAAAGAGTAGCTTTTACATTAACATGTAAAAACAATTTCATCAGCTGGTTTGCAGCACTGCACACCGAGACACTTCCTTGCTGGGCTTTGGCACACACTAGACCGCCATAAGATAGACTCTCCAATCGGAGTGCTACAGAGTTTAAATGAAGCATCGCGTGTAACCCATGTGAAATACAGCCTAAACCTCTTTTCGTTAATTAAAGCGGTTGCTTATTATTGTCACACACACACACACACACACACACACACACACACACACACACACACACACACACACACACACACACACATAGCCCTGTTTCTCCCTGTCCTTGTCTGTTGTCTTCGTCTCTGTTATCAGTCATCATTCATCAAGTCTCTCTGTGCCTGGGTCCTCGTCAGAAAACATGACATCACTGTTTTGTACATTTTAACACAATTAAATCCCCACATTTGTGAAAGAAAAGCAAAACACTTTTTTGAAAAGTCTGTAACAAAACCATCAAATCTGATAAAGGTTATTTAAATGCTGCAAACGAAGAATGGATTGGAATAAAATACATATCCTAACCTTAATTACTGGGGGAGAATAATGAATGATGCTCATAGTGAGTAAAAAGTAAATTGGGTGCATTGTTTTGGACAGAGATTCACATTTAATGTGTATGTATAATATAATACAGATACATAAAAAATACACTCCAAAAATTGACGAGTCCTTGAAATGTACAAATGTACAAAAAATTAATTAAAAAATTATAAAAATTATAAAAATGCGTTTCAGCTGCTCAGTCTGTGGTTTTTCATCAGATATGGGGAACACTGAGTTGTATTTGTAGTCATTTCCTTCTTTGCCGGGTTTCAATGTAATGTAAAAATAAGACAAAATAAAAACAAACCAACAAACATGAAAACACCAATACATATAAGACTTATAATTTGCACGGATGGTTTTTCAAAATTCTATACTCGAAAAGTGAGCGCGAGAGCCCTCAGTGCGCCTGCTTGCTGAAGTCAAAGTAAACTTTATTGTCATCTCTGCTACATACAGTCCAGTATATAGAGAGACGAGACGACGAGGCTCCAGTTACAGCAGTGCAAGTAAACAAGCAATAAATATAAGAAGAGTAAGAAGATAAACATAGACTTTAGGACTCGGGGTAAACGGCTCATTAAAAATTTTAAATGTATAATTTACAGTTAAATGATTTGAAGTCAGAATGAATCAGAAGACTTTATTAATCCCTAAGGAAATTATGTGGGTTACAGTTGCTCCAAGAAGAAATTATAAAAATAGTAACAGTAACAGACGAAATTCCAATTCCATTTCACGGATCAGATAAATTTGGTGGACGAACACATCAAATTCACCAGGGAGGATATGAAAAGTGGCAGGTTAGCCCTCTTAGACTGATTTCCATCAGTAATGGGGGACATCTAAAAGCTGTCGTGTACCATAAACCTACGCATATGGATCAGTATCTAAGGTTTGATTCTCATCATCCACTTGAGCACAAATTGGGTGTCATTATGACTCTACAACACAGAGCAAACACCATCATGGCCATTGATCAGTGGTTGAGAATCATGAGAGTCATGTGAATTTGCATAATTAAGATTAAGGAACTGACCTCCCAGCACATTGTTCCTTCAGTGGGCTGGTTTCAGTCATTATGCAAATGTACTGTTTATAAGATTTGGGAAACCTGCAGTCAGCTGAGACTGAAGAAGTCACTTGGATGAGTGACGAAAGATTGCTCCTATAAAACGCTACGTCCAGATGATCAACTTTGGAAACGTACCTAAAAGCCTCATTACCTCTTGACAACCAAATGTCACTTAGTTTACAATGCTTCACAATGTAATGCTTTTGAAATGCTTTTTAAAACGTCAAATATCGTGGTTCTATTCACACTCAATCATTTCATTGTAACCAAAGCAAGTATCTATATTTTAATACCTCCCCCTATTGTGATGTGGCTTGGGGGGCTGGCTAACCACATCGAGCAGCTAGCATCACACCGACCATCACCAGTAACATTTGTAAAACAAACATAAACCTATAAACTATAAGGAACAATAACTGAATAAAAACAACATCCTACATTCTCATAGCTCCCAATTGGTGTTTTTTAAAAGGTTTCTGAGCTTAATCAGCTAGTATCTAAACTCAGCAGGTAGCAAACAAAAGCATGTAACAAGATTTACCAATAAAGTTATTGTCCCGACAGACTTCTTCATTTCAACAGCTTCTTTATTGTCCCATGTACAAGGGAGAATAAGCACAGCGCAAAAGCCTTGCAGTCCCTCGATCTGTTACATTTATTAAAGTTCCTCATTCAGCGCCTACTTTTTCTGTTTTTTAGTACTCTGTGTTCCTGTACCCTTCATACACAGTTTTGAACTAAATATCTCCTCCTTCCTTTAATTTTCTTAACCCTCCTTTTAAGGTGCTACACTTGGATTTTGTTTCTTTCACTATACTTGTCTTACCCCCCTATAAAGTGTGAGTGGTTATATACAGAGTCTTGACGTGCAACAAGTTCATCACCTAGTTCTGCTTTTTGTCTATAATTACCAAAATGTGTTAAACGGCAGTTTAACACATTTTGTGTTAAACGGCAGTTTAACGGCAGCCTTTTCCTTTAATGCTGCTTCTTACTAATTATTTTCCTCCTGCAGTTACACCTGCCTGCTAGCAGTATAATGCTATCTACAGTTCCACACTCTACAGATGTTACAACCCTTGAGGTCAGAGTTTGGCCTAAAAGAGTAGCTTTTACATTAACATGTAAAAACAATTTCATCAGCTGGTTTGCAGCACTGCACACCGAGACACTTCCTTGCTGCGCTTTGGCACACACTTGACCGCCATAAGAGAGACTCTCCAATCGGAGTGCTACAGAGTTTAAATGAAGCATCGAGTGTAACCCATGTGAAATACAGCCTAAACCTCTTTTCGTTAATTAAAGCGGTTGCTTATTATTGTCACACACACACACACACACACACACACACACACACAAAGCCCTGTTTCTCCCTGTCCTTGTCTTCGTCTCTGTTATCAGTCATCAGCATGTCATGGAGTGGGTGGGAAGTATTATCCAACATTGTCTTTATCTTGGACAACATTCGCCTCTCCGATACCACCCTAACAGAGCTCCATCCCCACAACATTAGTAATGGGTTGCATTTATATAGCACTTTTCTAGACAATTTCACTATTCATTCACACACTGGTGGAGGCAAACCACAGTTGTAGCCACAGCTGCCCTGGGGCAGACTGACAGAAGCGAGGCTGTATATCGCAGGGTGAAGTGTCTTGCACAAAGACACAACGACCAGGACATACAGAGCTGGGGGATTGAACCAGCAACCTTCCGGTTACAAGATGAGCTTCCAACCCCCTGAGCCAGTGGATCAGTTTATTTAGTCTATTTTCATCTGCGACCCTCAACCTCCTGCCCCAGCATGCAGCAGCACAGAGGATAGCACTGACCACAACAGAGATACAACAAGACATTAATTAGAAAGCCGACAGCTTACTCATTCTGATGCATCAGCGGTTCCGCACTTTGTGTTTACGTCTTTTTTTGTGCTGATTCTGAAGCTGCAGGTTTTATCTCTCTCCAAACAATATTCACTGAACCAGCAGCAAAAGACGATCCAAACTACGCTTCACATAAACATCGTCATGAATCCCTTCTTGTAGTTTTGTCCCCACAACGATAAAAATCACACTTCATGCACAGCTCTCTCTCTGTCCGAGTACAAAAACAGTTTCCCATTCACTTGCAGTCTACAGTTATTTACAGCGTTGTTGGCCACTTTGGTTTTTTTTTTCTTTTCTTTTTTACTTAAATGACTTCTGACAAGAAACGTTTTAATATTATGCAAAATGCATAGCTGTATCTAATAAAAACCTCTGTAACTTTGCTTCACTTCACCAGTCCAGGTAATGTTCATATGTCGATTCACGGTTTTCTTCAGTTTTTGTTCTACTCCAGAATATTTTTAAGATTACCTGCTTTAAAATCCCAGGCCTCCTCCTTCATGTTTTTCTGAGTTTTATCCTCAGTTACTTTGGCACAAAGGCATCTGCTGTGATGCTTACACCTTTGATAAAGTCTCACAAGTGTCACCTTTCTTTTTATAGTTATAAAAATATGGATATGTACTGATTAGTGATCAGAATTATAATATTTCTGACTGCCTGAGGCCAAATTCTTCCGATTCAAATTGAATCAAATCATGGATTGAATTGATTCGGGAGCCTCTCTCCACCTACACAGACAGTTTCTTAGGATGATCCATTAGACTTGAAACAAGTCTGAAACACTAATCTGCTAAAAAAAACAAAAAAAAAAAACAAAAAAAAAACCAACAACAACAACTGCATCTACAAAGCAGAATCCAGACCACCTGAAATACTTGTTCCATCATGAAATGAAAAATATGAAGCAGGGCAACTGAGTAGCTAAAAACCTACTATTTACCTAACTATTTATTATTTTATATATGAATGGAACAGCCTTCCTCTCCTTCATTACCAAATGTTTACAGCCTTTTACACAGTGGTAAATATGTCCCTGTCCAGCTTTAGAGAAGTACTGATCCAATCAAATTTAACAGGATCAGCCCACAGTGAAAGATGAAGAGCAGCTGGACCTCTGACTTTTTTTGTCCATACGTGACATCTTATTTTGCAGCTGGGTTACTTTTTGCAAGATGTGTAAATTTCTCCAGGTATATCGAATGTATATTATTACAACTACAGGGAAACATTTTATACTGATTAACTTTTTATTCATGTATTTTTATCTATTCGGAGCTTAACTTCTATAAACAGCAACTGAATTTCACAGTTTGTACCTCTCCTTAACAGCTCTTCTGAGAAATGACTACAAAGAGCTGGGTGTTGTTTCTGTGGGAATAAACGAAGGTAGACGACCACAAAGCTGCTATTTTGTTTCTTCATGGTGACTGATACACTTCACCACAGAGCAGGAAGCAAGCATGTTTTCAAAAAAACTATTCTTAGCCAAGCAGCAACACACTATGGTGAGAATGTTTAGATTCAAGCTGTGGTTAACTCGACTGAACAACAGGCAGCAGGAAGCTGCTACTGTGGTTTTAGATGCAGACGTTTAAGTCAAAATGACTCATTGTATTAAAGGGACACTTTGACAGGTTGAAAACCTACAGTTAAAGACCTTTAGTCTGTTCATATGTTCCATCCTGAGCCTATTATTATTAATAACAAATTTATCCTGTTTATAACCGGCGTGTGAGCCAAAAGCAGAGAGTAGAAACATCTGAGCTGCTTTTTGATTAAATATCCAGTTACCACACTGCTAAAAGTCAAAACACGTCTGACATCTGGGCCATACAAGCTCAACCTGTACCTGAAACCACAGTACTGAAGACATAATGTGGCTCAAAGAAAACTAATTAAATAAATACATTTTATGTTGATCACTGGACTGCTGAAAACAATCCTCCATGATCACATGTGATCACATTTTGGTTCACAGACCCTCATGCTGCAAAAAAAAGTAAATACAGCAAAGAACGTAAAAACAACAACAACAAGAAAAAGACCCCCAAAAGATTTTAGGTGATATAAATAAATCTGCAAAAGGTTGATTCTGTTCATCTGGACGTAATCCGCGTAATCATCCACGTACCCGAACCAATGACTTGGTGGTGTTCCAGTGTAGGATAACAAAGCTCTATTTTCTACTTCTTCCATGTACAAGTCGGCCACAGTGGGCGGGGAACCCACGGCACACCCATGTTTCTGCCTGTAGTGCTGACCCAAATATGTCAGCACTACAGGCAAGAGACTCTGACAGCACTGAGCAGATCCGTCAGTGGCTGCAACACCCACGATGTGGGACAGAGAGATTTTGCAGGTCTTTCCTCCCTACTGCAGTCAGACTCCATAACAAAGAATTTTGCAGCTAACCAGATGCACATATCCACACAGGTGCAATAACACAAAGTGCAATTTTGTTGTTTGTCTTATCCTATCCTATCCCATTGTTGACCTTAAATTTTACTATTTTAACTGTCTGCTTTCTGCTGTGACGCAACAAATTTCGCACGTGTGGGACTAATAATAATAAACTAATAAACGTATTTTAAATGGAATGAAGACTGTTCGAAAAGGAAACACATTTGATTGGTGCTGAAAGTGGTTCTGTTGCTGAGTTTTGGGTCAGTCTGTAATCTCGTACAAATTACCTTCAACGCATCAGTGACTGGAACGCAAGAGAAGAGACATGTAACATCGTACAAGATCTGCCTCCATAATGACATCTCTCACCTTCTCAACAAAATCCAAGGTGATCAGGATGTGGTGTTCAGAGCTGCGGGTTGAGGATCGAAGTCAGAAACTCAGAAATATTATAGGTGACCAACTTGATCCTACAGACATGCAGTCTTAAAGGTGCATCCTGTTTATGTATGTTTGCTAAATTTGTCCCTTTCTAACTGCTTCAGACAATCTATCACCTTCTTCCTGTAACCACATCCTGGGTGATTTTTCAGGTGCTCGCATGCATTTTTGTCACTGACCAGTGACAACATTTTGTCCTGATAGTCTTTCTGGATTAGAAAAAGCATGCGCCTACCTTTGTCTGCCGGAAGGATGATGATGTTGTTGTCATTACTAAGTGATGTGAGTGACTTCCTCTCCTCCATGCTGATGTTGCTGGGGGATGCTGGGAGCTCTTCATCACTGAGACAGCCTGAAACTTCCGTCCGCAGTTGCTCTGCTTCCACGTCTGCAATGTTGTTGTTTTGAATTGCTGATTCAGGGCTGTGATCAGTTTCACTCGTGGGATTTGTCTCAGCATCACAGCAGGGGAGGGTTTTTTGCTGCTCTTTAACAATGATTTCTCCATAGGTGATGCCTTCACTTCTCACTTCTAAATCGATTGGAGCTGAATCACTCTCTGTGCAGTAAAACAAAGACAGGACATCAGTGCATGCAGTGCAGCTGCAGAACTTATTGTATAGTTTTGTTTTTTTGTTTTGTTTTGTTTTGGGGTTTTTTTGGGGCGGGGTTTCTGTTTCAGAATTTTTTACACAATAAACAATTTGGGTGTAAATATAATATTTAAAAACACTGATGACTGAAAATACAACAGCTCATCGTCAGGATCTATGTATGTATGTATCTGGTCAGCATGACAGGATGTTACACAAACTACCAAATACTAAACTTTATAAAACTTTAAAACAGTTGAAAATAGATACAGAGATTAATTTAATTTGAATAATGAAGCAATTAAAACAAATTATTTTAATTTTCCTGTTACAACAAAATACTTTTGTTCACTTTGAGCCCTCTTCTATTATAAAATCAACCATACTCAGAGTCAGGAAAATTAAACATTAAACTAAAATCAGCATATTGGAGAGGTTAAGGTCAGCGAACATGTCTTCACAGTCATGAGGAAATACATTGTAAAAATGTTGCTGCATTTAAACTTTTCCTTCACTGTATTAACAAACCATACAAAAAGTCTGAGCACCAGTTTTGGTGAGTGAAATTCTAGGATATATTTTAATTTTAATTAGCTCTAATTAGCATCTATCTGTGCCTGTGTGATGCCCTCATACAGTCTATGTATTTAGCGCAAAAGTCAAGCTATGTAGCACTTTCCTAAATGTAGTCCCTTCTGGTTCTAGAAACCAACACTTTCCTGAAGTGTTCACATTTTATAAAATAATGCTTCTCCTGACATTCAAATCTCACAACCACAAAACCCAGACCCCAAAAGACAAATTAGAAGCAATATTACCTCTGCTTTGGTCGACTGACTGTTGTTGACGCTGTAATATTCTGATGTCGCTGTATGTGATGTCATCTTTAATGTCATCTTCCTCAGCTTTGTCATGATCTGCTGAAATGATCAAAATGTAAGTGCAATTAGTGCAATTTACTGTAAAAATTCAATATGGAATTTTATTTATGAAAAAACTTGATGTAAACTTAGTTCTATATTTTATTGTATTGTAACAATTATTATTTGCATGTGCAGAGAATGTAAATAAAAAAACATCTATTCATAATAAATGAGTAGATTATTCAGGAAAATAAAACCACATGTAAAACTGACAGTGTGAGTCTCACCTTCAAGTTTCCTACCAATGTATCTTCTCACCAGTAACACCAGTAACACCAGCAGAACCGTAAGAGTAGATGATGTAAAAAATGACAACACAAAGACAACAGGAGGAGAGAGTGTTGGAGCAGAGTTGGATGTAGGTGGAGGTGTGGTGGTGTGATTCTCTAAAATAAAGCAAACACAGTCATTAAGTTGTCGTCACATTGTGAATGTTGAAAGCTGCAGAAACACAGACAGGTGAGTGTGTCACCTGTGACAGTGATCCAGCATGTCCTTTACTGACCTTGGTTTGTTGTGCAGCTCAGCAGTGAGATCAGAACTGAAGAGAAATGACACTCAGGTTGATTTGAGGTGAACATGAAGAACAACTCCACACAAACCAAAAACTTGTGTCTTCTATATCTGCTTATTTTTACTTTGGTGCCAGTCATACGTTTTGGGCAACAAAGAACTGAAAAAGTGTGCAATGCTTATGTCGTAGCTTTAAGGCAGGGATGACTATGGGAGTTGCTTTCTCACTTCATATGCTTTATTTCCAAAATCAGGTCATTGACAAAAACATACAGCAGCTTCTCTTCAACTCCTAGCCCTCAGCTGCGGTGGAAAAGAACGGATCCAATCCCCTTCAAGGAACATATGTACAAAAGAGTCTTTTCTGACACACCAATGGGGCGTTCATTGCCGTCTTGTAAATATGAGTACTCTGGCAGAATAACAGTTCAAATGAAAAATATACCAGAACAGACAAGCAAAAAAAAGAAGTGTGGTGTACCTTTGAACCAATGAACAATGTATAACAATTTATGCTTTTTAACATAACCTGACCCCGTCAATATCTGTATCTCTCACACTTAATCAAAAAAAATGGTAAAAACATAAATAAATAAATATTAATAATGACTTAACCTTAACATGTATTTGGAATGTTGGGGGAAACCTGGAGTCCTTATGAACCATTTCATCCATCAAGTTTCTACCACTTGTTCTTTTTATCTTTGGATTTTCTTTTTATTAATATTTCTCACGACATGAAAGTATCCATGCAGTTGAGCCTCATCATGGTCTTTTACCACAGTTTGAGCTGTTTATAAAAGCAGCACTGAAAGTGATCATTATGATTATGTGCACCACTGACTATACTTTAAGTATAGTCCATCATCAGTTATCAGGAGAGCAGACAGTCAAAGTACAAGAATTCAAACAAACACAGAGATTCTACTTACAGAGCAGACACAGCACAGATGTTTCCTTCATCGTCCTTCTCACTCATTTGAGCTTTTTTTCATTTCTGTCACTGACACCAAGTAAAGCCCGCCCCCTTCCTCTGAGCACCAGCTTTTCTTTTAATTGAAACACAGTGGAAGGAAGTAGCCTTTGTGTGTGATCAAACAATTTAAAGACATGAATGTAACCAGGCTATAGTTGTTGTTGTTTTTTTTTTGTTTTTTTCTAAACATTTGGAAAGTCCACTCTCACTTAAAACTGCAACACAAACACAAAAGGCAAGACCAGTAAATTAAGGCCATTGTAGCTAATTACATAAACACATACAAGCAAGTAGTGGTGCAACGGATCACGGTTGATCCGTAATCCGAACCAATCCCACTCCACGGTTCGGCACACACGTGATCGGAAGATTCGAAAAAGAAGAAAAAAGTATGTGTATGGTGCGCGTGGTCAGTCTGTCAAGCGATAGTTATGGCCAGCGCTAGCGGAGGAGCAGAGGAGTTTGCGGTATTTAAGCAGCCCTTTGCTGCCCAGTCCGACCGGGCTAAAGCTGTTACTAAAGCTAACGGGGTGTTTAGCAGCATTCGGGAGGCCGCATTCTGTTGTGCAAAACAAGGGGTTTAAACTAGTCAACGCGTTAGTTGACGCATTGATGCCGTGCAGCCCCAAGCACGGGTGATCCGCGGTAACTAGTGCTGTCAGCGTAAATCTCGTTAAAATGACGTTAATGCCGTAACTGCTTTAACGCGGCAAATCTCCGTTAACTAGTTTAAACTATGATGGACGTGGTTGAGCTACGCTATGACGCGCTACATCCTGTTACGCGTCCACTTCAGTGACAAGATCGCAAGCATGTATGAGCAGGAAAAGTTTAAAGTAATGGCTGAACTGTCCCAGGCATCTTCTGTTGCCCTAACTACAAATGGGTGGACCTCCAGGGCAACGGAAAGCTACGTGACCGTGACCGCTCGTTATATCACAGCGGAGTAGTAGATAGAAAGCCCTGTACTGCTATATATTGCATGTTAATTTGTTTTTATATAATTGCGTGTAATGAGTCTTGAGTTGAATGTTTTTAGTAGGCAAAAAATACTTAAATAAGTAAATGGCGAGTTAAATATTTGTCTTCTTTTTTTCTGCTGATCCGAAAATTGATCCGATCCGTGACAAAAAAATTTGATCCGATCCGAACAGTGAGACTTTTGATCCGTTGCACCACTACAAGCAAGTACTACTTTAAGTTGATATTCACTATTATAAATAGAATCAGATTAGAAAATAAAATGTCCTCTGTACTCAGTGATCTGTAGTTTGGTTGATGAACAAATCCATGTCAGACTGACTGGAACACTACGATTCACATTTTATATTAACTCACACGTCTAAATGCTAAATTATCCAGGTAAGAAAATGCCAAAAAGTTCATTCAGTTCATCTGTACGTAGCATTTTCAGTGTGAGAATTTTTTCATCACTCATCCAAGTGACTTCTTCAGTGTCAGCTGACTGCAGGTTTCCCTTATATGTCAGGAGTATCAGAACAGTTGAGACGTAGGTTTGAGCGCTGAGTCAAGGAGGCCATTTACATTAAGAAGTGAAAGACCATCTCTGAGTCGAGGAGGGGGCCAGTCAGAATTGCCCCCAAATTTGAGTTTCTAATCATAACAAAGCTGAAACTCAAATTTAGCAAGCTTATACCCAGTGTTGGTCAAGTTACTTGAAAAAAGTAATCAGTAACTAATTACTGATTACTTCACCCAAAAAGTAATCCCGTCACTTTACTGATTACTTATTTTCAAAAGTAATTAATTACTTAGTTACTTTTTAAAAACACGATTTACAACCTGAATGGGTAATAAAGCGATAGATCTTTCAGCCCAATTCTACTTTTTCTACATAAACCATCATATAAAATGTAATCAAATGGAAACGTCTCTTTTTAAAACTTGTTTTATTAGTTTTAATCTTTTAACTTTATGCATCAAGCAACAATTTAATTATATGCAACATTCTCTGACTGGAAGAAATTTGTTTAACATTTAAACCTATTTTCTGCACATTCCAGCACATAAAATACAATATTTTTTTGTGTTTACACTCAGTCTTTCAAATAGATGCAAGTAAAACACAGCAGAAAGCACTGTGAGGATCATGTTTTTTGACTTCTCCAGTGCTTCAACACCATCCAACCTGCACTACTGAGAGGGAAGCTGGAGGGAGCTGGAGTAGGCAAACAGCTGACCATGGACCTTACTAACAGACCACAGTATGTGAGGCTCCATGTGTGTCCGAGGTGGTAATCTGCAGCACGGGGGCACCACAGGGCTCTCTCACCTTTCCTGTTCAGCCTTTACACTTCAGACTTCTGTTATAATTCGGACAATTGCTGTCTACAGAAGTACTCAGATCATACAGCCATCATTGGATGCATATCAGATGGGAATGATCAGGAATACAGGGGGGTCATCAGTGACTTTGTTGGCTGGTGTGAGACCAACGTACTCCAAATCAATGCCGGCAAGACAAAGGAGATGATCATAGACTTCAGGAGGAAGTCACCCCCTACAACACCGGTGAACATCCAAGGGAAAGACATTGAGATAGTGGACTCTGATAAGTACCTGGGTGTTCACCTCAACAATAAACTGGACTACAAATACAGACATCCTGTATAAGAAGGGCCAGAGTGGACTCCACCTGTGGAGTGGACTCCACCTCCACCAGTGGATGCACGGACAGGGACAGGAGCAGGATTGACAAACTGGTGCGGAGGTCTAGCTCTGTGCTGGGATGTCCCCTGGAGTCTGTGGAGGTGGTTGGCGAGAGGAGGATGTTGGTAAAGCTGACATCCATCATGAACAACCCACATCACCCACTGCATGAGTATGTGAGTGGGCTGAGCAGCTCCTTTAGTCAGAGACTGAAACACCCTCGCTGCAGTAAGGAGAACAAAAGTTTATTCATCTGGCAGAGACACATAAGTCAAACATAAATTAAACATAAATATCTGTGATGTCAACAAAAAACAATATATACATTGAACATGTGGATGTCATCTGGTGTGAAGTGCTGGGAGGACTAGTTAAAGACCAGCAGCTGGACATCAGTGGTTGGACTGGTGGACTACTTCAGTGAAGAGTAGACGACGTCTGACTTGGGTTTAAAGTCTGAACACAAACACACACAGTTCATATTTGTGTTGGTGTGTGGGAGCTGTAGCCTGTTTGTTTATATTATTAATTGATAATTATGAGACAGTGTTTTTTGGATTATTTTTCAGAGTAACATGAAAATAACGCAGAGTATTATAACAAATGTCTTTCTCCTGGGTGTAGTTAAGTAACGTACTCCATTACTTTAAAAAAGTATTCTGTGTAATATGTGTAATAACTTTTTAAAATCACAGTTTTTCATTACTGACCACAACACTGATCACATGCATGTTGAAGGGGAAATACCTCCAACATGCATAAACATAAACCACTCACTATGTGATTAATTTGCATGAATCTAATGTCTTTGATATGCTGCTTAGCGACGGTGGCGCCTCTCAAAATGGAGCCAATGAGAAGTGAGGAGAAGAAGCAAGGTCCCACAGTGGTTTCACCTAAAACCTGTCGTGATAATGACCCATGCTTTTTTCACACCTAGGCGCATGGGATGACTCACATGGTTAATAGTGGTTTAATAGCCTTCTTAAGAAGCAACTCCTACAGCTAGCTCTGTTGAGAGTTAAAGACAAAGAGCAGCTGTACCTCTGGTCCTCTTTGGCATGAAGGTTATTAGTTCGTAACTAATGTCAGTTCCCCCTGTGCAGCTGCATCAATGTCTGCACAAAAAAAACACATAAATTACTTCACTGACAACGCTAATAGTATTATACACTTGAGATTTTCATTTTATTTTCCACGTCTTAACACCTGTGCTGTATGAAAGTTGTTGACCAGAAACAGCTGGGGTGTTTGAATGAAAAAGAAGGCAAACGCCACAAAGCTGCTACAGTATTTTCTTTTAATGCAAACTGGTGCACTTCACCACAAAGCACAAAGAAAACTTATCGTCACGGCATGAACACTATTATTAGCCAAACCAGAACACACTGCAGTGAGAAGCCTCATCAGCTTTAACTGTAAACAACAGGAAGTTGCTGCTTGGTTTTACATGCAGGACTTTAAAAAAGACAAAATGAATTGACGTTCAGTCTTTCTGTTTATATACTTGATATTGACTATGAATGCCCCCTTGGAAGGTCTGGGCCTCCTTGTTCTGATGGTTGTTTAAGTGAAGTCTTCATTTCTCACTGCTGCGTCGACTGCAGCTGAATCAGTCTCTGTATAATGAAAAAACATTTAAATTACTGCAGTATTATTATATTCTTACACTACTTTTTTTTTTTTTTTTTTTTTTTGTCCCGTTTGGATCTATAGCCATCAGAATTGTTGTCTTGAGGCCAAGAAAGATGCCAAGCGGATTTATTTTACCAAGTGGATCATCATGGCCTTGCCATATTGGTCCATTTGATTGACCTTTATTATAATTATGAATTTATTTTATTTTCAGTTGCAAACGGGACAGACATAACTGTGGGATAGGACAGGGGGAAAGAATGAAAGAAAGAGGGGGAGAGAAAGAAAGAAAACCAAAGGGGAGAAGAGACGGTGAGAAGGGGGGGGGGGGTGGAAGAGAGAAAAAAAAACAAAAAAACTCCTGGGTCACCTGTATGGAGAAAAAAAAAAACAGAGGAGACAGCAAACAACAAAGAGCAACATAATAAGAAAAAAAAAGCACCATCACAATAAACTAGCTAGCAGTAGATATCAATAGTTACTAAATAATAAACGATATTGTGCAACACGCAAGATAGACAGCGCACAGTGTGCTTTGAGGCAGCAGCCAAGAAAGCTTTAGTCCGCGTCTGTGAATACCCGTGTGTACACCTGTGTGCATACCTGTGTGGATCAGCATGCTTGCATTCCAAAGGTTTCTCCATGTAATGATCTGCTAGGGAGTGTGGGGAGCCACGGCCCTGTCCTTTATGGTATCAAGGGTATGGAGGAGATCAAAACTCCAGACATCCAGAGGCCCCCAGAACACAAGAGACCAAGGAAGACCCACAGAGGGGCAGCCGCGCCACTGTCCCAGTAAGAGCTAAGGAGAGTCCCAGATGAGGGCTCATTCAGCAGCCGCGGAGCAGAAGCCAGGGGGAGTTGCAGTGACGCGCCCGTGAGCTCCGCCGGCAGCCAGCTGTGCCTGAGTGACCGAGCCCCAGGCCGAGAGGCCGGGGGCACCCCACCTCCGAAATGGCCCGAGCGAGCCCCAATAAGCGGCCGCCAAGGAGTGAGCCGGTGTGTACCCGGACGCCCACCCCCAGATACAAAGAACCACCAACGCACCGACACCTGAGGGAGTCCGCCACCGGCGGGGGAAGTGGTGGTGGGTGGAGATAGGCCTCCAAACCTTGGAGGGCCTGAGATGTCCCCAGAGAGGTGGCGTCTGATACCCAACCTGACATATAGACACAGACATACAGGCACACACAGACACAAACATCCATTCCCACCCTCATGCTCTCATGTGCACTTCACACTCAACCGACGTGGAGACAGACATAAAGAGACGCTGTACACACGATCACACTCCCCAAGCGTACTCTACAAACCGGGTCTAGGTACCCTTGCCCCTGGAGGGGGGAACTGCACCCAGACCCAGGTGGTGTTACCCTTTTCCCTGCGGTGGGGAGAGGCAGACCGCCCCGACTCCGCAGCAGCAGGGAGGCCCCACACCCCAGACCGCAGCCGGACGGCCAACTCCTCCTAGCCCCCCCCGCTCCAGCAGGCCGCAGAGAACGGGGGTGAGAGAAGACTCCAAACCTCCCTCCACCCGCTCATTGTAGTGTTGATGCATGTGTGTTCTAAGGTGCAATTAAAACCCAGGAGGGCATGGAGCTACCTGCCAGAGAGCAGCAGGTAAGCGCATAGTCCCTCCTGTTAGCCCTCAATGTCTACGTGTATTTAAAATTGAGAGGTGGGCAACGATGCCAGGGGTGAGGTGTACACCCTGATGGTAACTTGGACTCCGTGTATTGTTCCCACCCCCAAGATCCTATATGTATGTGTAATGAGGGTGTGAGTAATGTGAATGTCTAAGTTGTGGGATAAAATTGAGGCAGAGGCAGCCAGAAGGGGACAGAGGGGGGGGGGGGGGGGGTAGCCTCCTCTGCACCCTGGTGACATACCCCTACTCCAAGGCCCTGCATGTGTGGGTGGTCGTGGTGGAGCGGGAGGAGGGAGGCAGCTGGAGATGGGGAGGGAAGGAAGGGAGGGGCAGGTGACCCCTCCCTGGGGCCAGCTCCCCCGCTGACCCCAGTAGGCACTCCCATACTCCGCAACCCGCCAGGGAAAAGGGGGCCCAGGCCCATCCAGACCGGGGCCCAGCGCAGCAGCGCCCCCCGGCCCCACAGAGCCCGGGACACTCCACCCAACCCCACCACAGAGAAAACTGCACCCACCCCACCATCCACTCGTCTTCCAGACTACATGAGACAATAGACGCCCAGGCTGAGATCTTCCTCCACCTCTCCTGTATCTCCCCCTCCTGCAGAGAGTTCCTGAGGGGAGGAAAGCTCCAGGGATGGGTCCCCATGCACCCACCCGCCCACAACCCCGGCAACACACAAACCAGGACCCAAGGCCCTGAGGCCCAGCCAGGGCCCCGGCCCAGAGATGGAGCACCCCCAGACCCTCACGCCCATCCCGGACCCACCCAGGGGCAGACAGGCTACCAGGTCAGTAACCCACGTCCATCATCACAGACCCTCCCCTAGCCCCGCTGCACGCAGCCACGAGGAAATAGTCAGAAAAGAGCCCCCAACCGGACATGACTGCTACCCCGGGTTGAGCCCCCCAAGGAAGATGCCTCCGGGGAACCCCCCGACGCCCTAAGCCTGTCCCTGCCCCCACACCAATCACAACATTGAAGGCGGGACCAAACTATGACCCCCCACCCCCACTAGGTGATGGAGCTGATAAAAGGAGCCCAGAGCAATTGATCTGATGTGGTGGCCGAGGCTGTGTCAAGACTAATGTAATCTAATAGATAATTTCTATATTGGTTAGAATTAAGATTGTTTTTATTTTTCCAGTTCATGAGGACAGTTTTCTTGGCTATGCATAGGGCAGTGAAAACCATATGGGCGATATTCTTTTCTGAAGTGACATCATCTAAGCTGCCCAACAAACACACTAAGATAAGATAAGATAAGATAAGATAACCTTTATTTTTTATTTATTTATTTTTTTTTAAGGGGGAAGTTGGAATGTTACATTTCAGACACTTTGCAAGTCTTCACATATCTCGCGCCAAAACTTCTGCACTGAGGGACAGAACCAAAGAGCGTGAATGTAATTGTCTGGCGTATTGCTTTGACAGTGTGAGCAGTTGTTGGAAGATGTAAAGCCCATCTTGAACATCCGATGACCTGTATAGTGCACTCTATGTAGTATTTTGTATTGTATTAATTGCAGACTGGGATTTCTAATCAATTTAAAAGTTTTTAAGCATACCTGAGACCAGAAGTTTTGGTCTAAACTGACTGATAAATCTGCGTCCCACTTTGCAATAGGAAGGGATATTGATTCATCTAATTTAGAAAGTGTTCTGTATATTTTAGATAATAATTTGGGGGATTTAAGAGTAAGGAAATGTGCCGCACTTGGTGGTGTTTGTAATTCAACTTGACTGAGGTTAAATTTCTTTTTTATTATGGATTTAATTTGTTGATATTCTAAAAAATTTTTCTTGTTGATCCCATATTGTGCAACTAGTCTGTCAAATGGGATAAATTCTGTTCCCTCTAATATATGTTCTAAGTATTTAATTCCTTTACAACTCCATTCTGGGAAATTAATCATATTATTGTTTTGTAATATGTCAGGGTTATTCCAGATAGGTGTACGTTTGCATGGGATTAGTGAAGACTCCGTTATTTTTAGAAACTCCCACCATGCTGTCAGAGAAAAGCTGATGTTGATACTTTTAAAGCATTCATGTCTTTTGATGTTTGAGCTAATAAATGGTAGGTCTGAAATCTCTAGATCCTTGCATAGTGCCTGTTCAACATCTAGCCAGGGCTCATCTAGGAAGGTATGTTTTGACCATTCTGAGATGAACTGAAGCCTGTTGGCTAAGAAGTATTGGTGAAAATTAGGCAGATCTAATCCTCCTCTATCCTTGGTTCTTTGTAGCGTTTTTAAGCTGATATGCGGGGGTTTATCTTTCCAAAGGAATTTGGAAATATATGAATCCAGAGATCTGAACCAATCTTGTGATGGTTTGTTAGGGATCATCAAAAATAAGTAATTTATTTTTGGCAAGATCATCATTTTTATAGTGGCGACCCTTCCCATGAGTGATATGGGTAAAGATTTCCATCTAGTCAGATCGCCTTCTACTTTCTTTAGAAGTGGGATGTGGTTTAATTTAGTTAAGTCTGAAAGCTTAGGAGAGACATTAATACCTAAATATTTAATATTTCCGGATTGCAGTGGGGCCGAGGAAGAATTATGGAAGGAGCAGTTAATGGGGAGAACTGTAGATTTTGGCCAGTTAATTGAATAATCTGAAACTCTTGAAAACCAGTTTATTAAAGTAATTACCTCAGAGAGGTTGGTTTGTGTGTTTTGCAGAAAAAGCAACACATCATCCACATAGAGACTGATTTTATGTTCTATGTTCTTACATTTTATGCCCTTAATTGTTGTAGCCTGTCTAAATGCTGCTGCTAGAGGTTCGATAAAAATTGCAAAAAGTGAAGGGGAGAGTGGGCATCCCTGCCTGGTGCCCCTCAGGAGACAGAAGCTGGAGGATGTCTGGTCATTTGTTCTGATACGAGCTGTTGGGGAATTGTATAATATTCTTATCCAGTTTATAAAAGAGTTTCCAAAACCAAATTTGTGTAAAGTTGCGAATAAAAATTTCCAGTTAACTCTGTCAAATGCTTTTTCTGCATCTAGAGATAATATTATGGTTTCAACGTTTTTATTGTATGAGTAGTCTATTAAATTAAGTAATCTACGAGTGTTTGTTGAGGAGTGCCGACCTTTTATGAAACCAGTTTGGTCAGGATGAATTAAGAGGGGGGTCATTTTCTCTAATCTCTTTGAGAGAGCTTTGCAGATTATTTTAAGGTCTACATTTAAAAGAGAAATTGGACGATAGCTTGAGGGAAATAAAGGGTCTTTGCCTGGTTTTAGCAGGAGACTAATGTTGGCAGAATTCATATTTGGTGGTAGTCTGCCATTTTCCTCGATTTCCTGCAACATTCCGTGGAATACTGGTGCCAGAATTGTCCAGAATTCTTTGTAGAATTCTGCAGGGAAGCCGTCTGGACCTGGAGCCTTATTATTGGGCATACTTATCAGGGCTTCCTGGAATTCACTTGCCGTCAGTGGGGAATCCAGTTCCATTGCTTGACTGTCCAGTAATTTTGGGAGAGTTACGTCAAGAAACCGATCAATTTCATTTTTAGATGGGTTTATTTGTGGTGAGTATAAAGTATAAAGTTTCATAGAAATCCCTAAAAATGTTGTTTATTCTTCCAGGGTCATATATTGTGTTCCCCGATAAATCTTTAGCAGCACATATAGGCCGTATTATTTACCCAGGGAATTCTCTCACGTCATCTTGGTGGCTGTTTATGTTCCCCCCTCTGCTAACCCCACAGCTGCATGTGACACTATCCACTCTGCCATAGCTCGGCTACAGACTCAGCACCCGAGTGCCTTTATTGTGATCTCGGGTGACTTCAACCATGTATCACTGGACAATACACTACCAACATTCAAACAATATGTGGACTGTCCCACCAGGGGAGAGAAAACTTTAGACTTACTGTATGCTAACGTCAAGGATGCATACAGCTCCTCCTCCCTCCCCCCACTTGGTAGGTCAGATCATAACCTGATTCACCTCACCCCCTGCTATGTGCCAATTGTGAGGAGGGAACCTGTGACCACCAGGACTGTTAGGAGGTGGTCAGAGGAGGCAATAGCGGAACTACAGGGCTGTTTCGAGGTGACCGACTGGGAAACACTCTGTGAGCCTCACGCCGAGGACATCAATGGGCTTACTGAGTGTATCACAGACTACATAACTTTCTGCACCGACTCCATTGTTCCAGCTCAGACTGTTCATTGTTACCCAAATAACAAGCCGTGGGTGACTAAGGACATCAAAGCCCTCCTCAACAACAAGAAGAGGGCTTTCAGAGGGGGCAACAAAGAGGAGGTGAGGAAGGTCCAGGTGTTACTAAAGGACAAGATCAGAGAGGCTAAGGACAATTACAGGAGGAAGCTGGAGTGGAAACTCCAGCAGAACAGCATGAGAGAGGTGTGGAGGGGCATGAAGACCATCACTGGATTCAGGCCAACCAACAGCAGGGGAGCTGAGGGAGGTGAGAATAGAGCCAACGAGTTGAATCTGTTTTTCAATAGATTCGACACCACAGTGTCTGCTCCCACCCCCACAACCTCACCTGCAGTCAGCCTGGAATCCAGAGCCACACCACTGTGCCAGCCTCTCTCTTCACATGTTGCCTCCTGTGAGATTCCTGACACCCCTCCCCCACCCATCACCTTCACTCAATACCAGGTTGAGATGCAAATGAGGAGACTTCACTCAGGCAAGTCTGCTGGACCAGACGGAGTGAGTCCCCTTGTCCTCAAGGCCTGTGCCCCCCAGCTGTGTGGAGTCTTTCATAAACTGTTTATGCTGAGTCTGAGTCTGCAGAGGGTCCCGGTGATGTGGAAGACATCATGCCTCGTCCCTGTACCAAAGACGCCTCGTCCCAGTGGCCCCCAGGATTACAGGCCCGTGGCACTGACCTCCCACATCATGAAGACCCTGGAAAGGCTCATCCTGGACCAGCTGCGACCCATAGTAAGACCACATCTGGATCCCCTTCAGTTCGCTTATCAGCCTCGTCTCGGAACAGAGGACGCCATCATCTACCTGCTCAATCGTGTCTACACCCATCTGGACCAGCCGGCGAGCACTGTGAGGGTCATGTTTTTTGACTTTTCCAGTGCTTTCAACACCATCAGGCCGACCCTCCTGGGTGATAAGTTAGCAGCGATGCAGGTGGATGCTTCTCTGGTGTCCTGGATTGTTGATTACCTGACAGGAAGACCACAATATGTACGTGATAGGTTTGTAGCTTGAACCTATTCGCTGGAACGTTAAGACAATATAATTACACTGCTAAGCAAGACACAAGTAGGCAAACTTCTTCATGTTACTCGTGCACGGGAGAGAACCGGACAACCGCTTGACTCCAGTTGGTCTCGTCCGTTCTCCCATACACTGTCCTTTTATTGAGGTTACATGAATATGCATAAGTTCATTAACATATGACGTCTACATACAAACAAAGAGTACCTTGCCTGTGTGTGTGTGTGTGTGTGTGTGTGTGTGTGTGTGTGTGTGTGTGTGTGTGTGTGGACTGCTGATCAAAGGGTCAAACATCCTTGGTCAGGAAGAGGGTAGCCTCCCCCTCACCCTAGATGGTTCATCCTAGATAACACGGTGAGGAAGTCCTGCAGTTCATCTAAACAAAGAGCACTTAGACTAGAACAGACGCAACTACGTTAATCCTACCATAAAATAATAAGACACGGTATGACCTCTCATGCTCCCAAAGTGCTGTCTAATACACACAAAGTTTGCAGACTATCAAGGATCAAAACCTCTACCAATCTACAACTAATTACAAAACTCTAAGCATATATAAGTAAATATTTCTAAGCATAAATGACAATCAACAATACAAACTCTAACAGTACGTCTCCCACAGTGTGTGTCTGACAAGGTGATTAGCAACACAGGGGCACCACAGGGGACTGTCCTCTCCCCCTTCCTCTTCACCCTCTACACCACAGACTTCAGCCACTGCACAGAGACCTGCCATCTTCAGAAGTTTTCTGATGACTCTGCGGTGGTTGGATGCATCAGCAGGGATGATGAGACAGAGTACCGGGCTGTGGTCGACTCCTTTGTCACGTGGTGTGAGCAGAATCATCTGCAGCTCAACGTGGCAAAGACCAAGGAACTGATCGTGGACTTCAGGAAGACCAGGAAACACTTGACCCCTGTTTCAATCCAGGGGGTCAGTGTTGACATTGTGGAGGACTATAAATACCTTGGAGTACACATTGACAATAAACTGGACTGGGCTAAAAACACCACAGCACTTTACAGGAAGGGCCAGAGTCGTCTCTATTTTTTGAGGCGACTGAGGTCCTTCAACATCTGCCAGAAAATGCTGAGGATTTTCTATGAGTCTGTTGTGGCCAGTGCGATCCTCTATGCTGTTGCATGCTGGGGGAGCAGGCTGAGGGTCGCAGATGCCAACAGACTTAATAAACTGATCCGTAAGGCCAGCAATGTTGTGGGGATGGAGCTGGACTCCCTCAAGGTGGTGTCGGAGAGGCGGATGCTGTCCAAGATAAAGACAATGTTGGATAACACCTCCCACCCACTCCATGACATGTTGGTCAGTCACAGGAGCACGTTCAGTGAGAGACTGAGATTACCGAAAAGCACCACTGAACGACACAGGAAATCATTCCTGCCTGTGGCCATCTCCCTGTACAACGCATCCACTTAACACACTGTTTGCTGCTACAACTACACATGTTTCTTTTCCAAATATTTATTTATAAGTGACTTATGTATGTATGTATGTATATATATGTATATATTGTACTATTCTTAGTTAGCGTATTGTCTGTCTTGTCTTAATGTTG
The DNA here is from genome assembly GCF_057382095.1 of Aulonocara sp. 'chitande type north' Nkhata Bay. Classification (NCBI taxonomy): domain Eukaryota; kingdom Metazoa; phylum Chordata; class Actinopteri; order Cichliformes; family Cichlidae; genus Aulonocara; species Aulonocara sp. 'chitande type north' Nkhata Bay. Next base: position 15,877,499 of record NC_141346.1, read on the forward strand.
GTTTAAAATGGAGCACTGTAACAAAAAATAATTTCCCCCAGGGATCAATAAAGTATTCTGATTCTGATTCTGATTCTGATAGTTGTTTTTTCTTTATTTATTTTTAACTGGTTAGCTAGAAATCGACCTGATTTGTTACTGTGTTCAAAATTCTGCAAGCGAAGTCTTTGTATAAGGAATTGTGTTTTTTTATTAATAATTTCATTTAATTCTAGTTTTGTTTTGCATATTTTGTTCAATGTTTCCTGATCTTGGTTGCACGCGTAGGCTTCTTCTAGTGATTTGATGTTTTTTTCTAATTCCTGAATATTTTTGTTTTCTTCTTTCTTTTTGTGTGATGAGAAAGAAATTATTTTACCTCTCATCACAGCTTTCCCTGCTTCCCATAGAACAGAAGCAGATATTCCGGGAGTGTCATTAAAGTCTAAATATGAAGTCCATTCCTTTTTAAAATATTTAATAAAGTCTTCATCTTTAAGCAGTGATGTATTAAATCTCCAGTTTTTACTTGGCGTAGTATTATTCTTGTGCATTAGTTTTAAAGATACAGGAGCATGATCACTGACAGCTATAGGATGAATCTCAGTGTCTGAAATGTCACACAGCAGTGAGCTGCTGACCAAAAAATAATCCAGACGAGAGTAAGAGTGATGAACATGCGAGAAAAAAGTATATTCCTTACTGTTGGGGTGAAGGGAGCGCCATGCATCGCGAAGGCCAAAGTCGCTCATATACTGTTTGATTATATTTGTGGACTGCCAATTGCGCTGAGTTCCTGTTGTGTTGAGCCTATCCATTTCTTCATTTAGTCCAAGGTTGAGGTCACCGCCAAGAATGAGTGCGCAATCGAGGTGTTCAGAGAGTGCACTAAAAAATCCGTGGAAGAATGAGGGTTCATCAACATTTGGACCATATATACTTACAATACATAGTTTTTTGTTCAATATTGATAGTTTAATAATTAGAAATCTACCCTCTGGATCTATAACTGTATCGAGTACTGTAAAATTAACATTTTTATGTATTAAAATTGCTACTCCCCGTTGTCTAGAATTATAACAGGCTGCAAACACGTTAGGAAACTCAGGTGTTTTAAGTTCGTTTAAACCTGTGACAGGTCTGTGAGTTTCTTGTAATAAAACAACATCTGCCTGTAGTTTTTTAAGCTGGTTAAATATCTTTAACCTCTTTCCTCTGGTGCCAGCTCCATTTACATTCCATGTGACAAACCTCAGCATGCCCATAATTGTGTGTGTATGTCTAATGATGTACGCTGGGTGTTTCATTTAGACAGGTGGAGAGAGTGTGGAAACATCCCTTGTTTGTAAATAGAAAGAGAGAGAGAGAAAAAAAAGTGTGGTGAGAGGCTCCATAAGTCTGACTATGTGTGAATATTCACTAATATGAACAAGCGTGGCTTGCTTATGTGTCCTGCAAGTCTGTGCGTGCTGTGAGGCTGTTGTGAATGTGCTGCCGTTGAGCGGATGTGTTTGCGTGATCGTGGTGTGAAAATATGGAGAAATAGAGGGTGTTGTTTGTAGGTGAGTGGGGAAGTAGGTAATCACAGCAGTGAAAGACAAGAGAAAGAAAGAAACCACATGAACTGTGAGCAACAACAACAAAAAAGAAACGAAACGGAAACATTCCAATTAAAGTAATGATGGAGGGTGACGGTGTTATATCTGCTATGACATCATATTGATATTACTAGGTTAAACCCATGTTAAAAGAGAAAGTGTGAATGAATAAGAAAAGAGTGTAGCGGGTTCTTATCTGGAGTGCAGTTAATATAACCACGGTGTGGTGCCGGGGTCGCGGTAGAGCTGTCCGTCCACGTAGAGCCGGTCCACGGCGATGACAGCACGGGAGCCTTTCTGGATGAAGCTACGTCGAACTGGGAACAGGACCTTGCGTCGTTCCAGGATCTCTTTGGGGAACTGGTCGTTCACGCTGAAGTCCGTTCCTTTCAGCTCTCTGCCGCGACTCTTCACCTGTTCCTTCAGTTTGAATTGCCCGAATTTGGCCACAATAGGCCGTGGTCTCCCGGTCCGCGACCGAACGCCCCCCAAGCGATGTACTCTATCGAAGTCGATGTTCTTTACGGTGTCCTCCGGCAGCTTCAGGTGGATTTTGATTAAGCTTTTCACCGTTGCCTCCGCATCCTCTCTGGTAGATTCTGGAATACCAGAGAACACAAGATTATCTCTCATGCTACGGGCTTGTAGATCGATAACGGACTCTTTTATTTTTTTATTTTCAATGTTTAGCTGGGTCACGTTATCGGTGAGAGATTTGACCGACTCCCGTAGTGTGGCATTTTCAGCGGCAAGCGTTTCCACCTGCTGCTGGCTGAATTCCAGGGATTCTCTCAGAGATTTAAATTCCCGGTGTAAAATCTCCACCAGGGCCAGCCTCGCATCGAAACTGGACAATCGCTTGTCGATTGACTCCAGGATGTCTGCGATGTCTTTGCCGGCAGGCGATGTTGTACCGGGGGAGTCTGCCGTGCGACCTCTCTTCGATGACGGCGTCTCAATTTTGGTCGGGGAGGATGTACTCTGGGCCTTCTTCATTACTAAATCTTGAAAACAGCGGTCGATGTAATCTTGGAGAGCGTCTAAACTCTCCCCGTTGTCCTCCAGGGTGTTAGAGATGATAGAACAGATGTTGTTAGTTATATGACATTGTCCTCCAGGGTGTTAGAGATGATAGAACAGATGTTGTTAGTTATATGACAATCGATTAGTATATTTGGTAATACTGAAGCTTGAAAAACCTTTGTTAAACTCTATGCTACCATTTGCTCTTTTTTTTTTTAAATTCCGCCAAATCTCCGGCGTCTGACGTCACCTACAACATGGGTCGCTTACCTTACTCATCACTTCCGTCACTTACCGTCGTCCTTCTCACTTGAATTTGCTCGATTTTGAGGACTATATGAACTGCTGTACACAGACGGTTAGCCAGGATGTGGTTGCAGCCTCACAGCAGGGCATATTCTTACACTACATTATTATTATTATTATTATTATTATTATTATTATTATTATTATTATTATTATTATTATTATTTGTGAAGTTGCATCATGAAAAGTCTAATGGACAACTCTTTACGAAATCAGCACCTTTGTACCTTTTCTTTTTTTAACACCTCTGCTGAGAAACAGAGTGACCACAAAGAACTGAGCTTCCATGTTCTTTCAATGCAGACTGGCACATTTAACCACAGAGCACAAAGCAAACATGCTTTCACTACATGAACACTGTCATTAGCCAAGCCAGGACTCACTGCAGTGAGAAGACATTTTAGACTACAGTTAAACTAAAATCATAACTGTGATCTGGTCAGCATGGAGGATGTCATTCACTATCAAAATAATAAAACTGTAGAAGTGACAATCAGAATTTAAGGCACAGATACTGAGGTACATGAGATTTAAAATGCTGATGACATATAAAATAGTGAAAGGGTAAATTTAGGGGGGGAAGAGTAAATCTACTGTAAAAGGTTGAGTTTGGAGAAATGAGAAATGATTTTCCAAATGATGTCTTCACATTCCTTTCTGTGTTTAAAATGAACAGTCCTGTGTTGAAACACCTGCAGCTGAAGTGTTTCTTTCTATCAGAAACAGAATGCTGGACGACTGCAGAGCTGTTAGCTTCAACAACAGACCACAAACACACAGTCCATCTCACAGTGAACAACACTCAATAAGAACCAGTGTTGGGACTAACGCATTGTTAAGTAACATTAATCGTTACTGGGATTTAGATAGGCTCGTTATTCGTTACTTCGTGTGGTGGCTATCATGGAGCTTCCACAGATTCATTAACATTAGCAAGTGGTGGAGGCCAGCAGGTGGATGAGAGAAAGGTGAGGCAAGAGGAGGAGAGACCCGAAGCGGCCGCCGGTCCGAGTGTCAGGTGAACTGAACCTCAGGTAAGAAGTTATGACCTGCAGTCTGTCTGGGTCAGATATAAAGTAGGTGGAGTTTATTTTTGTTATGCTGAATTTTCCGTACTGTGTGCTAGCAAGCATGACCGAGTTTCCATACAGCTGGGCGGGTGCTATGATGTTACTGATGTTGAACTTTATTTTGTTCATAAGGTTAGTTATTAGAGTTGCCAGCCGTCCTGTAAAAAACAGAATCATCCCGTATTCAGAGAAAATATTACGGGTTTCGTATTGAGGTGAAAAGGAACATTTTGCCCGCCCTCTTCCTCTGAGCACCAGCTTTCTATTGGTTTAAAGAGAGCTGGGGCTGTTTTTTTCTCTTTCTTTAAAGATATGAATGATAGAATAATAGGTCCCTTTTTTAAACACTTTGATGTTACGCAAAACTGCCACAAAAACAGAATAACTATAACATGAGTGCATCTATTGTGTTTGTGTATTGTGAATAATAAGCAAAATAAAAGTAACCACTATTTGAATATAGTCTACTACGCACTCCTCCATTCAAAAAGATCATAAGAAAAATCTAATCTCCTCTGCTCTGTGATCTGTAGTTTGGTTGATAAACGAATTCATGTCCATGTAGTTACGTCCCCCTCAGTGAGAGAGGCAGATATGAGCTGAAACACAGGGATCAAACCAGGGACGCTGCTGTTATGGAGCTGAACTGGAACCATTCAGACACTGAGGCCCTCTGAACACATTTTAATTACAGCTGTGCAGAGACACACTGATGACTGACTGGAACACTATGATTCACATTTTACATTAACACCATCCTCACACATGGTTTATATATGGACACTAGAGGGAGATGTTGGACTTCAATCAACAATACTTCCTGGGTTTGTTGTAGAAAAAGAGAAAAGACAAAGCTGTATATGTGCAATTCCTGATACGCTGTTTTATATCTAACTTAATAAAGATTAATTTCATGTAAATACGTGGTCAGGATGGTGATGAAACAGACTGTGCAAACTGAGTTTTAGGGACTTTCTGATTAGGCTGTACTTCTTCTAATATAAACAAGAAATGCATCTGATCATTTGAATGTGGCTTGTTTTTCAATGCCCCATGTTTCTGCTTTTGGTTCCAATTAAATAATAAATAGAATAGAATCATCACAGCAACAAGAAAGACACATATACAAACAAACAGTACACATGACATAGAACAGAAACATTCAATTTTTTACATATTTACATCAAGAACAATGGTTACCAAAAACAGAGTACTGTACAGTTATTAAAATTAAATACAATAAAATACAGATAAGAGGCAACTCAGGTTATAGTGTGAATCGGTTGATGAAATAGTGCAAGTTACAGCGCAGATGTAAACATCTGTGTTTTTTGGGAGCAGTTCTGATTGTACAGTCTGACAGCTGCAGGGAGGAAGGACCTGCGGAAACGCTCCTTCATGCCTCGAAGATGCAGCAGTCTGTCACTGAAGGAGCTCTGCAGTTCAGCAACATTTACATGCATGGGGTGGGAGATTCTGTCCATAAGAGATGTTATTTTGGCCAGAGTCCTTCTGTCTCCCACCACCTGCACTGGGTCTAGGGTGCATCCCAGAACAGAGCTGGCCTTCCTGATGAGTTTATCCAACCTTTCTCTCAGCTGCTGATAAACTGCTGCTCCAACATACAACATTGTAAAAAATGACGGATACCAGCACAGAGTCATAGAAGGTCTTTAAAAGTGCTCCCTGGACTATAAAATATCATCACAACTGTGTCCTACACAAAACTTGTCCCTCATTCAGTGTTTGGGAGAAAACAAACTGAAAACAAGTTACTTTTTTATGAATTGAATTAAAATAAACAAAACCACTGTAAAAGGAGATATTGCGTATATCATTAAAAAAAACACCAGGTCTTCCTGGTTGTTTCTTTCATAAAACCACATACCTTTAAAGGGGAATTTCTTTCACCTTTGAAATACTGCTGGGTACAGCTAAAAGAGTGCCCCCCATGCTCTTGTTTACCTTTTGCATATCACAAATATATAATATCAGGACCACGGAGAGTTGACCTCAATGATACACTTAGATGCAATCCACAACATTATGAGATATTCTTTGGACATCTCATGTCCTCGCTCCCAAGTTCATGCAAACCTTTGCTATTTGTCTCGCCCCATGGCAAAAAGCGTTATTTGGATAGGCTTCTCAGTCTAATAACCAAAGGCAATACAGACTTAAGATGACTGACAATGGGTAAATTTAATCAAACGTATTGTATTTACATGGTTTTGCTCTTCACTATATAAATAAAATGGAATGCAATGATTCATGTTTAAGAAGCTGTGTTTCTTTTGTTCTGCCTAAAATTAAGAAAGAAAAAAAAGAAAGATATTATCTGCATTCAGAGTTTTTCCGTTATCATTTAGTTCCAGGTGACCAAAGAAAAAAAGGCATCAAACCTCTTCACACACACTCAGTACTGACACTCTTCTTGGCAGGTTACATTTACTGCTGTAGTTCTGGTTTAATGCCTATTCTTTGTTTTCTGCAGTGAAATGAGGCGTGTATCGGTTAGCCACAACCAAACCGAAAGAAGCTTCATTTTCCATCTTACAACGTGGTGAAACCCACAGAACCACACAAGGAAAACAAATGAGAACAAAAATTTATTCAGCTGATAGAAACCAGACACTACAAATAATGGCATCGTTACTATAGATTAAGATTAAGGCAATAGATTAAGTGCATTAATGTATTTTATCATTGTTTATTTTAAGTCAAAATTATAAACTCCTCTTAAAATAAGATATGTTTTTTTAAACACATGCCAATAGGGGAATTGGAAATAAATACTATATGTATACCATACTATTTACTACATATGTATATATATATATATATATATATATATATATATATATATATACACATGCCTCGCCTTCTGCGGCCGGTCTATCCTTCAAGCTCCTTCTCTGTGGCATATGGATGTCCTCTGGTCTGAGGTGCTAGGGGACGTCAGTGGTTGGACTGGTGGACTACTTCAGTGAAGAGTAGACGACGTCTGGCTCTGGTTTAAAGTCTGAACACAAACACACACAGTTCAAACAACAGGAAACATGATTACAAGCTTTGTAGTTCAATCAAGACCTTCTGTCTCCACCTCTGCATCACACAGTCCCAAATCAGACCAGAGTTTAGAGAGAACCACCTCATAGTTATATAGCTTGCATAGTTTCCACGGTTTAACTGCTTCATAACACACTGAAACAAATCAGAAAACCTAAATCTGAGACCCACTGATCTGTAGCAATTAGCTGATCATGTGCATTAAATTACATTAAAAGGCCACATTATTGCTGCTTTCAGTCTCTCTCTCTTTCTCGCTGCAGTATTCCCTGGGTGAGATAGAGGTGAGAGCTTCAGACAGTAATGGTCAGTAGTGGTGTAACAATGAAAGGAGACGTGGGTGTTTAAAGTTTGACCAAGTCACTTGTAAACAGAAAATCACAGAGGGCCTAAAATTGAACCCTGTGGTACACCACAGGTAACGTGAGCTAAAGATGGTAAGATATTATTTATGATGACCACAATAGTTCTTTGTAAGAGATGTGAATCGCAACAACCAACTGCAATGTTCCTGATTTCAACTAATTTTTTTTTTTAACAAATCAATAATCACACGACTAAAACAACATTGACAACATCTGCACAGACAGCATGTTGCCACGAAGCTGGTGAAGAACCAGAGAATCATGTTAAAGTGATGTTGAGTCTGGACAGACCCCAGCCCAGCAGCCAGAGCCTGATCTTTAACAGGTAATCAAGGCAGTAATGAGCTGGCAGGCTTGTAGGTTTATAGCCTCCATTTATATCTGTCACTTTGAAGTCTCTTTGTTGATTCTCAACTTGTGTTGTCAGTCTTGTGTTGATATGTATACACAAACAGAAAGATTACTTGTGTGTTCTGTAGGCTCAGATTTATGTAGGTAGATAGTAGTATTAGCTGACAAAGATGTGACAGTACAACTCATACTTATGTTACGGAGGAAGACTACAGTAATTTAAGAATTTTTGGTGTGATGGCTATTTCTCCATAACTGATGGTTTCTGTTCTCACTGCAACAGCTGGATCACTCCCTGCACAATTAAACACATAGAAATAATTGCATGTACAATGTTTAGAGTACTGTTTTATTTGTCTTAATGCATGCTCAATCATCCACGTAAGTAAATCCGAAAAGGTTGATTCTGTTCTGATATTTTGTATATTAATACACACGGGGTGATCGTGGCTCAAGAGTTGGGAGTTTGCCTTTTAATCAGAAGGTTGCCGGTTTGAGCCCCGGCTTGGTCGTTGTGTCCTTGGGCAAGACACTTCACTCGTTGCCTACTGGTGGTGGTGGTGGTCAGAGGGCCTGGTGGTGCCAGTGTTCTGTCAGTGGGCCCCAGGATGGCTGTGGCTACAATGTAGCTTGCCGTCACCAGTGTGTGAATGGGTGGATGACTGGATGTGTAAAGCGCTTTGGGCTCCTTAGGGACTAGTAAAGCGCTATAAAAATACAGGCCATTTAATTATCAAAGAACTGACCTCCCAGCTCATTGTTCATTCATTTGGCAAGCTTCAATCATTTTGCAAATGTACTGTTTATACGATTGAAACCTGCTGCTACGGCCCTTAGCCTAGGAGAAAGTGAGAAAGCCTTTTTCTCTTCGAGCAAATCTAAGAGTGCCAGGACTCACTGACAATTGGCTAGCTGGAGACCCGTGCCAGCCCTCCTGTATGCAGATTGAAATTTGTCAACCCACATAGATGGTTGGCTGCCTGGGGATCCTGTGGTCCTACGTGTAGCAATGAGTGGCTTATTGTGCTCACCTGTGGCTACAGAAGGCTGGAGATCCTTCACTCTGGGGGCTGCTGCTTAGGACTGAACATGCAGTTTGTCCCTTTTGCCTCTCTCTCTTTGAACTTTGCTCACCAAACTCTGTTCATAGTTTTCAAGTTTGCTTGTTAATCTCTGTCTATGGTTGAACTTAACTGGAGTAGAGTTACAGCATGTGAGGTTAGCTTTAGTTTTTCACTCACATGTGTGTTAGTTAATTGTGTGCTGATTATTTGCCAAGTGGTCGGCAGAACGTGGCCGTGTCGGTTTTCTGTTTGAATTTTTCAATAAAAGCTTTATTTCACTTAGTTTTATGTGTGAGGGCTTATGTATGTTATCCCTCCCTGTCCCCTAACAGAGGGGGTCATAACACCTCTGAGACAGAAGCTGAGACTGAAGAAGTCACTTGGATGAGGGAAGAAATGTTTCTCCCACTGAAAGCACTAAATCCAGAAAAAGAAAAAAACGTTTTGGTAGTATATTTTTTTATTGTTACACTATAGCTCTTGCAGGGCATTTTTATTTTGGTTTAATCAGATATTAAGCAGTAACCTTTATACACAGATGTGGGTTTTCAGTCTTTTTCCACTTCTTACCACCTCTGCTGAAAAACGTTTGACCTGAAAGAGCTGGTGGGTGTTTCTGTGAACATGGGAGGCAGACGACCACAAAGCTGCCATCTTCTTCTAATGCAGACTGAGACGCTTCACCACAGAGCACAACACATGTTGTTCTCACAACATGAACACTTCTGTTAGCCAAACCAGGACACACTGTGGTAAGAGGTCTCATCACCCTCAGTCTACAGTTAACTGGTATCAACAACAGGAAGTTGCTTTGGGGGTTTCATGTGCAGAAAGAAGTCAAAAAATTCATTGTATTAAAGTAGGTTAAGTTTGATTATTTTGTTTGCTTAGACATCTCCTAATCCCAACTAATTATTTCTGTTTACAACTTGTTTGCTAAATCCCAATAAACAATGCTGTGAGATTTAACACTCAGTTATGGCAATCATCAAAAATTACAACACATTTGGCAAGGCAAGGTGGACCTGAGGCTGAGACTACACAATTAGTTATGGCCAAATGTGGTCCACAGACCTGTAGATCTGCCAAATTTAAACCAGTCTGAGATATGCTGTTCCTCATAGAACATCACTGAAGGTTGAATTGATGGTAAATGGCCTGCATTTGTATAGCGCTTTTCTAGTCCATAGGACCCCAAAGCGCTTTACTCTACATTCAGTCATTCACCCATTCACACACACACACACATCGGCGATGGCAAGCTACATTGTAGCCACAGCTGCCCTGGGGCGCACTGACAGAGGCGAGGCTGCCGGACACTGGCGCCACCGGGCCCTCTGACCACCTCCAGTAGGCAAACATGGGGTTAGTATCTTGCCCAAGGATATTTGGCATGCAGCCAGGAGGCAGCCTGGGATCGAACCACTGACCTTCTGATTAGTGGCTGACCTGCTCTGCCACCTGAGCTACAGCCACCCAATTGGTGAACATGATCCTTCATGATCATTATGACATGCTGTAATCAGTTTGATCAATCGGCATCATTCTGGCACAAGCACTCAATACAGAATTTTGAAAAAGTAGAATCAATCAAACAAATCACTCACACACACACACACACACATGTGGACAGAGATCTCCGCTGTTGTTCCCGGGATCTGCTGGAGCCACTCGCCTAGCTTGGGAGTCACTGTACCTGGTGCTCTGATTACCACGGGGACCACCGTCACCTTCACCCTCCACATCCTCTCGAGCTCTTCTCTGAGCCCTTGGTATTTCTCCAGCTTCTCGTGTTCCTTCTTCCTGATATTGCTGTCATTCGGAACCGCTACATCGATCACTACGGCCGTCTTCTTCTGTTTGTCTACCACCACTATGTCCGGTTGGTTAGCCACCACCATTTTGTCCGTCTGTATCTGGAATCTGTATCACAGGATCTTAGCTCGGTCATTCTCCACCACCCTTGGGGGCATCTCCCATTTTGACCTCGGGACTTCCAGGTTATACTCGGCACAGATGTTCCTGTACACTATGCCGGCCACTTGGTTATGGCGTTCCATGTATGCCTTGCCTGCTAGCATCTTGCACCCCTGCTGTTATATGCTGGATTGTTCCAGTGGTGTCTTTACACAGCCTGCACCTGGGGTCTTGCCTGGTGTGATAGACCCCAGCCTCTATGGATCTTGTGCTACCATGATTAGTGCCTCTGTGCTGTCTTTCAGTCCAGTCACTGGTAGGATTTCTGGATATCAGCCACCTCCTCTATCTGCCGGTGGTACATAGCGTGCAGGGGCCTGTCCTTCCATGATGGTTCCTCGTCTCCCTCCTCTTTCTTGGGTTTCTGCTGCCTGAGGTATTCACTGAGCACGTGGTCAGTTGGGGCCATCTTCCTTTTCTGTTGTGCACCTTTCTCTTGTTTTGGTATATTTTTCTCTTAATTGTGTATATTTGTCCTGTTTATTATTTATTCCTGCTGTCTTAATTCTTATATTTTATTCCTGCACAGTTTTTGTGGCACACCAATAATTTTACTGTACATGTACAATAACCATCAAGGGATAATATTCTTCTTCTGTTTTAGTCTATAATTTCTCAAATTCTGATGACTTTTTAAAAGCAACCAGTGAACTCTAATTACCAATAGATATCATAGTATTCCCATCAGCCTCATGCTTATTGGGAAATGTCAGCATGCTACATACATAGTAAATATAATTAATAGACCTACTAACCCAGATGTTAGTACAATGAAAAGAATGTAGGAATTGTGAAAGGCGATGAAAATGACAAGCTGCACATCTCTGCAGAAGATGGTAGTAAAGACTGATAAGAACAGTTTTTTGTTTTGTTTATCTTGGCCCTCCATCCACACTGAGACAGCGTTTTCGGTCAAGGCATTTTGAAAATGCTCTCCAAGTGGATACATTTGAAAACACTATTTTCACGTCACAGTGTGGACAGTGTAACCACAGGCTTTCGTAAAAAAATGGCTCATTTTAGTCATATCATGCAGTCATGTGACCGATTAAACTGAGATATAGGAGGGCATTATACAGCAGTTGTTTTGTTTGCTCTCAATTTTGACAGCCCTGTTAAAGCTTAATATCAGTTTTAATATCCATTTCCAAATGTATCAGGATTAGTGTAGATGTAGCCTAAATGGGGTGGTGAAATCTTCATTCTGTCACCTCAGACGTCTGTCAAAGGTTAAACCTTTCCAGTCGGGACACTATCATCCATGCTTTGATAACCTCATGCTTGAATTAATGCAACTCTCTTTTAATAGGGCCTGGCCTCACTCTAGTCAGCTGAGCAGCTGTCACTGTCAGTGCCTAAATCTAAATGAAGAGTGAGCATTTTAAACTATAGCCGTGAAGCTTTGGAATGATCTTCCTCTTCACTTCAGGCAATCTACTTCAGTGGTGGTCGTTAAATCTAGGTTAAAAACATTTTTATTCACTGGCTTTTGAACCAATGGGTAACTGATACTGTTACTTTGTTGTTATTTTTTATTGTGTTTATTGTTCCTATTGTACTTCTTATATGTCTGCTGTACAGCAGTTTTGTTGACCTTGTATTGTTTTTAAAGTGCTATATAAATAAATTATGGTATGGCAGTTGTAAACAAAGGATCATGTCTGTAAAGAAAGGGCATTTTGGAAGAAAAGCAGCTTTACCTCTCATATTTGAACTTTTTTGCTTCGTTTTGATGATGATTTGTCCATAAGTGACATCTTCTGTTCTGACTGCTGAGTGGATTACAGCACTCTCTACAGAATAAAACAAATAAGGAAGACATCACTGTAGGTCATACAGTTGATAGCAGAGCTGATTGTAAAGACAGCTCTGTTGTTACAGAAATGTCTACACAAAAAGCATTTTGATCATTAGTAGCGGACAATAGCATTTACATAGAAAACATGACTACTTTTCACAATGATGCTTGCATTGGATCAACATATCAGAAACTCACAAACTATATAAAAGTTAAGTTTTTAAAAGTTGCATTTGGAATTTAAATAGAGACACTTAGATAAATAGAATTGAGTTTAACTGTGGTTTCACACCTGCAACTTTTTCAAAAATCTGAGACAGGATGTTGGACGACTGCAGAGCTGTTAGCTTCTGTTAACCACAGACCACAAACACAGTCGAACACACAATGAGCAACATTAAACACATGACAAAAAACTACACTGGATTAAGATGATAACGTTTACACATTCTGGACAAAAGAAGTAAAACAAAAAAAGTCTATTAAAAGTGAGAAGCATAAAGTTTAACCCTGAAAAATAAATAAATAGTACTGGCAGGAGGTGATAGTTTCCGATCTTATCCATGACCTTGTTTCAGTCTTTTCCTGTTCATGAGTATTTCTTCGCACTAACATGAGGGTTTATACTCATGTTAGTGCATGTTTGACCATTCTGATAGGTCAAAGAAGATGTACATTCTTCCATGTCGGTGGCCTATCTGTCTGGAAAACCTCATCTTACCTGCCAACTTCCTCAGAAGTTACCTTATAGCTTCACTGTCTGGCTCAAGAGTATTGAGCATCACAACGAGAGGCCTGATTCATAAAGCAAATACTCCAGTATCTCCCCATCAAATGTCTGATAAATCTATCTCATCATCAATCGTCATGAAAGCTAGCTCATGCAGCTGGCAATATCTCTGTGATGAGTTTGGTCCAGGGTCCAGCATGACACACGTTAGTTTGTCATGACAAAATACATCATATTTTGGCATGACAAGTGAGAAGTGAGTGTCTTGCTAAACTATAAAGACAGGAACTTGCAACAGGTCGTATCTCAAATGACCACTTAAAGATGCAAAGTCTTACTCTTTAATAGAACAGGACAATCTGGTTTCTAAAGCTGTAATGGAAATTATAACGTCGAGGCTGCTTCCTCCCATCTCATGGTACACAAGTGCACACAGAATCGTATCAGACCTAATAAGGATAAGATATTTTATCCACATACAAATGATTACATATTTCTAAGCATAAACAACAATATAAAAAAAAATATCAATCCTGACAGGCACGTGGGTGTATTTGGCTGAGTGCTTCTGCCTGAGAGAAGATCGCCTGCATATTGAAAAGCTTCTTCGGATTCTAGGAAAAGATACGACCTCCAGCTTGAAGGACTAATAATGTATAGTGGTAGCAGGAAGCACTGCATACAGGCTCACTCTTGTAAAATGAGTCTTCCTGGCAAGAATGTGATTGAACTCGGTAGTGATTGTCAATGGAACCCTCTGTTGATAAACTCCCCTTTTCATTAGCCAGTCATGCCTAATGTGATGCTTCTAAGCAGGCCTATGAGTCAGTTGTATCCCTAAAAACTGTCTATGGCCAAAATAAAGTCATCTATCCCTTGCCTGGAGCTTTGCACTGCTGTGACAGGGGCACAGCTAGATGAAGATCAAGACCTGACAGACCCATATGCATGGAGGTATGTTAATTCAGCCAGAAACAACAATGATGAAAGAACATTTATTGCTCACAAAGGAAAAGGGAGCTACAGAAAGCAATTACTGAGTGATCTGCCAGTTTGCAACAGATCCTTACCAAACAGAAGATTTACTTTAAATTTAACACACCTAGTGCCCCACACTTTGGTAGTTTGTGGGAAGGGAAAGTTACTCTATTAAGACAATGCTCTATGTAACTGTTGGTATCCAACCTGTGGCTGAAGATGTTCTTAGGAATCTGTTGATTGAACTGGAGGGCATGCTAAATTCAAAGCCATCAAGCTATGTATCCTCCAGCGTTTCTTATCTTGATCCAGGGACCCCCAGCCATTTGCTAATGGGGTAGCCAGGTGGATTACTGCCACAGGTTGTTAACCAGAGACTGAACTCAAACCTGAGAGCATTTCAAATATTCAAATGTACTTTATACATTTGAGGGCAGCTGTTAGAAAGTTTTCAAATTTTTATTTTGTTGTGTTTGGAATTTCATAGGATTCCTTATATGTGCTTTCAGTGATGAACCACCTGCTGGACTGGAAAGCAAATTAATACGCCTCACTGGCAGAATGGGTGGGGTAGTTGGAGTGTGGCAACCAAGCAAAAAGTCCAGTGCATCTGGTATTGTGCATTGTTTTACTACCAGTGAATAATTCCCAGTAGGGCCACGTATACACCTACATCTACCTGCTTACAAGCTTACAAGATGACCGACACTGAGGCAAGCATCAACCAGCAATCAGTGCAAAACACAGTTTATAAAACTACAAAAATATTTCCTCTGTTTGAAAGGCTGTTTTTCACTGTTAAATGTTGCTGTACATTTTTAACTCTACCATCAAAGACATGTAATCAAAATTAAAAGTGTAGATTACTCAGCAAACAAAAACCCCAATTGTAAATTTCAGAATTCCGAGTCTCACCTTCAGGTTTCCTGTGAACACATCGTTTCACCAGAAGAACCAGTAACACCAGTAGAACCACAACACAGACTGATCCAACACATGACAACACAGGGACAAGATAAGAACCAGGGTTAGAGGTTAGAGGTGGAGGTGTGGATGTAGGTGGAGGTGTGGTGGTGTGTTTGTCTAAAATAAAGCAAACACAGTCATTAAGTTGTCGTCACATTGTGAATGTTGAAAGCTGCAGAAACACAGACAGGTGAGTGTGTCACCTGTGACAGTGATCCAGCTGGATGGAGACTCTCCATGACCGCTGATGTCACACTTGTAGAGGCCTTCATCAGACCTGGAAACATGCTGGATGGTCATGTGACCTGTAGGCTGCTTCCTGATGAGGGAGCCATCTTTATAGAAAGCAGCTGGGAGGTTGGAGGGAGTGGTCTCTGTTTTACAGAGCAGAGTGACGTCATCTCCCTCCATCACAGGGAGGACAGGACTCTGCAGGATCACTGATCCACCTCAACACAGAGACAAACTACAGCATTTCATCCATTTACACACAGCTTCATCAACACTAACTCCACACACTCAGCTTACCAGTGACTGTCAGGTTAACCATGTTACTGATGGGACCCTCTCTGGACTCACACCAGTAAACTCCACTGTCAGATGTGAGAATGTAGCTGATACTACAAGAAGAATTAGCTGAATTTGTCGGTTTTCCCCATTCTGCTCCACACTGGGTCCTCTGCAGGTTGGTTGCATTTCTCCTCAGAGTCCATCCAGCAGAGCTGTCGTCCTCCTCACAGCTCAGAGACACAAAGTCTCCTTTAAAGAACTGAGAGCTGCTGGGACTCACAGTCAGACGAGCTGTGAGGGTTAAAATGAAAAATGATGATCTGTTAGACTTTTGTCCAACCAGTGATGTGATTTTTTTTTTTTTTTTTTTTTTTATTTCATCAGCTTTACATCTGATATTGATTCTGTAAACATGAAAGTGTTGAATCTGATTAAAACATTAGCAGGATGCACTTTTACATCTGAGATTCATTGTGAAACATGAACCCAATCAGGTCATATCAGTGAGCATTAATCATTTAAACTGTGACCGAAGAAGGTTACTGACCTTGGTTTGTTGAGCAGCTCAGCAGTGAGATCAGAACTAAAGAGAAATGACACTCAGGTTGATTTGAGGTGAACATAAAGAACAACTCCACACAAACAGCTGACAAACACACAAACTCATCTCTCTGATTTATCTGCTGATTCTCAATTTGATGCAACATGCTTCAATAAAAAATGGAAAAACAGTCTATATATTCTCCTAATCATTGAGCCATTAGGGAAAGAAGGGACCAGCTGGTGACTTGAAGTCTGAAGCATTTGAGTGGCCGGTAATATTACAAAAACACTAATCAGAAGTTAACCTAACCTAAGTCTTTGGACTGTGGGAGGAAACCTACACATACACTAACCACCACCTCTGTGTGTCAGGATGAGGTCGTGGACGAAAGAAGGAGGACCCAAACGCTGGACTCACAGGTAGGTGAAGATTGGCGTTTTATTGTCAACGGAGTGAACAAACAGAACAGAAGTAGGAAACGGCTGGCCGGCTGGACGACTGACTGAATGGATGAATGAAAGACTGACTGACAACTGACCGGCTGACCTGACGGAACTGAACAGAGGACAACCTAACGGCGGCGAGAACCACATCACAATAACATCAATGACAAGACATTGGACTGGTTGAACTGAGGGACATAAATACACAGGCTGAGTGATGAGAGATTAGAACCTGGTGAGTACACAGCTGAACATAATGACCTAATGATAAACGGGAAGAGGACGGAACATAATGCACATGGACCAAGGCTAACACAATAAAACAGGAGGTGAAGCAGACAGAATATAAACAGTGAACATGAACTAAGAATACTGGGTCAAAGACCCAGAAACCCTGACACTGTGACATTTCTGCTGTAGATATAAATTGTAAATGACTCTATTTTATATTTTTTAACACTTCTCACCACATCAACACTTTTCTGCAAAGACTGTACTGACGTTAAAGTGGCCACAAACTTTAGACTCTTCTTCACAAGTTTTATTTGAAATTGAGCTTCTAGAGTTATTTTAATGATTTACATCTATTTGCACTGACTACACTGTGATTATATAGAAATTTCCCACTGCATTCAATTAACCCAGTGAAGTCATGTGTCCACTGTGCAGCTGTGTTGATATAATGAGTGAATGATTTGATCTTTTCACTGCCTGCTGTGTTTCCTCGACTCCTGAGCAAAGATAAAGAGTCAGTTCAGACCTGCAGTTGGTCCTCGTGGTGTTTTGAACTTGAATTCAGCCTGATTTGTTTTTCATGTCTTCTCCTCCATCATCAGTTATCAGGAGAGCAGACAGTCAAAGTACAAGAATTCAAACAAACACAGAGATTCTACTTACAGAGCAGACACAGCACAGATGTTTCCTTCATCGTCCTTCTCACTCATTTGAGCTTTTTTTCATTTCTCTCACTGACACCAAGCAAAGCCCGCCCTCTTCCTCTGAGCACCAGCTTTCTATTGGTTCAAACACAGTGGGTAACTAAATTCTTATAAAAATGCAAGATATAAACACAAAGATGGAAAGAAATTTCAGAAACAAGTTCTATGTCCTCTCCTCTCAGTGATCTGTAGTTTGGTTGATGAACAAATCCATGTCCATGTAGTGGACGTCCCCCTCAGTGAGAGAGGCAGATATGAGCTGAAACACAGGAATCGAACCAGGGACGCTGCTGTTATGGAGCTGAACTGGAACCATTCAGACACTGAGGCCCTCTGAACACATTTTAATTACAGCTGTGCAGAGACACACTGATGACTGACTGGAACACTATGATTCACATTTTACATGAACACCATCCTCACACATGTTTATATGTGGCCACTAGAGGGAGATGTTGGACTTTAAACACTAACATGGATACAAGCAGATCATCAAATTGAGGTTTCAACACAACTGAGTTTGATGCTCTTTGATGTTTGCACAAGTACACGAGCCTTAATATACAAGGAAAAATGTCTTCTGAAACATCTGTTGGGTTTTCTTTGTCAAACTCTTCTAAACTCATATTAAAAACAAATATGTTGGACAGAATCAACCTTTTGGGATTTACTTATCTGGATGATTGAGCATGCACACACACTGCCATGTCTATGTTATGTTGTGTACTGGTAAAGGTAGCCTGACTCAATTTAGATCCAGTTGAACTTTGAAGTCATATTGTGAGCTGCAAACCTCCAGGTTTAACTTTAAAAGGCAACTTTTGGGGTATAAATATAGAAGAGTCTGAAAGAGGTGTGGCCACAGCTGAAAAGCCCAAACCATGGAGAAAGGAGGACTCTGTAAACTACTTGGTTTTTTGTATCATTTCTGATGACAATGTTAAAAAGGAGTTAAAAACGTTTTTGTTTTATGTTTTATGTTTTTGTTTTGGCTTTACATTATGATTTTTTGATTTGATTTATTTTTACTCAATCCTCACTGCGCACCATGACAGAACAGTTACCTGTTCTGTCATGGTGCGCAGTCCTCGCCAGTTGACTGACATGTCTATCCCTAAATGTTTTCTTTTGCATTTGATTTTTGTTGCATTTGATATTTGTTAAGCTGTATGTCTGGATTTTGTTCCTTTGCGCCTTCTGGTGGTGAACTGTGTAGGGTACAGCATTGCTGTTTGGGTCTCCACCCAGCCACTTTTCTTTTGCTAGCGCACATGGTGTCTGCATGCTGCAGCTCACAGGTAGCTCCACACATGGAGAAAATATCGTTTAAAGAGTGGAAATAATTGACAAAGAAGATGGAAGATAAGGCAATAAGGCAATAAAGGACTATTTAGCACCTCCTGGATGTCAGCTCATGAGGTTTGTGTATTTTAAATGTTTATTTTCTGTAATTAAGGATTTTTGATTGATTGACACTACGTACAAGAGCGCATTTTGATGTGATGTTTTTGTTTTATTGTTTTGTCCGTGAGCAGTTCTCACGGGTTGCCAAGACCAGAATAAACCCCGTTTTATAACTACATCGTGCGTACATCAATCCTTGAGGGTGCTACAGTGAGAACTCCGCTCTGCACGGGTAGATGAAGGACGCAGCCCCGCAGGAAAGTCAGGTGCCCCAAAAATAAGTGTTGCCTCAGTTAAAGGACTCAATATAAGTAACCATAAGAAAGAGAAATAAAAAGGAAAAGGACTGTAAAAATAATTAAGATAAGTTTCCTTTTATAAATGAACAAAGGACTGGAATATTTCTTCTTTTTTCTTTCTTTCTCATTGTTTACATTTCTGCTGTTTAAGTGACTGATATTCATACAGTGTTAAGTTAATGTTGTGATGAGTAACCTGTGCATTGTGCATATGGTGGGCTTCAGCAGTTGCTGTAAGAAACAGTATTACTGGCTTGGACAAGATATGTAATGTGACTTAAGTATACACGTTAAGTGATGTTTAAGGAGTAATAGTAATTACTGTGCTTTAAAGTTGTAACACTAAACGTAGATTAATATTAATTTGCTCCTCAACTACCAAATCAAATTTAAACTGCTGCTGCACCTTTACATTAAGGCTAAGTAAGATACACAAAAAACCCAAACCCCTCCAACAATGGCAGAGTTTGAGGCTAATCCAGAAGTCAGTGAAAAGGGTGATGTGGAACAACTTTCTGCAGATGAGCAACTACAAGCAGTTGAAGGCACAGCTGATGATGTTTCTACTACCTCACAAAGAGCACGACAGAGCCAACGAGTCCGTACATTGACGAAAAAGGGCAAAGAACTGTACGGTGAGCACATAAAGAGGGCTGCACATCGTTTCAGTGTGCGCTATGAGAAGTGGAAGGTTGTCATTAAGGATGCCAAAGGAGCTATAGATGGTCAGTGCTCAACGGATCTGCTACAAGAACATGTTTCCAAGGTTTTGAGTGATTCTAAGGATGTGAATGCAGCCTATGATGACTTGAGACGTATTGAATCTCCAGATAGTGACACAAGACGAAGGATGGATACGTGTGAAGCCATAGCAAAGGCAATTATCGAATCTGTAAGAAAGTGTCCAAGCCCAAGTAGTGCGGAGGTTCAAAGAGATGAAGAACTTTGGAAGGACACTGAGTCTTCATCTAAATCCGTGGCCTCAGATGTGAAAAGTCAAAGGGATGAAAAATGGAAGGAGACTGAGTCTATGCCTAAGTTAGAAGCCTCAGACAGGATGAGTGTTAAGTCACACCACACTAAGCTCTCTTCTCATGCGAGGGTTTCCTCTAGACACTCCAGCCGGCTCTCGGCTAAAAGACAAGATGCAGCTGCTGAAGTTGCAGCAAATGAGGCTGCTCTCCAAGTTCTGCTTGAACAAGAAATCCATATGAAGGAAATTGAAAGGCAAGAAGCAGAAATAGCACAAAGACAAAAGGCTCTAGAAGCTAAGCGCAGAGAAGTAGAGCGACTTGAGACTGTAAAAAAGCTGAATGCAGCAAAGGCTCGACAGCGGGTGTATGAACAAAGTGAATGTTCAGATGAAGAAATATACAACCTACTTCACCACATATCTGATAAGAAAAATGAAGTCAAGTCTGAAAACAATGACCAGCATATGAAACGGTGTTTCTCGCCACGAAATGTGACACCGCACCGAGAGGTGAACACAGAAGATCTGGTCAAAGCATTTGCAGTGTCTCTTAATGCAAGTCGTCTTCCGGTACCAGAGCCAACAATATTCAGTGGCGACCCTATCAGATATAATGATTGGAAAATTTCCTTTCAGACTCTGATTGACAGGAAAAATATACCAACTGAAGAGAAGACTTATTATCTGAGGAAATATGTAAGTGGACCTGCAAGGAAGGCAATAGAAGGCTACTTCCCGCTTGGCATAGAGTCTGCATACTATGCAGCATGGACAGTTCTCGAAGAGAGGTATGGCAATCCCTTCCTCGTAGCAAAGGCCTTCAGAGACAAACTTGACGCATGGCCTAAGATAAGCTCTAAAGGCAGTATGGAACTTCTTTTTTTTTTTTTTTTTCTTTTTTTTTGGAATGTATGGAACTTCAAGCATTTGCGGACTTCCTTTGCTGCTGTAAGACAGCCATGTCACAAATGAAGTGAAGTGCTTGAAGTGCTCAATGACTGCAATGAAAACCAAAAAATGCTCGCAAAACTTCTAGATTGGCTTACTTCAAGGTGGAACAGAAAGGTTACAGAAGTGCAAGAAGAGACTCACACCTTTCCAAGCTTCAGCCAATTTGTAGATTTCATCTCACGGGAAGCCAAAATTGCCTGTAATACCATACCATCTCTCTTTGCTCTGAAGCCAAGAGAAACTGAAGGGGCAAAAACAACAAGGAACAGAGGCAATGGAGCAAAGGTGCTAGCAACTAACTCAAATGAAAGGACTGTTAGTGCTAGTTGTGTGTACTGTGAAAGGTCGGGTCACAGCCTATGTTGCGGCTACTCCAACCAATGGCCGCGGCAGGCTAAACATGAGGACACCTGATGACGCGCAACAATTCTATAAATCAGCACATGGGATCAACTGTCAAACACACGCACAGAATATTAAATCATTCAAATTGCGGTATGTTGCGATATGTTGCGATAGGTTGCGATATGTTGCGATATGTTGCGATATGTTGCGATATGTTGCGATATGTTGCGGTCAACAGAAAGTTTTTGCCTCGTGCTCACCCTACCTTCTGCTCATCACATCAGGTGCTGTGTACAAGTGAGTGCAACCACATTTACCTTATACCACACCCATGAGACACGCCCCACACCCATGCACCAATACAGTGAGTCTATTTAAACTAACCCACTTAGTCAGACGGAAACAACTCATATGGCTCCTACATACCGGCCCCTAATTATTTTAGAGCAATAATTACATCATACTTACCATGTAGGAGACATACTGATAAACATAATCAATCTTTTATCAAACATTCCAAGATACAATTTCAATTCCAAATAAATAAATATACATTAATGCAAATAGATATTTGAAAAAAGTCAATTTTCATGACTCTTCTGTTTCCTGTAGAAGACACACTTTAGTGATTGGCCTGTCCAAACAACCAGTCTTTGTCTTAACACGAACCCGACGTACAAGTCCTTTACTGTCAGAAATTGCTTCCACAATCCTTCCAGTCATCCAAGAGTTACGAGGCGCAGAATCATCGACAACGATAACCACATCCCCCGGAATGAAGTTCCGTCCGATTCTCTGCCACTTCTGACGCTCTTGAAGCTGGGGCAGGTACTCCTTGACCCAGCGCTTCCAGAACAGGTCAGACATGTACTGTACTTGCCTCCATCGACGTCGTCCATACACGTCCCCCTTCTGAAACACTCCTGGTGGTATCAATGGCTTGGTCTTAAGCAACAACAGATGGTTAGGAGTCAAGGCCTCCAAATCATTAGGATCAGTAGAGGCTTTAGTTATTGGTCTACTGTTCACAATAGCCTCTGCCTCACAAAGAACTGTACAAAGGCCTTCTTCGTCCAAATTATGCACTTTCAAAATGGAATTTAACACCTTCCTAACAGACCTTATGAGACGTTCCCAAACACCGCCATGATGGGAACCAGCAGGAGGATTAAAAATCTATTTTATGCCCTTTTGCAGCAGCATCTCCTGAATCTGTGCCTGATTCCATCCTTCCACTGCCTCTTTCAACGTCACCCGGTTTGCTACAAACACTTTAAACCTTGAGGTTTCATTGCTGATATACCTTAACACCGAGGTACTATCAGTCCAGAATACTGACTCCTGCAAATGCATTTGCAGCTCTTTTTTCCACATCTTATCCATTCTACTCGCAACTAAGGCAGCTGTCAATTCCATGCGAGGAATGGAAGTTTGTTTCAATGGAGCCACTCTTGCTTTACCCATTATAAACGCACAATGCACTTGATTCTGGGTACTGCGCAACAGCAGATAAGTGACTGTGCCATAACCCTCCTCGCTTGCATCTGCGAAGTGATGTAACTGAGCAGAAGCAACGTCTGCAAAATCAGAAGGTTTAAGGCACCGGTCGACCTTAAAATCTGCAAGAAGGCAAAGATCATTTAGCCATACTGTCCATTCTTGTTCAACAGTAACTGGCAACACATTATCCCAACCCCAATGACTTCTGCACAGTTTCTGAAAGATCAACTTAGCAGGCAGCACCACAGGTGCCAAAAACCCTAATGGATCGTAGATCGAGCTCACAAGGGACAATATCCCTCTCCTTGTGGGAGGTTTGGTTTTCAGTGTGATCTTAAACTTAAATGCATCTGATTGGATACACCACTGTACACCCAGTACTCTCTCTACCGGTAACACATCACTATCCAAATCCAGATCCTTCATCTCCTTGGATCGCTCCTGCTGAGGTATGGCAGCAAGCACTGCTCTTCTGTTGCTAACCCACTTTGTGAGCTTAAAGCCTCCTTTAGCACAAAGAGCAACAAGTTCCTGATAGAGCCTCACTGCCTCCTCTTCAGAACCAACAGAGATAAGGCAATCATCCACATAGAAGCTATGTAAAACATTGTTGACAACCTCTAGTCTGAAATGATCTCTGTTGTCCTCTGCACATTTCCTCAAGGCAAAATTCGCACAACTTGGGGATGAAGTAGCTCCGAAGAGATGTACTTTCATTCTATATTCCACCAGATCCTGACTATGATCTCCGTCTGGCCACCACAGAAACCTTAACAGATCTAAGTCATCTCTTTGTACTCTGACCTAATAAAACATGGATTCAATATCTGCCATGAGCACCACATGTTCTTTTCGGAATCTGGTTATGACCCCAACTAGCAAGCTAGTGAGAACTGGGCCTTCCAGAAGTTGTCCATTCAGAGACACTCCCTGAAACGAAGCACCACAATCAAAGACAACTCGCAACTTCTTCTTCTGTGGGTGATACACCCCATGATGTGGAATATACCATAATCCTCCATCACAGCGATCGAACTCTTCAACAGGCACCTTC
Source organism: Aulonocara sp. 'chitande type north' Nkhata Bay (assembly GCF_057382095.1). Classification (NCBI taxonomy): domain Eukaryota; kingdom Metazoa; phylum Chordata; class Actinopteri; order Cichliformes; family Cichlidae; genus Aulonocara; species Aulonocara sp. 'chitande type north' Nkhata Bay. Next base: position 15,901,734 of record NC_141346.1, read on the forward strand.
TCTGCATACCCTTTAGAAATGATTTCAGTCATAAAACTGGTGTATTCGTCATGAAATGAACCATTCCTAATAAACTTTCGTTTAAGGCTCAGAGCTCGCTGTTCTACAGCCTTCCTATTATTTGGCATGTTTACCTGATTGCATCTAAAAAGCAAACCAATGGTGTAATGACCATCAACCAACTTAGCAGAATCCATCACTGACTTCATAAACTGCTGGTCTTCTCTAGACAAAGCCAACTGCTCATCTTGAATACATTCTGGAAAGTCAGTCTTCATTTGACGTTCCCACAGTTCATCCAATCTTGCCACGGAAATCCTGTTAACACTCACATCAAAAATGTCAGTATTACAATCCTCTCTGAGAGGACCATTCACCGTCCAACCCAGCATAGTTTTTACTGCATAGGGACCTTCATCCTGACTTCTAACAACCTCCCATGGCTCTAAAGCCTTGGGCACATTGGTCCCGATCAACAGGTCTACCCCGGAATTTATCTCCAGTACATTAATATGGCGCAAATGTGGCCATTTGTCGAGATCTTCCTGTCGGGGAATATTACGTTGATGAACAGGCATGCTTTTCTGAGTAAATAAGTCAGGCAAGTCACAGTAGGGATCTAAATCCAAACCAGCTACTTCCAAATCTGAAACCACATAACTACTGACCATTTTCTCCTGACCCATTGTCCGCAAAAGAATGCCAGTTTTCCTTCCTGAAAGATTCAGCCTATTCATGAGTGCTTCCGTACAAAATGAAGCTGAACTCCAAGGATCTAGAAAGGCATAGGTTACCAATGACTGAGTACCTTTCTTAGACTTCACTCTAACTGGTATTACGGACAGAGCACTATTTTGCTCACCGGCCCCAGTAACACCACTGCTTTGCACAGCACAAGAAGGACCTTCATCTGATGGTTCTCTCCCTCCTATAGTTTGCACTGCGACACTTTCCCTCCGCTTGGAGTGAATATGTAAGAGTGTGGGGTGTTTCTGATTACAAACTTTACACAAGAGACGTTTCCTACAGTCTCTGCTTCTGTGCCCAATGCGCAGACAACCATAACACACGCCATTCTCTTTCAAAAAAGATAATCTTTCACAGTGTAACTTTCTTTCAAATGAAGGACACAACTCCAACATATGCCCTGCTCCACAAAACAAGCAGGCCTTGGTCACAACTGAACCATTTTCTCGCCTCAATGCTGGCTCAATCTTCCCTTCCACCTTGGCCACTGTAGTAGCAAAACGACTCCGCTTAGCCTTAGGGTAAAACTGAGGCTTACTATTCCTCGCATCTTTTCTGGTGGCTGTCGGAGGATCCTGTATATCTCCAAACAATGGATCACTTGCAATCTTAACTTGCCTTTCAACAAACTCAACAACATCGCAAAAAGACACTTTACGTTGAAATCTCTCCTGCAGATCGCAGGCAACATTTCTCCATTTATCCCTGAGCTTGTAAGGCAACTTTTTTATAACTGCTTGCGTATTAGCAGAGACATCCAACTCGTGCAAGGACTCAACGTCTCCCATTGCATTGCAACATTGCCTTAATAAAAACCCATATTCCTGCAAAGCCTTCACATCATCAGATTTTATAGATGGCCATTTACTGACCCTTTCAATGTAGGCAGCAGCAATTTTCAGCGAATTGCCAAAGTTCTCTTGGAGCAAAGATTTAGCTTTAGCATATCCATACTCAGCAGGCGTATACTGACAGCTTCTGACCATTTCTCTTGGATGGCCTCTAGTGTATTGCTCGAGAAAATATAAACAATCCTTAGCACTGTGAGCTTGACTCTCCACCATGTGCTCAAAAGCTCTCATAAATGTTTGATATTGCAAAGGATCGCCATCAAATAACTGTCTTGGTAACAAAAACAGAGACTGCTGCTCAGCTAATAAAGTTGTAATTTCATTTTGTTTCTTCAAAACTGTGACTAAATGATCATGACCCTCACCACCTTGCACTGTATGTGTGAGAGGTTTTGATTGTGCGTGAGACTGCGACATCATCTGAGTAGTTGAAACTGCACCTGGAAGTACTTGATGTAACTTCGTCTCTGACTTTTCCAATGAAACGACCTTGGGTTGAAAAGTATTTTTAACCTTGGGCCTTACATCCAATACCTGTGCTTGATGATCACTAGCATCCACACCCTGATATGGTTGTTCTGGTAACACAGGTTTGAACGTCGGAGCATTAGGATTTAAAACGGCTAAACGCCCCTGCTCTCGTTCTAAATACGAATTCATTCCATCAGATTTAACCTTAACAGCACTTGAGACTCGGGACATTTCAGAAGTTTTTAAAACATTCACCTTTGCTGTTGAGGCTGCTATTTCAGTTTCCAAGTCAAGCAGCTCCTTTCTTTTCTTAAGCTGTATTTCTTGTTCTTCCAAAGCATGCTTTTCTTTCAACAACCTCTGACGAACAAGAAGGGCAGCCATGTCAGCCTCTGCTGTTATGCGTGCTGACAAGGCAGATGAAACCATTGAGCCACTGAGTGATGATCTGCTTTTCCTACTTTTGTTTCCAACATTAGAGACGCTATCACTTGGATTAACATCATCTATCGCAGCACCTTTACTAACATTCCCGGCGATCTTAGAAGCACCAGAACCATTTCCAGCAGGTAATACATCAGAGGAATCAACACCAGGTGGATTTAAATGTGGCAAATCAAGCTCAGACACCTGATTTTTGCTCTGAGGGTTTCCCTTTGCATCATGAAGCCATTTCTTTATTTCTTCCATAAACTCAGTATTATGTGCTCGCACACTTATGAACCAAGCAGTTTGTTTTTCTTGCTCTTCTTGAGGAAGCAAAGGAAGCAAGGTTTCATGCAGATGAGTCACCTCATTAAGCAACACAGACAAATTCTCTAACTGAGCCTGAACAGTTGAAACATTATCCTCAGATTGCTTTAACTCTAATAATTTTTATGACCTTTTTAATTTTATTAATCTTAGTGTGACGTTCTGTTTGCAGCCTTTCAATCTGATTCTCCAAAGCCTTAGCAGTCGATTTCGGCTGTCTTTTCTTTCCATCCACATCACCACATTGTGTTAATTGGTGTGTCTCCATTTTTCTTTAAAATATTACAAAAAATCCAAACGCTGAACTGCACCTATGCCACCCAGCTTCATTCCAAAGCATCAACTTGATGACATTCACTTCATAAACCCTGGCCATACACAATTGACAGGAGCAATATCCCCCACTAACTGCCTATTAACCTAACTAACTTAACCTAGTCTTCCGTACATACTAGCGGTGGGTATTTATGTACCTCCATACCGTCAGCTGTGAGGAAGACAAACTGTCTTAAACACAAACTGCGGCGGTACTCCCAAGCCAATGGCTTCAGCCGCCTGATGCCCAAAAACTAGAAAGAAAATCAGTACAACGCCTTGTGCAGCTGTATTGCTAAAACCTAACAGGGGAACAAAACTCCTGAACAAAATGCGCTCGTGTAGCCAAAGGCTTAATCTAAAAGCGGGTGGTAAAAGGCAACAGCAAACTACAAAACTATCATCAATAAAACTCATCTATTTATAAATAATCCAATAAAACCTAAAAAGAGCCACTTTCTGTTGACAAGTTGTTGCGGCTACTCCAACCAATGGCCACGGCAGGCTAAACATGAGGACACCTGATGACGCGCAACAATTAACGCACAAAACACTTCTGTATCATTTGCTTCTTTATTTCCACATGCAAGTGTCCAAACTATAAATCAGCACATGGGATCAACTGTCAAACACATGCACAGAATATTAAATCATTCAAATTGCGGTATGTTGCGATATGTTGCGATATGTTGCGGTCAACAGAAAGTTTTTGCCTCGCGCTCACCCTACCTTCTGCTCATCACATCAGGTGCTGTGTACAAGTGAGTGCAACCACATTTACCTTATACCACACCCATGAGACACGCCCCACACCCATGCACCAATACAGTGAGTCTATTTAAACTAACCCACTTAGTCAGACGGAAACAACTCATGTGGCTCCTACAGCCTACTTAAGTGTAGAAGGTTCATAAATGAGAGACTAAAGTTTGTTCAAGACAAGAAGTTATGTTTTGGCTGTCTGAACTCTGGTCATCGCTCCAAGGATTGTGAAGGGAGAGAAACCTGTGACACATGTAATAAAAGACATCCAACATGTCTTCATGACAATCGCACGAAGGAAGACAGAACAAGGAGAAATCCACACAAGAACAGTGACAGGACGAGACAAACGAACTCAGATGTCTCACAAGACAACAGTGTCACACCAACAACAAGTGAAGCAACTTCTAACAGAGTCACGCAGAATGTTGACGACACTCACACATCTTCCATTATTCCAGTATGGGTGTCATCCAAAGGTGAGCCAGAGCATGAAATTCTTGTCTACGCGCTCCTTGATACACAGAGCGATACGACCTTTAATCTTGAAGAAACGGCACAAGCTCTGCATATCAAAGGTGAATCAACTCAGCTAAAGCTCACTACCATGTCTTCAAGAAACACAGTTGTGTCCTGTCGCAAGCTCTCAGGTCTACAAGTCAGAGGGTTCTACTCAAATAAGACCATTTCCCTACCAGTGACGTATGCCAGAGACTTTATTCCCGCAAACCGAGATCACATTCCATCGCCTGCAACAGCTAAGGCATGGTCTCATCTTGAATGCATTGCAAGTGAGATCGCTCCACTACAAAGCTGTGATGTTGGTCTGCTGATTGGGTACAACTGCCCCCAAGCACTTGTTCCTCGTGAGGTTGTGTCTGGAAAGGAAAATCAGCCGTTTGCGCAAAGAACTGATCTGGAATGGAGTATTCTGGGTTATGGCAATCCATGTCTCGATTATGGAGACGCCTTCGGAATAAGTCACCAAGTCATTGTGAAGGAAGTGGTGCCTGACATTAATCCCTCTTCAAATCTCACCAACAAGGTTCACTATGTCTACAGAACTCAAAAAAAGGAAATGATCTCTCCCACAGAGGTCCTAAAGATGTTGGAGTCTGACTTTGTTGAGAAAGCACCAGAAGACACAAAGGTCTCTCAAGAAGATCTCAAGTTTTTAACAAAGATGAAGGCCGGCATTAGGAACAAGGAGGATGGTCATTTTGAAATGCCACTCCCATTTAAGAGTGAAAGGCCGAACCTGCCAAACAACAAGGCATGTGCTATTCATCGCCTCAAATGTTTAGACGAAAGGCTCAAGAGTAACAAGCAGTACTACATGGACTATAAGAAATTCATGGATGAGATCCTAGCCCATGGAGATGCTGAAAAGGTCACAGAGCAAGACATTGAGAAGACACCAGTTTGGTACATCCCACACCATGGTGTGTATCATCCACAAAAACCCAGAAAGATTTGTGTTGTCTTTGATGCCTCTGCCAAGTTCCAAGGCGCTTCCTTAAATGGCCATCTCCTCACTGGTCCAGAGCTAACAAACACCTTGCTCGGAGTCTTGTGTCACTTCCGAAGAGGCCCAGTGGCTTTCATGTGTGACATCGAACTCATGTTCCACCAATTCCATGTGCATGCTTGTGACCAAGATTACCTACGGTTCTTATGGTGGGAGATCGGTGACCTTGAAACTCCATTCACTGTCTACCGGATGAAGGTACACCTATTTGGAGCAGCATCTTCTCCAGGTTGCGCCAACTATGCAACAGGGACATTGATGAGTACACAGACTCAGTCTGTGGATTTATCAGGAAATGCGTGGAAGATGTCGTCCCATCCAGAACAGTTAAATCCTTCCCAAATCAAAAACCCTGGATTAACGGAGATGTTCGCGCGGCACTGGCGGCACGGAACACCGCCTTTGCCTCCGCGAACACATCGGACTACAAACACGCACATTACCAACTCCGGAAGACGATCAAAGCAGCCAAACCTGAGTACAGGGACAGGGTGGAGCAACAGTTTGACAACCCTCGGAGTATGTGGCAGGGACTAAACACGATCGCAGACTTTAGAGGGAAACCCAGCACACCGCAGACCACGGCCTCTCTGTGTGAGGATCTAAACGTATTCTACGCTAGATTCGACACAGCGAACACCATGAGACCGGACAGTGTGCGCACCGCGGATGACGTCAGTGCACACACTGTGTCTGAGGAGGATGTGCGGAAGTGCTTCAGGAAGGTGAACGCGCGCAAAGCTACTGGTCCGGACGGGATTCCCGGCCGCGTCCTCAAGTCATGCGCGGCTCAGCTGGCTGGAGTGTTCACACACATCTTCAACCTTTCCCTCTCTCTGTCTGTAGTCCCAGCCTGCTTCAAAATGGCCACCATCGTCCCTGTACCCAAATCCTCCACCATCTCCTCATTGAACGACTGGCGACCTTGACCCCCATCCTGAGCAAATGCTTCGAGAAGCTGGTCAGGGACTTCATCCGCTCTGCACTACCAGACTCACTGGACCCTCTACAGTTCGCATACCGCCACAACAGGTCCACTGATGATGCCATAGCCCTGACATTACATACTGCCCTGTCACACCTGGAGAAGAGAGACACGTATGTGAGAATGCTGTTTGTAGATTACAGCTCAGCATTCAATACCATCGTTCCCTCGAAGCTGGACAGGAAACTGCAGGATCTAGGACTGAGCAGCTCCCTCTGCAGCTGGATCCTTAGCTTCCTGTCCGACAGACGCCAGGTGGTCAGACTGGGCAGCATCACCTCATCCCCCATCACACTGAACACTGGTGCTCCACAGGGGTGTGTACTGAGCCCTCTCCTGTACTCACTCTACACCTACGACTGCACAGCCACTAACAACTCCAACATCATTGTGAAGTTTGCGGATGACACTACAGTGGTGGGTCTTATCACCAACGGTGATGAGACGGCTTACAGGGAGGAGGTCAGCGCCCTGACCCACTGGTGTCAAGACAACCATCTCACCCTCAACGTCGCAAAGACAAAGGAGTTGATAGTGGACTTCCGGAGGTGCAGAGAAGTACACACCCCCATCACCATCAACGGCGCTGCTGTGGAGAGAGTGAGCAGCTTCCGTTTCCTTGGAGTACATCTGGCTGAGGATCTTACGTGGTCAGTACACATAAACAAAACAGTGAAGAAGGCGCAGCAGCGCCTCTTCTTTCTCAGGAGACTGAAAAGATTCGGCATGAGCCCCCGCATCCTCAGGACCTTCTATCACTGTGCCATTGAGAGCATCCTCACTGGATGCATCACCACCTGGTATGGCAACAGCACCGCCTACAACTGCAAAGCTCTCCAGCGAGTAGTGCGGTGCTCTGAACGGATAATTGGAGGTGAGCTTCCCTCCCTCCAAGACATCTACAGGAAGCGCTGCCTGAGGAAAGCGGGGAGGATCATCAAGTACTCCAGTCACCCCAGCCATAAACTGTTCAGACTGCTTCCATCAGGAAGGAGGTTCTGCAGCATCCGGTCCCGTACCAGCAGACTGAGAGACAGCTTCTTCCATCAGGCCATCAGACTGCTGAACATTTCATAGACACCTCAGCTTCACTACTAGAACTTCAACATTATGCACTACACACTGTATATAAATGCCACTTGTTTTGCACATATTCAACTCTGTATATTTTATATATTTTATTATTATTTTTTTTACTATTTAATTTGTAAAAATGTGTATACACACACACACACACACACACACACACACACACACACACACACACACACACACACGTAGGAAAATATTTAGTATACACATCCAGAAATGCATACACTATTATATATTGTACATATATTTATTAGTTTCAGATTAGCCATTCTTGTATTTTGCTCGTTTGTGTTGTTGTGTTTGCACATCTCTGTTGCTTGTGGGGCTCGCACACAAGAATTTCACTCGCATGTGCTGTGCCAGTGTGCCTGCACATGTGATGTGACAATAAAAAGTGATTTGATTTGATTTGATTTAATGTTTCTCCTAAGCTTTCAGACTTAACTAAATTAAATCACATCCCACTTCTAAAGAAAGTAGAAGGCGATCTGACTAGATGGAAATCTTTACCCATATCACTCATGGGAAGGGTCGCCACTATAAAAATGATGATCTTGCCAAAAATAAATTACTTATTTTTGATGATCCCTAACAAACCATCACAAGATTGGTTCAGATCTCTGGATTCATATATTTCCAAATTCCTTTGGAAAGATAAACCCCCGCGTATCAGCTTAAAAACGCTACAAAGAACCAAGGATAGAGGAGGATTAGATCTGCCTAATTTTCACCAATACTTCTTAGCCAACAGGCTTCAGTTCATCTCAGAATGGTCAAAACATACCTTCCTAGATGAGCCCTGGCTAGATGTTGAACAGGCACTATGCAAGGATCTAGAGATTTCAGACCTACCATTTATTAGCTCAAACATCAAAAGACATGAATGCTTTAAAAGTATCAACATCAGCTCCTCTCTGACAGCATGGTGGGAGTTTCTAAAAATAACGGAGTCTTCACTAATCCCATGCAAACATACTCCTATCTGGAATAACCCTGACATATTACAAAACAATAATATGATTAACTTCCCAGAATGGAGTTGTAAAGGAATCAAATATTTAGAACATATATTAGAGGGAACAGAATTTATCCCATTTGACAGACTAGTTGCACAATATGGGATCAACAAGAAAAATTTTTTAGAATATCAACAAATTAAATCCATTATAAAAAAGAAATTTAAGCTCAGTCAAGTTGAATTACAAACACCACCAAGTGCGGCACATTTCCTTACTCTTAAATCCCCCAAATTATTATCTAAAATATACAGAACACTTTCTAAATTAGATGAATCAATATCCCTTCCTATTGCAAAGTGGGAAGCAGATTTATCAGTCAGTTTAGACCAAAACTTCTGGTCTCAGGTATGCTTAAAAACTTTTAAATTGATTAAAAATCCCAGTCTGCAATTAATACAATACAAAATACTACATAGAGTGCACTATACAGGTCATCGGATGTTCAAGATGGGCTTTACATCTTCCAACAACTGCTCACACTGTCAAAACAATACACCAGACAATTACATTCACGCTCTTTGGTTCTGTCCACCAGTGCAGAAGTTTTGGCACGAGATATGTGAAGACTTATCAAAGTGTCTGAAATGTAACATTCCAACTTCCCCCTTAGTGTGTTTGTTGGGCAGCTTAGATAATGTCACTTCAGAAAACAATATAGCCCATATGGTTTTCACTGCCCTATGCATAGCCAAGAAAACAGTCCTCATGAACTGGAAAAATAAAAACAATCTTAATTCTAACCAATATAGAAATTATCTATTAGATTACATTAGTTTTGATACAGCCTCTGCCACCACATCAGATCAATTGCTCTGGGCTCCTTTGATCGGCTCCATCACCTAGTGGGGGTGGGGGGTCATAGTTTGGTCCCGCCTTCAATGTTGTGATTGGTGTGGGGGCAGGGACAGGCTTAGGGCGTCGGGGGGTTCCCCGGAGGCATCTTCCTTGGGGGGCTCAACCCGGGGTAGCGGTCATGTCCGGTTGGGGGCTCTTTTCTGACTATTTCCTCGTGGCTGCGTGCAGCGGGGCTAGGGGAGGGTCTGTGATGATGGACGTGGGTTACTGGCCTGGTAGCCTGTCTGCCCCTGGGTGGGTCCGGGATGGGCGTGAGGGTCTGGGGGCGCTCCATCTCTGGGCCGGGGCCCTGGCTGGGCCTCGGGGCCTTGGGTCCTGGTTTGTGTGTTGCCGGGGTTGTGGGCGGGTGGGTGCATGGGAGCCCATCCCTGGCGCAGGGTGCCGCGGGTGTGTCGAGTCGCCTGTGGGGCTCTTCAACCGGTGGGGGAGATTGTTACACCTTGCAGGAGCTTTCCTCCCCTCAGGAACTCTCTGCAGGAGGGGGAGATACAGGAGAGGTCGAGGAAGATCTCAGCCTGCGCTGGGCCCCGGTCTGGATGGGCCTGGGCCCCCTTTTCCCTGGCGGGTCGCGGAATGTGGGAGTGCCTACTGGGGTCAGCGGGGGAGCTGGCCCCAGGGAGGGGTCACTGCCCCTCCCTTCCTTCCCTCCCCATCTCCAGCTGCCTCCCTCCTCCCGCTCCACCACAACCACCCACACATGCAGGGCCTTGGAGTAGGGGTATGTCACCAGGATGCAGAGGAGGCTACCCCCCCCCTCTGTCCCCTTCTGGCTGCCTCTGCCTCAATTTTATCCCACAACTTAGACATTCACATTACTCACACCCTCATTACACATACATATAGGATCTTGGGGGTGGGCACAATACACGGAGTCCAAGTTACCATCAGGGTGTACACCTCACCCCTGGCATCGTTGCTCACCTCTCAATTTTAAATACATGTAGACATTGAGGGCTAACAGGAGGGACTATGTGCTTACCTGCTGCTCTCTGGCAGGTAGCTCCATGCCCTCCTGGGTTTTAATTGCACCTTAGAACACACATGCGTCAACACTACTATGAGCGGGTGGAGGGAGGTTTGGAGTCTTCTCTCACCCCCGTTCTCTGCGGCCTGCTGGATTGGGGGGCTAGGAGGTGTTGGCCGTCCGGCTGCGGTCTGGGGTGTGGGGCCTCCCTGCTGCTGCGGAGTCGGGGCGGTCTGCCTCTCCCCACCGCAGGGAAAAGGGTAACACCACCTGGGTCTGGGTGCAGTTCCCCCCTCCAGGGGCAGGGGTACCTAGACCCGGTTTGTAGAGTACGCTTGGGGAGTGTGATTGCGTATACAGCGTCTCTTTATATTTCTCTCCACGTCGGTTGAGTGTGAAGTGCACATGAGAGCATGAGGGTGGGAATGGATGTTTGTGTCTGTATGTTTGTATCTATATGTCAGGTTGGGTATCAGACGCCACCTCTCTGGGGACATCTCGGGCCTTCCAAGGTTTGGAGGCCTATCTCCACCCACCACCACTTCCCCTGCCGGTGGCAGACTCCCTCAGGTGTTGGAGCGTTGGTGGTTCTTTGTATCTGGGGGTGGGCGTCCGGGTACACACCGGCTCACTCCTTGGCGGCCGCTTATTGGGGCTCGCTCGGGCCATTTCGGAGGTGGGGTGCCCCCGGCCTCTCGGCCTGGGGCTCGGTCACTCAGGCACAGCTGGCTGCCGGCGGAGCACACGGGCGCATCGCTGCAACTCCCCCTGGCTTCTGCTCCGCGGCTGCTGAATGAGCCCTCATCTGGGACTCTCCTTAGCTCTTACTGGGACAGTGGCGCAGCTGCCCCTCTGTGGGTCTTCCTTGGTCTCTTGTGTTCTGGGGGCCTCTGGATGTCTGGAGTTTTGATCTCCTCCATACCCTTGATACCATAAAGGACAGGGCCGTGGCTCCCCACACTCCCTAGCAGATCATTACATGGAGAAACCTTTGGAATGCAAGCATGCTGATCCACACAGGTATGCACACAGGTGTACACATGGGTATTCACAGACGCGGACTAAAGCTTTCTTGGCTGCTGCCTCAAAGCACACTGTGCGCTGTCTATCTTGCGTGCTGAACAATATCGTCTATTATTTAGTAACTATTGATATCTATGACTAGCTAGTTTATTGTGATGGTGCTTTTTTTTTTTCTATTATTATGTTGCTCTTTGTTGTTTGCTGTCTCCTCTGTTTGTTTGTTGTTGTTTTTTCTCCATACAGGTGACCCAGGAGTTTTTTTTTGTTGTTTGTTTGTTTTTCCTCTCTTCCCCCCCTTCTCACCGTCTCTTCTCCCCTTTGGTTTTCTTTCTTTCTCTCCCCCTCTTTCTTTCATTCTTTCCCCCTGTCCTATTAAAAAAAAAAAAAAAAAAAAAGATGACAAAGGATGAACTGAAGCTCCGCCATCACGTGATGTCACATGCTGCTGTTTCTGATGTCACTTAAAAAAAACAAAAAAAAAAACAAAAAAAAAACCAGAATGTGTGTGTGTGTGTGTGTGTCAGACCTCCTGCTGACCAAAGGGTCGTAAACCCAGGAAGCTTACGTCAAAAGAAACAGATCTTTCAGATGTATCTACAATAAAACCTCCCCCAGCACAGAGTGGTTGGAGAGGTGGTCAGGATCAAAGGGATGGCTTTGATCCTACTGCTTAAACTAAGACTGTACAAATTTAAAAAACACAATGGCAACATTCAACAATTAGACTTAACATGGCCATTGATCAGTGGTTCTTGATTACTGGTCATAACAATTTGCATATTAATGATATGCAGTGATGCTGGTTTCAGTCATTGTGCAAAAGTACTGTTTATAAGGTTGGGAAAACCTGCAGTCAGCTGGACACAGAATGCTTGATTTGCTCCCTTCAGGCAGGAGGCTCCGGTCCATCTGTACCAGAACCTTCCTGATTTCTGACTCAGCTGAGACTGAAGTTGGATGAGTGACAAAACGTTTCTCCCACTGAAAATGTCCAGATGAACAGAATCACTCTTGATTGAGCATCAGGACTACTGTGTCTATGTTGTGTTCTGGTGAAGTAGCCGGACTATGAAATGTGAGGTCATATTGTGAGCTGCTAACCTCCAGGTTAGCCTGCACTGTATAGGTAGTTGATCAAAAAATAGGCAGTTTTATCAATGTAACAGGGAGGAAGAATACAGAGTAATGTAATTGACCAGTTGTCCAATGATTACGTTATAATATCCACTACCTCTGAGAGGCAGGTCTGTAATTATGAGAAGCAGAAACAGTTTACACATGGTTATATTTATTTTGGATCCATTCAAGGTGACAAAATCTGCATCAACAGTTTCAGGAAGTCAGAGCTTCTGATTAAAAACAAAGTACAGCCACAGGAAATGTTGGAATAAAACAAACAAACAAAACACACATTAAGTACTAACACATGTGGATCTTTGTCAGGAAAATATATAAAGGAAAGTAACAGACTGAAGTGTCTCCTTCATGGAAGGTAATGTTCAATAAAGCTGAATCGTTCCAGGTCAAAGGGAGGAAATGTTGGACCTGCAGCTACATAGAAATGTTTTTTTCTTTGGTTTCATTTGAATGAAATTACATTTAAAACGAGTCAAACACCAGCAACATGTGGTCAAAGGATCCTGAGTAATATCAGACAAATACTGTTTATATTCCAATCAACTTTCTCCTCTTTTCTGATGAAAAATGTAAATTAAATGCAAAATCTGGACGTGTCTGACAGGTACCTGCTAAATGTTTAATATTACTGATTTCTGTCTTTCCACATTTTCAGTGACACAACTGAAAGCAAAGCAAAAACATCACAGTTAAGCTGACATTTCAAACAGGCTGAAATTCAACAGGAGGCTGGTGTGAATCCTGACTCTGTTGTTGTTTATGTTTTCTGTAGATCAAAAAACCAACAACAGCAGCAACAAGAAGCACAGCAGAAACTGACAGACCAACTATCAGTCCAACAGGTCCATCCTCCTTCCCTCCATCCTCTGTGTGTCCTCCTGTCTGACCTGCAGGTGAGAAACAGGTGTGAGGTGTCAGCTGTCAGGTAGGTGATGAGTGAAGAACAGAACAGAATCCATTTCCTCTTCAAACTGCTGTCAGACATTATCTACTGCACTCTGATCACATCACTCAGACCAGCTGCTTTCTACAAAGTCTCATCAACAACATCTTTAGAAACAAACATCAACAACCAGGAAGCAGCTTCACCTCTGATCACACACACACTCAACTCTACTCACTCACCTGGAGGAACGACTCTCAGTGTGATGATGCTGATGGGATCAACATCTAAAACAGCTCTCTTCCTGCGCTTTGCTCCTCTCTGGACGACACGACACTCGTATGTTCCAGTGTCATTACTCGTCACATCCTTCAGAATCAAAGACACGTCTCCATCCTTCATCTGTCTGTCCTGCAGATCCACCCGGTTCTTAAAAGATGGATGCTGTTGTTCTGGATAGAAACGCTCATCCCGGAACACAAGCACATATTTCTCTCCCAGGTCAGCTCTGCTCCACTCTAGAACAATAATGTTGTTCTTGTTTGGAGCTCGACATGTCAAAGTGATGTCCTGTCCAGACTCAGCTGTGATGTTTTTCTGATCTGAAAGAGGGAACAACACAGAGTTGAGAGGTTAAAGGTCAAAATACAACCACTCACCTCTAAAGCAGCCAATCAGAGTGAAGGTCACTTGTGTCAAACCTCATTTTTCACTGACGCTGCTTTAAAAGTATGTTCTAATGGAAGAGTGTTTTACTTTGTTACCTACCTACAATAAATAAAGAGCTAATTTTAAACTGAGACTGCTGTTATAAGTGTTTGGTGCACTGGAGTTCTCAGAAATGCTTTAAGCATGAAATCTTTCTGGAAAGACTCCACATTTCCTGCAGCTTCACAAAACAAAAACATGTGGTGATAATAAGTGAACATAATGTGTGAGAGAAAGCAGCCTCTCATTATAAGACACTGAGTCTCTGCATGCTGCCTTTATGTAGCTACAGCTGTTTGTATACACTGAACAAGAAGCTTTGTAGCTGCATACTGACTCCTGAAACTACAACACATCACACTGACACACACATTACACTTCTGTCTCTGTCACAGCTGGATTACAGAAACAGATGTTAAGTTTATACAGACTCCGCTCACCCATGTGCCACCTTCACAGCAGCATAAAAAACAGGAGCTTGTCTTAATTGCATTATAATTTTGATTTAATGACTCGATGGAAACAGCAATTAGTTAGAGTTATGGCTACATTACTTTTGCATTTCTCCACAATGTGGTCTGAGATCTGATGTTACTGGTGAAGCAGAAACTTTAAGCCACTAATCTCCTGTCTGTTGCTGTTTGGAAAGCAAATGCAGAAGAGTACCAAACATGTTTCCTGTTTGGTTCTCTAAAATGCCAAATGCACATCAATGGACGAGGATGAGCTATGAGTTGGCTCAATGCTGATTGGGTGAAGAGAGGGATATAAAAGAGATATAAAAACAAAGCATGAAAAGCACAGAGTGGCTGCAGTGGACACTAGTTTTCACTTCAGCTCTTTGTGTGTTATAATTTGACTCTTCTCTGTGGTTGGCTGAAGGTCAACAAACAGCATAAGGAAGATTTTCCCACAGACCGGTTGTACCACATACACTGCCTCCATCAACATCAAACACTGTGCAGGTAGATGAGCCGTCCGTCTGCCTTCATATTACTGCACTGAAGCATAAAAGCAGCATTAGAGTGGCAGCTTCAGATGCCACTGCAGCAGCTGCAGCAGCTGCCTCTATTCAGAGGTGATGCCACCACCTGCTGAGCAGAGCTGTCGTGATTAAACACTGAAGGATATTAATCACAAGCACATTTGTGCAACCACACACAAGAACTTGAGTTGTGGTTCATTTGTAAGGCTCTGGAGAGATACAGACGACACTGACAAACGAGGCATGTTCAGTGCAAAAAATCTAGATATCCTCATGCTCCGGTAACTTCAGGGTTAATTTGGGGTTTTCTGTACTACAGACGTGTAGTTAAACAGCTATGAAATAACCACTTACTGACTGAGCAATCGTCCAGCATTATCATCAATATTCCTATAATCAATATAAAGTCTTAGACACAACTGTTGCTATTTTTGAGCGGATGGTGTCCTTTAGGGTCAATAGACGTCCAGCATCTTATTCTGACTCATGAATAACTTTGAACAGATAAGCATCCAGGTAGCAGACCAGCCTCAACTATAATCCATCATATTCACGTGTCTTACTGATAAAACTGTGGAATTAAAACTCACACAATAAGTGTTTGTGAGCTTTTCTTCCTTCCTTTAAATAGGATACATTTTATTAACAGCTCTTCTCCAGTCTCACTGACCAAAACGTGCACACATTTATACAGCACGTTTTACACTGAACTACAGTACAGAGCCTTTCCTCTACATCTGATTATCTACAGCAGATTTTATGTATAACCTCTACATATGTTTAATGACCTTGTATAGTTTATCCTTCCTTTGCACAATCAGCTGCTGTTACACTAATCACTGTGACTTTTTGATGTTGCCAACACATCTGTTTCATGTGAACATGTAAGTGCATCCTGGAGTAGTTTAGGGCGACTGTTTCATGACCACACAAGGAAAATGCTACTTGTCTATCTGATCAACAGTATTTGGGTACATGAATCTAGATAACTTAAAGACACCCTCTATCAGTGTTGCCAACTTATAACTAATGAACACACACACACACACACACACACACACACACACACACACACGCACACACACACACAAAGTAACTCCCCCAGAGTGCCAATTTCGGGTCACTGTTGCCAGTGTGGAGCAGGGTTGGAATTGTGACATTAAAAAAACAATAATTGCTAAAAGAAATGTAATTTGTAGTTAAATAATTCTAACTGCCTTTTGGATGTTTTTTACTCACTTTATGTCTCTTCCATTATTTCTGTCTCCAACAACGTAGGTTACAATTACATTAGCATGACCAAATATGCACATTAGGTGATGATGTCATTAAGCGACTTCTAGCGACTTTTAGGACAACCAATAGCGAATTTGATTACTGAGGAGTTGGGAACACTGCCCTCTATATGTTGAACTCTGCAGTACAAGACCAAGTTCTCAGAGTGAAGCGTATTTAACAATTCACAAACAGTAGCAGTGCAGATCAGTAGCGTCTTCCATCCGAAATGGGAAGTCAGCAAATTCTGCTTCTTAGTCAGAATTACTTTCAAATAGAAGTACAAAATGAGGCAGTGCACACAAACAGTATCAAACCCAAAACGTGTAATCTGTACTTTCACTTTTGTGCTATTGTGTTAGCATTGTGCTGTACAGCTAGCTACAGATAGAAAACCGAATAACAGAATAACAAATCAGTGAGATCTCCAGCATGTAACAGGTCGTTGGTGTCCATCCACATCCATGGACTCCAGTTAGCTAGAAGCAACATAAATAGTGTTTAATTTTCTTTTCTGACTCGTACTGGAAGGTAGTTAGCTCAGGAGTGACGTCACAGTACAACCTCCATCAGACCTCTCAGATTAAATAAGCGTAACAGGATTTTAAATTTTAAGCTTTTACTAATGTTTACAGGCACTGCTGCCATCTTGGATGGTGAATTCAGGATTATTGGGGATTTTCACAGGTGGTATTTGAAAGCTGAATTTCGTACTGTAACTCGTTACTGGGTTACATAAAAATAATTCATAATCCATCTTAGTTTTTATGTCAGAGCGAAAGTGATTTTGGGTTCTCATAGTTAAATCTCACCTGCAGAGACAAACACGAAGAGACCGACAAACAGCAAAGTGGAGAAAAACAAAAAAGACGTTCGGCGAGACATTTCCGCAGCCTAGCTAGCTAACACTTCCACCCAAACATTAGCGGACGTCACATCCGTGGCTTGGAGACAGAGTGTACGATCATTTCTTTTTTTTTTGATAGTTTTCAATTATATCTATATTTTATAATATATTATAATCACGGAGAGGCCGCAACAGCTCGAGACGAGAAAGAAATTAAAAGAAACGAAGGCAAAAACAAAAAACAGTTCTCTACTTCCTGTCTTCACTTTTTCTACTGGAATAAAAGAGCTGATGCAGAGTTTTTATCTAAGTGGTGACGCCTGCCGTTCAGGAGAAAACTGCAGAAAAATTGCTATTTGACGCAGTCATGTCAGGTTGATTTGGGTTCCAGAGATTCGTATTATTGGGTTTTTATTTACTGATCTGATGATGGGGAACTGGGGTTTAACTTCTGAAAGTCACAGAGAAACTTTGATTTCAGTGAACTGCAGATAAAATTCGATAAAATCCAAACACTCAGATATGAAAGCTGAGCAAAGAGTAGGCTAGCTTTCGCTGAGAGTTTGGTTATCTGATAGCTTGGTCCATTTTTTAAAATTTGAAAATATTGAAAAAGTAATGAAAAGTAACATAGCACTAGTTTATTAAACAGCAATGCCTAAGCAGTCCTTAGTTTTGAGAAGAATAATCGTTAATCTCTCCTGTTCTCTTTCTTACATCTTTTCTCACTGAGTTTCGCTCCATGAGAAACAGTCCATCCCTGAAACAGTGTTTTCTGATATTTGTTGAGATGTTTGAAACATTTACTTTGAAATTACCTGTCACTTCCATGCATCCATTCTCTTCAGCCTGTCCTTATCAGGGTCGCAGGCGGGGCCTATCCCAGTTGTCATAGGATCAGACCCATCACTGAAAAAAACAAAACTAAAGTTACTCTACATTAGAGCTAGATAGATGCCGAATTACTGCAACTTAAACTTGATTGACTTTTGCAGCACGAACACATGACAGGAATGACAGAAATGCAGACACGTCTATAAATGTTTTGGCAGCATCAGCTGAGAGGAAAGCAACAAATTGCAGCCCAAAGATGATCTGGCTGGACATTAGCTAGAAATTCACATGATAGCCTCATGTGACAAATCAACATCAGTCACATGGGTGTATCAAACATGGGCTGCAGAAAGAAAATAGACACATATGAGAAAAGTGACCCACTGAACCCAAATCAGCTTCAAATTTTGAAAACTATCCTGGGAAAACATTCTTAACTATGATCAAAACCTGGAGAGTGGAGTAAGCTCTGCAGTGTGGTGGCAGATTTCCTTTCTTGTGTATTAATCACATATTTAATCATATCACATTAGTTCTAGTAATTTCACTTTCTCACTTAGTTGTATGCATGTTCACTACAGAGGGGCCTTGTGCTCTGCACACACAGTGAGACCATTGTAAGGGAGACATTAAATAGATAGTGAGACTCCTTTTGCTTATCGAGGGATGCGGATGTTTAGGTAGGGGCCCTGTTATGAAGTTGAAGGTCTACAGGGATCCTGCTTGTAGGGAGGTGACGGGTGGTCATAACTTTCCTTGGATTGGGGGGGAGTCAAGGATGAGTTGGACTGAAGGTATAGAGATAAATGATGTGCTGTGGAACGTTCTTTATTTGACAGTGTTTGGGAAGGTATAAAATTGTTCATGGGCGGTGTCTTTCCTCAGAAAACTGTTTGGTGTTTGACCTGAACGTTTTCTCCACATTGCAATGTGTTTATTAAACCCACTTCAAATCAAGCTCACTGGGTGTGTTGCAGGTTATTGTTAAAATTTCCACAACAGCAGCAAAGGAAGCCCAGCAGAGGATGTACTTCCTGAGGCAGCTGAAGAAATTCAACCTGCCAACACGGACGATGATGCAATTCTACACTGCAATCATCGAGTCCATCCTCACCTCCTCCATCACCGTGTGGTACGCTGGAGCCCCTATCAGGGACAAACAGAGACTGCAGCGTGTTGTGCGCTCTGCTGAGAAGGTGATTGGCTGCAGACTCCCATCTCTGCAGGACCTGTACACCTCCAGGACACTGGGGCGTGCAGCTCGGATCTCAGCTGACCCTTCTCACCCTGGACACAGTCTGTTTGACCTGCTCCCCTCAGGCAGGAGGCTCCGGTCCATTCGCACCAGAACCTCTCGCCATAAGAACAGTTTCTTCCCCTCTGCTGTTGGACTCATGAACAATAACCGTATGACTGTTCCCACCACTAACACATGACCCTACGCTGTGTTCACTGCATCATTCCATGTTTGGCACTGATCACCACCTGCACTCATGTATATATCCATCTACTTAGCACTTTTAATTCGTATTTTTATGTTCATTTAAGTGTTGTCTGACAGTATGTTTGCACTAAGTGCCGCAGCAATTTCCTAATGTTGTAAACCTGCTCAACATTTGGCAATAAAACCCATTCTGATTCTGATTCTGAAATGAGCATTCCTTTAAATGGTGAGCAGTAGCTTTCCATATAGTCTGTTTTACACCTCGACCAAACAACAAATACAAAATGAAAACATTTCAAAACAAATCTCAGACATAATGTTGAGTCTTTTGTATGATTTGGTGTATCTCAAATTTTAAAAAAAAGGAATAATCCAAAAAGTAGTTATATTAACACTAAAACACACAAGAAAACAAAGTAAATTATTCCTCCCAAACAAATCGTATAAATTCCAAAAGCCCAAATAAAATCCTAAAAGATACAAAAGACAAACAAAACAGAAAGCAGAAAGTCACCATAAAAACAGCAACAATGAAGCCAAACTGGAAGCCAAACATGGAGTAGAAAGCCTGAAACTCAGTCCTATGAAAACTACAAAGGAACAAACACTCAGTATTGTCAGAAATACACCCCACTATTAGAACAATAAAGCAATTAAAATTGAGCCAAATAAAAATCAAAAACAGAAACCAAACAGAAAAGACTGAAAGAGAAATCTTCAAGACAACTCAAAATCCCAGGAGCTGAATCAGGGATCATGTCAGAATCTCCAACATAAATAGTGCCCTCACTACATTTCCTGTTTGTCATTGAGTTGATTTTCTTCTTTATATTGTGTCAGATAAAGTCTGACAGCTTTGAATTAAAACACATTGAAATAATTTCATATGATGTGTTTTCACAGATGAAACCAGCCAACAGTAAATCAGATGCTTCACACTAACTCCACATGACATTCATCTGTAACCAGGAAAGTGAAGCTTTAATCCTGGTTCAGATGGATTAACATGAACAATCTGTTAATCCACTGAAGCTCACAGACTTCATCAACCTGTCAGATTACCTAAAAGACTGAAAGACGTCGTTTTAAACACTTACTGTTGTTCTGAAGGATCTCTGAAACCCTCAAACACTCTTCTGATCATCAGGATGGAAAAATTATCCACTGAGAGCAAATAGAAAAAAGAAAGGAAACAAACTTTGACGATTTGGTCTCTGGCTGCACTAAACAGCCCCAGTGAACAATCTAACCTGTATTTCCTTGTCAGCTGTTTAATACGACACACCTTAGACCAGTTTGACTTCATAGCATTCCCGGACTGACTCAGCTGACTGGATCTGAGCCGTGTATTTGACAAACAAATACCACAAACACACCTAAAGTAGCAGAGAGGTAACAGCAACAGGAAGTTAATTCTCTGGCACAGGTGGATGTGTAGACTTTGTAGACTGTCTGTGTGTTTAGAGTTGAGATAAATGATGAATGAAGGGTCTCATGACAAAATGATAATAATAAAAGTCAAAGGAGTTTTTGTATCCAATAAATATAGACACTAATAAGAGAACATAAATAAAAGAAGAACAGTTAATATTAAACACACACATTACAGAAAATGTCAAAGGAATTATTCTAAAATATACTGTTGTACCTCCAGAGTGTACTGATTAACGTAAAGGTTGCTGGTTTGATTCCAGCTGGAGACACAAATCACTGTTGGACTGTCAGGAAGGGCACCGGGTGTAAAACTCTGTAAATCAAAATAAGGGGCACTAACTGCTGTGGGGTCGTCATGTGACCAGGAGCAGTCAAATGTAACTACTTTCTCTTTTACTCAACAGTGTTGAATGTAACAGTGTTGTTACTTTCATCTGTACAAAGTTTGTGTAAATAAGTTCTCACAGACAGAAAATCTGTGACAGCACCTCCCACCTGACCACTTCAGAATCAGCTGAGGATATTTGTACAATCATTTATTAAAGGTTTTTAAATACTACATATATATTGGGAATTACATACCCTTGCACTAAACAGCAGTGTTGGTTAAATATGTTTATCATTTTGTGCCCTCATACATATAGTTCAGGATATACATACTCAGGGCTAAAAATCTTTGTTAAACTCTGTTTCCAAGTATTCTGAATGTTGACATTTCCTCTATAAAGATCTGAAGGAATCTCTAAACACAGTTTTGTGGTTGTGGTGAAGTGAGTCACATAAAGAGTGTCACATTTCAGGAAAGCCACAGTTTTGTATATCCTGGTCAGACTGGTTCAGTGTTTGTTTGTTGTTGGTACAGCTGGACTCTGGGTGTGTCAGTGCATATCATCATATGAGCTTCAGTAAAAGTAAATTCATCAAGGACTAAATGATTAATTGGATATTAACCAGATACTGATAATGAAAATTTTCCTTCTTTTCCAGTTTATTATTCCTCCACCGAAACACGTCAGCATGATTAGTTAAAAGACAGCAGGACAGGAGAGAAGAGATGAGGAGCAAAGTGTGACCAAGAAGCAACGTCACAAGGTCACATTGTTTCTTTATGCTTGCAGTAAAACAACAACAGAAAATAAACTGTTTAGTCCGTAAACACTTTGAATCATCTCTGGACATAAAGGCCAAACACTGTTGATTTCATAGTAAAGTGCTGAGGATGCTGAGGGAGCTGCAGCGCCCCCTGATGGATGATAGAAAACCACAACCAACAAACTGACATGACTCAGTTGCACAAATAAATTAAAAGTTTTAAAACACATCTGTCTTTGCTATCAGCAGAGCAGAGCTACTGAATTATTACTTCACATTTCGTTGTTATTAGACCAACTTTTATTTGCTATGTAAATCAAGCTTTTTTGTGGGTGGTGACCAGTGTTGGTCAAGTTACTTGAAAAAAGTAATCAGTAACTAATTACTGATTACTTCCCCAAAAAGTAATCCCGTTACGTTACTGATTACTTATTTTTTAAAAGTAATTAATTACTTAGTTACTTTTTAAAAACACGATTTACAACCTGAAGAAGTGATAAAGCGATAGATCTTTCAGCCCAATTCTACTTTTTCTACATAATCCATCATACAAAATGTAATCAAATGGAAAAGTCTCTTTTTAAAACTTGTTTTATCAGTTTTAATCTTTTAACTTTATGCATCAAGCAAAAATTTAATTATATGCAACATTCTCTGACTTGAATAAATTAGTTTAACATTTAAACCTATTTTCTGCACATTCCAGCACATAAAATAAAATATTTTTTGTGTTTTCACTCACTCTTTCAAATAGATGGAAGTAAAACACAGCAGAAAATAAATAAAATCAAAGACTCAGCGGTCCTGTTGCTCTATTTTCACCTGTATAGCAGATGGATGTTTACCCTGGTGCAGGTGTGCCGCGGTCAATGGAAGAATCCGCGAGTTTCTCTGTGAATTTCCCATTACGTCGTTGCGCACTCGGTGCTTGCTTGGAAGTTTAGGGGTTTTTTTCGCTGTAAAAAGAAGTTTTCTTCCCACGCACGATGGACGCTAATGTTTTTGTCACTTTTTATGGAATCAAACTCAAAGTAAGGTCAGTACTTCCACGCTTTAAACGCTGCATGCTCATACTCTCTCCCACAATCGATATGTGATCCATTGTTGATCTGCACACAGCTGTTGTCACTAACGGCGCACTCGCTTATGTCACTGTCGTGAGACATTCTCACATAAAAATCACGGTTTTAGTAACGCAGTAACGTAGCGTTCCTACGGGAAAGTAACGGTAATCTAATTACCGTTTTTGCAATAGTAATCCCTTACTTTACTGGTTACTTGAAAAAAGTAATCAGATTACAGTAACGCGTTACAAGTAACGCGTTACTGCCCATCTCTGCTGATGACACTCAGATCTATATTCAACTGAAGAGAAGCTGTCCTGCTCCACTAGACCCCTTACTTCAGTGTCTGAGTGAAGTTAAATCCTGGATAGCCTGTAACTTTCTATATTTTAATGAAAACGAAACAAAAGTGACAATTTTTGGACCAAGTAGCAATCCTAGCACCTCCTCATGTTAACCTGCACAGTCTTAAGCCTTTAGCACCGCTCCCAAAAACGGAGGCAAGGGGGAGGAGATCCCGTTTAATTGGTTATGAAAGGGGTCAGAAATTTAAGTTCCAACATGTGTGTTGTCCACGGAAACCTCTGAATATCAGCTAACATTCCATATAAACCATTTCTACAACCACCAAACACAAAGAAAACAAACTATGATTAAAAGAGCAGTCATGCAAATGCACAAAAGTCCGCAAAACAAACAAATCGAACCAGAAATTCTCCAGACTTCATAGACTTCAAAGAAAGGCTTTTTATCCTCCAGAGCTATCACCGATTCTGAAGTGTCACTACACTCGGACCAAAATTCACTGAAAAAGCCCCAAAGAAGACCACAAAAACACATGGCAGTAGTGATGGGACGTTCTGTATCGAGGCTTCGGAGCGTGTGTCGAGTAATGGAGGGGGCGTTTCCGCGAAGCGCGTATCGAGGCTTGCTTCATTTATGGGAGGAGCTGAAAATGATGACGTCCGAAGCCTCGCTGCCCGGCTGTACCACGTGACTGGTTCATGAAGTGGTTCGAACTTTGCCGCGAGCTATGACAGCGATATAAACCCCTCAGACTTCATTCAAAAATGTGGGTGTTTGATGGAGAGTTGCGGTTAGTGAGAGTTTGGAGACCGTTTGGAGGTTTATGAGAGTGAGGAGAGAAAGTCAGGAGAGAATGGAGCCAGCTAAGAAGAGGAGGATGTCCTCCCCTGTGTGGGAACATTTTGATCTTATTCCTCCCAACAAGGTATGTAAATTTCTACAGAAGATGTATTTTCATGATACTGATGGTGCAATACAATTTATGTTGAGCTGTCTTGACTTTTGTACAAGGTGAAGTGTTTGCTATGTGCCAGGGAGCTGGGATATAACAACAACACCTCATCCATGCTTAGGCACTACAGAGCTTTGCATGAGAATAAGGGGGACACCGATCGTGGAGCAAGACCAGGTGAGCCATCAAATGCAATGATAATATAGGATGCAGTAATGTTACTAAATGATATAACAATATTATACAACTGTTATAAGTTACCTATGTGATATTTATATTTGTGCTTTATCTTTATTGTCTTTCCTCAGGAGAACAATCTCAAATAGATGAAGACCTGGTTAGCATGGTGATTGAGGACTCCCAGCCATTTAGCATTGTGGAGGACAAAGGATTCAAAAGATTTGTTAAATCATTAAATCCTAGCTATGTTCTCCCCACTAAAAAGGTCATAAAAGCAGTGAAAATTTAGTTTTTACAGAATAAAATGTGAACAGGCAGGACTGAGGCTCAAAGCCTCAGTGTGTAGCTGTCCATACCTCAACGTTACAAAAGCACAACCACTGTCCACACCCCAACCACACCTCACCTCACAGTAAATGATCATTTCCATTTCAAGCATTTCCAAATAATCATTTCCCATACTGCCAGTATAAATATACACAGTATACTGCCATCACTACAATATACATGTTTTACACACTCCTTTTGTTGTTGACATTTACAGGCTGTGTGCAAAATGCCACACTCTTCAAATTCATGCCAGCTATTATTTTTACGTCCAGTAGGTGTCCTGCTAGAGCAAATGAAGCTTCATGAAGCTTCGCGTTGGGGTGAACCAATTGGATGAAAAGCTTCAGTGCTTCATGGGGCTTCATCTGCCCATCACTACATGGCAGCACAAATGCGCTAAGATAGAAATTGGCTTACCATCCCGATTTCCTCCATTATTATCAGAGGCAGCCAGTAGCTCCATGACTATCAGCAGTTACCACGGCTAACTAACTAGCCGCATCATAGCCGCTTCTTCTTCTTCTTTCAGTTTTAATGACGGCTTCGAGCCAAACATGTTACACTACTGCCATCTCCTGGTTTTTACTGTTACATCACTTCCAAATCTTAGATCCTCAAAATGCTGCAGCTCATCCTTTGACACAAACTAAAAGACACCGACATATTTCCCAGGAGCTTGCCTCTCTTCACTGGCTCCCTGTTCACTTCAGAATTGATTTTACAATGTTATTGTTGATTACAAAGGCCTGAATGGACAGGCTTCCGGTATTTGTCTGACCTTTTGCTGTCTTATGCACCCTCTAGATGATCTTTTGGTTTTGGCCATGCCAAGGTCTAGGCTGGTTCACAGAGGCGATTAAGTGTTCGGGATCATAGCGCCTAAATGGTGTAATAATCTGCCACTACACATCAGACAGGCTCCTACTGTCAATCTTTTTAAATCTCATCTTAAAACAAATTTGTATACACTGGCTTTTAATGCAATATAAGAGTTATTTGGTATTATTGTTATGTACTAATATTATAAGTTATTTGGTACTAGTTATTTTGTATTTTTGTACATTTTTGGACTTTAGTCAAAGTTGCTGTTGTACGGAGCCCCGCAAGGGACATGGGAGAAAAAAGAATTACGATGAACTTTTGCGAGATCTCGCAAAACTAACTCGGGATCTCGCAAAAGTTGAATTCCAACAATGGCGGCAGCTACTTGTAATATTACTCTTTCTTGGTCACAAAATAAACTTTTAAGATATTTTGAGGCGTGAACGTAGCTGTGTAAACTTCAAATATCTGCTCGGTTTACAAGACATCACATATTTGCAAAAGTGCTCCGACATTTTCGGAGATGTCTGACAGCCACCATCTCGAAGCTAACGGGAGGTCGAGACCTACTACAGCCGGGAGGAACACCGCTCTCCCGGCACATCGTGCCTCGACCTCCCGGTCAGCTTCGAGCTGGCGGCCTCCGAAGAATGCGGCTAAAACTTTTGCGAGATCCCGAGTTTGTTTTGCGAGACCTTGCAAAAGTCCGTCTTAATTTTTTTTTCCCCATGTCCCTTGCGGGGCTCCGTACTGTTGTAATTAAATGTGCTTTATAAATAAATAAATAAACTATAAACAAATTTAGTTTAGGAGATGGTGACCACAGACTATTGCTCCCTCCTGACTCTGTCCTGAAGTGGTTCAATAATCCACCAGAGGGTGCTGCAAAACCTCATGAGTGGACTACATCTGGTGAAACTGATCTGGGCCGCCAAAGGGCCGTCAGTCTTTGCGGTATGTGGGCCATATGTAAGTTGTGTGCAGCCATGGGCCAGTTATATGCGCACTGCTGGCCCTGTGCAGGCCCAGAAAGGTTTCAGCTCTGGCCCCGGATTTCGGCCTAATGTGTACCTTAATCAAACCATGTAATAACAACATGTGCCACAACATGCCGAGACTCTAGTCAGACAGCGAATGGACTGATTCTTATATAGAATCTTATACATACACTTTCTCTAAAGTGAGTGCTTTCTAAATACAATAACATTCTTAACATGCAGACTGGAGGAAACAGGGATTAAACTACTAACCTTCCAATCAGTAGGTGACCTGCGCTTCCTCCTGAGTTACAGCCACCCACTGGCAAAGATGAGTAAACCCTCACTAGGTTTTGGATTAAGTGGAGGTAAATAGGAACATAAACAGTGCCATCATTGCCAGACCTGGCCCACATCTGGTCGACATACACTCTGTCATGACACCAGTTAGTCAGAAGTGCCAGCTTGATACCAGATCTGGGCCAGACCTGCTTGCTATGTGGGACTAACATTTAAACGTCCTGATCTGGGGGATCCTAAGATGCCAAGAAAAATGAGATCCTCCCGTTTGTATCAGTAGCCTCTTAACACCCACCCGTCAAATCCAGTGAACTCTTTAGATTTAGATTCCCATCTATACCTTTATATAGTATTTTCAGCCACACAGAGATCTTTTAACAGAACTGAATTGAAACATGGCATTTTTAAAGTTTCTGAAATTGTTAAGAGACTGAGTAAAATGCAAACTGGTTTAATGGTCAACTGTTTAAACTGTACTGCCCTCCAAGGTGCTCAGGAACTTTTACTCGTGCACCATAGAGAGCATCCTGACGGGAAACATCTTAACCTGGTTCAGGAACAGCACCATGCAGGACAGACGAGCTCTACAGAGGGTTGTGCGATCAGCTGAGCGCACCATCCGTTCCGAGCTCCCTGACTTGCACTCAATCTACAGCAGGACCAAGGCCAGGAAGATTGTGAAGGACCTCAGCCATCCCAACAACAGACTGTTCTCTCTGTTGAGGTCAGGAAAGCGATTCCGCTCCCTGAAGACCAACACAGAGAGACTGAGGAGGAGCTTCTTCCTGCAGGCGATACGGTCTCTCAATCACAATCACACCACCACACAGTACTGACCCACACATATAGTTCTTACACACACACTGTACATTCTGGACGTTGTTTTCACCTCTTCACTTAAATCACTTTAAGCATATTTGCACTGCACAAGACACTTACAAATGTGGATATATTTCTTCATACATTCTTATATATTTCTATATTGTGTATTGTGTATTTTGTTGTACAGTTATTTTATTTTCAACTTTAATTTATATATTTATCTTATTCTTTCCCAGTTAAATTTACCCTTCATTCTAATTTGTGTTGTACAGTTATTTCATTTTTAACTTTAATTTTTATATTTTATTTTATTTTTTCCTTCCTAGTTAAATTTACCCTTTTTAATTTTCATATTTATTTCCTATCTTATTCATAGCCTCTTCTTTTTTCTTTAGGTCACGAGCAGTTGTGTAAGCATTTCACTGCATATCATACTGTGTATGACTGTGTATGTGACAAATAAAATTTGAATTTGATTTGTTTTGATTTGGTTTCACCAGTAGATGGCGGAAAACTTTAAAAGTCATTCACCACTATTTCAAGCTTCACTGAGAGGTTTCACAAGAGGAGCTCTGATTCAGGCAGTGTGATCCAGATGGAAGCCCAGACTGAGTCTCATGTTTATCAATTTATACTTTATCACACACTAAAACACTTCATTTCTTTACTTTAGGTCAGACCACTGAGTGTGAGACTATAAATATTGACAGGGTAATGAACACTAGTCAAACATTCACCATGTTAAACCTTCTCTATACTTATATCTTCCTGATAAAGTGCAACTGAAAATGCACAATACATACTGTACTGTTCGGTACTGGTGTTTTACTGTGTTTTGCACCCGCTGAATGATGTCCCTGCTGTTTATAGTGTGCCAGTTGAAGCTTAATTTTTATTCCTTATTTCATGGTAAATAAAAATAAGATTGAACAAAGAGGGAATCCCAGAGTTTATTGATCCTGCAGAACTTATATGGAACGCTTTTACAGGTTATAGAGGAAATTAAAAAATATAAATAACATGTGGATGTCCTCTGGTCTGAGGTGCTGGGGGAGTAGTTAGAGACCAGCAGCTGGACGTCAGTGGTTGGACTGGTGGACTACTTCAGTGAAGAGTAGACGATGTCTGGCTCTGGTTTAAAGTCTGAACACAAACGCACACAGTTCAAACAACAGCAAATATTATTACAAGCTTTGTAGTTCAATCAAGACCTCCAATCTCCACCTCTCTGCATCACACACAGTCCCAGTTCAGACTTTACTGGGACTAGTTCAGAAATCAATGAGCTGTCGACACTCTAATTAAAGTTCACAGAAGTCAAACCTTGAGCTCAAAAACAATTTGCTCTTTAACTGCATTAAATGACGTTAAAAAGTCAAACATTTGGTTACGTGGTTAGCTTAGCTTAGCACGATGGTTGGAAACATGGTGAGCAGCTAGCTTGACTCGGTTAAAGATAAAGAGCAGCTGTACCTGGGCCTCCTTGTTCTGATGTTTGTTTGTTCATAACTGACATCTTCAGTTCTCACTGCTGAGTCGACTGCAGCTGAATTTCTGTCTGTGTAATAAATAATAGAACACATTTGCATTTCTGTAGGTGCACAACTATAAAACTACATCATCACACTACAGCAAAATGTTTTAATTAATAAGCGGATTAAATATATATTTTTTGAAAGCTCAGCACCATTTGTACAGTTTTTTTTTCTCTCGTCTTCACACCTTTGCTCTGAAACACAAAGTGACCACAAAGAACTGGGGGGTGTTTCTGTGTACGGGGCAGGTGGACGACCACAAAGCTGCCAGTGAAGACTGACACTCCTCACCACAGAGTACAAATCAAACACTTTTCACAACATGAGCACTAATATTAGACACACTGGTATGCTGTGATGACTACTGTTATACTAGAATTACTACTTTATTTAAAATAAAATTATATATAAATACTGAGATAGATCAAGTTTAAAATGTCGGAGTCAAAAAGTCAATTTAAATTAAAACTGAATAAAATGGAAACAGTCCTTAATGTAATTAATATTGACCTTGAATGGATGGTGATCTGTGTGGAAATTTTATTAAAATGCTTTTCCAAATTATGTCTCCGTGTTCCCTCCTGTTAAAATAAACAGCTCTGTGTTGAAACACCTGCAGCTGAAGTGTTTCTTTCTATCAGAAACAGGATGCTGGACGACTGCAGAGCTGTTAGCTTCAGTTAACCACAGACCACAAACACACAGTCCAGCTCACAGTGAACAACACTCAGTAAGTGTGAAACATGCAGACGGTTGCACTTGACTAAGTTTTACTTAGTACCATCAGTTCTCGATGGAACTGACTAAGCATTTCTAATTTTAAATGAAGCAATAAATGTATCACAAAAGTATGAAATTAAATATTGTGATTTCAATGTTTGATTCTTAAAATCTCACATGGTAAGAGTAGGAAACAGTCTTCATATTGACCTTGAACTTCAACAGCATTCCGAGGGAGACTGGGGACATTGAGTCCGAATGGACCATGTTCAGCGTCTCCATTGCCGAAGCTGCTGGATTGAGCTGCGGCCGCAAGGTGGTTGGTGCCTGCCGCGGTGGTAATCCCAGAACCAAATGGTGGACACCAGAGGTGAAGGGAGCCACCAGGCTGAAGAAGGAGTCCTATCGGGCTTGGTTGGCCTGTGGGACTCCGGAGGCAGCCGACAGGTATCGACAGGCCAAGCGGAATGCGGCTCGGGCAGTGGCTGAAGCAAAAACTCGGGTGTGGGAGGAGTTCGGAGAGGCCATGGAAAAAGACTTTCGGACTGCCTCGAAGAGATTCTGGCAAACCATCAGGCGTCTCAGGAGGGGAAAGCGGTGCTCTACCTGCACTGTGTATAGTGCTGGCGGAGCGCTACTGACGTCGACTGAGGAAATTGTCAGGCGGTGGAAGGAATACTTCGAGGACCTCCTTAATCCCACTGACACGTCTTCCGAGGAGGAAGCAGAGTCTGGGGATGAGGGGAATGACCCGCCAATTTCCGGGGGCGAGGTCACTGAGGCAGTTAAACAACTCCTTGGTGGCAGAGCCCCTGGTGTTGATGAGGTCCGCCCCGAGTTCCTGAAGGCTCTGGACGTTGTAGGGCTGTCCTGGTTGACACGCCTCTGCAATGTTGCGTGGAGATCAGGGGCAGTACCTGTGGACTGGCAGACCGGGGTGGTGGTCCCCATCTTTAAGAAGGGGGACCGGAGGGTGTGTTCCAACTACAGGGGGATCACACTCCTCAGCCTCCCTGGGAAAGTCTATGCCAGGGTGCTGGAAAGGAGAGTTCGTCCGCTAGTCGAACCTCGGATACAGGAGGAACAATGCGGTTTTCGTCCTGGTCGCGGAACACTGGACCAGCTCTTTATCCTCTCCAGGATACTTGAGGGTGCATGGGAGTTTGCTCAACCAGTCTACATGTGTTTTGTGGACTTGGAGAAGGCATTCGACCGTGTCCCTCGGGGTGTCCTGTGGGAGGTGTTGCGGGAGTATGGGGTGTCTGGCCCATTGCTACGGGCCATTCGATCCCTATACAACCGTTGCAAGAGCTTGGTTCGCATTGCCGGCAACAAGTCGGACTCGTTCCCGGTGGGTGATGGGCTCCGCCAGGGCTGCCCTTTGTCTCCGGTTCTGTTCATAATTTTTATGGACAGGATTTCTAGGCGCAGCCAAGTGGCGGAGGGCTTTCGCTTTGGTGGCCTCAGAATCTCATCTCTGATTTTTGCAGATGATGTGGTTCTGTTGGCTTCATCGGGTGAGGGCCTCCAGCTCGCACTGGAACGGTTCGCAGCCGAGTGTGAAGCAGCGGGAATGAGGATCAGCACCTCCAAATCTGAGGCCATGGTTCTCAGCCGGAAAAGGGTGGAGTGCCCACTCCGGGTCGGGGATGAGTTCCTGCCCCAAGTGGAGGAGTTCAAGTATCTCGGGGTCTTGTTCGCGAGTGATGGGAGAAGGGAGCCGGAGATCGACAGACGGATTGGGGCTGCGGCTGCAGTAATGCGGACGCTGCACCGGTCCGTCGTGGTGAAGAGGGAGCTGAGTGTAAAAGCGAAGCTCTCAATTTACCGGTCGATCTACGTCCCTACCCTCACCTATGGCCACGAGCTGTGGGTAGTGACCGAAAGAACGAGATCGCGGATACAAGCGGCAGAAATGAGCTTCCTCCGAAGGGTGGCTGGCCTCTCCCTTAGAGATAGGGTGAGAAGTTCGGCCATCCGGAAAGGGCTCAGAGTAGAGCAGCTGCTGCTCCACATCGAAAGGAGCCAGCTGAGGTGGTTCGGGCATCTGACAAGGATGCCCCCTGGGCGCCTCCTGGGTGAGGTGTTCCAGGCATGTCCCACCGGGAGGAGGCCCCGGGGCAGACCCAGGACACGCTGGAGAGATTATATCTCTCGGCTGGCCTGGGAACGCCTTGGTGTTCCCCCGGATAAGCTGGAGGAGGTGGCTGGGGAGAGGGAGGTCTGGGCCTCTTTGCTTAGGCTGCTGCCCCCGCGACCCGGCTCCGGATAAAGCGGATGAAGATGGATGGATGGATGGATGGATGGATGGATTTCAATGTTTGATTCTTAAAATCTCACATGGTAAGAGTAGGAAACAGTCTTCATATTGACCTTGAACTCAAATACTTGGCAGCCATCTTGGTCATGCATCTGGGCAGATATTTGTGCAGTTATTTTAAAGCCCCGACCTAAATGACAGGCAGGTTCATAGCTTTTAATTGGCAGAAAAAAAAATGCATGTATAGAATCATCAGTGAAGTCTGATAAAACTTGTGTAAATAGATTGGTTATTTTGCCCTGACTCAAGATTTACCCCACAGTTATCCTTCAGCTACATCTGTGTGAAGTTATGTGTTATATGTCTTCATTAGAACATTAAACAAAAGGGAAGCTTTTCAGAGCTGAAAACCTGCAGTTCCTTCAGTGTTCACTTGAGGCTCCATGTGAACATGTCCAGTACACATTAAATTCCCCACGCGAGGGAGCAACATTTTAGACAATGTTTTCACCAGCCAGAGAGAAGATTACAAAGCCCTCCCCCACCTTGGTGCCTCTGATCACATCACTGTTATGCTAATGTCGATATTTGTGTGGCCAGAAAGATCCTCAGAGGCACTGCAAGACTGCTTTTCCTCCAAAGAATGGGAGATCTTTAAGTAGGCTGCCACACACAACAACACCACAGGAATATAGAGAAAATGTCATTGCCTACATCTCAAAATGCATCGATGATGTCACAGAGACCAGGACTATCACTGTCCGGGCCAATCAGAGACCATGGCTCAGAGGTGAGGTCTACAGGCTCCTGAGGGGGAGAAATGCAGCCTCAAGAGCTGGGGATGAGGTGAACCTAAGAACCCCAAGGGCAAACCTGTCACGTGGCATCAGAGAGGCGAAAAAGGCAGTACTCCAGGAGGATTTCACAGAGCTTTTGTGGCAGCAGAGATACTCTGAGGATGGGCAGAGTATCGTCAGCGTGCCGGTCCCACCTCTTTATGGGATGAGCTAAAGAAATTCTTCTTGAGGTGCAGAACCTCACCCCCACACAGAGGATCCCTTGCCAGGATCAACACATGCAAAGCCCCAGGTCCTGATAACATCCCAGGACGAGCACTGAGGGACTGTGCTGTGAAACTCACAGATGTCTTCACAGACATCTTTAATACATCACTGAGCCAGGCTGTCGTTCCCGATGACCGATAATGCAATTTCAGCTTCACTCAGCCCTCACACATCTGGACACTAGAGACTCATATGTTAGAATGCTGCTCATAGATTTCAGTTCAGCGTTCAACACCATCATTCCCCAACAACTCATTCCCTGGATCTGCTGGGGATCAGCACCTTGCTGTGTAACTAGCTGCTGGATTTCCTGACAGGAAGACAGCAGACAGTACGGGTTGGCAGAAACACCTCCGGCACAAGAACAATGAATACGGGGGCTCCCCAAGGATGTGTTGAGCCCTCTTCTGTTCACGCTGCTGACCCACAACTGCACACCATCACACAGCTCCAACATTTTCATCAAGTTTGCAGACGACACAATTGTGGTAGGTCACATCAGCAACAACGATGAGACCTACTACAGGAGTGAAGTTAAACATCTGGCCGAGTGATGCAGCAACAACAACCTTTCCCTGAATGTAGAGAAGACTAAGGAGATCATCATAGACTCCTGGAGAACTCACACCCTGCACACCCCACTAACCATCAATGGTGCTGCCGTGGAGGGTAAGCAGCACCAAGTTCCTGTGTGTGCACATCTCAGAGGATCGCCACTCATCCGTCCACCAGCTTCTTCAGTATGTTGCCATGAGGAAGGAGACTGAAGAGCCTCCGGGCCAGAACCAGCAGACTGAGAAACAGCTTCATCCATCAGAGTGTCTCACACACGAACTCCACACCTGCACTCACCTTGTTAGAGTTGCTGTTTTGAGATTGTCATTTGTGCTAAGATATATATAATCATTGTGTGTATGTGTGTTACTAGGTTTTATAAGCTTCTGTGCAGACATGAGATGAAGGAAGCAGCCTCAACGCTATAATTTTCTGTTATACATTTAGAATCCAGAAGATTCTATTCTTCTAAGGTGCAAGACTGTTTATTTCTGCTCTACACACACGTACACATGTCAGCTCTTTGAAAGGTCACATCCTGTACAGGGCATCTGGAAAGGTTTATAAGAAACTATGCCTATGTATGTGATGGCGAAGAACACACACCTAGACAGGCGTATACTTGCTAACACACACATGCCCGCTTAAGACTGTCACGTGTTCCATTGAACTATGTGTAACTACATATTCATGTAATCACTGTTGTCAATTAAAGAGGCAGGGAAGGGGAAGTCAGCCCAGGTTGGCTAAGTTCAAGTGAAGACTAAAGAGCTCTTGACCTTGGCCGGCTTCCCTCGCGAGAGAAAAGACAAAGAGCGCCGTCTTGTCCTGTTTTGCCGTGCAGTTGGTTGTCTCTGTTCCAGCTGGGTTTGTGCCTTAATAAACCCAACACTGCTCTTCCCTCTGAACTCCTCGAACATACAAACTCTGACCCACCACCATTGCCCTTTCACTGACTGCCCCACCCCCACTTGCACACGACATAGCCACAGTCACTATGATTGTGTTGGACACTGCTGTTTATATAATTGTATGTTATTGTGTGATGTTGTAAATAAGACGTTTATTTTATTTGTATCTTTTTTTCTTCATATTAGTTTAGTGCACACTGAGGGCCATGAGGTATTGTCAATTCAAATTCTTGTGTGTGACTGTACATATGGTCTTTGACAACAAAGCTGACTTTGACTTCACTTTTGACCAATGCAGAGAAGAAAGAAAAGAGATGAGACTGATCAACATGTTTACTACGTTAACAAAGAGCTGAAATCTCAACATGAACTCTTCTATGAAGAAAACACAGTACTACCTCTGCGTCGTCTGATTGGCTGTTTTTGAAGTTTTGACATCACAGTACATGACATAAGTGATGATGTCATCTTCTTCAGCTTCTTTTCCATCTGTTAAAATTTTCCAAAATGAACAATTATGTAAATTAAATATCTAAACAAAGATTACATTTAGGTTAAGTTGTTACTGTGATCATAGTGAATGTGAACTTTATTCTAGTAAACAAACTCAAACATGAAAGATCAGGAAGTCTGAGTCTCACCTTCAGGTTTCCTGTGAACACATCGTCTCACCAGCAGAACCAGTAACACCAGTAGAACCACAACACAGACTGATCCAACACATGACAACACAGAGAGAACAGGAGGAGAGAGTGATGGAGGAAGAATGATGGAGATGGAACCAGGGTTAGAGGTGGATGTAGGTGGAGGTGTGGATGTAGGTGGAGGTGTGGTGGTGTGTTTCTCTAAAATAAAGCAAACACAGTCATTAAGTTGTCGTCACATTGTGAATGTTGAAAGCTGCAGAAACACAGACAGGTGAGTGTGTCACCTGTGACAGTGATCCAGCTGGATGGAGACTCTCCATGACCGCTGATGTCACACTTGTAGAGGCCTTCATCAGACCTGGAAACATGCTGGATGGTCATGTGACCTGTAGGCTGCTTCCTGATGAGGGAGCCATCTTTATAGAAAGCAGCTGGGAGGTTGGAGGGAGTGGTCTTTGTTTTACAGAGCAGAGTGACGTCATCTCCCTCCATCACAGGGAGGACAGGACTCTGCAGGATCACTGATCCACCTCAACACAGAGACAAACTACAGCATTTCATCCATTTACACACAGCTTCATCAACACTAACTCCACACACTCAGCTTACCAGTGACTGTCAGCTTAACCATGTTACTGATGGGACCCTCTCTGGACTCACACCAGTAAACTCCACTGTCAGATGTGAGAATGTAGCTGATACTACAAGAAGAATTAGCTGAATTTGTCGGTTTTCCCCATTCTGCTCCACACTGGGTCCTCTGCAGGTTGGTTGCATTTCTCCTCAGAGTCCATCCAGCAGAGCTGTCGTCCTCCTCACAGCTCAGAGACACAAAGTCTCCTTTAAAGAACTGAGAGCTGCTGGGACTCACAGTCAGACGAGCTGTGAGGATTAAAATGAAAAATGATGATCTGTTAGACTTTTGTCCAACCAGTGGTGTGATATTTTTTTTTATTTCATCAGCTTTACATCTGATATTGATTCTGTAAACATGAAAGTGTTGAATCTGATTAAAACATTAGCAGGATGCACTTTTACATCTGAGATTCATTGTGAAACATGAACCCAATCAGGTCATATCAGTGAGCATTTCTCAGGTTTAAACTGTGACAGAAGAAGGTTACTGACCTTGGTTTGTTGTGCAGCTCAGCAGTGAGATCAGAACTAAAGAGAAATGACACTCAGGTTGATTTCAGGTGAACATAAAGAACAACTCCACACAAATAGCAAAGCTATATGTGGAAGGAAATGATGACTTAGGACAAGCTGATGGCATAAGATGTAAGTACAACTCCTCCGGTTTCATATGCAAAAAAAAATTACTGCGCTAGCTTACGTGGTTGCAGTTCTACAGGGATTTAAAAATAGTTACGCAAAATGGAGTGTGCATGCTCCCACTGGTTTTAAAGGGTCAAACACAATTTATAAATCATTTCATTTTATTTTTATTAACATAACTCACCACATCCAAACTTTTCTGGCACACGCCATACCACATTTGCATCGGAATATCATGCGGTGGACAGCAGGAAAAAAGCATGTCAAGAGCTACTTTGCAAAGTGCAAGCTAATCAGCAGCAACTCCATGTTTGATGCAACATGCTTCAATAAAAAATGGAAAAACAGTCTATATATTCTCCTAATCATTGAGCCATTAGGGAAAGAAGGGACCAGCTGGTGACTTGAAGTCTGAAGCCATTGCGTGGCCGGTAATATTACAAAAACACTAATCAGAAGTTAACCTAACCTAAGTCTTTGGACTGTGGGAGGAAACCTACACATACACTAACCACCACCTCTGTGACATTTCTGCTGTAGATATAAATTGTAAATGACTCTATTTTATATTTTTTAACACTTCTCACCACATCCACACTTTTCTGCAAAGCCTGTACTGACGTGAAAGTGGCCACAAACTTTAGACTCTTCTTCACAAGTTTTATGTGAAATTGAGCTTCTAGAGTTATTTTAATGATTTACATCTATTTGCACTGACTACACTGTGATTATATAGAAATTTCCCACTGCATTCAATTAACCCAGTAAAGTCATGTCTCCACTGTGCAGCTGTGTTGATATAATGAGTGAAAGATTTGATCTTTTCACTGCCTGCTGTGTTTCCTCGACTCCTGAGCAAAGATAAAGAGTCAGTTCAGACCTGCAGTTGGTCCTCGTGGTGTTTTGAACTTGAATTCAGCCTGATTTGTTTTTCATGTCTTCTCCTCCATCATCAGTTATCAGGAGAGCAGACAGTCAAAGTACAAGAATTCAAACAAACACAGAGATTCTACTTACAGAGCAGACACAGCACAGATGTTTCCTTCATCGTCCTTCTCACTCATTTGAGCTTTTTTTCATTTCTGTCACTGACACCAAGTAAAGCCCGCCCTCTTCCTCTGAGCACCAGCTTTCTATTGGTTCAAACACAGTGGGTAACTAAATTCTTATAAAAAATGCAAGATATAAACACACAGATGGAAAGAAATTTCAGAAACAAGTTCTATGTCCTCTGCTCTTAGTGATCTGTAGTTTGGTTGATGAACAAATCCATGTCCATGTAGTGGACGTCCCCCTCAGTGAGAGGCAGATACGAGCTGAAACACAGGAATCAAACCAGGGACGCTGCTGTTATGGAGCTGAACTGGAACCATTCAGACACTGAGGCCCTCTGAGCACATTTTAATTACAGCTGTGCAGAGACACACTGATGACTGACTGGAACACTGTGATTTACATTTTACATGAACACCATCCTCACACATGGTTTATATGTGGCCACTAGAGGGAGATGTTGGACTTTAAACACTAACATGGATACAAGCAGATCATCAAATTGAGGTTTCAACACAACTGAGTTTGATGCTCTTTGATGTTTGCACAAGTACACGAGCCTTAATATACAAGGAAAAATGTCTTCTGAAACATCTGTTGGGTTTTCTTTGTCAAACTCTTCTAAACTCATATTAAAAACAAATATGTTGGACAGAATCAACCTTTTGGGATTTACTTATCTGGATGATTGAGCATGCACACACACTGCCATGTCTATGTTATGTTGTGTACTGGTAAAGGTAGCCTGACTCAATTTAGATCCAGTTGAACTTTGAAGTCATATTGTGAGCTGCAAACCTCCAGGTTTAACTTTAAAAGGCAACTTTTGGGGTATAAATATAGAAGAGTCTGAAAGAGGTGTGGCCACAGCTGAAAAGCCCAAGCCATGGAGAAAGGAGGACTCTGTAAACTACTTGGTTTTTTGTATCATTTCTGATGACTATGTTAAAAAGGAGTTAAAAACGTTTTATGTTTTTGTTTTGGCTTTCCATTATGATTTTTTGATTTGATTTATTTTTACTCAATCCTGACTGCGCACCATAACAGAACAGGTGTTCTGTTATGGTGCGCAGTCCTCGCCAGTTGACCGACATGTCTATCCCTAAATGTAACGGTCTTTTGCATTAGATTTTTGTTGCATTTGATGTTTGTTGCATTTGATATTTAAGCTGTATGTCTGGATTTTGTTCCTTTGCGCCCTCTGGTGGTGAACTGTGTAGGGTACAGCATTGCTGTTTGGGTCTCCACCCAGCCACTTTTCTTTTGCTAGCGCACATGGTGTCTGCATGCTGCAGCTCACAGGTAGCTCCACACATGGAGAAAATATCGTTTAAAGAGTGGAAATAATTGACAAAGAAGATGGAAGATAAGGCAATAAGGCCATAGAGGACTATTTAGCACCTCCTGGATGTCAGCTCATGAGGTTTGTGTATTTTAAATGTTTATTTTCTGTAATTAAGGATTTTTGATTGATTGACACTACGTACAAGAGCGCATTTTGATGTGATGTTTTTGTTTTATTGTTTTGTCCGTGAGCAGTTCTCACGGGTTGCCAAGACCAGAATAAACCCTGTTTTATAACTACATTGTGCGTACGTCAATCCTTGAGGGTGCTACACTAAATTTGATTCTGTTCATCTGGACGTAGCGTTTTCAGTAGGAGAAACCTTTCGTCACTCATCCAAGAGACGTATTCACCCTCAGCTGACTGCAGGTTTCCCCAATCTCATAAACAGTACATTACATAGCATAAATCCTGGCAATCTTTCTGGCAGCGTACATATCACTCTGTTTGTGTCGGGGGACCCGATCCTTGGGGTGGACCAGTTTTTGGCCACAGAGACCCGGTGTTTAGAAAAAAATGCATCTCAAATGCTCCGATACTCCTGACACATACGGGATCACTACAGTTTTTCGCTTGGGCAGCGGTTGTCCTTCTCTCCTGGATCGGCTGGAGATTTCTTTAGGCGCCTTCCCAGCTTTGACAAAAGTCCGGCTGGGATAACCACATTTACTCAGGGCCTTCTTGATGTGATGTTCTTCTGCCTCCCTGGTCGCTGTGTCAGTGGGGATGGTGTTCGCTCTGTTTTGTAGCGTCCTAATGACACCCAGTTTGTGCTCCAGTGCATGATGAGAGTCAAACCTTAAATACTGAGGAGGGGGCCTAGGGGTACATCAGTCACCATCTTACAATGCTGTGATTGCAGCTATTCCACCGTTCTCTGTGAATGGTACTCATGGCCTGTTGGGTCTGTGTTTCCACAAGCCCTGCTAATTCTAGAGACTTATTCATCATGAAGAAAACAAGACAGTCGATCGATCAAACACTTGTGCAAGGGAGGCCTCGTCTGTGTCCACCACGAAAATGACCTCGACCACAACCTCCCTTGCTGCCCTTTTTATTGAGACACAGTTCACACAAAACACGTCAGAACAAAGCCACGCCCCCTTGGTAAAAACAAAAAACTGAGTTCTCTACTTCCTGTCTTCACTTTTTCTACTGAAATAAAAGAGCTGATGCAGAGTTTTAATCTAAGTGGTGACGCCTGTCGTTCAGGAGAAAACTGCAGAAAAATTGCTATTTGACGCAGTCATGTCAGGTTGATTTGGGTTCCAGAGATTCGTATTATTGGGTTTTTATTTACTGATCTGATGATGGGGAACTGGGGTTTAACTTCTGAAAGTCACAGAGAAACTTTGATTTCAGTGAACTGCAGATAAAATTCAATAAAATCCAAACACTCAGATATGAAAGCTGAGCTAAGAGTAGGCTAGCTTTCGCTGAGAGTTTGGTTATCTGATAGCTTGGTCCATTTTTTAAAATTTGAAAATATTGAAAAAGTAATGAAAAGTAACATAGCACTAGTTTATTAAACAGCAATGCCTAAGCAGCCCTTAGTTTCGAGAAGAATAATCTTTAATCTCTCCTGTTCTCTTTCTTACATCTTTTCTCACTGAGTTTCGCTCCATGAGAAACAGTCCATCCCTGAAACAGTGTTTTCTGATATTTGTTGAGATGTTTGAAACATGTACTTTGAAATTACCTGTCACTTCCATCCATCCATTCTCTTCAGCCTATCCTTATCAGGGTCGCAGGCGGGGCCTATCCCGGTTGTCATAGGATCAGACCCATCACTGAAAAAAACAAAACTAAAGTTACTCTACATTAGAGCTAGATAGATGCCGAATTACTGCAACTTAAACTTGATTGACTTTTGCAGCACGAACACGTGACAGGAATGACAGAAATGCAGACACGTCTACAAATGTTTTGGCAGCATCAGCTGAGAGGAAAGCAACAAATTGCAGCCCAAAGATGATCTGGCTGGACATTAGCTAGAAATTCACATGATAGCCTCATGTGACAAATCAACATCAGTCACATGGGTGTATCAAACATGGGCTGCAGAAAGAAAATAGACACATATGAGAAAAGTGACCCACTGAACCCAAATCAGCTTCAAATTTTGAAAACTATCCTGGGAAAACATTCTTACCTATGACCAAAACCTGGAGAGTTGAGTAAGCTCTGCAGTGTGGTGGCAGATTTCAGTTCTTGTGTGTTAATCACATATTTAATCATATCACATTAGTTATAGTAATTTCACTTTCTGACTTAGTTGTATGCATGTTCACTACAGAGGGGCCTTGTGCTCTGCACACACAGTGAGACCATTGTAAGGGAGACATTAAATAGATAGTGAGACTCTTTTTGCTTATCGAGGGATGCGGATGTTTAGGTAGGGGCCCTGTTATGAAGTTGAAGGTCTACAGGCATCCTGCTTGTAGGGAGGTGACGGGTGGTCATAACTTTCCTTGGATTGGGGGGGGAGTCAAGGATGAGTTGGACTGAAGGTATAGAGATAAATGATGTGCTGTGGAAC
This sequence comes from Aulonocara sp. 'chitande type north' Nkhata Bay, assembly GCF_057382095.1. Taxonomy (NCBI): domain Eukaryota; kingdom Metazoa; phylum Chordata; class Actinopteri; order Cichliformes; family Cichlidae; genus Aulonocara; species Aulonocara sp. 'chitande type north' Nkhata Bay. The sequence goes on from NC_141346.1 coordinate 15,943,398, forward strand.
GTTCTTTATTTGACAGTGTTTGGGAAGGTATAAAATTGTTCATGGGCGGTGTCTTTCCTCAGAAAACTGTTTGGTGTTAGACCTGAACGTTTTCTCCACATTGCAATGTGTTTATTAAACCCACTTCAAATCAAGCTCACTGGGTGTGTTGCAGGTTATTGTTAAAATTTTCATAACAGCGGCAAAGGAAGCCCAGCAGAGGATGAACTTCCTGAGGCAGCTGAAGAAATTCAACCTGCCAACACGGACGATGATGCAATTCTACACTGCAATCATCGAGTCCATCCTCACCTCCTCCATCACCGTGTGGTACACTGGAGCCACTATCAGGGACAAACAGAGACTGCAGCGTGTTGTGCGCTCTGCTGAGAAGGTGATTGGCTGCAGACTCCCATCTCTGCAGGACCTGTACACCTCCAGGACACTGGGGCGTGCAGCTCGGATCACAGCTGACCCTTCTCACCCTGGACACAGTCTGTTTGACCTGCTCCCCTCAGGCAGGAGGCTCCGGTCCATTCGCACCAGAACCTCTCGCCATAAGAACAGTTTCTTCCCCTCTGCTGTTGGACTCATGAACAATAACCATATGACTGTTCCCACCACTAACACATGACCCTACACCATGTTCACTGCATCATTCCATGTTTGGCACTGATCACCACCTGCACTCATGTATATATAGTGGGGCAAAAAAGTATTTAGTCAGCCACCGATTGTGCAAGTTCCCCCACTTAAAATGATGACAGAGGTCAGTAATTTGCACCAGAGGTACACTTCAACTGTGAGAGACAGAATGTGAAAAAAAAATCCATGAATTCACATGGTAGGATTTGTAAAGAATTTATCCGTAAATCAGGGTGGAAAATAAGTATTTGGTCACCTCAAACAAGGAAAATCTCTGGCTCTCACAGACCTGTAACGTCTTCTGTAAGACGCTTTTCTGTCCCCCACTCGTTACCTGTATGAATGGCACCTGTTTGAACTCATCATCTGTATAAAAGACACCTGTCCACAGCCTCAAACAGTCAGACTCCAAACTCCGCCATGGCCAAGACCAAAGAGCTTTCGAAGGACACCAGGAAAAGGATTGTAGACCTGCACCAGACTGGGAAGAGTGAATCTACAATAGGCAAGCAGCTTGGTGTGAAAAAATCAACTGTGGGAGCAATCATCAGAAAATGGAAGACATACAAGACCACTGATAATCTCCCACGATCTGGGGCTCCACGCAAGATCTCATCCCGTGGGGTCAAAATGATCATGAGAACGGTGAGCAGGTGTCATGGTCTGGTTGGGCACCTGCAGGTCTCAGACAGCGGCTCCTCCTCCTTTAGGCGGAGTCAGGTTGCCCCTCCCTGGCTGACCACCTGTGAGCAATCGTGCCAGCGGTATATCAGACCTGCGCTCTCAACCACTCATCGCCTGAGTATCTGCTATTCCCATCGATAGCACCCGGAGTGGAGATCTTGTTCCCCTCGCTCCCGTCCTCCTGGACCTGGGCCGCCAGCTGCTCACACAACGTGGCCTGCCGACCCACTGCTCACCTACCTGCCTGCCTCCCCACGCCTCGACCGCTTCCGGGTTTTCCGCTCCACCTGTCCCCTCCATCTGAAACCAAGTAAGGCAATTCAATTCAACTGCGGAGGATTATTGGTTGTCTGCTGGATCCCTCTGATCGTGATCTCCTCTTGTTCCAGTGCCCCGGCCCCTACCTAGTCCTGTTTCTACCTCCCCGCTGTCCCCGCTGTTCAGCCGTCTCCTAGAGGTGTCTAGGTCGCCCTCATTTTCTCAGACGAATCCTACGCGCCACTAGTGTGGTGGCGTCGCCTTGTGTTTCACCTTTGTTTTCCCTGTGGGCGGAAATAAATCATTTGTTTTCTGTCACCTCGCTTCCGGGTTGGTTTCTGCGCCTGTGTCCATCCCTGTTCCCTCGTGCCGTTGAGCCGTGACAGCAAAGATCCCAGAACCACACGGGGGGACCTGGTGAATGACCTGCAGAGAGCTGGAACCAAAGTAACAAAGGTCACCATCAGTAACACACTACAACGGCAGGGAATCAAATCCCGCAGTGCCAGACGTGTTCCGCTGCTGAAGCCAGTGCATGTCCAGGCCCGTCTGAAGTTTGCCAGAGAGCACATGGATGACACAGCAGAGGATTGGGAGAATGTCATGTGGTCAGATGAAACCAAAGTAGAACTTTTTGGTATAAACTCAACTCGTCGTGTTTGGAGGACGAAGAATACTGAGTTGCATCCCAAGAACACCATACCTACTGTGAAGCATGGGGGTGGAAACATCATGCTATGGGGCTGTTTTTCTGCCAAGGGGACAGGACGACTGATCCGTGTTAAGGACAGAATGAATGGGGCCATGTATCGTGAGATTTTGAGCCAAAACCTCCTTCCATCAGTGAGAACTTTGAAGATGAAACGAGGCTGGGTCTTCCAACATGACAATGATCCAAAACACACCGCCCGGGCAACAAAGGAGTGGCTCCGTAAGAAGCATTTGAAAGTCCTGGAGTGGCCTAGCCAGTCTCCAGACCTCAACCCCATAGAAAATCTGTGGCGGGAGTTGAAAGTCCGTGTTGCTCGGCGACAGCCCCAAAACATCACTGCTCTCGAGAAGATCTGCATGGAGGAATGGGCCAAAATACCAGCTACTGTGTGTGCAAACCTGGTAAAGACCTATAGTAAACGTTTGACCTCTGTTATTGCCAACAAAGGTTATGTTACAAAGTATTGAGTTGTATTTTTGTTATTGACCAAATACTTATTTTCCACCCTGATTTACGAATAAATTCTTTACAAATCCTACCATGTGGATTCATGGATTTTTTTTTTCACATTCTGTCTCTCACAGTTGAAGTGTACCTCTGGTGCAAATTACTGACCTCTGTCATCATTTTAGGTGGGGGAACTTGCACAATCGGTGGCTGACTAAATACTTTTTTGCCCCACTGTATCTATCTACTTAGCACGTTTAATTCTTATTTTTATGTTTATTTAAGTGCTGTCTGACAGTATGTTTGCACTAAGTGCCGCAGCAATTTCCTAATGTTGTAAACCTGCTCAAGATTTGGCAATAAGATTCTGATTCTGAAATGAGCATTCCTTTAAATGGTGAGCAGTAGCTTTCCATATAGTCTGTTTTACACCTCGACCAAACAACAAATACAAAATTAAAACATTTAAAAACAAATCTCAGACATAATGTTGAGTCTTTTGTATGATTTTGTGCATCTCAAATAAAAAAAAAAGGAATAATCCAAAAAGTAGTTATATTAACACTAAAACACACAAGAAAAAAAAGTAAATTATTCCTCCCAAACAAATCGTATAAATTCCAAAAGCCCAAATAAAATCCTAAAAGATATAAAAGACAAACAAAACAGAAAGCAGAAAGTCACCATAAAAACAGCAACAATGAAGTCAAACTGGAAGCCAAACATGGAGTAGAAAACCTGAAACTCAGTCCTATGAAAACTACAAAGGAACAAACACTCAGTATTGTCAGAAATACACCCCACTATTAGAACAATAAAGCAATTAAAATTGAGCCAAATAAAAATCAAAAACACAAACCAAACAGAAAAGACTGAAAGAGAAATCTTCACGGCAACTCAAAATCCCAGGAGCTGAATCAGGGATCATGTCAGAATCTCCAACATAAATAGTGCCCTCACTACATTTCCTGTTTGTCATTGAGTTGATTTTCTTCTTTATATTGTGTCAGATAAAGTCTGACAGCTTTGAATTAAAACACATTGAAATAATTTCATATGATGTGTTTACACAGATGAAACCAGCCAACAGTAAATCAGATGCTTCACACTAACTCCACATGACATTCATCAGTAACCAGGAAAGTGAAGCTTTAATCCTGGTTCAGATGGATTAACATGAACAATCTGTTAATCCACTGAAGCTCACAGACTTCATCAACCTGTCAGATTATCTAAAAGACTGAAAGACGTCGTTTTAAACACTTACTGTTGTTCTGAAGGATCTCTGAAACCCTCAAACACTCTTCTGATCATCAGGATGGAAAAATTATCCACTGAGAGCAAATAGAAAAAAGAAAGGAAACAAACTTTGACGATAGTGATTTGGTCTCTGGCTGCACTAAACAGCCCCAGTGAACAATCTAACCCGTATTTCCTTGTCAGCTGTTTAATACGACACACCTTAGACCAGTTTGACTTCATAGCATTCCCGGACTTACTCAGCTGACTGGATCTGAGCCGTGTATTTGACAAACAAATACCACAAACACACCTAAAGTAGCAGAGAGGTAACAGCAACAGGAAGTTAATTCTCTGGCACAGGTGGATGTGTAGACTTTGTAGACTGTCTGTGTGTTTAGAGTTGAGATAAATGATGAATGAAGGGTCTCATGACAAAATGATAATAATAAAAGTCAAAGGAGTTTTTGTATCCAATAAATATAGACACTAATAAGAGAACATAAATAAAAGAAGAACAGTTAATATTAAACACACACATTACAGAAAATGTCAAAGGAATTAAAATATACTGTTGTACCTCCAGAGTGTACTGATTAACGTAAAGGTTGCTGGTTTGATTCCAGCTGGAGACACAAATCACTGTTGGACTGTCAGGAAGGGCACCGAGTGTAAAACTCTGTAAATCAAAATAAGGGGCACTAACTGCTGTGGGGTCGTCATGTGACCAGGAGCAGTCAAATGTAACTACTTTCTCTTTTACTCAACAGTGTTGAATGTAACAGTGTTGTTACTTTCATCTGTACAAAGTTTGTGTAAATAAGTTCTCACAGACAGAAAATCTGTGACACCTCCCACCTGACCACTTCAGAATCAGCTGAGGATATTTGTACAATCATTTATTAAAGGTTTTTAAATACTACATATATATTGGAATTACATACCCTTGCACTAAACAGCAGTGTTGGTTAAAATATGTCTATCATTTTGTGCCCTCATACTTATAGTTCAGGATATACATACATGACATTTTCAGGGCTAAAAATCTTTGTTAAACTCTGTTTCCAAGTATTCTGAATGTTGACATTTCCTCTATAAAGATCTGAAGGAATCTCTAAACACAGTTTTGTGGTTGTGGTGAAGTGAGTCACATAAAGAGTGTCACATTTCAGGAAAGCCACAGTTTTGTATATCCTGGTCAGACTGGTTCAGCTGACAGTGTTTGTTTGTTGTTGGTACAGCTGGACTCTGGGTGTGTCAGTGCATATCATCAAATGAGCTTCAGTAAAAGTAAATTCATCAAGGACTAAATGATTAATTGGATATTAACCAGATACTGATAATGAAAATTTTTGCTTCTTTTCTAGTTTATTATTCCTCCACTGAAACACGTCAGCATGATTAGTTAAACGACAGCAGGACAAATGTGATGAAACTCAGCAGGAGAGAAGAGACAAGGAGCAAAGTGTGACCAATATAAGCAACGTCACAAGGTCACTTTGTTCCTCTGTGCGTGCAGTGAATCAACACTAGAAAATAAACCATTTACAGTTAATATAGTCAGCAAACACTTGAAATTATAGCAAAACCCGAGGATGCTGAGGGAGCTGCAGCGCCCCCTGATGTGGTTTTCGTCATGTCGAAACCACAACCAACAAACTGACATGACTCAGTTGCACAAATAAATAATAATTTTTCACTCCAATTACATTTTTGATTTCTGATTTGATTTTCTTCCTTCACTTCTGAATATGAGGTTAAACTCTTAAACAGATTAAACTCTTATTATTAAAACAGTTAAGTCTGTGTTTGCTAACAGCAGAGCAGAGCTGCTAAAATTCACATTTTCTTGTTGTTAGACCAACTTTTTATAAATAAATGTCATTTGTTATGTAGATCAAGCTGTTCTGTGAGTGCTGTCCAGTGCTATATTTGTGTGTATGAAATATTTTCTTACAACATCCTGTTTCACAGACAAATATGGTATTTCTTATTGTCTTAAACTTATTTTAATGGAACACAATCAAATATGAACACATTCATAACAGTTTTGCTTAAAGAGGAAATGTCTGTGAAACAGGATGATGTAAGAAAATATGATAAAATATTTAATCTACACAAAAAAGCATTGATTTCTTAATTTTGGCTTTGAGAGTTTAACTTTCTCAGTACCCAATAAAAAAACATTAAAATGTGATTACAGTCTATCATCTTATTCTCTTCATATTACATAATCCATCCATATTACAATTCGTAAAGTTTTTCATATTGTCTTGTAGTGAAACATTAATATACATATTGTAACTTATATTGTAAATTTAGCAATTAACAACAACTATACATTGCAATTATTCTACATTGTGAAAAATATGTGGTATGCTCCTGATAAAATATTGATATGTCAATGATGTTTAAACTACTCTATCTCACTGAATACACCCAAGATATGACCACAATACAAATGTAGACAAAATAAATTATGACTCTTACAATGTACAAGGTTTCCTTTGACTTAACACTAAAACAATTCAAATCAGTGAAATTGGGCATAAGAAGTCATCAAATTTTGTTTAATTTTAGTTGTATTTTTATATAATACTAACACTCATTCACTTAAACAAACAAACAAACAAACAAACAAACAAACAAAATTATTAATAAGCACACTTTTAAGATCAACATGGGTTGAGCCAAAGTGCTGTACATAGTAGAGATAAAATTGTAAACATGCATAGAATATAAAAGACTAGTCGGATTAAAAGCTAGAGAGTACAAATGTGTTTTCAACCGGGTTTTAAAAATGTCGAGTGTTGGTGAAGACCTAATGTGAAGGGGCAGACTGTTCTAGAGTTTGGGTGTAGCGATCGCAAAAGCTCGGTCACCACTGTTTTTCCCTCTAGTTCTGGGCATTGTCAGAAGCAACTTATTTGCAGACCTAAGGGCTACTTGTTTTTTGTTTTTTTGTTAAAAGATCCGAGTGATAAGATGGAGCTAATACATTCAGAGATTTAAAGACAAACAGCAAAATCTTTAAGTCGATTCTGCGATGTACTGTCCCGAATTCGACAAGTGGCACAAAAACAAACCAATGGAGGCCCCAGTAGAGTGCAATCAGATGAAGAGTTTATTAAGAACACACGTGCGGGAAGAAGGACACAGCATCACATCTGCGGACTTCTTCTGCCAAAAATACACAGAGAATGGTTTATATATCATCAGGGTTTGACGCCCCCTCTTGCGTTCTATAACATATTTTTGTATTTCTAAGAACATCATTTGCATCTTGTACAGACAACGAGACAATTTTTACAGCTGAGTTCAGACACAGAAGTTCCTCTTTCTAACATCTTTTCCCAAATAAGACGATGATTTCAGGCCCTGGAGATACCCGTGGACTTGTCCTCCTGTTGACCCATCTTCTGTCACCTGTTACTAAGTAAACTCTTTTTTAAAAAAATTTTTTTATTAAAAGTTTTGTAATTATGACAGTCGTCCACATGGAAAAAAAAAAAACAGTAAAAAAACCAAACAAACAACTCATGATCATCGCTTCTCTCTTCTCTCATGGTATGTTTAGACCAAACACAAATCCCTCTTTTCTCATGATTACATATAGAGATACAAAATTTGAGCCTCAGTCATCTTTATGGACCGCCAGCCTGTATCATTCAGCTTTGATATGGAAACAGAAAAAAATAGGAAGGGAAAAGTTTGTAAAATCAAAATTCATTCTATATCTCACAAATGTTAATTTCTGTGCAGATTGTACCTTCTTATTTTCCTTTGCCTTTGCTAAAAAATAACGTCTTATTGCAGATTATATTCTGCCACTGAGAACCTCATAAGCTCTTTTATAAAAAGGTACTTTAATTTAGCAATACACACAAACAAACAAACAAAAACAAAAAAAAACAAAAAAAAAAAAACAAAAAAAACCCCCCACCCCCCCAGAAAAAAAACCCCCAAACAAACAAAGATACTACGCTCTAACAATAACTTAATGGCACAGTGAAACCCGCAGATCTGCTCGGTCTGGGGGAGCTCCCCTCCACCTCTTTACAGGTCCCATGTCATTAGGTTTTTACTACTGTCCACTCAGCACTTTACAGTCCATCCCTGATCATATTCGGAAAGGGGTATTTCCAGTCTCTTTTATAAACTACCTTTAAAAAAACAAAAAAACGTCCTTAGCAGACCTTCCTTCTTCCAGTAGTTGCGTGAATATCTCATCCCACATTACCACCTTCAACAAATCTGTCCCACTTCCTCCAATTTTTATGAAATTGGTCCATTTTGAGGTTAAAAAAAAAAAGTAAGTTTTTCCATTCTATATATTTCCTCCATTATTCCTATCCAATCTTTCTTTGTTGGGGGCTCTCTCTCCAGCCACCTCCTGGTAAGCGCTTTTTTGCCAGCTCCCAACAGGATGTTTATCAAGTTTTTGTCCTTTAAGGAGGCTGCTGATGGGATATCGCCCAAGTACACAGTACAAAAATCCAAATTTAGTTTGAGACCAGTCACCAAGTAAATTGATTCGACCAATTCACTCCAGTATGACAGGATTATTGGGCATTTCCAAAATATATGGAAATGATCTGCCATGTTTTCCCCACAGTTTCTCTAGCAGTGTCCATCTGTCAGTTGACCTTTTTGTTTGTATTTTATTTTGGGTGTTATGAAAATCCTAATAAAATTTTTCCACTCCTGTAATCATTATGAAGCTATAATTTGAGGTACAATAAAAGATACATTTAAAAAAAAGTTTTTGTACATTACATGGGGATTACAGGCATAGCAGCACTGAAGTAGTTCCCTGCACCATCCAGGTAACCTGGGTGTAAGCCAATATAGTTAGTGTTAAATGAATATTCAGATGGTTATGAATCATCTCTGGATAATTTCACTACAGAAAGATATGTTGAAGAAAACAGGTTAGAAATGTTCTGTGTGGTGTTGAGGACAAACATATTAATAGCCCAAAAGTTAGAAGAAGCAGTCAGTTTAACGATAATGTAATGCTTAATTTTAAATGAATAATAATTATTTTTAATGGGGTTTTTTTCTAACACTTATTCCAGAGTATCTATTGTCATTGTCAATTGTAACAGAGAGACAACACTGCCACCATGAGGTCACATTAAAACACTACTGGACACTCAAAGCAATTTAGTCAGTATGCCACATTTTCCCATTCACAAGTTTTTGTAACTTTCAGTGTCTGAGAATGTACAGAGAGCAACTTAGTAATCAGCATCTGGGCTGGATCAGACTGAAGCAGCCAGAAATCATCAAATTATTGGAATCAGAATCAGAATACTCTGGTCTAAGCTGCTGGGGGGACCAGTTAGAGACCAGCAGCTGGACATCAGTGGTTGGACTGGTGGACTACTTCAGTGAAGAGTAGACGACGTCTGGCTCTGGTTTAAAGTCTGAACACAAACACACACAGTTCAAACAACAGGAAACATGATTACAAGCTTTGTAGTTCAATCAAGACCTCCAGTCTCCACCTCTCTGCATCACACACAGTCTCAGTTCAGTCTTTACTGGGGACCAGCTCAGAAACAAATCACAGAGCTTCCATAGTGTCCACACTTCAATTGCTTAAATAAATTTCACACTCAACTCAAACCTGAAACAGACAGACCTTTAACAATTAGCTGGTCATGTGCATAAAATGGAATTAAAAAGAGATATAATTGATACTTCTAGCTTCTCTCTCTCTCTCTTTTTCTGTTTGTGTTCACTTGGTGAGCAGTCGGTGAGGCTTGAGACTGTAATGGTGAACATTGGTGTAGCAGTGAAATGAGATGTGGGTGTTTAACGTTTGACCAAGTGACTTGTAAACAGAAAATAAAAGAAGACCTAAAATTGAACCTTGTGGTACACCACAAGTAATGTCTATGATGACCACATTAGTTCCTTGTAGGAGTTGTGAATGAAAAAAAAAACAACTGCTTTCAAACCATTTTTTTTAACACATCAGTCATTTTCATTGATTGTTTAAGAAAAGTGGGTTTTAATAATAAAAATAATATAATATATATAATAATATAATAAAAATCAAGAAAATTATAGGGAGGAGGAGGGTTATTCAATCAGGAAGAGCAGAGAATCAGTGATGAGGATGTGAGGGCAACTATTAATAACATGAAGAGTGGAAAAGTGGTTGGCACAGAAGAAATGCCTGTGGGGGTGCATATGTCAGTGTATGAACTTTTAACTGATTATTTGAAATTAATGTTTGATTTGAACATTCACAAGTAGAACAAGTAGTAAGCAGACGTTGGACCTCATTTATTTATTTATTTACGACTAAAAAAATGTATTTACCAAATAAAAACTGACAGCTGAGTTATCTTTAAACAAAATGGGAGACATATCTCAAGACAAATGTGAAACTCTTATATTTCATTTTCATTCATTTTTTTTTTTATTAACTTACAACAAATTGTTTAAAATAGTAGAAAAACAGCCACTTTTCTGATAGAGATGAACGGTTTGATATCCTGAATTAAGTTGAGATAAGCTTAGCAAAAGACTGGAAACAGTCTGGAAATATTCACTTGGCTGTGTCCAAAGTTAAAGGTAAAGAGCAGCTGTACCTCTGGTCCTCTTTGGTGTGACAGCTATTTCTCCATAACTGATGGCTTCTGTTCTCTTTGCTGAGTAGACGGCAGCTGAATCACTCTCTGAAACATACAGAAATAATTGCATGTACAATGGTACTGTTTTAGTATTACACTACAGCTGTGGTAGCACATTGTTATTTTTGGTTTATTCAGATATTAAGTGTTAACCTTTATACACAGGTGTGGGTTTTCACTGTTTTTTTCCACCTCTGCTGAAAAACATTTGACCAGAATGAACCGGTGGGTGTTTCTGTGAACATGGCAAGCAGAAGACCACAAAAATGCCATCTTCTTTTAATGCAGACTGAGACACTTCACCACAGAGCACAAAGCAAACTTGTTCTCACAACATGAACACTTCTGTTAGCCAAACCAGGACACACTGTGGTAAAAGGTCTCATCACTCTCAGACTACAGTTAACCGGTGTCAACAACAGGAAGTTGCTTCTGTGGTTTCACATGCAGAAAGAAGTCAAAATAATTCATTGTATAAAAGTGGGTTAAGTGTCAAGAGTTTGTCTCCTTAGACATCTCGTGACATTGAATTATTCCTGTTAACAAGTTGCTTACTAAGTCCCAATCAACACTACTGTGGCATTTAATGCTCAGTTATATTGCTGCTTAAAAGTCACAACACACCTGCAATTTTGTCCAGGTAAGGTGGACTTGAAGCTGAGAGTACACCATTAGTCACTGCCAAATGTGGTGCCAAAACCTGTTGACCTGCCACATGTGAACCAAACAATTCTGAGATATTTGATTCCTCTTAAAACATCACTGACAGTTGATGTGATGAACACATCCTTCCTTCAGGGTCATGAACACATGCTGTAGTCAGCTTTGATTGTTCACCATTGTTGTGGCACAAGTGCTCATCACAACAATGAATAAATAATTAGGTGATGACTTCAGTGTTTTATATAACAGTAGATTAGCTGTTAATACACACACGCGATTAAATATGGGCTGATGCTACACAGGTGAAGGATGTGTTATGCAAAACAGGATGTTACATGAATTTACATGCTGGTTTCTGTGGGTGTTTTTTGACCACAGATTTTTAACATTTAACATTTTATATTACATATTTACATATTTATATTATATTTACACAGCTACATTTTGGGGGTTACATCTCTACGGGGGGTTATGCATCCAGTGCTTGTATTACTACTCTGGCCGCTGTGGACTTTATCTTCCACATCTGCTCCAGTTGTGTTATTAGCCTCTATTTTCTCATGGCCCTTCTTCCTGGTGTTTCTGTCCACTGGGATTGCCACATCTATTGCCACATCTATCGTTTTCAACCATCACTTGAAAACGATCACTGGTTGGAATCAGGTCTCACAAGACCATAGCCCTGTTGTTCTCAACCACCTTTAGTGGTGTCTCCCATTGGAACTTGGGAACTTACAGGACTATTCTATACGCCTTTAGAAGAAAACACTATAGTTCCTGTTATGTTATATGCGCCCAAACACTCCAGTATCTGTGTGGAGTGTACTGAATAGAAGGATTTTCTATGGTCAGTACAGAAGTGCTCAGATGGGTCTGTCTGGTGCTAGAGTCTGGTCTATCTGGTCTTAGGTGTACAGTTCTGTCTACCAGTAGCTGATGCTTTGACCCTCTGATGCTATCTACAATACCTGTCTGAGGTGTATTCATTTGTTTATGTTCCTACTTAGCTAGGTTGCTATGACACCTAAGAGGAGCTTCCATGTTTCTCAAGCTTCTGGGTGTTGTGCATCTGTCTCAGTGAACATGCCTTTGCAACATTGCTCAAAAGTCTGACACAATGGCTTTTGATTGGAAGACCTTTGGGTGGTCCCTCCATGCCCAAGGTGTGTTTTATTTTAACCCTAGAACACTATCGGCGGTGATTTTCACCCGAGCAAATGTATTTACATAATTTTCAATATGTTGCGTTTGTCTGAGTGTGGTGGGTCCCTGGGTAGCTTCAGCATTGTGTTTGACATTTTTGAAGACGTGGGTGTTTCCCTACCCCAAATCCCGCTTTTTCCTACAGGCATGTGTTCGGGTGAATTCCACCTGGCAATAGTGATAGAGGGTAAAGTAGGTTTTGGGTGGATTTCACCCGGTGATAGTGTTAGTGTATAAAATCAGGCGATCTTGCCGCATTTCAAGGGTGACAACATTCAGGCTCACCATATTTACTGTCCCTCTTCAACTACAGCTGTCACCCTGTTGCAGGTTTAGTGTCTTTGGCATCCCAGCTAGTGCGTAACACATAGGTAAGGTTTGTTTAACTTGGCAATTGTTAGCTGATTAGATTTCTTTTTCTTTTTTCTTTTCTTTTTTTTTTTATCTAAAAGCTATGTTATGTAGCTAGCTAGATAACTGTGCACATTATTTCTTTCAGCAAATAGCTAGCAATATAGCTAGCTGGTGAAGTTCTAGCACTCCTCTAGGGGGAAAAAATGCCAAAAAGGAATCCACTGAAGTACTTGACCCAAAAGGAAATAGAAGAGATTCTATTCAGGGAAAGCAGTGATTAAGATGTTGATCATGTGGAAGCAGAAGAGATGTATGACAGCGACAGTGACGTGGACTACATTCCAAAACCGGGCAATGATGACAGTGATAGTAATGGCTTTGAGCCTAGCACTTCAAGTCATCAGAGAAAAAAAATGCGACATCATGATTCAAGTAGACTGACCACCAGACAAATTCCCACCCCAGGACCTGTTGCCTCTAGGTTTACTGCCCATCTTACTTCCCCTGCCACGCCTGATGCGGTCCCTGACACGCCTGATGTGGGTCACAGGGGGAGAGGACACCGCCATGTGAATGATGACATGGCCTATATTGTGAGACTCCAAAACAAGTCTTACAGGTTTCCAGTGGAGTTCTCGGCCTCAGACATTGGCAGCTACCAGGACAGCTGCACGAAATTTTCATGCCTGCTTTTACACCAGGACCAACACCAGAAGCATCAAATGCTGACACCCCTGAGAAGTGTTTCACATTATTTTTTGAGGACCAAATCATAGACGAAATTGTGACATGGACGAACATCCGTATTGATGCTGAAGCTGTGAAGTATCGGAAGATAACAGTTACTTTCCAGAGAACAACCCCAGCAGAGGTGCGTGCAATGCTAGGGATTTGTATCTTTAGTGGTTGCCAGATGGACAACCATTTGTCTACTAAAGAAATGTGGAACCCTGCTACTGCTGCACCTGTGTACCGTGCTGCTATGTCTGAGGGTCGCTTTTCATTCCTCCTTAGCTGTCTCCGATTTGATGACCCTGACACACGGCAAGAAAGACAAGGCCATGGACAAATGTGTCCATTTAGAATGTACATCCCCAACAAACCTGCCAAATATGGTATCAAGCTTGTCCTTGCCAATGATGCCCAAAGCAAGTACCTGCTGACAGGAATACCATACCTGGGGATACTTGTAACACAACGACAGGATGGACAAAGTCTTGGCCAGCATTTCACCAAGGAGCTGACCAAACAATATCACCATACAAACAGGAATGTGACCGCTGATAATTGGTTCACTTCTGTGCCACTGGCGATTGATCTGCTGCAGAACTGTGGCATGACCTTAGTGGGAACAATAAAAGCAAACAAGAAAATCACGCGCCAGGCTCCAGTGCATTTCTCTTTACCAAAGAACTAACCTTGGTGTCCTTCCTCCCTGACAAAGCTTCAAAAAAGAAGGTTGTACTGCTCCTGTCATCCATGCATACACAACCAAGCATAGGACCCACTCGTAAGCCTGAAGTAATTGAATTTTACAACAAAACGAAGGGAGGTGTCGATACTTTTGACCAGATGTGCGCTCACTATGGTTGTGGAAGAAAAACCAAGAGATGGCCCCTTCGCGTGTTCTATGGCATGATCAATGCTGGTGTGATAAACTCATGGATCATTCACAATGAGAATGCAATGAAGAGAGGTGACAACCAAATGCAGAGGAGGCCTTATATGCAGGCTTTGGCATTGGCACTCATCAAACCATGGGCAGAGCAGAGGCTCCCCTCTTCAAATCTGTCACGTCAACTCAGAGTCGTGATCTGTAGCGTGCTCGACATTCCTACCCCTGGCACTCTTGAAGGTGACGCAGGACCAGTGGCAGCAGAAAGCAGCGGTCCCTTAGTGAGGTGTGCTGACTGCCCCACAGGCTTGGACAGGCAGACGCGATACAGGTGCCATGTCTGCCGTCGACCGGTGTGTCCACGCCATTACTACCCTGTGTGTACTGACTGCATGTAAGGAATAGGTAAGTAAGAGTGGTCCTGGAATTTGCATGTTATCCTTATTTAGTGCAGTGGTTATGAATAAATATCAATAAGTGGTGATTTCCAAGGGAATTCATATGGTAAAAAAAAATAGTTTAGTCAACTGGTCATTTTTACCCACTCATAAAATGTCATTTTTTGTTTCTCTCTCCTGCAGCTGTTTGCATGTAAAGGAGACTGTGCCTTCACCAGGGAAGACTCAAATATCCCAGGAATGGGTGGACCAAAGACCAAGTTTCCAGCATCATTATATTTTTGTTTAGGATTGGTTTTGTTCTCCAACTGCTAATTTTCCAGAAATTTTGGAGCATTTTCCCCCCATGAAACTTATTGAGCAAGCCTTGGATTCAGATGTGACAATGTCTTTTTTGTCCAGGTCATTGAACAATGGACTTGCTTTATGTTCTCATACGTAGAATGAACAAAGAGTATCCAAGAGTTAGGAGACTCTAGAGTATGGTTAAATTCCAGCCACCTAAAAGTCTGTGTTAGGTAGCCTGTTAATAAAATGATCTCATAATGCAGCTTCTTGTCTGCGCCATTTGGACTCTTAACAAACACTATCCCCCAGAGACTGTTCCCACCCACCAGTCTGAGCCATGGTCTAAATAACCCTTATCACTCAGGCCCCTCACACACACCAACTCTACTCAGAACAAGTTATTTGCACTACTTCAAAACACTTTGCAAATCTGTTCTCTATTGTATGCCTTTATCTTGATTTGTATATATTTCTCCTTCAACTGTAGGTTGCTGCCTGTGCGATCTGGACCCAGAAATAGTAGGAAATGAATAAAAAAAATAAAAAAATCGTGTAATTATTTACTTGAACAGCTTGTTAGCTTTAAGAACAAAATATTTATCTTGTTAATTTCTAAAATTTTGGGGACTTTATAAAAGCAGCCAATAAAATCTAAGAACCAATAAAGATTATAATATTCCCATCAGCTTCGTGCTTACTAGGAAATGTTAGCATGCTACCCACAAAGTAAACATAATGAATTGACCTACTAACTCAGATGTAAATCAAAGTATCTGGCTGTAAAAACAGACCATGATGGAGATGAAGAAGATCAGCTTTACCTGTCATATTTGAATTTTCTTGTTTCTTGTTGATGATAATTTGTCTATAAGTGACCTTGTCTGTTGTCACTGCTGAGTGGACTTCAGCATTCTCTGCAGAATGAAACAAACAAGGAAGACATCAGTGCAGGTCATACAGCTGATAGCAAAGCTGATTGAATAGAAATGGCTGCTGCAGAAACATTTCCACAAAAAGCATTTGATTCATTAATAAATAACTGACAATAACATTTATATAGAAAACTGATGACTACTCATGAGAAAGATTCGATCAACATATCAGAAAGTCAGAAACCACTAATTGATTAAATAAAAAAAATCATTTAGATTCAGTGTAATTATAAATACTAAGATAAACAGAATTTTGTTCAGCTAGGTTTTCACACCTGCAGCAGTTTTTTATTTGTTGCTTTTTATTTTTTAATCCTAAACAGGATGTTGAACCACTGTAGAGCTGTTAGCTCATGTTAACCACAGACCACAATCATTACAACAACACATATAGTATTGCATATTGTAGTATTGCATCTCTGAGATAGATATTTTTGAAATTCCAGTCTAAATTAATGGAATTAGGTGTAACTTTAATTGAACAGAGCTGTCAGGAAGTGCCAGTTTCTGATCTGATCCCTTTGCCCTTTGCTGTTGATGTGTATTTCTTAGCTATAACATCAGAGTTCATACTGGAACTATTCTGATAGGTCAAAGAGGGTGTACATTCTTCCGGGTTGACAGCCAATATTTCTGCATAACTCTGGCCTCGTTTAATGTGGCAATGTACTCAGTCACTCCACATGTCACGCATATCTAAACTCAGCTACACTGTTTGGTCAAAAAGTGTTGAGGAGGAACGGAAGACCTGATTTATAAAGCAAATATATCAAATGATCCAGTATCTCTCTGTTGAATCCATCACATTAGCAAGATGAGTTTCCTCCTGTTTTAGGTGATCCATCAGTATATCAGTATTAAATAACTCTGTAGCATTAGGAACCAGAAGGTTATCGAGACCCATGTTGAGTCTGGTAAACTCACTTGTATTCATAGTCACAATGTCTGGTATTCTTGGTGTAGGACACTAGGTATAGTCTTGAACTTCTAGAAGTCTGTGTGATTGCACAGGAGCAACCTAGAAAGGCCTCTAAGAATGAACGGCAATATGTCTGTGAAGGTTCTCAGTCATCCAGGTCATCGTAGTCAAAGGAGCTTGCAAAGAAAAGCGTCTGGACTTCCTTAAGTTACTTGAAGACGTTTCACGTCCCAGATTTTCTGGGACTCTCCACCATTTGACCTTAGAACTGAAGAAGCTACTCGGATGAGAGGTGAAACGTCTTCAAGTAACTTAAAGAAGTCCAGACGCTTTTCTTTGCAAGCTCCTTTGACCTCTAAGAATGAGGATGCTGAGGCATCAGTCATGCCCAGGTCTGGGTGGTTCAATCTGTGATTCCTGGTCCCAGAAATGTGTGAGAAAGGTCTGAGTCTCACCTTCATGTTTCCTTTATTCTACTGAACAAACTCAGACATGAAAGATCAGGAAGTCTGAGTCTCACCTTCAGGTTTCCTGTGAACACATCGTCTCACCAGCAGAACCAGGAACACCAGTAGAACCACAACACAGACTGATCCAACACATGACAACACTGAGAGAACAGGAGGAGAGAGTGATGGAGGAAGATTGATGGAGGTGGAACCAAGAGGAGGTGTGGATGTAGGTGGAGGTGTGGATGTAGGTGGAGGTGTGGTGGTGTGTTTGTCTAAAATAAAGCAAACACAGTCATTAAGTTGTCGTCACATTGTGAATGTTGAAAGCTGCAGAAACACAGACAGGTGAGTGTGTCACCTGTGACAGTGATCCAGCTGGATGGAGACTCTCCATGACTGCTGATGTCACACTTGTAGAGGCCTTCATCAGACCTGGAAACATGCTGGATGGTCATGTGACCTGTAGGCTGCTTCCTGATGAGGGAGCCATCTTTATAGAAAGCAGCTGGGAGGTTGGAGGGAGTGGTCTTTGTTTTACAGAGCAGAGTGACGTCATCTCCCTCCATCACAGGGAGGACAGGACTCTGCAGGATCACTGATCCACCTCAACACAGAGACAAACTACAGCATTTCATCCATTTACACACAGCTTCATCAACACTAACTCCACACACTCAGCTTACCAGTGACTGTCAGGTTAACCATGTTACTGATGGGACCCTCTCTGGACTCACACCAGTAAACTCCACTGTCCAGTGGAAAGACATAACTCACGTTACAGGAAGAATTAACTAAACTAGCTTGTTCTCCCCACCCATCTCCACACTGAGTCATTTGTAGGTTGCTTGTGTTTCTCCTCAGAGTCCATCCAGCAGAGCTGTCGTCCTCCTCACAGCTTAGAGACACAAAGTCTCCTTTATAGAACTGAGAACTGCTGGGACTCACAGTCAGACGAGCTGTGAGGGTTAAAATGAAAAACAATTGTGATCTGTTACACTTATGTTATATAACAAGTTAATTCTGAAACATGAACCCAATCAGGTCATATCAGTGAGCATTTATCAGGGTTAAACTGTGACAGAAGAAGATTACTGACCTTGGTTTGTTGTGCAGCTCAGCAGTGAGATCAGAACTAAAGAGAAATGACACTCAGGTTGATTTCAGGTGAACATAAAGAACGATTCCCCTGCACCACCTTTATCTAAAAAGCAGCTCTTTGTCTTAACTGGCTACCTTGTGAGTATGCACCAAATATTTAAAATTACAATAATATATTTATGTCCACTGTGCAGCTGTGTTGATATAACGAGTGAATGATTTGATCTTTTCACTGCCTGCTGTGTTTCCTCGACTCCTGAGCAAAGATAAAGAGTCAGTTCAGACCTGCAGTTGGTCCTCGTTGTATTTTGAACTTGAATTCAGCCTGATTTTTTTTTCATGTCTTCTCCTCCATCATCAGTTATCAGGAGAGCAGACAGTCAAAGTACAAGAATTCAAACAAACACAGAGATTCTACTTACAGAGCAGACACAGCACAGATGTTTCCTTCATCGTCCTTCTCACTCATTTGAGCTTTTTTTCATTTCTGTCACTGACACCAAGTAAAGCCCGCCCTCTTCCTCTGAGCACAAGCTTTTCTATTGGTTCATATGCAGTTGTGGGTTATTCTCTTGTCCTTTTAGTGAAATATATTACGTGGATTGGCTTTTTGTGGAAAAAAAACCCAAACAAACACTTTAAACCACTTCTGATGAAAAGATAGAATAGAATAGAATAGAATAGAATAGAATAGAATAGAATAGAATAGATGAAGGAACAGTAATCACCAGTAATCTGAAACATATAAGAAAGCACTGTTTTAAATTAATCGAAATATATCTTATATTTCATTTCTTTTTTTTTTAAATTTTGTTTCACACATGGTACAGCAGTAATTCATTTCCTATATCTTTGATGCCCCAGAAATTCACAAAGATGAAAATAAAAATCTGAAAAAAATGAAAGTAAAATCCATGTCCATGTAGTGGACGTCCCCTCAGTGAGAGAGGCAGATATGAGCTGAAACACAGGAATCAAACCAGGGACGCTGCTGTTATGGAGCTGAACTGGAACCATTCAGACACTGAGGCCCTCTGAACACATTTTAATTACAGCTGTGCAGAGACACACTGATGACTGACTGGAACACTATGATTCACATTTTACATGAACACCATCCTCACACATGGTTTATATATGGCCACTAGAGGGAGACGTTGGACTTTAAATACTAACATGGATACAAGCAGATCATCTCACTGAGCACCAGTAAGTTTCCAGGTGTATTTAATGATTAATAATGCCCTTTAATGTTTGCATAAATATGAGATCAGTTTAATTTACAAGAGGAAAGGTGTGTGGTGAAACATATGTGTTGTTCTGTTGTATATTTTTCAAATTTAAATTTTGATCAAGTGTTTTTTTTTTTGCTCATTTATAGAAATGAGCAAATTTTCCTATGCTTTTTTCATGATTACAGATAAGCAGTCTCTTTAACCCTTTAAGACCTACCATAGAAACAAGTCCACCAGAGCTTATATTATATTTTTACATGGTGTGGTGCCATTTTTGGGAGCATTTCAAGTTGATATACATCGATACAACTATTATAGCCCAAATTTTAATAATATGTATGCATTAAGTGCATAGTAATTACATAAATTGCAAAAAAGTGCAATAAACTACAAAAAAATTGAAAATATTTTTTGTTTTTTTAACATATATTTCTAGTTAGAGAAATTTAAGAGGCTTAACCCTCAAAGCTGTAAATACAAAAAAGTTGCACAAAATAGTTTCCCACCACAGGAAATTTATTTTGAGTGTCTTCATAGTTTTATTTTTGAAATACACCAATTTTCATATACTGCTTGAAAAACGAAAATAAATATTATACTGCAAATTTGCAAAAAAGCAGCATATGCATCAAAATAAACTATTTCCAGCAGTGCAATATGAGTCCTAAACATCCCAGAAACGACACAGAAAGTCATAAAGTCAAACACAACTTTTAAAAACACAAGTATAGGCTCATAAGCCCCCGATGGTAGAAAACTACATTTCCGCAAAATGACGTCACTTCCGGTTTCAGTCAGGTCATGGCGGACATGCGATAGTTCGCGCTGACGTCTATTCCAACGTGGGAAGTGTTATGAACAGCTGATCGGATCAGCAAAGCGTGTTTCTGAAATATTATGTTTTTGTTGCTGCAAGTGCTTTTTATGCAGTTTTTGCAAAGCAATATGTGGAAGGAAACTGTGACCTAGGACAAGCTGATGGCATAAGATGTAAGTACAACTCCTCCGGTTTCATTGTGCAAAAAAAATTATTGTGCTAGCTTACGTGGTTGCAGTGCTACCGGGATTTCAAAATAGTTACGCAAAATGGAGCGTGTCCACTCCGACCGGCTTTAAAGGGTTAAGAACCAAAAGAAGTCCAGCTGCCTTTAGAGGACCAGGATGTGGAAGACTAATAGTCGATAAATACAATTTTAAAGAGCGGCGACCAGGAGCCAAGGTCCTGGAGGACCAATCCCCAGCTACCAGGACTGGCAGTTGGGACATGTAATGTCACCTTTCTGTTGGGGAAGGAGTCTGAGTTAGTGCGTGAGGTTGAGAGGTACTGGTTAGATATAGTCGGGCTCACCTCTGGAACCAGTCTCCTGGAGAGTGGCTGGACTTTGACTCAGTCTGGAGTTGCCCCTGGTGAGAGGCGGTGGGTATCTCTGTATCCCTTCGGCTTGCTGTCTGTATTTTGGGGTTTCTCCCAGTGGACGAAAGGGTTTGTTTGTTTCCTGTGCCTCTGGTTCGGTGAGCGGGTCCTGATCGTTTCGTGTATGCGCCGAGTGGCGGTTTAGCGGTTTAGAGTACCCAGCCTTTTTGGAGTCCCTGGGTGGGGTGCTGGAGGGTGCTCCGCCTGGGGACTCTCTTGTCCTACAGGGAGACTTCAATGCCCACGTGGGCAACGACAGCAAGACCTGGAGTGGTGCAATTGGGAGGAATGGCCTCCCGGATCTGAACCCGAGTGATGCTTTGTTATTGGACTTCTGTGCAAACCACAGCTTGGCCATAATGAACACCGTGCTTGAACATAAGAGTGTCCATAAGTGCATGTGGCGCCAGGACACTGTAGCCCGCAGGTCGATAATCAATTTTGTAATCGTATCATCAGACCTAAGGCCATATATTCTGGACACTCAGGTAAAGAGAGGGGCTGAGCTGTCAACTGATCACCACTTGGTGGTGAGTCGGATCAGGTGGTGGGGAGGACGCTGGACAGACCTGGCACGCCTAAACATACAATGAGGGTTTGCCGGGAACGTCTAGCAGAGGCCCCGGTCTGCGAGATCTTCAACGCACACCTCCAGTAGAGCTTAACAACATTCCAAGGGAGCCTGGAGACATGGAGTCCGAATGGACCATGTTCGGCATCTCTATTTCCAAAGCAGCTGCACTAAGCTGCAGCCACAAAATGGTTGGTGCCTGTCGTGGTGGTAATCCCCGAACCAAATGGTGGACACCAGAGGTGAGAGGGGAGCCATCAAGCTGAAGAAGAAGTTAGGGTCGGTTAGCCTGTGGGACTTAGGCAAAGCGGAACACGGAGCAGGCAGTGGCTGAAGCAAAAACTCTGTGGGAGGAGTTCGGAGAGGCCATGGAAAAAGACTTCCAGATTGCCTCAAGGAGATTCTGGCAAACCGTCAGGCAACTCAGGAGGGGAATACTGCGTATTGACGACTGTCAAGCCTTTGAGTCGCCGAGCAGCTGAATAGGGGAATAATGTTGACGCGCCCGCTGTTCAAAACGTAAGTCAAAGTTCCAGATTAAAAAGATTAAAAATCTGTAGAAAAACAGTGATCAAAAACATTCTAAGCTTGAGCGGTCAGCAAAAGTCGACTTCCCCCATCACCCGCTCATTCACAAAAATTCCCTCGGGACGTGAACAGGTGATATAGCAATCACTATTACTATTACCGACACCACGTAACCCAAAGCTACGCCTATCCACAACACTGCGGGTAAAGCGCTGCTGAGTTTGACTGAGAAAATTTTTGGGTGGTGGAAGGAATACTTTGAGGACCTCCTTAAGCCCACTGGCACGTCTTCCATGGAGGAAGCAGAGTCTGAGGATGAAGGGGATGACCAGCCAATCTCTGGGGGTGAGGTCGCTGAGGCAGTTAAACAACTCCCTGGTGGCAGAGCCCCTGGGGTGGATGAGGTCTGCCCTGAGTTTCTAAAGGTTTTGGATGATATAGGGCTGTCTTGGTTGGCATGCCTCTACAATGTTGCGTCGAAATCAGGGAAACCAGACCATCACACTTCCTCCTCCATGTCTGACAGTTGATGTCACACACTGTGGAACCGTCCTTTCTCCTACTTGAAGGCGTACAAAGATCCTGCGTGATGAACCAAAGATCTTAAATTTTGATGAATCAAAATATCTACTTAGTCAATTGCTTTTTTTTTGTAGCAACACACAACTTTGGTATGGTACCACAGTGTGCTCCAACACTGCTTTTATGCAGACAGACTAACTAATTCAGAAAAGTTTGAACACCTGTAGGAATTAGGTGCACTAGCCTTCATGGCTTGATGACCCTCTGTAATCCGATTACTTTTTCCAAGTAACGAGTAAAGTAAGGGATTACTATTGCAAAAACGGTAATTAGATTACTGTTACTTTCCCGTAGGAACGCTGCGTTACTGCGTTACTAAAACCGTGATTTATTTTGCGAGAATGTCTCATGACAGTGACGTAAGCAAGTGTGACGTTTGTGACAACAGCTGTGTGCAGATCAACAGTGGATCATATATCGAGTGCGGGAGAGAGTATGAGCGTGCAGCGTTTAAAGCGTGGAAGTACTGACCTTACTTTAAGTTTGATTACATAAAAAGTGACAAAAACATTAGCGTCCGTTAGCATTGTGCGTGGGAAGAAAACTTATTTTTACAGTGAAAAAAAACCCTAAACTTCAAAGCAAGCACCGAGTGTGCTACGACGTAATGGGAAACTCACAGAGAAACTCGCGAATTCTTCCACTGACCGCTGCGGCACACCTGCACCAGGGTAACCCTCCGCCTACCCTACTCCTGCTTTATCTAGGTAGAGATCACACAGAGATTTGTCTGCACCTCACCCTCAGTACCTCTTGCTTACTGTCCTGGGCATGGGGGTTAGCTGTTCTTCTGCCCTGCACCCCAGTTCTTTGTTCCCATTCCAGGAATGTCTAATTGTATTATTATACCTGTGAAAGCAGATTTCTTTTCTCATGTATTAAATCAATTTTAATCATATCACAGTAGTGATAGTGATGTCACTTTCTCACTTAATTGTATGCGTGTGCACTACAAGTGGGCCTTATGCTCTGCACACACAGTGAGGCCATTGTAATGAGAGACACTGAACAGATAGTGAGACTCCTGCGTATCAGGGATGTAAATCCTTAGGTGACAGCCAAGCAGAAAACAAGGTCATATGTCATATAATTCCCTCTGTGAGGGAGGAGGTTTTAAGGATGGGGCTGAAGGTATAGCCCTCCGTGAGATGGCCCACATGTAAAGAGTTGTGGAATGTCCTTTGTTTGAGAAGGTATAAAAGAGTTATATGGGCCGTGTCCATCCTCAGAAAACTGTTTGGTGTTTGATCTGACTGTTTTCTCCACCGAAGTGCTTTTCTTTTCACTTTTCTTTAATAAACCTCACTTCAAAAGACACACTCACCTGGTAGTTGCAGTTTTATTTAAGATTTTTCATCACTTATCCTCAACAGGGGGAACAAAGAAATAGTTTTCGTTCTTATTCTAATTTAAATATCTAGTTTTTAATAAATAATGATCTGAATCTTACAACCAAAATTTTTCATCTGATGTAAAATGTATAGAAATCCATTATTGTATATAGTAACTAAGACTAATATACACCCTAGTAAGATATTGTACTTTTTCCTTTGGGAAGGTACCATCTGTGCAGTCTGCAATTCTGTTGAAGAAAGATGTTGAATCTATTTAATTATTGTAGAAAAATAATTGATTTCTGTGCATTTGTTTTACACATGCATTAAATTAAAGTCAATTACGCTGATTAAGCATCATGAGGTGGAGGGTGGTTCCCTTTTTTTTTTTCTGGGAGTTGGCAACCCTATTAGTTAGTGGAAATATTAAACAATATTAAACAACCTAAGTACTTTTTAGAATACCAGGATAGGGAGAATGGTGCAAGTTTAAGTGTATTGACGGATACATTTAACACCCAACTAAATGCTGAATGCATAATCTGGCCCATTTACCATCCAAATAACCTCTCAACTCTGGTTTTTATATTAAACCTTGAAGGCTTGTTTATCTCTTAGAGTTCCTGTTTAATACATGGGTAAGAAGATTATAATATATCGCCATGGTGCTTGAAAGAAAAACATAACAGCACAACTCACTAAAAAGGGGCATGTTATATTGAGTCAATACTATCACAGATACATGCACAACTGACTGTAATTATGAAGTGGAAACAAGCATAGTTTACACACGTTTATATTTATTTTTGATTGATTCAAGTTGCAATAAAATTTCCATCAATGTTCAGGAAGTCAGAGAGCTTCTGATTAAAATTATTTACAGTCACAGTTTGATAAAAAACAAACAGACAACAAACAACCCACACCGATTAGCATTAAAAAAACAAAAGAAACAAAGGACCAATATGTGAAAACCTCCTGGAATATTTAATGTGAAGGAACAGTTAGACAGTAACAGACTGAAGAGTTGCCTTCATGGAAGGTAACGTTCAATAAAGCATATGCTTCCCACTGCCTGAATCATTCCAGGTCATAGGGAGAAAATGTCGGACTGTGCAGCTAAAACGAAATGTTTCGGTTTAATTTTAATGTACTTACACTTAAAAACGAGTCAAACAAGTAACTTGTGATCAATTGATCCTGAATGCTATCAGACAGATATTAACTGTCTATAATCCAAAGAACTTTGTCTGTTCTTTAGATATAAAATGTAAATTCAACCTAAAATCTGGATGTGTCTGACATGTACCTGATAGATATTTAGTGTTATTGATTTCTGTCTTTCCACATTTTCTGTGACAAGACTAATGCTGTCGATGGGTTAAGCTGCTTATCCCGGAAGACTGAAAACAACAACAACGCCAGAATCACAGTTAAGCTGACATTTCAAACAAGCTGAAGTTCAACAGGAAGGTGTTTATGTTTTTTGAACCAACAGCAACAAGAAGAATCGCAGCAGAAACAGTCAGACCAACAATCAGTCCAACAGATCCATCCTCTGTGTCTCCTATCTATGGACGCTGTCCTGCTGTTTGGTGAGGATGGTGAAGCAGTTCATCCTCAGCAGTCAGAGTGACATCACTCCTTGTGGAGTGTTGGAGACCGTTGCCTGTTTTCAGATCATTTTTGTCTCTGTGTTCATCATCAGGAGATTCAGAATTCAGCTGTATAAAGTTCTTAGACATTTGAATCTGTGGTTCAGCGGGAGGACAGCGTGATTCCCGACTCTGTTGTTTATATTGTTTGTAGATCAACAAAACAACAGCAACAAAAACAACAAAAACAAAACCTGATACTGCTATCATTCCAAAACGTCCTCTAGTGTATCCAGGCTCACCATCTCCTCCTGTCTGACCTGCAGGTGAGAAACAGGTGTGAGGTGTCAGCTGTCAGGTAGGTGATGAGTGAAGAACAGAACAGAATCCATTTCCTCTTCAAACTGCTGTCAGACATTATCTACTGCACTCTGATCACATCACTCAGACCAGCTGCTTTCTACAAAGTCTCATCAACAACATCTTTAGAAACAAACATCAACAAGCAGGAAGCAGCTTCACCTCTGATCACACACACACTCAACTCTACTCACTCACCTGGAGGACCAACTCTCAGGTAGATGATGCTGACAGGCTTGTCATCTAAAACACCTCTCTTCCTGCGCTTTGCTCCCCTCTGGACGACACGACACTCGTATGTTCCAGTGTCATTAACCGTCACATCCTTCAGAATCAGAGACACGTCTCCATCCTTCATCTGTCTGTCCTGCAGATCCACCCGGTTCTTAAAAGATGGATGCTGCTGATCTGGGTTAAGCTGCTTATCCCGGAACAGAAGCACATATTTCTCTCCCAGGTCAGCTCTGCTCCACTCGATAACTATGATGATGTTGTTATTTGGAGCTCGACATGGCAGAGTGACGTTTTTCTGTCCAGACTCAGCTGGGATGATTTTCTGATCTGAAAGAAGACAAAAAAACCCCAAAACAAAGCAGAGCAGAGAGGTTAAGGGTCACAGTACAATGTACAACTGTTCACTTCTACAGCAGCAAATCAGAGTGAAGGTCACTTATGTCAAACCTCATTTTTTTACTGTTCTAAAGTCCGGCTGTTTCACTTTGTAACCTACTTACAATAAATAAGGTGCTAATTTTGAACTGTAATAAGTGTTTTGGTGTTTGGTGCACTGGAGTTCTCTGCATTGTTTTTTTTTTATGTATATCTTCCATTTTTCAGTAAGATACAGCCTCTCCATTTAAACCTATTCTATATCCATGTGTGTACAAATTCCTGCGTGCTATTTCTATTTATTCAAGAAAGAACAAAACCTGATCAACTAAACAAGTTTGTTCTTTAAAGTTTCAGCTTGTCTTAAGTTCTCTTGCAATAAATACATTTTAGTTGAGACTAAGAAACATGCAAATTACATGGAATCTAATTGTTCTACTCTTACTTGAAAAGTAAACTAAGGTTGACTGAATAATGTTCTATTATCAAAACTTCCTTTTTGCACTGTGCAATGTTATCTGCAATACCAATGCTTACATGGCATAATTTCCTTTGTGATCAATAAAGTTTTGGATTCAGAACAACTATTTAACAGGTTAAAGTAACAAAATGTTTTTACAGTGTTTAATCTGAGAGGTTTACTATAAGCCACTTCAACACAGTCAGGGTTTCTTCGTCAAACCTAGAACTCTGGTCAGAGACAATAAGTACCATGACAGTGATTATCAGCTTCCTTTGTTAACCCTTTCTGCTTCAGACTCAGTGTGTGCTCAAAAAACGTTGCTGGTTCACATGCTTTACTCTTCTTTTTTGTAACGTAGAACTATGACCACTGTCGGCTAGCTAGTCTTTCATTAATTTTAAGATTTTATTATTTATTTTGACCAGGCCTTTGCTGTTTCTACTCCTAAATTGTGGCACAAACTGTCCCTTCACATCAGAACCTCCCCAACATTGGACACTTTCAAAACCCTGCTGAAACCAGTTTTTTTCCTTGGCTTTAAAATCAGAATGAGTTTGTAAGACTTTTATTTTCTTAATCAAATCTTCTAATTTTATCATTCTTTTTCTTAACTTTTATCATGTCTTCTGCTGTTTTTATTTCTTATGAATATCTTAATTGTACAGAACCTTGGCCAACAGTTGTTGTTTTTAACCTCCTGGGACCTGGCGTCCACATATGTGGACATCACATTTTGGGTTATTTAGACCAAAATACTGAATTTTGCTCTACAAGGGCCTGATATCCACTTGCGAGGACATTATACTGCTACTGTTCTATCAAAATTTTAAACGAATATCCTCATATGTGGCTCTGATTTTTCTTAAAAACAAAAATAATGCAAAAAAAATCTTTTAATTCTTTGTTTTTACATTCATTGGGCCCCAATATGTCCAAATATCAAAGAGAAATTAAAAATGCATGCAGTGGAAGAGTTCGGGTCTTAGGAGGTTAATGCGCTATATAAAGTTTGACTTTAACCATAGCTCACTCCAATCACAGACATTGTCAGAAGAACAGATGATACAATTCTATAAAGAATATAACAATAAAAAACAGTATTATTATTGCTACTGTTTGGTTCTTTTAAGGATATTGTTGAGGTAAACATTAATTAATATTCCTTCAGCAAATAATCAGCATCATACGAAGGGCTTATGGTAAAGAAAGTAGTCAGAGAAAACGGAGTTGTTTTCACCAGGTTTCCATGACGATTAAAAGAGCCACCCTTATGACACTAAAAACTGACTTTCAGCTCAAGTTAACTTCTTAACTTGCTTTAATTTTTCTTAATAAGCACATCCCTATCTACAAAACATACTGTAGATTGTGAGTGTGAAACATTATCAGTGCTGACTTGTGATATAATCCCATTTACACCTACAGGCCAGTGGACACTCTTTCAGTGATGAGGATGTACACATTCTGGACAGGGAGGAACGCTGGTGTGAGCGCGGAGTCAAGGAGGCCATTTACGTGAAAAGGGAAAGACCATCTCTGAATCGAGCAGGGGGCCTAAGGGGACATCTGTCACCATCTTACAATGCTGTGATTGCAGCCATTCCCCAACTCTCTGTGAATGGTACTCATGGCCATTGGTTAATGATTAGTGGCTGTGACAATCTGTATTATCATTTTTTATTAAACTGACCTCTCAGCCCATTGTTCCTTCAGTGAGCTGGCTTCAGTCATTATGCAAATGTACTGTTTATAAGATTTGGGGAAACCTGCAGTCAGCTGAGACTGAAGAAGTCACTTGGATGAGTGACGAAATGTTTCTCACACTGTAACCTTTTTGGGATTGCAACTTTGTACTTAAATTGTTGGGTGGTTTTGCTACCATTGGTAGTTACGGATGAATAACTAGCAGAATAACAGACTATGCCACAGGGCGACAAACTATCATGGGGTGTTAATGGGTGGGTCTCCGCTCGGGAGCAAAACAAATTGTGTTCTCCCTTCTTTTCCGATAACTGCTAATTAACAGTGGTTAGCTCAGGGGCTGCTTCCACCCCAGACTTAACATTGGCATTACAAATTTTAAACTTTCACTAATGTTTACAAGCACTGCTGCCATCTTGGATTGTGATCTCGGGCTTCTTTCACTTTCTAAAGTTGAACGTGATCACGAAATTTCCCACAGAAAAATAAAACACGCTTACAAACCAACACTCCTTCTGTTTATCTCTGTGGGGGATTTCTTTAGTTTCCAAAAGTTAAATCTCACCTGCTGAGACAAACACGAAGACGCCGACCAACAGTGGAATGGAGCAAAGCGGAGCATATGTTCGAGGAGCCATTTCCGTATTTAGCTTCCAAGCTAATACGGAAAGGTGGGTTCTCCAGGTGATGAAGTCATGTGACTTACGTCATTTTAAGTCACGTGACTCAGGTACGACCCAATAAACAGTACAAGCGCTAAGACCCAAGTTACACAGTGGGCCACTACTGACCAGCTAACCACGGATCATCAGGCAAAAATCCCCACAGGTTCTGAGGAGCTCCTGCAGGTTGATGGCAGTAACGGGGGAATGTCTGCTACAGTGGGAGTCACACTGGCTGTTCAGCGACCCCCCTGGCAATCACCTGTTGCTAGGGAAAAATTCCCAAGTAACAATTTTCCGACAGGATGACAAAATTCTCCCAGTAATTATTGTGGTTGCTAGCATACTGCTGCAGCTGTATTTGAAAGTACGTAATATTTGTGGACAAACACCACGCAGTTACACCCGATCTGTAACGAACATGAAACATGACAGGAGGAGAAAATAGAGTTTCCTAAAAGTTGGACTTACTTAAACACATTGGGTGTAGCGCTGAGGCACAACATTTACTTTGAAGACAAACCGTGTTGATCCTTTGGTTTGTGGGTCACTTTTTTATAATTTAAGAATTGGGATTTGTGTTATTGTGTGGGAGTGTAGCCCCATCTTTATTTTAACTGGTAATTATATGAAAATGCGTTTCAGGTCACATGACAGAGTAACGCCTATCTATCTATCCTATCAAATAGTGGAACAAATTAGTTTCTCCAGTGAGTAATTAAGTAACATTACTGCATTACTATCCCCACTAATGGAGATTCTGAAAAGAATAAGCAGAAGAGACTAGATGGACTGATGGATGGATGCCCTCTTATTGGGCATTTGAAACAGAGCAGCATATTTCTGCCTGTCTCCACAACATGTACTTAGCACACAGTGATATAGTAGCAACATCTCCAGATCTATAAGTTTGCCTGCTGCTTTAAAAAGTAAACTGGAGATTTCCTGCTGACCCACCTTAGCAACTTTAAGTTTCCTGGTAATTAAAAGTTACTAAGAAACTGTACTACAATTAACATATGTGATGACATCGGCCACACATGGGTAAAATCATGTATTCTCTTCATTAGTGTGGTTTACAGTTATTTCAGTAATATAATTCAGTAATGTCTGTACTTAAATCTAACAGTGATATTATGAAGGGCATTGCGTGTTTTTTCTAAAAATGTTTCTGTTATATTAATATGTTTTTTTTTTCTTTGAGTTACCTGGTTTGGGGAGGTGGCTGTTTCCTGTCTGAGCAAAAGGTGTGGCCAAGGGCTGAGGACTTTGAAAACACAATGCCTGCTCAGCAGCACCAATCAAGTGCTTGTCATAAACTGTTTTTATTTTTCTTCTTTTTTAGGTTTAGTTGTGTTTTTTGTGCTTGTTTTGTATTGGAGTTTGTTTTTGTTTTGTTTTGTTTATTGTGTGTAAATGGTTTGGGCAAACCGCTATAAAGGTTACCCTGCTGTCTCTTTGTATTTAGGTCAGTGTTTGAGTGAAGTTGCATCTGCTTTGCTTAGTTACATTTCTGGAAATTACTTTTCAAGTAGAGTTATATTTAGTTTACGTCTTTCGGCCCACTACTTTGTCCTTCTGAATGCTTTTTTTGTTTGTTTGTTTGTTTGTTTGTTTGTTTGTTTTTTTTGGGGGGGGAGTAAAATAAAAAAGAAATTTGAAGACATTTTTCCTGTGTCCTCTATGCCTCTATGTCATGTTTGATTTTCTCAGTGTACAATGATCAATGTGATTGAAAAGAGACTAAATAGTTTGTGACACATAGAAATTGATTACACAGCTGGAGAAAATTGGGTGATGGAAGACTTACATACAAGACAGTCTAAGTTATTTATGTTAATTATTTACTTTTTTTGATATTATGATGAAAATAGCAGTTGTAATCATTTATACACTTTTTTGTATGAGACATGCAGAGGGAAAGGGTGAGATGGAGGCAGATGTGATGACCCCTAAAGGGAATAGCTGTAAGCTCACTTTTACAGTAATGCAAATATAAATGATGTTTTTTGGTGCTAATGTCACTGAATATAAATTAAATTATTTTTTTGTTTCTCTTTGCCAAGATACAACACCTACTCTTGGAAACCACCTGCAGGTGACAAATCTACTGAACAGCTAGGGCACCCCATTAGTTGCTCAGTGTGTGGAAAAAGAATCAGATTTCCCAATAATTTCATGATGGGGTTTGGTTTGTGGTCTGGCTACAGAGCAAAGGTGCAGCAGCCGGTTCTGGACATGGTCTTAGGGTAATTTGGTTGTCACAGATGGCAAGCAATCCAAGCACACCTTCGCTACTTTAGTAGCTGCCAGGGCTAGAGCTGATGCAACCTTTAACTATTTGTCAAATGTACAGACTCAATATCTGGTTTAAAAACACAGGGACTTACATGTAGGGTAAAAATTTCCAGTTTATCAAATCCCACCAAACAGTCCTTACCTTTAAATCTAAGCTCTCTTCTTCCTCTCCCGTCCTGTCTTTCTTATCTTTCTCCATCTCTGAGTGAAGCTAGCTCTGTCTTTTCTCTTCCTGTGAAATACAGCAGCTCGACCTTTAGCTACAAGACACTGTGAGACAAACTGCACACAAACAGTTTGTGTGTGTGCTGATGTTTGTTGAGGTGATTTAAACAATGCATGTGAAACGACCTGACAAAACATTACTCCCTTTACGCTCCTCTTTTGTAGTGTTAGATAGATGAGGCTAGATGTAGCAACTACAAATGAAGGACGTCTGCACCCAAGTAAAACAAAAATCCACCAACCTACTTTAATCCCTGATATGGTACATGACTTTGCCTCTTTTACCTCTTTTTATGTGACATCCCCGAGTGATTAATACATGAATAGGATTGCCTTTCATGTGTTACTGTTTAGGCTCAAATGGGTTTGATTTTTGAAATAATGAGTCTCTTCTGAAACTATTAGGAGTACAGATATTTGTTTCAAAATGTAGGGAGTAGAAGTAAAAAGTTGTTGAAAAATGAATGCTCAAGTAAAGTACAGATACCTGACAAGTACAAGAACAAAATATTTGTACTTTCTACTTCCTACCTCTGAAAGTAATTGAGTAAAAGCTTAACCACTAAATGCTTTACGTGTTTTCGACATAACATTCATCTGTAACCAGTAAAGTGAAGATTTAATCCTGGTTCTTACAGATTCATTAACGATCTGTTAATCCATCTGAAGCTCACAGACTTCAGTCGACCTGCCAGATGACCTCTCAAATGTAATTTTAAACACTTACTGTTGTTGTGAGAAATCCCTGAAACCCTCAAACACTCTTCTGATCATCAGTGTGGAAATGGAAATATTATCCACTGAGAGCAAATAGACAAAATAAAGAAAAAAGTGACCAAACAAGGATAGTGACCTTGGTTTGGTCACTGGCTGCACTACAAAGCCACAAACAACAATCAAACCCGTACCTCCCTGTCAGCTGTTTTCTATGACACACCTTCGACCAGTTTGACTTCATAGCATCACCTTAGCAACCACATTCGCTGACTTCTTAAGTGATTGGCTCAGAGCCTGCACATTTGACAAGCAAATACCACAAACATACCTAAAGTAGCAGAGATTTGACAGTGACAGGAAGTGAATTTGTTTTTCAAACACAGGAGTAATGTGCTGACTTTCCCATCAACTCTGTCCATGGATTTAGATGAACTTGGTCTAATAGCAGTAAAAATTATGTATGAATGCTATAATCATAAGTTAATAACAATGATAAAAGTAAAATAAGTTCATGTTTTAATATTAAACATACACAACATAGGAAAGACATCTGTCACAAAGCAGAGCAGCAGAAAGTAACAACTTTTTCCTTTTATACCTTCATCTGTGCAAAGTCTCATTACAAAGCAGCTGATGTTTTTTTGTACTACAAATACTACAAATATTTTCAGAGAATCAGTCTTGAAATACACAGCAGTGGGGGTTCAAATGTGTTGCCTTACTTTTTCAGTATTTTAATTCATCATAAGCACAAGTCCATTAGAAATCCACGTAGAAGGGTTTCTGTTAAAAGCTGAAATTAAACTATTTTTAATAACTCCAAGTCCAAGAATGATGGATTTCAACTTTTTAAGGCTCGTATGACCATGTGTGATAGCTGGATGCTCAAAACTAGTTTTAATACATGAAAGCGCCCATTTTTAGCTGAATTTCATTAACAGTTGGATCTCTGTTTCCAAGTATTCTGAATACTGACATTTCCTCTAAAAAGATCTGAAGCAATCTATGAAAACAGTTTTGTGGTTGTGGTGAAGTGAGTCACATGAAGAGTGTCACATTTCATTAAGGTCAGATCATGACAGTGATTATCAGCTTTCTTTATTAACCCTTTCTGCTTAATCCTCAGTGTGCGCTCAATAACCTTCTAATGTGCGTCATGGTCATCCCTGTCTACAAATACATACTGCAGGTTGCCTTTCATGTGTTACTGTTTATGCTTAAATAGATTTGATGTTTAAAGGCTTGCAGTGATGTGAAATAATGAGCCTGTTCTGAAAATGTAAGAACTAGAAATTACAGATATTTGTTTAAAAATGTAGGAAGTAAAAGTGGAAAGTTGTCAGAAAAAAACTACATAAGTAAATGACAGATATCTGAAAATTCTACTTGCACACAGTGACAAAATATTTGTACTTCATTACTTCCCACCTCTGTGAGTACCCGAGTAAAAGCTTAAACCAGCCAACAGTAAATCAAATGCTTCACACTCACTCCACAAAACATTCATCTGTAACCAGTAAAGTGAAGCTTTAATCCTGGTTCAGATGGATTAACATGAACAATCTGTTAATCCATTGAAGCTCACAGACTTCAGTCAACCTGTCAGATTATCTAAAAGACTGAAAGATGTCATTTAAACACTTACTGTTGTTCTGAAGGATCTCTGAAACCCTCAAACATTCTTCTGATCATCAGGATGGAAAACTTTTCCACCGAGAGAAAACATGAAAAATAAGAAAGAAAAAGAAAAAAATCTTTGAGGACAGTGACCTTGGTTTGGTCTGTGGCTGCACTAAACAGCCCAGTGAACAATCTAACCCGTATTTTCCCATCAGCTGTTTTATACGACACACCTTAGACCTGTTTGACTTCATAGCATCACTGTTGCAACCACATTCCCTGACTTCTCAAGTGACAGGATCTGATGCTCTGTATTTGACAAATACCATAAATATACTTAAAATTTATACACAGACGAGAGGTTTCAATCTGTCTCCTGATTCTTTTGACATTTTGATTCCTCATAATGGAACGTCCATGATAAAGCCACATAAACTTTTAAGGGGCTGAAAATGGAATTTGAACTGAAACCAAATCAACTCCAAGTGCACGATGCGATATATCATGTTTAAAGAAATTTTACTTTTTTAATATCTATGACCAGTGTTGGGAAGGTTACTTTTAAAATGTATTCCATTACAGAATACAGAATACATGCCCCAAAATGTATTCTGTAACGTATTCCGTTACGTTACTCAATGACAGTAACGTATTCTGAATACTTTGGATTACTTAATATATTATCATGCTTTTTACAACAACGTGAATGTACTATTGCTGTGTGATTTATTACTATTACTGAAGGTCCACGACTCCGAACTGTAGTAAAGGGACCTCTGACTAATACGGCGGGGTCCCTGTCGGCTCGTAGCCGAAAAATAGCTTTACTTTGTTGTCTGGGTCAACTTTTCTTGCGAAAGACAGAGAGAGGCGTTGAAAGGCTGCTCCAACGGAACTTATTGTTTTCGGAGGAAAACACGAACACGGTGTACAGTCGAGTCTTAATAGCTTACTTACAACTGGGCTCGTCAGGCACTCTTCTTGGCTGAAGTGGTTATTATTATATTTACATGCTTCCAGCTCCCGTTTTTCCTCGATGACAACTCGTACCTTTCCACTCCCCTTTTTCTCCCTCCTCGCGCTCACAGACCCATAACGTGTATGGCAGTCCATTCTCCCTGCAACACGGACTACACTGGCCATGATGCTACATTCTTTAGAGCTATGCTTGTAGCATTCTGCCTGTTAGCTTAGCACAACAACAACAACAACGAAAAGGCGCTCTCTCACCCAGGAAACACACAGTCGCAGAGAGAGAGAGAGCGTTGCCCTGTAACCATGGCAACCGTAACGCTGCCGCCTGGAACAACAGAACGTAGCTGTCAAACAAAACCCAAACAGTCCTGACCCGCGACAATATGAAACAGGAAAGTACCGCAGTGTAATCCATTTATTTCAACAAAGTAACTGTACTCTGAATACCACCTTTTTAAACGGTAACTGTAACGGAATACAGTTACTCATATTTTGTATTTTAAATACGTAACGGCGGTACATGTATTCCGTTACTCACCAACACTGTCTATGACATAGACCAACAGAAACACACCCTGTTTGATGTTTTTTCTGATAATTCATTGGTGAAAACTAAAGAAAACGGCATTTTGGGAAAATTATGAAGACTCATATCACCATGTGAGGTAGCTGGCTGCTCAAAATTAGTTATAATGCATGACGAGTCTCATTTTGACCTTAATTCACTAACAGTTGGATCTCTGTTTCCAAGTATTCTCAGCACTGACATTTCCTCTAAAAGGATCTGAAGGAATCTCTAAAAACAGTTTTGTGTTTGTGGTGAAGTGAGTCACATAAAGAGTGTCACATTTCATAAAGGCCTGCTTTTGTTATATTGTGGTCAGATGGGTTCACCAGTCAGTGTTTGTTGTTGGTACAGCTGAAATCTGGGTGTGTCGTTTCATATCATGTCAAATGTCCTGCTGTAAAAGTAAATTCATCAAGGACTAAATGGTTGAGTGAAAATTAATCAGCAGCTTCTCTGATTATAGTTTTATTATTTTCCTATTTATTCTTCTTCCACTGAAACATGTCAGCATGATCAGTAAAAGGCAGCAAAACAAATGTGGTAAAACTCAGCAGGAGAGAAGAGAGGAGGAACAAAGTGTGACCAGGAGGGACCAGGTCTGTTTCTCTGAGCTGGCAGTGACTGAACAACAGTTTATAGTCAAGCAGTAAAAACTTTGAATAAAATATTGAAAATCGAATCTAAGGAGCTTGGAACGAAAAGCGCCTGGACTTCTTTAAGTTTCTTGAAGACGTTTCACCTCTCATCATTTCATATGAGCTGTTCGCACTAAAGTAAAAAGAACCATCACTTATGCAGATGCCCTTTCGGCGCCAGCTGCAAGGCTGGAGCTGAACAACAACACCCTGATAACGACTCTGTTTAGACTGTTCTTCCCATTCCATGCAAGGCCACCTGGGTTGGCTGGAAGACTGTTTATTAGCCTGGCAGGGCGAAGGACACTGTCTCAGCTGAACTCTGGACACATACACACACACGCACACAGACATATATATATACATATGCAGATGTACACTCATCCCCCCTCCAAACGCCTTCGACGCTTATTCCCTTCCGATGCTGACGGTGGATCAAGGAGACCAGCGCATGCAGGCCCGGATGTACTGTCTAAATCGGCTGTCTCTCACCCTTTACCCACCCCTGTTGCTTGTCATGTGTTTCTTTGGTGTATTAAGAGTTTTTTCATGTGCTATGTGCAGAGGTGTTTTTTTCTGTTCTCAAACTGATCTCCCTGTTGGAGCTCAGTCTGGGGGGAGTTATTTTTTTCTCCTTATCTTTCCTCATGTGGTGCATTTTCCATTGCTATACCTCTCTGACCTGTCTTCCCCATTGTGTAATGTATGTATGTATAAAGGTATATCAAATCCAAAAAGCTTCTTCAGTTCTAGGGTCAAATGGTGGAGAGTCCCAGACTTAAGCTCTGTGGGAGTGTCCCACCAAGACAAACGTCTTCAAGCAACTTAAAAAAAGCATAGACACTTTTCTTTCCAAGCTCCTTAGACTATGATGGCCTGGATGACTGAGAACCTTCACAGACATATTGGATGTTAAGCAAATCAAGCAAAAACATAGTAAAGGTTGTGAAAAGTAAGGATATTGAGGGATCTTCAGCGTCCCCTGGTGGATGAGCAAATATGGTAAATATGTGTGCAAAATTAAATAAATAAACAAACAGATAAGTGTTTCACTCTCCGATAGTGCAGCCCCACTGATGGTGGAACTGAACCATCAATTCCTTCAATTAGTAATAAGTTACTTATTACATGTGCACATTATCATGTTTTTACAGTGACTGATCTGAAGGGTGTGCTATGGAGCTAGTCCAACCTAACCAGGCTTTCTTTGTCGCAGGTGATGATCAAACATAACAGCCCAGTTTGAGATAACAGCTAGTGACAGTGATGATCAGCCTTCAGCTTTAGCCTCTTTGTGTGCTCTGACATAAAAGTGACTGTTTGACATGGTTCACTTTTCTTTCTCAGAAAATCAATGAAAACACAGCCTAACCAATCAAATATATTGTGACAGAAAGAGCTAATAAGGATGTGCAAAGAACATAAATATAATAATAAAATTCAACATTATCAGTGTTATCATAATTTACACTACTATTGTGTATATATTACCTCAGTGTATTGACCTTTATCTGCATTTTTTCTATATTAAGTTTCGTTTTTGCTTCTTTGATGTCAAGCCCAGAGTTTGTAAACAGTTCTTATCCTTATTGGACAAATTATTTCATCTGTTCAACACTGTTGCTGCAAAAAACAAAACAAAAAAACCCAGCAACTCTGAAGAAAAGCTTGAATCTTGTATATACATATTTTTACGCTTAATGTGTGTTCATCACAAGTTACCATGATGATTTAAATGGACCTTTTACCACTTTAAGCATGACTTAGCTAACCCTTAAATCTAGCGACACAGTTACACTCTTCTATACAACAATAGCAATATTGTCACTTTCATCTGAGATGGAAAGTTACAAATTTCTACTTTTTCTATTTCTTATTTCTACTTCAAGTTGGACGTCAGTTTTACAGAGTCACCTCCACCAACACCAGCCTCACAGTCTAAGATGCAGCGGTGTGCATAAAAAGTAGGAAACCTTTAATCTTACACTTAGACTGTTGTGGAATTGTGCTAACATCGTGCTGTTCTGGTAGTTTTTGATAACTGGCAGATTGGTGACCTGTCCAGGGTGTAACCAGCCTTTCTATATTAGCTGGGACAGGCTCCAGACTATCCCAGCTAATATAGCATGGACATTCATGGCCTCCACCAAACAAGGTTCAAGGCCATGGTTGGATTTTTTGGTGGATAATTTTCCACACAAACTTTAGAAAACTGATTTACATAAGAACAGAGAGCTAAAAAGAAAATCACACCATCTGTAATTTTAAAATTTTCAGTTTATCAAATGCCCTTGAGCACATTTAACCATTAAGTAGTTACGATGGCTGCCCCTCTTTTCCCTTCCTGGTAAAGCAGCTTGCTCCTCTTTGTAAAGCTAGTTAGATGCTGCATCCTGCAGGAAGCACTGGGGAGACTGCACTTGCACTTGTTCCTGTGCACTTGCCTCACAAGTATAAACGATATAAATGATACAGCTGAATCAAAGGTATCGAGCCTATTTTGAAAATGTCAGTACAAAGACAGGAAGTGGTCAAATGCTTTTCCACAGCAGTCACAATTCATGAATTTGAGGTTTATCAGATGCCAAAACCCTTCAGCTCTGTAATAATAAAACTGCGGTGGGTTTTTTGGATGTAGCTGCTGCTGGTTGGTTTCAAGGTGAGAAAAAAATCTCTGTCATCAAACAGACACCTTTACTGTACTGAAGCTGTTATAACCACTGCATGATCCTGCTATTTTTAGTCTGCAGCTGCTGACTGATGTTCGCTGTGCACTAAAGACAGGTGGGTGTCAGCCACAACAAAACAGCAACAAATCAGATTTTCCACAGGACATATTTTAGAAACCCAGAGACCCACGTGAGAAACACAACTGACAGCGGGGGAGCTGGCCCCAGGGAGGGGTCACTTGCCCCTCCCTTCCTTCCCTCCCCATCTCCAGCTGCCTCCCTCTTCCCGCTCCACCACAACCACCCACACATGCAGGGCCTTGGATTAGGGGTATGTCACCAGGGTGCAGAGGAGGCTACCCCCCCCCCCCCCCCCCCCCCCTCTGTCCCCTTCTGGCTGCCTCTGCCTCAATTTTATCCCACAACTTAGACATTCACATTACTCACACTCTCATTACACATACATATAGGATCTTGGGGGTGGGCACGATACACGGAGTCCAAAGTACCATCAGGGTGTACACCCCACCCCTGGCATCGTTGCCCACCTCTCAATTTTAAATACACGTAGACATTGAGGGCTAACAGGAGGGACTATGCGCTTACCTGCTGCTCTCTGGCAGGTAGCTCCATGCCCTCCTGGGTTTTAAATGCACCTTAGAACACACATGCATCAACATTACAATGAGCGGGTGGAGGGAGGTTTGGAGTCTTCTCTCACCCCCGTTCTCTGCGACCTGCTGGAGCAGGGGGGCTAGGAGGAGGAGTTGGCCGTCCGACTGCGGTCTGGAGTGTGGAGCCTTCCTGCTGCTGCGGAGTCGGGGCGGTCTGCCTCCCCCCACCGCAGGGAAAAGGGAAACACCACCTGGGTCTGGGTGCAGTTCCCCCCTCCAGGGGCGAGGGCACCTAGACCCGGTTTGTAGAGTACGCTTGGGGAGTGTGATCGTGTGTACAACGTCTCTTTATGTCTGTCTCCACGTTGGTTGAGTGTGGAGTAAGTGCATATGAGAGCATGAGGGTGGGAATGGATGTTTGTGTCTGTGTGTGCCTGTATTTCTGTGTCTATATGTCAGATTGGGTGTCAGGCGCCACCTCTCTGGGGACATCTCAGGCCCTCCAAGGTTTGGAGGCCTATCTCCCCCCACCACCACTTCCCCTGCCAGTGGCGGACCCCCTCAGACATCGGTGCGTTGGTGGTTCTTTGTGTCCGGGGATGGGCGTCCAGGTACACACCGGCTCACTCCTTGGCGGCCGCTTATCGGGGCCTGGAGCCTGGGGCTCGCTCGGGCCACTTCGGAGGTGGGGTGCCCCCGGCCTCTCGGCCTGGGGCTCGGTCACTCAGGCGCAGCTGGCTGCCGGCGGAGCTCACGGGCGCGTCACTGCAACTCCCCCTGGCTTCTGCTCCGCGGCTGCTGAGTGAGCCCTCATCTGGGACTCTCCTCAGCTCTTTCCGGGACAGTGGCGCAGCTGCCCCTCTGTTGGTCTTCCTTGGTCTCTTGTGTTCTGGGGGCCTCTGGATGTCTGGAGTTTTGATCTCCTCCACACCTGCTTCATGCCCTGGAGGACGGGGCTGTGGCCCCCCCACACCCTCTAGCACAGTGCTTCCCAAACTTTTTCCAGCCACGTACCCCTTGAGACATGTCACCCTCAGCCGCATACCCCCTACTACGAACGACTCTTAATTAGTGTCTATAAATACATTGCAATATCGCATGCATAAAGATAAATACTGCACAGTCGATTATTTCTCACCACCAAATGAATTTATCAATATTTTTTAGTAATGACAGAGTTTTAATAACAAACTTTACTACTTAATACCAGCAGTGTATCAAAGGATTTATTAGAATTCACTTTTTTGTCGAGAGCATAAAGGCCATGAACTTTCATTAAACAGAACTTTATTTAATGTGATGGATGTGCTTGAGCAGAGGCACACAGCTCTTCAATGTTTGGCTCAATTTGGGAAAGGCTGAGTCTTAAATCGTTTTCCACACAAAGTCTTGCTCTGTATTTTGTTTTCATGTTTGTTAAAGCAGAAAATCCCTTTTCGCATAAGTATGTGGTGGCGAAAGGCATCAGAGTCTTGACAGCGCGCTTAGCCAGCGCGGGCTGTTCAGTGCGCAGCCCTATCCAGAAATCCGCCAGGTTCTTTTGAGCGTGTTCAACTTTTAGCGATCCATCTGTGGCGATTTCAATTAGGCTCTCCTGGTCAGACGGTGATAACGAAGTAGGCACGGCGGTGAACGGGTGACGTATCCAATCATTTGAGCCGTCCGTCTCTGGGAAGTATCGGCGTAACTGCACTGCCAGCTCCTCAAGGTGCACGTTACATTCGCGCTTTACACTTTTAGATAGTGTGAGATCATTAGAGCACAGAAAATCATGCAGCACAGGAAAGACTTCAGTGTTGTTTGTATCCAAGCAGTTCTTCCAAAGGTTTAACTTCTTTATCATGGCCTCAACTTTATCTTGAACATTGAATATAGTTGCAGAAACGCCTTGTAATCCGAGATTGAGCTCGTTCAGACGAGAAAATATATCACACAGATAAGCCAGGCAGGTAAGGTACTCTTCATCATGCAAATGTTCAGACAGCTCAAAGGGATGGTTACTGAAGAAAACTTTAAGTTCATCCCTCAACTCAAAGAAACGGGTCAGCACTTTCCCTCTAGATAGCCAGCGAACCTCTGTGTGGAGTAATAATGTCTCATGCTCGCTGCCCATCTCATTGCACAACGCAGCAAATAAGCGGGAGTTCAGCGGCCTGGCTTTCACAAAGTTAACCATTTTTACACTCGTGTCCAAAACATGTTTCAAACGGACAGGTATTCCCTTTGCAGCAAGAGCCTCTCGGTGGATGCTGCAGTGTACCCAGGAGGCATCTGGCGCGACTGCTTGCACACGCGAAACCACACCTCCGTGTCTCCCAGTCATGGCCCGTGCGCCATCAGTACAGATGCCAACACATCTGTCCCACACGAGTCCATGTGTGTTCATGAATGTGTCCAGCTTTTGAAAAATATCTGCGGCAGTTGTCCTTTGTTCCAGCGGTTTACAGAACAGCATGTCCTCCTTGATGGTTCCTTCATGAATGTAGCGCACATATACGAGAAGATGCGCCAGGCCAGCCACATCCGTGGACTCATCTAGCTGTATTGCATAACATTCACTTTGGCGTATGCGCAGAAGTAGCTGCTGTAAAACATTTTCTGACATTGCATTGATGCGCCGTAAGACAGTATTGTTTGATGATGGAATGGACTGTATCGTCTTTTTTGCCTTTTCCCCCAACATTGTCCCTACCATATCTAAAGCAGCAGGGAGAATGAGGTCCTCCACAATAGTGTGGGGTTTGTTGTTTTTAGCCACTCTGTAACTGACCATGTAAGATGCT
The DNA here is from genome assembly GCF_057382095.1 of Aulonocara sp. 'chitande type north' Nkhata Bay. NCBI lineage: Eukaryota > Metazoa > Chordata > Actinopteri > Cichliformes > Cichlidae > Aulonocara > Aulonocara sp. 'chitande type north' Nkhata Bay. The sequence continues at coordinate 15,986,089 of NC_141346.1, forward strand.
TGTAGTCTGTTTTTATTCATAAGATCTGGCACCTGAATGCAGGTTTTACTTGTTGAAAGTGATTTTAGCTGTCGCTCAAAATATTCCCTTGGTTTATTTTTCAAATGGGGATGATTTGTCTCTAAATGTCTGCGCAAAAGTGAAGGTTTCATTGAGTTCTGAGACAATACTTTTGCACAAATAACACACTGTGGCCGGGGAAATCCACCAATATTTATACACGTAAACCCCAGCGAAATATAATTGTCATCATATTTGCCCTTCTTTGATGAGGTTGTGTTACAGTCCGTGCTGTCATGCTTTCTCCCACTTTGACGCTCCGCATCAGACACTTCATCACTTTCCACATGGCTGGCTCCAGCTATGCTAGCCACTTGGCTAGTAACCACAGATACATCCCTGCTAGCACTGCTAGCATCCAAATCTGACGAACACATTGTTGTTGAACAATCACCTGTGCGGTCACTGGAAAATGCATCTTCAGATATGAGCTTATTGGTTGTTGTGGCCGGTGTCTCTGTGGTAGGGCCTTTTTTTCTTGTTAACCACTTGTCCATTTTCGCGCTGCACTGAATGCTTGGAGGCAACTTCAACTGTTAGGTGTCAGTCATTTGGGCAAATCACGCCCATGTATTTTGTCAGAGCTATTTTTTTGCTGAACACCAGAGGGTGGTATATAGTCATGTATTTGACAGGCAAAAAAAACTGCATTAGCGCAAATTTCGGCTTTTAAAACTTTTGATCCCCACTCCAACCCCAACCCACGCGTACCCCCTACAGCCACTTGCGTACCCCCGAGGGTACGCGTACGGTAGTTTGGGAACTACTGCTCTAGCAGATTATTACATGAAGGAACCTTTTAAAAAAACAAAAAACAAGCGCGTCCATGCTCACAGGTGTACACACGGGTGATCACACCCACAAACTACACCCTTTTTGGCTCCTACCTCAAAGCACACTGTGTTCTGTTGATCTTATGTGCTGCACAATAATGTTTAACATTTAGTATTTACTGTCATATTCCCATATATCATTGTGATGTTGTTTATTCTATTACTCTTGTTCTCTTCTGCTTGCTTTCTTTTTTCTTTCTCAGCAGGTGATCCAGGTGATTGATATATGCATTTTTTTTTTTCTCTGCCCGTTCGGTTGGTTTTTGTCTTTTGCCCTTCTCCCCCGTCCCTCTTCTCAGCTGTTTCTCTTTCCCTCTTTCTTTCTCCCCTTCTTTCCCCCAGTCAAGTCTGTCCTGTATTCAGCAAGTGAAAATAAAATAAACAATAAAAGGTGAATCAAATGGACCATTACGGCAAGGCTGGGATGGTCAATTTGGTAAAGTAAATCCGTTGGGCATCTTTCTTTGCCTTTAGACAACAATTCTGATGGCAATAGAGCCAAACGGGACAGGCCAAAAAAAAAAAAAAAAAAAAAAAAAAAAAAAAAAGAGAAACACAACTGACACCGACATTTTATTGATGCTACAGAAATATTGCAAAAATACACACACACATATATACATATAAAAAGTTTATATTGTTGATTTTGCACTAAAAGGCAATTTTTTAACTCAGAAGCATGAGTCTTATTAACTAGAAAAAAGACATAAAAATCTCTGTGACGTGTGGATGTCCAACCCGAGGTGCGGGGGGGGGGGGGGGGGGGGGACCAATCAGAGACCAGCAGCTGGATGTCAGTGGTTGGACTGGTGGACTACTTCAATGAAGAGTAGATGACGTCTGGCTCTGATTTAAAGTCTGAACACAAACACACACAGTTCAAAAAACAATATTTCTGGCAAATGTTCTTAATACGAGTGTAGTTTAGAACAGTGAAATAGAAATAGTTCCTCTTTTGCATGAAAGAAAACATTTTCCTTTCCAAGCAAGAAGACGATTTGATGTACTACTGGCTTTAGTCAGGATGTGGTTAGCTTGGCTCTGTCAAAACCTGGAGATTAAGATCAGCTGTACATCCGGTCGTATGCTGTCTGATTGTCCATAACTGACACTTCCTGTTCTCACTGCTGAATTGACTGCAGGTGGATCACTTTCTCCACAATAAAACACAGAGAAATTACTGCAGTTATAACAACAACAGTACTTTTACATTACCGCACTACACATTACAGTTTATGCAGCTGCATGATATTAATGAAAACCTTTTAAATAGCACGAGGTTTTCAGAGTTTCTTTTTTTTCCTTCACTATTGCAAAACAGGATTTGACGTCAGAGTTGGAAGATGTTTCTAAGAAAAAGTAGGTGTATGGTCTTTTGATCATCCTTTGATTCAGACAGGCACATTTTACCACAAACCAAACCTGCAACACGGAAAGGTCCTCACAACATGAACAGTACCATATGCGTGACATACTGCAGTGAGAGTTTTCATCAGTGTCAGACAGCAGTTAATGGGAATAACAGGAAGCAGCTGCTGTGGTTTTAAAAACAGAATTTTAAAGAGGTCACAGTTGTTAGCAGGATTGGAAAGAACAATTTATTATCATTTTGAAAATCATAAAGAGACAAACTGAACAGAGCACACACACATCTGAGCCCAACCTGATTTATTGCTTAATTGTGTCACTGAAAGATGGTCTGTGGGGTCCATATAAGGTGTACCAGTGGCTAAATCTGCAACACCAGGCCAAAGGTGGTTGAAAGAAAATGATGCTAAACTGTATTTGAACCAAACAACACTGAGATATACAGTAACGTTCATCCAGGGACATGAACCAGGTCCTTATGACTCTGGAACGTTAGCTGTGAGAAGTAACTGGATTAAACGCGTGACTGGAACGGAACAACTCCTCTAGCAGGATTTTCACGCTCCCAGCAGCTCCTGAAAAATAACCAAAGCAACAATTTACCTTTGTTTTGCTGCTGGCGATGTGATATTTGGACGTATGTGATTTCAGTGTTGATGTCATTTCCCATGTTTGCCTCGTGTTCAGCTGCAGTGAATTTAAAATGAAAAAGAAAAGAAAGACTAAAACTCTGAAAGAACATTTAATCGAAGCTGTTTAAAAGAAAAAAAAAAACTAACAAAAACACTAAAATTAGAAGTCTGAGTCTCACCTTCAGGTTTCCTGTGAACACATCGTCTCACCAGCAGAACCAGTAACACCAGTAGAACCACAACACAGACTGATCCAACACATGACAACACAGAGAGAACAGGAGGAGAGAGTGATGGCGGAAGAGTGATGGAGGTGGAACCAGGAGGAGGTGTGGATGTAGGTGGAGGTGTGGTGGTGTCTTCCCCTAAAATAAAGCAAACGCAGTCATTAAGTTGTCGTCACATTGTGAATGTTGAAAGCTGCAGAAACACAGACAGGTGAGTGTGTCACCTGTGACAGTGATCCAGCTGGATGGAGACTCTCCATGACCGCTGATGTCACACTTGTAGAGGCCTTCATCAGACCTGGAAACATGCTGGATGGTCATGTGACCTGTAGGCTGCTTCCTGATGAGGGAGCCATCTTTATAGAAAGCAGCTGGGAGGTTGGAGGGAGTGGTCTTTGTTTTACAGAGCAGAGTGACGTCATCTCCCTCCATCACAGGGAGGACAGGACTCTGCAGGATCACTGATCCACCTCAACACAGAGACAAACTACAGCATTTCATCCATTTACACACAGCTTCATCAACACTAACTCCACACACTCAGCTTACCAGTGACTGTCAGCTTAACCATGTTACTGATGGGACCCTCTCTGGACTCACACCAGTAAACTCCACTGTCTGACAGGATGATGTAGCTAATGTTACAAGAAGAACCATTTACTTTTCCCCACCCATCTCCACACTGAGTTGTGTTTCCTATATTTGTGTTTCTCCTCAGAGTCCATCCAGCAGAGCTGTCGTCCTCCTCACAGCTCAGAGACACAAAGACTCCTTTAAAGATCTGAGAGCTGCTGGGACTCACAGTCAGACGAGCTGTGAGGGTTAAAATGAAAAACTGATGATCTGTTAAGAGTTTTTTTTTTCTTTCAAAAAGCAAAAAGAGAGTTTCTGCAAACATGAACCCAATCAGGTCATATCAGTGAGCGTTTCTCAGGTTTAAACTGTGACAGAAGAAGGTTACTGACCTTGGTTTGTTGTGCAGCTCAGCAGTGAGATCAGAACTAAAGAGAAATGACACTCAGGTTGATTTGAGGTGAACATAAAGAACAACTCCACTGCACCACCTTTATCTTAAAACGCAGCTCTTTATGTGAACTGACTACACTGTTGGTATTCACCAAATATTTATTATTAAAGTGATATATTTGTGTCCACTGTGCAGCTGTGTTGATATAATGAGTGAATGATTTGATCTTTTCACTGCCTGCTGCGTTTCCTCGACTCCTGAGCAAAGATAAAGAGTCAGTTCAGACCTGCAGTTGGTCCTCGTGGTTTGAACTTGAATTCAGCCTGATTTGTTTTTCATGTCTTCTCCTCCATCATCAGTTATCAGGAGAGCAGACAGTCAAAGTACAAGAATTCAAACAAACACAGAGATTCTACTTACAGAGCAGACACAGCACAGATGTTTCCTTCATCGTCCTTCTCACTCATTTGAGCTTTTTTTCATTTCTGTCACTGACACCAAGCAAAGCCCGCCCTCTTCCTCTGAGCACCAGCTTTTCTATTGGTTCAAAGACAGAGGTGGGGGACTCCCTTATTTTCCTCTTCATTGAAAAATGCCAGTGTTAAACTATTCAAAACCCCCTGTAGTGTTTTTATATAACATAAACCTTACAAAAATGTCTTAAAGCTGCTACAAAACAAATAGTAAAACATGAATGCATACGAAATAAAATGTAAGGATTTATTTATTTTTTTAACAGAATCTGGGTTTAACCAACACACTGATGACCAAGGTTATTATCGTCAACGAAAACTAACGAAATAACGACAACTAGAAGTGAAAAAACATTTTCGTTAACGGAAATAAAAATAAAAACAAAAAAAGGAAAACTAACTAAAACTGTAATGAGTGTTCACAAAACTAACTAAAATTAACTGCATTTATAGCAAAAATGTGTTTAGTTTTCATTGATGTGTGCGTGTCCTACAATAGTCAAGGGTGAAAATGAAGTTTAGTTTCCAGATTTTTTCTTGCTGTGTCTCATTATGCCAGCAGGTGGCAGTACGTTAGTCGAGTCGTCTGTGTTGCTGCTCCGTCCACGCGCAGAATCATGTCAGGAAAAGTCGGGAGAAAGCGCCAGAGTCCAATTTGGGATTACTTTGAATATGACTGTGTTTTGGATAAAGCAAGTGTCTTGTAGTGGAAAGAGACAAATTATGAGGGACATTTCTAAAGGGAAGAAAATTCCACAAACCTTAAAGTGCACTTGAAAACCTCACACAGAAGGCTAACCTAGCTTACCTTGAGAAGGTAAGGGAGTACACTCAACCCTCATCCCCAGAAACAGACGCTAACCCCAGGCAAGGCAGCGTGATGCATCCCGAGACAACAGGACGGGGATATCTACACAACTGTGTGAGTCAATTGCCTTCAAAAAGTTTATCAATTCACTTGAACCAAAATTACGAACACCCGGTGCTGCAAGAGTTAATAGTCTCATTGGGGCCAAGATATACATTTTATAGTTGCCTGGTATCAATGGTTGTTCATCTGCCTTTATTTATTTATTTATTTAAAGAACCCATAGGTGGGAATGTGAGTTGTCTGTCTCTGCATGTTAGCCCTGCGACAGACAGGGTGCAGGGTATGGTAGCTGGAATAGCAACATACCCAAGGATAAGCAGAAGAGCAGGACTGATATGATGAAACTGGGATTTTGTTACACTTAATTATTGCAAACACAACTAAAACTATAACTGACACTAATCAAAACTAAACTGAAACTAAGGATTTTCAAAAAAATAAAAACTAAACTAAACTAGCAAACAATTGGTAAAAACTAATTAAAACTGATATAAAATTGAAAATCTGAAGTCAAAACTAAATAAAAATAAAAACTAATGAAAATTGCAAAACTATTAAAACCCTGCTGATGACTGACTGGAACACTATGATTCACATTTTACATTAACACCATCCTCACACATGTTTATATATGACCACTAGAGGGAGATGTTGGACTTTAAACACTAACATGGATACAAGCAGATCCCCAATGAGCTTTCATAGTTTGTTAAAGAATGAACAAAATCAGCATGTGCAGTTCTAATGAAATGTTTACATGTATATTTACTGTAGATAAAGATTACCTTAATCCTGTGTTTAGGCTGGAGATGAATGAGACTGTGGAAAGTGTTAAACAGGGTGTGCTTCTTGATCAGCCTGTAAACACTAAAGAAGAGCTCATTTATTTCCAGAGTACAGTGAACATATTCAATAAATACATCGGCTCTGATGTTCAGTCTTCCCTCTATCCTGGACCTGTACACGTCCAGGGTTAGGAAACATCTCTGCTCACAACTGTTCAAACTGCTGCCTTCAGGATGGTGACACGGAGCACTGTTTACTAAAACCATCCACCACAGAGACACTTTCTTCCCACAGGCTGTCACTCTGGTTAACAGTGTGAAATAACCCACTGTTATAACATTAAATTCATATGCACACTGCATTACTCAATTTTGTATAATTTAAGACTTTATTTTACTTCACTTTGCATATTACAAACATTTGTGGGAATGTTTTGAGGAAAACACAAACCGAGTACATGGTAGCTATGAAAAATGTAATTGAGTTTGAACATGTTCGCACGTTCACACCCGTCAGAGTGAATCATGTCTCCTTTTCTAGGAAAGGTTTTTTGGCTTCAATCTGATTCCAGCCCCAACAGTCTTTGGCTCCTGCTCGAAAATGACATGCACAAAATAAATGGAGTATTACTCTGCAATTAAAAACTCTGTATAAACAGTCTTGGTATCAAAATAAAGCTAACACTTGTGAGACTTCATGAGAGGTATAAATATTACAGTAGACATTTCTGTGTTAAAGTAACTGAGCGTGGAACAAGGGAAAAATACATTTTTTTCCTTGTCTAAATTTTTTGTTTTTGTATTTTATAGCATTATACCCATTTGAAAACATGCTGCGGTGGACAATAATCTTCAGAAAATCATCAGTCAACATGTGGACATTATCTGTGCAAAGACTAATGCTGCTGAAGTGGAACAAAGCTGAGTTACAGAGGTTTTAGTCAAGACTGCCCGGCCTCCTGCAATTTAGCAGAATCTGTGGGAGTTGAAATGTCTTAAGTATTAAACAGCAGAAATTATTTAATTTATTTTCATGATTAAACTTTTACTCATTTGGGCCAATAGAATCACAGTAACATCACTGCATTAAGGTTAATCCTGCCAATCACAAATTGCAAGGCAGAAACATACATAGAGCAGATGCATGACGCTGGTCATCGTCCAATGAAATCTCTTGTGAAAACAGATGATTTAAGAATTAAAAATAATTTTTAAAAAAACACACTATTAGCACAGTAAGACTTTATTAACAGTGACACAAACAAACTCGTAATTATCACCAATACTTAAGTCAATTAAAAAAAGACCAAAGTGCCTCCTTCATGGAAGGAAAATAACTATTTACGCTTCACCACTCACTCTAATATTTGCTCTCTTTGGTTTCAAATCGCTGCAGTAAAACTTTGTATATCTCACTCAGTAGTATTTCATTAACGGATGCTAAACACTATCAGGCAGATTCATTATTGCTATCAGCCACAGTAACCTCCCCCACGTTCAGACAGTCACATACAGTGTTGATGTTGTCTGCTGCTAGTGTCTGTGATTATTCTGTAACAGTTTGTCTTTGGGAGCCAAAACACTCAAACTCTACTGGCTGTTACAAGGAAACTATTTGTAAGTCACATTTGAGTTTCCTTTTCTTTTCAAGAGCAGAAGAAACGTCTGCAATTTAAATCCTGTCAGCATAGTTAGACTAATGTAAAGTTGTATGAAATTCAGGAAGTGTTTGATGCCTCCTTGTTGGATGCTCAGTATCATTAGCGTCAGCCTGTACCCAGATCATCTGTTTGCCCCTCGATGTTCAATGACAACAGTGAGAAGACAGAGCAGATCGACTCTGAGATCAGCCAAGTTGGATCCCGGCCTGATCCGGTTTAAATCTGTGATCCTTTCAGTTTTAGATCCGTGCAGCTCTGCGAGTGAACTCGGACATGGTTTGTTGAACTTTTACAGAGTAACAACATCCTCAGGCGCTCTAGTTCTGAGTCGACCCACTGAGACATGTTAAGGTGACTTTCATTGAACAATCTGTTTAGACTCCGAACCTTTGAAATATTGTTTGACATCATTGAATGAGTGAATCTTATTCTGTAATCTGTCATTTCAGCCTCATCCTCACACAAGTATTTACATCATCTCCAGGATCCAGCTGTGTGAGACACTTTTTTGGTCGGTGCGATAGAGAAGACGAGAGATACTTTGTCATTGATCCGTGTATAAACAACATTAAATGCTTTCAGTACAATGGAACTGACCTTCTGACAGCCGCATCACTGTCCACAGTTATAAACACGGACACTAACCTGTAACTGGAAATTAAACCAGCTTCTTCTCATTATTTTGCTCCTTTAAGCACTTTGACAGCAACTTTATGAAGGAGAAAATGCACTACTCTGCCTGGTTTACACTCAATGTCACTTACCCATTATATTGTATATTATATAGCTTTCTTGTTATATGTAAAATTGTATTTATTTAAATTTTTACTTTTTAATTATTTTACTTGCATTTTTAATCACTTTTATATTTAAATATATTTAAATGTTCATTTGCTATTTATCTAGGGATTGAGAGTAACGCAATTTCTATTCTCTGTATGTCCTGTACATGTGGCAGAATCGACAATAAAGTTGACTTTGACTTTGACTTTTGACTTTGACACCGAGCGTCATTCAGCCAAAGGGAAACTGGTCTGTTGAGTCTGTTAACCCAGCAACTGACTCAGAGTTAAAATAAACTTTAAGGGAAAATCGGAGTTTCTCTCATCACTGCTTAAACAAACTTAGAGATGTAACCCAACCCTTATTCCTGGAACAGGGCTCGCATGTTCTTTCTATGCCAATGATAATTAAATAGATAAATAAATAAACACCAGCAACAAGCAGCCGAGGAAACAGACCCAGCCTGTGTGTGAGAGAAAGGTGTGAGGCGTCAGCTGGAACTACCAAACTCTGCAGTTACATGAAACTGATTTCATTCTGTGTTTTCATAAGGCTGTAATAACACTGCTGAGTTAGTCATGTGACAGTTGGCAGAAGAGCTTTGAGACTGAGAGGAGGTGTCAGTACTGTATCATGGGAAAAACTTGTGTTTGGTTTATTTGTTTTTTGTGCTAATCCTCTTTCTCAGTTTGTTGTTGGTGCTAGGCATGTTCTTAAATTCTTAGTAATGCCAAGATCACTGAGATCTTACAGTTTTTTGGTTATTTGGGCCTCAGTTATAGTTAAATGCTAGCAGAGCACATGGTTAGCCCTGGTGGGGGATGGATGGATGGGGAAGTTAATGTGACTGATAGTGTCTTTGTTTTCTACGTGTGGTGCTAACTAATCCAGAAAAATCAAATCAAATTCTCAACATGCTTGATGTCTGGAGGAGTTCAGCATCATCAGCTTCTATGTAGTGTAGATCCTCTCTGTTTCTACACTAATATCAGCAGTAGGAGAATCACTCACACCAGGAGGCTTCTGTGAGCTGTGAGTCTGTCGTTGTTTTTGTCTTCTGTGGATGAAAGGAACAACTCCAAGAAGAAGCAGTGATGAAGTGAAGAGTAAAAGGGCAACGATCAGTCCAATATGTCTAAACCTCTCTTCTCCTCCTGGTGGTCCTGCAGGTGAGAAACAGGTGTGAGTGTCAGCTGTCAGGTGGGTGATCACAGACACACTGAACTCTAGTGACTCACCTGAAAGATCACAGACACTCAGGTTGATGATGCAGATGGGCTCAGTCTCCAAAATGGCTCTCTTCCTGCGGTTTGTCCCTCTCATGAAAACACGACACTCGTACGTTCCCATGTCGTTAATCGTCACATCCTTCAGGATCAGAGACACGTCTCCATCCTTCATCTGTCTGTCCCGCAGAGCCACCCGCTGCTTAAAAGATGGATGCTGGTTGTCTGTGTCAAACTGCTCATCCCGGTAAAACAGGACATGCTCATTCTTGAGGTCAGGTCTGCTCCACTCCACCACTATGACGGATTTGTTTTGAGTTCGACACGACAGAATGGCACTTTGTCCAGATACAGCTGGGATGTTTATCACAACTGAAAGAGAGGAAACAACAGCAGCTGGTTAGTGTGAGGAGCTAGAGTGAGACCACTGAGCTCTGCTGAACACACACACGTTTATTTTACATCATTGGGAACGAGTTCGTGATCAGAGGTGAAATATACGTGTGTGTCTAACTATGCAAATATTAACAACATTTCTTACATTTTAGAAAATACTACACCCACTAATAAAAGCATTTCTTAACATTAGTGAAAAAATAGGTTGTAGTTTTCTTTTTCTTTTTTTAATGGTTTGTTTATTGAACGCTGACAATTTATTTATATTTTGTGAATTAAATATTAATTGACATTTATGGGTTTTAATTTGTATCACATTTGCTACATCTGACATTTATTTTGGCTTAAAATTGGGTTTTGAAATTTATTTGTGTTTTTATGGGACAAACTCTTGAGGAATTAATCATGTAAAAGTCTCAAAACCCCACAAAAAATCATTCAACTTACCTCCAATAAACATATACCTCCTTATGAATGACAGCTGATATTATTTGTTATTATTATAATTGCAATATTACTTTGCAGCGTGGTGCACAGGTCCAGAAAGCGTACATCCATATTTCAGAAATGCCACAAATACAAAATAATATATAAATCCGCAACACGTCCCCGTCACATAGAAACATGAAATAATTGAACTAAATACTCAGGTCTCGATGCTCATGGCAGTCAGAATAAGTCATTAAAAAGAAAGCTACTCCTGAAACTTCAACACATCTCAGACACACTTGGACACACACAGTGACAAGTCCTAACAGACTGCCGCCAGCATCATGTCTTCACACACAGAGACAATAATTATTAATATGGCAAAAAGACAGATCAATTTAAAAAGCAAAAGGAAACACAGCTAAATCTCACCTGCAGAGTCGACCACAACGAGGACGACAAACAGCAAAGTCGAGCAGAGCGACGCAGTTACAGCAGACATTTCTGATGTCTTTCAATAACATAACCCAAGTTCAAAAAAACCTGACAGCATTAGACTCTTCACTGACTGAAATCCAACCATCCAAAGGAGTCATGTCACAACTGTGCAACGTTAATAACAGTTAATAACAGAGCAGACTTGATCACACCTGAGTTTTTAACGGTTTCAGTTCCTGAATAATTTTTGCATGTGTCTTATCTCCATGTTTAACTGCAGCCTCCAAAAAACAAGCTGTGTTGGAGCCACAGAGAGCAAATCTTTTGTTTGTTATGGAGCACCAGAGAGTCTCTGTGTGCATCTGATTACAGGGAAAGAATGAACCAGTGGAAACGCCCGCATAAACGCGTACAGACAAGCTACATACCACAGAAGTGAGGGTGTGAAAGCAAAGGACTGAGATGGGTTTTTTTTTATATTGCATTTGATGAAGCCTGACAGCTTCTTCATATGAATCCATTTATCATGATGTGCTTCACAGAGTCGCTGTTACATGTCGCTTGTTGTAGTTCATCTCAGGTTGCATTTACCTCATTTTTTGACTTGCTGAGGCCTGATGACTTTTGGTTTTTTTGGCATGTAAAACATGGGAATTAAAACAGGCTGTGGTTTCTTTTGCTTGTGCCTGCATAATACGGTAAAACATTCACATCTACAAATAAAACCCTTTCCACTAGGACAAAAGATGGCAGTAGGTGAGTCTGATCTGATAACACCTTTGACTTTTCACCTTATTGTGAAGGAGGGGTTTGTGAGCTCCGAAGAAGCTGGGAGTATGTGAACTGGGGGGCAGCCAACTTTGATAAAGGGCATTTGGCTGAAATTGTTCTGTTATTATGTAAAAAACAAATGTTGGAATAAAAAAAAGAAAAACAGAAAGAGAAAGAGAGAGTTTTCAGCTAAACCACAACTGTAAACTGATATTATAATTGTTTCCTGAGCCAACAGTGGAGCAATGAAGTCAACTCAACATGAGTGCAGAATATCTTCAGTTCATGCTTTGAAACTGCATTATATGAAGAAACACACTGGGCCAGCTTCTCTTTACACCTACAGCAGCTGCTCAGACATAGAAACCCAACCTTGTTTTTTTTCAACCGATTTTTGGAATATCAACAAATTAAATCCATAGTAAAAAAGAAAATTAATCCCAGTGAAGCTGAATTACAAACACCACCAAGTGTGGTACAATTTATTTAATCTAAAACCCCCCAAATTATTGTCTAAAATACACAGAACACTTTCTAAAATAGATGAATCAATATCCCTTCCTATTGCAAAATGGGAAGCAGATTTATCGATCAGCTTAGACCCAAACCTTTGGTCTCAGATATGCTTAAAAACCTTTCAATGGATCAGAAATCCCAGTTTGCAATTAATACAATACAAAATATTACACAGAGTGCACTATACTGGTCATAGGATGTCCAAGATGGGCTATACGCCTTCCAACAACTGCTCACACTGCACAGCAAATACACCGGACAATTACATCCACGCTCTTTGGTTCTGTCCACCAGTTCAGAAGTTTTGGCGTGAGATATGTGAAGACTTATCAAAGTGTCTGAAATGTAACAGTCCAGCCTCCCCTTTAGTATGCTTGCTGGGCAACTTGGATGAGGTCACTGCAGAAATAAACACAGCCCACTTTGCTTTTACGGCCCTATGCATTGCCAAAAAAATGGTCCTCATTAACTGGAAAAATAAAAATAATCTTAATTCTAACCAATATAAAAACCATCTAACAGATCACATTAGTCTTGATACAACATCTGCCATCACATTTGATCAATCCCTTTGGGCTCCTTTGATTGGCTTCATCACCTAGTGGGGGTGGGGGGTCATGGTTTGGTCCTGCCTTCGCTATTGTGGTTGACATGGGGGTAGGGAAGGCCCTAGGGACGTTTTCCCTGGAGGGCCTAGCCAGGGGAATGTGGCCATGACCTGGTTAGGGGCTCTGGTGGCTCTTAGATGGTGTTTTCCTTGTGGCTGCGTACAACGGAGATGAGGGGGGGTCTGTGCTGGCGGACGTTGGTTACTGGCCTGGTAGCCTGGCTGCCCCTGGGTGGGTCCGGGACGGGCGTGGAGGCTTGAGGGTCTGGGGGTGCTCCGCCCCCGGCCTGGGGTGCTGGCTGGGCCTTGGGGGCTTGGGTCCTGGCTGTTGTGTCGCCGGAGCAGTGGGCGGGTGGGTGCAGGGGGGCTCAGCCCCAGTGCAGGGGACCTCTGGTGCATCGGCCGAACTAAGGGGCTCTCTAACTGGTGGGTAGGTTGTTATATCTTTGCAGGTGGTCTCCTCACTACAGGAGCTCACTCTGCAGGTGGGGGGAGAGATATAGGAGAGGTGGAGAATGAACTCAACCTGGGTGTCTATTGTCTTGTGTAGTTTGGGAGATGATTGGATGATGGGGTGGGTGCAGTTTTCTCTGGGGTGGAGTCGGGTGGGCTGCCCCGGACTCTGTGGGGCTGGGCGGTGCTGCTGCTACGGGCCCTGGTTCGGATGGGCCTGGGCCTGGGCCCCCTTGCCCTGGTGGGTTCCAGAGTGTGGGGGTGCCTACTGGGGTCAGCGAGGGAGCTGACCCCAGAGTCCATGCACACTCTTTAAATGTGCATGGACTCCTAAAGCTCATTCTCCTGTCTGTTTTTGTGGTGTTATTATTATAGAGCACCATAACAGTAACAATAAGTCCACTGGTGGCATCCTTTACACCACTGCATATGATCCATTCACTGAGTTTGGTGAGGCTTGCATGCAGCTGCTAGCTTGTTGCTGTGTAGCAACTGACTCTGCAGAAAGTTTGTGCTGACCCCATTCCATGATTTTATATGGCAAACTTCATCATGGCTAAGTTGCTGTCATTTCCAGAATCTTCCACTTTGTAATAACACCACTAACAGCTGACTGTGGAATATTTAGTAGAGAGGAAGTTTTACACTCCTGTCACTATGGAAGTGATTGGAACACTTGGATCCAATGACTTGGATGAATACTTGGGGCTGTGCAGTTCACTTCTAAAACACTGTTATACCTCTGCAGTCCTACAATTTTAATAATGAAGCAACAGTGCCATCATGAGGACAGAATCAAACATTGCGCTGGATAATTTTGAAGAAAGAACAGAGGTGAGATGAGGAAACAATAAATATCATGCAAACACTTCCACCACGAAAGCAAAATTACATGTCCTGTTATTCAGAAATAAAAACTATGCATTCTCAAACACACATTTCCTCTTCTCAAGCATCTCAGTGCACTTTGTTTATTCTTTGTTTTCTGCATTCAGAAAATGTGTATTAGGTAGCCACAGCCAAATAAGTCAAATTTTCCATCTCACACTTCAAAAGTGTATGAGAACCTGTCCACTGAAAAGGACAGGAATGAAGAGCCCCTCTGGAGGGCAGGTGTCCAGTGGTGAGTTAACAGGGCTGAAAGACGGGAGACAGAGTCCCTAACCAGCAATCAGATGCGGTGATCCAGCGCCAAAACACTGGGGCGGCTCAGGTCGTCCCTGGCCTCCTAAGTCCTGTTGAAGCCTGAGGCTGGGCAGAGATGGACCTCCTGGTGTGTTTCAGATCAGTGTTCTGCTGCACAATCCAAGCATGTTTCAGCTTGGTACAAACAGATGATGGGACATTTTCCTTCAGGATTAAAAAAAAAATTGTTCATAAATTTCGAAAATAAAATAATAAAAATGGAACAAACGAAAACACACACTGGTATCTCATTTCTGTCTTTATTTTTCTTTTTTACATTTGTCAGAAGGTTAACAAACACTCCAGGTTTGGGTTATCTTTGTTCAATATTAAAATTAGTTTAAAATACATGTGACAAAAGTCAAGAAGTCGTCAGAGTCACAAATTCATGAGCTTCAAGTTTATCAGAAACCAAAACCATTCAGCTCTGTAAAAAAAATTTCTGTGTCAGCTGCTGCTGGTTGGTTTCAAGGTGAGAAAAAAGTCTTCGACATCAAACAGACACCTTTACTGTATTGAAGCTGTTCTAACCAAAGCATGATGATCCTGTTTTTTTGTTTGCAGCTCTTTGGTTTTCGCTGTATTCTGCAGACAGGTGGGTGTCGGTTAGCCACAGCAAAACAGCAACAAATCAAAATTTCCACAGGACGTATTTTAGAAACCCAGAGACCCACGTGAGAAATGCAAGTGAGAGCGAAAATTTGTTGATGTTGCAGAAATCCAGGAAACACAAAAAAGCTTTGTTTGGTGATTTTTAGCTTTTTCAACCAAGATGAAAATACTTATAAAAATCTCTGTAACATGTGGATGTCCTCTAGTCTGAGGTGCTGGGATGAACCAGTTAGAGACCAGCAGCTGGACGTTAGTGGTTGGACTGGTGGACTACTTCAGTGAACAGTAGACGACGTCTGGCTCTGGTTTAAAGTCTGAACACAAACATACACAGTAAAAACAACAGGAAACATGATTACAAGCTTTGTAGTTTAATCAAGACCTCCAGTCTCCACCTCTCTGCATCACAAACATTCCCAGTTCAGACTGATTAAGTGTGAACTGGGATGCGGTTTGAGGTTGAGCCAGGATGTGGTTAGCTTAGCATGGCAACAGGATGAGCAGCTAGCTTGTTTCTGTCCTAAGTTAAAGATAAAGAGCAGCTGTACCTGGGACTCTTCGTTCTGATGGCTGTCTGGCCATAACTGATGTCTTCAGTTCTCCCTCCTGGGTAGACTACCACTGAATCCGTCTCTGTAGAATGAAACACATCTAAATTGCTGCACGCACAACAACTGCATTGCTTTTATGTTATTGCACTAAAGCTATTGCAAAACATTCTTCTTTTTTGTAAAGTGGCACAGTAAAGAGATTAAGCGATAACAACTATGGCTGTTTTCTTATCTGAACTCATCTGCTGTGAAACAGTTGTACACATGAAGGTTTCTTTGACACAGGACGACCACAAAGCTGTCATAGCGCCGTAAATGCTGACTGATGTATTTCACCATGGAGCACAAAGCAAACATCACAGCATTAAGGCTGCTATTCAGCCTTAGTTACAATCAGGTACAGAGAAGGCTCATGTTAATTAGAATCTTCAGGAAGATGAATGTTTTTCTTTTTTTTCTGCACAGCACTAAAATGAATGCTAATGTTCATAGATTCTGGTTGCTTGCTTTAGTATCTAGCTAGCCCTCGAAAAGGGGAATGAGCATAAAGGGAGTAACGTTGTTTCAGAAGCAGGTAATTTCAAATGCAACATGTCTATCAACTTAATAAACATCAGCAAACACACAAACTGTTTGTGTGCAGTTTGTCTCACAGTGTGTTGCTAGCTAAAGGTCCGGCTTTGGGACCATTAGCAGCTCACAGGGACTGAAAAGAAAGAGAGCTAACGTCACTCAGAGATGGAGAAAGATGAGAATAGAGGAAAGGAGAGGAAGAAGAGAGCTTAGAGTTAAAAATATGTGTTATGTTTTATTCAAAAACTTCCTTGAAAACAATCTGCAGTTTAGGTTTGTCACATTGTGATGGATTTAGTGTGTGACTGCTGCACAGTGGTTGTGATTTCATGGTCAGAGTTAGCTTACATCAAATGTAGCAGAGACCAATTTGAAACTAAGCTGATGACACTGACATTCATTTACTAAATTTCACCTTCACACTAACTTTATCCAGTCTAGTATAAGGACAGTGTGTACACAGTGTACTGTAAGTGTATTGGACGGAAATCAGTCAAGATAGCGTTTGAAACATCTGCTCACAACTTGTTGAATTCAATTTACAGAGAACAGGAAACCTCAGGGCAGCAGATCATAGCCTACTGATGGGATTTTCCCCACCCTGAACCACCGTGTGAGGTTCAGTGTACAGATATTTTCTACTTAGATAAAAAATATCTGTACTTTTGCCACCTCTGGTATTGAAACAGAGACAGAACAGATTTTTTTTCAGATAAACAATGAACAGCTCTGTGTTGAAACACCTGCAGCTGAAGTGTTTTCTTTCTATCAGAAACAGGATGCTGGACGACTGCAGAGCTGTTAGCTTCAGTTAACCACTGTTAAAAACATGATTGAGAAAATGTTCTCGTACCCATTTCATACCAAACTATACTCATAATGCACAAAAAGGTCACACATTTGCAGGTCCATTAAATTCTTCACTCATATTTTCTGTAAATATCCCCAAACTGTAAAGCTACACAGAAACACTCTTAGAAGAAAATCCGACAACTAAGCAGAAATTTTGAAAACATCCTCCTCGACATAATATTACCTCTCTGTTGTCTGATTGGCTGCTGCTGCTGATTTGATATCTTGATGGTGTCGTACATGACATGAGTGATGATTTCATCTTCTAAAACATCTTTATGATATTCTGAAATTTTCAAAAATGAAAAAAAAATCTAAATTAAATATTTAAACAGAGATTAAACTTAAATTGTTACTGTGGTCATAATAAATGTGAACTTTATTCTACTAAACAAACTCAGACGTGAAAAATGAGGAAGTCTGAGTCTCACCTTCAGGTTTCCTGTGAACACATCGTCTCACCAACAGAACCAGTAACACCAGTAGAACCACAACACAGACTAATCCAACACATGATAACGCAGAGAGAACAGGAGGAGAGGTGGATGTAGGTGGAGGTGTGGATGTAGGTGGAGGTGTGGTGGTGTGTTCGTCTAAAACAAAGCAAACACAGTCATTAAGTTGTCGTCACATTGTGAATGTTGAAAGCTGCAGAAACACAGACAGGTGAGTGTGTCACCTGTGACAGTGATCCAGCTGGATGGAGACTCTCCATGACCGCTGATGTCACACTTGTAGAGGCCTTCATCAGACCTGGAAACATGCTGGATGGTCATGTGACCTGTAGGCTGCTTCCTGATGAGGGAGCCATCTTTATAGAAAGCAGCTGGGAGGTTGGAGGGAGTGGTCTTTGTTTTACAGAGCAGAGTGACGTCATCTCCCTCCATCACAGGGAGGACAGGACTCTGCAGGATCACTGATCCACCTCAACACAGAGACAAACTACAGCATTTCATCCATTTACACACAGCTTCATCAACACTAACTCCACACACTCAGCTTACCAGTGACTGTCAGGTTAACCATGTTACTGATGGGACCCTCTCTGGACTCACACCAGTAAACTCCACTGTCTACTAAGACGATGTGGTTGAAGGTACAGGAAGAACCAGCTGATTCTCCAAACCCATCTCCACACTGAGTCCTGGTGTGTGTGCTTGTGTTTCTCCTCAGAGTCCATCCAGCAGAGCTGTCGTCCTCCTCACAGCTCAGAGACACAAAGTCTCCTTTAAAGATCTGAGAGCTGCTGGGACTCACAGTCAGACGAGCTGTGAGGGTTAAAATGAAAAACTGATGATCTGTTAGACTTTTGTCAAAAACAACAGAATGACGTAAAAGGTGTTTTGTTAAATAAATATGTTAAATAAATAATTTCATTCATATGTGAAACTGATGATCTGTTAGACTTTACATTGTGAAACATGAACCCAATCAGGTCATATCAGTGAGCATTTCTCAGGTTTAAACTGTGACAGAAGAAAGTTACTGACCTTGGTTTGTTGTGCAGCTCAGCAGTGAGATCAGAACTAAAGAGAAATGACACTCAGGTTGATTTGAGGTGAACATAAAGAACAACTCCACACAAACAGCTGACAAACACACAAACTCATCTCTCTGATTAATCTGCTAATTTTCAGTTTGATGCCAGCAACATATTTCAATAAAGTTTGGACAACAAGCGACTGAAAAAGTAAATCCCACAAGGTCATGTGTCAACTGTGCAGCTGTGTTGATATGAGTGAATGATTTGATCTTTTCACTGCCTGCTGTGTTTCCTCAACTCCTGAGCAAAGATAAAGAGTCAGTTCAGACCTGCAGTTGGTCCTCGTGGTGTTTGAACTTGAATTCAGCCTGATTTGTTTTTCATGTCTTCTCCTCCATCATCAGTTATCAGGAGAGCAGACAGTCAAAGTACAAGAATTCAAACAAACACAGAGATTCTACTTACAGAGCAGACACAGCACAGATGTTTCCTTCATCGTCCTTCTCACTCATTTGAGCTTTTTTTCATTTCACTGACACCAAGTAAAGCCCGCCCTCTTCCTCTGAGCACCAGCTTTCTATTGGTTGAAATACAGGCATGGTGGAGGACTGACTATTCTTCATGGAAGGACACAATTTATCCAATTATCCAAAACAAATTTAACTATTAACAAACAGCCTTTTTTTCCAATTTTTTTTATCATTTTTGTTTTTGTTCTTTTTAAAAAATCTTAAGCCAAAAACTTGTTCCTGAAAGCTTTAAATTGAAAGCTAAGATACAAATCAAACCAGGGAGTGCAGTAATGTGTTACACGTTACATGAAGGCTGCTGTCTGACTGCTCATCATAGTATCATTCGTATGCTGAGACATCAGTGCCAAAGAAACAATGTTCCTGCCTGATCTTAAAATCTAGTTTTCAGTGACTAAACCTAAATAAGTGGGTTCAGATCAGATCTTTGCCCACAAGGAAAAATGGAAAGATTACACGATGCATGTGATTGATGAACTGCAGTGGCTCTGTTCTTTCACTGCAATCACGTGTAAAAGAACAGAGTCTCCCCCTGCTGGTCATTAGAAAGAATGCAGGTTTAACATTAACAGGTTTAGCTTCTCCTTCCAAACCTGTGTTAAACACACAGGCCTATGTGTAATTCAGGTTAACAAAATGCAGAAATAGTAAAGCATAAGTACTGAACATATAAGTCTACTATAATAAATAGCAACAGAAGAGAAAAAAGAAAAAAGGCCTCAAAGAGTTCAGGGTGGTATCAACGATACTGATTCGATACTCTGTACAAAAATGTATTTTATTCATTGTATCTTTTATTTTGTCTCAAATTATAGCATCATAATGATTACAGGACATCAGATTACTTGTTCTTATCACTTAATAATGCAGTCCTCTCCTCCTCTTTAGAGGAAAAATATGTCCACTCCATTTATGCTCAACCATTGTTGTGAGTGTGCACGCCAATGGGCTGCGACACATTTATACAGCCGTATTTCACACATGATTATGAAAGGTGTACGAGGAAGTAGTTCCCTCCAGGGGCGGATCTAGAGAAATTGTCTTAGGGTGGCATGAGGGTGGCAAAGAAATCAAATGGGGTGGCAAAATAAAAGCCTTTTTTTCAAACACATATGCAGGTGGTTACATGTGGTTATAATGATTCAAATGCAGTAATTATACATGTTTTTCATATAAATATAGTCTATAACGTAATTATTGTCTGTAGCCCACATAATTACACACTTTAGTTACATAAAACATGTGAGTTTTGATTCTATGTACTCTATAGCCTGTATAATAAATATGTAGCCCAATAAGTATAAAATCCAGAAAGCTACACAACATGGGGTGTATCATTTACAAACACGAGTCTAACTTAAGTTTCACTGTTTTTTGTTAGAAAACAGTCACATTGTTACAGCTTAAATTACACAAAATGTCAGAAATCTGCACTGTCATAAACAAAAATTTAAACCAAAATTTTCATGATTTGTTGGATTAACCCTCTGAGGTCTGAAATACAACTGACCATTTCTGACTCCTTTTGAGTTTACGTTTGTATTTCACCCTCAAATTGTTTCATTTTATTTTTTCCCTTGCCTTTCATTCTTTTCAGCTCAACTGAATTTAGTTGTTTTTTTTTTCACTGACATACTGCATTAGTGTTACTGATCTGAAATCACACAAAGAACTTAAAATCCTAGTAGTATTTTTTTACTGTAAAAAACCACACAGACATGTTGAGTAAATTTTTATAACTTGAACTGCAAATATAAATTGTACATTTTGTAAACATATACAACTATTTATCTAAAAATGCAGCCAATACACCTGCAATTTTTTTTTCATTTTCTACAACCACTTAAAAATATTACTAAAACTAAAATGAGAGAACAATCAGGTGTCACAATAAGATGCCCCACAAGTGATGTGTGCCAGTAAAAAAAGTTTGTCCACCAAAAGACAGAACAGCACAGGGATAAGATTAGATTAGATTAGATTAGATAGAACTTTATTAATCCCTCGGGTGGGTTCCTCTGGGAAATTCAATTTCCAAAAAAGCACAGCACCGACAGAAGTTACAGAGTTACAGAATATTATATATATATATATATATATATATATATATATATATATATATATATATATATATATATATACACACACACACACACACACACACACACATATATATATAAATACAGAGACAATATAAATAAAATATACGAAGGGGATAAATAGAATAAATAGGAATAAAAATAAAAATACAAGTGAATTGCACATTTCAAGTATTGAGTATTAAACCTGCAGGCCTGACAACAGGAGGTGTATCATAAAACTTTCTACTCAGTGTTTACATTGCAAATGTGCCTTAGTGACATTCATTAGTGCCCTCAGTGACACACAAAACAAAATAACGACTACACAACACACTAAGTATACACTCCACACTAAACGTCACAAATCTCCCACATCTAAAAACTCTCTCCCTCCCTCGCTCTGTCTCGCTGCCGTTACCGTCGCTCCAAAAACTTTCCCTCTTCCTAAACAACCAAATCCCACGTGTTGACTTTTTAAAAAAAAATGGTCGACATGGCGCATTTTTCCACCAATAGGAAAGAGGTGGCTTTTTTTTTCTTTCTTTACTGTTTTCGCGCTGTCCTTAGAAAAAACACTATGCAATATATTCAGTTTTAGCATTTATATTCACTGTTGACTGTAACTACGCTCAAAGTGTTAATGCTATCTTATTTCAATAAACAACACTGTCATATGGAAAACTGGGGTGGCACTTGCCACCCCATGCCACCCTTCTAGATCCGCCCCTGCCAGGTAAAAAACAAACAAAAAAAAAATAAAGTGTCTGAGGGGGAAGGTAGAGCTTTCCGAAATGTTTCCACAGAAGAGGTGACTGTGAAGATGAACAAACACTGTATTTCACAGAGTCTCTGACAGACAGCACAGAGACGCACTGACACAGTCTGAACAGGTTTGATGATAATCAGAGAAATTTATCATCAAACCAATGTCTGTCTCCTGGGGCCCGTTCTTCGTACGTCGCTTACTACATCCAAGATCAAATCATCGCGCTAACTTTGAGCTCGCTAATCCGGTTCCCCGAACACACCTGCTGTTGACGATTAGTACAGCTGGATGAAGTAATGTGAGATCACTGGGTGTCGTAAAAGGGGCTACGCATCGAGAGTAGAAACATTGATCGGCAACCCTCTGATTGGTCGGCGCAAATGTCGAAGGAGCGCGCTCGGTATTTTTCGGCAGCAGAGCAAGAACTCCTGAGTGAGGGATTTCAGGAGTTTCAGAGTTTAATTAAAACGCAAGGGAAAAGGCTGCAAAAGCAAGGAGAGAGGGCTGGCAGAAAGTTGCTGACAAATTAAACTCGTAAGTAATTTAATAATAACAATAATAATGGATTGGATTGATATAGCGCTTTTCAAGGCACCCAAAGCGCATGACAATGCCACTATTCAGTCACTCTCACATTCACACACTGGTGGAGGCAAGCTACAGTTGTAGCCACAGCTGCCCTGGGGCAGACTGACAGAAGCCAGGCTGCCATATTGCGCCGTAGATTTATCATATCACACTATATTATATTATATTACATTATATCCTCTTTCACATTAGAGCCACGACAGGACCCACTAGAACATGGGAACAAGTAAAAGTGGAATATAAGAATATTCTACAGAATGGTAATATTTATCACTTATATTGCTTTTCGTCTCTTGGAAAGAGACCCTGAAATAATCTGTTTGTTTGTTCATAACAGCAACCAAGAAAAGGGCAGAGCAAAAAAAGACAGGTGGTGGTCTTGCACCCCCTCCTGGTTAAGTGAATAATACCCTCACGGGAAAATCGATATCTCTCTATGAGCACACTGTTGCGCTGAGCTAAAGGATCCTGTCTATCCCGCAATATACGCCGCGATCTAATCCTGTTTACATAAAGTAAACCTGCTCCCGAGCAGGTTTACGCTTACGGATCTGTTGCTATGACAGCAAGTCCCGGATGAGCTTCGGAGAACCGAACGATCCAAGATCACGCGAGATCGTCAACAATCAAATCCAGCTACCTTACTTAGCGAGGTACAAAGAACAGGCCCCTGGATGATCAGATCATCTGTCTGTACCTGAATGTTCACTGACAGTCTGAGAGTCTGAACAGCAGCAGGAGAAAAACTCTGAGACATTTCAAAGAAATCACAGGTAAGCTGACATTTCAAACAGGTTACAGTCCAACAGCAGGCTGGAATTAATCCTGACTCTGCTGTTGTTTATTTTTATTGTAGATCAAAAAACAACCAACAGCAATAGTAATAAACACAGCAGAAACTGAAAGACCAGCGATCAGTCCAACAGATCCATCCTTCTTTCCTCCATCCTCCTTCCCTCCATCCTCTGTGTCTCCTCCTGTCTGACCTGCAGGTGAGAAACAGGTGTGAGGTGTCAGCTGTCAGGTAGGTGATGAGTGAAGAACAGAACAGAATCAAACTGCTGTCAGACATTATCTACTGCACTCTGATCACATCACTCAGACCAGCTGCTTTCTACAAAGTCTCATCAACAACATCTTTAGAAGCAAACATCAACAACCAGGAAGCAGCTTCACCTCTGATCACACACACACTCAGCTCTACTCACTCACCTGGAGGAATGACAACCAGGTCGGTGCTGTTGATTAGAGTCATAGGTCCTCCCACTTCCTGGACGACACGACACTCGTATGTTCCAGTGTCATTACTCGTCACATCCTTCAGAATCAAAGACACGTCTCCATCCTTCATCTGTCTGTCCTGCAGATCCACCCGGTTCTCAAATGATGGATGCTGGTCGTCTGGAACAAACAGATCATCCCGATACAAAAGAACATATTCATCTCCCGGGTCAGCTCTGCTCCACTTTACCACTATGTTGTTGTTGTTTGGAGCTCGACATGTCAGAGTGACATCCTGTCCAGATTCAGCTGTGATGATTTTCTGGCCTGAAAGAGGAAAACAGCACAGAGCAGAGAGGTTAAAGGTCAAAGTACAACTGTTGACTTCTACAGCAGTCAATCAGAAACAATATTATCTGTCAATGTTTATAAAAGTATAAAAGTACAGTATATTGCAAAACTTACTGATCAAAACTATATAAAAATGATTTCTTTTACTGGTCCGTTGAACAAAAAAAAAAAAAGCTCCAGAAAGCAAAACACAAAAAATAGAGGAAGTGCTGATTGGACTGTACCAAGTGTGCCACACGATGGGAAATTCATAAATGATTGGAGCATTTTTTTTTCAAGTACCTGCTAATTTTAAATTAAACATTTCAAACAGATCAACAAATACAAGCAAACACACAAAGTGTTTGTGGGTAGTTTGGATTAAAGTGTGTTTGTGTGTGTGTGTGTGTGTGTGTGTGTGTGTGTGTGTGTGTGTGTGTGTGTGTGTGTGTGTGTGTGAGAGAGAGAGAAAGAGAAAGAGAAAGAGAAAGAGAAAGAGAGGGAGAGAGCAAATGAAAACAATAATTTCTGTATTCATAGGTCCTACAGGACAGGACAGAATCACTTAATCATTAAAAGTTTTTCCCCTGAAAACACTGCATTGACTAAATATTCTGTACATGCACATCAGAAAGCAGCCATGATGGCTCCTGTAACTCCTGCTTATATGTTGCAGATTGTAGCTGTTAAAATCAGCAAAGAGCAGAAAAGCATCAGAAGCAGCAGCAGGTCAGCTGATCACAGCCTGAACACAAAGAAAACAAATCTGCAATACTGATTATTATGGGACTCATTTCTAAGACACTTTTCCTATCTCAGATGGAAAGTTTCTAGCTGTTAAGCATCGAGCAGAGTGACGCAGTTGGAGTAGACATTTCCGTGTTCTCGAGTTCTGCTAAGCTGACACTTAGATCGCTTTATACATATGTATATATATATATATATAAAACCATTTTTGGTGTTTTCAGCGGATAATAAAATCTGACAACCTGACTCCTTTAGTTTTAATTTAAGGTTTAAATAAAGCCAAAAGTTGCAGATCTCAACTGCTCGATCCACCATTTTGTGTCGTACAGACACATAGATAGATAGAACAGCAGGCAGCCAGAAAAAAAAGTGTGAAGCACCAAAAAGAGGTGATTTCAAAGAGTATAAATGAAATAATGTCTTTAAAAGTGAATTTAACATGCATAATATACAAGAAAGAGACTTTATCAGACTGAGTGAGTCCACCCAGTCTCTTCACATACGAACAAACTGAACTCATATGATAATGACTCTACTGCAAACTGTTTATCACACAAGAAAATATTGTATAACAGTAAATTATAAAACCTCACCTGCAGAGACAAACAAAACAAAAACAAACAGCAAAGTCGAGAACACCAATGCAGTCACAGCAAACATTTCCGTGTTATCACTGTTCTGATTTAGTTTGTTCTAAATGTCTGAGTCTGTTGGTATTTTCACTGGCAGAACCTGGGTTAAAATCTAACTATATTAGTTTAAATTTTAGTTTAAAATGTAAAAAAAAAAGAACGTTTTCTTTCAACCAGCCAGACACACCCGACTTCTAAAACAGAAGCCGCGTCAGAGTGACATAATGACGGGGCGCACCGTAGGACATTTGGAAATAAGCGACATAGTTGAAAGAAAGTTTTAGTGTTCAGATCTTGAACAATCTCCACAGAACTAATCAGAACCTCTCATGTGTCAGTCGTCATGTATGAACAGTTTGTGTTCCAGTCTTTGAAGCAGATGTTTGTTTCTGACAGTAAGTTTCAGGCTCACAGCTTCAGTCTCCTGCCCCAACCAGCTTTGTAGCTGTGTAATGACATCACACTGACACACACATTACACTTCTTTGCCTCTGTCACAGCTGGATTACACCAACAGACATTAGGTCCACACAGACCCCACCCAGCCTTGTGTCTCCTTCACACACAGACAAACTGAATCAATATGAAAATAAGTCTTTGAGGAATATTGTTAACTATTTAATCAGAGTGACACTCATCTCAGCTGCACAGACAAACATGACAAACATCAAAGTGGAGCAGAGTGACGTAGTTACAGCAGACATTTCCATTTTCTACATTTCTGCTGATCTGACTCTTAGTTTCATCTAAAAGTCTGACTCTTTTTTTAAACAGTTTTTCTGTTAAAACATTTTTTATGCGTGATGTTAACTGAACTGTAACCATGACAACTGAAACTTTTTACCTAAAAGACTGAAAATGATTTTAGAAAAACACAGCAAACACTTACTGTTGTTGTATGGAGACCTGTTAAATCCTCAAACTCTCTTCTGATCATCAGGATGGAAAAAAAAATCCATACAAAGATAAAAAAGTGTGAGGTTGGTATAATCCATCTGCTCTTTCTGTAGGTCAAGAAAAACCTGATAAAGTCCCAGGAAGTTGATTCTGTTCATCTGGACGTAAAGTTTTCATTTGGAGAAAAATATCATCACTCATCCAAGTGACTTCTTCAGGCCACTGACGACTGAAGTCAACTTTTTTGGATTTCCTTACCTGGATGACTGAGCATGTATCAGGACACTATGATGAACCTATCCTTTATGTTTATTTAACATGAGCAGTTAAAAAAAAGTAAACAATAAAAAAATAATAGAATGTAACAAGTTAATCTGTGGGAGAACTCGCTGATGCCACAACGCTGATCTAACTGACTCATTTCACTTTGACATCCTGTTTTAACAGACACATCCTAGTACTCAGAACAGAACCTAACCACCTACATTTAACCACATATGTAATCTTACTGCAGTTACAGGAAACGAACTTCAACTGGTTTCAAAGAAAAAGGGTGGATCGGTAGAGACAAACTTCCAATCTGTCAGTGATTTATCTTTAAGTTGTGTTGGAGCCACAGAGAGCAAATCTTTGTTCTTCATGAAGAACCAGTGAGACTGTTTGGACTGTCCTATGAAACATCAGTGCAGGAGTCTCTCAGTAGATCTGTTTACAGTGAAGACAAAGAAACACCCACAGAGAAGACATGGAAAAAGCAAGCGTCAGCAAATTGTCTGCAATGCATGCAGCTCCTGCAACACTTCCTGTAAATCACATGACTCATATGAATCATATCACTGCACCTAAAAGGCTGAAAGCTCATTTTAAAGACTTGATGTTGAGGATTTCTGAAACCCTTGAACACTCCGCTGATCATCAGGACTGAACAACAGAGACACTTTAGATCTGTGTGACATTAGTGCCGATAGCACTTATTCCTGATTGCTCTGGCTGTAGGCTCAGATATTTGACAAGAAAATCCCATGTATGCTAGTTGTTGTTTTAGAAAGACACAGGTAGATGTGTAGAGACGACCTCACACTCCACTCTGTCTGTGTGTGAATGTAGATTTGATCCCAAAGCTGTTTATTAAACCACTCTTAAAGCTCTGCTGGTCAGGGCTCTTGGCTGAAGAAGAAGAATTATAAATAAATAATGTAAGAAAACGCACACAAAATATTTACTGACTGCAGCTGCTGAATAAAAGGAAAGTGAGATGTATTTCATGAACTGTGATACTAAGAAACTACTTTTGGATTTTAAAAGTGGTTACATTGCTCTTATTTGTAGAGCAGCTGCCATGCTGTAATACCCAATTTCACACTGCAAAAATGGCTAGTCTATATTTAGGAAATAAATACTACATTTGATACAAAAAGCACTGAAAACAAGTGAAATTATCTGTCCATGCAGCAAGTTTATTTTACTTAATAAGAAATCTTGAAATAAGATTTTTTAATCCAGAAATAAAAGAACACATTTGAGAATTGAAGAGGGTTAAAATAAGCTTTAAAAAGCTCAATTTAAGATAAAATTACTTGATATCAAGTCCCAAAAGTAAGTTAAATATGCTAAATTACAGTCTTTTTTTATGTTTTGAATTCTTACTTGCAGCAAATGAATGCACTGCAACGAGAAAAATAGTTCTAATACTATGAAAAACTACTCAATATTAGTGAAGTATGATTAATTTGTTTCTTGATTCAGGTTGGCTTATCTTAAAATAGAGCCAAATCGATATTAAATCCAGGCAAAAAAACCTTAAAACAGACCTTTTTCCTAGAATACTCCTTGGCTTCTACTGAAATCACAACCAGGACAAGAGTGATATATGTCAACATTTATTTCTCTCATGAGAACAAAATCCTTTTTTTAAACAATATAGGGCTGCTGCACAATCCCTAAAAGTCTAAATCAACCCTTTAAAAGGCCTAAACAGAGAAAAGAAATTACATTTTTGGCCTTAAACTTTTGTGACAGTCACATAGTCTCACAATGTTATAAATAATGGCATTACTGACTTAAAACTTTACATGCCTCAGGTAAAGTGTCACTAAGAAAAAACAACAACTTTCATTTGTAAAGCATTATAAGTAAAGCCGTTTCTCAGGACATTGCTAGGCAAATTAGGAACAAAGTTGTACAAACGTACTACAAAACTAAACAAACTGCAAATGACCTGATAAAATCCTGCTTGGTATTCACCTATTTCTCAAAGAACGACTTCCACTCAGCTATTGCTTTCTTATATGCACTAGTGGCATCTTGATCATGGATGGCATCAGTGATTACCTCAGTTTGTATGACAGAGAGGACCGTTGCAACACATTTTGGGTATGTTAAGTGCAAGGTGTAGTAATATGCCATCAACACCAACATTCCTTCCCAGAAATCCTCCAAGGGGAGAGTGGTCACTGGTATGTTTCCTACAGCAACAATGCTGGTTGTTCCATCAAAAAGCAGCACTGGGGAAAAGAGAGGCCGCTTCTCCAGGTATAGCATTGCATCTTCACCCGGCTAGAAAAGCACAAAAAAAGGACAAATTCTTCAAGATTTTAAATGAAAGGGTTGCTGTGCATCCAAACAGCTTAAGACACAAAAAGCAATATCAACAGTTTAGAATGCTCCAACTGATTTACTGTTGGAATAGAAGAAATAAATATAAAATATCATGAATATGAAATTTTGGAAATGTACACAGCAAAATCTCCAGTGTTAAATTAACACTAGAGAGTGTCTATATGGGTCCACACCTCTGAGTGTTAAATACAACACTGTTGAGTGTTAAATTAACACTTTGACAGTGTTATATGTTTAAAAGTAACCTAGTCAGTTTTGAAGATTAACAAAGGCTAACACTGAGCAGTGCTGATTTTCTAACACTGGAATATTTCTAACATTTTGATTTATTTTCCTGTGTTAGAAAATCAGCACTGCTCAGTGTTAGCCTTTGTTAATCTTCAAAACTGACTAGGTTACTTTTAAACATATAACACTGTCAAAAGTGTTAATTTAACACTGGAGATTTTGCTGTGTATTAATTCTGAGCATGAATTTTCTCTAGTTTGCAGCATTTTTATCATGTCTATTTGTGCTTTTTTTCTCATTTGTTTTTTAAAACTATTTCTTTTAACTTTGTTACATATTCTAGTTTTTGAAGGCCTTTTTAAATATATCATTTCACTGCTTCTACTTGTATCCTAACTGCAATGTGCTTTTGCTCTGTGCTGCCTCTCTGGAGTAGGTTTTGAATAACAATTAAGAAATCCTGACTAAGGAGTAATTTAATCCCTGCTGAATTGAACTTCAATCCACTCTTATTAAGCAGGAAAAGCAAAATAATAATATTAATAATAACAATACAAGTAAACAGAGTACAAGTTACAGTGGCTGGTATTGCAGCTGTTCGCACCTTGAGGATATGAAGGAGAGCCTCACTGGCACTTCCCAGCCGCTTTGGTGGTGTAGTTTTTGAAGGAAAAAGAGATGGAAGTGCATTGAAGAGAGTGACAGTAAAATCCACTGTGAACGGAGAAAAGTATCTCAACAAAGCAATCCGAACATATCTGATGTATGGATTTAATGTATGCAAAGGCCACTTACCTCCACGTACATCCAAGGGGAGAGGAGGTTTCAGGACCTTCTTCCAAATGCCATAGAACTGCACCTTCGAACAAAACTCTGCCCATCGACCCTTCATTTGATCTTTGTATTTGCAGTTGGAGCCACCAATGATGCGACGCAGTTCATCCATCGCCTATGACAAAGTTGTGCTCAGTTAGTCAAGAACTAACTAAACCTATCCAGAGAAAGCAAAGAAATTTAACTGAAGGTAGTTGAACTTACATTTCGTATGTCTTTGAAGCACGGGTATGCTTCAAGTATTTTTCTAGGCCTGTCTTCTTCCCTTGTAACATCTGCGTCAATAAAAGCTCGTCTGGCCTCAAACTCCAGGTCCAAAATTTGAGCAACGTCACTTTGGTTGGGTTTTGCATTGGGTTTCCTGTACATGTTGCTCAAGGTTTTGTAATGTCTTGCCTGCATCTTCAGGCTGTCATGGTCTGCTAGGGAAAGCAAAGAGCAATTGTAAGACATGGTGTAACTAGACTTCACAAAATTCAGATTTTTCTAATCAGTCATTTCTAGTAAGGTTGCATGGTTGTTTTTAAGTATAATATTTATGAGAATTAATGTTTAGGTTAAATATGTTTGAGTAATGAACTGACCCTATATGTCCTGATCATTTCCCTTTGTGTCCTTTTCTTATAATGATCATGGATTTATGTTAATTGTTAGTTTGAACAGAATCAAATATTAAAACGAAAGTTTAAGATGCCCGTGAATAAAACTGTGGTGAAAATAAGGTAAAGGTTGTTTACTGTGTATATCGTTCACATCAGTGTGAACAGTGATTATGAGCTGATGGATAAAAATATTTTAGGTAATTTGATCTATGACAGAAACACTGTGATAAGGCATGATAGATGTGACCAGCATGAGGATTTACATGTGTAAATAATCAGCACTGAGTAACACCCATTACAACACAAAATGTTAAAATACTTACTATGGTTAACTGGCAAACTGGAATGAGGGATCTATCATATGTTGATTTTACACACCAACTCGAGTTAATGCCAAACCACTATGATTTATGGAATAAACACTTAGAACGGGGTTCATTGCTTCAACCATATTTTGGAAAGAGCTGTAATAGGAACAGTCAGACTGAGAGGTAGATAAGGGTGATGGTGGACTTACCAACAACATCATCTGGAGGTGCAGTTGAAGGACCTATATCAGGCCTGGGTGCAGAGCATGAGGCTGACTTGAATAATAGTGGTAAAGCCAGCGTAGTATTGTTTGACGTAGTTGGTACAGTGGAGGGTAGCGGCAATTGGGATTCTTTCTCTGAGGAAAAAACAGAAGATGAACAGAATGGGTGGTCTCTTTGAAGTTTTAGATGTCCAAAAGTCATTAGTACAGCAGACCAAAGTACACACCTGCATTTGAGTTATCCTCGCTGAGGTCATCATTGCTCTCAAGAAGTATGGTATAGTCACTTGAACCACTTGCTTCACCACTTAGGTCACCTTCAGTCCCATTGTCTGTGTCATCTGAGCTGAAAAGAGTCTTCCTGGGCCTGCCTCGTTGTGGCATGGAGCCCTGCCTCTTCCTTGGAGACTTCATATTTTGGAGTCGTTTGTACAGTTTGGTGTAGATGGTCAGCTGTGGTAAAATAATATATTTTTGTACATCCTTTTATTATCTCACTCAATTTTAGATATTGTAGTGGGTAAAGAATGACTTACGTATGGCATGTGTGTGTCAGCATCACGTAACATGGGGTAATAGTCGACAATCTTCTGTGACATTGCTCTCATTTCGAGTTTGGAGGGGTATGTTACTTCTTTCCCCATGGGACTAGCACGGAGGATTGCAACCATGCTGGTGACGGTGTTCCTTACAAGTCTGCAACAGAGCTCCTTCGACATCCTACAGTCCTTTTCCTTTCCACTGTGGAGCAATGCAAAGTACTGACTGCGCACCATGTCCAACTCTGAATCTGTATACACCACATACTCTGGTGGGTCTGGCATTTTCATTTTTTTGTCCGCAGTGTAGGAAATGGGAGTGGAAGTTTGAGGCTGACATTGTGACACATCAAAGCCTAAGGGGTTACTCTCGCTTCGATGGAAAGTGTTGGCATCTTGGTCAGTACTCTTAAACTATAACAGTTGTGGGATATAAACAAAAATACACAATTAGG
The DNA here is from genome assembly GCF_057382095.1 of Aulonocara sp. 'chitande type north' Nkhata Bay. Classification (NCBI taxonomy): domain Eukaryota; kingdom Metazoa; phylum Chordata; class Actinopteri; order Cichliformes; family Cichlidae; genus Aulonocara; species Aulonocara sp. 'chitande type north' Nkhata Bay. Next base: position 16,018,442 of record NC_141346.1, read on the forward strand.
CAAATTAATGCTAGACAATATGGACAGTAATCATCTTCTTAGTGGTATAATGTGTATTTACCTTTTGGCTGATAAAATCCCAAATCTTCTTTCTACGGAAGAAATTTTCATGGCCCGGAAAAAGATCCTTTAGGTCATCCCGGGTAAAGCTTCTCAAAGTTTCCTCATCAATATTCGCAGCTGTAAAAGAGAAAAACAACTTCAAAAGTGATATTTATTTCTCTTTTCCTGGGCGTGGCTTATAACATATTGAGGTCATTTTTTGTCAGTAAATGTATTTTAGCAATAAGTAATATTAACAGGATAAAATGTCAAACTTAAAACAGTTTATCAAATATTTGGGAATGCAATAAAACTATTTTTGGGTGTCTTCAAGAATGATGTTCCAAGTCTATTTAGGCAAAGACAGCTCAAGGCTATAATGTGGATAAAGTTCAGAGTAGAGTACAATCCTAGCTCCAAGTTTCAGAAATGATGCTAACAGATGCTAAGGCTGCTTAGCTAACGTACCAAAATAACTGAAAAATAAGACTTACCCTGCAACACAGACAGTATGGCATCATCAAACTTGTCCATGCCGTGACAGCAGTTCTCTAGTTTGTTCCAAAGCCTCCACTCACAGTACCTGGAAATATCCTACAGCTTAAATAAGATCATTTAGCTAAAGTTAACACATTAGCTAGATTGCTAACTAGCAGCAGCCCTCACAAAACACGACTTTATCTTAATAACACCATTGTACCATAGTATTTTTCAAATCAACTTAATGTTACCAACCTTAAATTACTGTTCGCTTTGTTTAGATAAATAATTTTGATCTTCGTAACGGTCCTGATGGTTAACAAAGCAGGGGAAAAGAGTTTGTCCCGCGTGAAAGTAACATCACGACAGGAACTGAAAATGCGCATGCAGAAAATTATTTATATTTAAATTTTTTTAAGTAAAAAAAAAGAAAATAAAAATATAAATTCAGTCTTAAACACTTATTGCCTAAAAATAAATATAACTGATGTAATTTAAACCTGAAAAATTGGATAATTAAGGATACATATATTTTTAAAATCGCCTACCTTTCCCATGGTCCCACACTCTCATCTGTGGCCTTCAGTGGAGAGCGGTAAAGTAAAGCTGCATTGCTACAGCGCGAAAACAGTTCACCATGGCGCTCTGGAGATGTATGATCTGTTTTATCTTTGTTTCTTTAACTCTGAAGGTGCTCCTTAGCCACATAAATGCAGCTCATGGTCGAAGGCAGGATTTTTGGGTTTACTGTGGAATAGATGGCTGTGAACAAGATTTCAGAGTTTTTAACTCATTCTTTCGCCACATTAAACGGACGCACCCTCTGTATTTGACGAATGGAAGCCCACCAAGAGGATGGAGGATCCCCCCCAACATCCCACTCTTTAGGATCGGAAAATTTTGGTGTTTCAGTCTTTGCCAACTGTAGTACTGCAACAACAACCAGCACCGTGGAAATATCAACTGGTGGATCTTTGCCTGAAGTGCAGGAGCCTCAGGTTGTTGACAGCCCGATCACGGTAAGTGTTAAACTAAATAAAATGTAGTGTGGCTTCTGATGACAAATTTAGCTATGTCTAACTCCTCGTATTTGGTCCTATATTACTTTTAATCCTTTTCTCCATTTTTAATCAAGAGAAATTTAACGAGATCTCGCGATATTATATCGCTAGATATTGTTCTTCAAACTGTTACAAGCGATTTCCACTATGGTTGGATTTTAAATCACAATTTCATCCTGCAGGATGAAATAAAAAATAAATAAACAGAATAGCAGTTCAGTGTAGATAGTACAGGCTATGCTGCAGCCGGAGAAGGCACACACTCTGCGGCTGGCATGTCTCCTGGTGAAGTTTGCATCAAAGACACTCTCAGCGCGCTTAAATCGTTCAATGTGGCAGCAATTTGGGTATCTCGTAGGAATTACAGTTTCAGGTAAGACACGGAGTATTTGGAAGCACTGTAAAAAATCTGTTGGCCAGAAATACTGCCAAAACATGGATAAGAATGATTTTCTTGAAAATTAAATTAATTAATAAATGCATACAATAAAATATATCCATATACTAATACTAACATAAATTCTAAGTGCAAATCTAAATTACGTGATTTAAAAATACATAAATAATTTAATAAATACAACAAACATGTAAAGAAACTAATATCTAAGTGCGAACAAAAATTCATTATTTAAAAAGATAAAATCTTATTCTCATGAATCCAATCCCTAGCCTCATCAAAACAATGGACAACCCCTTTTTTATTGTTTCTTTGTCTTTGATTTCTTTTCCATTTCTTTTTTCTTTATTCCAAAGAATGAATATTATATTATCTTATATTATATTGAATATTCACAACTGTAACACTAGTCACTGTCATGCACTTTGTTTTTTAGTGGACCAATCATTAGGTGTAACTGATTATACCTGTTATGTAAGAATTTCTATAATTGGCCAGGAGTTTGGAGTAACTTTGTTTTTCTGCTCTAAAGGAAGAAGCTGTTGCTACAACATCCTTTACCAGACATGATATTACCAGATCTGCTGCAGCTTTTGCTATCAGTGTTCAAGAACAGTGCCACTTATCACAGGTATGTTATAGTCTTAATGGATCAATACATTACATAAGGCAATCAATGTCTTACTTGTTCATAATGGAATTCAGAATTATTATTTTTTTATATAAATGCAGAATAAGTTACTTTTGTTTCAAATGTTTTCACAGAGAACGGTCAAACATATCATCTCAGGAGTGCAACAGTATCAGGCTGTTCTTTTGGATACGCTCAAGGAAAGAATGAAGACAGTGTTTGAAGATAATGCCGAGGGAACCACTCAGCTTCAAGATGAGGCTTTGGCTACATTTGATAAATTCATGGATCCTTTCTCCACCATTGCATATGGACAGAGTAGAGCCATAGGGGAAATGTTCTGTCCAGTCAACGCAGAGGAAGTAGTAGTATCCCAGAAGATATGTTGGGTAAAGCAAGGTCTTTCAAGGGTCATGTCCATAAGGAACAAAAGTTTTTACTATGTACCATTAATTGAAAGTCTAAAGCAGTTAATGACTAATGAGAGAATCTTTACCATGTTGAACACTGCACCACAAAGAAGCAGAGAGGGATTCTTCTATGATTTTAGAGACGGGTCCCTCTTTACATCTCACCCCTTGTTTTCTCAGAGGCCAAATGCATTGCAATTAATACTGTACACAGATGAAATTGAAATATGTAACCCCTTAGGGTCCCATGCTTCTGCAAACAAATTGGTCATGTTTTATTATACTTTAGGAAATATTGATCCAAAATTTAGGTCAAAGTTAGCTGCAATACGACTTCTTGCTATTGCTAAAGCAAATGACATTTCTCAGTGGGGTATTGATGTTGTACTGAAAAGAATACTTCAAGATCTATCACTGCTTTACAATGGTGTAAGGATTGAAATGTCAAATGGTGAAATTGAATTGTTTGGTGCTGTTATAGCCATTTGCGGAGACACGCTAGCCCAGCATGAGATTGCTGGCTTTAAAGAAGGGATTGGTTTTGCTTATAGCAAATGTAGACACTGTGAATGCAACTTTGATGATATGCAAAGTGTTTTTGAGGAGAAGAAGTTTGTTCAAAGAACTCTGGAGAAACATATGAGGCAGTGTTTTGGAATAGATAAAGCAAGCACAGATTTATTGAAAGCGTCCCTCAAAACTACTTATGGAATTAATAGAAGAAGCAGACTAGTTGATGTTCCTGCATTTGACCTGATCAAACAAACTCCACAGGACATAATGCATGTTATTTTTGAAGGTGTTGCATCAATGGAAGTTAAATTTGTATTAAAACACCTAATTCTCTCAGGACAATTGGAATTAGACAAGTTTAATTCAGACATTCAAAATTTTCCTTACTCACCTCTTGAAATACGGGATAAACCATGTCCTATTACCTTTGGCACTTTAGTGGCTAACGACAACAAATTGAAACAGTCTTGTGGACAGATGCTAATTCTTTTAAAAATATTACTTTTTCTTTTGTATGGTGTGGAGAGTGAGTATGTTGTATTTATTAGAAAGTTAATTATGATAGTTCAAATAGTTCTTGCTCCCATTATTTCTTTACAAACTGTATTGCAACTGAGAAGTATGATTGAAGAACACCTGTATCAGTTCAAGCAACTTTTTCCCGAAGCCAATATAATACCTAAGCAACATTATATGTTGCATCTTCCCAGTCAAATCTTATCCCTTGGACCTTTAATAAGGAGTATGTGCATGCGCTTTGAGGCAAAGCACTCCTATTTTAAACAGTGGGCTTCTAAGTTAAATTTTAAAAATGTTTGTAAATCCCTTGCAAACCACAATCAATTTCTTGAGTGTTGTCAAAATGAAATAGGCACTGAACATCCTATTTTTGCAAAAGAAAAGGAATCCGGGCCAGTATCAGCTGTTAAAAATAATGAATATGTTAGGAAAAAAATTAAAGAATTTTTTGGAATAGATGTCATGCAGTCTGTTGTCTCAGTGAAATGGTATGTTCTAAATGGCAATAAATACATTGCTGGGAAGTCCATGATTATTGCAGATGTGGATGGCACTTTCCCTGTGTTTGGACTGATAAAGGATATCTTTTTGATTGACTCATCTTTTATTGCTTTTGAGTACCAACGCTATGAAACTTTGAATTTAAATGAAGACTTATTGGCATATGAAGTAACTGTGCCCATTGTTGCTCAAGCTACAGAATTAGCCCATGAGCTCATTGATTATACTTCATACTTTTCTATTAGTTTTAGGGACAGTGTGTTTGTGCCAATCAAATACAGTCTTTCTGATATTATTTCCCATAGAAATCACCCTTAAGATTAGGGTTGCACCAAGTATTGGCTTAGTGTAGTTTGTGATGATATCAGTTGACAGTCATTAAATGTTCGCTAAACCAATGTCAATGTTGTACCACATAATGCTGGCATGCTGTGACAAACAGCTGTCTTTGAAATGTGATTTGTATCATAAATTGTGGTTAATTTTTTTCCCTTATATGTACAACTTTGAAGTCAGACATGATTTTGAATAAATCACATTTTCAACAGGTGCCTTTTGTGAATTTCCTAAATCAAGCAAATTGAGTTTGTCACTCTATCTTGAAACAAGTGATATTTTGAGAGACATCTGGTGAGAGACCTAATGTAGGCTATTTTAAGAGTTATTCTTCCCATTTCTGGATTTCTGTACTAATATAGACACAATTATATGGTTATTCTCAATTTAAGTTTATTATCTAAAATCCAGACTTAGAAACAAGTAAATCTTTTTTTAAAACAAGACAAATAATCTGGCCTGTCTAAAAATAGGATTTTAAATCATGGCAAGCACCAGATAATTTGCAGTGCACTGTTAGATGGCAGCAGACTTTTAATGTCATTCATGGCCAATTTCAAGCTTCACTGAGAGGTTTAACAGGAGCTCTGAGTTCCTTCTGCAGTCCCTCATGGTGACTTTTCATGATCTCTTTTGACACTTCCATTGTGGCATATCTCTTTGCTAAATATTTCTTTCCATCTCGTGAATTTCGTGTCACAGAGCGTCATTCTGCTGCCTAACAGCCTCTCTCTCTGCTTTGGCGACAGCAAAAGATTCTTCCAGAGCTTTGCTGTGTTTGTATTTCTCCTTCAGTCCCCAGATTTCATGTTGTATAGCTGAGTTCTGCTTCCTTATTTCCTCTGTGTCATGTTTGATTTTTTTTTATGTTTTCTGCAAGATGTTTCTAGTTTTGTCAGTGAATGATTCTTGTCTTTGCAAAGAAAATACTTTGTCAACTTGTGTTGGAGAGAGTGGTGCAGTGCAGTGAAAATGCAGTTTAAATGACTGCCATGAAACAGTTGGAGCATGAAGGATGGCAGAGCTGGTGATGTTTGGGATCAAACTCATTTAAGAGAAGAAAAGATACGGGGTACATTTTTGTCATATTTTGGGAAATCTTTAGATGTCACTAATATGGAACATTTTAACATGTTTACATTGAATCTACTCATTATTGTTGTTGTTATATATTATTATTATTATTGTTATTGCTATTTTTAATGTACATTTTTTTAACACAAAAATATATAAAAAGTGTTACTATAAAAGTGTTACTTATAAAAGTCTTAAAAAGTTACTCCCTAAAGCTCATTTCCCTTTTCATTTAAACTGCGTGGTCAGTGCATAGTTTTATATCTCACCTGTTTAGATTTTGTTCAGGCGTAAAGTGAGGGTCATGACTGCTGTGACACTGTGGCGACCCACTCGAGATATTTGTCCTTTAAACTTGTTTGTTAAAATATAAAACTTTGTTATTCTGTCTGCACTCATTAGCAGGTATTGACCTGGTCTTTCTTGATTTTTTTCTTTTTAAATCTCAATTAGACTTTTTACCTGGATGTGCCATAAGATCATTATTCCAGATGTTAACTTTGATGAAAAGTCTCCCCTCCTTTGTGCACAGTGCTGATGGTGGCATATTTTAAGTGCACTATGCATTCACACGAACCAGTTTGTCAAATAATTTAGACACTTCAAATATGCTTGAATATATTGTGTGGTCTGTAATGAACCCAAATAAGTTAAATATGCATGTATGTTTTTCATTACTTACTTTCTGATACTTTAAATACAAATGAAACAGCAAAGTGAGCCTTTTTTTTTACTTTTTTTTTTTACTTTTATCTTTTAGTGCTGCATCTGGATGAGAACAGAATACGTGCTGGTTGGGCAGAAAGGCTTATTAAAGTGAACTCAAACACAGCACACAACAAAAATAGCACATTAACATAACACAGAGGCTAGAGTAGCCTGGCAGTGAATTACTTAGTTATTTATTTAGAATATATTAGAAAATACAGCAAAAGTTCTAATACAATATACTTAATATAGTGATTACATAGATACTCATACAAAATCACTGTAGGCAGCGCTGTGCACAATAACTCTCCTCAGGACCTTCAGTCTCTCATGAACTGTAAATGTTTAAACACTCTGAGTGGCATTATTTATTATTATTTATGATTCTGTGAGAGCGTGTGGCTGACCCAACAACTACAGTACATTGATAACAGATTTTAGTTATGATAGCAAATGTAATTGTATTTTACCAAAACAATGAATTTTCTGTGGTTTGGTTCATTTGCGTGTGAGAAAGCGTTACAGACATTTCAAATGATTAAAAACGAAAATAAGAAATAGTAAACATGTAACATATTTAAAAAAAAATCCAATATAAACAAAAAAATTGAGATCTGCTATGAAATTCGATGAACAACATCTGTTATTAAAATACAATCTGAAAAGTCTAGTTTATGGATGAAAACGTTAAAGTTGATCAGACTCCTCAGGCATATGAAACTTTTACCCTTTTATAATAATGTAAAAACACTGATTCAGTATTGTCCAATCAATCAATCGAACACTAACAAACAGATTATTAGTTATCTGTAATCCAAAAGACATCATCTGCACTCACACAGTCGTCTACAGTGTTTATGCTAACACAGTGTGAACAGGTTTGATGATAATCAGAGAAACGTGATGTAACCAGTGGCACTGGAAGATGTCTGCTATCTGTCGCGTGATTGGCAGAGAATTATTGAAATGTAGTTAGATGTGGAGGTTGGTTCTCTTCGGTTGAGGTTTAAAGAGTTGAAAATCATCAAATGTAAACACTAATAGAAAGATCATAAGTTTGTATTCATTTAGATTGGGTTGCTGTTTGTGAGTGTAACATATAGGTTGATGCTGATAATTTTGTGACAACAATGTGACAGAAATACAGTGATTAGTGTAATGAACTGCTTTTTCCAGTAAGTAATTCCATAAGTAACTGTATTACTTTTTGGAAAAGTAACAAGTAACGTGTAATACATGATTGTATCTTTGTGTAATGATACAGCTTTTATATTTATATTAGCAGAGTAAATGCTTAGCCCTTGTAGGGGGGATTAATGTGGCCATGAGAATCACTTACATTTCAAACTGCTGCTAATGAACATCAGCAAACTAGTCTGAGCCCTGGCTCTGTTGTTGTTTACATCTTCTGTACATAAGCAAAACAACTGCAAGAAGAATCAGACCAAAAACTGATAGACCAAAGATGAGTCCAACAGATTTAACCTTCTCTTCATCTCTTGGCTGACCTGCAGGGGAGAAACAGGAGTGAGGTGTCAGCTGTCAGGTAGGACCATGAATGACCAGAATGAAGACCATATCCAGGTAACTCTTGGTTTTCAATGTTATGAAAGTGTTGTTCACTTCTTACTGTGAGCAGCACTGTGCTGGATTAGCAAGAGTGAAATTATTGCCTACTGACCAATCGTCTCCAAGAATAGTATTACTTTACTTGGAAGATTTCTCTGACCTCAGAGTGGAGATAGCAAAATTCATATTGTGTTTTCTTTCATTAGTACAATCAGTAAGAAATATAGATTTTTGGATACAAATGTTATGGTTTATTATTATATTTTATGTTTTTGATTGGTCAGATGTTGTCAACTCCATTGCTTCATGTAACTATAGATAAAATGATAATCCCTGGGTTAAGTTATCAAGCTAATAACTACTGCTTGGTCTGACTGCCAGTAATGAAGCAAATGAATATTGGAACAATGCCCTGAGTATGTTGAATGCTTCATAGTAAAGGATCCATCTGCTTTCCATAACATCAACATCAACAACATCTTTAGATACAAACATCAACAACCAGGAAGCAGCTTCACCTCTGATCACACTCAACTCTACTCACTCACCTGGAGGATCAACAACACTCAGGTAGATGATGCTGATGGATTTCCATGAGCGTGTTTCTTTCATGACTACACGGCACTCGTATGTTCCATTATCATTAATCGTCACATCCCTCAGAATCACAGACACGTCTCCATCCTTCATCTGTCTGTCCTGCAGATCCACCCGGTTCTTAAAAGATGGATGCTGGTCATCTGGAACAAATTGCTCATCCCGGTACAAAACCATATATTGTGGCTTCAGGTCAGCTCTGCTCCAATTTACAACTATGATGTTGTTGTTTGGAGCTCGACATGGCAGAGTGATGTTCTGTCCAGACTCAGCTGTGATGATTTTCTGGTCTGAAAGAGGAAACAACACAGAGCAGAGAGGATGAAGATTAAAGTAGAATTGTTCACTTTTACAACAGTCAATCAGAATGAAGGGAAACAAAGAAAGTCCAATGAGCTCTACACATATACACATAGGTGGATTGTTTTTTTCTTTTTTTTTTTTTTGTTATTTAAAATAGAATTTATAGTATATTAAAAATCGTAACGCTAGCTGGATATAATTTTACTGTAATCAATTTTAGTATTAAGTGAACTAACAGCTGATGGAAGAAATCTTAATCACAAAAACATTTTTAATCATGAGCAAATATTTAATACTTCATAAAGTGTGATGTGCTGTGATGATGTCATTATCAGCTGGTATATTACAAAATATGATATAATTCACATGAATAACAACAGGACATTAAAGTGATGAAAGTTTGTTTTAACTTTGTTATTCCTTTAATAAAGTCTCTGTTCAGAAGACCACAGTCGTAGGAACAGCAGAGATACTGTGTAGGACCCTCAAACTCCAAGGCCTCTGGTAGAGGACCCAAACTTAAAGACTGCCCACAGGGTGAGTGGAGATTTATTTTTATAAATATAGTTATAGTTGCATTATTGCACATGGACATGGTCCAGAGTATTAAACTAACTTAATAACAACAGGCACCTTGCAAAGCGGCCTGAAGGTGGACTTCTAGGTAGCCAAATTGTGTGACTTGAGTCTTTCATGTCATTTAGTGAATCTGCTTATGTAGAAGTATAATATGAATTACTATGTTTTCTACGTGGCTAGTTCATGCTGCTAAAGCTAACAGATATGTTACACACTGGTAAGCTAAAATACATTTGGTGTTCTGTAGCATTACTGTGTATATTTACAATTGATATCAGGCACTGAAACGTATATGGAAAGATTAACCTACATAGGAGTACTGATTTGGATTTACTGAGGTCATAATCACTGACAGAAAAGGTCCGTAACTTCATAACTATGGATATACCAAATCAATAAGTCATCATACTGTTAACATGTAAACAAGGTCAATGCCTGTCCTCTTTATCTCAGAGAGAAACACTGTTTTTGTTTAAATACCTAAATCTCACCTGCAGAAATCGGCACGACGAGAAATACCAAAGTTGAGAAGAGCAGCGTGCTTACGGACGCCATTTGCGTGCTTGTTCTAGTTTGAGTAGTTTAGAGGCACTTAGAGTGCTCTTAATGTCTGAGGATCCTGATATTTTCAGTAAATAACAGAAAATCCAAGTTTAAACCTGACTACATGAGACTAAATTTAAACTTTAAACTAAAATAAAGCTAAAACTGATCACTACCGCAGGGACATTGATGAGTCACATTAAAGTGACGTGCAGAGTGACGTGTCTGAGTGCATCTATTGTTAAATTCTTATTCTATATTATTTTATAAAAAATCAGGTCAGAGTGTTTACCAGGTTCAGTTGTTATCTCCACAGAACAACACTAATTTTGTAAACCAGTAAAGTGAAGCTTTCATCCTGGATCAGCTGGATTAAGATTAACAGACTTTTGTCAACCTGTTAGATTACCTAGATGTAAGTAAATAAGTACATTTGATTTTTGTTGCAAATCGAAAACCAAAGTGCTTATAACTTAATTAAAATACAATAAATAGTTTCCTAAAAAAATATGCTTTTGAAGCTTTTAGTCTGGAGATAGTTCTGAAGGCTCAAAAACGTCATTTTAACACTTACTGTCGTTCTGATGGCATCTGTGAAACCCTCAAAGAGTCTTCTGATCGTCACGATGAAAAATTATCCACAAATGTAAAACATTTAAGGTCAGTATCCACGTGTCTTCTTTTTCAGTGGGTCAAATGGAACCGCATTAAATTGTATTCCACTCAAGCAAAAAAAGGTAAAAAGTTCATGAGTTAAAAGTCAAAAGATAAAACATAAATTAAAAATCTAAAGGTAAAGTGGACGTTACCACGTTACCTTACAGCCACATATCAGGAAATGCACCTGTAGTTCCCCGTAGCCGTTTTATTTCACAACATGGACCGGTGTAACAGGTTAGTAGCCACACCTGCTTGATTCCTGAATGATTTTAATTTAATAACAAAAGAAGTGAAAACCAAACCTGACAAAGTGCAACAGCTTCTAACTGCAAACTTTTTCTTTCAAAGAAAGACTTCCTGATGATTAGTTAACCAACTGCAATAGATTAACAGCACTTGGCTGTTCCTTACTCCCTACAGTTTTTTAGGAAGCATTTATCTTTTCACACACTGGTTCTGCAGTTTGCCTTGATTTTTGGTTTTTTTTGTGTAATATTCCCATTCGTCACTCATCTTCTAAACAAACCCAGGCCCTCTTATACGCTCTTTAACACCTGAAACTGCCCCCAATTCTCAACTGCCTTTGCTGCATCTCCTCAAGCCACCGTTAATGTCACGGTTCTGGGTCATTCTGACCCAGCACTTTCAGTTTCTTATGTTTTTGGTATTCTTCTGTATTATAATTTATGTTCTGATTCTTTAGCTATCCTATGTTGATTATTATCATTATTGTTCTATGTTCCAGCTTATTCTGGTTTAGGGTTTAGTTCTTAGGTTTTGTTCTTTTGCCCTCATGTTTAGTTTAGGTTTAGTTCTGTGCTTAGTCTTCTCTGCTCGTGTGTTCCCTCTGTGTAAGTCCGCATTTCTTAGTCTGCATCTTTGTGAATTGTTTCCTGTTTTATTTTGAAGGGTTATGTCTTATGTTTGTGTGTGACTTCTGAGGATTTTCAAAAGTTCTTTACTGAAAAAACTGATAACATCAGAGCACATATCCTGCTCCCACCCCAAGACCCTTCTGAACAACCTGCATGTTCATTCTTTTTCTCAAAATTTAAACCACTCTCATTAAAGAATGAACATGCATTATTCACTCTCATTATCCCTGTTTTAGACCAATCTCTAAGCTGCCATTTCTTAAGGTTCTAGAGAAAGTTGTCCTCCACCAATTATCCTCATTCTTAGACACACATAATATCCATCCATCCACCCATCTTCATCCGCTTTATCTGGGGCCGGGTCATGGGGGCAGCAGCCTAAGCAAAGAGGCCCAGACCTCCCTCTCCCCAGCCTCCTCCTCCAGCTTATCCAGGGGAACACCAAGGCGTTCCCAGGCCAGCCGAGAGATATAATCTCTCCAGCGTGTCCTGGGTCTGCCCCGGGGCCTCCTCCCGGTGGGACATGCCCGGAACACCTCACCCAGGAGGCGCCCAGGAGGCATCCGTGTCAGATGCCCGAACCACCTCAGCTGGCTCCTTTCGATGTGGAGCAGCAGCTGCTCTACTCTGAGCCTCTCCTGGATGGCCGAACTTCAACCCCTATCTCTAAGGGAGAGGCCAGCCACCCTTCGGAGGAAGCTTATTTCTGCCGCTTGTATCCGCGATCTCGTTCGTTCGGTCACTGCACACAGCTCGTGGCCATAGGTGAGGGTAGGGACGTAGATCGACCGGTAAATTGAGAGCTTCGCTTTTATACTCAGCTCCCTCTTCACCACGACGGACCGGTGCAGCGTCCGCATCACTGCAGCTGCAGCACCAATCCGTCTGTCGATCTCCGGCTCCCTTCTCCCATCACTCGCAAACAAGACCCCGAGATACTTGAACTCCTCCACTTGGAGCAGGAACTCAACCCCGACCCGGAGTGGGCACTCCACCCTTTTCCGGCTGAGAACCATGGCCTCAGATTTGGAGGTGCTGATCCTCATTCCCGCTGCTTCATACTCGGCTGCGAACCGTTCCAGTGCGAGCTGGAGGCCTTCACCCAATGAAGCCAACAGAACCACATCATCCGCAAAAAGCAGAGATGAGATTCTGAGGCCACCAAAGTGAAAGCCCTCCGCCACTTGACTGCGCCTAAAAATCCTGTCCATAAAAATTATGAACAGAAACGGTGACAAAGGGCAGCCCTGGCAGAGCCCATCACCCACCGGGAACGAGTCCGACTTATTGCCGGCAATGCGAACCAAGCTCTTGCAACGGTTGTACAGGGATCAAATGGCCCGTAGCAATGGGCCAGACACCCCATACTCCCGCAACACCTCCCACAGGACACCCCGAGGAACACGGTCGAATGCCTTCTCCAAGTCCACAAAACACATGTAGACTGGTTGGGCAAACTCCCATGCACCCTCAAGTATCCTTGAGAGGATAAAGAGCTGGTCCAGTGTTCCGCGACCAGGACGAAAACCGCATTGTTCCTCCTGTATCCGAGGTTCGACTAGCGGATGAACTCTCCTTTCCAGCACCCTGGCATAGACTTTCCCAGGGAGGCTGAGGAGTATGATCCCCCTGTAGTTGGAACACACCCTCCAGTCTCCCTACTTAAAGATGGGGACCACCACCCCGGTCTGCCAGTCCACGGGTACTGCCCCTGATCTCCACGCAACATTGTAGAGGCGTGTCAACCAGGAGTTGTTTAACTGCCTCAGTGACTTCGCCCCCGGAAATTGGCGGGTCATTCCCCTCATCCCCAGACTCTGCTTCCTCCTCGGAAGACGTATCAGTGGGATTAAGGAGGTCCTCGAAGTATTCCTTCCACCGCCTGACAATTTTCTCAGTCGATGTCAGCAGCGCTCCGCCAGCACTATACACAGTGAAGGTAGAGCACCGCTTTCCCCTCCTGAGACGCCTGACGGTTTGCCAAAATCTTTTCATGGCCGCTCCGAACTCCTCCCACACCCGAGTTTTTGCTTCAGCCACTGCCCGAGCCGCATTCCGCTTGGCCTGTCGATACCTGTCGGCTGCCTCCGGAGTCCCACAGGCTAACCAAGCCCGATAGGACTCCTTCTTCAGCCTGGTGGCTCCCTTCACCTCTGGTGTCCACCATTTGATTCAGGGATTACCACCATGGCAGGCACCAACCACGTTGTGGCCGCAGCTCAATGCAGCAGCTTTGGCAATGGAGACGCTGAACATGGTCCATTCAGACTCAATGTCCCCAGTCTCCCTCGGAATGCTGTTGAAGCTCTGCCGGAGGTGTGCGTTGAAGATCTCGCGGACTGGGGCCTCTGCTAGACGTTCCCAGCACACCCTCACTACGCGTTTTGGTGCACCGGGTCTGTCCAGCATCCTCCCCCGCCACCTGATCCAACTCACCACCGGGTGGTGATCAGTTGACAGCTCAGCCCCTCTCTTTACCCGAGTGTCCAGAACATATGGTCGCAGGTCTGGTGATACGATTACAAAATCAATCATCGACCTGCGGCCTAGAGCGGCCTAGAGTGTCCTGGTGCCACGTGCACTTATGGACACTCTTATGTTCGAACAAGGTGTTCGTTATGGCCAAACTGTGATTTGCACAGAAGTCCAATAGCAAAACACCGCTCGGGTTCAGATCAGGGAGGCCGTTCAATCACGCCCCTCCAGGTCTCGCTGTCATTACCCACGTGAGCATTGAAGTCTCCCAGCAGGACAACAGAGTCTCCAGGTGGAGCACCTTCCAGCACCCCACCCAGGGACTCTAAGAAGGCTGGGTACTCTGAACTGCAACTCTGCGCATAAGTGCAGATGACAGTCAGGACCCGTTCCCCGACCCTAAGGCGCAGGGAACAAACCCTCTCGTCCACCGGGGAAAACCCCAACGTACCGGCAGCAAGCCGAGGGGATATTAGAATACCCACCCCAGCCTGCCGCCTCTCACCAGGGGCAACTCCAGACTGAGACAGAGTCCAGCCCCTCTCCAGGAGACTGGTTCCAGAGCCCAAGCCATGCGTAGAGGTGAGCCCAACTATATCTAGCCGGTAACTGGATAAATATCAGTCTGGTTTCAGAGCCTTCCACAGCGCAGTCTGCTCTACTGAAGGTGTTCAATGATGTTGCTTTTATCAGCTGACTCTGGAAAAAGTACAGTTTTAATTCTTCTAGACCTGAGTGCAGCATTTCACACTGTCGACCACACATTACACATCTTTTCTCTTAAAAATCTATTAAATCATTAACTTGTAGGACTTTATTCTATGAAAACCTTTATGAGTTTAAATATATTTTGGTTACATATAAATATTATATTTTCTTTTATGGTTTTAGAGGCTGGACTGTAGGGTAAAAAATAATTACATGGGCAATAAGAAAGGAGGTGACATATACAGCAGGTCAGAGTGTTTCACAGGTTCTGTTCTTAAATGATGTCCACAGAACAACACAAACATAACCAAACTCATCCATCTAACTGGAGGTTCAAACCTAGATCAACATATCTACCATGTATGCAGATCAATACCATTTAATGCTTTAAACACAAACAGTGTCACTTTATCCTGGATTCTGTAATGCACAGTGAGACAGTGCAAGGCTGCTGTTATCTCTCTTTTTTGTCCTAGTCAGTAATCTGGCATTTGGCTAATGACTGTAGTATGCAGTGCATTACAGGTGTCCAGTTTACATGTGAAAAGGCATGCATAACCCTTACCGAAAACATTTTCAGTCTGGTGATTGTTCTAAAGGCTGAAAGACGTCACTGTTGTTCTGCAGGCATCTCTGAAGCCATCAAGCACCCTTCTGCTCATCAGGAAGGAAAAAATATCCACAAAGAAAAAACAGTGTAAGGTCAGTATACATTGTATACCCACTTTAACTTTACTGTATAAAGAGCTAACATCTCCAAAATGCTATGAGTAGTTAGTCATTATAAGAAGTCTTTGTGAACTGAAAATCAAGAATGTGGGATACTGTTTGTCCGTGATTTGGAGAGCCCCAACGCAGGGGAAAGTAATTCTGTCGAAGAGACCTACCTTGGCAGTTGTGCAGGTGAAGACAAAGGGAAGAAATTCTTCATCATATTTTCTAGTATTTGGCTTGGAAGAAAGTTGGTTTGGAAACATATTAAGCCAGTGGTTCTTAACCTGGGTTCGATCGAACCCTAGGGGTTCGGTGAGTCACTCTCAGGGGTTCGGCAGAGCCTCCGCCGTGACATGCATGCCTCATTTTATGCACCAGTAAAAAACATATCTATGTCTTGAATTTGAAAAAAAAATCATATTTTATTTTTCACTAAAGAGGGGTTCAGTGAATGCACATATGAGGGGTTCGGTACCTCCAACAAGGTTAAGAACCACTGTATTAAGCGATGCTGCATCTTCTGCTTTGCGTTTGTGTGGTAGCCCCGTTGAAAAGTTGTCCATTATGCTAGCAGTGTCTAAGCGTTCTTCTTTTAAAATTCATACCCCCCACACCCTTGAATGGCTCTACCCTAAGCCCACAAGGTTGACAAATGTTTCAAAGAGAGATTTTCATTTGATCCCAAATAAAAGAAGTGAAAACAAAGACCTGACAGAGTGCAGCAGCTGCTGACTGCAAACATTATTAATGCTCTTTTTTTTTTATTGAAGCTCTCAGACACTCGGCAGTGAAAGCATGAACCTGTTTCTACTGCTACTGCTTCACTACGTCCAGCGGGCTTAAAGCAGATTTCAAAGAGTTATCACAGGAGTGGGCCGTGGTCTCTGCTGCTGTAAATAACACATTATGATTAAGGCTTTTTTTGAGCAGGGTGTTACTTCTTAGCCAAAAAATGATAACCCTTGTTAAAACTCAACTTTAAATATTTTTTTGTATTTACCTCATTTTGACACTTCTTGATTTGTTGCTTGATACATGAAACCTAATAATTGTAAAAGGTTGTGCTTTCTTTTGCCCATGACTGCACATGAGTACTTACGAGCACAAACATGAACAAGAGAGATGTTAGAATGATAAATAACAGTCAGAGGATCCTGGGATTTCACCCGAGGGACTGAGTTGATTAAACACACAAAAGACTGCACTGCAGTCATTTTTATTTCAGGCTAGGCTAAATGTTGTATTTGTGGCAAATCATTCACTACGCACACTAGCATCAAGGTCAAGCGACAGCTCTTTTGTTTGTGGCAACACATGCACACACACTGCGATTTTTAGCCTCTCAGCCCAGGACACAGACACTCCTTGATGGCTGCCGCACTCTTTTCCTGCTTGGCTCTTGTCACTGTGGGAAACACACAGTCAATCAATCTGGCTGAGTTCCAGCCCCGCCCTGAGCCTGTCCCTGCAAGCTCACTGTGTCACCGCTTCGCACCGTTTCACCGGACACTAACATGTTGGGACTGGTTAGCATCCCTTTCACCACATGTTACATATAATTCTCTGCTCTGACTTACTCCAAACTTCTGTATAAGGAGCAGCTTCAGTTCAATTTAAGCTTTGAATGAGGTGAGACAGAATTAAGGTTAAAATGCTGCAGAAACATAATAAAAGCAACAGAATGATAACACTGAAACGGTAACAAATCAAATCACTAGAAATGGGAGGAACTAAAGAAGTGTAAATGTGTTTTCATTCCCAGTTACATCACTGATATGTTGCCAGTGAACCTGATTATTGTGAAATTTCCTCCAGCCCTTTCTTTTTAGTACCACTTACTTTTCTAGCCTTTTGTTTTCCACTTCCCAACTTTTCGAGACATTTTATGACTGTTAAGTTTAAGCTTTTCTCATCGTAAACATTTGAAATGTTTTCTATGTTCTGTAGTTCATAAAATATGGGCTTTTTTAAGTTGGCAGAGAACTGCATCCTGTTTCACATTTACATTTCAGAACAGTTCAGCAGTTTGCACTTTCATGAAAGGACTGTTTTGAATCCATCCACCCATCCATTCACTTCCGCTTCTCCTTTTCAGGGTCGCGGGGGGTGATGGAGCCTATCCCAGCTGTTTTGAATGTGCAGTCTAAATAAAATAAACCTCCACAAAAGGGTTGTTTTCATCTGTTGGGAATTTGGTTAAAGGATAGTAAAGGAGACAGAGAGGAAATGAAATAAAAGGAACTAAAGCTAATTATTCCAGTCAGAAGGACTCAATTAAAAACACCAAACACACTGATTCTGTTTGTATTATTGTAGTTTATTTTCAGTTTCAGTGTTTGTGTTTTAAATATTTTTTCTGGAGGTTTAAATATAAAGACAGTCATTTCAAGGTCTGAGCTCTCAATACCTAAGGCTACGTTCACACTGCAGGCAGAAGCGCATCAAATATGACTTTTGACCCTATGCGACCCATATCCGATCATGGTATGACAGTTTGAACAGCACTAATCCAATATTTTCAAATCCCACCTAAGTCACTTTCGTATGTGGTACTGAATCCGATGCATATCTGATGTTTTAGAAAGCGACTGCTGTTTGAATGATCATGTCGCATTAAATCCGTCTTTTACATTACTGACACAAGACAGACACCAATTATCAGCGCTGGAGAAGACAAATGAGAAAGCATGGCGGCGGAAACTGGAGACGGAGCGAGTCAATGTGCGCCAGATTAGAAATAAAATGGGCAGCAAAACACAGCTGATTCCCCATCACATCACACTGTGTTATGGAATTGGATTACATACGTGCTACATAGTTACTTGAGCATTTCTTCTTTGACGAAACCAGCAAGGAAGAATTTTTTTTAATCTCATCTCTCCTAATAAGGTATGCACACAGTAATAAATATCACGAATGATAAGTGCCATAGGCAAGGCAAGGCAAGGCAAATTTATTTGTATAGCACAATTCAACAACAAGGTGATTCAAAGTGCTTTACAGAGACATTAGAAACAAAAACAGATAAAAAGCATTATTTAAAATTGATTAAAACAAGCAAACAAACTAACTAACTAAACACACACATTCACATTCACACCTTTTTGCGCGATCTGAACCCTTATCCCTTTTTTTTTTGCTCCTCCCCTTTGTGAGTGTGGACGCTTCATCTCTTTGCTCTTGAATGCTTTGCTTCTTATATTGATTTTTATTGATTTTTATGCTGATTTTTTCCCTTTTTTCCGTGTGAGCTTACCTGCGATAACTTCTGGACACTTGTAGATCATTAGGACTAGAGCGTTCTTAACAGAAACAGCAACATTTTATGGTTACCTTATCCTCAGCGCTCCGTGTGTCTGTGGCCTAGACACAGCTGAAGCCTGATTACAGCGTCTGGGCACCGAGCAGCCTCAATAGCCTGGAAAGGTGCTAACCGCTAGGCTAACTAGCAACAAGATGCCTTCCCTCTCCACAGATGACTACCACAGCCTCCTGCAGAAGATTGCAGTACTGGAGACAAAAATTCATCGCTTAGAAGTAAACGTGGAGGTAAATGAACTGTGTGGAAATGAAACAACCTTGCCTTTGATTCAAAACAATGGCGATGAGCAAGCTAGTACACAGCTAAGGAGCACAGATAACATGACCAAGAAAGTAGACTCTGTGCATTATTATAAATCCTCAAGTGATAATCCCCCCTTAGACTGTCTTGGTGCAAAACCAAGACATAAATCATGTCTCCTGGAAGGGGGAGGACGTATCACAGGCAGGGCACAGCGAGCTGAAATCTCTGAAACCGACTGGCCTTCACTTCCTACGAGACAGAGAAGCTCTTCTACCCCTGTATACGGGAGGAAACAGGACTGGACAACCGTGAATAGGAAGGTTAACAACAAACCTCCAAAACAACTGAATGTGAAACTGCAGAACAGATTTGCTCCACTATCAAAGGACCCTGGATCTATATCGGACAACCATCCATCTAAAAGCAGCGAAATAAGGTCTGAAAATCTGTTGAAAAGTGAAAGGCCACAGGGAAAGCTAAAGGCTAGGCCTGAAACTCTGATTGTGGGTGACTCTGCCGTAAAGGATGTACAAAGGATGTGCGGTAAGAACACTAAAGTCCTCTGCTTTCCTAACGATATGGTCAACAACCTGAAGGAGAGAATTCTTCAAATTGCAGATGAATATCCAACTGTGACAAACATTGTTCTGCATACAGGGTCAAACGATGTGTCCAAACAACAGTCGGAGGTTCTGAAACGGGACTTTACTGGATTATTAAATACTGTAAACTCTCTGAATGCAGCTGTATTCATCAGTGGACCTGTACCGCCGGTCAGAGGAGGAGACGAGAGATTCAGCAGGTTGTTTACACTGAATAAATGGCTTATATCAGCATGTGCTGACCACTCAGTGCATTTTATCGACAACTTTAATATTTTTTGGGAACGCAGGCATCTGTTCAAAGCAAATGGATTTAATTTTAACAAGTCAGGGGTGAAACTGTTCACCTCCAACTTGTTTTATTCCATACGTCATCCATCCGTGCTTGGTGCCAAGGCTGAGATAAACGAGGAGTTATCTCATAAAGAGGAACAAACAGTACTCCAAGAACAGACAAAGCCCAGCAGAAACCTTGAGGAGGAGCTCCATTTGCCCCCACCCGGGAAGAGCCTCAGAAAGGAGAGACATCCATGGCATCTGAGGAAGAGCCTCAGAAAGGAGAGACATCTAAGGCAAGAAGAGGGGTCCCTATTTGCCTCCAACTCTCTCAACAACACCAACGACCAGGACAAGGGACCACGACCTTCCCCAGTCCCCCAAACCCCTGACAGGCCATCACCCTCCTCCCCCTCCCTTTCTCCCTCCTCCCCACACCTGAAATTCACTGAGGAGATGATGGAGCGGGTCAATGCTGGGCTCAGATCTACCCCCCGTCCCAATCCCTTTTTGTCCCCCATAAACCCCCCACCAGAGCGGCCAAAGGTTCGCCATTGAGCCCCACCCTCAACAGAGCAATCGAAGTCACATTGCCCAGCCTCGCCCCCCTTAGTTCCTCTTCATGCCCTGTCTCCGCAGTCTGATATGTGATATGTGAAGGGTCCGGGCTGTGAGGATTATGGCAGTGATGACTTTTCCCAGGAGAAGCTGGGACCCTGTTTACTAGAAGGTTTTAAAATTTCTGTACTTTTAGGTGACAGGAGACATGTGGCCTGGTCAAAACACAGAGAGCTGCACTCTAAAAGATCTTTAAACATAGTAAACATACCTTGTGTGCCACAGACTGCTCCCAAACACGAGGGGACAAGTAATACCTCTAAAACACTTAAGTTGGCTTTATTAAACATTAGATCTCTAGCTGGGAAAACATTTTTAATTAATGATTTAATCACTGAGCACAGCCTTGATTTTATGTTTTTAACTGAAACTTGGTTGGACCAAAGTAACAGTGGAGCTGTTCTCATCGAGACGACCCCTCCTAACTACAGTTTTATCAGTGAGGTCAGGGCGAGCAGGAGAGGAGGAGGGGTTGCTGTCTTATTTAATGAATCATTTCAATGTAAGCAGCTATCTCCTGGAAGTTTTCAGTCTTTTGAATATGTGGCTTTACAGCTGAAGGCCCCATCCAAAGTTGTGTTTCTTAATGTTTACAGGCCTCCCAAATACTGCACAGACTTTTTTAATGACCTCAGTGAACTGCTGTCTGTGATCTGTGTTGATTTTGACTGTGTAATTATTGCTGGGGATTTTAACATTCATGTGGACAACCCTCAGGACAAAGGGACTAAAGACCTGAGTAACACTCTGGGCAACTTTGGGCTGACTCAGCATGTAACAGAGGCCACACATAATAGAGGACACACTCTTGACCTACTGATCTCCAAAGGCCTGAGCATTTCAAAGGTTACTGTGTCTGATGTGGGCCTGTCTGATCATTACTGTGTTTTCTTTGAAAGTAAAATCTCAGCCCACACAAATATATCAACAACAGTGATCACAAAACGGTGTATAACTGAACACAGTAGTGCAATTTTTAACCAGGTCTTCCCATTAACACCTGACCTGCCCAGAGGGTCAGTCAATGAGCTCGTCAATAGCTTCAATGCTAACATGTTAAATGTAATGGACACTATTGCTCCCATTAAGGTGAAGGTTATCTCTGGAAGGAAAAAGTCTCCATGGAGAAACTCCACACTGGTGAAAAATGAAAAAAGAGAGTGTAGGAAAGCTGAGCGCAGATGGAGAAAAACAAATGACATTTATAAAGAGAAACTTCACAATTATAATTTACAACTGAGGAATGCAAGGAGGTCCTACTTCTCTGACATCATCACTAAAAACAGCCATAATGTTCGGGTCTTATTTTCTACAGTTGACAGGCTAACAAACCCTCCTGTGTCAGTGGCAGCTGAACTTCATTCGACCATGGCCTGCAATGACTTTGCCAAATTCTTCACTGAAAAAATCCAAAAAATTAGACAAGCAATTGGTACATCAACAGCAGATCCAGGATATGTACTGTGTCCACCAAAAAACTGTTTAAACACCATGAAACAGTTTCAACCTATTAACAGCAAAGACCTGGAGGACATCTTAGGTCAACTGAACTCCTCCTCCTGCTGTTTAGATGTCCTGCCAACAAGTTTTTTCAAAAAGGTCTCAAAGACTTTAGAGTCAGACCTGTTACAGATCGTCAACTTTTCTTTATTATCAGGTGTGTTTCCAGAATCACTAAAAACTGCTGTAATCAAACCTATACTGAAAACGGACAATCTTGACAAGACACAAATGAACAACTACAGGCCGATCTCAAATCTCCCGTTTTTAACTAAGATCATTGAAAAAGCAGTTTCCCAACAGCTCAGTTACTTCTTAAAACAGAATAATTGCTATGATGCCTTCCAGTCAGGTTTTAGACAGAACCACAGCACTGAAACCGCTCTGACCAAAGTGTTTAATGACATATGTCTGAATACAGACAGTGGAAAAATGTCAGTCCTAGTTTTACTGGATCTCAGTGCAGCATTTGATACAGTTGACCACAACATATTACTCAAACGACTGGAGAACTGGACAGGTCTTTCAGGAACTGTACTAAACTGGTTCAAAACATACGTAGAAAACAGGAAATACTTTGTATCAATAGGTAACTTCACATCTGAGCAGACAAGTATCACATGTGGAGTTCCCCAAGGTTCCATCTTGGGACCCCTTCTGTTTAACATCTACATGCTCCCACTGGCACAGATTATAAACAACAACAAAATAAACTATCACAGCTATGCAGATGACACACAAATATATATCACAATGTCACCAGGAGACCGAGGCCCTGTACAGGCTCTTGGTAAATGCATTGAGGAAATCAATGACTGGTTGTGCCACAATTTTCTCCAGCTAAACAAAAACAAAACTGAGGTAATAGTCTTTGGCGCCAAAGAAAAACGATTACAGGTCACCAGAGAACTTCAATCTATACATCTAAAAACCACAAACCAGGCGAGAAATTTGGGTGTAGTGATGGATGCAGACCTAAACTTAGAAAAACACATTAAGACAATAACAAAGTCAGCTTACTATCACCTCAAGAATATATCAAAAATAAAAGATCTGATGTCTCAACAGGACCTGGAAAAACTAGTCCATGCATTCATCTTTAGTAGGCTTGATTACTGTAACAGCATCTTTACAGGTCTACCTAAAAAATCAGTCAGACAACTACAGCTCATTCAGAACTCTGCTGCTCGAGTCCTCACTAAGACCAAAAAAGTGGACCACATCAGTCCAGCTCTGAGGTCTTTACACTGGCTGCCTGTCCGTCAGAGGATAGACTTTAAAGCTCTGATGCTGGCCTATAAAGCTCTGAATGGTTTAGGACCAAAATACATCAATGACCTCCTGACCCAGTATGAACCATCCAGATCCCTCAGGTCATCTGGATCCGGTCTTTTATCAGTTCCCAGAGTCAGAACCAGACACGGAGAAGCTGCATTCAGCTTTTATGCTCCTTATATCTGGAACAAACTCCCAGAAAGCCTCAGATCAGCTGAAACACTCAGTTTATTTAAATCCAGGTTGAAGACTCACCTGTTCTCAGCTGCATTTGAATAAAGCACCAAATCCACACTTTAAGCTTAAATTTCAAAACTTACATTTAACTACTGATTTTATCTACTGTTCTGATTTTATCTGTTTTGATTTTATATACTGTTGTTTGTTTGTTTGTTAATTAGTTAGTTAGTTTATTTGCTTGTTTTATTCAATTTTAAATCATGCTTTTTATTTGTTCTTGTTTCTAATGTCTCTGTAAAGCACTTTGAATCACCTTGTTGTTGAATTGTGCTATACAAATAAACTTGCCTTGCCTTGCCTTGCCTTATCGTAAGGGGAGCTACCAGTCCTTCTGTGGACGAGCTACTTTCTATTTTAAATTCCCTGAATTTAAAATACTCTCTAGACTCAGTCTAGACCCAGCTGGGGAGCTACCCAGAGCTCTAAACAGGCTCTAATACAAATAAACAACAATACAAATCCTATAATCTGATTTCTGTCTTTCAGGTTTACTACCAAAACCACTGAACTCATTTGCTGAGAGTTCAGATAGGAGCCTGTAAGACTGTACCTCAGAACAGTTTCTATTGTAAGGACGAGACAGGCATCAAAATCAGAATCCTTATTGTCATTAAATATCAGACGTTCAGCAAACATACAAGTTAAATGCCCACGTATCTGTCTTTGTAGATTTATTACTTCCTCCCTGCACGCCTCTTTTTATCTGTGCTACTTTCCCACCGTCCTTCCCCTCCTTAATGTTTTTCTTTCCATCATGTTCCTTCGTTCAAAACGCCGTTCATTATTAGTTTGTCCTTCTGACCTCCTCCTTCCTCCTTCTATTCATCTGCTTTGTCCTTCTCTGTATCTCTCTCGCTCTTTTAATTCTCTTGCATTTCATCTCATTTAGTCGTTTGGTATTTAACACACTCATATACAGGCGCTCGTTCACCTCCAGACGAGGTCATCAGATGATGACATAATGATGGAGGGTCTGTGCTGAACTCTGTTTGTGCTCGGCAGGTCAGCCCGGTGCCGTGTCATCGTCAGGGTCGTTTCTCCTGCAAGCGACCCTGCGGACGACCTCTGACCTGTGGCAACCACTCCTGCAGCAGAGAGTGTCATCTGGTTAACAGCGGCAATCCAGTAAGATGTTTAGATGTCTGTTAATGAAATCTGATGAAATAATAAATGATGGCACCAACAGAAACTGCTGTTCCTCTGTCAGCCACTTGAGACTGGCACCAAACGCTGGGCGGTCCCCAGAGACTGTATATAACAGATGGATGTAGCTGCTAGGGCAAATAAGTCACGATAATACCACTGCAGATATTTTTTAAGTATATATTCACATTTCCTGGCAGGTACAACAATAGCAGCTCTGGCAGTGAGTCAGCCTCCAGTGGCAATTTAGAAAAAACACAGTTACTTTTGGATACGTCCACAAAAGTTTGATCCTTTGCACACATCTAAGAAAACTCCTGCTGATGGTGGAAACAACAAACACACCACTGAGCACCACTGGACTGTGAAGCAGGAAACTACTGACCCAGCGAGCGTTGGTGGAGCGCTGTAGTTGTATTTCAAATGACACTGGATATTGGTGACAAAAAAGCAGGGCCGTAAACAGCTGGTTATACACAGCAACCCAAGAGTACGACATCCCAGGGAGGAAATGTATTATAGTTTTGTTTTTTTATGTGACAAACGACACGTTTATGATAACCTGACTGTGCGACGGGTGTAACAGGTGAAGGATTGCAGTTAAACAGGCCTTTACATTACAGTTAATCCATCGCACAGGAACCTGGTAACTGGTGCTCTAATATTCAAATAAAATCCTCAAATTTCACCAAAACTGGAGCTCAGACGTCTTGAACCACCTGTTGGTAAAGTTAAACACAGCAGCCATGTTATTGGTCAGATAATTTCATTAAAAATGCTCCAATGTGCCAAGGTCACGTCCAGGGACTCCAAATAGCTGATGTCATCATCCACCTGTCAGTTAAAGCCAGGCCCTTAATAATACAATCTGTAAGCCCAATTAAAATTTAAACGGGTAATTTATAAAGTACAGTAGAGTTGTTAAGAAGTATGAGGCACCTTGTGCTTTTGCAAACATCTAATTACATGTTAAATATCTTATCTGAGATGTTTATTCATAAGAAGTTTCATCATCAGTGTCAACACTTTTTCATGCGTTTACAGTGCAACTCTTCTTTTTATTAAATTTCCTTCCATTGCTTAAGGACTTTGACTGATATAAATAAACAAACAAATAAATAAATAAATAAATAAAAGCTTTCTGTAATCATTGTCCTGACCATCTTTTGAGCACATTTTACTTTGAAGTTTGGAATTTGTTTTTTCTTCAACTTTCAATACTCTAAAAGCAGACTTTAAATGTGATCCTGAACCACTCCCAGGACAGATGAGATATATAATCGCTCCTGTTTGCTGTGCTGAACCTTTGCTGCCCTGATGTAATACCCAGTTTGACCAGTGGATGGTAGCAGACTTTGAATGTGTGTGTGCTGGTTCAGAAGGTATGAGTCAGTAAGAGCCACGTGTTGATAAGTTTGGAGTTTATGAGACACTGAAACACTTAATCTCTCTGTTTTCATTATAAATTACTAAGTGTTACACTCTGAATATTATTCAGATTGAAGCAATTTAAATTTAAAATCCTTTCATCAGTCAAAGAGTAACAATCTGCTAACAGCAATATGGTCACTCTACTCTGTCTACATATTTGATCAAACACATTTGAAAATGTTTATAACAATTTGCTGAAGTTTAAATGAATAAATTTCAGGATTTTTGCCTACAGTAGTGAAACTTTTCCAAAAGAAAGCCATCAGATTTTGTGTTTCATCAGATTTGTAATGGCACCGGATATCGGTACCCATTCCTAATTGCAACATGGCATTTTGGGGCAAAATGGGAACATAAATAGTGTATAGTGTGTATGTGAGGATTTTGAATTCAATTCTGGATTTGAAGGGAAGTCAAAACTAGAGATGGCACGATACCACTTTTTTATGTCCGATACCGATACCGATATCATAAATTTGGATATCTGCCGATACCGATATGAATCCGATATAGTGTTTTTTAATCAACAAAACTGTTTTTTAAAATATCTTGCTGCATTTTGCAAGTCTGCAAGTTCATACTCAAGTTTAAAACAACAACTACACTAAAGCTATTCTGTTATACCTGTATACAAAAAAAATATTTCATAGTTCAGCAATACTGATCAATCTAATAAACTTAGACCTACACCATCCTCCCTATTCTGGTATTTTAAAGAGTATTTAGCGTAAATATTAAGCAACCTAACTAATAGGGTTCCAACTCCCAGCAACAACAAAAAGAAATAAATAAAAAATAAGGAACCACCCCTCACGCGCCACCTCATGATGCTTAATCGACGTAATCAACCTTAATTTGATGCAGTGTGAAAAAAAATGCACAGAAATCAATTATTTTTCAAGAAATATTAAATAGATTCAACATCTTTCTTCAACAAAATTGCAGACTGCACAGATGGTACCTTCCCAAAGTAAAAAGTACTATAGCTTACTAGGGTATATATTAGACTTAATAGTCACTATATACAGTAATTGACTTCTATTCATTTTACATCAAATTAAAACTTTGGGTGTCAGATAATTATTTATTAAAAGCTCGACATTTTAAATGAGAATAAGAAAGAAAAGTATGTCTTTGTGCCCCCTTTTCCCTGTTCATGCCCTATCGGCCCCCCTGGCTAAACTTTGCTAGATCCGCCCCTGAACAGTTACCAGCGTCAGCTACGTAGAAAAAGATCCTGGTGTAGAAAGTAATATTAAATACATTCTAACAACAGCTTATCAAGCTTAAACGTTCTGCTGTTGTTCAGCCGCTGGTTTCCTCTTTCTGGTGCAAAGTGGGCCAAAAACAAACAAGAGACACGGACTCGCGACAGAAAAGCCGATCAGCTGATCATTTAAGCAGTTTCACGATTGAAGTAGCAGCCGGAGAGCGAGAGGCAGTCGCTTGTTAAGCTTAACGTGGGAATGCTTTACAAACATTCAGAGATGGACTTACACACTTGCTTTACTTCTCTCGGGGATAACTTTGTCGGAGATGAAATGCCAGGTTGCTAGCGAAGCTCCACATGCTATCCAGATGTGGCAGGATGAATGTTATCCCTCGGTCCAACCCACTTTCAGCCTGGCCCATTAGGGGGCGCTGGTATAAATAGTGGCCATTTGAGTGTCTCTGGATTGCTTGCCTGTGATCTCCTTTTTGGTCATCTGACTTCCTCGGTGTGGTAGAGATCGTTTGTGGGTTACTCCTCTAAAGTCTCCATCGCGGCTGGTCGTAGCTATAGAAGCCTCCTCTGAGCTATTCTGCTTACATTCTATGACCCGGCTTACTTGGTATGTAATCAACTTTTGTTACGCTCTCTGCCTTCTATTGTTCTTTTATAGTAATTATTTATTATGTTTCGCAGGAAGTGTGGGCCTTAGTTTTGCGCCAAGCTACGCGAACTGAAGTGCTGCTGTTTTGCCTTGCTGTGCTTTTACCGTCTGTTCCCGTTGTGAGAATTCTTTCCCTGCTGCTGTCAGCTTTTACAGTGGACGTCGGCGAGGACAACGGCCATATGCATGCCGGTTATCGGAGTCAGCTGGCGTGCATATTGATTGACTGTTAACTTATCGTCGTGTGGACGGCAAGTTGGAGCAGTACGGCGATTCCGTTTGCTCCAGATTTTAGAGTTTTATTCAGATTGTATGTTGTTTTATTGCTTTTGATTTGTAGTTTGGATTCTCTGTTACACCACTGGTGGGAGGCCCTTTTTCTAGCTGTGGATCACCAGTGTGGTCCTGCAGTTGGGTTATCCCCCGGTGCTACACATTAGTTTGTTGTAATATATTAAAATTTTCTTTGTTTCTTTTTATTCAGATGCGGAGTGCCGACGTGGAGGAGACTAGGGTGCCTTGGTGGTGGGATCCCTTGAGTGTACACACCTGCCTTGTTTAGTTTATTAGTGTGAGTGTGTGTGATAGTGTGCTGCACTTGTGTTTTGGGTGTGTTTTCTTTCTTTAGTTTGTGTGTGGCATCCCTGCCCCTCCACTGGTAAGCCTCAGCTCTGAATACCTTTTTAAGCATATTTGTACTTGAATATTTATGATTGTGCTTTTATATGGTGTTTTAAATAATTATTAATAAATTGTGAATTTGTTGATCATTGAACCTTGTCTCTGGACTGAGTATAGCGAACCTAAGTGCCTTTCTGGTGATTTAGTGTTACTTTCAGTATTCTCTGGGTGAAATTCCCAGGGTGGCGTTGTCTTTTTAAAAACTGAAGAGTATTTACTTTATATCCCAACCTCGTCTCGCCACACAGACCACCGACAGGTCGGCATGCCACAGCTGCTCTATCACGTGATGCATACTGCTCCGACTGCTAACGTTCTGAGGTGAGTTACGGCGTGTTGCAAGTTTTGCGAGGTGCTTTCGTGATATTTAATGGATCGGATTACATTTTTTATTTTTCTCCGATATCCGATCCAGTAATTTAGGTCAGTATCGGACCGATACCGATACGTAATATCGGATCGGTCCATCTCTAGTCAAAACAGGAGAAATATGCTCTCTCTTTCTAGTCCCTGTCAGGACTCTTGCTGCAGCATTTTGGATTAACTGAAGGCTTTTCAGTGAGCTTTTTGGACATCCTGATAATAATGAATTGCAGTAGTCCAGCCTGGAAGGAATAAATGCATGAACTAGTTTTTCAGTGTCACAGCGTTACTGGAGGCCAAGGTAATGCCATCCAGAGTAAGAATCTGGTTAGATACAATATTTCTAAGATTTTCAGGGCCGAGTACAATAACCTCAGTTTTATCTGAATTAAGAAGCAGAAAGTTAGCGGCCATCCAGGTCTTTATGTCTTTAAGACATTCCTGCAGTTAAACAGAATTGGTCCTAGCACTGAACCCTGTGGAACTCCATAATTAACCTCAGTGTGTGAAGAGGACTCTCCATTTACATGAACAAATTGGAGTCTATTAGATATATATGATACAAACCACTGCAGCACAGTACCTGTAATACCTACAGCATGCTCTAATCGCTCTAATAGGATATTATGGTCAACAGTATTGAACGCTAAGGTCTAGCAGGACAAGCACAGAGATGAGTCCACTGTCAGAGGCCATAAGAAGATCATTTGTAACCTTCACTAAAGCTGTTTCTGTGCTGTGATGAGCTCTGAAACCTGACTGAAACTCTTCAAATAAACCATTCCTCTGCAGATGATCTGTTAGCTGTTTGACAACTACTCTTTCAAGGAAGGTTGGAGATTGGCCTATAATTAGCTAAGACTGCTGGGTCTAGAGATGCTTTTTGAGTAAAGGTTAAACTACAGCTAGCTTGAAGGCCTGTGGTACATAGCCGATCATTAGAGATAGGTTGATCATATTTAAGATTGAAGCATTAATTAATGGCAGGACTTCTTTGAGCAGTTTTGTAGGAATGGGGTCTAAAAGATACGTTGATGGTTTGGAGGAAGTAATTATTGAAGTTAACTCAGAAAGATCAATTGGAGAAAAAGAGTCTAAATGACTTAGATGATCTGAATCTGAACACTATATAATACCGACTGTAGCCTCAGCAGAGGTAGCATCTGCAGACCACAGATGGTCTAAACATCTGCAGAGGATCGAGAGTAGATATACTGGATGAAGAATTTTAAAAATAAAGCTGCAAGGCAGGAGGAAACGAGGAATATGCATACAAAATTAATGGAAAGTAAAGGAAGGCATGTAGACGTTTGATCTGCTGTGGTGACTGCTAAAAGGAGCACCTGAAAGAAGACAAAGAAGAAGAGCATCATATAAAATCTTCATCATCTTCTTGTGAGTCTGTGTCAAGGTGTGGTAAGTTCCCACATTGTGCAGTAGATGAGCAGGTTATTACAGCAGTTTGGTAACAGGTTCTAAAGTCATGGTGGAAATCATCAAGTGTATATGTGATGTGCTTATGGAGGATAGAGCCAAAGGCAAGGTCTAACCAAGCAGCATACAGATCTGCTTTGCTGCACTTCACTGTCTGGATTAACTCCCAGATCACTGCAGATTATTCCATGGAGCCAAGATATTCCAGGATGCCTGCTTTCTGACAGCTTATCAGCTGGTCATACATTTATCCAAGATGGAGAAACTGATTTTTTTTTCCCCCTACATATTCAGCAAGGAAATGCCTCTAAACTGAAAAAAAAAAGTCTTGGGAGTAGGGATGGGTATCGTTTAGGTTTTATCCGATACCGGTGCCAAACCGGTACTTTTGAAACGGTGCCGGTGCTCAAACGGTGCTCAAACCGGTGCTTAAAGAATGAAGAACACAAAATTGGTCCAAAAACCTCTCATGTTCAGCTGTTTTTTTGTAAAAAGATAACAAAGTTAGCCTTTTCTGCAGCTATGGGGCATATATGGTATCACTCTTGTCTGGAAGCAGTGCTTAAACAATGGAAAAAACACAAACTTTGTCCAAAAACCTCTCATGTTTAGCTGGTTTCCACTTTTTCTTTGGTCAGTTTAGCCTTTTTGGCCAGGGTGAAGGGAGTATCTGCCATCAAACAAGAAGACAGCCGCATGTAACTACGACGGTGTTTGCTAGTTCACCTTACATGCATTAATGTAGTAACGTGGTTAGCCTACTCAACGTAAATTACACATGAACAACATTAAGCTACTCACGCAGAGAAGAACGGCTGTTGCTGCCATCATCATCCGTCATCATTTCTGCTACACTGGCAGGGCTAGGGGCCAGGACTCTCCTCTTCGGGATTTTGGGGGATGTTGCTAACTCCAGGTCCGATAACAGGCACCACACCCGCAGTAGATGTGCTCGGTGTGAGGTCTCGCAGCAAGCTATACGGCGCATTTCTCGGCTTTAAAAAAAAAACCGCTATGCGTCGCCAGGTGTTTCATCGGATTTGAGGTGTTACCTCCTTTGACAGTATCACAGTATCAGCTTAAAGCACTTGTTGCAGGCTGCTGAGTTTGCATCTTTTGCTGTGAAGTACAGCCAGACTTTTGACCGCTTCGCCTTGGGCATTTTTTAATCTGTAGCTCTGCTCTAAAAGAACGTACGTACCTGGGCCCATAGCTGGACTGGCCATCGGGCATACAGGGCATTTGCCCGGTGGGCCACTGGCGATTTTTTGTTTTTATGGGCCGATCGATTTTTGGTCTTTTTAGAAGGGTATAAATAATGAAAGGTGTTGGATTGGCCAATTTGTCATGATCGACTCTGGGCTGGACCAATTACAGCCGAGGAGGTCGGATGCACCCTCCCCCTTGTTTAGCAATCTTATAGACGAACTAAAGAAAATGGAGAACAAAAAAGGAAAGGAGGTGCAGAAAAAATTAGGGCCAAAAAGAAACAAACCCTTCAGGCAGACGCTGCCAAATGTGTAAAAATAAGTGAATTGTTTGGCGGTAGCTATGGCATAGCTTCCACAGATTTAGCAACATCAGCAAGTGATGGAGGCCAGCAGGTGGATGAGGGAAAGGGGAGGCAAGAGGAGGAGAGACCCGAGGCGGCCGCCGGTCATAGTGGCAGAGGAACTGAACTTCAGGTAAGAAGTTATGACCTGCTGTCTATCTGTGTCAGATATAAACCAAGTTTAGTTGTAGTTTGTTTTCGTTGTGCTGACTTTTTACAGTCGCTTAGAATAACTGGTACTGCGTACTAGCTAGCATGACGGAGTTTATATACTGCTGGGCGCGTGCTATGAAGTTACTGATAGTAAATTTTATTTTATGCTTTAGGTTAGTTTCTCAAACTCCTCAAAATGTTAACAAATTGTGCCAATCCTTACATGTTGCACCAGGCTGATTTATCATCAAAAGTGGAGAAGTCTGTGACAGAGGAGACAGAAGAGCAGCAGAGAGAGATGGAGAGATGACTTTATGTCATCCGTGAGGGATGCATTTGACATATGTTTCACATATTATAGCCCAACAAGTTACTTATAGCAATTTAAATACGAGCAATCAGTTTTTGGCAAATACTGGAAAACAGTTTTTGGCAGGCAATCACTTTTTGGCACAACATTGGCTATTGCGGTTAATAATACAACAGCTTCTTGCCATTTTTTGTGTTTCTTTTTATCGCTGTGTAACTGAGTTCAATTGAAAGCCTGCATGCGCTAGTACCTCTTGCCACAAGTTCCTAGAATCCTTTGCGGTTTTACCCCTGAATGACGTCACATTTTTGGTGGGCCGGTCTCTAGTCAAAATGCCCGGGCTGATTATTTGTCCCAGTCCAGCCCTGCCTGGGCCCGCCTACTATCCTCGGAAACGTAAAACGATTGGCTAGAATTCAAAGTGTATCACATCTCGGGGAAAAAAAAGCACCGAAATAAAGCACCGAAATGTGCGCTGCTTTTCGGTCTGGTTACTACCGTTTATGTCAGAACCAGTGCCATCATGGCACCGGATACCGGTACCCATCCCTACTTGGGAGTTTTGCTCCCTTGAAATTAAGATGTTGCATGGTATGGTCTGAGGATACCAAACTATTACCATAAGCCTCTATAGCTCATTCACAAGCATAAGGCAGTTCTTAAACATACTTTGTTTGGGTCAGGTGCATGTTGTGTGTTCCAAGATCACCATATTGATTTCCTCAAGAGGAACCGTTTTTTAACCAGCTAGTGGATTTCCTTTTCCCAGTTGTCTTCTGAGGCATGTCTTGGAAAGCAGCTGCTCCCCTCGGCATATATGAGACTCAGAGCCTGTGTTGCCTCTCAGAGTGTTCTGTAGGGGTGCACAGACTCTATTTGAAGCTTCTCTGAAGTCCCTCTGACTCACATCTGGACGTATTTTTCATTTGGTTTTCTTGTGGACTCTGTGATAGTGAAATGAGTCTCCCGCGGTGAGACCAGTATACCTTTCCTATTCCAGCTGCAGAGTTCAGATCATTAGCTCTTTTGTGCTTAACCAAGTAATCTCTTTGTCTAACCCGCTAGTGCTCGTTTGCATCTGTTTTTTCCACCAAACTTATACGCAGACTATGGAAAGTTGTTATTTTAGACCATTCACAATTGATTTCTCTTATGAATCTGTTTGCTAGGTCCATCTTCTATTTTGTCTCTTGATAGACAATTGGGTTTTCTCGTTGTTCTGTGTGTATTTTGTCTGGGCATCCAAGTAGTCAATGCTACATGGGTGTGTGGAACTACCATTAGAATTGAACTGGGAGAGTTAGTCGGGTTGCTCCGAAAGATTTCCAGGTTCTCCTGGGGATCCAGAGATCCTCCACTTTGCTGAAGTAACTTCTGCAGATATCCACTCGATTGCCAATGAACTGTCCTCACCTATCCATTTATGAAAGTTTAATGGATTTGTCATATTCAAATGAATATTTTATAACAGAACTGTGATAGTTTCTGAAACTCCTATTTAGGTTCTAAGTAAAATGCAACCTGACCCTAAAAACTAAGTCATACCCAACCAGCAGACAACTTTTAGAGGTCAAACGTATTATTCACAAGGCAGATGTAACACCCATTTATACCAATAGATGGGAGAAGACTTTAAATGTAAATCATGCCCATTCCAAGCTACACTTAGGTTATCAGACCGGCCTCTTTACTGGTTTAGGGGCTATTATCCAGAGCAAGGTCCAGTCTGAGTCATATTTTCTGCATTTTATCAGAAACTGAAACACTTTCAGCTCTCTTGAGAAGCTGCTACAAGAAACTTTTCAGGATTTTTGCAATGCTAGCTGCTGGTTGGTTTCTGGGTGAAATAGTCTTAAACACACACATCCTGTATTGAAACATTTCTTTGAAGATTACAGCTAGGGCCATGCTGGTTTTAGTCTGCATTGTTTTTTTTCCACTGAAAGCAGGCATGTACACTTAGTGAAGTTAATGAAGTCAACTTTTTCATGTGAAATTGTCGTGAAACCCACTTAACCAGGTAAGAAAACCAAAGTGGATCAAAACTTTATTGATCTTCATAAAACTGAACATCAAACACAAATAAATATAAATATCACTAAACTTATTGAGGACATAAATACATATCTAAATATTTATATTGTTCCTGAAGATTATGGAGGAAGAAACAATTTTGAAAATATGATGTGGTTTTCTAAGTGACAAAAACACAGGAAACATATGAAAATAAAGCGGAGGTACTGTGGTCTGAGGTGCTGCAGGGAGCAGTTAGAGGCGAGCAGTGTGCATCAGTGGTTGGACTGGTGGTTGATGATGTCCATCCAAAGTAGTTTTCAATTTCGCATCACTTCACTGAAGCGTAGATAACGTCTGACTCTGGTTTAAAGTGTGAAGACAAACACAGATCAAACAGAAGTAAATATGATTCTGTCCCTAACACGCCGTCCTGACTTTGCTGAAAACCACATCAGCTGCAAATCACAATGTGAATCTCTCGTGCAAATGTTCTGCTTCCTTATTTGAGTTTGCTATTGTGAAAAGTGCAGTCTTCCTAAAAAGCACTGTTACACTTAATGCAAATATCTTAATGGGATAGAGTAGTCATAACTGGGACTTCAGCCAAATATTCATAAATTTGGATGTTTCACACCCCATTAGCTACCATTAGCTCACACCAGGTGGCAGCTGGCCGGATTGGACAAATGGACGAAGCTAAATAATAACGATAATGAGTGCTCTTCATTTGCACTACAGCAGGAAGTAGCTTGGAAGCATAAATAGAAAATAGAAGTGTTAGGTTTGTTTTACAATTAAATTAAAGAACTATAAAAACCGTCACCCTCTACCTGAGCTTTTGACTCACAGGCATTGCACATAAACTGACCCCATTATTAGAAACTCTGGTCATGTTCAGTGTGAACATTTACCTCTGGAACATGAGCTATATGACAGGAAATGAAATGTCTGCCTAAAGATGAAGATAAAGAAAAGCTGTACCTGTGGTCGTCTTTGGGCTGATGGTTGTTTGTCCATAACTGCCAGGTTTTTTTCTCACTATTGAGTAAACTAAAGCCGAATCATCCTCTGCATAATAAAGCACAAAAAGGCAAAAAATGTTATTTTTGTTTATGTAGCTTCATGAAAAGATGAAATAATGATCTTTATATAACTTTTAGAAATAGCAGCAGGTTTTCAAAGTTTTTTTTCTACTTCTTAAGATCATAGCTGTGAACCAGCAAAGAACTGGCGGGCGTTCGTGTGAAAGGAGAACATGGACGACCACAAAGCCTTTTTTGATGCAGGCTGATGCACTTTACCACGGAGGACAAAGCAAACACTTTCACGTAATGAACGCTATTGTTAGCTAAAGCAGGGCACTCTGTGGTGAGAATAGGCATCAGACTGAAGCTAACTGAAATCAAAAACAGGAAGCTGCTGCTGTGGTTTTAAACTTTAAGAAGCCTGAAAAGAAACAAAGAACTGTGTCAAAGGAAGTTTGTTCTGTTGAGTTAAACTCTCAAATGTATCCTGCTAATCCTGCTAAAATGTTGTGTGTGCACTGAGGAGCACAAGGTAGCAAACTGACCTTGAGGTGACTTTTGTTGTAAATATATAATTCACCTGAAATTGAATCTTTGTCTAATCTGAGCTGCATTTTGGATTTATTGAAATTTTGGACTTCTATTCCTCTAAAGCACTGCTGATGTTCTCTGGGCAAAAAATGGACTAAAAGTCACAACACGACCAGTCTGTAAATTTTGTTGAGGCCAGATGAGGTTAAAAGGAAATTGGTGATGTTAATATTTGAACCAAAGTCCTGAAGTCTCTGGATGCAATGGGGCTGTTATAATTGTGGCTCTGTTGCGCGGATGTGGTTGATTGTCTGCAGAGTTGTGTTTTTCTTTGTTGCTTTGCTCGTGATGTCGTTTGACATGGATGATTTTGCGCAACACCCTTCCATTGAAAAGTTGGAGCGGTGCACAAAAGCAGATTTGTTGGTAGTGGCTAACTTATTCAGGGTGGATGTTCCGTTGCATGCCAAGAAGGCGGAAATTAAACAGTGTTTGGTGGAGAGACTGGTGGACAGGGGAGTGTTTGAGGGACAAAAAAACCTCGCCGAGTGGGTCTGGGAGTTTTGAGACGGCAGTGGGGGCGGAGGCTGCTGGTGCCATCCCGAAACCTTTGCCTGATACTTTGTTATCTAACCCTGTCACTGAGGAGCGTTCCTCCTCTGTTTTTCCTGCTTGCGCGGTAACTCGTGCGCATAGGCACAAGTACGGTGACGTGGATTTATCTGATTCTTTTCTCTGTGCTGGTGGTGGGCCGGAGTCTGAATCTGAAACCCGTGTTCCACTGACGGGCGACTCTGAGGCGATGCTGTCTGTTAGCCCATCAGTGACACCTCAACTGTCTTTGGAAATCAACAAAAAGGATTTGGTTTTGGCACAGCAGAGTGACCCGACTCTTGTGAGTTGTTTTTCCGCTGCCAACTCTAGCGACCAGTACCCTCGTGTTTATAGTGTCGAGGATGACGTGTTGATGCGTACCTGGTATCCGCCTACAGCTGGTGACTTGGGTTGGAATGTGTTTAAACAGGTTCTGGTGCCTCAACAGTACCGACCCAAAGTTCTTAGTCTTGCCCATGACAGTTTTTCTGGACATTTAGGTATTAGGAAAACCTATCACCGCATTCTGCGTCATTTCTTTTGGCCAGGATTGAAGAATGACGTTGCTAAGTATTGTCGTTCTTGTCACACCTGTCAGATTAGTGGTAAGCCTAACCAAGTCATTCCACCCGCTCCCTTACACCCTATTCCAGTTTTGGGGGAACCTTTTGAACACATCCTCATCGACTGCGTTGGTCCACTCCCTAAAACAAAATCGGGTCACCAGTACCTCTTGACTCTGATGTGTGTTGCTACCCGTTTTCCCGAGGCAATTCCATTGCGCACCCTTAAGGTGAAACCAGTTGTTAAGGCATTGGTGAACTTCTTCTCTATCTTTGGTTTACCAAAAGCTGTTCAAACTGACCAAGGCTCTAATTTCATGTCTAAGATTTTTGCTCAAGTTGTGCAGTCACTTGGCATTAAACATCGGAAATCTAGTGCCTATCATCCGGAGTCGCAAGGTGCGCTCGAGTGGTTTCATCAGACATTGAAATCGATGATGCGGAAATTTTGCCTTGAGTCTCAAAAGGAGTGGGATGAGGGGTTGCCGCTGCTTCTTTTAGCAGTGAGAGAAAGTGTGCAGGAGTCGTTAGGATTTAGCCCTGCTGAGCTGGTGTTCGGTCACACAGTGCGTGGCCCCTTGCGGTTGCTTAAGGAGAACTTCCTGTCTGACACTGTTGCTCCTAAGGAAAATGTGTTAGACTATGTGAGCTCTTTCAGAGAGCGTTTGCATAAAGCATGCGCAATTGCACGCGATGCTCTCATTGCAACACAAGGTAGGATGAAGAGGAAGTTTGATGTGAAGGCTGTGCAGAGGAAATTTGAGGTTGGTGATAAGGTTTTAACACTTTTACCGGTCCCTGGATCTTCCCTTCAGGCCAAGTTCAGTGGTCCGTATACGGTGCAGGCGAAATTGAGTGACACGGATTATGTCATCGACACCCCAGAACGAAGGAAAAAGTGTCGTGTATGTCATATTAATATGATGAAGCCCTACTTTGCTGGCGGTGTGTCGACAGTTGCGACTGTGGTGCCAGTTTCTGAAACTCGGTATGACCCTGTGGATGACGATTTGGTTTTCGGTGGTACTGTGGGTTGCGCACAACTTAGGAACTCTAAAATCCTACGTGATTTGCGGTCACATTTAACTGAGGTAGATGGTGATGTTCGAAATGATGTGTGTCGGTTGATTGAGAATCATCCTAATCTTTTCTCGGACACTCCATCCTGTACCACCGTGTTGGAGCATGATATTGATGTGGGGGACCATCCTCCAATCAAACAGCATGCCTACCGGGTGAATCCCACTAAACGTGCTCTTTTCCAGACAGAAGTCTCTTATCTGTTGGAAAATTGTCTTGCTGTCCCTAGCTCTAGTGCGTGGAGTTCCCCGTGTCTCCTAGTGCCTAAAGCGGACAAGACCCCACGGTTTTGTACAGATTTTCGGAAGGTGAACAGCGTCACCAAACCTGACTCCTATCCTCTTCCCAGGATGGAGGATTGTGTTGACAGGGTCGGTTCTGCGACGTTTGTTACTAAGCTGGATTTGTTAAAGGGCTACTGGCAGGTTCCCCTAACATCACGTGCGGCCGAAATCTCTGCTTTTGTTACTCCTGACCATTTTCTCCAGTACACTGTCATGCCTTTCGGGTTGCGCAATGCTCCCGCCACTTTCCAACGGCTCATGAATATCGTGCTGGGCGGCGTCTGCAAGTGTGAAGTGTACTTAGACGATATTGTCGTCTATTCAGACACCTGGTCAGAACACATGGAGATACTCGCTGATGTGTTCCATCGCTTGGAAAAGGCATCCCTCACCCTCAACCTTGCCAAGTGTGACTTTGGTAAAGCCATGGTGACGTATTTAGGGAAACAAGTGGGTCAGGGGCAAGTGCGCCCTATCTTGGCCAAAATCCAGGCCATACTGGACTTTCCTGCCCCTCAGACTAGGCGTGAGCTTCGCCGTTTCCTCGGCATGGTGGGCTACTACCGAGGTTTCTGTCAAAACTTTGCGGAAGTGGTCGCACCCCTCACTAGCCTCACTAGTGTGTTGAAATCTTTTGTGTGGACCTCTGCGTGTCAGAGTGCGTTCCTGGCTGTTAAGACTCTCCTGTGCAGTGCGCCAGTGCTGGCTGCCCCTGATTTTGCACTCCCTTTTAAATTGGAAGTGGACGCCAGTGCAAACGGGGCAGGTGCCGTGTTGCTACAGGAAGACCGTCATGGTGTGGATCACCCGATCGGCTATTTCTCAAAGAAATTTAATGTCCATCAGCGGGGGTACAGTACGATTGAGAAAGAGGCTCTCTCTCTGCTGTTCGCATTGCAACATTTTGAGGTGTCTGTCGTTGAAAATATACACAAATTGTGAAATTGCACCTCTTTAAAATGCAGCTCAATTAAACCTAGCTCCAAGAATAATTTTCACCGACAGTTCTGAGATAAGCTGCATGTTATTCTTGAATGCAGTTGTGGGACCGGTGTCGTGCCAAAGTAGGTATCCCCGACAGAATTTGTTTCCCCTGTGCTGGGAGCACGCAGGAAGTACTGATGTTTTCATTTTGTGAAAAATTAGTATCGTTACATTACCATTCAGTTTGAGGGTTACAACAGAAAATTATATATTTATTGCTCATGGGGTATCAGATGGGATTATTTTAATAAACCATAAACATTTTGGCTAATAACTATTTTTATTCTCCTGTAACTTTATTATATAAAGAGCTAAAACCTCCAAAGTTTCAGGAGAAATGCGTCATAATAAGAAGTGTTTGTGAACGAAAAATCAGCAATGTGGGATACTGTTTGTCCGTGATTTACACAGGGGGAACAAATTGTGGCAGGACCAGCCTGATATTATTTGTATCCCACTATAACTTCGTTGTATAAAGAGCTAAGATCTCAAAAATGTCAGGAGTAGTTAGTCATTATAAGAAGTGTTTGTAAACTAAAAATCAACAATGCGGGATACTGTTTGTCCGTGATTTGGACAGTCCAGCGTGTGCTCCCGACGCAGGGGAAACAAATTCTGTCGGGGATACCTAGTTTGGCACGATAGTAACTTCAGGTCACTGCAACAAGCCCAGGTACAGTTTACCGACGGATGGGTACAGGACCTTGAAATGCACCGTGTAGAACGAAAGACCATCGTACGTATCATAAGTTTACCAGTCTCACAAATTGTCTTCATAAAAACACAATCGTTAACCGTTTATTAATAGGACCTTTAAGCTCAACGGTAATTAATTAGCAGTGGAAATAATTTCTGGTACGCGTTACAGAAATGTAGCAGTGACAATAATACTGTATGCTGTAATCGTACTGGGCAATTAGTGATACAAAAAACCTGTTTTATCCTGTGAATAAAAGTATATGTTTTTGTCACTGTACCATAATAACAGAAGCGAAACGCAATATTGTGTCAGGACAATTCACTATTTATGCACAATAAATAAAGGAGCATAGCGCGACAATTTCTGTTCAGCGCCAGACTTGCTTGTAACCTATCACCAATTATGTTATGAAAATGACGTATTAACTACAACAGCAGACTGACCTTTGTGTAAATGCTTGGAGCAGACTAACCTGTGAGCTGGAGGGTTCTGGGACGTTATATTTTGTCTTTGAATGGCTGCAATCCAGGCCACCCGTCGCCTCTTTGTTACTTCGGAAACATGGCTCGAACAATTTCTCTTCAACGACGTAATCCGATAACAACCGATCTCTTTACCCGTCGGCTTTCCGTGGCTGTCATGCGACCGGCTATTGCAGTTAATAATACAACAGCTTCTTGACATTTTTGTGTTTCTTTTTATCGCTGTGTGACTGATTTCAATTGAAAGCCTGCGTGCGCTAGTACCTCTTGCCACGAGTTCCCAGAATCCTTTGCGGTTTTACCCCTGAATGACGTCACATTTTCAATCTCTATATAATATGCATGTTAAATTTTATATTTGGGGTGAAATATCAAGTCTTTTCAAGTAAACCGGTTCAAGTCCAATTCAAGTCCCAGGTCATTGGTGTAAAATTCCAAGTCAAGTCACAAGTCTTAGAACATTTTTTCAAGTCAAGTCTAAAGTCATAAAATTAATGACTCGAGTCTGACTCGAGTCCAAGTCATGTGACTCGAGTCCACACCTCTAGTTTATACCGACCACAATCCCTTGGTATTCCTCATGCGGATGCAGAACTCGAACCAAAGGCTAATGAGGTGGTCTCTCCTGTTGCAGGACTTCAATTTGGAAATCCGTCATAAGAAGGGCACTGAGAACGTGCTAGCAGACGCCTTATCCCGTGTTTTCCTTTAAAAGTAACTGTTCAAAACATCTATCAAGGAGATGTCTTTGATTTTGGGAAGGGGGGTGTTATGGCTGTGGCCATGTGTGGCCTGTTTTCTGTCTGTGTTTTCTGTACTGTGCTTAAGACTTTTCTAGTTCCCTCCCCTAATGAGGAGTCGTGAGCGACTGATTGGACCATGGAGCGGTTGACTACCTTCAAAAGGCCGCTCTGACAGCTCCGAGAGGGGGAGAGAGAGAGTGGAACGAGCGAGTAGCCGGACAGCCGTCGCGGCCCTGACCCTGGTGTTCCCAGCCCGTGCTTATCTTGTGTATTTGTGAGAGTGTGAAATTGTGAAAGCCGCTCCTAGTGAATTAGTTGAGCGCTTAGGCACTCTTGGGTTGAAGCGGAAGGGGTGAGCTGCCTTTTCTTTTGGAATGGTTTTCTCCTGTTTTCCGGGTAGGGAGCGAGGGATAGCTCTGTCATTTGTTTGTTCTGTTTTTCTTTCCCAGGGTTTAGTTAGTTTTCTCTGGTGGGACTTAGTTGGTTTTGTTTATTATTTTGACCTGGGCTCACCTTGGAGCTATGCTTCTTTTCCTTAAATAAAAACACCTTTTTACTCACAACTGGTTTGGATGTTTGGCTTGGGAACCAGGGCGGGGATTTGTCTCTCTCTCCTCCAACCTTATGTGCGTCCCTACCCGCCTAGACTGGGGGCGTAACACCACCCCCATACCACTGTTTGGACATCGGGAACAGTGGCCTTGAATTAGTAGCATTAGGTGATGATCTCACATTTCAAATTCAAATCCAAAGACACAGAGTGTATTTTATTTTCAGGAGGCTCATATTCCTTACTCTCCCTAAGAAGGTCAATGCCAGGAATACTGACAAGTCCACCCATTAATCAAACCTTGGATAAAACAAAAAACAGTTAAGCCTACATCCTGTTCATGGAAAACTGGATGGGCTC
Source organism: Aulonocara sp. 'chitande type north' Nkhata Bay (assembly GCF_057382095.1). Lineage (NCBI taxonomy): Eukaryota > Metazoa > Chordata > Actinopteri > Cichliformes > Cichlidae > Aulonocara > Aulonocara sp. 'chitande type north' Nkhata Bay. The sequence goes on from NC_141346.1 coordinate 16,061,066, forward strand.
TACATCCTCTCTGGGATAAAAGTGTGCAAGATAGTTAGACCAGTTAGTTGGTTTTTTTTGGGTTTTTTTTTTTTTGTATTTGGAGAATACTTTCAGCAAAGACGGCAAACAACAAACAGCAAAGTCCTGTTGGTGGCATTTCAGAGGTCTCAGACCTGCTGTTTTGGATAGTTTATGGGTCAATCAGAAAGTAATATATTACATATCCTACGTTACTTATGTTGAAGGTAGTGTACTAGGTTACTTAAGTGCTCACTGAAGAAAGTACTTCATTAAACTACTTGGTACTCCCTGAAATAACCTGAAATGCATTGTCTAATAATTAGAAGTTAGCAATATAAATCTTAGCCTACAGTCCCAAACATTGATGTAAATCCTTTTTATGGGTCACAAAAGGGTGCTGTTTGCAAAAGAAAAAAAAACACAGACACGAGCATCATTATTACCTGTGCTTTCTTGTGTTCCTTCAACTTGACTGTTTGATATTTTGATTTCACTCTCTGTAATGCCATCTTCTGCTGCCATATCTTGATATGCTGAAATGTAACAGTAAAGTTATTTACTGTAAATATTATAGAAAAAAAATGAATCTAAAGAAACTGACCTTCAGGTTTCCTGTGACGACATAGTCTTACCAGCAGAACCAGTAACACCAGTAGAACCACAACACAAACTGATGACAACACAGGAATTACAGGATAAAAGAGTGATGTAGGAAGAGTGATGGAGGTGGAACCAGGAGGAGAGGTGGATGTAGGTGGAGGTGTGGATGTAGGTGGAGGTGTGGTGGTGTGATTCTCTAAAATAAAGCAAACACAGTCATTAAGTTGTCGTCACATTGTGAATGTTGAAAGCTGCAGAAACACAGACAGGTGAGTGTGTCACCTGTGACAGTGATCCAGCTGGATGGAGACTCTCCATGACCGCTGATGTCACACTTGTAGAGGCCTTCATCAGACCTGGAAACATGCTGGATGGTCATGTGACCTGTAGGCTGCTTCCTGATGAGGGAGCCATCTTTATAGAAAGCAGCTGGGAGGTTGGAGGGAGTGGTCTTTGTTTTACAGAGCAGAGTGACGTCATCTCCCTCCATCACAGGGAGGACAGGACTCTGCAGGATCACTGATCCACCTCAACACAGAGACAAACTACAGCATTTCATCCATTTACACACAGCTTCATCAACACTAACTCCACACACTCAGCTTACCAGTGACTGTCAGGTTAACCATGTTACTGATGGGACCCTCTCTGGACTCACACCAGTAAACTCCACTGTCTCGTTCAACAATGTAACTGATGTCACAGGAATAATTATTTAATGTTCCCCATTCAGCTCCACACTGAGTCCTCTGTTGTTTGCTTGTGTTTCTCCTCAGAGTCCATCCAGCAGAGCTGTCGTCCTCCTCACAGCTCAGAGACACAAAGTCTCCTTCAAAGAGCTGAGAGCTGCTGGGACTCACAGTCAGACGAGCTGTGAGGGTTAAAATTAAAAACTGATGATTAAATATACTTTTGACAAATATGATGCCACATTGAAATAATTGCATTGCATAATAATTCATTTAATTTATTTAATGTGTGAGAATTCAATCAGGTCATATCAGTGAGCATTTCTCAGGTTTAAACTGTGACAGAAGAAGGTTACTGACCTTGGTTTGTTGTGCAGCTCAGTAGTGAGATCAGAACTAAAGAGAAATGACACTCAGGTTGATTTGAGCATAAAGAACAACTCCACACAAACAGACAAACACACAAACTTGTCTCTGTTTTTGTATATCTGCACATTTGCTACCAAAAACATGTTTCTATATCATTTGGACACGCATCTCTCTTTGATATATCTCAGAGGAAATCTACACAGGAAGCATGCTGGAAAGACAGCTGTATCCACTAGAGTATTAAACTTCTGGCTGCTCCTTTATTCAGAAGAGGTCACCACAGCAGGTACCTCCACATCTTTTATTTGGTAAAGATGTCCTTCCTTATGAAAGCTCAAAGACTTTTTTTTTAACTTCCCAGGGAGCTAGGAATTATTCACTTGTCAAGCAAATCTGTTAAATACCACAATGTAAAACTATCACCTATACAACTAATGGCAAACCTTCGAGCACAGAAAACTCAGAAGGTAGAGTGCTTGCCCCATGATCGGAAGGTCAGGGTTCACTGAACAGCTACCCTGAGCTGTATTGGTGGCTGCCCACTTCTTCACTTTTTGAATGGATTAAATGCAGAGGCCTAATTGCAGAAGTTGCAACTAACTACACTATGAGTATACACAAAATATCCACTTTTTAAAAATAACACAGTAAAGTCATGTGTCCACTGTGCAGCTGTGTTGATATAATGAGTGAATGATTTGAGCTTTTCACTGCCTGCTGTGTTTCCTCGACTCCTGAGCAAAGATAAAGAGTCAGTTCAGACCTGCAGTTGGTCCTCGTGGTGTTTTGAACTTGAATTTTCTCCAATTGATCTTTCTGAGTTAACTTCAATAATTACTTCCTCCAAACCATCAACGTGTCTTTTAGACCCCATTCCTACAAAACTGCTCAAAGAAGTCCTGCCATTAATTAATTCTTTGATCTTAAATATGATCAACCTATCTCTAATGATCGGCTATGTACCACAGGCCTTCAAGCTGGCTGTAGTTAAACCTTTACTCAAAAAGCCATCTCTAGACCCAGCAGTCTTAGCTAATTATAGGCCAATCTCCAACCTTCCTTTCATATCAAAAATCCTTGAAAGAGTAGTTGTCAAACAGCTAACAGATCATCTGCAGAGGAATGGTTTATTTGAAGAGTTTCAGTCAGGTTTCAGAGCTCATCACAGCACAGAAACAGCTTTAGTGAAGGTTACAAATGATCTTCTTATGGCCTCTGACAGTGGACTCATCTCTGTGCTTGTCCTGCTAGACCTTAGTGCAGCATTCGATACTGTTGACCATAATATCCTATTAGAGCGATTAGAACATGCTGTAGTATTACAGGTACTGCACTGCAGTGGTTTGTATCATATCTATCTAATAGACTCCAATTTGTGCATGTAAATGGAGAGTCCTCTTCACACACTGACGTTAACTATGGAGTTCCACAGGGTTCAGTGCTAGGACCAATTCTGTTTACATTATACATGCTTCCCTTAGGCAGCATCATTAGAAGACATAGCATACATTTACACTGCTATGCAGATGACACCCAGCTCTATCTATCTATGAAGCCAGATAACACACACCAATTAGTTAAACTGCAGAAATGTCTTAAAGACATAAAGACCTGGATGGCCGCTAACTTTCTGCTTCTTAATTCAGATAAAACTGAGGTTATTGTACTCGGCCCTGAAAATCTTAGAAATATGGTATCTAACCAGATTCTTACTCTGGATGGCATTACCTTGGCCTCCAGTAACGCGGTGAGGAACCTTGGAGTCATTTTAGACCAGGACATGTCCTTCAATGCACATATTAAACAAATATGTAAGACTGCTTTCTTCCATTTGCGCAACATCTCTAAAGTTAGAAATATCCTGTCTCAGAGTGACGCTGAAAAACTAGTTCATGCATTTATCACTTCCAGGCTGGACTACTGTAATTCATTATTATCAGGATGTCCAAAAAACTCCCTGAAAAGCCTTCAGCTAATCCAAAATGCTGCAGCAAGAGTACCGACAGGGACTAGAAAGAGAGAGCATATTTCTCCTGTTTTGGCTTCCCTTCATTGGCTTCCTGTTAAATCCAGAATTGAATTCAAAATCCTGCTCCTCACATACAAGGTCTTAAATAATCAGGCCCCATCTTATCTTAATGACCTTGTAGTACCATATCACCCTATTAGAGTACTTCACTCTCACACTGCAGGCCTACTTGTTGTTCCTAGAGTATTTAAAAGTAGAATGGGAGGGAGAGCCTTCAGTTTTCAGGCCCCTCTTCTGTGGAACCAGCTTCCAGTTTGGATTCAGGAGACAGACACTATCTCTACTTTTAAGATTAGGCTTAAAACTTTCCTTTTTGCTAAAGCATATAGTTAGGGCTGGACCAGGTGACCCTGAATCCTCCCTTAGTTATGCGGCAATAGACGTAGGCTGCCAGGGGATTCCCATGATGCATTGAGTTTTTCCTTTCAAGTCACCTTTCTCACTCACTATGTATTAACAGACCTCTCTGCATTGAATCATATCTGTTATTAACCTCTGTCTCTCTTCCACAGCATGTCTTTATCCTGTCTTCCTTCTCTCACCCCAACCGGTCTCAGCAGATGGCCGCCCCTCCCTGAGCCTGGTTCTGCCGGAGGTTTCTTCCTGTTAAAAGGGAGTTTTTCTTTCCCACTGTCTCCAAAGTGCTGCTCATAGGGGGTCATATGATTGTTGGGTTTTTCTCTGTATCTATGAAGCGCCTTGAGGCGACTTTTGTTGTGATTTGGCACTATATAAATAAAATTGAATTGAATTGAATTGAATTCAGCCTGATTTGTTTTTCATGTCTTCTCCTCCATCATCAGTTATCAGGAGAGCAGACAGTCAAAGTACAAGAATTCAAACAAACACAGAGATTCTACTTACAGAGCAGACACAGCACAGATGTTTCCTTCATCGTCCTTCTCACTCATTTGAGCTTTTTTTCATTTCTCTCACTGAAACCAAGTAAAGCCCGCCCTCTTCCTCTGAGCAGGTTTTTTTTTTTTTGTAGTGGTTCAAAGACAGTGGTGGAGAACTAACACTTTGGTATTGTGCAAAGATAACATCATTTGAAAATATAACTACAAACACACGCTAGTGAACACACGCTTTCAATAAGAATAGTTACTGAAAGCTGCTTCACATACAAGACCAGAAATTCAGAAAAAGTGAGTACAGAAAAAGGCCTCTGTGGTGAATAAACAAAGACAGAAATGCTAGTGGCATGCGGTGACCTTTACAGGCCCACACACACAAAACATTTAACTCGGCTATTTAACAAGACAAAATGAACCAGACTAAAAATATACCTATTTTGTATACACTGACAGCCTCCCACAACATATCGTCACCTGAAGATACGTAAAATATTGGCTTTATATACAATATTACCAACATTACCAAAAACACATTTACCACTAGCTGACTGTGACAAGTGGTAGAACAGTATTTAGAATTATTTCCTAGAAAAAAGTATGTATGTCATTTGTTGGTGGGCTTTAACTTTCCCAGTGAAATATATTTTTCCAATTTGATAGTAACAATATTCAATATCAGTTCAAGTTTGTTTTATTTATAGAGCACCAAATCACTACAATAGTCACTTCAAGGCATCCAGTGTTGGGGAGTACCAAAATACAAGTACAAGCGTTATGTTTGTAGCTGTGGGTGTTTGGACTTTTAAAGCACTTTAAAGAAAGTTAATGTTCAATTTTAGAGAACGACTGGATGTTTCGAGTAACAGTATAATTTTAGCACTTACAGATCCGACAGTGAGTGGTTCTCGTTACTCATCCAGTCTGAGAAAGCACTGGTTGAAGTGTTCGTGTATTTATTGATTTATTTTAATTAATTGTGTTTTATGTATATTATGGTTTTATATTTTTACAAATGCTTTATATGTATATGTGTGTATGTTTGTGTATGTGTATATATATGTATGTGTACGTGCACGCACATATGCATGTGCGTATATATATATATATATATATATGTATATATATATATATATATATATATATACATATATATATATATATATATATATATATATATATATATATATATATATATATATATATATATATATATATATATATATATATATATATACACACATCACATTACATTACACATTATTGGCCCAACTAGTAGCCCGGTGTTCCAACATTCTCACATTGACGAGGTACAACATAAATGCTAGAACTGACCTGAAAGATAGGATCATGGCCAAGCTTGAAACCTGGACCCCCCGTAGCCGGTTACCAAGATTACGTGAAAATGAATCAAAGCAATATTTGCTGTTTGTGTGAAACACTACTAAAAATATAAAAAGCATACAGTACTGTACTTGTTTGAGTTCTTTAAGTTGGACTTCTTTTAAGTTTTAAGTTGCTTGAAAATTCAAGCAAGCTTTCTGGTCTGTGTGTTTTATGTTGTCAAGCCTGTGATATTCAAGTCAAGCCTGTGTCTCTCCATGTTTCCTGTCTTATTTTAAAAGTCCTCCGTTCTTTGTTCAGTGTGTTTAGTTTTACTCTTTACCTTTGGTTTGCTATGTTCATTTGTGTCAGCTGTTTCCACATGTGTTTCCACTTCCCCTGATCACTTCCTGTGTGTATTTAGTCTCTGTGTTTCGTTCAGTCTTTTGTCAGGTCATCTGTGTAATTTCCTTCAATGGTGCACAAGATTAAGAGTTTTCATGGTCATGATATGTTCATGTTCATGTTCGTTCATCATAGTTATTTGCATGTTCCTGCTCAGAATCATGTTCCTGTCAGTAGTCACAGTTTAATCATAGTAACCACAGTTTAGTTTTCCCTGTTTGGATTTTCAAGTTTTAGTTTTTGTCCCTGTTTGCCTTTTGCCTTATTTTATGTTATCAGTCTGTTTAGTTAAACACACCGGCTACTCAACCGTGACAGGATGTTTATCAGATGAGACAGAGTACTCTTCTACTTCAAACTCATTTATATTGATTGTCTTTCCAGAGACACATCAATAACTGATTTATAACTCCATTCACCCAGATGGTTTTATATGGCCAATAGAGGGCGATATTGAACCGTAAATAATACTTAGACACATGCAGCTCTGCAGTGATGCTTCTGTAGTTATAAATAAAATTAACTTGTGCGTGTTGTTAGATGACTATATTTTAGTAGTTGCGAAACAGACTGCGCAGGCTGAAAATTCAAAGATGTGGGTATCCTGATAACTGTAACTTCTAATACAAACTAGAGTAAACATACACACACACACACACACACACACACACACACACACACACCGCTGAAAAAAAGAGAGGCAAAGATTCACTTTTAGGTAAGTGCCATTGGACAATGATTTTCATTTTTGCTTAAAAATAAATTAATAATTAATAAAAAAGACTTAAAACCAAATGTTAAAAAAAGATTTTTAAAAAGTTCTGTACTTAAATATTTCTAAGCAGTTTACAACTGGCATCTAATGATTTGTCTTCATTTTCTGAGATGAAGAAAGGAGTTTATATATTAGCTACAACCAGACAGGAAAAAGTCAGATTTTCCACTGACCTTTTTCTAAACCCAAAGAACCAAGGAAAACAAATGAGCACAACTTAAAAAAAACCAAAACTGTACAGAAACAATACTGTTGTAGTTGTAATAACACCCAGTAAACGCAATAATAATAATAATCTTTTATGTGGATGTCCTGTGGGCTATGGGGACCAGTTAGAAGCGAGAAGCTGGATGTCAGTGGTTGGACTGGTGGACTACTTCAGTGAAGAGTAGACGACGTCTGGCTCTGGTTTAAAGTCTGAACACAAACACACACAGTTCAAACAACAGGAAACATGATTACAAGCCTTGTAGGTCAATCAAGACCTCCATGTACCCACCTCTCTGCATCACACACAGTCTCAGTTCAGACTTCCTCTAAAAAGCACACAAAACTCGGCATCTGTTTTTACTACACCTGCTATTTGGTAGTTTTAGCTCAAATGTAGCTTAAACCTCTTTCTCCCACGGCACTGCTATTCTCCAACTCATGTAGAACACCCCCCCCCCCCCCAAAAAAAAAAAAAAAAAAAAAAATCTGTCCAATGGACATTCATTTACATCCTTCAGTCAGGATGTTAAATATTAAAGACAGAGAGCAGCTGTACCTGAGCCTCCTCGGTCTCATGGGTGTTTGTCCATTACTGACGTCTTCTGTTCTCACTACTGAGTAGATCGCAAGAGAGTCTGTTACTGCAGAATAAAAACAAATTTTAAATACAGCATTACAAGACTGCTTTGAAATTCTTTTTTTCATTTTGTTTTAAATGATGTTTTTCCGGTTAGTTTTGATCATTCATAAAAATGGTTCTAATTCCTAAACAGTTGACGTAAAAATCCACTGAATCAACCAAAAGTCTGCCCTTTATTAATGTCTTCATTGTTTGATTTAAAATCTACTGATGTGGTGTAAAGTGGCAGAACTGCAAATTGTGGTCCTAACTATTTCTGTTTATGAATCTTTATGCAGAAATTAAGTGATAACATTTATAAATAGCACCAGATTATTTTCCTCCCCTGACTTCTTAACACAACTGCTGTGAAACAACTGACTGCAGAGTAATGGGGGACGTTTCTGAGACAATGAGGGCAGATGACCACAAAACTGGCATCCTCTTTAAATGCACACTGATGCGCTTCACCACAGAGTACAAGACACACACCTTCTAACTCGTTATCTGAAACAGAACACTCTGTGGTGAGACCTTTCACCAGCATCAGACTGCAGTTAACAAGAACCAACAACAGGAAAGTACTGCTGTGGTTTCACCTGCACAACTTTAAAGAAGCCATAAGGACTCGTATTTTAGATGGCATTTGGTCTTTATATATGTCACGGTGACAATAAATCCTCTCTGATAATCCTACTAACAACTTGTGTGTGTTCCAAAAGAAAAAGCAGAGAGCAGACATATGTGGGACTAAGCCACGTTTTGAGTATTTCTCGTTAGATCATTTGTGCAGGGGAATAAACAAAATCATGCAGGGCTCATAACCTGGATTACCGACTACGTGACAGGTCAACCACTATATGTTAACCAAAACGTATAACCATCTACACTATGGAGGGTGGGAAGCTCAAAGGCTTATAACTCATCTGTTGATATCATTACTGTTATTATTAAGATTGTGCCACTTTATGACTATTTCCACTGTTATTCTCATATATGGGATACTGTTAAAAAATGTGACAAATATCTTACCTGTCTTTCGTCTAACTGGGTGTTTTTGATCATGTGATATGTTGATGATATTGCATGTGGTGCGGGTGATGACATCAGCTTCTGCAGCTTTGTCTTCTTCAGCTGAAATAATCCAAAATGAAAAGCAAAAAAGATTATTCCAAATGGCCTGAAAGAACATCAACTCTAAGAAAACTTACTGGAAAAGTTTGAGTCTAACCTTTAGATTTACTGTGAACATTTTGTCTCTTCAGCAGAACCAGTAACACCAGTAGAACAACACAGACTGATCCAACACAAGACAACACAGAAAGAACAGGAGGACAAGTGGTGGAGGTGCAACCAGGAGGACGTGTGGATGTAGGTGGAGGTGTGGTGGTGTCTTCCCCTAAATAAAGCAAACACAGTCATTAAGTTGTCGTCACATTGTGAATGTTGAAAGCTGCAGAAACACAGACAGGTGAGTGTGTCACCTGTGACAGTGATCCAGCTGGATGGAGACTCTCCATGACCGCTGATGTCACACTTGTAGAGGCCTTCATCAGACCTGGAAACATGCTGGATGGTCATGTGACCTGTAGGCTGCTTCCTGATGAGGGAGCCATCTTTATAGAAAGCAGCTGGGAGGTTGGAGGGAGGGGTCTTTGTTTTACAGAGCAGAGTGACGTCATCTCCCTCCATCACAGGGAGGACAGGACTCTGCAGGATCACTGATCCACCTCAACACAGAGACAAACTACAGCATTTCATCCATTTACACACAGCTTCATCAACACTAACTCCACACACTCAGCTTACCAGTGACTGTCAGGTTAACCATGTTACTGATGGGACCCTCTCTGGACTCACACCAGTAAACTCCACTGTCTCGTTCAACGATGTAACTAATGTCACAGGAAGAGTTAAATGATGTTCCCCACCCATCTCCACACTGAGTCATCTGTCGTTTGCTTGTGTTTCTCCTCAGAGTCCATCCAGCAGAGCTGTCGTCCTCCTCACAGCTCAGAGACACAAAGTCTCCTTCAAAGAACTGAGAGCTGCTGGGACTCACAGTCAGACGAGCTGTGAGGGTTAAAATGAAAAGGTCTGAAAACTGAAAATGGTTACAATAGTGTAATTATTCCATAATTTCATCAGTTTTCTATGTGAGCTCCATTGTGAAACATGAACCCAATCAGGTCATATCAGTGAGCATTTCTCAGGTTTAAACTGTGACAGAAGAAGGTTACTGACCTTGGTTTGTTGTGCAGCTCAGCAGTGAGATCAGAACTAAAGAGAAATGACACTCAGGTTGATTTCAGGTGAACATAAAGAACAACTCAACACAAACAGCTGACAAACACACAAACTCATCTCTCTGATTAATCTGCTAATTTTCAGTTTGATGCCAGCAACATATTTCAATAAAGTTTGGACAACAAGCGACTGAAAAAGTAAATCCCACAAGGTCATGTGTTCACTGTGCAGCTGTGTTGATATAAGGAGTGAATGATTTGATCTTTTCACAGCCTGCTGTGTTTCCTCGACTCCTGAGCAAAGATAAAGAGTCAGTTCAGACCTGCAGTTGGTCCTCGTGGTGTTTTGAACTTGAATTCAGTCTGATTTGTTTTCATGTCTTCTCCTCCATCATCAGTTATCAGGAGAGCAGACAGTCAAAGTACAAGAATTCAAACAAACACAGAGATTCTACTTACAGAGCAGACACAGCACAGATGTTTCCTTCATCGTCCTTCTCACTCATTTGAGCTTTTTTTCATTTCTGTCACTGACACCAAGTAGAGCCCGCCCTCTTCCTCTGAGCACCAGCTTTTAAATCAGTACAAAGACAGAGGAGAGAACTGCTCCATGTCCATGTAGTTACGTACCCCTGAGAGAGGCAGATATGAGCTGAAACACAGGAATCAAACCAGGGACGCTGCTGTTATGGAGCTGAACTGGAACCATTCAGACACTGAGGCCCTCTGAACACATTTTAATTACAGCTGTGCAGAGACACACTGATGACTGACTGGAACACTATGATTCACATTTTACATGAACACCATCCTCACACGTGTTTATATGTGGCCACTAGAGGGAGATGTTGGACTTTATGCACTTACATGTTTACAAGCAGATCATCAATGATGCTTCAAAGGTTTGTTGTAACACTTGGTTGCTGAACATTTGCTATTTGTAATAAAACTGATCAAACTTTTCCAATCCAGAATTTTCAAGTAAAAAAAAATATAATAATGTGAATACTGTGTACATTTTGACCAAGATTCCCAATGCAAAACCTTATTAGTGCATAACATCGGCTGCTTGATCACTAAGCATTTTGAAAATTATTTCTAAAGGTTTAAAAAAAAATCAAAGTAAAATTATTGCTTTTTGCTTGACATCTGCTCAATGAACTGCATGAACCCCAGACTGAGTGATTTCACAGGTCATGGAACTGTCATGGTCCTGGGTCGTGCGACCCAGTGTTTTGTGTTTTAGCCTATTTTGATGTTTATTCTTTGTTTAGGGTCACTAAGGCAGTCCAGCCATTTGTACATATTACCCGTGTATTAAGTCTCCCTTGCCCTTCGTGTGTTTATGTCTGCGTGTCTTATATTGTCAAGTCCATGCTGTCGGTTATGTCATCTCCCCTGTACTACGTCTCCCCGGTTCATGTGTCTTGTCTAATCTCCATGTTTCCTGTTTTACTTTGAAAGTCTGTATTCACGGTCAGTGTATTCAGTTTCACTCCTTCTGTCCTGTCGTTAAGTTCATGTGTGTCAGCTGTGTTCCCATGTGTGGCCACTTCCCCTGATCATCCCTCATGTGTATTTAGTCTCTGTGTTTCATACAGTCTGTCTCGGGTCGTCTGTGTTACCACCTCCTGTGTTCTGTACCTCCAGCCATAGTCTTTCCTTAGTTTTGTCCAGTTTAGGTTTTCTGTTGAGTACTACACGTATGCTGCCCTCATTCTGTTTTTGTTCTTTTCATCTGCCATAATAAAAGGCTCGTTTTGTTGGAATCCACTCCTGCATCCTCGTTTGTGTTCGCACCTGGGTCCACCACACACCTTTCCGCACGGTCTGCCTCCGCAGAACTCTGCACAGAACTCGATCCGCTCGTCTCACCGCTGCAATGCAAGCCTGACGTCTTTGTTTAGTAATATCGGATACATGGGATCCCTCACGTTGCCTCCAGGATGGAAAACGATGAAAAGAGAGCCCGTTATCCAGCTTCTTGCCTTCACGATCGTGAGATCTCAACACAACACATACGAACCATGACATCACGCTCCAAAGCCCTATCCGGTTGTTCAGTCTGACGTCACTAGCCGTGTCTGGGTCTAAACTCCGCTGCAGGTCCATATATCAAACGATCACTATGGCATTACTGAGAGTTGAAAAACTTTTTAAAGTCTTTCATCTTTAATAAAATGATCAGCGTTCTGCTCTACCAGGTGTAACAATTGAGTTTAACATCCAGGCATCCATGAAAACGGAAAGTCAAAGTCAAAGTCAAAGTCAACTTTATTTGTCGATTCTGCCACATGTACAGGACATACAGAGAATAGAAATTGCGTTACTCTCAATCCCTAGATAAATAGCAAATGAACATTTAAATATATTTAAATATAAAAGTGATTAAAAATGCAAGTAAAATAATTAAAAAGTAAAAATTTAAATAAATACAATTTTACATATAACAATTTATGAATTTATGACATTTAAAAGTTAGCAGGGAGTTAGCTCGCTAGCTTCTATCTAAATACAATATAGCATGTCCTGACTGCGGGGTTTTGGAAACAAATTAAAACGTACAGCTCTGCTATCACTTCCAGCATAAATGAAGACAGAAAACTAAACAGCAGTGACATTTGTAGGGTTACTGAAGTTGGGCTAGCTGGTATATAATGATGTGCTACATGACCGCTAGCGACACAGCTATGTTAGCATAATATAAACAAGCTAACTTTTTTTCCACTCGATAAAAGTTAACGTGAGTGTTGTCGGTGGTCAGGAACAAATGTAAGCGCATGGCAGGATGCTGTAAAAGGACCAAACTTCAGCCAGGAGAACAACTGAGATAATCCATCCACAATACGAGGTTAGTCATTCATATACTGCTGCATGGGCTGGGCTGTAGTTCCATCCTAAGGTTTTAAAAACTGAGCTTAAATAAATGATTAGCGGTAATAAAAGCCGAGGGAGGTCAACAGGGATCACTGACTGTTTTAGGAGCTTTTTGAGATCAAATAGAAGAAAATACGTAACATTAAACATGTTAACAACACAAAAGCCATATTAAACGCAGACTACTTTAGACCCGGAAGTATGATTCGTCGCGTCATCACTGAACAACCGGATAGGGCTTTGGAGTTGACGTCACGCCGCAATGCATTATGGGAGCGCAGCGGCATTTTCGGGGTCTACGAATCAAACCAAACACACTGTGTTAGAATGACGACTACAAGAAAGATGCTTAAAAGCAGCTCAAAAGAGAATGAACTGTATAGAGACCGATTTCATTTAGAGGCGAAGCAGCGGTACTTGCAGAAAATAGCCTGCATTGGAAATGTGGACCCGTATGAAATACGGCTGTGGAGTAGAAACCCTGAAGACCAACCACTATTGATGTAGCCTGACATATTCTCGTACCTTGTCTGTGGAGTCAGCGCGTACAAGTCGTCATTCAAGCAAAGGTAAGTCAGCTCGAGTACTGCGAGTGAAATGCGTTTGATTTCCCTGCAAACATTCACATTAGTGCAGCATAAATTCATTCATGAGGGGAAATTACAGTGAGAACATGTGGAGGCTGTTAGGTGGATAACATAGTGAGTTCAGTGCATTGATGTGACACCGTCCTGAAGGATTGTTATTCTTTATGGTTAAAGAAATTGCACTAATTTATTCATATTTATTATAAATAATCCTAATTATACATCTTGCTTCCATGTTTGTATCTTGTGTCACTAAAAATACATTTTATTTTAATTTTATATATTGATCAATGACCTGCAGAATCTCCTTATCATATTAAGTGATTCATAATTGTCACTTTATGCTTTCTCCATCTCTAAAGTGATGACATCCTTGCATTACATCCTTTAGGTTCATTTTCTGCAGGCAGGTTTCTGACAGAGAACAGGCAGATACTGTCACGGTTCGAGGCAGCGGCCGTGTGAAGAGTGGAAGGAGGACTCAAACGCAGCACTATTTCAGACGTGAAGGGTGATTTATTGACAATACTGAACATAAAGTGGAGATGGCAAACAGAACTAAGGACGAACTAAACTGGGAGAAACTACACAAAGGAGTGGCAAACCTGAACATGAAGGGAGAACAGCAGGGAGAGCACGCAGGGAAATTCACCGGGTATGAACACAGACGACGCGACGAGGAGCAGAGGAAAACACACACTATAAGTACACAGAGAGACACTGGGAAATCACACACAGGTGGGAGACACAGCTGGACCTGGTTAACCTGACGAGACAGGGGAACACTGACACCAGGGACCAATAGAGGGAGCACAAACTCAGAACCCAGTACCTAAAATCCCAAAACACAAACCATCCCAAAACAGCCCATGAATAATAAAGAGAATAATAACAATAAAGAACACAAAACAAAGTCACTGAGTCATGGTCGCAGGACCATGACAGTACCCCCCCCCTCAAGGGCTGGCCCCTGACAGCCACAGAAACACACCACCAGACCCGCGCGGGTGGCAGGGGGCCCAGGACGGAGGGACCGGGCCATGACCAAAACGAAGGCCCCAGAGTCCCAAACAAACGTTCACAAAACTCACAGGGGAGCCGAGTCCGAAGCCCAGTTCAGGCGGCCGGCCACGAAGAAGGCCGTGGCGGCGCGTAAAGAGTTCGGGAGGCCGTCCACGAAGAAGGCCGTGACGGCGCGCAAAAAGTCCAGGAGGCCGGCCGTGCAGAAGGCAACGGCGGTCCGGGGGCCGGCCGTGCGGAAGGCAACGGCGGCCACTCAGGCGAAGAGGGTCCGGGGGCCGGCCGTGCGGAAGGCAACGGCGGCCGCTCAGGGAATGGCGGTCCGGGGGCCGGCCGTGCGGAAGGCAACGGCGGCCAGTCAGGCGACGGCGCCCGGCCAGTAGCCTAGCCAGCGGTCTAGAAAACGGCCGTTTAGCTCCAGACCCAAACGGGGCTGGGCCAGGCGAGGCTGAAGGCACGGAAGCCGGGGCCGCAGCGGGCGAAGATGCTGAAGACGCTGCTGCAGGCGATGATGCGGATGCTGAAGACGCTGCTGCAGGCGATGGTGCGGATGCAGACACGAAGGCTGGACCAGACGAAGATGCAGACACGAAGGCTGGACCAGACGAGGGTGAAGCAGACACGAAGGCTGGACCAGACGAGGGTGAAGCAGACACGAAGGCTGGACCAGACGAGGATGCAGACACGAAGGCTGGACCGGGCCAGGCGTGGATGAAGCTGGGCCAGGCGAGGATGAAGCTGGGCCAGGCAAGGATGAGTCCTCAGGCTGAGGCGTGGTAGTAGCAGGTGGTAGCGCTGCAGGTGGTGGTACTGCAGGAGGCAGCGCTGCAGCCACGGGTGGAGAAGCAGCCACAGGTGGAGAAGCAGCCACAGGAGGCCGGACGGGCTCCTCGGGCCCCCCAGCCGACGTGGCAGTCAGTGTGGCACGAGGCCGGACGGGCTCCTCGGGCCCCCCAGCCGACGTGGCAGTCAGTGTGGCATGAGGCCGGACGGGCTCCTCGGGCCCCCCAGCAGGCGAAGCCGGAGGCTGGACGGGCTCCTCGGGCCCCCCAGCGAAAACAGCCGCAGAACCAGCGGGCACCGGGGCCCCCAGCACACACAAAACAAAACTAGGAGGCACGTGGGCCTCTGGCACACATGAAACAAAACTAGGAGGCACGTGGGCCTCTGGCACACATGAAACAAAACTAGGAGGCACGTGGGCCTCTGGCACACATGAAACAAAACTAGGAGGCACGTGGGCCTCTGGCACACATGAAACAAAACCAGGAGGCACGTGGGCCTCTGGCGCGCGTACGGAGGGCTGCAGCTGCGCAGAGCACTGACCCTGCTCAGGCAGTGACAGCCCGGTGCAGTTCACAGCTGGCATCTTGGCCTCCAGGGGTCCAGAGTAAGCTGAGGGCAGTAACCCAGCCTCTGGGGAAGCCCCGGAGTGAGCAACAGTCTCTAATGTTGCCAGCTTTTGAGGAACAGGTCCGTTGTAAAACAGTTCATCTCCCTGCTTAGAAACAGCGGTGGAAAAACAGTGTGAAAATTGTGACTCAGCCATCAACTGAACTATGGGTTGAAGCGATGCTAGCGGTGGTGGTGACTGAGTGGCTAACTGGAGCGGCGGCGGAACAGGTAATTGTGTCCGTAGGGAGGCTAACGGTTGAGCTAAAGACCTGGAAGCTTGTGGCTGGACACAGAACTGAGCCGGAGAATGGTGATAAAGTCCTGGCTCGGAGGGAGCGGCAGAGACACAGTCTGTCAGTTTTCCAGAGGGTTTGTACACGCCCACTTGGGAAGGATCCGTTACCACGAAGGTAGGTAAGCGACCCGTACAGTCTCCCATCCCGCTCTGAATAGCCCCAGAAAACAAAGTCCCGGAATCTGGGGAAGCCAATGCATCCCGCTCACTCACCGCCTCGGGCTGCTCGAAAGTAAATGCAGACGGGGGGTGAAGTCCAAGGTCCAAAAGGAGAAACTCCCGCTCCCACGAACAGAGCGAGTCCAGAAGCCATGGGAGACCGGTCACCAGACGCTGTAGCCGCCTCTCTATAGCACGCTGGGACGTGCCGCCCGGGCTTTCCAGCCACAGGTCGATCAGCTCCTGTGTGGCATCGATGAGCGTCTCCCGTAGCTCCCTGGACGGATTAAGCGCTGCTGGGTCCATCTTGTGGTCGCGTCGTACTGTCACGGTTCGGGGCAGCGGCCGTGTGAAGAGTGGAAGGAGGACTCAAATGCAGCACTATTTCAGACGTGAAGGGTGATTTATTGACAATACTGAACATAAAGTGGAGATGGCAAACAGAACTAAGGACGAACTAAACTGGGAGAAACTACACAAAGGAGTGGCAAACCTGAACATGAAGGGAGAACAGCAGGGAGAGCACGCAGGGAAATTCACCGGGTATGAACACAGACGACGCGACGAGGAGCAGAGGAAAACACACACTATAAGTACACAGAGAGACACTGGGAAATCACACACAGGTGGGAGACACAGCTGGACCTGGTTAACCTGACGAGACAGGGGAACACTGACACCAGGGACCAATAGAGGGAGCACAAACTCAGAACCCAGTACCTAAAATCCCAAAACACAAACCATCCCAAAACAGCCCATGAATAATAAAGAGAATAATAACAATAAAGAACACAAACACAAAGTCACTGAGTCATGGTCGCAGGACCATGACAGATTTAGAATATAACATGCAGCGTTCTATAGATGGAAAAAGAAATGAAAAATTACATGTATGTGCTAACTTTCTAAACACTTTGTTACATTTATGATAAAGTAGATTAAACACATTTGTGTCGGCCTTGGCTCATTAGTTCTTGTCTTTAAATGAACTTTGTCTGTGTGTGTTTCAAGTCCTGCACTCTCAAAGACTGAATGAACCAGCATTGCAGCCATGGGTCACTGTGAGCATCACAGGGAAGGTTGAAGTCGCCCACTGCACCTGTATGGCCGGAGTCGCAGAGACCTGCAGCCATGTCACTGCTCTTCTGTTTAATGTAGAAGCAACAGTGTTGATCTGTGGCACAAGGACTGTTACAGATGAACCTGCATACTGGGTTTTGCTGGGTAATATGACCAAGATACAGCCAGAGGTTGGCCATAAGATAGACTTCTCTTCAGCTGCTCAATCAAAACATAAACAGACCATCTGTAGTGACAGGTAAAAGGAGCCGTCCTCAAAACAGAAAAATCCCACCTGCTACTGTGGAGGAGTTGTCACTGCTATTGGAATCTTTGCTGGAGCACAGTAAAGCTGTGGGTTGTGGGAATGACCCATAATGTTTTATCTAGGGGTCTAGATTTATGCCTGTAGTGCACTGCCATGTAAATAATTTGCATTTACTGAATATATACTGACTGAGTACCACTGTTCAAAAGTTGAATAAAGAAACAAACTAATTTTTGCCTCTTTTTTTTATTTTATTGAAACCACCTTATAGAGCATCACATCAGTTACAATGTAGAATCCATGTCATTTATAGTTTACAAATGACAAAATGTTTACACAAAATCATGAGTGTTTACATGACATCACCCACTACTAACATTATTTACTGTATCTTTTGAAAAAATACAGCAATTTTAACAGGACAATACTTAAGAATATTTAACAGGAGCAGGTTTCATTTTTCCCTGGTTTTATTATCACACTGTTCACCAAAACGCAGCAAACCTTCACCATCTTATCCAGTAGGGTCACCTCTTCACCCTCACATGGAAGAAGTAATCTGATTGGCATGGTGGTATGTTTGCAGCAGGTCCCTTGTGTAGCACTGGAACCCAGTCATCATGTTTCATCCATTTCATAGGCTGGTTTGCTGCAATAATGCCAAATAATTAGCATCTCTATAGATAGAAGGTAGTTCTGCAAAATCACTCAGTAGGATGTTTGTTCTAATTTGTTATGACCTCAGAGCGCATAGAAAATAAAACTAATAGGCTATAAAGAGTGATATGAACATATTTAGAACTTACCGGAATGAAAATGTCTGGAGCACCAACAGATATCTGGAGATGGAAGAGAACTACACGTCAGCTCGTCTCACAGCTGCTATCCAGGCTGGACGCCTTCGTTTGGTAACATCAATACACGAGCTGCCTCATGTTGCTTCCAGGTTGGGAAAGAATGAAAAGATAAACCCTTTTCAAGCTTATTCTCTTGCCGGTCGTGCGATCGAACATTGCAGCCGACCACACAGCAAATACGAACCATGGCTGTTGTGTGTGACTTCGCTCCCTTTTCACTTGCGCTAGACCCCCAAAATGTCGGATCGGGCCAAAATCCTTTCCACGCCCACCCCCCGTGACATCACGCTCCAAAGCCCTATTGTTGCTGGCGACTTCAACCACACCAATTTAAAGACAGTCCTCCCCAGATTCCACCAACATGTCTCCTGCCACACCAGAGGAGACAAGACTTTAGACCATGTGTATTCCAACCTGGCTGGAGCCTACAAAGCCACACCCCTCCCCCACATTGGACCAGTACGCCTCATCTGTACTGGATGACATCTCCGAAACCAAAGACAGTGTAACCACCCAGAAACGGATCACCATGTACCCCAACCAGAAGCCTTGGATGAACTGGGATGTTTGCCTCCTCCTGAAGGCCCGCAACACCGCCTTTAGGTCAGGAGACGCACACGCCTACAGTACAGCCAGGGCTAATCTAAAGAAGGGCATCAAAAAAGCCAAACTCCATTACAAAAAGAAGGTAGAAGAACACTTCTCCAACTCCAACCCCTGACGCATGTGGCAAGGACTCCAGACCATTACAGACTACAGGACCACCAAACCCTCCCCCGCATCCTCTGATGTCTCCTTCCTCAACGAGCTCAACAACTTTTATGCTCGTTTTGAGCGAGGGAACCCCACAACCACAACCAAAGCAGACGTGACGCCAGACCACCAACCTCTGACTCTCTCCCCCACCGATGTAGGAGCGGTGCTGAGCAGGATCAATGTCCACAAGGCTGCAGGTCCTGATGGCATCCCCGGGCGTGTTCTCAGATCGTGTTCTGGGGAGCTTGCAGGAGTGCTCACAGACATATTCAATCTGTCCTTGGCCCACGCTGTGGTACCGGCCTGCTTCAAATCCACCTCCATCGTCCCGATACCCAAAAACTCCAACCCATCTTGTCTCAATGATTACCGCCCAGTAGCACTCACCTCCATCATCACTAAGTGCTTAGAGCGACTGGTCCTAGCACACTTCAAATCCTGTCTCCCCCCCACGCTGGACCCCCACCAATTCGCATACCGCCAGAACAGGAGCACAGAGGATGCAGTCTCCATCGCACTGCACTCTGTCCTCTCACACCTGGACAACAACAACACCTACGCCAGAATGCTGTTTATAGACTTCAGTTCAGCATTCAATACAATCCACCCCTCACAACTCATCAGGAAACTGACAGACCTGGGCATCAGTTCCCTCATCTGCAAATGGTTACTGGACTTCCTGACCAACCGCCCCCAACATGTCCGGCTGGATAACCACTGCTCATCTACCATCACAATGAACACCGGTGTACCACAAGGCTGTGTGATGAGCCCTTTCCTCTACTCCCTCTTCACCCACGACTGCAGACCTGCTGATGGTTCCAACACCATCATTAAGTTTGCAGATGACACCACGGTGATTGCGGAGGTGCAGATGACACCTCCGCCTACAGGGAGGAGGTGGATCGTCTGGCTGAGTGGTGCGACACAAACAACCTGCTGCTTAACACCGAGAAGACCAAGGAGCTCATCGTGGACTACAGGAGGAATGCTGACCCACATCCACCCATCCACATTAATGCAGTTTGTTGAATTGTGTACTGAAAGAAACTGAAGCACACTAATTCTGTGTCACTCAAACTTTGCATGAACATCCTCTAGGACTGTTAAACAGTTGAATAGAAATTAGCAGATTGAACTGGTTAGTTTGTAGTAGTGTGGTGAGCTTTACAGTGATGCACTATGCTGGTTGCATTTGCAATGTTAATAGATCACATCAGGTGAAGCAACCATCATATTTAGATTCGGTCAGTGAATTCGACCTTTAAATTTATAGTTCCAAAAGTTAGAAATCAGCCACACAGCTCATGAAACAGCTGCTTATATCTTACTGGTCAAATCCTCCTCAAAAGACCAGTGAAGATCAGCTACATCATCACAGCCTGCACAAACTGAGATCTGCACAAAAAAACATGTTATTATCTGACTGACAGGTTAGGCCTAATTTATATTCACGTCTCTTTTGTTCTTTGTATTTATAAACTCTTTTATTCACAGATACTGAGATGCAACAGAATAAATACAGATTGCGAAGGTTTAAATGCATAAATGACAGCATGCAAGTATCCGCAACTGAAAATAGTTGTGGATGATTACTACACCTTTCTAATGTGACGTTGTTGTCCCTGGCTCTCCTTCTCTCTCTCTCCCTCCCACTCTGTTCCTGTGCTACTGCAAGTGTAACTACCGCCCCTCCCACCTCTTCCCAGTGCAAAGCACAAGGCTGGCATGCGGAGTGAAGCGGGGAAAAAGAGCGAAAGAGAGGGTGAGAGAAAGAAAAAAAACACACAGCTCCGGCTCGCGTCGTTCACTTCAAAGATACGGCTCTAGGGGACCAACACATCACTACTGTTTGAAGTTGCGGTTGAAAATTAAATCTGGTCGCACAGTTATGCCTTAAATTTGAGCACTAAACTCAGGTTGTGTTATTCCCCGAAAATACGGACTCAGCCTTTTATAACTAATATCTTTAGAAGATCAAAGGACTGAAATGTCTGCTGTAACGGATAAACTCTGCCTGACTTTGCTGTTTGTCGGATTCTTCGTGTTTGTCTCTGCAGGTGAGGTTTGACTGTTTGTCTGTGTGTGATATATACGGGTCAGAGTTATAGTATGAAGGAAGCTGAGCACAGCCAGGATGTGTTTGTGTTACTTAGCTCAGCTGGCAGTGACGTGGAGGCAGTTATCCAGTCCCTGCTAAACAGGGCTTTTTGTTCCAAGCTCTGTGCGCCCGCCCGCTGTTTTTTTCTAATTTAACTCATTAGAGCTTTGAAACTGTATATTGGATCCATTCAAAGATTGAAGTTTAATGTCCCACATTAACAACGTTGAAGATGACCATCTCCTGATCAGAGGCAGAGAATCTGCATTTTATTTAAAATATACTGTAAATAAAATATGTCCTTAATAGATTTTGATGATGTCTGTGGAAAAAAGTCATATGATTCATGAAATGGCACTTTTAGATTAAAAAGATAGTGTCAACATGTAAACACGTACTGGCTTAGTTGTACCAGCTATGTGTAGTTATTGACTTCCACTCTCAGAGTAAGTGAATTCAGACAATGGAAAGATGCTTTGATTATGCTTCTCCAGCTATAGAAACGGTAGCATGCAGAGACCCACAGTTTTAAGTGCAACAATTACGAGACAGTTAACATCAGCATCTGCCAAGCAAAAATATTTCTAATCTGTCCTTTAAAAATGAGTGCTTAACTTTTTAGAAATGTGCTCTGGTGTCTCGCCAATGATGAAATCAAATATTCCTACCTACTTAATGCCATTAAAATCCCAAAAATCTGGAAATTGTTGATGAGACTTTATTTGTATAGCGCTTTACTTGGTCCTAAGGACCCCAAAGTGCTTCACATTATACACAATCATCCACCCATTCACACACACACATTGGTGATGGCAAGCTACATTGTAGCCACAGCCACCCTGGGACGCACTGACAGAGGCGAGGCTGCCGGACACTGGCGCCACCGGGCCCTCTGACCACCAGTGTCTTGCCCAAGGACACAACGACTGAGACTGTCGGAGCCGGGGCTCGAACCGGCAACCTTCCGATTACAAGACGAACTCTTGAGCCACGATCGCCACCTGTAGAAAGCTGTAGAAAGCAGCTGGTCTGAGTGATGTGATCAGAGTGCAGTAGATAATGTCTGACAGCACTTTGAAGAGGAAATGGATTCTGTTCTGTTCTTCACTCATCACCTACCTGACACCTCACACCTGTTTCTCACCTGCAGGTCAGACAGGAGGATTCAGAGACCGTGGACTTATTGTCAATTTGTACTGCACTTGTTGCTGCTGCTCTCATTGGTTGTTTGATCTACTACAATCGTACATAACAGAGTCCCCAACCCAAATAATCAGACTAACCACTCTAATCAGTAATTTTCAGTTAAATGTGCTACCAATACACTTGGTCATAATCAGTACCAGTAACTGAAAACAGCATGGCACTATCAGCCATTTGGATAATGAGGAATTATGCATTTTGGGTTTAGAAAAAGAAGATTAATCTGTGAATAATGATCAGGAGCCAGCACACGCTTCAAAGTGCTGCACCGAGGCCTCCAAGCACAGTGGTGCTGTGCTTTAACTGATTGTTACAGACTGGAATGCACTTTGACACCATTGATACATTAGTGAGAGTAATAAGAGAATCAACTCTGTCTGCACTATGCTTTTACAGGAGCCACCATAGTAACCAGCCACTCTAAGGAAATGGGTGAGCTCACGTCTGATGTGAAGCACAGGTAAATCTAGAATGGCCTGAATTTCAGCAGTGACTGACTCACCTGACTTTGTCACACTTCATTTGCTAAGTCACGGCAGCTCTCAATCACATTGAGCCAGATTTGAGGTGAGGACTGGCTCCTACAACCTGTCAAAAATAATTTGGGGTAAGCTCAGAACAGTTTTAATCACCAGCAAAGACAATGAATGAAGTTAATGATCCAGATCATCCAACAGACAGTTTTGTTTAAAGGGGGGAAACATTGTTTGATATCAGGTCATGAATTTACTGTACAATAAGTACAGTATTGGGATCAATGTGTGTTTTTGATATTTTTAGCTGCTAGCTTAGCGATTGATGTCGGTTTAATTTTTTACATTTCTACCATAATGTATGTGGGACATCCAGGATTCATGTTGCAAACAGACATAAAAAACCAAAAAAAATATTCAATTTCTGAATTAAACCCTTTCAAGCAAAACATATCCCACTGATATGAGCAGTAAATATATTTATTGGTTGTTTATTCTGATTACACATGGATGCAGTGTCATGTTTGTTACAGCAGCAAAATGAGTCTTTGTTTTATCTCCCGGTTCAGAAGCTGTTTGTAAGATCAAACGTGTTCTCTAAGGTTTGAACCACAAAAACTGATCTGCAGTTACAGTATAGATAAAATAAACACTGTAAACACAGAGTGTAGATGAAACTCTGCGTTATAGACAGTCATTCATCTGCCTGATGGTGTTCAGGAACTATTGATCAGCTAAAAATGAATGATGTGACAGTATTGACAGTATGAAATAGAGCAGAGGAATAACTAAGATTAAAATTAGAATAGAATTCAACTTTATTGTCATTGCACATGCACAGGTACAGGGCAACGAAATGCAGTTTGCATCCATCCAGAAGTGCTTTAGTGATATAGATATATTGCAATAAATATTAGCAATAATATAGATATGTAAATATATTACAGAAATGGGTCTATTATGGTATGTTATAATGTACATGGTATGAAGTATGTTGTGAATATTCTATAACTATAGGTATGTACAGGCTGTAGTGAGTACAAGCTATGTACAGGCTATGAACAGGATATAAATATGAAAAACTATACAGAATATGAAATAACTTTACAGAAATCCGAGATATACAGTTATACAGAAATGGGAACTGTGCAAGTTGTAAACAGTTGTAGGATAAAAAATTATCGTATGTACAGAATGATTATTTACACAGAGCTATACAGTAGTGCAGTTAAGATAAGTGAGATATGCGGATAATTCCTACAGAGGCTATATAAAGTGCTGGTGGTTGTGAGTGGTGGTTCAGTCCATGTTATTATTGTGTGTTTGAGGGTACAGTTGTCCATTGTGGGTGTGTGTATGTTCAGTTCATGAGTTTAACGTGGGTCAGATGTCAGGAGGCAGAGTTCAGGAGTCTGACAGCTGTGGGGAAGAAGCTGTTCCGGTACCTGGTGGTCTTAGTCCGGAGGCTCCTGTAGCGCCTCCCAGAGGGCAGGAGGGTGAAGAGTCCATGTGATGGGTGACTGGGGTCTTTGATGATTTTCCCAGCCCTTTTCAGACACTGCTTCCTGTAGATGTCTTTTATGGCAGGAAGTGGTACTCCGGCGATGCGCTGGGCAGTTTTCACGACCCTCTGCAACGCCTACCGGTCCGAGGCAGAGCAGTTCCCGTACCAGACTGTTATACAGTTGGTCAGGATGCTCTCGATGGTGCAACGATAGAAGTTCACCAGGATGTCTGAGGACAGGTGGTTCTTCCTCAGAGTCCTCAAGAAGAAGAGGCGCTGGTGAGCCTTCTTGACCAGCTTGGAGCAGTTGGTCGTCCAGGTGAGATCCTCGGAGATGTGGACTCCCAGGAACTTGAAGCTGCTCACACACTCCACAGCCGTCCCCTTAACATCTGCTTTAAACACTAAATTAAAATGCAATGTTTGTGAAATGGGCAGAACCAGTTTTGGTGTTTGCTGTCATTTGTTGTGCTTGTTGAAAAGTTACATTTGAAATCACATCCTACTGAAAAACAAACAAAGAAACAAACAAAACTTTGCATGAATCACACAAAAGTGTTCAGAGTAGTAATGAAAGAGACTGTACATCCTGAGACTAAAAAAGTGTTTGGGTTTTCTCATCAGGCTGCATACAATTTCTGTTCTTAAAAGACAATGACAATAAAGAATCTGATTCTTAAGTTTGATTAATTGATTCCATGAATAGATAAAAGTAAGACATCACTGCCACCATGAGGTGAGACTGAAACATGACACTGGATAAATCTAGTAGGCTGTAATAGTAATGGTGTGGCTCGAGTAATCGCTAAGCTTCTATTTAAAACACAAACAAACCAAAAACTGTTTTTACATAGAAATGATTAATTCTAGAATCAGTGGAAAGCTGGGAAAATGACATAGTGTGTATTAACGCCACACAGTGATGTGTGAATTAAATAATTAAAAATTATGAACTAGGAAGTATTGCTGATATTTGACCATTTGTGACCTTATCATAACCAGTTACTCCAACTCAGACACTCCTTTTGTTAAAATGCTGAGCAGCTTCTGAAACGTGCTGTGGCTTGTCGGATGGATTTACAAGCACCGTGTGCTTCAAACCAGCTGCTCTTTGTCACATGCTGTTTTGTTTTCTGTCACACTCAGCTGACACGGTTGGTTACAGTGAATAAACCGGTTGGTTGTTGTTCAGAATTTCACTCGAACGTTAAAAACTGTTAAACTGTGACCTGGTTAAAAGAATTCTGTGTGGTGTGGGCGACAAAATATTGATAACCCCGATGTTTAGAAAAGCCTTAAAAGGTGGATGGTTTAATAAATAACCACTACAGACAGAAAAGCCAACCATCAATATTGCCTCCATAGGGTAACATAAATAAATAAATAGCACACTCAAAATGCGCATTTTTTCATTAAATGGTTGTGTTTTATTTAAAGATGTATTTATTTATTTAATTTGCCTGTCCTGTCCGTTTGTGTGGCAATAAGAATTATTTTCTGAAGGCCAAGAAAAATGCACAACAGATTTGCTTTCCCAAGTGGAGCATTATGGCTTTTGCTATACTGGTCCACTTGATTGTCATTGTTTATTAGATTTTAATTTGAATTTGTTGTTGTTATTATTTTAAGTTATTACAATCAGAACAGAAAAGACCAGGGGATGGGGGAAAAGAATAAGGAAAGAGAAGTTGGGAAGAAGAACAAATTTTCAAATTCCAAGACAAGTTAATGGTTTCAAAAATCAAATATTTATTTCTGACATTTAAAATGGCAATTCCACTCCTCATTTAAAAAATCCTGCTGCAAGGAAAATTAGCCACACCGTAAGATGTAAGGAGCTCTCTGATTGGTTGGACAGACACAGGCTAGCTGCCTGGATTTTTCTATGCTACCATTTGTGTTCATAGCCTGCTAAGAAGCATGTCTGCTTGTACAAAGGCCATTCAGCCTCAGGATATGTGAAGAATGAAGGGACCCTGCAGTGAAATGGAGAGCTCAACCTCTGAGTGCCTGTTTACTCAGTCTGACCACCTGTTGAAGGTAACGTGCTAACATGGCTAACGCTAGCATCACCGCACGTAGCCCCATTATTTTAAGGTCATCTTAGCTTATGAAAATTGTACGTCACAGCTGTACGAGCTAGCGACGTGTTTTGTAAGCTGCTGTGCTCTTCACAAATAAAGCTGGAAGCAGCTCAGAATATTAGAACCAGGACCGAGTCCTGTTACATTTATAGTGTTAGAGCAACAGCTGCAACCTACACCCTTTAAACTAGCGATTAAAATGCTGACAGTAAACTCGTCAGTCCAGATGTTACCACATTACTTTGTGATACTTAAGAGTTAAAACAACTGAGACAGGCTGATTAAAATAACAGCTGTCGGTTCTCTCATTCCTTATATCAAGCCTCATGAGTTGTTGACTGTCTCAGTGACCTCACACCCAGTGATAGGCGAGATATCCCCCTCGTCCCCAGACTCTGCTTCCTAAATGCCAGTGGGATTAAGTAGATCCTTAAATATGTCTGTGAAGGTTCTCAGTCATCCAGGTCATCGTAGTCAAAGGAGCTTGCAAAGAAAAGCGTCTGGACTTCTTTAAGTTACTTGAAGACGTTTCACCTCTCATCCGAGAAGCTTCTTCAGTTCTAAGGTCAAATGGTGGAGAGTCCCAGATATAAACCTAGTGGTAGTGACCCCCCACAGAGGGACAAAAGGACCCCCTGATGATCCTCTAATCGCCTGAGCCAAGGTGGGAAACTGGGTGTGGGTCCCAATCAGCCAGAGTTTCGGGTGAGTTCATTGTGAAACCTGGCCCCACCTTATCATGCAAATTCCTGAGGTCAGATGGCCCAGGATGTGAGTGGGCGTTAAGGCGTCTGGGGAGGGAACTCAAAACTGGATTATAGATGGCAGAGAGTTGGTGTCGTAAACCCCCGCCTCTGTTCAAAGATGGTCGCTCACAGTGGACATAGATGGCTTCTTTCACTCCTCTTTCAAACCATCTGTCCTCTCTGTCCAAAATGTGAACATTGGCATCCTCGAAAGAGTGACCTTTATCCTTAAGATGCAGATGGACTGCTGAGTCTTGTCCTGTGTTGTGCCATGCGCTTGTGAAGTGGCTGTTTGGTCTCTCCAATGTAGAGGTCTGGGCATTCCTCGCTGCACTGTACAGCATACACCACATTGTTAAGTCTGTGTTTTGGCGTTTTGTCTTTCGGGTGAACCAGTTTTTGTCTGAGTGTGTTGCTGCAGGTCTGGCAGGATTACAAGATCAATCATTGTCCTGTGACATAGGGTGTCCTGGTGCCATGTGCACTTATAGACACCCTTATTTTCAAACATGGTGTTTGTTATGGACAAACTGTAAAGTTGCACAGAAGTCCAGTAAAAAAAAACTCTAGGGATCCCATAGGCTGTGTTGTAAGGGCGGCTTTTGCACCCAGGTAGGGTCACCGATGGCAAATTGGTCATTGGTCTTGGCAATTCAAAAGGCCCCCATGAGTAGATGAGTAAAGTACACATGCAAGATCCAAATATTTAATCCACCGAAGAGCTGTTCTCAGATCTCTTTGCATACTAACTTTATCTTTGAAATATCCAGTTTTGAGATTATGTATATTAAAGCCCCAAAACTAGATATTTGACAGATGTTATCTGTATACTAAATGTTTGAGATCCTAAAATATGCACACACCAGATACTTAACATACAGATCATTACTGCAGTAGTGAAAATTTCTGTCATATTGTACAATATCTAGAAAAATACCCTAATTTAGATTTGCATCTTGTGAACATGATTAGCAAAATCTTTTGTTAGTCATCTGAAATACCCAGATGGAATTATCACTAAGTCCCAGAAGACTTTAAATATGAATTGTGGCCATTTTGTTCTTCACAGAGATGTTTAACATATGGAGCTCTAATCAGCTTCAGGTGGTGTGATCCAGTCTGCCTGAGATGCTCATAAGTTTGTAGTTAATCAGACACTGAAACACTTCAACTCTCTATTTTCATCATAATCAATAAATGAAATAATAAAAAAAATAGCAATAAATGGGTTTCTGCATGTTTGCTGTAAAAAGTCAAGAGTTATTCAATGAAAAATGGAACATTTTTTGCCACACCATCTGCTGCCAACTGGTTTCTCATTGAGTGCGGAAATGAAAAAAGATCAAATTCTTTAGTTTCAAACACACACACATGCACACATCCTGTAGTGATGCTTTTCTGTGCATCCTACAGCCACTGAAAAATGCTCCTGCTGTTTTTAGTCTGCACTTGTGGTTTAATTTTCATCGTTTTCTGCACTATCGGTTAACCACATGCAGACTGTAACAAATCAAATTTTCCATGTGTGACCTTTATGCAACCCACAGAACCACGTGTGAAACGCAAGTAAAATCAAAAGTTTATTGATCCATTCTAAAATACAACAAACATAAATAAAATATAAATAACACAAAAGTTACTAAGGACATAAATCATATGAGCCTATCGGGGCGATCGTGGCTCAAGAGTTGGGAGTTCATCTTGTAATCGGAAGGTTGCCGGTTCGAGCCCTGGCTTGGACAGTCTCGGTCGTTGTGTCCTTGGGCAAGACACTTCACCCGTTGCCTACTGGTGGTGGTCAGAGGGCCCGGTGGCGCCAGTGTCCGGCAGCCTCGCCTCTGTCAGTGCGCCCCAGGGTGGCTGTGGCTACAATGTAGCTGCCATCACCAATGTGTGTGTGAATGGGTGGATGACTGGATATGTAAAGCACTTTGGGGTCCTTAGGGACTAGTAAGGCGCTATATAAATACAGGCCATTTACCATTTACCATATTTAAATAATTGTCACGTATATTACAGAAAAAAACCTCTTTTAAAATCCCTGTTAAAAAGGGTGTGACTTTTGGGTCTTATTCAGTCATAAAAAGACATAAAACATACATCTGTATCAACGAGTGAATGTCGTCTCCTCTGAGGTGGAGAGCTGACAATATAGAGACCAGAAGCTGGATGTCAGTGGTTGGATTGGTGGACTGAAGAGTCGATCACATCTCATTCTGGTTTAAGGTGTGAACACAAAAACACACAGTTCAAAAAACAGGAAACATGAATACAAGCTCTGTGGTTTAATCAAAACTTTCATCTTCAACTCCCCTGCATCACACAGTCCCAGTTCAGACAAGTGAAAACTGACTGCACTGGGAACCAACCTGCATTTGCAAAAAAACCAAAAAAAACTCCAGTAGATGTTTTCTGGCTGTTTCGTTGTACAGTGTATAATTTAGCTTGTCTCTTTCACATCTCGTTCACTAACAGCAGGTTCATGCGGAAGTACAAGGGTGTACACGATTCCCATGATATACTACAAGGACGTGTACTAAGGGAACTGAAACACATTTTTCTTTTTTGTTGATTCTCAAAATTTTGGTCCAGTTTTTCCACATTTTGATTGTAAACTTGGTGAAGTCTAATAATGGTTTCCACTGAGGAGGACAGACATAGATACTCCTTTTTATTTTATTTTTACTTATAGCTAAAAAAATAAGACACTTGTTATGTTATACTGGGCTTTGTGCAACTGAGTTAATCCTCAGCCTGATACTAAACGATTTAGCATAACTCTTTCAAGGTTTCTGGCTACCCTTCAAAAACAAACGGTCTGAACAGCAGCTGGATGGGCAGTTTTGCCTGAGATCCCACATTAGGCATATCTCAATTTAATGATGTCACACAGATCAAAGGGTAGAAAAAACAGTGTAAAATTCAGTCCAGCTTTTGTCTCATACTGTATTACTTGGCAAATCAACTTAACTAATTATTTCAAACTTTGTTCGTGTTTAATATCCATCCACCGCGGCAACAAGAGACGTTTAGGGACTAAATCTAAATGGAAACCTGAGAGATTTTAGTTCTGTTTCTGTTATGAAGGATATTCTTTAAGACAAAATTTAGAATATTTTTCTCTTTGTTCAACGTTAAAATAAAGAGCAGCT
Organism: Aulonocara sp. 'chitande type north' Nkhata Bay; assembly: GCF_057382095.1. NCBI lineage: Eukaryota > Metazoa > Chordata > Actinopteri > Cichliformes > Cichlidae > Aulonocara > Aulonocara sp. 'chitande type north' Nkhata Bay. The sequence continues at coordinate 16,091,724 of NC_141346.1, forward strand.
TTACCTGTGGTCTTCTTTGGTCTGACACCTATTTGTCCATATTTGCCATCTTTAGTTCTCACTGTTGAGTAGACCACAGCTGGGTCACTTTCTCGAGGCACAACTGCAAGAGTATTTAAAAAAAAATTATTCCACTCCATGTGGAAGCAGATTTTTAAGTGACACATTTTCGAAACTGGGGCATCCTTTCAGAGGGTTTTTCCCACCACTTCTCAATACCTTTGCTTTAAAACAACAATCAACCAGAAAGAACTGGTAGGTATCTCTGCGTAAAGGAAGATGGATATCTTTGATGCTATCTTCTTTTGATGTAAGCTGGTGCACTGCACCACAGAGCACAAAGCAAAGGTTTTCTCATGAACACTACTGTCAGCCAACCCATGACAGACTGCGGTGAAATGTCTCAGTCAGAATGCAGTTAACTGGAGTCAGCAACAGGAAGCTGCTGCTGTGGTTTTACATGAGTAACTTTAATGAGGTCAAAAATGTAGACATTTTATATAATTCAGTCTGTCACTTTTTACGTGTTAAACTAATAGATAAATAGTTAGATAGGCATCTGACTAACGGGCACCTCCTATGTAAGTTGGAGGAATGTGTCCAAGAACCTGCTTACCTAGAAAAAAGGAGGGGAGTGTATGTTTGCGTACACCTCTGCTTTTCTACAACTATAATAAAATGGATGGAAGGATGGATACAAATACTTTTTGTGCATCAAGCAGGTAAAACATCTAGTGTTTGCAGCTGTTCACTGGAACTCTCAATATAAGGTCAAGAGAGATGTTGATGAAGAAATGAACCATCATCAGGATGAACAGCAAACCAAAGTTTTTAGAGTGGCCAGTCTGGTACATTACTAAAAACAAGGAAATCCCTGGCCTTCTCAGCAATATCTAAAAGCCCCGAAAGACCACAGAAGACAACTAAATTATTCATTTGTAATATAATGTGAGAATATCCTCGCCTGACCATAAAACCTGGTCACTGTAGAATTACTTTAAAATTTGAGGTAGCTCTGTAAATTCTTTACCTTTGTTACACTGACAACAAGCCATATGTTTCCTGCTTCAGCAGCCGGAACAGGAAACATATTCAACAATGCATCACAGCAAACACAGTGATGTTTTCGGCTACAGCCACCATCACCCCGAGTTACTGAAAACAAGCAAAAATTTACCTCCGCTTTGTTTGATTGGTTGTTGCCGACGATGTGATATTTTCATTTCACTGTATGTGATATCGTCTGCGATGTCAGTCGTGCCTTTATCTGTTGACATAGTCAATATTTAACATTAAAATTATTTACTCTAAAAAGTCTATGGTGATCTGCAGTCAGCGACAGGAAACGGCTGCTGTGGTTTAACATGCAGAACTTAAAAAACACAAAAAATCAGATTGTTGAGTGAGTGTAAGATATTAGTTAAGCCTAAAAGTAGCTCAAATAAATCTGCAGACAGACCATGTTTTAAACTATTTAAACACATCAGGGTGTCTTAAATGGCAAACATTTTACTTCATGGTCATGAAGTAAAATGTGCCAAATAACTGAACAACCACCTGAAAAACCCTGAAAATATTACCTCTGTTTTCTTTGGAGGTTTGTGTTGGTCGTTGGGATAATGTGATTTCACTGTATATGACATCGTCTGTGTTGTCATCTTCTTCAGTTTCGCTTTGATCTGCTGAAGTTATTTAAATTCATTTTTTTTATGACTGTTGTTATGGCAACTTTTATTAGATGCAATAAGACAACATCTACATGAAAAAAATATGAATATAATAACAAGCAAGGATATTGGCAAAACTAAATTCAGGTGTCTGAGTCTCACTTTCAGGTTTTCGATGAAGAAGTCGTTCTACCAACAAAATCAGTAGCACTAACAGGACCAGTAGAACCACCACACAGACCGATACAACAATTGACAAGCTCAATGGAGGGTTAGAGGTGGATGTAGGTGGAGGTGTGGATGTAGGTGGAGGTGTGGTGGTGTGCTCCCCTAAAATAAAGCAAACACAGTCATTAAGTTGTCGTCACATTGTGAATGTTGAAAGCTGCAGAAACACAGACAGGTGAGTGTGTCACCTGTGACAGTGATCCAGCTGGATGGAGACTCTCCATGACCGCTGATGTCACACTTGTAGAGGCCTTCATCAGACCTGGAAACATGCTGGATGGTCATATTATTTGAAGTCCTATTGCTTATGAGGGAGCCATCTTTATAGAAAGCAGCTGGGAGGTTGGAGGGAGTGGTCTTTGTTTTACAGAGCAGAGTGACGTCATCTCCCTCCATCACAGGGAGGACAGGACTCTGCAGGATCACTGATCCACCTCAACACAGAGACAAACTACAGCATTTCATCCATTTACACACAGCTTCATCAACACTAACTCCACACACTCAGCTTACCAGTGACTGTCAGGTTAACCATGTTACTGATGGGACCCTCTCTGGACTCAGACCAGTAAACTCCACTGTCTCGTTCAACGATGTAACTGATGTCACATGAAGAGTTAAATGATGTTCCCCACCCATCTCCACACTGAGTGATGTTTCCTTTGCTTGTGTTTCTCCTCAGAGTCCATCCAGCAGAGCTGTCGTCCTCCTCACAGCTCAGAGACACAAAGTCTCCTTCAAAGAACTGAGAGCTGCTGGGACTCACAGTCAGACGAGCTGTGAGGGTTAAAATGTTAGTTTGTATATATTCTAAAACATGAACCCAATCAGGTCATATCAGTGAGCATTTCTCACGTTTAAACTGTGACAGAAGAAGGTTACTGACCTTGGTTTGTTGTGCAGCTCAGCAGTGAGATCAGAACTAAAGAGAAATGACACTCAGGTTGATTTGAGGCGAACATAAAGAAAAACTCCACACAAACAGCTGACAAACACACAAACACATCTCTGCAACATGTTTCAATGAAGTTTGGACAACAAAAGTCTGAAAAAGTAAGTCCCACAAAGTCATGTGTCCACTGTGCAGCTGTGTTGATATAATGAGTGAATGATTTGAGCTTTTCACTGCCTGCTGTGTTTCCTCAACTCCTGAGCAAAGATAAAGAGTCAGTTCAGACCTGCAGTTGGTCCTCGTGGTGTTTGAACTTGAATTCAGCCTGATTTGTTTTTCATGTCTTCTCCTCCATCATCAGTTATCAGGAGAGCAGACAGTCAAAGTACAAGAATTCAAACAAACACAGAGATTCTACTTACAGAGCAGACACAGCACAGATGTTTCCTTCATCGTCCTTCTCACTCATTTGAGCTTTTTTTCACTTCTGTCACTGACACCAAGTAAAGCCCGCCCTCTTCCTCTGAAGATGTGGTTTCTTCAATTGCAACAAAACAGTGCTGCATAGCTACCCTTTGTTTGAGTCACCATTTAACCAAGTACAAGCATTAGCTCACTGACCCAGATTTTTTTTCATGTACTTTTAATTACACAGTGCTTCTGAAAGCTGTTACACAACAACACATTGGCATAAACACACTTTCAAACTTAAAAAAAAAAGTAGAAGTAACTACAGGTTTAACAATATATTAGTTTAATAAGCTGTTTGTATCTTATCTCCATACAATAGGATATAAGATAAGATAAGATGAGATAATGTTATGTTGGTGGTCAGTAGTAATAAACTTCTTCAGGCCATGTTGAAATGACAGCATTACACAGTTATTGTAGATTTAGCAGGTGCACTTCCATGATGTTATTCTTAGTTTGTTCACAGCTCCCTAAAATGTGCCAAGAATACACCCCTCACCCCACTACACCACCACCATCCCCAGAATATAGAAAGAACATTTAATATAAAAATATATATATCCTTCTTTTCATTTTTTTTTTAGTTACTGTTAGTGAAAACATCTGCCTAGCAATTACTTTTAGGTTGAGTAACATTTGGCTTTTTTGTTTTTACTTTTTTTTTGTGGATCATAAAACCAACAAGAGCAGCAACAAGAAGCACAGCAGAAACAGACAGAGCAATTTTCAGTTCAACAGATCCATTCTCCTTCCCTCTATCCTTTGTGTGTCCTCCTGTCAGACCTGCAGGTGAGAAACAGGTGTGAGGTGTCAGCTGTCAGGTAGGTGATGAGTGAAGAACAGAACAGAATCCATTTCCTCTTCAAACTGCTGTCAGACATTATCTACTGCACTCTGATCACATCACTCAGACCAGCTGCTTTCTACAAAGTCTCATCAACAACATCTTTAGAAACAAACATCAACAACCAGGAAGCAGCTTCACCTCTGATCACATACACACTCAACTCTACTCACTCACCTGGAGGATCAACTCTCAGCTTGATAGTGGTGATTTGATTGCTGCTACTTCGAGTTACTGCCAACTGGACTCGTATGCAGTGGTATGCTCCCGAGTCATCTGCCGTCACATCCCTCAGAATCAAAGACGCAGTTCCATTTTTCATCTGTCTTTCATCCTGCAGATCCACTCGGTTCTTAAAAATCTGCTCTTCAGATTCAAATCTCGATACAAATAGACATTTTCATCTTGTAGGCCAGGTTTGGTCCACATTACAACTCTGATGGAGTCCTTATTATTTGGAGCTTGACATGGTAGACTGATGCTATGTCCAGACTGAACTGGGATGATTCTCTGATCTGAAAGACAAAATAACACAGAGCAAAGTGAGTTGTCGAGAATCAGACAAGACACCAAAAATACTTTTTTTAACTACTGATGTTGAGAACAGTCAAAAGAGGAGCACACTCAGGAAGTATTTAGTGGACACTACCAAGTGTGCCACATCAGTGGACTGACAAAAAGAATTACTTACTTCAAATATGCTGCTTACTGTCTTTGACATTTGACTTAATTAATTTTTTTCTTAATGATATGAAGCATATCTGTTTGTTTTTTTTCTTGATTGCCAAGACATCAGGGGGCATGTTTGAATTCTCATCATCTGTGGGAACTTTGACCTCAGTTTAACGTCAAAGTCCTGCTGCTTGAATTGTCTAAAACTCTGATGACAGTTGTAGATTAGAGTGGCTGTGGCTCAGGAGGTAGAGCAGGAGTGTGAGTGTGAATAAATATGACATAAAGCACTGCTGATTGAGACATGTATGAAGTGATTTGACTGCTCAGGTAGAAAAGTACTACATAAGAGCTAGTCTGTTTAGATTGAATAAGGAGCTCGTGGTAAATGGAAGCTGATGGTTTTCTCAGAGACGTTTTAATATCAGCACCAGATCATTTTGGAAAGACTCCACAGACCTTTGTCTTCTTATTGCTTAGGGCTTACATGTTTAATTGACTTCCTGCAGGTTCCACAGAAACATGCCCTAATGATGAGTGGGGGGGTTTAAAGTAAACTTTATTTAATGAACAATTAAAACACATATTCACTTTAAAACAAAAACATTCTGTAACAATGAACTACTACTATATTATATCTATTGATATTGCATTATACCATATTGTACACATGCAAACCACTCTGAAACTCTTTATTCTTCTTTATGTTGCTTATGGTGGCTGTTTGGTTTCCAACAGTTAAATCTCACCTGCAGACACGAACACAAAGACGACAGCAAACAGCAGAGTTGAGCAGAGTCGAGCAAATAAAAAATCCTGCTTGCTGATATTATCCATGAATAACTGGACCGGAGATTCAAATCTGTCTGCGTGAGATCAGATTCAAGGTTTGAAACATGTCACGTGTGTCCTTCAGTCGCTCAGCCAGAATAAACTCTTTCAGTTTCCCTGCGCCTGAATTATCACAAAACAGTCCCTCTTTTTTTTTTTTCTTTTGTAAAAACTTTGTCCTCGATCTCAACAGAGCACGAATGAATTCTTGGGAGAAGGGAGCAGCCGTTAAACCGCCAGTGGGCAGACAACACCCAGAACACGAGTGTTTTCTCTGCCAGTTGTTTTCATGTAAACGAGAACATGAAGTGAAAAAATATTAAAGTGTGCAAAGATCGAAAGACTTTTGTTTGATTTCCCCTCTGATCGAACAAAAGGGGAAGTTTCTTTCATCCCACACAGCTAATGATGTCTCTTATAAATATACAGACACCGATTCTCCTTCAGCTCCTCTTGTTGATCTGAGCTGTCTCTGTGAGAAACCCTTACACTACATCAGAGCTGCTCTTACACTTTCACTTTATTTAGTTACCACATTATCTACTCCTTTATGAATTATTGTGCTGCGTTTGACAGAACAAGTACGTTCATAGACACAGGAAAAACCTACAACCCTCATAAGTCTTTGGTCACAGTGAGCCGACTGCAGCTGGTCCAGAACCCCATATTGATTCTCTACCTAATCGCACTAGTCAAGGTGTGAAAACAGGTGTAGGTCACAATCAAGGTTTCGGGTGAATGCGCTGTGAAATCTAGCCTCATGCTATCATGTGACTTCCTGAGGTCAGATGGCCCAGGATGTGAGTGGGCATTAAGGCATCTGGCAGGGATCTCAAAACTGAATTATAGATGGCAGACAGTTGGTGTCGTAAACCACCGTCTCTGTTCAAAGATGGTCGCTCACAGTGGACAAAATGTGAACACTGGCATCCTCAAAAGAGTGACCTTTGTCCTTCAGATGCAGATGAACTGCTGAGTCTTGTCCCGTGGAGGTGGCTCTTCTATGTTGTGTCACGCGTTTGTGAAGTGGCTGTTTGGTCTCTCCTATGTAGAGCTCTGGGCATTCCTCGCTGCACTGTACAGCATACACCACGTTGTTAAGTTTGTGTTTAGGAGTTTTTTCTTTAGGACGGACAAGCTTTTATCTGAGTGTGTTGCTGGGTCTGAACTACACTGGGATGTCCTGCTTGAAGAAAACTCTCCTGAGTTTTTCGGAGACACCGACTACATAAGAGATGACAATGATGTTGTATTTATCTTTCTGATCCTCCCCAGCTGGTGTCTGATCCACTTTTCTGTGACTCATCTGACCTTTTTTTTATTAAATATACAGCACCTTGGTCAACAGTTGTTTTAAAAGTGTTATATAAATAAACATGAGCTGCTACTTATGTTGTGCTTTTCTACTCAAAGCCTCATTCACCTAGTCACATATATGTAAACATGCAAACTGCTGGAATCCAGGTATCAACCCATCAACCTTTCGGTTGGTTGACAACATTCTCTAACTGTTATTCTATCTCAACCTGCTCTACAACCTCCCAAAAGCCACCAAACAGGAAAGTTGCACTTTTAAATACAACATACATCATAATCACATGCCAGATATAAAATTATCCCCAAAATACAAAAAAAATAAAACAAACACACAAAAACAACCTAAACACCTACAGCGTTCACTCTAAGTCAAAGAATCAATATTAGATTTATGTCATACTTTATGACACCTAACACAATAGTGTACAATGATGATGCAGGTCTGATTAGAAACAGTTTATTCCCAGGCAGGGATTGCAAAAAAAAAAAAAAAACTCTTAACGCACACAATAAAATGTTATCAATATATCAAATATACTAAAATCTCCCCAGAATAAACAAACCCAGTTCTAAAACTAATAAAAACACAACTTTCTATATGCAAAATCCCTTGATGTAATTGTCCCACTACCCCGGATGAATGTTCATAATGGGTGCACAAGCAGGGCAGAAAGTCCTTCTCCAGAGCGGAGTCTTCGCCAGCCTAGTCCCAGACAGACGAGGAGGAGCGTCCGGTTCCCCTCTCGTCCCTTCACTGCGCCCAGCCCAGCTCGCATTCTGCACTGGAGTCCATCACGCAATGCCACCACGGCTCTCCTCGCATCAGCGCCCTGTAAATAAACAAAAAGGGGCCAGAACAATCGTCCCGGAAGCGGGAACCATGGCGAACCTCTCCCAACATGGCTGCACCGGGTCAACAACAGTGGAGACACTTCTTAAAAATGCAGGTAGAGGTATACCTTTGCCTGCTGCTAATCACACGCATTGTCTCCTACTGTCGCCGTTCTTGCTGTCGGGGTCGCCACGTCTAGCTCAGCAGTCTCCAGATAAAGCGACGCACCCCCACGACCAGGCAGCGGGTCCCTCTTTTTCCACCTGGCCTTCATGTATTCCTCCTCATATCTGGGACCTCTACTCCTCCGATGCTCAGCTAGCTTATGTGGTGGCATATTTCTTTTCTCATGTGTTAATCACATATTTAATTATATCACATTAGCTATAGTAATATCACTTTGTCCCTTTACTATAGTAAGAGCACTCCTGTCACTAGTTTGCATACATGTGGAAAGTTAACACAGTGAGGCCATTGTAATGGGAGACGTTAAACAAATAGTGGGACTCCTTCCACCTTATCAAGGATGTAAATCTTTAGGTGACGGCCAAGCAGAAAACAAGGTCATAATTCTCTCTGTGAGGGAGGAGGTATAGCCCCCCCCCCCCCCCCCCCCCCAGTGAGAGGGGCCAACATGTGAGTTTGAGGAATGTTCTTTGTCTGTGTGTCTGTATATAAGATGTAAGGCGGCGGCCACAATTCAGAGATGGTCCTGGTGTTTCACTGGGATGCTCTCTCCACATTGCGTGGACATGCGTCTAAATTAAAAAATATATTCCCCTTTTTTTTTAATTTTACAGTTCGTTAAGTTTTTGTTTTTTTTGTTTTTTTTAAACGTTTAGGATGTTAAACCCACTTCAAATCATGTGTTGCAGGTTACTGATAAATTTTCCACAACACTTCCTTTTAATAGGTCTTTAGACAGCTGATAGGCCACCTCTGGACACACCATGCCTCAGCAGGTGATCCCTATCAGCTAATTTGTCCCATGCCCAGCTAACCCACAGTGGATCAAAACAATGTAAAATAACACACTATAAACATGCTATACAAACAGAATAAAATCATGCAAATAAAACTACACTTATAAATAAACACAAAAAATCAGAATAAAACCAATATAAAAGAGTTTCCACTGTGACAGATACACACAATACTTAGAGCAGACTATCAGACAATTTACACAACTCTGTATTACATGAACTGGTTAGAAGGCAGAACTGATTAAAAGAAAAGAGGAAATGCTGAAAGACTTACCAAGGATCAGTGCTACTACTACAAGCTGATCTTAGAGGGAAGATTAACTTTATAAAGAAAAGTGAAAACAAGGGACTTTCCAGATGATTTGAGAGTGAGTCACTCCACATAGCAGCCATGTCCATTCTGTGGAGTTCACCTGTTTTTGTGTGGAAAAAAATGGATAAATCAAATGAAGGCGTGTTAAAGTTTTAGGGTTGCACATTTTTGAATCAACGGCATCATCAGTAAGAGCTGCACTTCACTACCAAGTAACTGTACTCTTTCAGTACATCATATAGTTCTTTCATGTGGTCTGTGAAACAGCAATGAGGCAAACATTGCCCTCCTAACATGCACGTGGATGTGGTGTTGTTTGTTACCAGTGATGAATCAGAATCAGAATCAGAATACTTTATTGATCCCTGGGGGAAATTATTTATGATGTGAGTGCTGAGTGGACTGACACTAATACTACCTAACGTGAAACTTTCTTTTATCACATTTGGAGAATTTAAATCCTATACAAATCTTTCCCCCCAATTTTTGTACAGTCTTCATAAAGATGAACCTCTTGTCTTCCTTAATCTGATGGTGGTAATTGAGATAAAACAGCACAAACTAAATCAGGCTTGGTCCTTTGTTTCTGTTGCAGTTTAGCAGGCCCAGACACATGTTGGGAGTTCTGCTGTTGTCAAAGAGTGACATGAAATTTAGCTTTTCTTTTCTTTTGTTCTTTTCTTTTTTTCCTATTCTACAAATCAACAGGAAACAGGAGTACAAAACAAAAACAGGACTAAATAATGATTCTTAATTAGCTGTAGGTCTGTGTCTGTCTGAGCTCTGAGGTAGTCTAGTAAGCTGTCCAGGGTGCATCTCTCACCCTATGACAGTTAGATTAAAGGATGGCTGGAAAATGCCAGACAAACATCAATATAGATGAATAGATATTATTTGGTTTGGTGCTCGAATATGCCCTGCATTATCCACCAAGCAGTGCTTCAGCACCACCAGCTTCCCTACAAATTATCTTAAAAAGTCTTTAAACAACTCAAGCTATCTTTAGCAAAATGGTAACATACAAAGAACCGGAGTTTTGAAAACAATGCAAAAAGCACACTGCACCCACTGTCACACCAAACACAGAGAGTTGCAGCAGTGGACATATATAGTGATGCTTTCTCCATCCCAGCATCCCTCAGACATGTGCGGCATTTACTTCCAAAGATGTGCAGTTAGCATTTTGTAGGACTGTGAGCGAGCAGGAGATAACACCTCCGTCTTTGGGTACTGTCCAAATTGAAACAAGGGCGCAGATTGATACTTTGGGTGGCTGTAGCTCAAGAGGTAGTGCAGGTCACTTACTGATTAGAAGTTGGTGGTTCAACCCCAGTCTACATCCTAAATAACCTTTGGGATATTTAGGATATTAACCCCAAGTTGCTCTCTGATGCATCCATTGGAGTATGAATGTTTGTGAATATTAGACAGAAAGCACTTAATCGTAGAAAAAGTGTTTGTATAAATGGGTTAATGATGCATATTATATATGTATAAATTAAATAAAATTCCCCACTCGCCCCTGCAGACGGTCAATCCTTCAAGCTTGGGTCCTGGGAGCTTGACGGTCCTGTGCAGTATTTTAGCTGTTCCCAGGACTGCGCTCTTCTTGACAGAGATCTCCGATGTTGTTCCTGGGGCTGCTGGAGCCACTCGCCTAGCTTGGGAGTCACTGAATTGAACCTAGTGCTCCGATTATCACTGGGACCACTGTTACCTTCACCCTCCACATCTTCTCAAGCTCTTCTCTAAGGTATTTCTCGAGCTTCTCGTATTCCTTCTTCCTGATGTTTCTGTCATTCGGAACCACTACATCGATCACTATTGCCTTCTTCTTTTTGTCTACAATACAGATGTTCCTGTACACTATGCCAAGCACTTGGTTATGGCGTTCCATTTATTTATTTATTGGCTGTCCCATTTGGGTCTTTAGCCATCAGAATAATTGTCTGAAGGCCAAGAAACATGCCAAACAGATTCACTTTACCAAGTGGATCATCACAGTGTTGCTGTATTGGTCCATTTAAGTTATTTCAGGTGGGACAGACATGACTAGGGGATAGGGAAGGGAGGGAAAGAAAAACAGAAGGGAGGAGAGATATGAGAGAAAACAAAGAAAAAACTCTTGGCTGGTGCCCAGGCAAGGCCAAACACAAGATGATTGCATTGGTACAATCCATTATGTGTGCAGATAGTTAGGAACTTTTTACTCTTTCACTTCCATTTGGTGATAGGGCTTTATAAACTTCATTTCATTCCTTTTCTTTGACAAATTCATATTATGAATTCTGAACCTTTCTGTAATAACCAGGGATTTATCTACAAATCATTTGGCAAAATCTCAAAAATTTCACAAAACGTCTTGCTGGATAGTTTGTCTGAGCTTCCTAGTACGAAGTATATTGTTTCCTAACATTAGAACGAGGAGGTTGAAGACTTTTTAAAATCTTGCTCTACATCATTAGCTTTGCAGTATAGTGTGGCTCTTTCATTACATTGTCCAGTCTTTACTGGAGTATCTAGTACCTACACGGGTTGGTTCAACCCGGTTTTCAGGGTTTTCCATCAGGTGGTGGTACCTGGTAGCTAGTATTTTTTAGTACGAAAATCAATACCAACATACATACCGCCACTGCATGACAGAAATATAAATAATATTTTACAAAGAAGATGAACTCGACTACAGCAAAATTACAGAATCTAATACAGCAGAAATACAGTAATATACATGTGTAATACAGTTTAACTTGTTGTGAGAAAACCATATCAGAATCAGAATCACATTTATTGGCCAAGTAATATGTGAACACATATGAGGAATTTGGTTCCAGTCAATGGTGTCTCTCAAGCACAAGAATGTAAAAACACACAATATATGAGCAACACAATGAAAACATATAGCTGTTAGACTGAGACATAGAACATCCATGTGAGACAAATCAAGACCCCAAAACAGTTTCAGGTTGTCAAGACAACATTTTCATTCTTCATTGGAAATGTAGACATTCAACATTTATTAAACCAAAACAGAAAACATATATATATATATATATATATATATATATATATATATATATATATATATTAATGTTTTCTGTTAGATATATATATATATATATATATATATATATATATATATCTATATATCTATATATATATCTATATATATATATATATATATATATATATATATATATATATATCTAACAGAAAACATTAATATATATATATATATATATATATATATATATATATATATATATATATATATATATATATATATATATATATATATATATATATATATCGTTTTGTTACTATTAGTGAAAAACATCTGACAAGCAAATATTTTTAGGTTGAGTGGCTGACGGTGGGTTAATTATGTTTTGTTTTTGTAAAGTTAAAAAAATAGTCCCAATTTAATAGCTGTCACTTAGCTGTTCTTCCCCCTTTTTTAAGAAGGGGGATTTTTTGCAACTAGTTAAAAAAAAAACTTGGAAAGAGGAACTAACAGAGACATGTGAAATGAGACACTTCATGGCACTCGTGTTTCACAACCACATCCTGCTGAGCTAACATGACTCTTTGAATTATCATTTGACTTTTGAAATGACTCTTTATGTGATTTGGTGCTACAAAAAGACAAATGAACTATAACTGAATATAGAGTATATCAAACTTTATATCATACTTTTTAGATGGCTAACCATAAGCAGGTATCTTGTGCTTCGGTTTCTGTTACGTGTCATCTCAGAGGCTAAAAATGTCTGTGGACCACAGAGGCTGCAGGAGCTACAATATAAGATCGACTGGTGTCTCTGGTGGAAATGTTTTTACTCTTGCTACATATGAGAAGAGTAGCAATGAGAATTGTGGATGCACAAACTAAGAAATCACAATTGCACCTACACAGGGTATGATTGCAGCTTGATAACCAAGCAAGCTATCATTAACTTAGCATTTCACTCACTCAAAAGGGAATTTGGTCAAACCACTCCATCACTGAATGTTGGAGGTTATAGCTCAATGAAGTCCCATCAAAACATCAGTTATTTGATCTTGAGGCCACCAAATCCAACACCTTCACTCCTTGGTTCAGTGTAACAGACACCAGGAATGAGTCTGAATTTCTACACCAAATATAAAAGAACTCAGAGTGAAACCCACCATGTGTTGTTGGTCCCAGCTAGTTTAAGAGGAGCTCTGTCAGCAGCTACAGAGCTCCAAGGGACAAAGTGCCTGCTGTAATAACAGAATTAAATAACAGAATTATTCAATAATTAAAATATTCAGGTCGTAGGATCTGAAACTGATGGAAGCCAAGCGAAGTGCCTAACACCTAGTTTCCACTGTTAGCTAGTCAACTCGGCTCGACTTGGTTTAAGAGAAATTATGACGTTGTGTTATTTGATGGGTACTCAGTTGTAGCTATAAATGGCCAAAACCAAGCACAGTCGAGTTATGTCGAGTCGAGTTGGTACTAGTGGGATACAGGCTTATGTGCCTGAACTAAAGTGCCTATGAGTACAACTCCTGCAACAATTTGCCCCCACCCCCTCCCAAATCTACCCAACAACAACAACCAAAGCAAAGACCAATCAGGTAATCAAAATAAAAATGAAGCAAACAAACAAACAAACAAAAAGATTGCTGATTTTACCCAACACCAAAAAAGGCAAAATACCAAATTACTTCCCTATAACACGCAGCATGATTTAATATTCTACACCGACAATCAGTGTATGCCTACTACTTGACCCAAAAGTATATAAAATGTAAAAACATGAAACAAAAACAAAACAGAACAACAACCGTAATGCAGATTAGGGATTATTTAATATAAAGTGAAACCAAAATCAACCAAATCATCTGGACTAAAAGTGATCTGTGATTCCAATCAGTGTTCCTAAACTACCACAGAAACAAAGTGTTCAGCAGTCTGTAAGAAATGGACGGATTCAGAAGCCATATTCAAAACCAGTTACAAATCAGGAACATGGACAGTACGAGTTTTCAACAAAAATAGACAACAGTCCCTCTAGTCCATCCAGCTGAACATTATTGTCCAGACAGATAACATTTTTTACATATTCACACAGCCTAAGTCATTGGTGTGAGGAGGGAACTGACTAAACCAACAATCCCATCAAAACCAATGAGGTGTTCCCAAACATGCAACTTTACCCACATTTTACAGATGAAAAGACAAAACCGACGAGGAAAGCAAGGTCAACAGTCCTGTGGCTGTCATAATATCTCCTTCTATAATCCACAGTGATTTTTCATTTTTCCAAACTCTTACTGTCACATGTTGTGTTGTATAAACACTCGTGTGTATATATATTAGGGGTGCAACGATACACAAAATTCACGGTTCGGTTCTGTTCGATACTTTGGTGTCACGGTTCGATATTTTTTTGATACAAAAAAAATGTTCATGCCTTTTTAATTTGTCATTTATTAAAATTATAAATATATATTTTAACTCAGAAGTACAGTTTTTAAATTTAATGTTGCTGAAACAACAAAGTAATAAAAAAACAAATCTAATCGAGGAATCACTCATCTTTTGGAAAAGAGAGTTTATTACAGAGAAATGTCTCTTTCCAAACTAAAAGCTATACTATACGCTTCTTCTGGGCTATATTCTCAGCAGCATATTAAACATATCAGGTCCCCATAAGGAGAATCATGTGCTATTGGCTGTCTAAATGACTCGGGTAAAGTTTGTAGCATGCGTGTTTGTTGTTTTTGTCTGCTTCCACTTGTCTTTGCACTAGGATGATGTTGGCGTAAATGTGCAGTCATATTCGTTGTGTTCCCACTAGTGCTGTCAGCCTTAATCTCGTTAAAATGACATTAACGCCATAACGTGGCAAATCTCCGTTAATGAGTTACAGCCGATCGCCCCATGCGTGGGGCTGGACGGTGTCAACACATTAACAAGCTAACTGCGCTAACGCACTAGCTCCCACCCATGTAATTGAGCATTGCGTGGCACATCCAACATACTGTTTTACTTTTGTCCATGACGCGCTTACCTTCAGGGTCATACGTCACATGAAAACCAAAATAGTTCCAAATGCCAGATCTGAATGAGGGTGGGGGAGGTTCAATTTGTCATGTTGCAAGGAGAGCTTAACTTCTGTCTGCTAGCTTGCCCTGCGCTCAGTGAATCTGCGTTCGACTACTCCGACTAGGCTGCACTGTCGAGCGCAGATCCACTGAGCTCTCAACACAGACAGCATCGTCAGAAGGAAAGTTGATAAAATAAATTAAAAATTTTGTACTGTTCGATATATATTCGTACCGAACCAAAAGCACTGTATCGAACGGTTCAATATCGATACGAGTATCGTTGCACCCCTAATATATATATATATATATATATATATATATATATATATATATATATATATATATATATATATATATATATATATATATTTTTTTTTTTTTTTTTTTTTTTTTTTTTTTTTTTTTTTTTTTCACATATAATATTTTACAAATAATGTAAACTCTACTACAGCAAAATCACTAATTCTGATACAGCATAACATACAGTAATATAATAAAGTTTCACTTGGTTTGAGAAAACCATATTAAAATACTGAAGATGGACTCAAACTGTAGGTCATAAAGCTGCAATCAGATATTACAAAGATGTTTGAGAGAAATGTGAAATGCGTTTAAATTTTAGATGTTTGAAATCTGCAGCTGAATGTTCCCCATCTTTAACGCTCGTCTGACCTCAGATCATTTTTGTTTTCTTGTTTTCATTAACAAAAAAAATGAGGTTGGTTTGAACACTGACTGTTTTCTTTAAATTTTCTGTAGCTACAAAACAAAAGCAACAACAAGAAGCACAACAGGAAGATACAGACCAACGGCCAGTCCAAAAGAACCACTTACACCTCGTCCTACTGGTAGGACTGCCCGACCTGCAGGTGAGAAACAGGTGTGAGGTGTCAGCTGTCAGGTAGGTGATGAGTGAAGAGCTAAAAAGAATCCAACAACCAGGAAGCAGATTCAACTTTGATCACTGACACTGAACTCTCATAACTCACCTTTAGAATTAATAACTCTCAGGTCAAGAGTTATGGTCGTGGTGGAAGGGCTGAGGTCTTTTTTCTGGGTAACACTACATTCATATTTTCCAGCATCATTAATCATCACATCCTTCAGAATCAAAGACACGTCTCCATCCTTCATCTGTCTGTCCTGCAGATCCACCCGGTTCTTAAAAGATGGATTCTGATCTGCGGGATCAAATCGCCCATCTCGATACAGATACACATTTTTATTTTGTAGGTCAGGTTTGGTCCAAGCTACAGCTCTGAGGGAACCTTTATCTCTTAGAGCTTGACATGGTAGAATGACGTTCTGTCCAGACAAAACTGTAACGATTTCCGGGTCTGGAAGAGGAAACAACACAGAGCAAAGTGAGAGAGTAAGGATCAGAAAAGACACTAAAAAAAAAAGCTTTTTCTTATTGATGTTGAGGACACTGTGGGTCAAAAGAGGAGCCTCAGAAACCAGCACACTTGAGAAGTATCTAGTGGACACTACCACTCAGTGGAATCACAAAAGGAATTACTTACTTCAGATATGCTGCTTACTGTCTTTGACACTTGAGTTAATTTTTTCTTAATGATATGAAGTACATCTGTTTTTTTTCTTGATTGCCAAGACATCAGGGGGCATGTTTGAATTCTCATCATCTGTGGGCACTTTGACCTCAGTTTAACGTCAAAGTCCTGCTGCTTGAATTGTCTAAAACTCTGATGACAGTTGTAGATTAGAGTGGCTGTGGCTCAGGAGGTAGAGCAGGAGTGTGAATAAATATGACATAAAGCACTGCTGATTGAGACATGTATGAAGTGATTTGACTGCTCAGGTAGAAAAGTACTACATGAGCTAGTCTGTTTAGATTGAATAAGGAGCTCGTGCTAAATGGAAGCTGATGGTTTTCTCAGAGATGTTTTAATATCAGCACCAGATCATTTTGGAAAGACTCCACAGACCTTTGTCTTCTTATTGTTTAGGGCTTACATGTTTAATTGACTTCCTGCAGGTTCCACAGAAACATGCCCTGATGATGAGTGGGGGGGTTTAAAGTAAACTTTATTTAATGAACAATTAAAACACATATTCACTTTAAAACAAAAACATTCCGTAACAATGAACTACTACTGTATTATGTGTGTTGATATTGCATTATACCATATTGTACACATGCAAACCACTCTGAAACTCTTTATTCTTCTTTATGTTGCTTATGGTGGCTGTTTGGTTTCCAACAGTTAAATCTCACCTGCAGACACGAACACAAAGACGACAGCAAACAGCAGAGTCGAGCAAAGACACGCACATGTTCCTGCAGCCATGTCCGCGCTGTAGTCCGACGATCTTTGTTTAAAATCCCGCCTGCTGATATTATCCGTGGATAACTGGACCGGGGTCTAAAACTTGACTGCGTTAGTTCAAATTCAAAGCGAGTGTGAAACATGTATCTCTTTCAGCCGCTCATCTTGAATAAACGCTTTCGATTTTCCTGCGCCTGAATTATCACAAAAAAGTACCTCTTATCTGTTTTTTTTTTCATCTAAAACTTCACCCTCGAGCTCCATATGAAGCCTGAGGAAAACAAACAGGAGCAGCCGTTAAACCGTCTGTGGGCAGACAATACCCAGAACACGCCCATTTCTCTGGCAGTTGTTTTCATATAAACGAGAACATGAAGTGAAAATATGTCAAACTGTGCAAAGACAGGAAAGACTTTTGTTAATTTCCCTCTTATCGAACCAAAGCGAAGTTCCTTTCAGATACAGCTTCAAGGTTTAAAGGTGAAAACATACACATACTGATTCTCCTTCAGCTCCTCTCATATCTCTGAACTGTCTTACTAAGAAATACTCACATTACATCAGAGCTGCTCTTACACTTTATTTTAGTTACCACATTAATCATCCCTCAGTTATGTGCTGCTTTTGACAGAATTGGTACGTTTACAGCAAAAGTGTACCACCCTTTGGTCAAATGAACTGCTTATTATGTTGCACATTTTTTACTCTAACTGAGAACTACACCCCATCACACAAGCACTTTCTCTAACATTCACACAGACTCGAATTCAGATCGATGCATCAGAAGCAACTCAGTATTCACCATCTTACCTTCCTTAAATATGCAAACTGCAGGAGCCGGAGATCAAACATGGATCCAGTTGGTTAACAACCTGCTCCCAAAAAGCCACCAAACAGGAGAGCTACACTAGAAAACACAACATACTCCATAATCACATGCCAGATATAAATTGATCCAAAACATAAACAAAACAGCCTAAACACCTACAGGGAGTGCAGAATTATTAGGCAAGTTGTATTTTTGAGGAATAATGTTATTATTGAACAACAACCATGTTCTCAATGAACCCAAAAAACTCATTAATATCAAAGCTGAATGTTTTTGGAAGTAGTTTTTGGAACATAACACGGCCTATCTTTGTTTAGAAACTTCAGTCAGCATATAATACAAACACAGACTCAGAGCAGACTCTCAGACAACTTACACAACTCTTACATGAGCTGTGGTTAGAAGGCAGAACTGATGAAAGATAAAAATAAATAAAGAGGAAATGCTCAGAGACTTGGCAAGTATCAGTGCTACTACATTCTGATCTCAGAGGGGACTTTGATGTTTTGTAACGAAAAGTGAAAATAAGGGACTTTCCGAATGACTTGAGCCTGCTCTGTGGTTCACCAGTTTTTTTGTGTGGAATAAATCCAATGAAGGAGAAAGAAAGAGCATTAATGTTTTAGGGTCGCACATTTTTGAGTCAATAACATCAGTGAGAGCTGAAGTAACTGTACTCTTTCAGTGCATCATACAGTGCTTTCATGTGGTCTATCTGTGAGACAAGCGCAGCAGCAAGTGAGTCAAATACTGCCTAACATGCACGTGAATGCGGTGTTGTTGTTAGCAGGGATGATGTGGCGTGTTTACTGAGTGGGCTGACACTAAAACTACCTAACACAAAAACATGAAACTTTTTTTTAACCATGTGTAAAAGGTTTATCTAATTCTTGGAGCGATTTAAATTCTACAAATATGCATCACCACTTTTTGTAAAGTCATAATGAAGATGAAACTGTTCGCTTCCTCAATTCGATGGTGGTGAAGGAGTTAAAAAGTCTTGAAAGCACAAACAAAATCAGTCTGACCGATCCTGTACACAGCATGTGTGAACATGTTGGAGCTCTGTTGTTAGCCAAAGAGTGACAGGAAGGTTTGTTTTTCTTTTTGTTTTCTGTTCTATAAGTCAACAGGACAAAGTCCGGTCAGACAGGGTATTTATTTGATATTTGTACCTGCATGGGTTTTTCTCCTACAAAACAATAACATGCTGGATTAGAGAATGACATGCCTGTTGGTGTGGTACCCTGAATGTTTGAACTGTCAACAACTCTCAGCCCGCAGCGTTTGTGCCCCCCCCCCCCCTCACTTTTTTTTCTTGCTTTTGCTGTGAATAGTTTGTATCACAGAGCAAAACACATTTGCTCGCACCCGATGTGGTGTTAGGGTGATATTTAGTTTGGTCAGTAGGTGGCAGTGGCGGCTCAGATAAATGAGAGACTGGCAAAGTAATGCCTTACAAAAGTAACGCAGGACAGTTATTGTAATGGAAGCCGTCAGTAACAAAGAACTGCTGTTTTGCTGTGTTTCAGGTGAAAGCAGTATACGAGCACTGCATAGGTTTATGAAAAGTTAACACTTATTTAAAGTAATATTTTTTGAGTGAAATTCCTGTTAATGTGACATTAATGTGTCCAAATAAGAGAGTTAGTTAAGCTTATCTGTGGATGAACCTAGCAACATGGGTGTCCTAGAATCCTACATTAGACTTTGCAAAGTGTTGTACCATCAAAAATATGACAGAGAAAAATATTTGCTGGTTTAAGTTAAAATTATCAGAAATGTTTTGGTAAACCAGCTGGTACATGTTGTGTATTGTTTACTGTCTTTTACTCTGTTCTCTAAAGGCTGATTATAAATAATCCTCTGCAAAAGTAACGCAGGACAGTTATTGTGATGGAAGCCGTCAGTAACACAGAACTACTGAGAGCAACAAAGCTCAATGTGCACCTGAATGAACCTTGTCTTCCTTCAGTGTGTAACATGATCTGGTGAGCTACCAGCCAAGAGTATGTTTCCTGCTCTGGACAAAAATCTAGAACATGTTGAATTAACATCTTCCAAAGATGGAACAACTACAAGATGACATCAGAACAGCATTGTGGACCCTTGGGAAACCCAAACTCACAAAGGTGTGCCAGCGTCTTAAGTGTAGGGAACCAACAGTGGTGGGTTTTAAAGGACAGCCCCGACATGCTCTGATTCGGCTGGCAGAAAGTGCTCTGGACGAGATTGAAGAAGCAGAGGAATCTGAAGTGTTTCTGCTGTTTGTATAGGATCTCCAGTCGTTCATACAGTCATTACAAGAACATCCTGTGACCGAAGCGGAGCTACTTCAAACTTCTAACAGATCTCGAGGACTGCTCTGCTGTAGAGTTTTCAGCTGTCCATGGTGGAGTCTATAATGAGAGCAATCGAGGCGTTAAGGAGAATTTACAGCTCAGCGTAGGTAACACGACGGCAGTGGGAGAGGTTTTTTAGTGTCAATGTAGGCAGTGACAGCAATATGTGGCACAACCACCCTGTGGTGTGGAAAAGAGAAAAGTGCTAACATGTGAAGAGCCAGAGTGTTGAAAACAATGCAAAAAGCCCAGTGCAGCCAGTGTCTGTGCCTTGGCACAACTTTGTATACAGTATTTACTTTCAATGATGTGCAGTTAGCATTTTGTAAGACTGCATGCGAGCCTATCTGCAGTGGATGATAGCACCCCTTCAGTTGCTGTGCGAATGGAACAGCAGTACAGAAATGTTCACTTGGGGTGGCTGTAGCTCAGGAGGTAGAGCAGGTCACTTACTGATTGGAAGATTGATGGTTGAACCCCAGTCTGCATGTCAAATATCTGTGGTCATGATATTAACCTCAAGTTGGATCTGATGCATGCACTGGAGTATGAATTTATGAATATTAGACAGAAAGCACTTAGGCATAGACAAAACTGCTTGTATAAATGGGTGAATGATGCATATTACATAAAGTGCTTTGAGTGCTGCAAGAGAGCAGAAACACACTTTACAAGAATCAGATTATTTACATTTTACACATCTGTGGACCATAAATTAGACGTTATACTTCTTTGAAATCCACCTGAAGGATGCTGCCTGCAGGGATGCATGTGTAGTAGACTGTGGGTCATTCTTCCTTGTGCAGTCTTTGGGCCATCACTCAATTCAGACTAATTTATATTGTGTAGAATCAGAACACTTGGCTCAAGTGCTTCATATTGTAAAGTAAGGACCTTACAATAATGCAGAGAAAACTCCAACAGTCAGAATCACCATTTGGTGATACTGTCCCACTAAACTTTGAAATAGTCTGGGAACCACAATTAGGCCCACAGTCTGAGAGCACAGAAACACACAAAGAGCTGAAGTGAAACTGAGTGTTAAAATAAATTAAAATTCCCCACTGCTGCCACCGTCTGTGTTTTTCATCATGTTTTTTTTTTTTATTAAAATTTTTATTGTGGTTTTTCTTTTCCACTGGTGAATCCACTGTTGCTTTCTTACCTTAATCCGGACCACTAGTCAAACGATCAGCATTTGACAGGTTCATAGGTCATTATCTTCCAGTGACACACGAGCACGACTGTGGGTGAAAGCCCCTCTTCATTCGCTGTCAGGACAGAAACCTGTGCACATGTTACTCTATTTATTAAAACCTTCTCCGTGTAAAGTTGTTTCCTCTGTGAAGCACGTTGCAACATTGGCTTTGGAAAGATAAAAAGACTCAAATGTGTTAAAGTGAAGGTTGTAGTAGTCTAAGCTAGTTTGGATGAAGTGGATAAACAGGATGAGAAATATGACTGCAGTTGTTTACCTTGGTATTAATGTTATAGATATTCATACATGCTTATATTATCTGCATGAAAGAACACTAAAGCAACATGGACGTCCACTTAGAGAGAAAATGACAGAGCAGGGAATATTCTGACTATTTGATTTCAGCCTGGGACTCAAATCTTAAACAATCTTAAAGTGTCTCAGTGCAGATTATTAATTGTACATTCTGATTAATCTCACTATAATATGATAAGTTCATCTAAAGTATTTTACAATGTTTTAGTTTTTCTTTGTCCTTCAACTCTGATGGAGCAGCTGTGATCAGAGTGAGAGCTGCAGCTGGATTTTTTTTTTAAAAAAAAAAGCCTTTACATGACTGAAATCCAAGTTTATGGAGGGGTCTGTTTCTCAGAAGCTCCTGAAGGGAAGTTAGATTTCACGAAATACCAGACTGGGACTGATAAGTTTCAGTTTCATTATCCTTTTTATTTTTGTGTTCATTTCAATTCATTTTTTCTCATATAGCAGCAAATCAATACTCATTCCAGCACTGATTCAGAAGCCATTTTCAAAACCAGTTAAAAATCAGGAAAATCAACTTCACAAAGAATGGCAAGTTGGACAGCAGTCCCTCTAATCACTCACTGAAACCCATCCAAGTGAACATTATTGTTCAGGCAGTTAATTTTTTGATTTACTAACACACCACAGCCCAAGTCATTGGTGTGTGAAGGGAACTAACTAAACCAACAATCACACCAAAACCAATGAGGTGTTCCCAAATATGCAACTTTACTTATGTTACACAGATGAAAACACAAAACCGACAAGGAAAGCGCGGCCAGTCCTGTGGCTGTCATATTATCACCTTCTATAATCCACAGTGATTTTTCCACACACTGTGACATGCTTTTGTGTCTGTGAGTTGGTTTAGTCAGCATCTGTATTTATGCTGACTGAACATGATGAGTCAAACCCATCCAGATGTCACAAACAGCTGCTGAACCTGAAGCTGAAACCAACACTCACTGATTCCAACACTGCAACATACACGACACTGGATATTTAATTAGAAAAACACAACATAATATGCATATATGTACAATGGGTTTGGGTCAAACTTGTGAATTTTCCACAAAAGAAATATAAACGATATTTTAAAAAGAATATAAACTCGGCTCACTGATTCTAATACAGCAGAACATAGAGTAATGTTCCTGCGTAATACAGTTTAACTTGGTGTGAGCAAAACATATTAAAATACTGAAGGTGGATGAAAACTGTAGGTCATAAAGCTGCAGGCAGACTTGACATGATGTTTGAGAGAAATGCGAAAAACATTAAAGATTTTAGATATTTGAAATGTGCAGCTGAATGTTCAACATCTTTAAAGTCTGTCTGTCCTCAGATCATCTTTGTTTTCATTAAAACTGAGCTTGGTTTGAACACTGACTGTTTTAGTACTGGAGCATAAATGTTTAAACATATTTATGGATTTTCCCTGCTTTTTATAAACAGGAACAATGAAAATGAGACTTTAGTGGATTGTAGTGCACTTCTTGACAGTCAGATAATCATAATTTAGAAATGTAAAACAAAAAAGTATAGCAGGAACAAAATAAACTGTTTTCAAAGTGGTTGGTTTAGAATGTTGATCTTTTTATGACTAACTTAGCCAACTCATTTTACTCTGCTCTGGGGAGCTCGTGCAGATTCTGACTCATTTCTTTTAACCCCTCAAAAGTAAAAAGAAGACAGACAGACCAACTGTCAGTCCAACAGATGGAACCACAAGAAACTGAACATTTAAGATGTAAAATCAAATCAAGAACTTAACATTTGATATGGCCTGCTGGATGTTAAGCATTAAAATGTCTGTCATCTTATCATCTTCCTTTCTCTGGAAAAATGTCAACCTACTACTTCCCAGCAGAAGGGTGGTATGGACCCTGATTGTGTTGTTGTTTATATCTTCTGTGGATGGAAAAAAACAACTGCCAGAAAAAGCAGACCAGAAACTGTCAGACCAACAATCAGTCCAACAGATGTGAAAGAAATTAAAATTTTAGATGTTTGAAATCTGCAGCTGAATGTTCCCCATCTTTAATGTCCGTCTGTCCTCAGATCATTTTTCTTTTCTTGCTTTCAAAAAAAAACCCACTGAGGTTGGTTTGAACACTGACTGATTTCTTTAAATTTTCTGTAGCTAAAAAACAAAAGCAACAACGAGAAGCACAACGGGAAGATACAGACCAATGACCAGTCCAGCAGAGCCACTTACACTTCGTCCTACTGGTAGGAATGTCTGACCTGCAGGTGAGAAACAGGTGTGAGGTGTCAGGTAGGTGATGAGTGAAGAACAGAACAGAATCCAACAACCAGGAAGCAGATTCAGCTTTGATCACTGACACTGAACTCTCATAACTCACCTTTAGAATTAATAACTCTCAGGTCAAGAGTTATAGTAGTGGTGGAAGGGCTGAGGTCTTTTTTCTGGATAACACTACATTCGTATTTTCCAGCATCATTAATCGTCACATTCTTCAGAATCAATGACACGTCTCCATTTTTCATCTCTCTGTCCCGCAGATTCACCCGGTTCTTAAAAGATGGATTCTGATCCTCGAGATCAAATCGCCGATCCACATACAAATGTACTATTTTCTTTTGTAGGTCAGGTTTGGTCCACTTTACCACTCTGATGGAACCCGTATCATTTGGAGCTTGACATGGTAGAATGACGTTCTGTCCAGACTGAACTGTGATGCTTTTGTCCTCTGAAAGAGGAAACAACACAGAGCAAAGTGAGTGAGGATCAGTCAAGACACTCAAAAAACTTTTTCCTACTGATGTTGAGGACACTGTGGGTCAAAAGAGGAGCCTCAGAAACCACCACTGAGAAGTATTTAGTGGACACTACAAAGTGTGCCACATCAGTGGACTCACAAAAATAACAATTAACTTCTAATATGCTGCTTACTGTCTTTGACATTTGAGCAAATTATTTTTATTTTTATGATATGAAGTACATCTGTGTTTTTTTCTTGATTGCCAAGACATCAGAGGGCATGTTTGAAAAGCCAAAAATCTCAGATTTTGATAGCACAAAGAGTTACTTCTCATCATCTGTGGGAACTTTGACCTCAGTTTAACGTCAAAGTCCTGCTGCTTGAATTGTCTAAAACTCTGATGACAGTTGTAGATTAGAGTGGCTGTGGCTCAGGAGGTAGAGCAGGAGTGTGACATAAAGCACTGCTGATTGAGACATGTATGAAGTGATTTGACTGCTCAGGTAGAAAAGTACTACATAAGAGCTAGTCTGTTTAGATTGAATAAGGAGCTCGTGGTAAATGGAAGCTGATGGTTTTCTCAGAGACGTTTTAATATCAGCACCAGATCATTTTGGAAAGACTCCACAGACCTTTGTCTTCTTATTGTTTAGGGCTTACATGTTTAATTGACTTCCTGCAAGATCCACAGAAACATGCCCTGATGATGGGCGGCTTAAAGCAAACTTTATTTATTAAACAATTATATCACATATTCAGTTTCAAACAAATACACTGTCTAACAAGCACCTAATACCTTTGTATTATATCATATTGTACACACGTAAACCACTCTGAAACTCTTTATTCTTCTTTATGTTACATACAGTTATCTCACCTGCACACACGGACACAAAGACGCCAGCAAGCAGCAGAATCGAACAAAGAAATATGCATATTCCTGCAGACATGTCTGATGATCTTTGTTTTTAAAAATCCTGCGTGAATCCGTAAATAACAGGACCGGAGTTCAAATTTGACTGCGTGAGATCAAATTCGAGGCTTGACCAAAGTCACAGTGAAACATGTCACAAACTCTTTCGATTTCGCTGGGTTTAAATTATTAAAAAGAAAATAATTCTTGATTAATTTCCCAAAAGTTATATCCTCGATCGCCACGGAGAATGCATGAAGCCTTCAAAATCTTAGAAAAAGGAGCTCACAGTGGGCAGAGCCTTAAACCTTGAAGAACAGGCACATCCCTCAGCCAGCTGTTTTCATTTGAATGAGAACATGACGTGGAAAAATATGCCCCCACCCACACACACACTTACACACACACATGTCCTGATTTGTAAAATGTTATGGGTTCATCATTCCTGTCCTGATGTTGTCTCGAGCTCATGTTTGAACACGAGCTATCTCTGGTAAAATCTTGCACGACTCTTTTACATGAACTGGTTGGAAAGCAGAACTGATGAAAGATAAGAATAAATAAAGAGGAAATGCTCAAGGACTTAAAAAGGATCAGTGCTTGATCCTGATCTCAGAGGGGAAATTTAACTGATTCATAAAGAAAACTGAAAACAAGGGACTTTCGGAATAAACTTGAGTGTGAGTCACTCCACACAGCAGCCAGGTCCGTTCTGTGGAGTTCACCTGTTTTTGTCTGGAAAAGAAATCGAATGAAGGAGAAAGAAGGGGTGTAAAAGTTTTAGATTTCTGAGTCAATAACTGCAGTGTGAGATGCACATCACTACGAAGTAATTGTACTCTCTCGATACACTGTACTGTTCTTTTAATGGTTTCTATCTGCGAGAAAGCAAGCGGCACCACTTTTTGTGGAGTCTTCATGAAGATGAAACTCTTGTCTTCCTGAATCTAACGGTGGTGAAGGAGATAAAAAAGCTTGAAAGCATGAACTAAATCAGGTTCTGTGCTTTGTTTCTGTTGCTGCGTAACAGGCCCAGACAGGAACTACATACAGCATGTGTGAACATGTGAGATCCCCCTGTCTTCAAAACAGTGAAAGGATGTTTTGCTTTTCTGTTGCTTTTTTTCTTTTTCTCTTCTACAAATCAACAGAAATAAAGAGTCAAACGGGGTTTTTAGCTGATGTTTTCATGATTGATGGGTTTTTCTACTACAAAACAATAAACTGTTGGATTAAATAATGATTATAAATTGACTGTAGCTGTGTCTTGTCTGCAGTCAACTTGTATTATAATGTGCCGATAACGCCTTATCATCAAACTTCAAACAGACCTCAAGGATTGCTCTGCCATAGAGTTTTCAGCCGTCCATGTTGGAGTCTAATGAGTGTAATCGAGGTTTTAAGGAGTTTACAGTTCTGTGTGGGTTGCAGTGAGAGGGTTTTTTTAGTGTTGATGGAGAAAGGGGAAGTGCTAACATACAAAGGGCCAGAGAATTGAAAACAAAGTAAAAAGCTCACTGCAGCTATTGTCTGTGTTTTGTCACAACAGTGAAATCCACTCTTACGCTAAAACACAGACAGTGGCTACAGTGGTCACATATCCTGGTACTGTCCCCATTCCAGCATCCCTCAGACATATACAGCATTTACTTCCACAAAGTTAGGAGACAGTATTTTGTAGGACTGTGAGGAAGCAAATATCCAGCGGGAGAGAACAGCCCCTCCCTTTGCTTGCTGTCCAAATGGAAACAAGCGTGAGGATGTACATTTGGGGTGGCTGTAGCTCAGGAGGTAGAGCAGGTCACTTACTTATTGGAAGGTTGATGGCTGAGCCCCAGTCTGCATGTCAAACATCTTTGGGCAAGATATTAACACCAAGTTGGTCTGAGGCATGCACTGGAGTATGGATTTATGAATATTAGACAGAAAGCACTTGTTATAGAAAAAAAGTGCTTGTATGAATGCATAAAGTGCTTTGACTGCTGCAGGAGAGCAGAAACACACTTTACTAGAATCAGATTATTTACTATTTTACACATTTGTTGACCATAAATTATACTTTATACTTCTTTGAAATCAACTTGAAGGATGCCGCCTGCATGGACGCATGTGTAGTTGGTGGTACATCAGACCGTGCCACTGTTTTTGTGCAGTCTTTGGGCCGTCACTCAGTTGAGTTCAATTCAGTTTTATTTATGTAGCATCAAATCAAACAGTTGGCTCAAAGTTCTTTATAAAGCAAAGTAAGGACATTACAATATTGCAGAGAAAATTAAAGGGCAGAGGTGAGTGGTACTAGTGGAGAGTCTTGGGCTTACTTGAAAACATTTTAGGCGGGGAAGGGGTTGCCGTGGGAGCATTCCAGGGATGGTTGAGAGTGTGGGGAGGCTGGTCCAGGTTCCAAGGTGTCCAGGGAGGTTGAAGTACGGGCTGGAGGGCTGAGGAGAAGATGAATGTGTGGTCCTCGGGTTCTGGGCAGACGGGAGAACGGGACGGAAACAGAACCAGCACTGCTGGTGAGTACGACGGGTGATGAATCTGGAGAATACAGGAGACGGGGGACACATTAACCCACGATCCAGGCACACAGAGTCTGAGCACAGAGGAGGCCAAGTTTACCACGGGTGGTAGCAGGAAGAACTGGCGAGGAGTAGCAGGCAGTGCTGGCTTAAAAGCCCTCTAGATGGAGCCCCGGAAATTGGAAGCAGGTGATGAGCTGGCCAACTCCACCCCAGGGGACGGACAACAGGAGCCTGGACCACACCCGACCAGACACTCCCACAGCATATGACAATTTATTAAAACCTTCTTCACATTAAGTTCTTTCCTCTGTGCCGCACTTTGAAATGTTGGCTTTGGAAAGATAAAAAGACTAACATATTTTAAAGGATCAAGTGGATGAGAAATATCACTGTGTATTTTTAACCCTGGTAATAATGTGTTAGATATTCATACATGTTTATATGACCTGTATGAAGGAACACTGTGGGAACTTTTCCTTCAACTCATCGTGTTTTCCATGGATGTCCACCGAGTGAGGAAAAGACGGAGCAGAAAATGTTCTGACTATTTGATTTCAGCCTTGGACTCAAATCTTAAACAATCTTAAATTGTCTCAGTGCAGATTATTCATTGTACATTAGTCTGATTTATCTCTCACTATAAGATGATAAGTTCATCTAAAGTACCTTACAATGTGTTAGTTTTCCTTTGTAGTTCAACTCTGATGGAGCAGCTGTGAGAGCTGCAGCTGGAAAATAAATTCCAAAGTAAACAAAAACAAGTCTTTACACGACTGAAATCCAGGTTTATGGATGAGTCAGTTTCTCAGAAGTCCCTGAGGGGAAGTTAGCTGTGTTCATTTCAGTTAATGTTTATCAAATATCAATCAAATATCAGCAAATCAACATTCCTTCAAGGTGTTTTATACTGAACCGTTAGAGAGAAAGTCCCACCTCTCACACTGTGAGCAAACATTTAGTAATGATAATAAAATCCCCCCTTTAACAGCAAGAAGCCTCCAACAGCACAAGGCTGTGTGGTGAGGGATGTTTGCAGATAACAGTCTCTGCACTGTAAACACTGCTGTGACATTGTGTCTCTGTGTGCAGGTGTGACATATGGCCAGACTCAAGATGGCTTAGATTATAAATGTATATGGTGAACAGTTTGTTGCTCTCTGCATTATTAAAATGCTGATGAGCTGATATTTTGTGTGTCTGTGCAGGCTGGGCCTACTGTATACCACAGCCTCAAGGGAGGATTGGCTTGCTGAGGCCGGGGTGGTTGCTGACCTACTAACAGACTGGTGAGTTGAGGACAACTGCTGTTCCCTCCCATTTACAATTTTATTGGTTGTCATATTTTTCCCACATCTGAGACAGATATTCAGACCTCGAATCTGTGTGTGTTACACTTACTGTAGGAGTGTGTAAACACATGGGAAGTGAAAAAAATGACTGAAAAATAAACTAAAACCATCACGGGAATCCCCGAGAGGCCAAAGCCTGTTTTATTGTTACTAAGGGAGGAGTCAGGGTGACCTAATATCAGGTATAAAGAGACAGCCAGCGTCACATCAAGTCTGGTTGTAAAAGTCGGACATCAGAGAAGATTTGACTGAAAATCAATTTGTAGTTTGTTGTCCACCTTATTTGTACAATTTGAAAGAAGTGTTTAATTTTAGTAACGTTTCTCATGAGTTTGTGATCTCAAGAGTTTAATAATGTGAATACAACGCCAGCTTAAGCCTGACAAGGTGACAAAAACAAAACAAACTAAATAAAACTAATCTAAAAAAAAACAACTTTTTTTAATTTTGTTTCTCAGATTCATGCTAACTCCATCTTCCCTAGAGGTAAAATTTAGGGATGTTTGCAGCTGATGATCATGTTTGTACATGTCTAATGTAACTGGAAATCGAATTATTCAGTTCCCATAATTTGCCAACTGAACTCTGCTGCTGGCAACACCAGGTGAAAAACAAACTGCAGCACTGAATGATGAAAAACTGGAGTCTAGGATTTGCTTCTGTGGATCTTTATCATTTTAAACATGTTGAGCCCACATTTCACTATATGAAATGAAAAACAAAGTCCTGCCTGTGGACCATAACGTTATTATACCCATTAAAAGCTGATGTAAAATATTGACTTTGACCCTTTTTTTAAACTACATTAATACAAAAGCACAAATCAGACACACTGAGTCTATATTTTCTTGTGGTTTATGTTTATTTGCAGTGTTTATATTGGTAAGGTTGTTCAAACTTGCTCTGATATTTTCACATTAAAGCCTTACAGCCATTCGCAAACAGCTTTTAATATGAAAGACACGCAGTAGAAGAAGTATTTTTCTGTACAGTCTAAGGAAAGAACAGTCTTGAGTCTTTAGCTGTCCTGATGAATTAGCGGTGTAAATGTGAATTGTTTATTTATGGCCACTAGAGGGAGATGTTTGACTATCAAATAACCAATGACACTTCCACAGCACACTTAAAACAGTGAGGATTTGCACTTCCTGATAAGATGACATTGTTTTATTTTAATTAACTGTGGATAAAAACTATTTTCACTTAAGTATGTTTTCATGATGGGATTAAATAAACACTGTGAGCATCAGAGCGTTTGGGCTTTGTGACCAGGTTAAATGTGACACTGATCTGATCTGAGAAGTTTATTACTACTACTACTATTGTTATTATAATTATTGTTATGATTATGAATCAATAATTTGGGGTCATGGACTCTATTTAATTATATTTTTCTTTCCTGTAATTCAGTAATTAATCTGTACTAAATCAAAGAGGGATTTTCTGTTTGGTATTGAGGCAAAGTCACTGGTTAAACTTCATGCTGTTTGTCTTTTTATGTGTTTGTGGTGCTGCTCTCATTTTATTTCCTGTTGCTGTTTCAGGTCTCTGACTGTGTGCTGCTTTAAACTGAGTGCTAACAAATGAAATGAGGTCACTTGTTTTTAGGATTTTACGGACTGTTACTTTGGCTTTTATCCAAATGTATTTACTGTGAAGTCATCCTGAGATGCTTCCAGGTCAGAAGACAAATGAAACCTCTCCGGTTAGTGGCATTAATGTCATTTAAAATGTATAAATATAAATTTAAAAGCTGCCCCACTGTGTGACCCGGTTTTAACAGTAGATGACAATAGACAATCAGCACGGCCACTTCAAGCTTCAGTGACAGGTTTAAGAGGAGGGGCTCTGTGCTGGGTCAGGAAATGTGCTTCATTATAATGTGCTCTCATTATACTTCATAAAAGTATGAAGTCTGAGTCACATGTTCATGAATTATTAGTTTATTATTAGTTTATCAGACAAAAACTAAAGTCTTTTGTTTTCATTTCAAAGTATAGAGACAGATACTATGAATGTTTCCCAGGGGGAGTAGCAATATTACTACTACTACTACTAATAATAATAATAATAATAATAATAGTAATAATTGATAACGATAACAATAAACAGTCAATTAATGATTTTCTACTAGCAGCACTGTGTTTGTTCTCGTCTATATCATTTGATGAAAAACTGTTGTAATGTAATACAATGAAAAACTGTCTATGGTTATACACCGATGTTCAAGTTAACTCCTTTTCAAACTGACTGTACTGACTGCAGCACTGAGTGTTTCGGTTAGCCACAACCAAATCGGAACTGTTCACATTTGTCACTTGACAACTCAATGAAACCCACAGAACCACGTGAGAAACACACAAGAGAACAAAAGTTTAATAAGAAATCAGATCGCTGCCATGAGAACACGAGCTGGATCCAACAAACAAGAATGGAAATAACAGTAAAGTTACTGACAACATAAGATATATTAAAATATTTATATTAATATCGCTGATGTTGAAGTTTGCATGTTCTCCTTGCGTTTGTGTGGGTCTCTGCAGGTACTTTGGCTTCCTCCCACAGCCCAACAACATGCAATTAGTGGGGTTAAGTTAGTTGATGAGTCTAAATTCTCTCTCTGTGTTAGCCCTGCAAGAACGGGGACCTGCTGAAGGTGTACCCTGAAACTTGTCCTACGGCAGCTGGGATAGGCTCCAGTCCCACTGCAACCCTGAATTTGTAAGTGGAGGAGGATGTAATAAGTGAAATAAAAGACACAAAACATCAAAAAGAAATCTTTTCAACATATGGATGTGTCTGTGGAGGTGCTGGGGGACCAGTTAGAGACCAGCAGCTGGACATCAATGGTTGGACTGGTGGACTACTTCAGTGAAGAGTAGACGACATCTGGCTCTGGTTTACAGTCTGAACACAAACACACACAGTTATTAAAAACAAACAAACAAAACAACAGGAAACATGATTAGCCTACAAGCTTTGTAGTTCAATCAAGCCCTCCAGTCTCCACCTCTCTGCATCACACACAGTCCCAGTTCAGACTTCAAAGGGAACCAGCTCAGACACAGCCAGCTTCTTCTTTCTCACTCCACCCTAAGATTAACAGGCTGAGCAGATCACAAACAGCAGCACTAAAATGAAAAAACAAGTCTTCGCCGCCATTTTATGCGCTACCCAGAGTCAAGGATTTTCTTTTTGACCAGCCAATTAAAGTGAATTATACTTATCTATTCTTATCATTGCATTAGCTTAATCTAAGCATTCGGTTAGATGAAGTGACAGGTTGCATAAACCGCAGCAGATGTTTAGAGTTCTCTTCTCAAAGCATCTCTACTGTAAAACAACAAATGACCAGAAAGAGCTGGGGGGTATTTTTGTGAAAAGGAAGGTGGGCGACCACAAAGCTGCCATCTTCTTTCAATGCAGACTGATGCACTTCACCACAAAGCACAAAGCAAGCAGGTTCTCACTGCATGAACACTGCTATTGGCTAAACCAGAGCGCACAGCAGAGACAATTCTCACCAGCTTCAAACTAACTGGGGTAAACAGGAAGTAGCTACTGTGGTTTTACATGCAGAACTTTAAAAATGTTCACAAAAAAAGGTTGATTCATTCTATTAAAGAACAGTTTCAGAGGCTCGGTGCACTCAGTTAAGGATCTCTAGACTTTTCCGTTCATGTCTTCATACGTCTCATAGTGACAGCTCCAGGATTATAGTGAAAAAACCTTTGAAACTCGTCATCATTTCCTCATCATCATCCAAATCACCAAATGTTAGCATACTGAGAAGATGGTGAACATGATGAACGTTAAACCTACTGCTAACCTTCTAACGCTAGTAGTTAGCTTCAAGCAAAGTCCCATTTCCTGGGTATTTAAACTGACCTAATACAGGAGGAACTGACTGAAACCAGTGCTGCCAGATTTAATTTCACAGATTAAATCATCTTTGATAATGGTCCAATGTCAACTAAACACACCGTGAATGCAGAACATCATACCAGCAGTCAGACTTGGTGATGCTAGTGTGGCGGTCTGGGACTGCTTTGCTGCTTAATTGGTGGAACAATGAATTATCCTCTATCAGAACATTTTGCAGGAGAAAACCATCAGTTGATGTCCTGAAGCTCGAGCACACTTGGATTGTGGAGCATGACAATGATCCAAACTCGCAGCAGCAATTCCATCTCTCAATAGACAAAATAAAGAAAGATATTATGGGGTGGCATAGTCATAATTTATTTTAATTATATTTAGGATGCTTTGGCATAATGTTAGAGACCATACATACTGGTAAACCCTGCAGTGTGGCTGAAATTAAAAATATATATTCAGCATTTTTTCACAGGGCCAGTTAGGCTTGGATGGCTTTTTTCCTGTATATTAAATGAACTCATGATTTTAAAAATGTTTGGTTTTTAGCCTTTTATCAGTATTGGTTTCATTTAAATGAGTATGGTAGAACTGTGTAGTGTTTTGCAAATAAGCAAACAGCTTTAAACTCAGTGCAGCTCATCAGTCTCATGGTCTGTATCAGAAAAATGTTAAACTCAATCTTCCCAATCAAATAACATTTAATGATCATAATCAGCAAGATGAATGTATGTGGTCAACCTGTCAAGATGTCAAAAGCATTAACTTTATCAAAGATAATTTCAGAATTTAAGTGTACAATATGGGTGGTAATTTGCAATGAAGGGGGAAATTATACAGTGAGGAGTTTTTATAAGTAACTTTTAATGAGTAATCCTCCATTTTTCTTTATGACTACAAAATTTGATTAAACATAATTGTAAAATGTCAAAAGAAAAACTAACAATTCTCTGTTAATGAGATCAAATGTTCAAATTACTGTGACTGAAAGCAGACATGTTAGCCGCAACCAAACCAGAACAAGTCAAACTTTGCATCTGACATTTTGGTGAATTCCACCACGTGATCACGTAACCACGTGAGAAACACACATAAAACAAACGTATATTTTTTGTGCAAAGAAACAAAATCACTGCTGAAGAAACATGAGCCAACAGGCATAAATACAAAGAAGAGTGATGGTACTGGGAACATAAACACATTTACACAGTATTTCCCTGCTCTTAAAGCCAGATTAATCAGGGATTGGACTGGCAGGACCTCTGGCCCTGATGTGAGTGATAGACCCAGCAGAGGGCAGGTCCACATGTTTCGTTCAGACTATGTGTTGCTGGACCCTATGGGTTAAGCTCCAGTTCCCCCACGAGCACCTCTCTCCTTGGCTGCTTCCAGGGTAGGATTGAACCCAAGGGGTGTTTTGTTGTTGGACCACAGTCTCTCCACTCAGGTAAAAGAGGACCAGAGCTGTCAAGTGATCACTACCTGATGCTAAGTTGGACCAGGTAGTGGGGAGGATGCTGGACAAACCAGGCACACCCAAATCTCTGGTAAGTATTGGTTGTGTCTGACAGATGGTCCAATTCACGAGATCTTTAATTCCTCATGAATTCCAACTGGAATCTGTCATGGCTGCACTTCACCACTGATTCTGTTCCTAACATTTATGGATACAATTTCTGGGTGGAGCTAAGAGGTGGAGTGTTTCTGCTTTGGTGGCCTTGGTATGACCTTTCTATTATGATGTGGTTCTTCTGGCCTCATATGTTGGTAACCTCCAGTGTGCATTAGAGGGATTTGCAGCTCAGTATGAAGTAGCTGTGTTGAGAATCAGCAACTCCAAATTTGACACGAGCACCTTAATTGTCTTCTGTGGTCTTTCAGGTCTTTTGGTGCTGTTGGGCTGGTCGATGCAGTCCTTCTTTTTAAAAGTGCACTGGACTCTTGATCAGGCCATTTGGTCATAATAGTATTTTTTTGTTTGTATTTTTATGTTATGTCCTTGATAGTCTTACTTTAGGTTTTTTAGACCATGATGTTAGCATTGCTGTCTTTAGAGTTCAAATTCAGACTGAATTCACTTTGAAGCGACTTTAGATCTTTGATCATCTTAATTTATTGCCTTAAATTGTATAGATGAATAGCGTTGTATAAGTACCAGTTCAAAGATGCAGAGCAGCTTTACCTTTTTTCCTCTTTGGTCTGAAGGCTATTTGTCCGTAATTGATGTCTTCTGTTCTCACTCCTGAGTACACTGCAGCTGAATCACTCTCTGCAGAGTAAAGTACATATACATTTCTGTAAGTAGAGCAGCTGCAATAGTACTGTTATATTATTGCAGCATACTGTATGCTTTACCACTTCTGATTACCACAATTTGTTATTTGTGTATTACTCAAAGTGTACTGACACACTGAGGTTGTACATAAATGCCACTGGCACTGTTCAGACTCTGCCAGTTCATCACAGATGGTCCTGCGCTGGGTTATTGAGTATCTATGTGTATCAAATAATGCTAAAACATTTTATAATATATTATATTATACTATAATGTAATTATTTTGTAGTGTGCTATGGTTGATCGACCCTGCCTGATATGAACATGTTCTGCTCTTCTAAACATGATCACTAAAAAAACAACAACAAAAAAACAAGCCTCTGTCTAATCTTAGATACAACACAGAGCTGAGGGATTATTTATTTTAGAAGTGTCAGTTAAATTTAATAACTGCAACAATTTTTCACAGTTATCTCATCTGAATACCTCTTCAAAGAAACACAGAATGACCACATTGAACTGGGTGGGTGTTTTGTGAAAAAGGAAGGTCAAATACCACAATGATATTATTTTCTTTTTTTTTTAGCACAGACTGATGCAAGTCACCACAAGGCAGAAAAGCAACAGCTTCTCACCTATCACTATTATTAGCCAAACCAGAACACACAGCAATGAGAATTTTATCAGCTTCACACCAGCTAAAGTCAATAACAGGAAGAAGCTGTTGTGGTTTTAAATGTAGGACTAGGTTAGAAAATAATTCTTTGCTTTAATGGAGAGTTTGAATGTCTCATAGTTACAGTAACATAATCAACAAAAGTCTGTGTTCACCAAACCTAGGTAGCGAACTTATCTAGGCGTCATCTGAGATGCTTTGGCACATAAGCCTCAGTTATGATTCTACCCAATGTTCTATCGACCAGATGTGGCCCAAAACACAAGTGCCTGAGTTGAAGGAGTCACACTCTACCTGAGTAAAGAGAGTCAATTGAGACCTAACATGACACTAAGAATGATGAGTTACATGTGCTATGCTCATTCATCACATACACTGTCGTCGGTTTTGACTCACACACTGTCCTGGTGCCACAGCAAAAATCTAATTTTCATTATTTTATGTTTGTTTTGGAAACCATAATTCAGCTGTTTTAGAAAAAAAGATGTAAGATTTTGACGTAAGGTTTGGGTAAGGTAAGGTTACCCATAAAAACTGAAAAATAATTTCAGTATTATGTAAAAGGACTTTGTTTCAGGGAACACAAAACGGATTAACAATTAAAAGCTGTTCTGCAGCAATGGAGGTTGATTAAGCCTTGAAAGCTGGTGCTACTAATTCCTACATTGGATTTCTCAGGATGACCCCTCTATTTAGCCTTTCCAGGAGTCATGCGGTACATGGGACACTGGGTAGGATTCTAGACGCACCGAGCACACAGAAATGAGCAGGGAGGAAGACAGCCTAAACACCTAAACAGCATCCTTTGTTGAACTCAGGGGGCCTCTGTGAGCTGGGGGAACCTAACGGTGTCAACAACAAGGTTATTGGGAACCAGGAGTAAGTAATTGTGTTTTTATGTTTGTGCTCCAACATAAAAGAAGTGCTGGAACAGATTATGGTACCATACATGCATCAGCTGAACAGTATTGTGCTGCAGAAAGTAGTGTGTTGCTACGAAAATGGCAAGAAAAAGCAAATAACAACAGAAGTGAGACAGACCATCATACACTCTGGTATGTGTCTAGTTGGTCAGTGGTTCATCCTACAGCAAGATAATGACCCAACACATTAGTGCAAGCTATGCCAGCACTACCTCAGGAAAAAAGAAGAAGATGGTAGGCTTGAAAACATGGAGTGGCCAGCACAGTCTCCAGACTGAAACCCATTCAAGCTGGTTTGGGATGAACTGGACAGAAGAGTGAAAGCAACACAGCCTAAGTGAAACATTTATGGGAACTTCTGCAACACATAAGGGAAGAACTTTCTCAAGAATATTTGATTTCTATTGTAGAGAGAATGACATGCGTGTGCCCAGCTGTTATATCTGCGAAAGGCGGCTACTTTGATGAGTCAGAAGTTTAGAATATAAATTCTATAATTTCTTGTTTAATTCCAGTTGTCTTTTTGTACAATGCTTTCATTTCATTTTAGAGTGCAATGAGACATTAACGTGGAGAATTTTCAATAAATCTGGAAAAACTGGATTGTTTGTTTGACCTGTAGTGTATATACATGGCAAAACTAACTGTGTGTGTGTGTGCGCACGTAATTTCAGTTCCTTGTGCTGACAGGAAATTTGGCTAGTGAAATATAACTTCCAGGATCCTGGTGACAGATTCTGACTTTCTACAGCAGCCAATACGAAGACAAGCAAAACTTTCGAAATGTATTTATAAGCTGGTGTTAATCAATATGTGAGCAGACTAGGATGGTGGATATTATGAACATTAAATAAATAAACATTACACCAAGCTTGTAGCATTCTGATTTTACAATTTAGAGAACTGGCTATGATGGAGAAAATGAAGATCAGCTGTACCTGACTTTTTTTTCTTGTCTTTGATGATGATTTGCCCATAAGTGACGTATTCTGTTCCTACTGCTGGAGAGACTGCAGCTGGATCACTCTCTGCACAATGAAACACACACACAGAGGACGTCAGTGCAGGCAGTACAAGTGATAGCAGAGCTGATTGAAACTGCTGCTCTAGCAGAACTCTTTATGCACACACACAAAAATACAAACAACAGCAACAACAAAACAGTTACAACACTGCAAAAGTCTTGAATCACCCGTCATTTTTTCATATTTTACTGCAGATGAGTCAGACTTTCATGTAATGTTTTCAAGTGCTATTGAACAATGTTTCTCTAGACTTTTTTAAGGTCTTTCAAAGTTTTTCTTTGGGCAATGGCTGCTATTTTTCCACATCCTTTTCAATCCACTCCTTGTAGCTGACCATTTCCAGAATATATATTTTTAATTCAAGTATAAAAAGGCACCTAACTGCATAACTCAAATGATGAACTACTGTTGTGTGGCTCTTCAGTTGGTGGTTGCCAAGAAACAATTCATACTTCTCTCCTGAACTCTTACATATGTATGTAGGAGTTCAGAAGCACAAAAGATTGTCTACAGCCATCTGTAGCTCATGCTGGGGTCTCTTTCATTTTTCAGGCTGCATTTTAACCTTTGGTGTCCAAACTGATTGAAATATGAACACAGAAAAGTACACAATGTTATATCATATGGGAAGTGTCTGGTTCGTAACATTTTTTTACTATGGCGGTGATCTCAAACACACTGAAAATGCAGTAAAAGCATGTCTAGATAGAAAAACACATAACAGAACAAGATCAGTCACAAATTAGCCTCCCCAGAGCTTGGATCTCAACATTATTGAAGCAGTGTGGGATACATCCTGACAGAGGACAGAATAAAAGGTAGGAGCACCCAAAGAAGACCTTTGGATGTCCTTCAAGAAGCCAGGATAGCTATTCTTGAAGACTATTAAAATAAATTACAAGAAAGTTTTCTCCATACAGGTGACCCAGGTGTTTTTTTTTTTTTTTTGTTGTTTGTTTTTTTTTTTTTTTCTTCCCCCCCTTCTCACCGTCTCTTCTCCCCTTTGGTTTTCTTTCTCTCCCTCTCTTTCTTTCATTCTCTCTCCCTGTCCTATCCCCCAGTCATGTCTGTCCCGTTTGTAGCAACTGAAAATAAAATAAATTATAATTATAATAACGGTCAATCAAATGGACCAATATGGCAAGGCCATGATGATCCACTTGGTAAAATAAATCTGCTTGGCATCTTTCTTGGCCTTAAGACAACAATTCTGATGGCTAAAGATCCAAACGGGACACAAAAAAAAAAAAAAAGAAAGAAATTACAAGAAAGTTTGACTGAGAGATTCCAGGCTGTGATGAAGAATAAAGTTGGTCACACTAAAAATGGACTTTCAAGATCACTAGAATTGTACAAACTCGTTTTTTCCCTATAAACTGTACTTATGATTATACATACAGTGGGGCAAAAAAGTATTTAGTCAGCCACCGATTGTGCAAGTTCCCCCACCTAAAATGATGACAGAGGTCAGTAATTTGCACCAGAGGTACACTTCAACTGTGAGAGACAGAATGTGAAAAAAAATCCATGAATTCACATGGTAGGATTTGTAAAGAATTTATTCGTAAATCAGGGTGGAAAATAAGTATATATATATACTTATATATATATATATATATATATATATATATATAAGTAACACTCTGGAATGCACACCAAGTCTATGCAGACTTCCAAATATCACACATCCTATCACTACACAATCGTTTATACACCTCTAAGCATATATGGTTAAATATTTCTAAGCATAAATGACAATAAACAATATAAATCTAACATTTCTAATGTGTTTCTATCATTTTCTGATGTTTTATTAATTAAACAATACACGTGTTAATTGTTGTGTTATCTATAGATATAGTATTTATATATATTTATTTATAGTATAGTAAAAATATTTAATTATTACTGTTTAAATGACTAATATGTGACATGTATTAGTAGTGATGTTGTGCTAAGGGTTAAAATGCCTCTTTGTCTTTTGGTATACTACAAAATGGCAATAAACCATTAATATATGTCTATGCTGTGCTCGTATTTATTTTACCCTACTCAAATTCAATTTATGTTACATTTTATTTTTTAAATATTTAAAATGGTTCTTTAAAGAACCATTTCAAAAAAAGGTTCTTTAAAGTGGTTTTTTAAAGAATCATTTTTAAAAAAGGTTCATTATAAAACCATTAAAGTTGCCCCAAAGAACCACTTCTTGATGGTTCTCTGGGGCACCTTTAAAGGTTCTTCAATGAACCACTGAAAGAAATGGTTCTTCAAAGAACCATTGTTTGAAAGGTTCTTTGTGGCGCCAAAAAAGGTTCTTCTATGGCATCAGTCTAAAGAACCAATTTTGGTTCCAGTTGCCACCTTTATTTTTCAGCTGCAGCTGAAGGAGAAGAGTTCAGAGTGCCATCACTGTCTCCTAAATGGTAGGAAGAAGTGTGGAAATCCATGGGTAGAATTTTACTGAAGGGATTTCAAGACCAAGGAAATTTCCCTTGTCGCCTTGTTCCTGTTTTCACAGTGGCACTCATCTTCGGTGAGAATCAAGTATCAGATGATCTGCTGTTTGAAAGTCTTCTCTTTTACCCAAGTCAATCAGATAGGGATCTGTGTTAAAAGTCCGCTTGTTCACTGTAACTGTTTTAGACTGCGTTACCCATGATGCACCTCGGTATCTGTACTTCCGGTTGGGAACGTGTTCAGCGCAGTTCTGCACAGATGAGAGGTGTGTCGGAGGAGTAACGTATTTACTTGCATTCCTGTGTGAGTTAATACTGTGTGCGTGCTTACCACGAGAGTATTGTAAGATGAGAGTGATGCTCGTTTGACTTTATCTGTGTAATTTGCTACGTAAAAAGCTAGTCCGTTTCTGGAACTAGTTTGTCATAGGAGTCAACATGCTACATGAAATTTGGTCCAGGATTTACATACGTGCGTCGCATTAGGCGATTTCTGCGTCGTTGCTCAACACTGTAAGGGTCAAGATATTTCAGTAAATGTCTCACAGTACTCTGCGTGACAACATAACCTGCCTGAATGCAGTTCAGGTGGTGTAGTTTGTATCCATGGAGCCTCCCGTGTCGCTCCAGTTGATCAATAAGAAATCCTGCCACCTCAATCGGATCGGACTCATTGTAGCAGTCCCTCGGACCAAGGAAGAAATAGAGAGCCTCGACGGGTGCAGTAATTTTTACTTTGAGATTCATTCAGAATCTAACAGTGCTGAGGTGCGCCAATGCACCGTGAAAACTAAACAGAAACACAAAATAAATTTTCTTAGACGCTTATTACAAATATAAACTCAAATAAAGCAGCAAATACAACAAAATATCAACTAAGCAATTAAATACAACTTGAAACATGTACCTCGCTCTATATTCCAAGGGCTGCAAATTGTTAATTTCGCTAGAGTCCCGTATCACGCTGCTGCACGCTTCATTGAGGGCTGCCTACTGGGACATGTGCGCCACAAAAACCGGTCTGAGCTGGAAGTGCAGCTTTCCGCTAACTAAGCAACAGAGCCCTCTACTGGACACTATGCGTAGCTGTTCAGGCTTTGATCAATAAACAAAACTGGACCTTTAGACTCATTCTTTCTCCTGTACAGTCCCATGCGTTTTAGGTTTCTTCTAAGTGTACGCATGCTTATCACAATACTGTCCAAACTGCTCAATAACAGCAAAATCTCCCCATGCCTCAATCCAAGCATAAAATAGAACTTAATTAATTCCAATAAACGAGCCATTTTCTCGCACTCTGATCTGCACTGTCACCCACTTCACGATGTTTTACGGCAATATATCATGCTCGAACAATAAAAGATATGTTATAACGTGAAAACTTTATTGTTCAAACAATATAATTATCACGTTCGTACAATATAAATATTATATTGTACAAACGTGATAATTCTGTATATTGTAATAACGTGATATTATGTTGTTCAAACATGAAAAGTATCTTGTTAGCACGTTATAACGTGATAGACTTCTATTTTTTCTTTTGCCTGGGTGGCAGCTCTACTCTTCCGTATATATAAGCCTTGTGTCTCTGACAAAAGTTTTTCGTAGTCTTAAGCTATATTTTTGATCGGTAATATTTAATAGCAGCGATGAATTCTGCCATTTTAGGATCATGTTCTCCACCATAATCCCCACCCCCACCTCACCCTTTCACTTTCACTTTTCCCCGTGTGACGGCGCAACACGAATTCGGTCTTTAAGTCTGTTGATAATTCGATTGATCAGGAGAATCTATCATTGACCCCACTGAAATCTATGAAAATCCTATTAAATCCCATCATCGGTCAAACTCAGGTGAGTGCTTGTTCAGACATTTATTAGTTATGAAATGACTGTAGCGCACTTTAACAGACAGACGTACAGAAATACATTCTGACTCACCATCACTTTGCATTTAAGAATCTGTCTTTGATGTCAATTTCTAGTTAATGTCGTTTCAGCCAGTATTTGCAGCACATTTGAGGAGAGAATTTACCACACCCGTAAATCACATTGTTGAGGTTTTTAGCTGTAAAAGAAATTCAGTAGATCTTTTTTCTAAGTGTGAATAAATATATAAGCCTGTTTCAGGGCGTCTCTGTCAAATGTTTTCGTAAGCTTTCGTCTTAAGCTATATTTTTGATCGGTAATATTTAATAGCAGCGATGATTCC
The DNA here is from genome assembly GCF_057382095.1 of Aulonocara sp. 'chitande type north' Nkhata Bay. Taxonomy (NCBI): domain Eukaryota; kingdom Metazoa; phylum Chordata; class Actinopteri; order Cichliformes; family Cichlidae; genus Aulonocara; species Aulonocara sp. 'chitande type north' Nkhata Bay. The sequence continues at coordinate 16,134,771 of NC_141346.1, forward strand.
GCCATTTCAGGATCATGTTTAGGAAACATAAGCAGGAAGAAGAGTGACGTAAAAGACAAACATTCTGTAGGTTTAAAAACTTATAGGTCAATAAAGCTTCTCAACAACTTAAGATTTTTCCAATGGTGATATATCAGGGTTCTTTTGCAATCTTTTCCTGTTGTTTTCTTGTAACAACCCCCGACCCCCCAGTATCCATGCGAACATACTGAGCAAGGAAGTGAAACTTGAATTTAAAAAGACCAACCAAGCAAATTTTCTGTTAATATTTCAGTGTCCCTCAGTTTTTTTTCCGTTTGTTTTTTCCCCAGTATTGTGAGCTTAAAATGTTCATCAGAGATCAGAGGATTCAACAAAGAAGCACTTATAAGCATTAGGTATAAAGGACAGTACCCTACCCTAGTAAATAAACAGTTAAACCGGGTTAAGATGAGGTCTTTTTAAATAATGACGCATCAGTAATACAGACAGCCTATTTGGGGGCGGGGGGGGGGGGGGGGGGGTAGTTGGAGATCAAAACAACACAAAAGAATTTTGACATTAATATTTAACGGTCCCATTAAAATAATCTCCACCCCCACGTTAAGGCTGGAGATTATTTAACGGGATCGTTAAATGAGTGACACTGAAATATTAACAGAAAGTTTGCTTGGTTGCTCTTAACTCCACCCCCAGTTAATGCTTTCACTTTCACTCCTTCCCGCATGACGGCGCAACACGAATTCGGTCTTTAAGTCTGTTGATAATTCGATTGATCAGGAGATCAATCGTTTCAGCCAGTAGACTATTTGCACCGCATTCGAGGAGAGAATTTACCACACGCTATTGTATGCTCCAATAGAAAAACACTAAAAAGTATTACGTATAATATTATTTTATTATATTTTTATTATATTTATTATATTTTATTATATAATATATTAATATTACGTATAACAGACAGTATCTTAACTCTTTTTTTATTGTTTTAATTCTCCTCAACAGATGAATAAGCCTCTGATCTTTTTAAACATTTTAACATTATGGAGACTGCAGTTCCAGGTAAGTTAAGTCAGACTTTATCAGTCTGTCCATTTAAAAAAAAAGAAATTGTTCATATAACTTAAATCCATTAAGTTCAAAGCAAAACTTGAATATTTATAGCGAACACCAACAAACTCACAGCTAGGCTTTACTACTACTTTTATTTATTTATAAAATTTGCCATTTTATAGACCTTTTCTTGACTGTTTATCTACAAACTGCATTCCATTTAAATCACGATAATGTAAAAATAAATAAGTTCTATAATCTCTTTGAATCTTTAAAATATTAGATGTATTTTATAATCAGCACAGTGCATGCTATCACTAATTAACACTTACTCCTTGTTCTTATACAACACAGATTTGAGGTTTACACACTGAACAGTTCTGACTGAAGTTTTCTTTTTAGGACAGTTAACATGACCTGCCCCCCTCAGTTTCTTCAGCTTTCATAAATTGACAGCTAAATAATACTATTCAAAATGTTAAAACTTAATAAACATTAAAAACCGAAAAGGAAATCCCAAAATCATAAATATATTTTATTTTATCCTTTATAACTAATAAAACACTAAAATCCAGGTAATGGAATGGAATCCTTTGTCTCTATTACACATTAAAACAAGAGTCACTTTTGTGACACAAAAAACTCTAACTCTGACACATTTTCTAACTCATTAACTGGACTTTACTGTGCACTCCTTTGTGTGAGTCTTGCCTATTTCTTATTCTGTTTGATTTTCCCTCATCACTGACCTTTTTATTAACTTTATTATCATTGATAACATAGAATTATGTCTGTGCAAAGGCACTAAGAAATGTAGGTGCACATCTCTTTAGTTTTTGATTACCGTTTATTAGCTTTGTTTTAAGGATTTACATTTTAAAAAGTTAAACCAGGTTAAGATTTATTTATTATTTAATAATGAAACTGGGTCATCAGTAGTAGAGATAGCCTAATTTAAAAAAAAAAAGTTGGAAGTTGGAGTTCAAAATAGCACATAGGAGTTTTGATATACAAAATAATCTCCACCCCCACTGCACTTAAGGGGGGCGATCTTAAAAGTTATGTTTGGATTGTGTGCCAATGCAACAACCTTAAATGTTTGACTTAGTTTATAGATGTAAGATTTAAGAAAGTCAGTGCTTCTCAGAAACAAGTTTCTGCATACAGGGCTCATCTATAATCTAGTTCTGAAAGCAGTCTGGCTTTCTTAAGGTGTCTGTAACTGCCAAAAAGAGAAGATAATACACCTTAATATAAAAATCACTCTGTTAGACCAAACAGTCACAACTGAAGTAGCGTGTTTCAGTTTTAATAAAAATATACAGTATTACAAAACATAAGCCACATGGTCCTCATTTAAGTAACAGAAAAAGAGTCAAGCAGCTGATGGTGTAACTAGGTCTGTGAAACAGCGTGAGGTCATACTGTGGCATGATACTCCAAGCAGACCTCAGCTAGCCAATAAAAGTAACACACAGTTTGTACTTCGCATGTATAGTCTATTGAGACTGTACATGGTAAAATGTGATGAGATTTCTAACAAACTGATGTGATGTGATGGAGATTATTATGAGGGCAAGCCAAATTATTTATTTTTCTACATAATCGCCATTTCAGTCAATGCATTATTTTTGATGCTGTGGCAGTTTTACAATGCCTGTGCCATACCAGCTCAGCGCCATTTCCTTCAGGAAGTGTTGAACCTCATCTTTCACCTCTTTGCCAGAGCAGAATCGCCTTTCAGCTGGCTGTAAACTGTCTACACCACTTGCGAACGTTTTTGACATCCATGCACGACTGCCCATACACATACACAGTCAGTTGGCAATGAATTTCAACTGGTTTAACGCCTTTTGCAGTCAAAAATTGAACTTGGCACTGTGTGAACTTGGCACTTGGTGGTAGCGTTCAATTTGAGCTGTATTTTCAAGGGCTGCCAACCCAAGATTGAGCATCCCAGTGAAGCTTCACATGCTTGTTTGGGAGTGGCCCAAACAAGCATGTGAAGCACCGATCACAACAGTGTGGCCAACAGCCATACGAACAGTTTCTCTATGTTCCCACTGCTTTGGAGACCTTACTTTTGGGATTGCCCTAATAGCTTTTTGTTAAAACTAGCAGTTCATTAGTGATTGTTATAAATGTTTAATCAGTAAAGGTTTTGTGTCATGTATGACTTGGAGAACTGTATTACAGATTATGTGTAACACAGGAAAAAGAAAGCATGAATGTGTAGCTTTCTGTCTTTATAGTTACAGGTGGTCCCATAAACCACAGGAGAAGCTGTGAAATTCTGCCAACTGACAGAGAGTCAAACTGAACCAATTCCAAAAATTCTTTTTTACTTTGTTTTTATTTTGTATTTTGAAATACAAAGTATTTTGAAAGGTGCAAAAAATATTGTTTAATTTTGTGCTTTGATGATTTATAATGTTAATGATGACATCTACAGGTTGACTTCTTTCAGGCTGGACACTCATTTAAATGTGTTGTAATGATTGTCATTTCACTTTGATTTGCTGTCTAGGTAGTCAAGTGGGGTTAATTCCTATTAAAAGTCATCTCTACACTGCTCAAAATAAATAAAAATAAATAAATATATCACACTTTTTATATATGACATTGCTTAATCAAAGTATAGTATTGATCTAGTCAGTTAAGTAGCAGACGGGTTGTTGATCAGCTTTAGCTGCTTTGTTTTTTGTTTTTTTTAAATTAACAACTGTTGCACTAGATGGGAAACAATGAGACAACCCCCCCCCCCCCCCCCCCCCCCAAAACAGAAATGGTTTTACAGTTGGACGACACTGACATTTGTTCCCTCCATCTATTTCACAATTCAATAATACCAGTATCTGCTCCTTTGTGCCAGAAGGAGCAGGATCAGGACTGCAAGAGCTACAAGTTATCTCCAACAGGACACTGGTGTTGACCATTTTTATTTTTTATTTCCATCAAAAGATATGGCATCTTTTCATTCCCAGCATTATCCAGTCCATATTGATATAGATACCAAGCATTATCTTTTTTTTTTCTACTGAGATCTGGTTTGTTTTTTAAAGTGTACCTTTAGTTATTTTTTACATTTTTAACATTATTTTGGACAGCAAAAAACTTTAACAGTCTTGAGCTTCAGTCTGGAGCCAGATTAAGTTATTTTAGTGTTATTACAATGTTAATGTTAACAAAATGTCTTTTCAGTGCCTGAGCTGAGAGTTGTTTTGCTGGGGAGCAGCTGGTCTGACAAGAGTTTGCTGGGGAACTTACTACTGGGAGAGACCATTTTTCACACTGAAGAACTCAACTTCTTTGTCAGATTCAAAAGAAAGTTTAATGAGACAGAAATAGTTCTTGTTAACACTCCAGATCTTCTTCATCCTAACATGACCCAAAAAGAACACGTAGAAAAATGCATAGAATTCTCTTTTCCTGGACCGCATGTGTTCCTGCTGGTTCTAAATCCTGAAAACTTTACAGAGAAACATAAAAAGAAGCTGGAATCATTTTTTGAAAATTTCTGTGATCAACAATTTAAACATTCACTAGCAGTTATAAAACTCCAAGCAGAAAAATCACATTCAACAAAGACATTTCAGCAAAACCTACTGTTAAGAGACACTGTTGGAAAATGTAGAGCCACATTGTTGTGGGAGGAGAACCTTCTACAACTACAACAACAGCTGTTATCAACCATGGGCAGCATAGTGAAGGAGAACAATGGAGATTATCTCAGTTTGGATATTTACAAAGAACCAACAAGTGGCATTCTGAGTGAGCATCAAGCAAGGAGAAAATTAAATCAAGGAGGGCTAGTCGGTGAGAGCTTGAATCCTGTTACGGTTACTGGTAAGTACAAGAATATATTTCATAATGTAATAAATACAAAATTACCATATTTCAATTTCAAGTTATTTAATATGCTGATGGGTGGTAGAAAATGTATTAATTATTCTATTATGGGACATTTGTTGAGCCTTGATATGATTGTTGAGTGTCTTTTGACTGAGTTGATACTCATGGGAAAAATGTCATGCAGCTGCAGGTACATCAAGGTCTTTAGAAAGTATAAGTACAACACTAACAAAACTATTTAGATACACATTTATAAATAAAATTATTAAAATATGAGCTCATTATTTGTTAATAGAGCTTATTTCATATTTTAATTCATGGTTGATTCAGCCAGTTACTACTTAAGTATTGCATCCAAAGTGAGGACTATACTACTGAAATATAGGTAGGACCAGAGTTTGTTGGAGGGGGTTTCAAATTGAAAGAAAACTGAGTAGTTGGAGCCACAGGGTAGCTTAATTAAACCCTATAAGAGTTTCTTCATTTAACATAAAATATGAATAAGGTTATCACAAAACAACAGTAAATATTTCACAGAGATTCAAAAACATCTGTCTCTGTGAATCTGTCTGTTTAAACATCGTGATCAAAGTTCCCATCATAATAAACTGATAATGTCTCTGGGATGATTCACAGTTTGGAATTCCTTTAGTTAATTCATAAGGTTTGACTTTCCTCTTATTTGTAGTCTGTCAGCTAGCTTTAGTGAGACAAATCAGTGCCCAGTTAGGTTTAGAGATGGACCGATCCGATATTACGTATCGGTATCGGTCCGATACTGACCTAAATTACTGGATCGGATATCGGAGAGAAATAAAAAATGTAATCCGATCCATTAAATATCACGAAAGCACCTCACAAAACTTGCGACACGGCATAACTCAGCTCATAACCGTAGCACGTCGGAGCAGTGTGCTCACGTGATAGAGCGGCTGTGTGTATTTGTAGCCTGCTAGCAAACATTTCATCTCCGAGGAAGTTATGTCAGAGAGAAGTAAAGCAAGTGTGTAAGTTAAGTTAAGCTTAACAACCGATATATGGAGCAACTGCCTCTTCTCTCCCTCTCCTGCTGCTACTTCAATCGTGAAACAGCTTAATGATCAGCTGATCGGCTTTTCTGTCGGGAGTCCGTCTCTCTTGTTTGTTTTTGGCCCACTTTGCACCAGAAAGAGGAAACCAGCGGCTGAACAACAGCAGCACGTTTAAGCTTGATAAGCTGTTGTTAGAATTTATTTAATATTACTTTCTACACCAGGATCTTTTTCTACGTAGCTGACGGCTGGTAACTGTGCAGGGGCAGATCTAGCAAAGTTTAGCCAGGGGGGCCGATAGGGCATTAACAGGGAAAAGGGGGCACAAAGACATACTTTTCTTTCTTATTCTCATTTAAAATGTCTAGCTTTTAATTATTTAATAATTATCTGAATCTTACACCCAAAGTTTTAATCTGATGTAAAATGTATAGAAGTCCATTATTGTATATAGTAACTGTTAAGTCTAATATACCCTAGTAAGCTATAGTACTTTTTCCTTTGGGAAGATACCATCTGTGAATTCTGCAATTCTGTTGAAGAAAGATGTTGAATCTATTTAATTATTCTTGAAAAATAATTTATTTCTGTGAATTTTTTTCACCCTGCATCAAATCAATGTAATCAACTTTATGTTGATTACATTGATTAAGCATCATGAGGAAGAGGCTGGTTCCCTATTAGTTAGGTTGCTTAATATTTCTGCTAAGTACTCTTTAAAATACCAAAATAGGGAAGATGGAGTAGGTTTAACTTTATTAGATTGATCAGTGTTGTTGATCTATGAAATATTTTGGGTGCAGTGTTTTTGTTTTTTTTTTGTTTGTTTTTTTACATACAGGTATAACAGAATAGCTTTAGTGTTGTTGTTGTTTTTTAACTTGAGTATGAACTTATACAAAAAGCAGCAAGATATTAAAAAAACAGTTTTATTGATTAAAAAACACTATATCGGATTCATATCGGTATTGGCAGATATCCAAATTTATGATATCGGTATCGGACATAAAAAAGTGGTATCGTGCCATCTCTAGTTAGGTTTAGTTCAGACCTCCTGGTTTAAATAAAATAGTGAGGGAATCTGGTGCTGTTGCTGTTCTTTCACACAGGTGAACTGGGTTTAAATTAAATAAATACTGGATGGTCTCCTTCTCATTCATTGAAAAAACAGAGCTCTTCTGGGAAAGAAGATTAGGTTAATCAGGTTAAGATGCCTCTTCATCATCAGAGAGAATCACAAATGTGTGGGCATTTCCATAGAATGTTAAAACCCCAGCATTAAATACCAAATATAATGTCCATAAAGAAAAAAAAACATTCTTCAAATACTGCTACAGCACTATTTTTGTTACAGTGATTCCTTCAGTAATTCTAACTTTTTACAAGTGTACATCAATTGGTGCATCTAGGGTTATATTTTTAGACACATATATGTATATTTATTGTACTAATCACATTGGACTGAAGTAACTCAGCTTCAAAAACAAGCAAAGGGACAATTCATATTTAAAATATACATTTATTCAAGCAGAAAAAAGCAAATGGTTAAAAATAACTATAACAACAGCAAATATAATGTAAAGTCAAGTTCATATATCTGCAAAGGAAACTACAGGCTGCAATGCTAACGTATGAATAAATAATATGGCTATAAGACTAGTTAGCTGTGACAACTGACTTAGCTAAACTCACCAAAAAACAGTTCCAGCACAGTTACTCCTGACATACACATTCCTAGGGATGGGTACCGGTGTCCGGTGCCATGATGGCACCGGTTCTGACATAAACGGTAATAACCAGACCGAAAAGCAGCGCACATTTCGGTGCTTTATTTCGGTGCTTTTTTTTCCTGAGCTGTGATACACTTCTAGCCAATCATTTTACGTTTCCGAGGATAGTAGGCGGGCCCAGGTACGTACGTTCTTTTAGAGCAGAGCTACAGATTAAAAATGTCCAAGGCGAAGCGGTCAAAAGTCTGGCTGTACTTCACAGCAAAATATGCAAACTCAGCAGCCTGCAACAAGTGCTTTAAGCTGATACTGTGATACTGTCAAAGGAGGTAACACCTCAAATCTGATGAAACACCTGGCGACGCATAGCGTTTTTTTTAAAAGCCCAGAAATGCGCCGTATTTGATAGCTTGCTGCGAGACCTCACACCGTGCACATCTACTGCGGGTGGGTTGCCTGTTATGCAACATCCCCCAAAAACACAAAGAGGAGAGTCCTGGCCCCTAGCCCTGCCAGTGTAGCAGAAATGATGACGGATGATGATGGCAGCAGCAGCCGTTCTTCTCTGCGTGAGTAGCTTAATGTTGTTCGTGTGTAATTTACGTTGAGTAGGCTAACCACGTTATTAAATTAATGCATGTAAGGTGAACTAGCAAACATCATCATAGCTACATGCGGCTGTCTTCTTGTTTGATGGCAGATACTCCCTTCACCCTGGCCAAAAAGGCTAAAATGACCAAAGAAAAAGTGGAAAACAGTTAAACATGAGAGGTTTAGGACAAAGTTTGTGTTTTTTCCATTGTTTAAGCACTGCTTCCAGCCAAGAGTGATACCATATATGCCCCATAGCTGCAGAAAAGGCTAACATTGTTATCTTTTTACAAAAAACAGCTGAACATGAGAGGTTTTTGGACCAATTTTGTGTTCTCCATTCTTTAAGCACCGGTTTGAGCACCGTTTGAGCACCGGCACCGTTTCAAAAGTACCGATTTGGCACCGGTATCGGATAAAACCTAAACGATACCCATCCCTACACATTCCTGAATCTTATCTTTCAATCTGAACAGGATTGTCTCAAACTGTGATTATGCCCAATGAACACAACTCATTTTCTTAACTGAATGAGCTTCTAATTCCATAGCATTCTATTTAATTTTTCTTACAAAGGCCAAAGAGCTATCTACAAAGCTATAAAGCTATCTAATATCTAGAGCTGCTGCTTTTCCCCATGGCCTCTCTGTGTTGACTTGCTGACTACAAAGCCTAGTGTGTCATGTATTGGCCTGCCCCAGTCTCCACATTGACGCTTTAAATAACTCCATTCCTGCCCTGGATTGATTCTGTGAAGGATGTAGCCGTACCCTCTAAAACTTCTTTCTGTGTTTTTTTTCCTAATCCTCAAATGATGAGAGGGATCTCACCTTCTATCATTTAAGCTGAGCTGGACCCCCTTTTCCTGTGAATGTGTTCTACTTCTACAGAAGCCATCCTTCTGGGTGTCACTTCTGGCTACAGTCTTTCTCATCTACAGTAACTGACCTGTGAAAGCCTCTCGTAGCACCCAAGGGATTAGTTGTCAGCTGGTTTGGCTACTACACATGTAGGAGGTTTTCACTTCTTCCTTGGCATGCTGTTCCCACCCTGTACTATACAAGCAGCTTGGTGCGATAGGCAAATACACCTCCTGGGTTTGTTGCCTCGATCTGTTGCTCGGGCTGAAGTTCACTTGAACTGATTGATTGATTGATTGAACGATTGATTGATAATACTTTATTCATCCCGAGGAAAATTGGGTTAAGGCTGCCAGCCTTGCCAGCGCCAGCTGCATGTCCTCTGTGTAGCAGTGACTTACCTCAGCCTGATTTTCAGGTTGACATCCTGCCATTACACACCTTCTCTAGGCTGTAGCTGATTTCCACCGTCTTTTTCCACGGTCTTCCTTCTTGAAAGGTCTCTGACTCTGGGCTGTTCAGGTGCTAAAAGGTGATCTGTTCAAGCCCATTAGCATGCAGCGATGCCAAAAGGGACCAGGGTCCAAACATATTGGGTGCCAAGTGTTGATCTGTGGAACCAGCACTCTAGTACAGGAAATCTGAATGGGTTCTCTGTTAAAATAGTCCCAATCTCTGATCCTAAGAGTATTATCCAGTGAGCAATGCAGAGCATAGATCGAGCCGATGGGATGTCTACCCTTTTTTTTTTTTTTTTACTGTACTTAAACATAATTTTCAGGTATCTGTACTTTACTTGACTAGATTTCTTTCCTGACAACTCCTTAGTTTTACTACATTTTTAAACAAACATCTATACTTTCTACTCATTATTTTAGGTTTTACAAATTTGAGGGGAGTTATTATTTCACACTGCAAACCTTCCAACCTCTAACCGATATATATATATATATACTGTATACTGAACCGATTTGTTCTGAATGTTGGTACTTTGCCACCTCTGATCCTGACCTTGCAGGTCCAGTCAAATTGAAATTGAAATTGAAATTTTGTTTGTCACATACACAGTCATACACAGTACGATATGCAGTGAAATGCTTAGACAACTGCTCGTGACCTAAAGAAAAAAGAAAAGGCTATGAATAACATAGGAAATAAATATGAAAATTAAAAAGGGTAAATTTAACTAGGAAGGAATAAAATAAAATAAAATATAAAAATTAAAGTTAAAAATGAAATAACTGTACAACACAAATTAGAATGAAGGGTAAATTTAACCGGGAAAGAATAAGATACAATATATAAATTAAAGTTGAAAATAAAATAACTGGTCAACAAAATACACAATACACAGTATAGAAATATATAAGAATGTATGAGATATATATATATATATATATATATATATATATATATATATATATATATATATATATATGACAGGTCCTGCGTGATGTGAACACCAAGGTATTTGAAGCTGTCCACTCTCTCCACTGGGCACTCGTTGATGACGGGGGTCTGGTAGTTCCTCTCCTGCTTAGTGCTGAAGTCCACTATCAACTCCTTTGTCTTACTGACGTTTAGAAGGAGGTTGTTCCTCTGGCACCAGTTTTTCAGATTCCTAATCTCCTTCAGGTAGGCGGCTTCATTGTTGTCAGAGATCAGGCCCACCACGACGGTGTCGCCAGCAAACTTAATGATGGTGGTGGAGCTGGTAGTGGCCACACAGTCATATGTGTACAAAGAGTACAGCAGGGGGCTCAGAACACACCCCTGGGGGGCTCCAGTGCTGAGAGTGGTGGAGGCTGAGACATGTCCGCCCATCCTTACTGCCTGTGGTCTGCCAGTTAGGAAGTTGGAGATCCACTGACACATAGATGAGCTGAGTCCCAGGTGCTCCAGCTTGGTGGTGAGTGTGGAGGGAATTATGGTGTTAAATGCAGAGCTGTAGTCTATGAAGAGCATTTTAACATAATTCCCCCTTCTAGTGTCCAAGTGAGTAAGTGATGTGTGGAGGAGATGAGAGATGGCATCGTCTGTGGAACGATTTGGACGGTAAGCGAACTGTAGTGGGTCCAGTGCGTCTGGTAGTGAAGAAATGATGAAGTCTCTGACCAGGTGTTCAAAGCACTTCATCACTACTGAGGTGAGGGCTACAGGCTACACCCTGCTTCTTCATTGAGAGAAGCAGGGTGGGGTTTCTTCGGGACAGGAACAATGATGGACTCCTTGAAGCATGTGGGGATCACAAACTGAGACAAAGAGATGTTGAATATCTCAGTGAACACAGGAGCTAGCTGGTATGCGCAGTCTCTGAGGATACGACTTGAGATGCTGTCTGGTCCTGCTGCTTTCCTGGTGTTCACTCTCTTGAATGCTCCCCTCACGTCATGCTCGGAGATGACGAGCACATTTCCGGTGTTGGCAGTATCTTCCTGTCTGCAGCCGTTAGCACCGCTAGCACTAGCATCATTGGAGTCCTTAGCTGCAGCCTCGAAGCGAGGATAGAAAGTGTTCAGCTCGTCTGCCAGAGTCACGTCCGCGTTCGTCATACCGGTTGTTGGTGCTTTATAATCCGTTATTGTCCTTAGTCCCCACCACAGGCTCCTAAAGTCACTCTGTTGGAGTTGTGACTCTAGTCCTATCAGGTCCTACCAGCGACATCCATTGCAACACCTCCCCTCTAAATCAGTGCTCTTGGAATATGTGTGGGTTTAGTTTAGTGGCCTAGACAATAGGTCTGTTACTTTTAAAGGCTGGCGTAACCTGTGAAAGCTATTTATACAGATGTGACCGTATACTCAGACTTTTACTCTTACTACTTAGAATAAAATAGAATAGATTTATTTCAAACAACTAAATATAACTAAAATAACAAGAGAAAAGAAAAACTTGAAAACATTAGGTTTTATTGAATATTGAATATCTGTATGCTACACAATGTTTATTCAATTCAATTCAATTTTATTTATACAGCGCCAAACCACAATAACAGTCATCTCAAGGGGCTTTATATTGTAAGGCAGACCCTACAATTATACATACAGATAAAAACCCAACAATCGTATGACCCCCTATGAGCAAGCCCTTTGGAGACAGTGGGAAGGAAAAACGACCTTTTAACAGTCAAACGTTTTGATTCAGTAAGGACATCTCCTGGTTTGGACCAGCCCTTTTTTCAGCTGTGGCTTCAGCAATCATCAACTGACACTAGAAATTAAAATCAATTCTAACAACAGCTGATCAAGCTTAAACGTGCTGTTGTTGTTTAGCGCGATAAACAAACAAGAAAGAAAAGCCGATCATTGACTAGTATGCTATGACTTTTGGTATTTATGACTTTTATAGTTTTTTAGATATTTAGATTTTAGTGCAAATTTAGGCCAATTTCTAGGCCCATGAGAAAGATTCTTCTTTTTGCCCCATAGAAACAGACTTCATTTGTGGTGTGTTGGCTCTCTCTAGTGGTAAACCGGGAGTAGTACAGCCGAAAGGGTGTATGCTTGGTGGAAAAACTCCATATCCCACAATTCATAGCACGCCTCTACAGAGTCAAACAATGGCGGCCACTACTTTGTTTTTTATGTCTTTTATTAGTGTTTCTAGGTCCCAAAATAAACTTTTAAGATATTTTCAGGCGAGAATGTAGGTGTGTAAACTTCAAATATCTTTATCAAGACATCCCATATTAGCAACAGTGCTCTTACGATGTTGCTGCGCGACTAGCGGCTCTTCGCTAAAAAGCACCCGGGCTTGGCTTTCAGTGAGGCGGCTCACACTCGTTTCACCCCCCGATCGCTCGCAAATAGTCTTTGTCTCAGCTGGACTTATTTTTCGTTTATATGCGCCGATGATTCATTTATTCATTTTAGTAACTGTATAAAGAGTGAAAGGTGGTTGTCCAGATGCTGGTCGATGTGGGAAAAATAACTGAGTTGTTTCGTGGTGGCTAATGCGGAGCTCCAACAAAGGGCAGCTAGCCACCGGTGTATGACAGAAAGGACATGCGGGAAAAAGACACATACAAGGTGGCGAGGCAGCCGCCAATCGACCGGTGGTGGCTAACGCAGAGCTCAAACAGATGGCAGCCATGGATCAGGGAAGTTGAAGGCAGGAGAAGCAGACCCAAGGCGGCTGCCGGTCAGAGCGTCAGGTTAACTGAATTTCAGGTAACAACTTATGAACTGCACTCTATTTGGGTCAGATATAAACAGAGTTTAGGTGTAGTTTATTTTCGTTGTGCTGACTTTTTACAATCAGTTACAATAACTCGTACTGCATGCTAGCTAGCACGACGGAGTTTCTATACAGCTGTGTGTGCCCTAAGTTACTGATGTTGAACTTTATTTTATTCATAAGGGTTAGTTCGTAGAGTTGCCAACCGTTCCGTACAAACAGAATCGTCTCGCATTCAGAGAAAATATTACGCGTTTCGTATTGAGCTTAAAAGGAACACAGTTTGTCCCGTACTTCAGGTAGAACGGAAGAAGACACAAAGCTGGATTTATTCCCCTGTCATTCTCTCGCCTGTTGCAACTTCAATCATGAAACTGATCAATGATCGGCTTTTCTCTCTTGTTTGTTTATCGCGCTAAACAACTGCAGCACGTTTAAGCTTGATCAGCTGTTGTTAGAATTCATTTGATTTAAATTTCTAGTATCAGCTGATGTTTGCTGGAGCCACAGCTGTAAAAACGGCTGGTCTGTCACGGTCCTGGGTCGGTTCGACCCAGTATTTTGAGTTTCTTATGTTTTGGTTTATTTTTCCATTATGGATTAGTTCTTATTCTCTGGTGATACCGTTTTGATTATAATTATATTCTGACTCTTTAGTTATCTGTTGATGATGATGACGATGATTATTTCTGGTTTAGGTTTTGTTGTCTCGCTCTCGTGTTTGGTTTAGGTTGCCTGTGCTTAGTCTTCTCTGCCCGTATGTCCCTCTGTTTGCCCGTGATGTCATTATGCCTGTTTACGAGTCTGTGTCTCTGTCTGTCGTGTGCTTCCTGTTTTATTTTGTAGGTCTGTGTCCTATGTCAGTGCGTTCAGCTTTGTGCTCTCCCTGTCTCGTCAGTGTAATCAGCGTCAGCCGTGTCTCCCAGCTGTTTCCTCTTCGCTCCGTTCACCTCTTGTATTTAGTGTCTGTGTCTTCCCCTACTCTGTGTCGTGTCGTTAACGTCTGTTCACCCTCTCTTCCTCTGTGTGTTCCATTTGCCAGCCAGCCTTCCTGCCTACTCATTCCGTTCTTCCAGTTTAGTTAGTGTTTTTCTGTTCTGCTTCTTACCAGCAATAAAGCTGTGTGTTTTGAATTACTTCCGCCTCAGTGAGTCCAGCATTTTGGGTCCTCTCTTCCTGCCTGCCTACACACAGACATGACATGGTCCAAACCAGGAGATGTCCTTACTGAATCATCAGAGCTGAACTGGTGATGGAGAAACAGGTTTACCTTTTAGGTGACATGAATGAGTTGAAGGGAAGTTATGAACTGTTTCTGAGAGACGAATAACACCAATATCCTTTTCTGTGTAGCTGACAGCTGGTAACTGTGCAGGGGCGGATCTAGCAACGCTTTTGCCAGGGGGCCAGGTAGGGCATTAACAGGGAAAGGGGGGCACAAAGATATACTTTTCTTTCTTACTTATTAAATAGTTATCTGAATCTTACAACCAAAGTTTGTATATTAATACACAAGATTGGCTGTAGACCATTGTTAATCATTCAGAACACTGTGTAAAAATAACAAAAAGTGAATGCAAACGTGCATAAGTATTTATTTTACGTGTTTGATGTGTGTGGCAGGGCGTGGTCTGCAGTGCCGCTGCAGGGGAGGTGGACCCACCTGAGCGGCATCTGCAATCACGCCTCTCAGGCGTAAAGTCTGTGCTCTCTCGGCTGTTGTTTTGGTGTGTGTCGGGCTGTGAGATGAAAAGCTACAGCCGGCTGTGTGGGTACACCAACCATGTGTGAAAAGTGGTCAATAAAGTAATGTTACAAAGCGTGTTCATGCAAACATTGTCGAGTCTGCCGTGGTACAATGGGACTTCTGCTCATGAACCTCTGTGCACAGCGTCTGCAAATTGGGGCTGTACGAAGTCACCTCATCTTTACACAAAACTGTAAGCTGTCATCTGTGAGGCGCGAGCGGTGTTTGTTTTTACCATAGTTCATGGTGGAGAATAGCTGCTCTGCTGAGTTTTGCTCTCTGTAGCCGTATGAATGGCAAACTACACTGATTAGCAGCGGCATAGGCACACTTAAAATTTCTTCCGAAATTTTCGCTTTCTAGTTTTATCTTATTCTCTTACCCTAAGAATCTGAATTTAAAACCTAAATGCTGCCACCAGAGAGATGCCAAACTGTCTTTCGTTGTTCTGGTAACAGTGACAATAAAGATCTGTCTTATCTTATCTTATCTTATCTTATCTTATCAACAATATACACAGTATTATGTGTATCAAAATACCGTTTCACCCCAAACCATGGTGAATCTATAAGAATGTCAAAATAAATCTTCAAAGGAATAAAACTAGAAATTACCGATAAATAATAACACACTAAATTTAAATTAAATTAAAAAGATAAAAATGTACTAATGCTATCTATGTACAAAAGACAAAACAGGACAGGAGACATTACAAATGATCATGTGCAATTACAGTAAAGTGAGATGTTGTGCAATTGATATTGAATACCAGGTTATGGTAAGTTATGGTCAGGATACTGTGGACAAGACAAAATGAAAACATGTGCACGATGTAAAATGTGCAAATATAACATAATGTGTTCAGTAATCATGTGACTGAGGTGTGCAAATAAACATATTGTTCCAAGGTACAGTTTATAGTGCATTTGTGACAGTTTGTCTTGTTATTATTGAGTCATTTGTAAAGTGTTTATGTTTATCAGTCCTTTGGTGGTAGTGAGTTGAGGGCTCTGACTGCTTGGGGTAAAAAGCTTTTGCAGTGTCTGGTGGAAATTGTCCTTCACACATCTCTTTAGTCTTCTGAACATTTAGAGACAGGTTGTTGTTCTGGCACCAGTCCACCAGGTTGTACCTCCTCTTTGTATCTAGACTCATCGTTGTTGGTAATGAGACCCACCACTGTTCTGTCATCTGCAAACTTGATGATGCAATTTGGGCTGTGTTGTGTTGTACAGTCATGCAGGGTTAACAGCAATGGACTAAACGCACAGCCCTGCGGTGGGCTTGCGCTCTGTCTGAGGACTTTGGAAGTGTTATTTCCTATAATGACAGACTGAGGCCTGTCAGTTACGAAGTCCAAGATCCAATTGCAGAGGGTGGTGTTTATTCCCAGTAGGTCCAACTTCTTTACCAGCTTCTGAGGAATGACTGTGTTAAATGCTGAGCTGAAGTCAATAAACAGCATTTTGACATAAGGGTCCCTAGGGACTAAGTAAAGCGCTATACAAATACAGGCCATTTACCATTTTGTTGAGGTGGGAGAGAGAAAGGTAAAGAGAAGATGAGATGGCATCATTTTTGGGGCGGTTTGGGCGGTAAGCAAATAGTAGCGGGTCCAAGATCTGATGTAGCTGAGTTTTCATGTTCCTCAATACCAGCTTCTCAAAGCACTTTGTAATGATGGGCATACGTGCCACCGGCCGGTAGTCATTGAGGCAGGACACAGTAGACTTCTTTGGGACTGGGATGATTTTTGTGGTTTTGAGGCATGCAGGTGACACAGCTGAGCTCAGTGATGTATTTAAGATGTCCGTGAAGATGCCTGCAAGCTGGTCAGCACACTCTCAAAGCACCCGGCCAGGTATGTTGTCATTGTCAGGTCCTGCAGCCTTTCGTGGGTTTACTCTGTGAAGTGTCTTCCTGACATCTGCTGTGGACAAACAGAGTACTTGGTTGTTCGGGGAAGGGGGGCATCTTCCTTGCTGGCTCTTTGTTCTCTGCCTCAAAACGTGCAAAGATGCCATTCAGTTTATCTGGCAAGGAGGGATCACTGCTGCATGCCGCAGGTGTTGTCACGTAGCCCATGATTGTTTGAATACCCTGCCACATGCACCTAGTGTCCTTTGAACTTGTGAAATGTGTGTTGATCTTTTCTGCATACTCTCGCTTTGCTTCTTTGGTGGCTCATGATAGATCTGCTTTGGCTGTAGTATAGGTGTCCCTATTGTTGGACTCAATGGCAAAGTCTTTGATTTTCATCAGGTTGCGTAGCTTTGCAGAAAACCAGAGTTTGTGTTTTGCATGGGTGATGACGATCTTAAAGACAGTGACATCCTCATTGCACTTGCTGATGTAGCTGGTCACTAAGGTTGTGGACTCATCAAGGTCCAAAGTATCTGTATTTGTAGCAGCTTCTCTAAACATATTCCAGTCTGTGCAGGAAGAAGAACATGGAGAGAGCTAGAATAGAGTGAGAAAAAGGCAAATATTCACAATGCCAAAGAAGTCTACTGTGTCCTGCCTAAAAGACTACCCCCTCTGGCCATGTTCTCACCTCTCACAAGGCTGATCTGATCTGTTTGTTGATGAGTCTATAGACTGGGGTGAATGAAGTATAGAGATGTTGTCCTTTTGTCCAATGTGGGGGAGGAGTGAAGCCTTGTATGCATGCATGTTTTTGTAAACATGTCTAACGTGTTGTCCCCTCTTGTTGCAATGTCAATGTTCTGATGAAATTTGGGTAGAACTGATTTAACTGTGGTGTTATTAAAATCTCAGGGGGAGATGAAGAAGCCGTCAGGTTGGACTGTTTGCAGATCACTAATAATCTTGTAGAGTTCACAAAGTGCTCCACTAGCTTTAGCATTAGCACTAGCACTAGGTGGGATGTAATCAGCAACGATGATCACCACTATTAGGATATAAGACAGTCTGCATCTGACTGCTAAAACATCCACAAGTTCTGAACAATGCACATAAAGCTTTTAGCTGAGCGTAGGTCCCGGCTTGCTGCGCTTCCGCCTCCTTGCACACCGCTTTTGACGGACTGCCAGGCTGAGAAGCAATGGCGCTGCAAACTGGCAACTGCCGCGATAGCACAGTTTCTCCAGTATGTCTATCTGGTTGTGTTTGCTGACGCTTTTCTAAATCCAAAATTGTTGGTGGTTATAGACCTGGTGGTCTGTAGTTCCGACGAACATTACAACTTTACATTAAACCAGAACTTAAATAGAACTTGAATAAGACACAAAAATGCAGCATGGTTTGGACCCGGTGTGGCCAACTGCAACCCATCACGCCGCCAGTAATTTAGCCAGAAATGACAAAAATTACTCCAAGGTTCCTCACAGTGTTACTGGAGGCCAAGCTAATGCGATCCAGAATAAGATTCTGGTTCGATACCATATTTTGAAGGTTTTCAGGGCCAAGTACGATGACCCTACTTTTATATGAATTTAGAAGCAGAAAATTAGAGGTGATCCAGATCTTTATGTCGTAACAACATTCTTGCAGTTTAACTAATTTGTGGGTGTTATCTGGCAAGATAAAGTTAGGTGGATCGAAGAACAGTACCACATGGAAGCACCTGTTAAGCATCATAGTGGCTGAAATTAGGGCTGGGCGATGTATCGAGTTTTTTAAAAATATCGATATATTTTTATACGAGATATAAGATGTGACAATATCTTTTATATTGATATAGTCTATGTTACGTTATAATTATAGTTGTGGAGCCACAAGTTTGCCTCTCTTTTGTCCGCTTTTGTCTTTACGCAACGTTACTCCTTTCATTTTCTCAAAAATCGACAGTGCGTCTTATGTATGAATTCTGGTTGTGCTTGATGACCGCGAACCGATCTTATGTGGAACACGGCGCTCAGCAATCTGTCAAAAAATGTTTTCGCTCGACTTTGGTAAGCTACGGAGCTGCACCGGCTTGATGGATTGTCGGAGCGTTACAGCTACCGAGGAGCCTCGCAGAGTGATACGTACTGTGCTTCAACGTAATATTACCGTATTGTGTGTGTATAAGGACCATAAATGGCACCTGTTAAGAGACACGGTTATGAAGCGGATTTCAAACTCCAGGCTGTCAGTCACAAACTTGGAAAGAGAGCAGCTGTGAAATCTGTCTTTGTTATTATGCTCAGCGTCTTTTAGTTTACATTTTGACTGCACAATTGTGAGCTCTTTGTTATGCACAAAAACAACATAGTTTTCTTTTATTTATTTATTATATATTATTTAATAAATGCTCATAATTTATTTTTGAGTAGTTTTTTTTCATGTATGATAAAACTGTATGATAATAAAAGTGCCTGTGTGACATCTGGGACACAGCTTTGACTAAGAACTCTCTTTTTGTTCTTAACTTATGGCTTTAAAAAAATATCGAGATATATATCTTATATCGCCACCCAGCTAAAAAATATCGAGATATGAATTTTGGGCCATATCGCCCAGCCCTATAGCTGAGATGAATAGCCACATGGCTTAAATCATGAGCAGGGCACAGAAAGGAATTGGCAAGAATACCACAGGAGAAAAACACCAGCTGCTGGTAGACAGAACAGTCACCTGAGAATGCAAGGCCAGACTGACTAACCTGTGAACTGCCTGGATTGATTACAAGAAGGCCTATGACTTGATGCCCCACACATGGATCTTGGAATGCCCAGAACTGTACAAGATTAACAGGACCCTGAGAGCTTTTATCAGTAACTCAGTGGGGATGTGGTGTACAACACTAGAGCTCAACTTCAAGCCAGCAGCATAAGTCATCAACAAGTGCGAGATCTACCAAGGAGATTCTCTGTCCCCACTGCTGTTCTGCATGGGCCTGAATCCTCTCAGTGAGATGACTGGCTACTCAAATTTTTCTAGTTATATACATTTCAGAGGTATATCCCTCAATAATGTAAATTCAAAAAAATTGCAAAAGATAGTTTTCAAACACAGGAATAGGGGGAGGAAAAAGGCAAATGATTCACTGTTGTGACTTGAAAAAGGAACAGCCAGAAGAAGGGGAAAAAAAGAGGTTATCAATTTAAAGAAATGTATACATTTATAAATTTGTTACATTTTCTGCAAATCCAGAAGGATAAAGGAGATTACATATTAAAACCAAACATAAGAACATTTATAACTTGTTTGGATCACCTGCTGAACAATTTGTAAATTTCAGTAAAAGTGTACTTAGTAATTTTAAATGGAAATTTTACCTTTCATTTATTTGGTCATTTATTACAGCACACGCAATGAGGATCATGCTGGTTGGAAAGAGCGAAGACAAAAAAAGACTGCTGGGAAACATTATCACTGACAAAAAAGAGTTTGGCATTAAAGGTAGTCTAATGAAAGACTGTCTGGCAGCCAGTGGTGAATGGAACAGAACCCCAGTAACAGTAGTGAAATGTCCAGACTTGTTCAGTCTATCTGTGGAATCTGTGAGACGAGTGCTGAAGAAGTGCGTGAGTCTTTGTCCTCCTGGACCAAATGTCCTGCTGTTAGTGAAACCTTCGGACTTCTCTGAAGAGAACAGAAAAACTTTCAAGTTCATCCTGAGTTTGTTTGGTCAAGATGCCTTTAAACATTCAATGGTTGTTGTGGCGCATAATGAAAACGAGAATAACACAGTGCAAAGACTAATCCGAGATTGCAAAGAAAGGGTGCACAGATTTGGTATTGATAAAAAAGATTTAAAAAAAGACAGACAAGAACTGATGGAGAAAATTGAAAAAATCGTGAGTGAGAATAGAGAAGGATATTTAACTTTAAATGAAGAGGCAGAACTTCTGAACCTGGTGTTGTGTGGTACAAAAGGAGTTCAGAAGACCTCAGTAATCAATGCTATTCTTGGACAAAGAAAGTTTGATCCACCTGCCAACACATCAGAATGTGTTAAACATCAGGGAGAGGTGTGTGGACGTTTGGTTTCCCTTGTAGATCTGCCTGCCTTGTATGGAAAGCCTCAGAAGGAAGTGATGGAAAAATCACTTAGATGTATCTCCCTCTGTGATCCTGAGGGTGTCCATGCCTTCATCCTGATCCTACCTATGGGTCCCCTCACTGATGAAGACAAGGGAGAGTTAGACACCATACAGAACACATTCAGCTCTAGAGTCGATGACTTCACCATGATTCTGTTCACCGTGGACTCAGATCCTACAGCTCCAGCTGTTGTGAACTTTCTAATGGAAGACAAGCATATCCATGATCTCTGTGAGAGCTGTGGAGGAAGATTTGTTGTTCTCAACATGAAGGACAAGCAAAATGTGTTACGCAGTGTAGAAAAAATTACTCAGAAAAAAGGCAAATTGTGCAGCTACACAACTGAAACATTTACATATGCACAAATAGAAAAGATCATAGAAAAAGAGAAACAGATCGCTGATTTGGAGGGCGAACTTAACGACCTGAAAACAAAGACTACAGTAAGCTGTAAGTAATGCAAACCTTTTTTTTTTATCATAGAAATGCCCTTATGTTGATGATGTAACCATTTACCTTTTAAATTATACAATTCAAACTATTAGTATTCAAGGTATCTCTTTCCAACTCCTTTAACAGATGATGAAGAGATTAAGAGTCCAGACTGTCTCAGGATTGTGCTGATTGGAAAGACTGGCTGTGGAAAAAGCACTTCAGGAAACACCATTCTCGGAAGAAAAGAGTTTACATCAGAAACATGTTCAACCTCAGTCACAAAATTTTGTCAGAAAGCACACAGTGAAATAGATGGTCGTCCTGTTGTTGTGGTCGACACTCCTGGATTGTTTGACGACAGTTTGACCCCTGAAGAGGTTAATGACGAGATCACAAAATGTATCAGTCTTTTGGCTCCAGGACCACATGTCTTCCTACTGGTTGTACAGATTGGCAGATTCACACAAGAAGAGAAGGCGACACTGGAACTCATCAAAAAGGTATTTGGAAAAAATTCTGAGAAGTTCACCATTGTTCTTTTCACAAGAGGAGATTCACTGGAACAGGACGAACTGACAATAGAAGATTACACACAAAAAAAATGTGATCATTCCTTGAAGAAGCTGATCTCTGACTGTGGAGGAAGATACCATGTGTTCAATAATTATAATAAGCAAAGTCACTCACAAGTGAATGAGCTGATCACAAAAATTGATAACATGGTGAAGAAAAATGGAGGTAGCTGCTTCACCAATGCGATGCTGCAAGACGCTGAAGCAGCAATAAAGAAGGAGATGCAGAGGATTCTCAAGGATAAGGAAGAAGAGATGAAGAGACAGCAGGAAAAGCTTCAAAGTACATATGAGGAAAGAATCCAATCCATGAATAAAAGAATGGAAGAACAGAAAGCAGAAATTGATCAGGAAATAAAGCTGAGAGACGAACAACTTAAAAAACTGCAGGACAGCATCCGCATTCAGTCTGAAGAGAGGAAGAAAGAACAAGAAATTAGAGACGAAGAAGACAGGAAGAAAACAGAAAAGGAACAACTTCAAAGACAGGAGTGGCAACGAAAAATGCAAGAACTGGAAAAAAGACTAAAATCAGAGTCAGAATCTAGGGAAACAATTTATAGAGATCGTGAAGTGTACAGAGAAAAAATAAGAGTGCAACAAGAAACTTGGGAGAAGGAAAGAAAAGAACTGAACGAAAAACGTAAACAAGAAGATAAACAGAAAGAAAAAAAAATCAGCGAGCTCCAACAAAATTACAATCAAGAAAAAGAAAACTTTGAACTAGAACGAAAGGAAAAAGAAGATAAAATGAAAAGAGAACAGGAAGGGAAGCTTAAAGACTTGGAGGAGAACTATCAGAAACAAATTGAGAACATGCAGGAGAAGTTTAAAGAAGAGGCCAGAAAAAAAGCTGAAGAATTCAATGATTTCAAAGAAAATCAGGAAAAGGACTTTGCAGCACTGATTTTAAAACACATTGAAGAGGTGAAGAGTCTGAAGCAGCAACATGAGACTGACATGCTGGAAAAGAAGAAGGAATATGGAAGATTAAAGAATCTGTCAGAACACAAAGAAAATAGTCTAAAGGAAGAGATAGATGACCTGCTGGGTAAACATAAAGGGGAAATGGCTGAGTTAATAGTGATACTCTTGACTCAAAAGAAAGAAAACAAGGAAAAACTAAAACAACTACAGAAATCGTATAGAACAGAGGTGGAACAGTGTGAAAAAAAACTTTCAAAGGAGAACCAAGAAGAAGAGAAGGAAAAAATTGGTAAACTACAGAAGAAACAAAAAGAGGAAATCAAAAATTTGAAAGCAAACCTAGGAACTAAAAACAAAGACGAACAGAAAACACAAAGAAACAGGCTGTCCATCAAACATGAACAAGAAATGTCAGATATGAAACAAAAACTCTTAGACCAACAACAACAAAGAAAGAAGGAAGAATTCTATAACTTACAAAAAGAACATGACAAAAAACTGAAGAAATTCAAACAAGAGCTTCTAGCTGAAAGTGAAACAAATCAGAGAGAAAAAATGGATGCACTATACACCAAACACGAAAAGGAAATGGAAGAATTGAAAAAGGAATTTGGGATGCAAGATGAAGACAGTATCAGAGAAGAAATGGATGAAATGCAGAAAAAACATTATAAAGAGATGAGTGAGTTGAAAGAAAAACTTTGGACTTCAGAGGAGAAACAGTCCTGCTTCGTTTCATAAATAAAACTGCTAAGTCGAAAAAGAGAGCTATTTTAAGCCTGGAAGAATGCAACACATAACAACACTTAAACCCATGAATTGTTTTCTTTGTCTTTTTTACAGTCTCTTGTAACATCAGATAATATCACTGTCATAGATACAACATGGCCAACTTTCAATCAGGTCCTAAAGAGGGAAGATAAGTTTAGACAAGTCCTAATTTGAAATAAAATAATTTCACTAAGTAAAACTTGGATGGTCTGTTGGTACAATTAACTGCACAGAGTCATATTATTTTATTTTAATAATATTTTATTTAAAATGTTCAAAAAAGGCACCAACACCACAAATACAGTCAACAGCTGCAAGTTGTCTAAGTTAAAGCCTAACCGTTGTCAGTTTTCTTAGCATATGAATGCCATATAACATATAATTATCAAGTATGTGTTAATAACATTTGAACAGGAGGGTTACATAATGATCCCACCCCTACAATGGCACAGTTGTTGCATCTTTTGTATGCTGTTTATTTCTGTTAATCTGGACATCTTAACAGAATTCTGCGGGATCTGGTTCAGTATTGGAACTGCGCAAAGAACGTGCAGTGTACACCTATGTTGTTTATGTTTATTTCCATTACGCTAAATGTTATTGTATAGTATTGTAAGTGTACATTTATTGATGCTCTACTTTCAAGAATTCCCATCCAGTCCCCCTTATATATGTACAAACAGTGCTGTCTTACATTTAGTTCCTTAAGGACCATGTTTTTTGCTTTGCCTTTTGGATTTCATGTTTTGAGACCAAAGATAGACCCAGAAGACATTATGTACACTGTAAATGGTACTGTTTATTGTGAAAGAGATTGAAATCCCCTGGCACATTTCCATCCAAAAGTGAAATAAAAGGACTTAACATCCATCCTCTTTATGGTTAAAGTGACACAGAGTGTTAAAACAGTCTATCTATATGTAATTCTGCTAATAGTAAATATTTTTTAATTCTAATTTAAAACTCAAATATAAATGCAATTTATATGATCAATGAGAAATGTATTTTGAGTAATGGAAATTATTGGAATGCCTACATTTGTGTGCATTAGTGTCTATGTATGTGAGGCTGGCTGCAGGAATGTGGAAGATAAGAAGTGTGAATGAATAAGAGAAATTATATTAATTGTTTTGTGACTGAATGAACACAGAATCATAGTTTATATGTGACTTTTCCAGCAGTTAATCATGAATAATTCTAATCAAAATACAATCAAGTATAGGTTTAACCAACATAATGAATAAGAAAATTTAACCTGAGTAATAAAATGATTTTAATAACACGCCTCTCACTGAAATTCTTTATGAAGTTGTGTGTGCTAAAGATGATTGTGCTTGGAGGCTGCGTGGGAGAAGGATGGGAAGACACTAATCTTATAGAATCTCTGACTTTAACATATACGATTTAAAAATAAGCTATATGGAAGATATTGTAAGTGAAATACAGAGATATGAAGAGAAAAAAGTATTCACGAGTTAAAAAGAGATCAAATTGAAATCACAAAGAGTTATGATTCTCATGTGAAATTGAGTTAATAAATCCTATTGAAGTAAAATGTGTAAACTGAATGAAACATGAAGGATAGTATATTAATATGTGATTGAATATATTTATATGCATGTTATGGAGTTAATGAAACTCATGTTAAAGTACAACATAGAACATAGAAAATAAGAAAATGTAACCATTGAAATGAAGTGGCTTCAAAGTTTGAACTTCAAATCATTTATGTGAAAGATCACTAAAAGATAAAAGAAGCTACAGGGTGTGACTTAAAATGGGTGTTACAGATTGGAAATAGGAATGCTGTGGACTCAAGAGCAGACTCAATTGCTCGAACTATGTACAATTATACACAATACATTTATACAATTATACACAATTATTGTACAATTTATTGAAGGGAAAATCAACTTAAGCAGCGCCGAAGGTGGAATGGCTAGTTCCATCTCATTCTCTAGTAACCGCCCATATGGAAAAGAAATAGCAAAAACTTATATGTGATTACTCATGAAAGTGGCCACTTTCGTGAGTAATCATATAAGGCTTACATGATTTACTCATGAAAGTGGCCACTTTCTCATTACTTTCATACATTGTTTTAGTAAGTATCCAAAACATACAAGTTTCGTTATATAATTTTTCAAGGGATCTTATATCTGTTTTCACTCTTATATGCTTTTCATACAAGTTTCACACAAGACAGATACAAACTTTATAAGATTTTTATATATCTTTTCCATATGGGCGAGAGAGGCTTCAAAGGGTGACAAACCTGTCGCTCAGGATATAAGAGAATTATGGCCGTATTCCACCCAAGGTAATTGAGTGGACCAGATAGTGGGACTCTGTGAAGTTATGCAGCGGAGAGTGGATTCTAATTCCTTGTTCAACCGTTCATTTTGACCATTGAACTGAAGATGAAAGCCGAAACTAAGGTTTATTTTGGCACCTAGGGCCAAACAGAAGGTTCTCCACACTTGGGAGGTGAATTCTGTCATAAACAAATTCTGAGGGTATGCCATAAAGTTGGAACACATGGTTGGTAAGAATTTCGGTAGTCTCAGTAGTTGTTGGTAACTTTTCTAGGGCAATGAAATGGGCCGCTTTGGAGAACCGATCGATTATAGAAAGGATTACTGTCTTCCCAGAGGAAGCTGGGATGCCGGTGACAAAATCCAAAGCAATGTGAGACCAGGGTCTATGTGGGGGGTGAAGTAAGCCAGGTGGATGCCAATTGAATTCCACCAGAAATACCTCTTTAGTAATGCTGTAGTTCTACTCACTCCCGGGTGGCAAGTAAAGTTCGCCATGTGGATCCAGTGGAGCGAATGAGGCTGGCCACAAGTAATTCCCGGATGTACTTCTCCATAGCCTCCCTCTCAGGATGAGACAGGTTATAGAGGCAGCTGGTGGGCAATGGAGCACCAGGAAGGAGGTCAATGGTGCAATCATAAGGTCAATGAGGGGGCAGTGACTGAGCTCTATCTTTACTAAACACCTCCTGTAGATCATGACATTAAGGAGGAACAGTGGTAAGATCAGGAGAAGAAACACGTCGAGGGAAAAACTGGTAAAAAGGGTTATATTTTCCTGATGATTGCCTGACGTGGCTAATTTGACAGGAGCGGTCTGGTGAGTGATCATGGCGAATACCTCATTATTTAAAGCAGTGTCTGGAATGGGAGGCTAGAGCTGAGTGAAAGGCAGATTCAATGATTTAGCTACCTCAGTGTGTATTAAATTCTGCTCTGCTTCAGACTCCATGAGAGCATGAAATGAATGAGCCTTAGCACTAGTTGTCAAGAAAAGGGTCAGCAAAAGATGGGGTTTATCTGCTTTAAAAACACAGCCCACCTGTAACCCCGAACTTACCGGTGGGCCCGCCTTTTGGCCGAATTGGGCGCTTCCTCCTCAGTAAAAGCACTCTCCGGCTCAAAAACGATGTTCCCGGCCGCCATTCATCGGTTTAAGATGGGCTTTATGTCCTCCAAAAACTGCTCACACTGTCAAGCCAATACACCGGACAATTACATGCATGCTCTTTGGTTCTGTCCACCAGTTTAGAAGTTTTACAGATACATGTAAAACATACATACAGAGATATGTGAAGACTTATCAAAGTGTCTGAAATGTAACATTCCAACTTCCCCTATAGAAAGCTTGTTGGTCAACTTAGAATATGTGACTACAGAAAATAATTGAACCCATATGGTTTTCACTGCCCCATGCATTGCCAAGAAAAGAGTCCTCATGAACTGGAAAAAAAAATAATAATTTTAACCAATATAGAAAATAACTAATAGATCGCATTAGTCTTGATACAGCCTCCTTGCCCTGGTGGGTTCCAGAGTGTGGGGGTGCCTACTGGAGTCAGCAGGGGAACTGGCCACAGGGAGGGGCCACTTGCCCCTTGCCCCTCCCTTCCTTCCCTCCCCATCCCCAGCTGCCTCGCTCTTCCCGCTCCACCACAATCACCAACACATGAGAGGCCTTGGGGTGCAGGTGTGTCACCAGGATTGTGTGTACAGTGTCTATTTATGTCTGTCTCCACGTTAGGTGAGCACTGACAATTTGCATATGTGTGCATGGATGTTCAGATCTGTGTGTGCCTGTTTGTCTGTGTCTATATGTCAGGTCGGGTATTAGACGCCACCTCTCTGGGGACATCTCAGGCCCTCCAAGCCTATCTCCCCTCACGACTCCCCCTGCTGGTGGCTGACGCCCTCAGACATCAATCAGTGATTCTTGAGATTAGGGACAAAACATGTCTGCCAGATAAAACCCAATTTTGGGGTTAAAAATATGCATAGAAGTGTTAACCCAACTTACTAAAAGACAAACCAAGGCAATGTTTATACAACAAAAGTATGATTTTGCATTTTTTATACATATATTTATTTTAAATGGTACAATACATTAACAGTACCTAAAAAATCCATTTTCCAGAAGCAGGTGTGATAATATTAAAATACAGAAAAAAAATTAAAAGTAATGTAAAATTAAACATCATGACTCTCGTCACTAAGTATTTAAGTCAATACCTTTTATAATATCAAAATATACAATTGAAAATTTATTTTTACATATTTTTAAGTGATTAAAATCGTGTCCAGAGTTTTTGTCAACACCATCAGATTTTTTTTAAAGTACAAAAAAAATCAGGAATTATTGTGGGTAGCTTACACTCTGAGGGCCCCTTCACTGATCCCTGTTTGATACACATGCCATGAGGTCACTGCTGTGATAAGGTTTTTTTATTTTTTATTTTATTTCATTTATGGCATGCCTTTGTGATAAAACCCTGTGTCACAACCATAGTATGTAAACACCACAGTCAATGAAATGCAAGATTTATTTATTTTTTTGTAAAAAGAGCTTCATTTAGGTAGGTAGGTCATAAGCAACTGATGAAAAACCAGATGGCTTCTTTCAGAAAAACATGTGTTATGAGAGAAAGTAGGGTATTTTGTCAGCACCATCAGGATTTTTGTCTGACAATGTTGACCTATTTTCTAATGGTGTTGACAAATGCCACAAAAGTGTGCTATTCGTTTCAGTAGTGTGTGTGAGAGGTAAAATTTCAGTAGTGTGTGTGAGAGCGTTTCAGTAGTGTGTGTGTGAGCGTTTCAGTAATGTGTGTGAGAGGTAAAATTTCAGTAGTGTGTGTGAGAGCGTTTCAGTAATAATGTCCCTTACGGCACCTCATACAAACACATCCTCCAACCACACACAACCGC
Organism: Aulonocara sp. 'chitande type north' Nkhata Bay; assembly: GCF_057382095.1. Taxonomy (NCBI): domain Eukaryota; kingdom Metazoa; phylum Chordata; class Actinopteri; order Cichliformes; family Cichlidae; genus Aulonocara; species Aulonocara sp. 'chitande type north' Nkhata Bay. The sequence continues at coordinate 16,163,726 of NC_141346.1, forward strand.
TCCATTGCGGTTTATTTCAGACCTCAAACATTTAGTAAACAATTAAGCAAATACAAGTAATCTGCAATAAATGACAGGTAGTAAGAAAATAAACTACTAACTCTTTAACGCTACGTCCACACCTACACGGGTATTTTTGAAAACGCAGGTCTTTCATCCATACGTAAACGGCGTTTCGAATCCCCAAAAACTGAGATTTTTTAAAACTCCTTTTTTGCGTTTACGTGTGGACGAGGAATACAGAGTTCTTCACGCACCGTCAAAGGTATGTGCCTTTTTTTTACGTCAGCTGTGCGCCACGTTATTGCTTACATGAGATGAATTGCAGAATAGCAGATTGATAGGTTTGTAGCTTGTACCTATCCGCTGGAACGTTGAAGACAATATAATTACACTGCAAAGCAAGACACGAAGTAATTCAAATTCAAATTCAAATTTTTATTTGTCACGTACACAGTCATACACAGTACGATATGTAGTGAAATGCTTGGACAACTGCTCGTGACCTAAAGAAAACAAAAAAGGAAAAGGCTATGAATAAGAAAGGAAATAAATATGAAAAATTAAAAAGGGTAAATTTAACTAGGAAGGAATAAAATATAAATTAAGGTTAAAAATGAAATAACTGTACAACACACTGGGAAAGAATAAGATAAAATATATAAATTAAATTGAAAATAAAATAACTGTACAACAAAACACACAATGCACAATATAGAACTATATAAGAATGTATGAACAAAATACACAAGAAGTATAAATAAATATATACACAATAACAGCAGCAGTGATTTAAGTGATGAAGTGAAAACAATGTCCAGAATGTCCAGTGTGTGTGTAAGAACTATATGTGTAGGTCAGTACTGTGTGGTGGTGTGATTGTGATTGAGAGACCGTATCGCCTGCGGGAAGAAGCTCCTCCTCAGTCTCTCTGTGTTGGTCTTCAGGGAGCGGAATCGCTTTCCTGACCTCAACAGAGAGAACAGTCTGTTGTTGGGATGGCTGAGGTCCTTCACGATCTTCCTGGCCTTGGTCCAGCACCGCCTGCTGTAGATTGAGTGCAGGTCAGGGAGCTTGGAGCGGATGGTGCGCTCAGCTGATCGCACAACCCTCTGTAGAGCTCGTCTGTCCTGCATGGTGCTGTTCCCGAACCAGGTTAAGATGTTTCCCGTCAGGATGCTCTCTATGGTGCACGAGTAAAAGTTCCTGAGCACCTTGGAGGGCAGTTGGAAGTCTCTCAAGCGTCTGAGGTGGTAGAGACGCTGACGGGCCTTTTTCACCACGGAGTTGATGTGACAGGACCATGACAGGTCCTGCGTGATGGTAACTTCGAGGTATTTGAAGCTGTCCACTCTCTCCACTGGGCACTCGTTGATGACAGGGGTCTGGTAGTTCCTCTCCTGCTTAGTGCTGAAGTCCACTATCAGCTCCTTTGTCTTACTGACGTTTAGAAGGAGGTTGTTCCTCTGGCACCAGTCTGCGTGATGTGTTCTCTCTGACAGTCTGCTGAAAGTGTTTGCAAAGTGATCGGGGGAACAGGGCACAAAGCTAAAGGATGTAGCTGCCATGATGACAGTAAGAACTTTAAAATTCTTTAACTACAAAGTGTATATGTATTGCATTAGGTCAGTAAAAGATTTTTATGCTGCATCCATTGAAACAGTCAACTATTACCCGTGAGTACTGATTCCACCGAAAGGATGCCATAATTTTCGTTATGCATTTACTGGCCCACTGAGAAAAATGTATCTTTTTTAAAAAAGAAATGTTCTGGAAACTATATATCCATAAAGTTGATGTCAAACAGGAACTTTTGATATTTCTTTGTAGATGCTGGTGTTGCATGTTGACTGGTTTAAGTTTTTGTCTGGGATCATTTTCTTCTGTGCTACTGAAAAGTTCACAAATCTGTTTTCTTTGTTATAATACTTTAGGATGACATTAATGCTCGAAGGGAGTCTCATCAAAGTGCTCCGCATCTGTGTGAAAGACAATTGCAACATCTTGGTGCAGGAGTTCATGGTGAGTGTTTTATGAGTAGATTGTGGCTTTGCAACATTTAAAAATGCATTTAGTTATCCACTTGATCCTCATTGGACCAGTTAGGACCAGTAGTCCTCTTTAATAATTTGAAGTTCACATGAGGCCTGGTAGTGAACTCGGCCGCCCCCCCTTGAGGCCCCACCCCCCTATATTAGGGGTCACATCAGTGTGAAAAAACTTTACATTTGTCATTCTAGTGAACAAAGGAAAATCCCACCAATATTTACATTAGCTTTTGTTTGAAAAAAAAAAAGACCAACAGCTAACCAAATTGTGGGGCTGAAAGTCAAAATTCTAACATCTTCTGAGTGACATAACCTGGATTTCTGATGGGCCGGTGTCTTTCTAACAAAAACGAATGTAAAGCATTTGAAATTATTATGTTTTTCACTCTGTCTTAGAAACTCTGTTAGACCATGAATGGCAGCATGGCAGGCAACTCTTTGGCTATAGCTATTTACTATGTTGCTTGCATTGGTTTAAATTACTCTAACATTAGAACTGGTAGATTCAAAAGAGATGAGTTTAAAAAGCAATCTTAAAGAAATGTTTTGTGTTTAACCAGGACTTGACTGAGGCCACTGCACAGATTGAGAAAACCACAATGAACATCTGTCTCCAGAGGATGCACCAGGCAATGACTTTTCTGATGTTGGCATCATCATCGAGGGTATAGTAGTTCTTCAAGATCTGGATAACGTGACCTTTGCAGTAGCCATGCTGTTTGGACCTTTTTTATTCCTTCAATATGAGTTACCCATCACAACTCTGCTACACTTTTGAGGTGATTCAAAGGGTGGTAATGGAGTTGGATGCAACTCAGCTCTCAAGAAAAGCTCACAACTAAGACAAAACTGCTCCTGCAAGGAAAGCTCACTGTTATGCATGCAAGCTGATCAGCTCTAGGTGAGAGGAGATTTAAATCTCACACTTGTTCTGCTGCATTTTTGAAGCTCAATTCCAGGAACAGATCGCAGGGTTCATTTTTATATACTCTGCAACTGCCATGAGGATGAGCCGTTTTTGTTGTTGTTGTTTGTTTTTCCTTTTGCTCTGTACAGCATTTTGGCAGCATTTTAAAATTTCTCTTTGTATTTTTTCTTTCTTTTACTAGTGAAGAGATGTAGCATGAACAGTTATACAGTCTAAATATCCCATATGGGTCGTGTGAAATGGTATTTTCAGTTTCATTCAGTTGAAGTAAAGAACGTTGAATATTTCTAAGTGTGCTGTTTTGAACCAAGATGTCACAGTATGATCAGTGCTGTAATTTTTGACAGTCACTGTATCAATGTTATTTTTGCATCTCTTGAATAAAGGGTTTGACCTGCAAGTGCTAATTTCTTTAGTTATTGGGGTAAAATGGGTAATGTTAATAGGAAGGTGTTTGCCAATTCAGTAACCTAATTTAATGTTAATGGAAACTAACATTACCTCAAATTGTTTAGTTATAATTGTTGTTTAACTGAATCTTGACGTCAGAGGCCTTAAATAGAATGTTTTGTATTGTTCTTTCCCAACATTTTTCAAAAGAAACAGTCTAATTTCTTTGCTGTGATTGATTCCAGAGAACACGGAAGAACTGACATTATTTAACTGTTGATTTATGTAGATTCAGTGGAGGAGTAATGTCAGTTTAATTCTTTACCTACTGTCAATGCAGTGAAATTAGACATTTTGTTTTGAAAGGTTACTGGTGGATGCCAGCAACCATCTTGGAAGAGAACAATACAATCTGTTATAAGGCCTCCATTTGAAAATTGTGTATTTGATACTAGAATATAATAGCAAAATGTAATTTGAAGATAACATGTAGCATTTAAGTGACCAAGTAGTATTGGGTAAAAGTTATTGAATGGTGTTGGGATAAAGTGAGAAAATTGTGAAGGATTAAAATATTCCAAGAGCTCAAATTACTTCATCAAAACATGTTTAAGTCACATTTTATCAACACAAATTGCACAGGTTTATTGAACATGAATAAATTGTGTTAATTTAACTCAATTGTTTAAGTTGCTGCCAAAGCAAAACATCTGTGTGCAACAAATGTCCACCATTGAATTAAGTAAATCCAACAACATATTTTTTTCAGTGTTCTACGTATGTTTTGAACCAGTTTAGTACAGTTCCTGAAAGACCTGTCCAGTTCTCCAGCCGTTTGAGTAATATGTTGTGGTCAACTGTATCAAATGCTGCACTGAGATCCAGTAAAACTAAGACTGACATTTTTCCACTGTCTGTATTCAGACATATGTCATTAAACACTTTGGTCAGAGCGGTTTCAGTGCTGTGGTTCTGTCTAAAACCTGACTGGAAGGCATCGTAGCAGTTATTCTGTTTTAGGAAGTAATTGAGCTGTTGAGAAACTGCTTTTTCAATGATCTTACTTAAAAACGGGAGATTTGAGATCGGCCTGTAGTTGTTCATTTGTGTCTTGTCAAGATTGTCCTTTTTCAGTATAGGTTTGATTACAGCAGTTTTTAGTGGTTCTGGAAACACACCTGATAATAAAGAAAAGTTGACGATCTGTAACAGGTCTGACTCTAAAGTCTTTGAGACCTTTTTGAAAAAACTTGTTGGCAGGACATCTAAACAGCAGGAGGAGGAGTTCAGTTGACCTAAGATGTCCTCCAGGTCTTTGCTGTTAATCGGGTGAAACTGTTTCATGGTGTTTAAACAGTTTTTTGGTGGACACAGTACATATCCTGGATCTGCTGTTGATGTACCAATTGCTTGTCTAATTTTTTGGATTTTTTCAGTGAAGAATTTGGCAAAGTCATTGCAGACCATGGTCGAATATTGCTCCCATTAAGGTGAAGGTTATCTCTGGAAGGAAAAAGTCTCCATGGAAAAACTCCACACTGGTGAAAAATGAAAAAAGAGAGTGTAGGAAAGCTGAGCGCAGATGGAGAAAAACAAACCTCCAGGTTCATTAATAGTGTCCATTACATTTAACATGTTAGCATTGAAGCTATTGACGAGCTCATTGACTGACCCTCTGGACAGGTCAGGTGTTAATGGGAAGACCTGGTTAAAAATTGCACTACTGTGTTCAGTTATACACCGTTTTGTGATCACTGTTGTTGATATATTTGTGTGGGCTGAGATTTTACTTTCAAAGAAAACACAGTAATGATCAGACACGCCCACATCAGACACAGTAACCTTTGAAATGCTCAGGCTCTTGGAGATCAGTAGGTCGAGAGTGTGTCCTCTATTATGTGTGGCCTCTGTTACATGCTGAGTCAGCCCAAAGTTGCCCAGAGTGTTACTCAGGTCTTTAGTCCCTTTGTCCTGAGGGTTGTCCACATGAATGTTAAAATCCCCAGCAATAATTACACAGTCAAAATCAACACAGATCACAGACAGCAGTTCACTGAGGTCATTAAAAAAGTCTGTGCAGTATTTGGGAGGCCTGTAAACATTAAGAAACACAACTTTGGATGGGGCCTTCAGCTGTAAAGCCACATATTCAAAAGACTGAAAACTTCCAGGAGATAGCTGCTTACATTGAAATGATTCATTAAATAAGACAGCAACCCCTCCTCCTCTCCTGCTCGCCCTGACCTCACTGATAAAACTGTAGTTAGGAGGGGTCGTCTCGATGAGAACAGCTCCACTGTTACTTTGGTCCAACCAAGTTTCAGTTAAAAACATAAAATCAAGGCTGTGCTCAGTGATTAAATCATTAATTAAAAATGTTTTCCCAGCTAGAGATCTAATGTTTAATAAAGCCAACTTAAGTGTTTTAGAGGTATTACTTGTCCCCTCGTGTTTGGGAGCAGTCTGTGGCACACAAGGTATGTTTACTATGTTTAAAGATCTTTTAGAGTGCAGCTCTCTGTGTTTTGACCAGGCCACATGTCTCCTGTCACCTAAAAGTACAGAGATTTTAAAACCTTCTAGTAAACAGGGTCCCAGCTTCTCCTGGGAAAAGTCATCACTGCCATAATCCTCACAGCCCGGACCCTTCACACATCACGCATCAGACTGCGGAGACAGGGCATGAAGAGGAACTAAGGGGGGCGAGGCTGGGCAATGTGACTTCGATTGCTCTGTTGAGGGTGGGGCTCGATGGCGAACCTTTGGCCGCTCTGGTGGGGGGTTTATGGGGGACAAAAAGGGATTGCACTCAAAGCACTCAAGTGCTTTGAGTGCTGCAGGAGAGCAGAAACACACTTTACAAGAATCAGATTATTTACTATTTTACACATTTGTGGACCATAAATTATACTTTATACATCTTTGAAATCAACTTGAAGGATGCCGCCTGCATGGACGCATGTGTAGTTGGTGGTACATCAGACCGTGCCACTGTTTTTTGTGCAGTCTTTGGGCCGTCACTCAATTGAATTCAATTCAGTTTTATTTATGTAGCATCAAATCAAACAGTTGGCTCAAAGTTCTTTATAAAGCAAAGTAAGGACATTACAATAATGCAGAGAAAACACCAACAATCAGAGCCACCATTTGGTGACACTGTCCCACTAAGCTTTTAAATACTTTAGGAACCACAAGTAAGCCTTAAAATCTGAAAGTGAAGCACAAAGACTGAAGTGAAACTGAGTGTTAAACTAAATTTCCCACAGCAGCCATTGTCTGTGTTTTCATCCAGTGTTCTTAAATTTTTTTTATCGTGTTTTTTCTTTCCAACTGTTCAATTCAGTGTTGCTTTCTTACCTTAATCCGGACCACTTGTTAAACGATCAGCCTTTGACAGGCTCATAGGTCATCATCTTCCAGTGACACACGAGCACGTCTGTGGTGGGTGAAAGCCCCTCCTCACTCGCTGTCCAGACGGAAACCTGTACACATGTTACTCTATTTATTAAAACCTTCTTCACATTAAGTTCTTTCCTCTGTGACGCACTTTGAAATGTTGGCTTTGGAAAGATAAAAAGACTAACATATTTTAAAGGATCAAGTGGATGAGAAATATCACTGTGTATTTTTAACCCTGGTAATAATGTTATAGATATTCATACATGTTTACATGACCTGTATGAAGGAACACTGTGGGAACTTTTCCTTCAACTCATCGTGTTTTCCATGGATGTCCACCGAGTGAGGAAAAGACGGAGCAGGGAATGTTCTGACTATTTGATTTCAGTCTTGGACTCAAATCTTAAACAATCTTAAATTGTCTCAGTGCAGATTATTCATTGTACATTAGTCTGATTAATATCTCACTATAAGATGATAAGTTCATCTAAAGTACCTTACAATGTGTTAGTTTTCCTTTGTCCTTCAACTCTGATGGAGCAGCTGTGAGAGCTGCAGCTGGAAAATAAATTCCAAAGTAAACAAAAACAAGTCTTTACATGACTGAAATCCAGGTTTATGGATGAGTCAGTTTCTCAGAAGTCCCTGAGGGGACGTTAGTTGTGTTCATTTCAGTTAATGTTTATCAAATATCAATCAAATATCAGCAAATCAACATTCCTTCAAGGTGTTTTATACTGAACCGTTAGAGAGAAAGTCGCACCTCTCACACTGTGAGCAAACATTTAGTAATGACAATAAAATCCCCCTTTAACAGCAAGAAGCCTCCAACAGCACAAGGCTGTGTGGTGAGGGATGTTGGCAGATAACAGTCTCTGCACTGTAAACACTGCTGTGACATTGTGTCTCTGTGTGCAGGTATATGGCCAGACTCAAGATGGCTTAGATTATAAATGTGTATGGTGAACAGTTTGCTGCTCTCTGCATTATTAAAATGCTGATGAGCTGATATTTTGTGTGTCTGTGCAGGCTGGGCCTACTGTATACCACAGCCTCAAGGGAGGATTGGCTTGCTGAGGCCGGGGTGGTTGCTGACCTACTAACAGACTGGTGAGTTGAGGACAACTGCTGTTCCCTCCCATTTACAATTTTATTGGTTGTCATATTTTTCCCACATCTGAGACAGATATTCAGACCTTGAATCTGTGTGTGTTACACTTACTGTAGGAGTGTGTCAACAGATGGGAAGTGAAAAAAATGACTGAAAAATAAACTAGAACCATCACGGGAATCCCCGAGAGGCCAAGGCCTGTTCTATTGTTACTAAGGGAGGAGTCATGGTGACCTAATATCAGGTATAAAGAGACAGCCAGCGTCACATCAAGTCTGGTTGTAAAAGTCGGACATCAGAGAAGATTTGACTGAAAATCAATTTGTAGTTTGTTGTCCACCTTATTTGTACAATTTGAAAGAAGTGTTTAATTTTAGTAACGTTTCTCATGAGTTTGTGATCTCAAGAGTTTAATAATGTGAATACAACGCCAGCTTAAGCCTGACAAGGTGACAAAAACAAAACAAACTAAATAAAACTAATCTAAAAAAAAAACTTTTTTAAATTTTGTTTCTCAGATTCATGCTAACTCCATCTTCCCTAGAGGTAAAATTTAAGGATGTTTGCAGCTGATGATCATGTTTGTACATGTCTAATGTAACTGGAAATCGAATTATTCAGTTCCCATAATTTGCCAACTGAACTCTGCTGCTGGCAACACAGAGTGAAAAACAAACTGCAGCACTGAATGATGAAAAACTGGAGTCTAGGATTTGCTTCTGTGGATCTTTATCATTTTAAACATGTTGAGCCCACATTTCACTATATGAAATGAAAAACAAAGTCCTGCCTGTGGACCATAACGTTATTATACCCATTAAAAGCTGATGTAAAATATTGACTTTGACCCTTTTTTTAAACTACATTAATACAAAAGCACAAATCAGACACACTGAGTCTATATTTTCTTGTGGTTTATGTTTATTTGCAGTGTTTATATTGGTAAGGTTGTTCAAACTTGCTCTGATATTTTCACATTAAAGCCTTACAGCCATTCGCAAAGAGCTTTTAATATGAAAGACACGCAGTAGAAGAAGTATTTTTCTGTACAGTCTAAGGAGCTTGGAAAGAACAGTGTTGAGTCTTTAGCTGTCCTGATGAATTAGCGGTGTAAATGTGAATTGTTTATTTATGGCCACTAGAGGGAGATGTTTGACTATCAAATAACCAATGACACTTCCACAGCACACTTAAAACAGTGAGGATTTGCACTTCCTGATAAGATGACATTGTTTTATTTTAATTAACTGTGGATAAAAACTATTTTCACTTAAGTATGTTTTCATGATGGGATTAAATAAACACTGTGAGCATCAGAGCGTTTGGGCTTTGTGACCAGGTTAAATGTAACACTGATCTGAGAAGTTTATTACTACTACTACTATTGTTATTATAATTATTGTTATGATTATGAATCAATAATTTGGGGTCATGGAATCTATTTAATTCTATTTTTCTTTCCTGTAATTCAGTAATTAATCTGTACTAAATCAAAGAGGGATTTTCTGTTTGGTATTGAGGCAAAGTCACTGGTTAAACTTCATGCTGTTTGTCTTTTTATGTGTTTGTGGTGCTGCTCTCATTTTATTTCCTGCTGCTGTTTCAGGTCTCTGACTGTGTGCTGCTTTAAACTGAGTGCTAACAAATGAAATGAGGTCACTTGTTTTTAGGATTTTACGGACTGTTACTTTGGCTTTTATCCAAATGTATTTACTGTGAAGTCATCCTGAGATGCTTCCAGGTCAGAAGACAAATGAAACCTCTCCGGTTAGTGGCATTAATGTCATTTAAAATGTATAAATATAAATTTAAAAGCTGCCCCACTGTGTGACCCGGTTTTAACAGTAGATGACAATAGACAATCAGCACGGCCACTTCAAGCTTCAGTGACAGGTTTAAGAGGAGGGGCTCTGTGCTGGGTCAGGAAATGTGCTTCATTATAATGTGCTCTCATTATACTTCATAAAAGTATGAAGTCTGAGTCACATGTTCATGAATTATTAGTTTATTATTAGTTTATCAGACAAAAACTAAAGTCTTTTGTTTTCATTTCAAAGCATAGAGACAGATACTATGAATGTTTCCCAGGGGGAGTAGCAATATTACTACTACTACTACTACTACTAATAATAATAATAATAATAGTAATAATTGATAACGATAACAATAAACAGTCAATTAATGATTTTCTACTAGCAGCACTGTGTTTGTTCTCGTCTATATCATTTGATGAAAAACTGTTGTAATGTAATACAATGAAAAACTGTCTATGGTTATACACCGATGTTCAAGTTAACTCCTTTTCAAACTGACTGTACTGACTGCAGCACTGAGTGTTTCGGTTAGCCACAACCAAATCGGAACTGTTCACATTTGTCACTTGACAACTCAATGAAACCCACAGAACCACGTGAGAAACACACAAGAGAACAAAAGTTTAATAAGAAATCAGATCGCTGCCATGAGAACACGAGCTGGATCCAACAAACAAGAATGGAAATAACAGTAAAGTTACTGACAACATAAGATATATTAAAATATTTATATTAATATCGCTGATGTTGAAGTTTGCATGTTCTCCTTGCGTTTGTGTGGGTCTCTGCAGGTACTTTGGCTTCCTCCCACAGCCCAACAACATGCAATTAGTGGGGTTAGGTTAGTTGATGAGTCTAAATTCTCTCTCTGTGTTAGCCCTGCAAGAACGGGGACCTGCTGAAGGTGTACCCTGAGTCTTGTCCTACGGCAGCTGGGATAGGCTCCAGTCCCACTGCAACCCTGAATTTGTAAGTGGAGGAGGATGTAATAAGTGAAATAAAAGACACAAAACATCAAAAAGAAATCTTTTCAACATATGGATGTGTCTGTGGAGGTGCTGGGGGACCAGTTAGAGACCAGCAGCTGGACATCAATGGTTGGACTGGTGGACTACTTCAGTGAAGAGTAGACGACATCTGGCTCTGGTTTACAGTCTGAACACAAACACACACAGTTATTAAAAACAAACAAACAAAACAACAGGAAACATGATTAGCCTACAAGCTTTGTAGTTCAATCAAGCCCTCCAGTCTCCACCTCTCTGCATCACACACAGTCCCAGTTCAGACTTCAAAGGGAACCAGCTCAGACACAGCCAGCTTCTTCTTTCTCACTCCACCCTAAGATTAACAGGCTGAGCAGATCACAAACAGCAGCACTAAAATGAAAAAACAAGTCTTCGCCGCCATTTTATGCGCTACCCAGAGTCAAGGATTTTCTTTTTGACCAGCCAATTAAAGTGAATTATACTTATCTATTCTTATCATTGCATTAGCTTAATCTAAGCATTCGGTTAGATGAAGTGACAGGTTGCATAAACCGCAGCAGATGTTTAGAGTTCTCTTCTCAAAGCATCTGTACTGTAAAACAACAAATGACCAGAAAGAGCTGGGGGGTATTTTTGTGAAAAGGAAGGTGGGCGACCACAAAGCTGCCATCTTCTTTCAATGCAGACTGATGCACTTCACCACAAAGCACAAAGCAAGCAGGTTCTCACTGCATGAACACTGCTATTGGCTAAACCAGAGCGCACAGCAGAGACAATTCTCACCAGCTTCAGACTAACTGGGGTAAACAGGAAGTAGCTACTGTGGTTTTACATGCAGAACTTTAAAAATGTTCACAAAAAAAGGTTGATTCATTCTATTAAAGGACAGTTTCAGAGGCTCGGTGCACTCAGTTAAGGATCTCTAGACTTTTCCGTTCATGTCTTCATACGTCTCATAGTGACAGCTCCAGGATTATAGTGAAAAAACCTTTGAAACTCGTCATCATTTCCTCATCATCATCCAAATCACCAAATGTTAGCATACTGAGAAGATGGTGAACATGATGAACGTTAAACCTACTGCTAACCTTCTAACGCTAGTAGTTAGCTTCAAGCAAAGTCCCATTTCCTGGGTATTTAAACTGACCTAATACAGGAGGAACTGACTGAAACCAGTGCTGCCAGATTTAATTTCACAGATTAAATCATCTTTGATAATGGTCCAATGTCAACTAAACACACCGTGAATGCAGAACATCATACCAGCAGTCAGACTTGGTGATGCTAGTGTGGCGGTCTGGGACTGCTTTGCTGCTTAATTGGTGGAACAATGAATTATCCTCTATCAGAACATTTTGCAGGAGAAAACCATCAGTTGATGTCCTGAAGCTCGAGCACACTTGGATTGTGGAGCATGACAATGATCCAAACTCGCAGCAGCAATTCCATCTCTCAATAGACAAAATAAAGAAAGATATTATGGGGTGGCATAGTCATAATTTATTTTAATTATATTTAGGATGCTTTGGCATAATGTTAGAGACCATACATACTGGTAAACCCTCCAGTGTGGCTGAAATTAAAAATATATATTCAGCATTTTTTCACAGGGCCAGTTAGGCTTGGATGGCTTTTTTCCTGTATATTAAATGAACTCATGATTTTAAAAATGTTTGGTTTTTAGCCTTTTATCAGTATTGGTTTCATTTAAATGAGTATGGTAGAACTGTGTAGTGTTTTGCAAATAAGCAAACAGCTTTAAACTCAGTGCAGCTCATCAGTCTCATGGTCTGTATCAGAAAAATGTTAAACTCAATCTTCCCAATCAAATAACATTTAATGATCATAATCAGCAAGATGAATGTATGTGGTCAACCTGTCAAGATGTCAAAAGCATTAACTTTATCAAAGATAATTTCAGAATTTAAGTGTACAATATGGGTGGTAATTTGCAATGAAGGGGGAAATTATACAGTGAGGAGTTTTTATAAGTAACTTTTAATGAGTAATCCTCCATGTTTCTTTATGACTACAAAATTTGATTAAACATAATTGTAAAATGTCAAAAGAAAAACTAACAATTCTCTGTTAATGAGATCAAATGTTCAAATTACTGTGACTGAAAGCAGACATGTTAGCCGCAACCAAACCAGAACAAGTCAAACTTTGCATCTGACATTTTGGTGAATTCCACCACGTGATCACGTAACCACGTGAGAAACACACATAAAACAAACGTATATTTTTTGTGCAAAGAAACAAAATCACTGCTGAAGAAACATGAGCCAACAGGCATAAATACAAAGAAGAGTGATGGTACTGGGAACATAAACACATTTACACAGTATTTCCCTGCTCTTAAAGCCAGATTAATCAGGGATTGGACTGGCAGGACCTCTGGCCCTGATGTGAGTGATAGACCCAGCAGAGGGCAGGTCCACATGTTTCGTTCAGACTATGTGTTGCTGGACCCTATGGGTTAAGCTCCAGTTCCCCCACGAGCACCTCTCTCCTTGGCTGCTTCCAGGGTAGGATTGAACCCAAGGGGTGTTTTGTTGTTGGACCATAGTCTCTCCACTCAGGTAAAAGAGGACCAGAGCTGTCAAGTGATCACTACCTGATGCTAAGTTGATTGATTGATCAGGTTGATCAAGCCTTGAAAGCTGGTGCTACTAATTCCTACTAGAGATGGCACGATACCACTTTTTATGTCCGATACCGATATCATAAATTTGGATATCTGCCTGAATCCGATATAGTGTTTTTTAATCAACAAAATTGTTTTTTAAATATCTTGCTGCATTTTGTATAAGTTCATACTCAAGTTTAAAACAACAACTACACTAAAGCTATTCTGCTATACCTGTATGCAAAAAAAAAATATTTCATAGTTCAGCAATACTGATCAATCTAATAAACTTAAACCTACACCATCCTCCCTATTCTGGTATTTTAAAGAGTACTTAGCATAAATATTAAGCAACCTAACTAATAGGGTTCCAACTCCCAGCAATAACAAAAATAAATAAATAAATAAAAAATAGGGAACCACCCCTCACGCTCCACCTCATGATGCCTAATCGACGTAATCAACCTTAATTTGATGCAGTGTGAAAAAAATGCACAGAAATCAATTATTTTTCAAGAAATATTAAATAGATTCAACATCTTTCTTCAACAAAATTGCAGACTGCACAGATGGTACCTTCCCAAAGGAAAATGTACTATAGCTTACTAGGGTATATATATTAGACTTAATAGTTACTATATACAGTAATGGACTTCAATTCATTTTACATCAGATTAAAACTTTGGGTGTCAGATAATTATTTATTAAAAGCTAGACATTTTAAATGAGAATAAGAAAGAAAAGTATGTCTTTGTGCCCCCTTTTCCCTGTTCATGCCCTATCGGCCCCCCTGGCTAAACTTTGCTAGATCCGCCCCTGCACAGTTACCAGCCGTCAGCTGTAGAAAAAGATCCTGGAGTAGAAAGTAATATTAAATACATTCTAACAACAGCTTATCAAGCTTCAACGTGCTGCTGTTGTTCAGCCGCTGGTTTCCTCTTTCTGGTGCAAAGTGGGCCAAAAACAAACAAGAGAGACGGACTCGCGACAGAAAAGCCGATCAGCTGATCATTAAGCAGTTTCATGATTGAAGTAGCAGCAAGAAGAGGCAGTCGCTTGTTAAGCTTAACGCAGGAATGCTTTACAAACATTCAGAGATGGACTTACACACTTGCTTTACTTCTCTCGGGGATAACTTTGTCGGAGATGAAATGCCAGGTTGCTAGCGAAGCTCCACATGCTATCCAGACCACTGACAGGTCCCACATGCCACAGCCGCTCTATCACGTGATGCATACTGCTCCGACGTGCTAACGTTCTGAGGCGAGTTACGGCGTGTTGCAAGTTTTGTGAGGTGCTTTCCTGATATTTAATGGATCGGATTACATTTTTTATTTTTCTCCGATATCCGATCCAGTAATTTAGGTCAGTATCGGACCGATACCGATACGTAATATCGGATCGGTCCATCTCTAATTCCTACATTGGATTTCTCAGGATGACCCCTCTATTTAGCCTTTCCAGGAGTCATGCGGTACATGGGACACTGGGTAGGATTCTAGACGCACCGAGCACACAGAGATGAGCTGGGAGGAAGACAGCCTAAACACCTAAACAGCATCCTTTGTTGATCTCAGGGGGCCTCTGTCAGCTGGGGGAACCTAACGGTGTCAACAACAAGGTTATTGGGAACCAGGAGTAAGTAATTGTGTTTTTATGTTTGTGCTCCAACATAAAAGAAGTGCTGGAACAGATTATGGTACCATACATGCATCAGCTGAACAGTATTGTGCTGCAGAAAGTAGTGTGTTGCTACGAAAATGGCAAGAAAAAGCAAATAACAACAGAAGTGAGACAGACCATCATACACTCTGGTATGTGTCTAGTTGGTCAGTGGTTCATCCTACAACAAGATAATGACCCAACACATTAGTGCAAGCTATGCCTGAACTACCTCAGGAAAAAAGAAGAAGATGGTAGGCTTGAAAACATGGAGTGGCCAGCACAGTCTCCAGACTGAAACCCATTCAAGCTGTTTTGGGATGAACTGGACAGAAGAGTGAAAGCAACACAACCTAAAAGTGCCACATTAATGGGAACTTCTGCAACATATATGGGAAGAACTTTCTCAAGAATATTTGATTTCTATTGTAGAGAGAATGACATGCGTGTGCCCAGCTGTTATATCTGCGAAAGGCGGCTACTTTGATGAGTCAGAAGTTTAGAATATAAATTCTATAATTTCTTGTTTAATTCCAGTTGTCTTTTTGTACAATGCTTTCATTTCATTTTAGAGTGCAATGAGACATTAACGTGGAGAATTTTCAATAAATCTGGAAAAACTGGATTGTTCTTTTGACCTGTAGTGTATATACATGGCAAAACTAACTGTGTGTGTGTGTGCGCACGTAATTTCAGTTCCTTGTGCTGACAGGAAATTTGGCTAGTGAAATATAACTTCCAGGATCCTGGTGTAAGAATGGTTGGAGAGATTCTGACTTTCTACAGCAGCCAATACGAAAACAAGCAAAACTTTCCAAATGTTTTCATAGGTGTTAATCAATATGTGAGCAGACTAGGATGGTGGATATTATGAACATTACACAAAGCTTGTAGCATTCTGAGTTTACAATTTAGAGATTGAACTGGCTATGATGGAGAAAATGAAGATCAGCTGTACCTGACTTTTTTTTCTTGTCTTTGATGATGATTTGCCCATAAGTGACGTATTCTGTTCTCACTGCTGGAGAGACTGCAGCTGGATCACTCTCTGCACAATGAAACACACAGAGAATGTCAGTGCAGGCAGTACAAGTGATAGCAGAGCTGATTGAAACTGCTGCTCTAGCAGAACTCTTTATGCACACACACAAAAATACAAACAACAGCAGCAACAAAACAGTTACAACACTGCAAAAGTCTTGAATCACCCGTCATTTTTTCATATTTTACTTCCGATGAGTCAGACTTTCATGTAATGTTTTCTAGTGCTATTGAACAATGTTTCTCCAGACTTTTTTTAAGGTCTTTCAACGTTTTTCTTTGGACAATGGCTGCTATTTTTACACATCCTTTTCAATCCACTCAACGTAGCTGACCATTTCCAGAATATATATTTTTT
Source organism: Aulonocara sp. 'chitande type north' Nkhata Bay (assembly GCF_057382095.1). Classification (NCBI taxonomy): domain Eukaryota; kingdom Metazoa; phylum Chordata; class Actinopteri; order Cichliformes; family Cichlidae; genus Aulonocara; species Aulonocara sp. 'chitande type north' Nkhata Bay. Next base: position 16,180,095 of record NC_141346.1, read on the forward strand.
AATTCAAGTATGAAAAGACACCTAACTGCATAACTCAAATGATGAACTACTGTTGTGTGGCTCTTCAGTTGGTGGTTGCCAAGAAACAATTCTTAAGGAAGCGGAGCAAGAGCTACAGGCTGAGGTATGTCACGTTACACAAGCAAATCATCATCAGTATGTATGTAGGACGTCAGGAGAGAAGTACAAAAGATTGTCTACAGCCATCTGTAGCTCATGGTGGGGACTCTTTCATTGTCCAGGCTGCATTTTAACCTTGTTTGAGATCTTGTTCACACTGATGGAAATATGAACACAGAAAAGTACCATCAGATTTTGATCTACATTCATTTCATTCATTTACCTCATACTGGTGTTCTACAGTGGCTTGCAAAAGTATTCCCCCTTGAACTTTTCCACATTTTGTCACATTACAGCCACAAACATGAATCAATTTTATTGGAATTCCACGTGAAAGACCAACACAAAGTGGTGTACACGTGAGAAGTGGAATGAAAATCATACATGATTCCAAGCATTTTTTACAAATAAATAACTGAAAAGTGGGGTGTGCGTAATTATTCAGCCTCACGTGTGCATCACTTTGTGTTGGTCTTTCACGTGGAATTCCAATAAAATTGATTCATGTTTGTGGCTGTAATGTGACAAAATGTGGAAAAGTTCAAGGGGGAATACTTTTGCAAGCCACTGTATATAGGAAATATGTCAAAAAACTTTATGGTCCTTCCTCTTTTTATAACATCTGTGGTAAAATTGTTGCAGGTTGCATAGTTTGTGTTTTTTTCTCTCTCTTTTCTAAATGAGAAACAGGAAGCTGGATGACTCGTAGCTGTTAGCTTTTGTAAACCACAGATCACACACAACATAGTCCAACATTCAAAGAACAACATTCATGAGGCACAGTGGGAGAGTGTATAGAAAGATGATTACATCTGAGTGAGTTGGTTAAGCTGTTTGAACAAAATGAACATAATTTTTTTTTTTCATTATGGGAAAGTTTAACTATAATAATACATTCTTGAAAAAAACACAACTGTGATTTCAGGCTTTTTGTTTTAGTGTTACAACTATCTAATTACAAATAAGTGTTTACTAATCATCCTTCACATGCTCCATAATATCCTCAAATAAAGATATTACCAGACTAAACCAAATCTTACACTCCTGAAGAGGTGAAGGTCAAAACAAAGTCCACATGATCCAAACTACACTCATAAAGCATGTTGTCATAGGCTTTCAATTTCATATATACCCTTACTCTTACATTGCTATGTAGGATGTTACCCAATTTTAAAAATGTACACGACAAACAAATATTACCACTCAGCAACCATCTGTATAACTCAGCATCTTACAACATAGATTAATTAATCAATTAAATAATTAAATAAAATTTTAACTCTCCAAGAAAATAAGGTTTAAAAAGCTCCCTGCAGATTTAACTTCTACTAAATATTGCAAACTTACAAAATATTATAATGTCACTAAAAGGCTCAATCCAGAGTACTTTCTTTTTTTTTTAATCAATGCATCGGGGTCCTCCGACAAGAACACAGAACAAGCCATCCTGAGACTGAAACCTCAAATCCCAAAAACTGCAGGTCCACTAATATCCACTTGAATCTCTATAAATAAATCGGTCTAGAGAGAAGCCCATGCTAAAATATCCAGATTTTAACATGCATGGTACAAAAAATGATCTCAGTTCTTATTTTTCCCAAGCACTTCGTAGGAGGATTTTTGTTATTTATCATGGAAATATAGTTGTGTGGCTTTGTAATGCAATATCTTGTTTTCCCTTTGGACTGCTCCCTGCTAATTTCTCCCATAGAAATTCAAACTTCCACTACCCTACAATGCTAAGTGTTGCTTCTATATTGATCTTCACATTATAAAAAAATTTCCAAACTGCACTGAGTGATCTAGTTTTACAAAAAAAAAAACCCCAACAAAAAACAAACATAAGTAGAAGACAAAAAAGTCTTACCTCTGCTTTCTTGGACTATCTCTTCTTGACAATCGGATATTCTGACGTTACTGTATGTGATGTCATCGAAAGGCTTGTCCTGTTCAGCTTAAAAGATCCAAGTTTAAAAGCAAAAAACTCAATAACAATAAATAATTGAAAAAGTGTAACTGGACTATTAATATAAAACAATATGATGCCATTATTTGAAAAAGAACACAAACTTTGAATCGATAACATGCACAAACAGAATATACACATGAAAAAAATGATAATAAATTAAATCACATTAATGTGAAAACTTATACCATTATTCACCAAAACAACACCTGAATGAAAATTCTCAGTCTCACCTTCAGTTTTTCTACAAAAACATTGTCTCACAAGCAGAACCAGTAATACCAGTAGAATCAGAAAAATGACTGATCCAACAGATGACAACACAGAGAGTGAAGGAGAGGAATCAGGCTGATATTGAGATACACAGAGTGAGGTGGATGTAGGTGGAGGTGTGGATGTAGGTGGAGGTGTGGTGGTGTTTTCCCCTATAATAAAGCAAACACAGTCATTAAGTTGTCGTCACATTGTGAATGTTGAAAGCTGCAGAAACACAGACAGGTGAGTGTGTCACCTGTGACAGTGATCCAGCTGGATGGAGACTCTCCATGACCGCTGATGTCACACTTGTAGAGGCCTTCATCAGACCTGGAAACATGCTGGATGGTCATGTGACCTGTAGGCTGCTTCCTGATGAGGGAGCCATCTTTATAGAAAGCAGCTGGGAGGTTGGAGGGAGTGGTCTTTGTTTTACAGAGCAGAGTGACGTCATCTCCCTCCATCACAGGGAGGACAGGACTCTGCAGGATCACTGATCCACCTCAACACAGAGACAAACTACAGCATTTCATCCATTTACACACAGCTTCATCAACACTAACTCCACACACTCAGCTTACCAGTGACTGTCAGCTTAACCATGTTACTGATGGGACCCTCTCTGGACTCACACCAGTAAACTCCACTGTCAGATGGGTAAGCATAGCTGATGTTACAGGAAGAACCAGCTGGTTTTCCAAACCCATCTGTTCCACACTGAGTCCTCTGTTGTTTGCTTGTGTTTCTCCTCAGAGTCCATCCAGCAGAGCTGTCGTCCTCCTCACAGCTCAGAGACACAAAGTCTCCTTTAAAGAACTGAGAGCTGCTGGGACTCACAGTCAGACGAGCTGTGAGGGTTAAAATGAAAAACTGATGATCTGTTTGATGTTGTCAAGAATTATAATACTGTAAGAAATCCTTCATCTAACTAGATTTATATGTGAGCTCTATTATTAAGTATGAACCCAATCAGGTCATATCAGTGAGCATTTCTCAGGTTTAAACTGTGACAGAAGAAGGTTACTGACCTTGGTTTGTTGTGCAGCTCAGCAGTGAGATCAGAACTGAAGAGAAATGACACTCAGGTTGATTTGAGGTGAACATAAAGAACAACTCCACACAAACAGCTGAGAAACACACAAACTCATCTCTCTGATATAGCTACTCATTTTCAGAACTGTAGCTGGTGGAAAATCCATTCATTCATTTTGTTAGCCACTTATTCCATCAAGGATTAGCTGAAACATGTCTCAGTTGTCATCGAGTGAGGTGCAGGGTATAAATTCAGATCACTAGTTCAAAACAGAACTAAATCAAAGAAATGAGAATTACTCACACTGAACAGATGGTGTTTTGAACTTGAATTCAGCCTGATTTGTTTTTCATGTCTTCTCCTCCATCATCAGTTATCAGGAGAGCAGACAGTCAAAGTACAAGAATTCAAACAAACACAGAGATTCTACTTACAGAGCAGACACAGCACAGATGTTTCCTTCATCGTCCTTCTCACTCATTTGAGCTTTTTTTCATTTCTGTCACTGACACCAAGTAAAGCCCGCCTTCTTCCTCTGAGCACCAGCTTTCTATTGGTTCAAACACAGAAGTGGTAGAATCACTTTTTTCTTTGTAAAAAGACATGTGATAAATTATAAAAATATATATATGTTGGGGGACTAAACTTACTAAGAGCATGACATGTAAAATAATACATATATATATATATATATATATATATATATATATATATATATATATATATATATATATATATATGCGTGTGTGTGTGTGTGTGTGTGTGTGTGTGTGTGTGTGTGTGTGTGTAGTCACCGCACCTAGTGCTCCGATTACCACTATTACCTTCACCCTCCATGTCTTTTCAAGCTCTTTTCTGAGCCCTTTGTACTTCTCAAGCTTCTCATGTTGCTTCTTCCTGATGTTGATATCCTTTGGTATTGCTACATCTGTCACAACAGCCGTTTTCTTCTGCTTGTCCACCACTACTATGTCCAGTTGGTTAGCCATCACCATTTTGTCCATCTGGATCTGGATATATATAGACTACTTTGTATATATTATATCTATATGTAAACATTTCAAATCACTCAATCATTATGACATGATCGATCAACAGAATGATTCACATTTTATATTTAGGCCACCTTCTCACATGTGGCCACTAGAGGGAGGTGTTTGGCTTCAAATCTCTCTCACCTGGCGGCCACTAGGAGCACTGTGAGAATCCTTTTTCTTTGGATTTAAAACCATTCTCCACACAGTCCTGAAGGACAAGCTGAAGAATGCAGGAGTGGACCATCACCTCACTACATGGATATTAGACTACCTCACTGACTGACCACAGTATGTGGCTGTGTGTCGGACAGGGTCCTCTGCAGTACGGGGGCTCCACAGGGAACAGTTCTGGCTCTGTTCTTCTTTACCATCTGCACTGCAGACTTCTCCCACTACTCCACCCAGTGCTTCCTGCAAAAATTTTCTGCAGACTCTGCAACAGTCGGCTTCATCACTGATGGGGATAACAATGAGTACAGAAAACTGACCCAAGACTTTGTGGACTGGTGCCAGCAGAACTACCTCCAGATCAACACTAGAATTAGATTTCTGGTAGATTTCTGCAGGCACAAACATCCTCCACTGCAACCACTAAACATTCAAGGTATGGACATTGAACCCTACAGCTACCATGTCCAGACACGACTCTCTAAACTGTTTTTACTGCAGCCCAGCTCTGTCATATGCCACGAAGGGCCCCAAATGCGCAGCTCACTGGAAACAGGAAGTAGTAGGAGAGGCTGCTGGCCCAGTCAGGTCCCAATTTGTAGCTGGCCTCATTCCCTCTTCCACCAATGGTCAGCCTCCACCTGGAAACGTACATAACAGACATCACAGAGTACAAACAATGCCTCCGCATGGTGTGGTGAGTAACAGCACCACACGGCAACAATGACCTGGGTCATAACACTGTGGACAGCTACAGGTACCTTCAACTGCACTGGACTCATAATTCTGAAGCCCTCTACAGAAAAGGGCAGAGCAGGCTGTACCTGCTGCAGAGATTCAGGTCTTTTGGAGGGAAGGACGCACTCCGGAAGACCTTCTATTACTCTGTGGTGGCCTCAGCCATCTTTTAGGGTGTGGTCTGCTGGGTCGGCAGTATTTCTGCCAGGGACAGGAAGAGACTGAACAGGCTGATCGGAGGGCCAGCTAGCTCTAGGATGCCCTCTGGACTCAGTGGAGGTGGTGAGTGACAGGAGAATGGTGGCCAAGCTATCATCCCTGTTGGATAACATCTCCCACCCAATGCAGGAGACTCTGACAGCACTGGGCAGCTCCTTCAGTGGCAGGCTGCGGTACCCAGGACGTGGGACAGAGAGATTTTGCAGGTCTTTCCTTCCAACTGCTGTCAGACTCTACAACATGGTCTCTGCAGATGACCAGACACGTGCAGACAGACACACGTCCCATACACAGTTCTACCTGTCTCCATGATGTGCAGAATACTAAGTGCATAATTTCCCTAAGTAACAAAGTATATTTGTACAGTATTTTATTGTATTTGTATAGTACTTATTCTATTGTATTTAGTATTCTTTCTATTTTTGTATAGTATGTTATTCTGTTTATCTTGTTGTATTCTATTGTTTTTCTCTTTTTTCTCTTATTTCTAGTATCAGCTGATGTTTGCTGGAGCCACAGCTGTAAAAGCTGCTGGTCATGATATCGGTTTGGATATGTGGTGAGAGGGAAACATGAAGATGAAACCAGGAGATGTTCTGACTGAATCATCAGAGCTGAACAGGTGATGGAGAAACAGGTTTACCTTTAAGGTGACATGAATGAGTTGAAGGGAAGTTATGAACTGTTTCTGAGAGACAAATAACACCAGGATCCTTTTTTACACTGACAGCTGGTAACTGTGCAGGGGTTGGTCTAGCAAAGTTTTGCCAGGGGGCAGGGGGGCACAAAGAAATACGTTCTTATTCTCATTTAAAATGTCTAGCTTTTATTAAATAATTATCTGAAGCTTACAACCAAAGTTTTTATCTGACGTAAAATGTATAGAAATCATACATATACCAACAAGACAGTGTACATCACTGTCACAACAGTGTCTGTTTTCATTCAAAGGCTTTATGGCTTTTCCTATAATACCTGGGGGGCCGGTCTCTAGTCAAAATGCCTGGGCCGATTTTTTGTCCCAGTCCAGCCCTGTTGTCAGGTCAGGCTGTGCTTTTTGAGCCTTCTGAGTCCGGGTGGCCAGTTGGGTTGCTGGCCTCTCCATGTTTGGTCCAGGTGGATAAGGGCGTTGCCTCCATCCCAGTCACCAATGTGGGGACAGCTGAAGCTGTCCTCCACCCACGGACCCATTTAGAAGTGATAAGCCAAGCTACTGTTGTTAGCCTCCCTGCTGGTGTTAGCAAGGAACACTCTTTTCCCATCACAGTTTCCTCCCATACAACCAGCAGCCCTGCTCAAGACATGGTGGATGCGATTGACCAGTTTGCTCTCACTGAGTCAGAGCAACATGAGGTATGGTTACTTTTGCAGAAGTACCGCTCTGTTTTCTCCTGTCATGAGGGAGATTTGGGCTGCACAAGCCTCATCTCGCACGACATACCTCTGCTTGATGACGTACCCGTCCGGCAGAGGTACAGGCGAATTCCTCCTTCTGATTATGAGGCTGTCAGGGCCCATATCAATCAGCTATTGGAGGCCCAGGTAATTAGGGAGAGTAGCAGTCCTTATGCCTCTCCCATGGCATTAGTCCGCAAGAAGGATGGAAGCCTCCATGTTTTCGTTGACTACCGTTTGCTGAATAGCAAAACAAGGAAGCACGCCTTCCCCTTACCTCGCATCGAGGAAAGTCTGGATGCCCTTGCTGGTGCACGCTGGTTTTCTACCATCGATCTGGCCAGCGGGTACAACCAGGTGCCAGTTTCTGAGCAGGATAAGCCCAAGACCGCTTTTTGCACGCCGTTTGGCCTGTTCGAATGGAATCGTATGCCGTTCAGGCTGTGCAATGCTCCTGGTACCTTCCAGCACCTAATGCAGAGGATGTTCGGGGATCAGCGGTGCCAGTCGCTACTGCTGTACCTAGACGACACCATTGTGTTCTCCTCGTCTGTCTCTCAGCACCTGCAACGGCTAGAGATGGTGATGGCAAGGCTGCAGCAAGAGGGGCTCAAGGCTAAGCTAGAAAAGTTTGCCTTTTTCCAGCAGAAGGTTAACTACTTGGGCCATGTAATCTCTTGCGAGGGTGTCTCCACCGATCCTGCCAAGGTCGATGCAGTAGCCAAATGGCAGTGTCCTCGTTCCGTGTCAGAGTTGAGATCCTTTTTGGGTTTCGCCAGCTATTACCGGTGCTTTGTGGAGGGGTTTGCCATGTTGGCGGCTCCCCTGCATCAAGTGGTGGCTAAATTGGCTGGCACCACGACAAAGAAGGGCTCGGGACAGAGTTTGAGTGCTGTTTGGACACCTCAGTGTGAGGAGAACTTTGAGGACGTGAAAGCAAAGCTTGTGTCTGCCCCTGTGTTGGCGTATGCTGACTTTACGCGCCCATTTATCTTGGAGATTGTCGCCAGCCACAGTGGTTTGGGTGCAGTTCTCTCACCAGATGCAGAAGGTGTTGTTAGGCCAGTGGCTTATGCTAGTCGAGGTCTTCGGCCCCATGAGCGCAACATGGACAATTACAGCTCCATGAATCTGGAGTTTCTTGCACTCAAGTGGGCCATGGCCGAGAAGTTCCAGGAGTACCTTCTGGGGCAGAAGTGTGTGGTTTACACTGACAACAATCCACTCAGTTACCTCTCTTCAGCTAAGCTGGGTGCCACTGAGCAGAGGTGGGCATCCCAGCTGGCGGCATTCGATTTTGAGATTAAGTATCGCTCAGGCCGCAGTAATAGGAATGCTGATGGTCTCTCCCGACAGTATGAGACAAGCTCCAGCCTGGCCGAGGGCGTGTTGCCTGGGACTCCTGTCCCGATTTCGCTTCAGCAGGCTCCGTGTCCAGCAGTTCTGCCCGCCGTTACTCAGTTTGAGATTGGGGCCTTTCCGTCTCATTCTCCGGGGGATATCCGTGCTTTGCACGAGGCTGACCCCCTCCTGAAAGGTTACTTGGTATACTGCAGGAGGCAGTCCCCGCCCTCTCTGGGGGAAAGGAGTCAGATCCCCAAACCAGTCATGGATCTGCTGCGTCAGTGGGATCGTCCGGTGGAGAAGGATGGCATCCTCTATCACCGTATTTTGCGTCCGGGTGGAGGTGAGGAAGCCCTTCAACTTGTTCTTCCAGAGGATCTGAAGCCCGAGACCTTGAGGCAGGTGCATCAGGACCATGGGCACCAAGGTATTGAGCGTACCACTGAATTGGTCAGGCAGTGTTGCTATTGGCCCGGGATGTCCTCTGACATCAAGCAATGGGTTCAGCGTTGTGAACGCTGTCAGGTCGCAAAGGACTCAGAGTTGGGGTCTCATAGTTATATGGGTCACCTGTTGGCGTCTAGGCCAAATGAAATCCTGGCCATAGACTTCACGGTGTTGGAACCTTCCCGTAGTGGAGTTGAAAACGTCTTGGTTATGACTGACGTTTTTAGCAAATACACGGTTCCAATCCCTACCCGGGACCAGCGGGCCTCTACTGTGGCTCAGGCCACAAGTTTGGTGTTCCTAGCTGCCTCCACTCTGACCAGGGTAGAAACTTTGAGAGTTTGGTGATGCAACAGCTATGCGAGTTGTATCGGGTAGCCAAGTCCCGTACAACTCCTTACCATGGTAATGGGCAGTGCGAACGGTTTAACCGAACCCTCCACAACCTCCTACGGACCCTGCCATCATCTCGGAAACGTGACTGGGCTGCGTGCTTACCACACGTGCTCTTTTGCTATAATAGCACATCCCATCAGGCCACTGGAGAGTCGCCGTTTTTTCCTGATGTTCGGCAGGGATCCTAGGCTGCCTATTGATTTCCTTCTAGGCCGGGTTCAGGACCCAGTGCCTGGAGAGGTTCAGGACTGGGTGGCCGAGCATCAGGCCAGGTTAATGGTGGCTTTTGAGGGAGCTCGGGCGCGGTTGTCGCTGACCGCTGACCGTCGCAAGGAGCGGCATGACCAGAGAGTCCACCCTGTGCCTTTAGAGGTCGGTCAGCTGGTGTATCTTCAAGATCACAGCGCCCAGGGCCGGCACAAGATCCAGGACCTATGGAGCTCTGTGGTCTATCAGGTGTTGAGGGCACCTCAAGGGAACGGGGCTGTTTATACCATTGCCCCCGTGGGAGACTTGGAGAAGGTTCGACATGTCCATCGCGACATGTTGAAGGCACAGGTCAGCCTGGGTGCCTCCTACACCTGGTCCACAGGCTCCACCCCCGCCTGTGCCTGCTGACTCAGAGCGGACCTCTCTGAGTGACGATGAGTTGTGGCTCCTTGTCCCTGAGTTACCCTCACAACCTGCACTCAAATGTTCATCACTTGCCACGTCCTGTTGAATCTGCACCAGTCGCTAATGCTCAGCTTGCCCTATTCAGGCCATGGTGTTAGGTTTCATGAGTTATTGCGCTCACTTTCGGCTGCGCAACTAGGTTAATTGGGAACCCACCTACATATTGATTGCAGGGTGGTGTCAGCCCGTATAAAGCTAAGCCGGTGTTTTTCTGGATCATTCCTCCCGTGCATTCGGCGCAAAGCAGCAGTAAATACTGGCACACTGCAACGGACTGATCAGCAAGCGAGTAGATCATATGACAGCTACAGGTATGCTCTCGCTTAACCTCAGATTCCCTCCCAGTACTAGAATGTGTAGTAATATAGTTTTGCGGCCTATTGTAGCACGGCAGTTTCTGTTTTATTCCGGCGTTGCAGAGAGAGGTACTCGAGTTATCTCCACCAGTGAGAGTATAGCGCCTCCGGAACTGGGGTAAGCCGTTAAAACTACTTTTATTAGCATTCACAATTACTGGAGGCTAAGTGTTGTGGCCATTTTTGTTGAATGTTTATAAAATGCAATTTGTATTCATTTTTGTTTTTTCTTTAAAGGTGTAAGAATATTCTGACCTGGTTTTGTTATGTAAATTTGTAATTAATTTTATTGGAGAAGCTTTTGGAAAGTGATTGGTTTATTAGCTTATGGACCCTCCCATTAATCAAGAGATTAAGAGCACCCTGGATGGGTGTGGTAAAGAGGTTTTCGTTTTTTGTTTGCCAAATGTCAGATGGGAAGACGGGAGGGTTAGAAAATGATTTTTTTGACCACTTTTGAAGTTGTTAAAGCAAATTAAATTAGCTTTCGTTTAATTTTAAGTTTAAAGAAGTTATTTGGTTGATTTTTGTTTATAATTTTGCACGAAATAAACCACATATGATTTTTAAACAATGGAGTCAGAAGTGCGTTCTAAAACAAACCTCCCATTGCCACCCATGGCCTTTTCTTGGACTTTTTTGGTGTTTGGAACGTAAAAGGCCGCGACACTAAGGTTATAGTTATCTGTTGTTTAAGGCTTTGATTGCTGCCTTCACATCTCCGTGGCAAACTGCCTGACCTTAATCGGAAGAGTGAAACGCCTTCCCGCCGCTGTTGTGAGGGCTCCTCCTCGGTGGAGCCTGTTGTCTTGTCTTGTTTTGTCTTCTCGTGAAACTGTTTTTATTATCTGTAACCGGAAGGTCGCCGGTTCGATCCCCGGGCTCTCTGTCCTGGTTGTTGTGTCCTTGGGCAAGACACTTTACCCTACTTGCCTACTGGTGTTGGCCAGAGGGGCTGATGGCGCGATATGGCAGCCTCGCCTCTGCCAGTCTGCCCCAGGGCAGCTGTGGCTACAACCGTAGCTTGCCTCCACCAGTGTGTGAATGTGAGAGTGAATGAATAGTGGCATTGTAAAGCACTTTGGATGCCTTGAAAAGCGCTATATAAATCCAATCCATTATTATTATTATTATTATTATTATTATTATTATTATTATTATATTAAGTAGGCTTACCTTTTTTTGGTTCGCTGGGTTTTATTTTATTTTATTCTGGATTGTTGCTTGTACCCACCCCTCTGTGATCGGGCTGAAACGATCCTGTGCCCGAGTGTCGTGCTGGGAACCTTAAACTGCCTCAGTTGCCGATCTCAGCCGGTGGGGAGCCAGACCGGCTTGTGATTGAGGCTTGGACAATTACCACCAGCACGAGTTGTAGTTCTACCTGTGGGGCGTAAGCCTTCCAGTGTTGTGTGTGTGTGTGTGTGTGTGTGTGTGTGTGTGTGTGTGTGTGTGTGTGTGTGTGTGTGTGTGTGTGTGTGTGTGGAATTTCTTTTATTAAAGTTGGTTTTAGTTTTTTATGATCTGTAGCGAGCCTGACGCTCAGTGTCCTTTTATTCTTTTAATGTACTTCTCTGTGTCTTATTGCAGTGAACGGAGGACGTGCCAGTGGCCCTGGGACCTCAGGTGGTGGGTCGTTTTCACACTTTCTTTTGTACAGCACTGGGTGGACTGTAGTGATTTTCTTTTTGTGTGATTTTCTTTTGGGTCCACGGCTGCTGGTAAGTCCAAGTTCCATGATTGTTTTATTTTTACTTTAGGACGCTGTCAACAACAACGCTACATTTGGTTTTCTAATACTTTATTTATTTTTACTATAAATAAAACTGTTTTAATATTGGAGCCAACCTGCCTCAGTGTGCATCCTTGAATCTGTGCGGCCTCTTTATTATTCCTTTTATCTATCTTTTATCTATCTTAAATATATATTTTCTGGGGGTGAAATTCCCCTAGGTGGCGTTGTCATTTAAAAAGAGGCCGCACAGATTCAAGGATGCACACTGAGGCAGGTTGGCTCCAATATTAATACAGTTTTATTTATAGTTGTCAATAGAAAATTGTACTTAGTAGTCAGTATAATCTTTTAATTATATAAGTTTGCATATGGTAGTGATAGGATGTGTGATCCTTAGTAGTCTGCAAAGGTTTTGTGTGCATTCCAGAGTGCTCTGGCATTCACACCCACACTCTGGGAGTATGGGAGAGGTCGTACCTTGTCTTATTGTTTTATGGTAGGATAAACGTAGCTATGTCAAGTTTTAGTCTAAGTGCTTAGATGAACTGTTGTTCTTCCAGACCAGCAGATTTAGGGAAGTCGGTTACCAGCAGCCGTGGACCCAAAAGAAAATCACACAAAAAGAAAATCACTACAGTCCACCCAGTGCTGTACAAAAGAAAGTGTGAAAACGACCCACCACCTGAGGTCCCAGGGCCACTGGCATGTCCTCCGTTCACTAAAATAAAACAGAGAAATAAGTTAAAGAATAAAAGGACACTGAGCGTCAGGCTCGCTACAGATCATAAAAAAACTAAAACCAACTTTAATAACTTTAATAAAATTAATTACACACACACACACACAACACTGGAAGGCTTACGCCCCACGAGTCAACTAAAACTAGTGCTGGTAGTAATTGTCCAAGCCTCAATCACAAGCCGGTCTGGCTCTCCACCGGCTGAAATCGGCAACTTAGGCAGTTTAAGGTTCCCAGCACGACACTCGGGCACAGGATCAAGACAAGACAGCAGTGGTCTGTCAGTGAGGTAGTCAGAGATCCAAGCGACCAGGCAGGGGTCCACCTGGATCCTGTATAGTTTTTCCTGAAGCAGAAGGGCCGGATGGTATTCAAGGCACTGGAAAAGTCAAGAAACAGGATCCCGACCGTGCCTTTTCCCCTGTCCAGGTGTGAGTGGGCTCTATGTAGGAGGTACAGGATGGCATCATCCACTCCAATATCTGCCTTGTATGCGAACTGTAGTGGGTCCTGGGCATGTTGTACCTGTGGTCGGAGGAGGTTGAGGAAGAGCCGCTCTAGAGTCTTCATAAGATGTGACGTCAGTGCCACCGGTCGGAAGTCATTCAGCTCATTGGGCCGGCTCCTTTTGGGGACCGGGACAATGCAGGATGTCTTCCATAGGGCGGGCACTCTCCCCAGTCGCAGACTGAGATTGAAGACTCGTTGTAGCGGCTCCCCAAATTCAGCAGCACATGCCTTTAGCATCCTCGGACACACCTTGTCTGGGCCTGCTGCCTTTCTGGGGCTTGTTGCTAGCTAGTTAGCGATGCTACACACCTGTTACTCTAATAGTCTGTATTATTGAAGGATTCAGCACTCCTTAGGTTTTGTTATCCAGTTTTAGACAGCGATGAGATCAGCTGCACACTCCACAGAGGCCCAGAGTTACTGTTAATAAAAAAATGTAATGCTGTCCTTTAAGATTTTAACATAAGACTGTGAGTGTAATGGATCTAAACCCATTTAAATCTTCAGAGCACTCTACACCCTGGTAACATGGAGACTTTAAATAAAGACAGCAGCAGGTTTCATAGTAGTGTAATTTTAATTCGTTTTTTTCATTTAATAATAGATTTAGGGGGATCATATTTTAATTTCCAAAAAAGAGGACACTTATCTCAGTCATGAAAAACTTTCTTAAAGAAACATATTTAACATATTAAAATGATGCCTTCTCTGTGCGGTTAATGAATTGTAAAATACAATATGTCTGTCACGGGGTCCTCTCCTAAACTTCTCCCGAACAAATGCAGGCGTAGTCAGAAAGCATTCAGTGTGGATAATTTATTCTGCCGGCCTCCCAGGTGCACAAAAAATTATTTACAAAGAAAATAGGAAACTAACTTAAGTCAACACAAAACAAACATCTATATACAAAACACAGTCTGCATGTTACCCTCTCTGTAACATCTCACTGAAAAAGAACCCAGGTAGGCCCTGACCGCCTTCTTTTATACCCCATAGCCCCTCCCACTAGGCGTAATAGTCATCTCTTTATTATTTCTTTTACCAAACAATCTTTCCCCCTCAGCTTATTTCCAGCTGTATTCCTACAATACATATATGTATATACAGACATTTATGGCCAATTCCAGGCAGCCTACAGTGTTTCACAATAACAAAAAACAAACCAAAAAATAATGCAGTTCACGTGACCTTTCAAGAGCGCGGAACACCATACGATCGGCTTGCATAACCCCCGTATAATCGGCGATCACAGCGAGTCTCCGCGACCGGCTGGTAAGTGGGAAAATATGTTGGCCACCTTCTGCACTGCTCAAAATATACCTCTCACCCCTTTTTGTTTATCTGCCCGGTCGATGAAAAGACGCGCAGCCATGGTAATTGTAGAAACTAATGGTGGTGGTGCGTGTATGCGCCCAGATCAGCTGTCTGCGGCCCGGGACGGTGTAACTCCGTCACATCGTCATGTAGGCTTTTACAAGTCAACAAGTGCAAAAAAAAAAAAAAAACTTCAAAGCCTCTGAAATTAAATAATGGTACAGAAATATTACCTCATCTGCATAAGAAAAATTATGAGGGAAATGTCTTTTGCAGTTTGTCTGAAATGATGCACTTGCGCCTTGGGATCTTTTAAACATCATTAGGCACTTTGCTGTGTGCTGTCAGTCCCGTCTGTGAGCGCAGAACAAGCGCTCACAAAGTAGCAGTGCGGGGATGACGTCACACACAAGGGTCCACTGTCGGACTTTTGGAAAACCCGGACATTTTTATCGATCTCGAAAATCCCCCCAGACGGTCCGGACAGAATGTGAAAACTGGAAGTGTCTGGGGAAAAGAGGACGGTTGGTCACCGTAAATAGATTCCACATTATTATCAACAGCTACATTCACCCTGGAGAGAAACTAGTGAGGGAGATGTGGCGCAGGGAAATTATTTTACTGCTATTGTTAAATAATCATCATTACCATTGCATTAATAATATAATCTGCAGCATTGATATTGTATTCAGAGGTTTAAACAGTGTGTGTCGTTCAGAAAGACTAAGTTGCAGTTGACAGGAAGTTGCAGAGAGTTTGCAGAACTGAAACCGAAAGTTATTCTGAGGAGCAGGTTAGACGAGGCTATTTGAATTACTAGGTTATTCAAATTGTCTGTTATACTTTTATATTCTTTTATTAAGCTCTTAGTAGAGGTTCTTGATTAAAACATTTATTCAACATAGTACATGTAGTTTCAGTTAGGTTATTACACATAAGGATGAGCCTCTGGTCTGGTAAAAGGTCAGAAGTGCAACGGGTGAATTGAGAGAGCATTTGAGGACGACACACACACACACACACACAAACCCACACACTCAGTTAGAGAGAATCATTTATAGGTGGAAGTTTAATCATGTTTTGCTTGGGGTTGCAAAAAGAGCAGTTTGTTGCAGAACTGCTGCTGAGGTGTCAAGATGACAAGCGAGCATCCGGCAGTGACAGGAAGTACCTGCCATGAAGACGAAGACAACGTTCTTTTAAACTGTGTTAAAAGTCATTGTGGTTTTGATTTGACGTATGTATATATTCTGTCTGTGACGTATGAAGGGGCGTCATTAATTCAAACCCTGATGCTATAAAAATCTGTGTATGCTTTGATTAAGTCGAAGATCAAGTGCTGTCTGCGTACAGTGGTCTTCCCACGCGTGTATTCATTAAAATCAATTGTTTGACCAAGATCTTCTGGACCTGGTTGTTTGTACTCTCCTTCCTCAATTATGTGAACCTTAACAGAGACCATCAGGACTAAGCTGGGTTTCCTGGGTCCAGAGGTTTGGAGAAACTTCTTCCCTTTCTTTCATCACAGCTGTCCTGTGCCAGATGTTCTGTTGACCCACTGAAAGAGGCATCATTTAAGACACATCAGGAAGACTGAAGCTCATCGCATTGATCAAGTAGGACTCATGAGCTTCACCAGCAGCTCCCTCACAGGAAAATCTTCAGCAATCCTCCGCAGGCCCGCCCCAGGAGATGGATAAACCCAGCGTTTCATGAACACCGTGATGGAGACATTTTGTTTGTGTAATGTTATAAATACTCGGATACTCCCCAGAGGCTCTGGACTTTTACATAAAGATATTATATTCAGTCCTGTAGAAAGTTTATGTTTAATATCACGTTCTCTGGTTACTCTGGTATGATTAACTCTGAATGGCAAATAACACACTATTAGCTGAAAACTGTGAAAGAATTCCAGATCAGAAGTGTTTAGTTCAACATACAAGTGATGACCTTTGACCTTCATCAGGTTTTATTTAATTGTGTCAGAGAAACTCTCATATGCTCTTCATGCAGCTGAGTACATCAAGTGTTTAAAACCGAAGCTGTGCAGGTCTGAGATCAGCAGCTTTGTGAAACACCAAACTGAGGTCCTGTTAATGCTGATATATAGTGACCTTAGCTAGGTCCGACCTAGCTAAGGACGGTGGTTAAGGATTAGCTTACAAGCACATTTAACTTACCGAAAAAGTGCGGCGGGGCCTCGGGTCCTTCTGTTGGGTTCAGTTCACTGAAGAACACTTCAGGCTGTCAGGTTAAAACAGTCGGTCATGGTTTCGTAATGTAAACACTGGAGCTCCTCTCTGCATCCCTGCTTTATCTGCCATTCCCGAACAGAGATATGCAAGTTTCTGCGGGACTGCAGCTGCCAGTCAAAGCTGTTATAATGACATCACATCCAAATTGCACAGCATTATGGTTGTAATTAGAATCAAACTTATGAGAAAGGAGGCCCCTTGAACATAAAACAGCATAGTGAGAACTATGTTGGCCAGAGGGGCCGATGGCGCGATATGGCAGCCTCACTTCTGTCAGTCTGCCCCAGGGCAGCTGTGGCTACAACTGTAGCTTGTCTTCACCAGTGTGTGAATGTGAGAATGAATGAATGGTGGAATTGTAAAGCGCTTTGGGTGCCTTGAAAAGTGCTATTTAAATGCAATCCATTATTATTATTATCATTGTAAATACTGACGCTGACAACAGCGCCACCTGAAGAAGGCTTCTCTCTGTCTCATAACTTGTGTTCTGAGACCTGACTTTTGAGACCTGACACCTGGCGACTTTTTGTCTGAGACCAGGGCCCTATTTCAGGAAGCCGGTTTAGAAAACTCAGAGTTAAAAATGATACACGGGGTTGAGTAACCCCGAACTGTCCAACTCGGAATAGTCGGTTTCAGAAAGGCTGATAACAATTAGTTCAATCAACGCGGAGTTGCTTTAACCCCAAGTTAAGCGCGAGCACGAGGATACATAAAGCCCTGATTAGTGGAGCACAGATTAAGCGAGTCACCATGGAGACGGATAATGTTGGCAGCATCACATATGATCTTCACAGTGCAGAGAACACAAATTAGCATCCATTACTATAATGAAATAATTTGTTAGTTTGAAATGCTACAGGGAACTATGTACCTGTACATTAATGCTGTGGAAAGACTTCCTGTTCACATAGTCTCCTTCATTTACTGAAGGAGCAATGATTGGAATGTGAGTGCCATCTATACAGCCAATCACGCCTGGGAACCCTGAAAATAAATGTAAAATTTAAGTAGTAGTTCAAGTATCACCACATCATGAATTAAGTTTTGGTCATCCTGATACCTGCAATTTTGTGGAATCCCTCTTTGATAAATCTTGTGGGTCTATGACCGGGGAACACCACAGACGAGTACAGGAGACGTTTCAGTGCAACTGTAACATTCCTGACTGCCCGACAGACGGTAGCCTTGGAAACGTGCTCAGCGTCATCAATATTATACAGAAAGCTCCCGTTTGCAAAAAACCGAAGTGCAATACAAATAATATGTACAGAACTGAGAGAATGTCCGCGATGTGTCACATGAGCAATATTAGGCCTGAGGATGTTATTCAAATAAATTATAGATTGTGCTGAAAAACGGTAACGTTCACACAGGAAATCATCAGGAAATGATAAAATGTCCGAACGCGCTCTAATCACTCTCTCCCGGCGGAGAGCTCTGCGGAGAATTTGGGCTTCAACATCTACTGGCTCTTCAAGGAAGGGGCACGCCATGTCCGACACTTCCTACAGTCAGGTTTCCGACAAAGAGGCGGAGAAAGTCAGGGTTAGTTGAAGTAAACCTGCTAGGGGGCAGGTTAGCTTCACGGAGTGTGTCGTCATAGTAACTCACTCAGAATTAATCTAAACTCACTTTGTGAAACCGAAAACCCAGAGTTTTCGTTAACTCAGGGTATACTTACTCAGAGTTTGCACTAAACCGGCTTCCTGAAACAGGGCCCTGAGGATGTCCTAGTCTGAATAGGCACACATGAAGGTCAGACCTCAGAATGAACCCTATTATGTGCTTTTTGACTTGGTCCCAGTAGTGGAGATTTTTTAGTTTGACCTGATTAAGGTTCAGAAAAATGAATCAACACATTCACCGATTCAACATGTTAGAAAACATCTGAATAAAAGTGTAGACAGACCCGACAACATTTTTATGCTCTCCAGCATCTTTATAAATATTTTTGGTGGTTCCTGCTACAAACACGCTCAGTCGGCTGCAGCTCTGGGCCCTATTTTAGGAAGCCGGTTTAGAAAACTCAGAGTGAAAAACGATACTCAGGGTTGAGTAACCCCGAACTGTCCAACTCGGAATATTCGGTTTCAGAAAGGCTGATAACAATTAGTTCAGTCAACGCGGAGTTGCTTTAACCCCAAGTTAAGCACGCGCACGAGGATACATAAAGCCCTGATTAGTGGAGCACAGATTAAGCGAGTCACCATGGAGACGGAGGGAAAGAAGGCGCGGTCAATGTATTTTACAGCACTTGAGGCCGAAATTCTGATGGCAGCATATGCCGATAACATGCAAATTCTGCGGAAAAAAAGTAACACAGCCTCAGCTGCAAAAGAAAGGGAGCATGCATGGCAAAACATAGCCGACAGAGTCAATGCGTGAGTGTTAATATAAACATTGATCTAGGGATTTCCACCCATTTAACACGTTATTTTATTATATTTTATTTTATTTGTTATTTTATACATTTGATTTTGTGACGTGATGTGAGCGCAGGTGCAACCCAACAGGCCCCAAACGTTCCTGGCAGCAAGTAAAAATGAAATATAAAAATATAGTCGAAACAGGTAAGGTGTAATTGTATTATGAGCCATAGTGCTTGGTCTGTTTGTCCGATGTAAATCAATTGCAGTTAGAGGCTACATTAATTTCCCCTCTGTAAGCACTTATTGAAATTATCTGAGCACATTACAAGTACATATTTGCTTACTCTGTATGCTCAAATGTGGCCCGTTATAGCCAACAGAAAAAAAGCAGAGGCCTGAAAAACAGGTGGGGGTCCTCCACCACCACCACTCACAGAGGCTGAGCAGTTGGCCCTCAGCCAAAACAGTGGGCGCCCTGTGGCCGAAGGCATCTCTGCGGGGACATCCTCTGAGTCAATAACCCCGCAAGACACAAGTGCCTACATAAGGGGTAAATTCAAAATAATACATGATGTGCATACATCCTTTCTTCACAGTCACCTTTGCAGTGCTACTCATTCATCTGATAAACTCTTTACCATAATGGATTATTTTGTAGTGAAGTTATTTTCCTACTGATTTTGCCTTCCCTCAGTCTTGGCTGTGTTTGAGAGCATAATGACAATGAAGTGTAAGGTGATTGGTATGTTTGTTAATTGCCATTTGGTCCCTTGTAAGTTATAAGTGACCTGTATAAACCTCATATTCTATCAGTTGATGGTGGTGGTGTACTGCATCTGGTGCAGCCTCCTGTTGAGCCAGACCAACATGCAGTTGTGAGTACTCTTAATACTCCACAGATTATATGAGGTTACAGTAGAACAGCAATGTTGTTAATTTCTTTACTACAGGAAAATAATGAAGAAACATTGACAGCTGTTACAGAGGAGGAAGCAACAGAGACACTTTATGAGGTTTACATCGCACAATGGAAAATATAACAATTGAATAAAATGTGGTACTATAATAAAACCATAGACTTTCTATGTCTCTAACAGAGTGATGATGGAAATGCAGAGGAAGAGGGTCCAGCCACTTCTCCAACAAACCTTTCCTCAGTAAGATGTTCAGCACTGATTTACAACCAACCTAAGTAGGCATGTACTATGAATGGCAATGCTATTTTCTGTGTTTCAATAGCTACCTGTAAAGCAGCTGTACAAGACCTATTTGAAAATAAAAAAATGTGACTTGGAAATGGAATACTTCAAGCAGCAAATCCAAAAGACCAAGATTGAGATTTTACTGCTGGAACATCAGTTAAGGGTGGGTGAAGTGGTCAGAGATGGACGAATTATTTCAGTGTTTGAACAACATAATAATATACTTATTAATACTTTGTGTACAAGAAATACAGGCAACCAATAAAGCCAGTTGAACAAAAAATCCGTTTATTCTTCTTTCAACATGTTGAGGTGATGGGTCAAAGGAAATGATTGTGACATATGGTGTCTCTGACTGCGCTTCCATCTTGTATGTCCGTGGGAGGGACAGGATGTTCATGGTTTGGATCACTGCTGATGTTTGGTTCAGAAGGACAGTGTTCTCCTCTAATTGTGGCAATGTTGTGAAGAATCACACATGCTACAATAATGTCACATGCCCTTTCTGGGGTGACCCTGAGTCTTTGCAGGCACTGGAACCGGGCCTTAAGCATTCCGATAGTCATTTCAACTCTGGCTCTTGTCCTGCAATGAGCCAGATTATATCGCTGCTGTGGGCCCGGTTCAGGGTCAGAGTAAGGGGTAAGCAAATAGGGTAAACATGGATACCCCCTATCACCAAGCAAGTAGCCAGTGAACTCTCCTAAGACAGAAGGATACACTTCAGTTCAAATGTCCCTGTAGCAATTGGTCTTCATATATTTTAAAGTATTTTCAACTCACCATGTCCAGATTTTGTGCTCAGTGTACATTCACAAAAAATTCGTGAGTCATGGACAGAGCCTGGCCACTTGGCTTCCACATTTGTGATAATGTTGGCAGCATCACATATGATCTTCACAGTGCAGAGAACACAAATTAGCATCCATTACTATAATGAAATAATTTGTTAGTTTGAAATGCTACAGGGAACTATGTACCTGTACATTAATGCTGTGGAAAGACTTCCTGTTCACATAGTCTCCTTCATTTACTGAAGGAGCAATGATTGGAATGTGAGTGCCATCTATACAGCCAATCACGCCTGGGAACCCTGAAAATAAATGTGCAATTTAAGTAGTAGTCCAAGTATCACCACATCATACATTAAGTTCTGTTCATCCTGATACCTGCAATTTTGTGGAATCCCTCTTTGATAAATCTTGTGGGTCTATGACCGGGGAACACCACAAACGAGTGCAGGAGACGTTTCAGTGCAACTGTAACATTCCTGACTGCCCGACAGACGGTAGCCTTGGAAACGTGCTCAGCGTCACCAATATTATACAGAAAGCTCCCGTTTGCAAAAAACCGAAGTGCAATACAAATAATATGTACAGAACTGAGAGAATGTCCGCGATGTGTCACATGAGCAATATTAGGCCTGAGGATGTTATTCAAAAAAATTATAGATTGTGCTGAAAAACGGTAACATTCACACAGGAAATCATCAGGAAATGATAAAATGTCCGAACGCGCTCTAATCACTCTCTCCCGGCGGAGAGCTCTGCGGAGGATTTGGGCTTCACGATCTACTGGCTCTTCAAGGACGGGGCACGCCATGTCCGACACTTCCTACTGTCAGGTTTCCGACAAAGGGGCGGAGACAGTCAGGGTTAGTTGTAGTAAACCTGCTAGGGGGCAGGTTAGCTTCACGGCGTGTGTCGTCATAGTGACTCACTCAGGCTTCAGCTGAACTCGCTTTGTGAAACCGAAAACCCAGAGTTTTCGTTAACTCAGGGTATACTTACTCAGAGTTTGCACTAAACCGGCTTCCTGAAACAGGGCCCAGGTCCTGGCACACTTTAACCTGGTGTGGCATGATTGCGGATGCCCTGCAGGTAGGTTTGCTTCCCCTGCAGTGGCACCGCCGACCACACCCCCCACAAAAAGAAAGAGCATTGATCAAAAATAAAGGAAACAAAGACTCCATCAAGAAAACACTGGTTATTAGTGCATGTAAGACTTTATTAACCATCAACAAATAAACTCACATTAAAGTGAAATGAAATAAAGCAACAATATTCCAGCAGCTTATGAAATGTGTAAAGTGAAGTAACAGACTGAAGAGTCCCCTTCATTGAAGGAAGTTAAATCTGATCAGAGGGAGAAAACAGCTGATGTGCAGTGAAATAATTTCATCCTTTGGTTTTATTTAACTATCAGAACATTTTTTTTTTTCCAATTCTGTTATAGATGAACAATCAATCCTGAACACTAACAGTTGGATTAGTGATTGTCTGTAATTCACAGTAATTCATCCACAATCACACACAGTGTTTGTCTTGTCAGGTGGTTCCTTCAGTGTAATTAGTCTGTAACAGCTGATCTCTAGGTGAGTTAACCTCACATAACAAGTTTGATCTTATAAACAGCTAAAGCTATCACTGATTCTAAAACTGTAACAAGGAGGACGCCAAACCTATGTCACAGAAATTGTCTTTTTGCCATGAAATTAAGAACAAAATACTGAAAGTGAGCATACACTAAAGATCTTTCAGCCACTAAAACAAAGAATGAAGAAATGCCTTACCAAATATAGACACAATAAAAACAGATTAATTATTGTCTGTGCTTTAAATTTTACTGAAACATTTGAACTTTTAAAAATATATTTTGCTAATAAACTGGAGACAGTAGTGGATTAGAGTGCAAAATTGTTTGACAGTCTGATTTTGCACTTATAGGAAAATAAATAAACAAATATAATCACAATTGAAATGGCTTAAACAAAAAACAAAAAAACCATCTAGACTGTTTAAAAATAGATGTCTTAGACTGTTGACATGTTAATGACATGTTAAAAATCCATTGTTAACCACCTCTGAATGCTGGATAATTCAGTGAAGATACATGGGATTTTTTGTAACTAGTGATTAGGTTGCATGTTTGTTTTTTTTTAAAACATACTTTTTTATGGCTAATGCATCCAGTCATTTTAGTCTAATCTGGAGTCTCATAAAAATCATAAGACATTGTTTTTACGTTTTCTGTAGATCACAAAAACGGCAACAGCAGCAACAAGAAGCACAGCAGAAACTGTCAGACCAACGATCAGTCCAAAAGATCCATCTTCTTCTCCTCCTGGCTGACCTGCAGGTGAGAAACAGCTGTCAAACTGCTGTCAGACATTATCTACTGCACTCTGATCACATCACTCAGACCAGCTGCTTTCTACAAAGTCTCATCAACAACATCTTTAGAAACAAACATCAACAACCAGGAAGCAGCTTCACCTCTGATCACACACACACTCAACTCTACTCACTCACCTGGAGGAACAACTTTCAGGCTGATGATGCTGATGTGCCCTGTGTTACTGCGGGTTGCTCCTATCTGGATGACACGACACTCATATGTTCCAGCATCAGAAGTTGTCACATCCTTCAGAATCAAAGACACGTCTCCATCCTTCATCTGTCTGTCCTGCAGATCCACCCGGTTCTTAAAAGATGGATGCTGGTTGGCTGGATCAAACTGCCCATCCCGAAACACAAAGACATATTCATCTCCCAGGTCAGCTCTACTCCACTCTACAACTAAGATGTTGTTGTTTGGAGTTTGACAGGTCAGAATGACATTCTGTCCAGACTTGGCTGTGATGGTTTTGTGGTCTGAAAGAGGAAACGACATACACAGAGATGTGGAAGTACAACTACACTTAATAAATACACATGCACAAAAAGAGACTGTTTTATTTACACACACAGACACACACACAGACACACACACACACACAGTTGCCCATGAGTAACTTTGCTAATAATGATGACGCTAATACAAGCAGTAAACAGGAAAATAAAAATAAAAATAAGAGCGCTGTTTTAACAGCACCCTCTTTCATCTGCGAGCAAATGCACCCTCCTCAGAGTGCGCTCAAATGCTTGTTGATGGAGCTGCAAAAGCTGGTGATAGCCTAGCATACATAGCGAATAGTGGACACATACATGCTCATGCAAGTTTGTCGTGTTTGAGTACTGTGCTCGCACTAAACATCTGCACAAGCACCACACCGCTTTGGTTACATCCTTAGGCGAACATTGATGTCTCGCCATGAAGAAACAAATTATTGTAACTCAAAGAAATCCAGTCTGATCAGTACCAGACTTTACAGGCGTGATGACACCCCTACCCTGAACAGTTTGATATGCTCATTGTCAGGAATACTCAGCGCGTCACCTAGTGGCAACAGGAAATGTCACGTCTTTCACTTTGAAATACTGATTTTCACAGGTTCATCATGTCCACCTCAAAAGCGGTAAATATTAATATCAGTCCCTCGTGATGCTTCAGTGACAAAATTGTGAGTTTAAACTGAACAGTGCACCCTGGTGGCAAGGCGGTTCACCATGAAAGATGAAGTGGCTTTTGAGGGGCTTGAAAAGTATAAAAACCCTTGGAATTTGGGCCACACCTCCAATGTAATGAAGGTTGTTTTCTTATGTAACGATTTTCATGGAATACTGCAAAACGGCTCCACAGCGCCCCCTACAAAATTTCAAAACATCAGCCACTGCTCTGTGTTTCATCTACGAGTCTGAAACCTGGTAAGCTTATGTAAGTTATCACAATGTACAAAAAAGTCTCTTAGAGCAATATTCCAAACCCAACAGGAAGTCAGCAATTTTAAAATTAATGTGTAATTTTGGCAACATTTTCCCCTCTTTTCAGGCCCTGTACTTCAACGAACTCCTCCAAGGGATTTCATCAGATCGAGACAATCTCCAGTGTAGGGAATCTAAAGACCTTTGTGATGTTAAATTGCAAAGCTTTTTACATTCAAGAAAAAGGGATGGTCATGGCAGCACGTGGATCACTCGCCAAAAAGTAGTCATCTGCTGTCACTCATAAACACAATGTCCAATCTCTCCCAAACGACGCAGGCATTAGTCGAGAGCTCGGAAATGTTTGATATGCCATTTGTCAGTAATGGTTAGAGCGCCACCTAGTGGGACGACTTTAATCATCATTGAATGAGATTAAATTTTAGCTGGTGGTTCTACGCATGAATTCCATCAATGTGACATCAGATCTGACATGCTGGGTGTAGGTTAGAGCAGGGCGATATGACCAGTTGAAAATTTGCGATAACGATATAACTGATGATATAATTAACACTAGACAAAATACTTTACAACTCCACAACTTTATTACTGGAAAAAATACCCATCAATGTATTTTTACTTAAATAAGGAGCTGTTTTTTTATGTACATTAAAGTTATACAAAAATTTGCAGTGCAAATGCAAATTCCTTGCTGACAGTTTAACCAAAAGGCATTTCCAGTGGAAATTGGCCGACATATCCTCAGCATAACCATGTATAATATCCACAAAACTTAGAAAGAGGTTATACACAGCGCTTTGAACGACTAGTCATGTCACACATCAAATCCACCCTACCTCCCACCCTGGACCCACACCAGTTCGCATACAGAGCGAAACGATCCACAGAGGATGCAATCTGCTCTGCCCTCCACCCAGCCCTAACTCATCTGGACAAGAAAGACTCATATGTGAGAATGCTGTTCATAGACTTTAGCTCAGCATTCAACACCATAATACCACAACAACTCATCTGTAAACTGGACAGACTGGGCCTCTGCAACTGGCTGCTGGATTTCCTCAGCCAGAGGCCTCAAGCGGTGCGTGTGGGCAACAAGGTCTCAAACAGCATCACCCTGAGCACGGGGGCTCCACAAGGCTGTGTGCTCAGTCCTCTGCTCTTCACCCTGTTGACACATGACTGCACACCAACCTACAGCTCCAACCACCTTGTGAAGTTTGCGGACGACACAACGCTGGTGGGGCTCATCACCAAGGGCGATGAGACCCACTACAGGAAAGAGGTTGAGCTCCTGACCACGTGGTGCAGAGACAACAACCTCCTGCTAAATGTCAGTAAGACCAAGGAGATTATTGTCAACTTCCAGAGAGGCCACACCTGTCACCCCCCATTGACCATCGACGGCGCTGCGGTGGAGAGGGTGAGCAGCACCAAGTTCCTGGGGGTGCACATCAGTGAGGACCTCTCTTGGACCACCAGCACAGCATCACTGGCCAAGAAAGCACAACAGCGCCTCTACTTCCTGCGCAAACTCAAGCGGGCAAGTGCTCCACCACCCATCCCGACTACATTCTACAGAGGCACTATTGAAAGTATCCTCTCCAGCTGCATCACTGTGTGGGGCGGTAGCTGCACTGACTATAACAGGAAAGCTCTACAACGCATTGTGAGAACAGCTGAGAGGATAGTTGGTGTACCACTCCCCTCCCTGCAAGACATTTACACCACTCGCCTCACCCGCAAAGCCATCACAATTGTCAACGATGCAACCCACCCCGCGCACTGTCTGTTCAGCCTCCTGCCCTCTGGAAAAAGAGATACAGAAGTCTCCACTCCCGCACTACCAGGCTCACCAACAGCTTCATCCACCAGGCTGTGAGACTGCTGAACTCTCTTCCCTCCCGACTCCCAGCCAGCAGAATCACCAGATTGGCAGAAGTATAGGAAGACAGATTGGACTCTACTCCCCCTCACCCACGCACACTCTCCAGCAAGGAAACACTCTCTGAACCGGGAACTGAAAACATTCCTGACTTGCATTGCAATTGCACACACCTGCAGCTATATATATATATTTTTGGTATTTCTTTTGGCACTGTTTATATTATTATATTACTATTTATTACTTTATTGTTAGGGCTGTTTTTTTTGTTTGTTTTTTTTTTGTTTTTTTTTTGTTGTGCATCTGCACCTTATTGTTGTCAATGTCTACGCATGGGACAGTGTGAAACGTAATTTCAATTCCTTTGTATGGCAAGTACATTTGAAGAAATTGACAAATAAAAGTATTCTATTCTATTCTACACACAATACAGTAATATTATGTTGAAGCACAGTACGTATCGCTCCGCGAGGCTCCTACCTACGATAGCTGTAATGCTCCAACAATCCATCAAGCGGTGCGGCTTCGTAGCTTAGCAAAGTCATACTAAAACATTTGACAGATTTTTGAGCGCCGTGTACATGAAATCGTTTCGAGGTCAGTAAACACAACCAGAATTCATACATAAGGCACACGGGATTATAAGGGGCACTGTCGATTTTCAGAAAAATCAAAGGATTGATTTTAAGTGTGCCGTATTTTCCAAAAAAAACACGGTAATAACGACGGCCCGCTAGCATGCGCTGCGAAAAATAGTACTTTGTTGTGTATCTGACGGACGAAAGCTAAACAAGTTCCACACCACTGAAGTTTTAGCATTTTTACAAACCAATTCTGGTTCATCCGTTTCATTCAACATCCGCTTTCGCCCTTCTCATTCTCCGCCATGCTTTTTCAGCCATGTGCTTATGAAAACAAAGGCACTGCGCATGCGCGTTTTACTCATATTCTATCGCGATATTTCATTGTCTTATCATTGCCCGACATTATACCGGTATTACCGTAAACGGTATGATATGGCCCAGCCCTAGTGTAGGTGTTGGCCGTGGCTTGACGCAATGGGGTGCGAGGGTCCTCATAACGTTGCTTGCAGCTTTAATTGGACTTACAATTGTCGGTTGGAAAACTTTTACATATCGCCCAATCCTACCTTATAGTACTGTATTACCCCATCAGAGCACTTCACTCTCGCACATCAGGCTTACTTGTTGTTCCTAGAGTATTTAATCCAATCCAGTTTTATTTATAAAGCACTTTAAAATACCCAGCAGAGGACGAAAGTGCTGTACAGAAAATAAGTTAAAAACAATAGCGTAAAAGAAAACAGGAAAAATAAATAAATAAAACACATAATACAAACAAAGTTAAAATAGCCCTACCATAGGAAAAAATAAGATAAAATAGCATATAATCATTGCACCTGGATTTAATGATTGTTAATCTCTGGCTTTCTTCCAAAGCATGTCTTTTATCATGTCTTCATTGTTTTAAACGATAAATGTTGCTCTGATGGATTTCTGAAAGCCTCAAACACTCTTCTGATCATCAAGATCGAGAAATTATGCAGTCAAAGAAAAGTTTTAATACATTTACACTTTACTCTTAATTTAAGGTTAGCAGCCTTTTTGAGCACCAGTCAACATGAGCTTGTACTTGTATAGTATTTACTGTGATGTGCCCTCATGGAAAACTATGACACTGTTTTTGTTTCAGTAATGCTGACTTGTGTTTATGTTCCATAGTGCACACAACAACGAGACAAGCCCAAGGTATTTCTTTGAGCTGTGTGGCAGCTTCCTGTGACAGTTTAGTAATTAAACAGTGAGCTACTTTATCAGCCTCTAACACGGTGCAGTACTTTTCAAAATTTGCAATAAAACTATTCCTGCTTAAGGTGGAAATAACAAATTGTGTTTCACCAATTGAAACACAACATCAAGTACAACCAGGATACATGGAGGGGCAATGCTCGTGATATACGACCAAAATGTAAACGACTCCACCAAATATCGCTGTAACACTCCTGGATGCACTCCATATAACAGGAAGAGAATGGAAATTACTGATGTGATTGTGTGGTTGAAAAGCAGTGCTTAAGCAGCTATAGTGCAATATTATAGTAACACAGTTACGTGTTCAGTAATACAGGAAAACACCACCTAGACTAGTTTATACATTTGGTTCATCTCTTTAGAAAATAACAACGGAAAATTCCCTTCATTTACTCATAAATGCTGCTGCCTGCATGAATAAAATTGAATTTACTACTTTTTTTTATTTTATCATAAAATAATTATCACATTTTTTGAGAAATATTATGATATAATTTTGAGGCTGTATCATGAATTTACCTTCATACAATAAGTATTTTCATAGTTACAGCCCGTTTAAGTAAACAGAGGGCTGGGCCTGTCCTTATACACAGTGGTTACAGCTGAGTCTCGTCATGCTTAATGGATATATGTAATGGATATTTAGTAGATTTATTTAGTAACTTAATAGTAACTAATAATAATAATAATAAAAAGGAAGTGTTTTACGTTTAGTTTCTATTGAAAACTAAAACCCCTGTTTCAACAAAGACCTCTTCTTTCATTTGTTAAATTGTTAAAGTTGATTTCTTCTATTATACGACACAGCCTGTTTGTATATATTTGTTAGATCTTTTAATGCATGAATTTTTAAAGGAAAGCTTGAATTAAAATGGTAAATGTAATTCAAGGGCCTGTATTTATATAGCGCTTTAATAGTCCCTAAGGACCCCAAAGCGCTTTACACATCAAATCACCCACCCATTCACACACTGGTGATGGCAGCTACATTGTAGCCACAGCCACCCTGGGGCGCACTGACAGAGGCGAAAGTCAAAGTCACACTCCATGTTGTTGATGAGTACTGTCCCAGCAAAACCTTGACATTATCCCTTGGTCAAAACTGTTTGCAGTACAGCAGCAAAAAACCTTAACTTAATGCTGAAATTTAAATACAGAAAAGAGGTTTAATCACACTGTCTGTAGTGACATTAATCCAGTCAGGGAATTAAAAAAAACAACAATAACCCCAAAAGCAAACGTAATTTGGGTTACTTTGAGTATTACAGAGGATTTTTTTTAATATACAATGCAACCGTTGCATGGTGAATTTAATGTGTAAGAGTATTACAAAAATCTCCCCTCTGTGTCCTGGTGATAACATTTTAACTCCTGTGATAAAAGGTTTGAGTGTGTAAACCAGGGGTGCCCAATCCCGGTCCTCGAGAGCTACTATCCTGCAGCTTTTAGATGCATCCCTACTCCAACACAGCTGAATCAAATGGTTTGATCTCTTCAGCATGCCATCATGTTTGGCAAAGGCCTGATAACAAGCCATTCATTTGATTCAGGTGTGTGGGAACAAGGATGCATCTAAAAGCTGCAGGACGGTAGCTCTCGAGGACCGGGATTGGGCACCCCTGGTGTAAACAGTTAGCTGCTGAGTCAGAGGTCAAGGGTTCAGCCATCAGTTATTCACTATTCACATGTTTTATGGCATTAGTTGTTGACTTTGATATAAAACTTCATGAAGTCAAGGACTGCAAAATGCATATCTGACTTCAGCCCAGTGTGTACTCGCTGTGTTGTTTTGTGTAGGTCAGAACAGACAACATTCAATACAAATCCTAAAGGCTGGCAATATAAGAATGAACATTATAAATGAAAACAAAACTATAGCAAACCTAAACTACATCATCTGCCTGACTGTTATCTTGATCAGTTGGTCTGATGGTCACGTTAACTATGAAGATTTATATTAACTCATCTCCTTTCATAAACGATGGTTCAGAGAAGAAGATAATAAAGTCATGTAAAGTAAAGTAACGAAGCTTTTGTTTTCAGTATTCAGAGAATGCAGCCAGCTCGACTTTGATCACGGCTGCAGATAGTTCACATTCTGGTCTGTCATTACGACGGTGTAGAAGAGACAAAGACGAGCTCATTAACATAAAAAAACACTTATTATATTTTCACTTTATAAGAGAAAGTTTGGCTTTGTTATGCACAGAAACGGCGTCAGCATTAGTCCGTCTGCAGTTCTGCGTTTCCAGGCGTACCGAGAATAGTTTCGATCAGAGAGATTAGCGCTAGTGTTTCAAACATGATCGGTATGGATAGTATTTAAATAATGTATTGTTAAATAACTCTGGCTCATACCTCCCTATGTGAAAGAGGAATGTTGTTTTTGTTTCTCACCTGCAGACACAAACACGACGACACAGAAAGCACCAAACCAGAAGAAGGGCGTAGATGTTGGAGCAGCCATTTCCGTATATCCGTGTACTCCATGCCCGGAAAACCTGAGCTGTCTTGCGGACGCGCATGTGTGTAACCAAGAACTGAGAAAACTCCCCCCTATAGAACATGGCCTTTACTAAAACTTTGATGATGATGATGATGATGATGATGACGACGTTTTTACTACAACATGCTGATTTCATCGAGCTGTCAAATATGACACTGAGGTTTCTAAGGCTCAATTTAACAGAAGGCTCTAAGCTGATATGCCTATCTTCTGGAATCATATGGTCAGGAGCAACAATTAAAGTTTCTCTTTAATCAGAGTTTAGCTGGAGGAAGTTGTTGTTTAAAAAAATGCTTGATTTCTTTCAGGCAATTACTTAAACCGGACAATTTATAAAAATTAGAGACTGAAAAAACAGTATATCTGAATGCCATCAGCATGGAGATGATAGGAGATATTATTGTTGCGCCTAATAATTTGGCCTAGGGGGAATATATAGAGTACAAAGAGAATTGGACCCAGGACAGATCCCCGAGGATCTGCCCCACATGGCAGAACAATTGATGACTTGATTTATACGAACAGAAAATGTCCTTTAGGTAAATAGGACATGAACCATTTTCAAACAACACCCGTAATCCCGAAATATCCTTAAGCTTGTTTATTATGATACTGTGATCTCCAGTATCAAAAGCAGTGGTGAGATCCAACAGAACTAGAACTGTGTACTCTCTGGAGTGTGCTGCCATCAAAATGTCACTAGATACTTTAAGTAAAGCCCTTTTAGTAGAGTGCCAATTGTGAAATCCAGACTGGAAAACATCCATGACATCATTTTCTCCAGGAAATAGTTCAGTTGTTCTGCTACTGTTTCTTTCCAAGATCTTTGATATAAAAAGCAATTTGGAAATTGGCCTGTAACTGTTTGAAAAGGATGGATCCAGATTAGGTTTCTTTAATATTGGCTCAAACACAGCTTGTTTAAAGAAACTGGGAACTGAGCCAGTAAGAAGAGAAATATTTATCATTTCCAAAATACAGGGACCAATAGTCAAACACACTAATGAAAAATGGGGCAGGAAGGACATCAAGATGTCCTGTAATGTAATAGGAGTAAAGGCGGACCAAGTATCAGAGGTAAGCAAATTGTAAGCTTGATACTGAGAAGATGATGGAGAGATATTTGACCTGCTGGCAGTGAGCTTATTTGTGAAATAATTCAAAAACTCGTTACAATCAGACATTGAGTGAACTGGTGCATGAGGAACAGCGGGAGAAACACTCTTAATTGTGCTAAACAACAGTTTAGGATTTTTCTTTTATGAAGCTATAAGGTGTGAAAAATACTCTGTTCTGACATTTTTCCACATGTCATTTAGTAAGAAAATAGATTATTTAAGATGTACCCTGTGAACCTCAAGCTTGGAAGCCTTCCACAAACGTCCTAGCTCCGAAAATTGCGAATAAAAAGGCTGCTAAAAGTTAAAAGACTCCATGATAGTGAAGAATTCAGTAGCTATGTTACAGGATGCATCATCAATATGAATCTCCCAGCATTACATCTTCTCCAATGTATTAATGGATGTCAGAAGGTCGTTAAATTCAGTTAGACAGACCCCAGGAAGTCCAGAAGTTTGGTTAATTAAAATTCAATAAAGGGTTCGCAATTTAATCACCTTAATTTCACCTTAATCATCTGCAGCTCAAGCGAAGAAAAGGAGTCCGAGTTCACCAGCCTGCATTTGAATCAGAATCCTCCGTCACTGCACGAAAGACGTGGAGTTCCGATGTCGGCGCTTCCAGCCGAGTAGATTTCCTTCAAGTGAATCCATGCTTTGCTGCCACGTCTAAGTTTAACACATAAAGTTTAAAGATTCCTTCACGAAGTGATCGTTTAAAATAAACGATTTGAACGAGCGTTAAGCAGGGAAAACCAAATTGATGACGCTCGGTTGGCGCACTCAACAGCTGAGTGCTGTGGCACTTGAATTAAACACCTGTGCACACCTGCGTGCCTGCCGCGATGGGCGGTGACTCCAAGGCTAGGCGAAGCTAACATCCATGGTTGTCTATCGCTACTGCCAGCCAGGGGCGGACAGGTGACTTACGAAAGGTGCGCATGCTGCCATCAAGCCTTGAATAGGGCTGCAGACTGAGGAGTAGCGTCCCCAGGTGACACTAAATGGACTAGTCACAGGAATCTCTCCACAGCAAGAAGCTAACTTTCGGTACTTCCCCGTCTCACCTTGACACCAGCCCTGGTTCCCCGCCTTCATTTCTTCGGGTTGAATCCCACCGTTATGTACAGTAGCGTGCACTCAGGTGAGGAAAATATAAAAGGAGGAGGAAAAGTTTTCCTGTAACTGTCCCATCTGTAGCTCTCCATTGAATCTTTAATGTGCAACAGCGTGCCCTGATCGTAAATTCTAGCAGCAGAAACAAAGTTTAGACACAAAACAGTAAAAATAATATATGGTATAGTTTTACACTGGCGACAATAGCCGCCAGTGTAAAACTATACCAGCGAGCTGCACAAGCGGCAGAGCCAAACACGGTTCCCATCTTGTCCGACATCTGTAGCTGCTAGAAGTTATTTATCAGATCTCTGGCAGTGTCTCTGTTCACCCTCACACAGATGTCTGTCCTGAATCTACAGCCCTGTTCGTGTGTCCTCTTTTTCAAACTCTTGAGATTATTCTGTGAGACGCAGTAAAACTTGTTACAGCATGTAAAGATGTGCCATCCTCTGATGTGCCTGTGTAACCTAAACATGCTGAAACTAACAGGCATGTTATTGATAAACACATCTTAAATGCTGGAGTAATTGTGCGAAGTCAAACATTCCCCTCTTATGGCATTTGAATCAATGTTCCACTCTGTCCTCAGTGTGTCTCTGCACAGCTGAAAGACTTTTTTTTTTTTTTAAAGACATACCGTATATGAGAGACCTCTACAGTTATGTGAATTTATAATGTACCACTTGTGTCTTTCCACAAAGAAAAAAGTGAGTCCCCCAAAACTGTGTTTGAACCAATAGAAAGCTGGTGCTCAGAGGAAGAGGGCGGGCTTTGCTTGGTGTCAGTGACAGAAATGAAAAGAAGCTCAAATGAGTGAGAAGGACGATGAAGGAAACATCTGTGCTGTGTCTGCTCTGTAAGTAGAATCTCTGTGTTTGTTTGAATTCTTGTACTTTGACTGTCTGCTCTCCTGATAACTGATGATGGAGGAGAAGACATGAAAAACAAATCAGGCTGAATTCAAGTTCAAACACCACGAGGACCAACTGCAGGTCTGAACTGACTCTGTATCTTTGCTCAGGAGTCGAGGAAACACAGCAGGCAGTGAAAAGATCAAATCATTCACTCATTATATCAACACAGCTGCACAGTGGACACATGACTTTACTGGGTTATTTAAGAGTAGTTGATATGTGCACATGATCATTTAAGGGCCGCATTTTGGATAAAAACTTGTTTGAAAACTTACTGTTCTGCCAACTGTTTTTTTTTTTTTTTTCACCTGAAAATAAGCAGATATATCAGAGAGACGACTTTGTGTGTTTGTGTGGAGTTGTTCTTTATGTTCACCTCAAATCAACCTGAGTGTCATTTCTCTTTAGTTCTGATCTCACTGCTGAGCTGCACAACAAACCAAGGTCAGTAACCTTCTTCTGTCACAGTTTAAACCTGAGAAATGTTCACTGATATGACCTGATTGGGTTCATGTTTCACACTGTAAAGTCTAACAGATCATCAGTTTTTCATTTTAACCCTCACAGCTCGTCTGACTGTGAGTCCCAGCAGCTCTCAGTTCTTTGAAGGAGACTTTGTGTCTCTGAGCTGTGAGGAGGACGACAGCTCTGCTGGATGGACTCTGAGGAGAAACACAAGCAAACGGCAGAGGACTCAGTGTGGAGATGGGTGGGGAAAACCAGCTGGTTCTTCCTGTAACATCAGTTACATTTACACATCTGACAGTGGAGTTTACTGGTGTGAGTCCAGAGAGGGTCCCATCAGTAACATGGTTAACCTGACAGTCACTGGTAAGCTGAGTGTGTGGAGTTAGTGTTGATGAAGCTGTGTGTAAATGGATGAAATGCTGTAGTTTGTCTCTGTGTTGAGGTGGATCAGTGATCCTGCAGAGTCCTGTCCTCCCTGTGATGGAGGGAGATGACGTCACTCTGCTCTGTAAAACAAAGACCACTCCCTCCAACCTCCCAGCTGCTTTCTATAAAGATGGCTCCCTCATCAGGAAGCAGCCTACAGGTCACATGACCATCCAGCATGTTTCCAGGTCTGATGAAGGCCTCTACAAGTGTGACATCAGCGCTCATGGAGAGTCTCCATCCAGCTGGATCACTGTCACAGGTGACACACTCACCTGTCTGTGTTTCTGCAGCTTTCAACATTCACAATGTGACGACAACTTAATGACTGTGTTTGCTTTATTTTAGGGGAACACACCACCACACCTCCACCTACATCCACACCTCCACCTACATCCACACTTCCTCCTGGTTCCACCTCCATCACTCTTCCTCCATCACTCTCTCCTCCTGTTCTCTCTGTCTTGTCATTTGTTGGCTCAGTCTGTGTTGTGGTTCTACTGGTGTTACTGGTTCTGCTGGTGAGACGATGTGTTCACAGGAAACCTGAAGGTGAGACTCAGACTTCCTGATCTTTCATGTCTGAGTTTGTTCAGTAGAATAAAGTTCACATTCATGATGATCACAGCAACAACTTTCTTATAATATATATATATAATAATAATAATAATAATTTCTCATAATCTCTGTTTAGATATTTAATTTATATTATTCTTAATTTTGGAAAATTTCAGCAGATCAATTGAATGCTGGACAGGATGACATCATCACTCATGTCATGTACAAAGCTGTCAAGATAAGAACCACAGCCAGTCTGACGGTAGTATTTGAGTTCACATATTTTCTTTAAGATTTTTGCTCCTTTGTGTTCCTGCCAGAATGTTTCTTAACTCTCACTGGTATCAGGTCCTGGCATTGTTTCAGTGGGACCTTAGCTCACAGCCCAGCACCGTGCAGCTCAGAGTTCAGAGGTTGTCTGAATAGTGACAAGAACACCACACATCCCAGACTACGGATAAATAAATAGATAAAAGATATAGATCAGACTGTAATGTGTGCAGACAACATTCAGTAATGTTAGAACTAACCAATGATCAGTAAAAGCAGCTCAGATGTGTCTGTCTGTGCTGACACTAGCTGTTAGCCTAATTAGCAGGAATAACTTTTACTATGAGACATAAACAGAGAGACTGAAAAGACAGATCATTAAAGAAAGAACCATAAATATTAACTGTTCATTTCCAGCCCGTCCTTTAAAGCATGAATCATTTTTAAAGTTCTGCGTGTAAAACCACAGCAGCTACTTCCTGCTGTCAGTCTGATCAGACCTCTCACTGCAGTGTGTGCTGCTTTGTTAATAATATTATTCATGCTGTGAGAAAGTGTTTGCTTTGTGCTCTGTGGTGAAGTATCTCTGGCTGCACTGAAACAAGATGGCAGCTTTGTGGTCGTCCAGCTTCTTTTTCTCAGAAATACCCCCCAATGCTTTGTGGTCAACAGCAGGTGTTTAGAGGAGGAAACTCTGAAAAGCGGATGCAGTTTGTAAACATCATCACTTAATTGTTTCATAATGCTGCAGAAAGTAAATTAATAGTTCCTATAGCTGTGTGTGATAATACAGTACTGTTGCAGTTGTTGTACCTGCAGTAATTTAAATGTATTTTATTATACAGAAACTGATTTAGCTGACTCAGCAGTGAGAACTGAAGACGTCAGTTATGGAAAATCAACCATCAGAACAAGGAGGCCCAGGTACAGCTGCTCTTTATTTTTTACTTTACACAAATACAAGCTAGCTGCTCACTTTGTTTCCAGCTGCCATGCTAAGCTAAGCTAATCAAAAAATATCCTGACCAATGTCAGACTTGTGAACTCTGACAGTAAGTTTTACTAATGGCCAATATACAGCATTTAGGTTTGTAATATTTGTACTTGACTAATTAGGTTAAAACAAATGTGAAATAATCTGCAGAGCAGAAAAAGAACCTGATTTTTTTTTTCTTTATTTTTGTAATTCAGGAAAGAAAAAGCTGGTTTACAATGGACCTGTTTTGCTTTTCCTAATTTCCTGACATGTGTTTTTTTAATTCAGATTTAAAAACAGAGGGTTTTGTCCTGCCCAAAAAATCGTAGAAATATGTTATCTAACCAGATTCTTACTCTGGATGGCATTACCTTGGCCTGAAATCAAAATCCTCCTCACATACAGTCTTTAATAATCAGGCCCAATCGTATGTTAATCATCTTATAGAACCTAACGCCCAATAAAATATCGAGGTCAGTGTATGTCCAAGTAATTGCTGTGAGCCATACACTGGCTGCAGACTGCCCTAAACACTCAGTTTGTTCAAAGTTTTACACTCTTGCAGTTTTATGATGTCAGAAAGAGAAGATGGCTGATATTATCATATTAGCCACAGGAGCTCCTCTCAAATGCTGTTCAAACCTTGTGTTGGAGAGGGAGAGCCAATCAGAGGAAAGGTGTCTTAGAGGGGGAGGGGCTAAAACTGTTTGTTTCACAGAGAGGGTGAGCTGAGGTGCTGCACAAAGGCCTAGTATGACATACAGAATGATTATTTTAAACTGTGTGTTCGTGTTCAGATCTTAAAAAAGTGCGTGATGTCTGCTCTTCAGTCCACCAGTCCAACTGACGTCCAGCTGCTGGTCTCTAACTGGTCCCCCAAACACTTTAGACCAGAGGACGTCAACACTGATCTTTATGTTTCTTTTTCTTTCTCACTAAATCAGAAAAAAATAACATCCTGCTTTAATTTGACTTTTTTAAAAGTGACAATGACTTTTCTTGCAAATTCAACTCTGGTGAAATAAATATGTAATTTATTTATGTCCTCAATAACTTTACTGTTATTTGTATGTTCTGTGTTTGTTGAATAAACCCTTGTTGTCATGTGCGTTTCACATGTGGTTCTGTGGGTTTCACTAAAGTATCAGGTAGAAAATCTGAGTTGTTATTGTTTAGTTGTGGCTAACCGATACACTCCTCTCCTCAGTGCTGAAAGCAAAGAAAATAATGAAAATAATGAAACTGCAACTTCAGACTAAAAACAGCAGAAAAATCTTTCAGTGATTAAACTGCACACAAAAGCTTCACTACAAGATGTTTGTATTTGAGACTGAAGACGGTTGTTTTTTGTTTTTTAAGCCAAAAATGTAGAAAATTATGAAACTTACATTTTACAATTATGGTTCATGATATTATGTAAGTATAGAAGTGAATAAACCTGGTGCTGTCAGTAATAAATATTGTTTGACTGACTGATTTTTAATGTATTGTTCCTTTCACTGGGAAACATTCAGTGTCAAAATATATAGTTTAAGATAAAAACGGAGATTATTTATTGTATTTAGTGTCTGATAAACTAAAGACTCATGAACATGTGTCTTAGACTGCACTTCTTTCCTGATCACGTCTCCTGGACCAGCTCAGATATCCTCCTCTGACTGAAGCTTGAAATGAACGATTGGACTTTAATGTCTTCTGCCATCTACTGGTGAAGTTGGGTGTTACAGCACAGCAGATGCTTTTATACGACAACAGTTTAATTCTGCAAAGCTGCTCAGACTTCTTTACCTTCCTCTTGTGTTAGGGTCAGCACCGACACATTTTAAATTTTAAATGCATAAAAAAAATCACATTTGTTTATTGTATCAAGGCTTTTTGACTTTGTCAGGAACTTATATTTCTACAAAATAAAACAAAAACAAAATCTTTTCACTAAATTATAAAATGCTCTAGTTGAAATTATGACATTTGTGTTGTTAGGGTCAGTTTGGATCCAGTTATAATATTATGTGTACAAAGCAATAATTAGAGCCAAAACTGAAATCATAAGTGCACTGTCAGCTGACACGCTGACAGCCAGCTCCTCTCCTAATCATATGAGCTTTCTTATTTTGCGTGGTTAGGGTTAGTATACCTGCATGAAAACAAAACTAACAAAGGCGGGCATGTCAAGGCATGTGATGTGAATTCACTCATTTGAGTAACCATTTGACTTCCAGAGTGCACATTTACATTTTGCAGCATACAAAAATGAGAAGAAGATTTACAGTGAGCCAAGTTCTAGATCCTATTTTTGCTGAAAATGAAGGAGAGGACACAGAGCAGCATAGCGATTCCGATGGGCAGGTTTCTAAGGAGGAAGACACAGACCCATCTGATCAGAGGAGGAGGTCGCTGGTGCTGAAGCTGCTCCTGCTGAAAGATTCAAGTCCAAAACTGGTAAGATCTCATGATGTACATGGCAGGGCAGCTGCTGCAAATGTCATCAAAATGACCCCTGGAATACAAGGTTTACTCTGACCAGAGTCAGTGACATGAAGACATGTTTTGAGCTATTTATGCCATTGTCACTAAAAAGGATCATCATTACTATGATGAACCTTAAAGGAAAAAAAAGTCCATGTAGAAAGATAGTTATGAGGAATACCTGGATGCTTTCATTGGTGTTCTTCTTCTTGCTGAGTGTACAGATGCTGCAATGAGGCCACTGATAGTCTATGGGACCCATCGTTAAGCAGGAATATTTTCCAGAGAACAATGTCACTTCACACATTTCAAATGATATCAAGAGTCCTCGGATTTAACGACAGAGAGGCCAGAGCGAGATCTAACAAGCTTGCTCCAATCAGGGATGTCTAGGAGAGATGGGTGCAGCTCCTTCCGCTGATGTTCATCCCAGGACCAGAGGTGACAGTGGATGAACGTCTCGTTGCTTTTCGAGGAAAATGTCCCTTCCGGCAATACACACCCAGTAAGCCAGGGAAATACACCATAAAAATCTGGGATGCCTGTGATGCAAAAACCAACTATGCCTGGAATCTACAGATTTACACAGGCAAAGCTACGAGTGGCATCCCTGAGAAGAACCAATGAAAATGTGTGGTCCTCGATATGACCACTGGACTGTAGGGTCACAGTATTAGTTGTGACACTTACCGGATATGACCTCGGACTTTTCAAGAGGAAACTTCACAAAGACACAGCTGTATCATCAGGAAGTGACAAAAAGCCCACAATTACCGATGACTATAACCAAAACAAAGGAGGAGTGGACTTTTTCCAGATTATATTAAAGATCTACCGCTGAAAACAAAAAAATAAATTATAAAAATACTTTTTTTTGCCTTTTCTTGATGTAATGACATCACCATAGATATCATTTTAGTTATTAATCTTAAAATGAAAAAAATCAATCAAACAAATTTATTTAAGAGATGTGTCCTATACCCCTCAGTATTAGTTGGGTAACACAAAAACCTTTTATTTATTAATATGATTCTCTTGAGGTTAATTTTACCATTTTTTTAAATTGAAATCGAGGGGTAAAGTGACAAAAAAGACCCAGAGGCCCACACCAAAAGTATTAAAACCAAAATTTTCATAGATAAGAAGCCTAACAAGGTAACCATGAGATGAGAAACAAATTGGATGATAGCTTATTGTTTTTAGTGTATTTTATAGCTGATTTAATAGCTGGCACATTAACATAAGAGATGATAACAGAAAGCTAACACAAGAGGAAGGTTTAGCAGCGATTACAGCACACATTACCCTGCATCATTTTCTCCATCACAGCACCCGGGAACCATCCTCTTCTTTCAAACACGTAACAGTAATTCATGTGTTTTGGTTTCTGTTACTTGCACAGCTACTTTGTTAGGTTATTGTCATTCCAAGAATACTTCAGTTGTGTTTTATGAGATTTGGGTTTATTCTACCTCTATTGTGTTTTATTTAACTTACAGTGTGTTTTGTGTGCTTTTGCAGTGGTTTTTTTCCTTCTATTTGCTGTTTTAGTTGGCATCTCGGGTTCACTGTAGATTTACCCTCTGCAGTTTGTTTGCTGTACACAGTCTTAGAACAGAAACAAAAACAGAAAAAATAATAGTAGAGATTAGCTCTACAAATGCACAAAGAAGACGATAGATGATGACACTGACCTTTACCTGGTTCCAGCACTTGGTCTGCTCTGGCGCAGCCAGTTCCTGGCTGAGCCTTTGGGCTCTTTTCTAGGTGGGGGGTGTGATTGTCCCTGCGGTGGTCCTCATTGGGCTCTCGGTGGGGCCTGGATCTCCTCCATGCCAGCTTTAAGTCCTGGGGGCAGGGCTATGGCTCCCTACACCCACTATTAAATGGTAAATGGCCTGTAATTTGTATAGCGCTTTACTAGTTCCTAAGGACCCCAAAGCGCTTTACATATCCAGTCATCCACCCATTCACACACACATCCACACACTGGTGATGGCAAGCTACAGTGTAGCCACAGCCACCCTGGGGCGCACTGACAGAGACGAGGCTGCCGGACACTGGCGCCACCGGGCCCTCTGACCACCACCAGTAGGCAACGGGTGAAGTGTCTTGCCCAAGGACACAACGACCGAGACCGTCCAAACCGGGGCTCTAACCAGCAACCTTCCGATTACAAGGCAAACTCCCAACTCTTGAGCCACGATCACCCGATCGCCTTCATGTAACTAACTTAAATAGTTACATGAAGAAACCTTGTGAACACAAGCACACTCACCCACACTAGTGTATAAAGAGGTGCTCACAAATGCACACTATTTTGGTTGGCCACTGCCTCTAAACATATGATGCATTATTGATACTGTATGCTGCTCAGTAACATTTTATGTTTATTATTTACTGTTACTTTTGCATATGTTGGTTGTTGCTGTGGTTTCTCTATTGTGTTGTTTTCAGCAGGTGTTGAAGCAGACTTGCAGTGTCTTTTCTCTCTATTCCTCTTCTCCTCTATTTCCCCTCTCCTTGTGCTAACTTCTTTCTTAACTTCTCTTTCCTTTTTTCCTCTTTCTTGTCCCCAGTCCTGTCTGCTCTGATTGTAATAAGTGAAAATAAATAAATCCTAATAAAAATCTAATAAGCTGTGAGAATCAAGTGGACCAGTATAGTGAGCGCTGTAATGATCCACTTGGGAGAGTAAATCTGTTGGTCATTTTTCTGGTCCTACAGACAATAATTGTGATTGCTACACTGCTGGATAAGACAGGTGGGAAAGAAAGGGGGGGGGAAAAAAAGAAAATTACATGTCATTAAATGTGATACTGAAAATAATTTGAAGGACCTAAAGCTACCATGTAACCAGCAACTTGCTGGTGCTCAGTTGCTGCACATTAACTTTTCTGGTGTTGTTCTCAAAATAGTTTTGGCTGCTGGCTCTTCATATTAAATATATTCACCTATTCAGTGTATATTACAGCCCTAACCATAGGTCTACTATGAAATGAGAGTAATGGGTTATGGAGCTGTGTTGTGCTTAATGTTATTTTTATATGTGTTTCTTCACTTATTCTTTTAGTTTCCTGCCTGGGGAATACGTTTTATATGTGAGTCTCTTTTGAATGTATTTCTAAATAACTCGTGAATAAACCCAGTTGTAACGTTACACGAGTGCATTCTGACTCGAATTAGAATGTGTTAGTTTTGTGAATGGAGAGAAATATAAATGTTGTTACACTTGATTTTAATCTGTTGCTAAGTCTCTTCTGCTTTGCTGGAAATGCAGCTACTGTAACACAGCACACACACCACGAATAACTCTTCAGTTAATTATTTTTGCTTTGATCTTTTTACAAACTGAGGTCATTTCCACTTCTCTGTTATTAGGCTGTGGGAAAAGAATCTTCAGTGTTTAAATGGATCTACCTGCTCCTCCATGAACAATCAGTCAGCTATGAAACTTCAAGGGGCAGAAAGTAAAAAGAGCAAAAATGTCTTTGCATATTAAATTAAAAACTTAAATGGACATTTACACAGATGGATCAACAGACATGATAGATGTATGGTCATGTTAAAACATCATTTGCATTACTGAATAACAG
Organism: Aulonocara sp. 'chitande type north' Nkhata Bay; assembly: GCF_057382095.1. Lineage (NCBI taxonomy): Eukaryota > Metazoa > Chordata > Actinopteri > Cichliformes > Cichlidae > Aulonocara > Aulonocara sp. 'chitande type north' Nkhata Bay. Next base: position 16,223,109 of record NC_141346.1, read on the forward strand.
AATCAAAAGAGTTGCAGATCATTTGGCAGTTCACACAGAGAAATTGCAGTGATATTAATGACCGTCCCACAAACAGGGAACTCAGAGGATAGAAAAGGTTCAGTGCTCACTAGTTTACATAACTTAATTTAACTTAATAGGTTAAACATTTGACCAGTTGAACAGATTTACTCAATGAACTCTTACGCAGTATTCTTTCCTGGTAAATAAGGAGAAGGTATTTAATATTATTTGGGTAGCTCTACATGTTGGTATCAGGAGAAAGGACATGGTGCTAAACAACCATTTAAACAGGACAGGGTGGAGGCGGACATGGCAAAGTGGACCCTGGCTAATAGGCCAACAGACAGCTTAAAGCTTTGTTTGACAGAGCAGATAGAGCGTAAGACACCCCTGAAGACTCTAACTCCCAGAAAGCTTAAAACATAGGTGTCAAACTCTGGCCCGCGGGCCAAATTTGGCCCGCAGCCTCATTACATTTGGCCCGCGAAGCCATACCAAATTACTATTAGAGCTGGCCTACTGGTATTATACAGCTAATATATATATATTGTTTAGTATTAAGCTTTGCTTGTTCCATATTCAGTTTTTCAGCAAAACTTATTTGAGTCCATAAGAAAAGATTCATTCTTATATCTGAAAGAAGATTTTTTTTTTCAATAAATATTAGTGTTAGCCTGCGACTTTGTTTCATTTTGAATTTTGGCCCACTGTGTATTTGAGTTTGACACCCCTGGCTTAAAAGTTAACCAAACACGTCTAGACTTACCCAACCCAATGAAGCCTACTCAGTCTCAATATCCCAATGAACACACATATATTTTATTTTTACTCAGTAGACTTTATTTGATCAACAGGTGTTTTGCTCATAATTATTCATAGTTTGGTATGATAAACAGACTTGTTCGAAATTGCGTAATGCCTGGGTGCGTCACTGTTTTAGAGAACAGACCTGCCAGATGTGACGATGGCATAAATTTGCCAGTAGATGTCAGCGTGGAGATGTTTGTTGTCGTTTTGAAACTTGCATTGTTTTGATACAATTCCAGTACAATTGCCTCAAACGTGTTTCAAAAAACCTCAATATTTTTTTCAATCATAAAAATGTAGCAGCAGGGTGTTTTCAAGTCGTGCATGGATTCTTTATGAGACGGCAACTGTTGTCTGTTTGTATTCTGTAAGGAACGCGGAAGTGCCAACATCGGTAACATCGGACTTCAGGTGAAGACTTCTACATTCTACCTCACAACCAGAAAATACCAGAAGACGCCAGAATGTTCTGGAAAACAAAGGTTTTATAAACCACGCCTGTGCAATAATTTCTGCATTTTTATGTAACTTTTACCTGACCATAAAGTTGTAAGCGAAACGATTAAACGTAGCCGTTCTTTTAGTTTCGCCTATCGCTTTAAATTGAATCAAATTATTTACTGTTATTAGCGAAACCGATCATTTTAGTTTAGTTTCGCCAGATTTTTTATTTAATTTTTAGTTTTAACCAAGCGAAAATGGCTGGAATATTTCTACTATCAGTGCTGCTTTTTATCATGCAGATGACATCGTCCTCTGCGGGTAAGTTTGTTTAAAGTTTAAAGTAGGGTTCGACCGTAGGTAAACCCACGGTCATTTATACGCACACACATACGTGTGTGCGTATAAATGACCGTGGGTTTAAGTCGGTGGGTTTCTACTTTCGTTATCCGTAAAGGAAAAACTCAGAGATCGACTACCTAAACTAAAATCAGTCGTTATTAGGAGGTTGGATGTTTGAAACAACACACCGCTGGGCTTTCAGGGCATCATACAGAGCCCCAAGTCAGACAGATAAACAACTTTTATAATATGTGAATACACTGTACTATTGTCATCGGTTGTCTCTTGGGGTATTTAGTCTCTGATCTGTATGGTGTTCGTGTGGCACTCTGGGTATTTTAGGCATTAAAAAACTGTTTCAGAATGCGCCATTCCATACCAAACTGACTTATGATATTAATAAGTTTACTGTTTAACTTAAATTCTAAAAGACCGCAGCTGCTGTTTGTGATGTCGAGCTTCCGAAGCACAGAGGTGTTTAGAGAGAGCATACAGTCAAATGATCTCAAGAGGAGAGAGCCACGCTGCTTTCAGGGAGTTTTCAGCTCAGAATTGTACCGTGAAAATGAAGGAAAGAAAATACATTTAGTAGGTTTTAGTTAAATATTTACTTTTGAAGTATCTGAAAAATAAAAACAAGCTTCTAGTTTTGTTTGACAATGTGTCGAAATAAACCTGAGGACACAAACTCCCAGGAAGATTAAAAGTCAACCAGGCTCATTGAAAAAAATTTTCTTTGCATTTTATTGTACAGACTGGTTCATTGTGCATTACGCTGAATTACTAAATACCTGAATCACAAATGTTACACAATAGCTAGCTAGCTCAGGCCCACTGATGCTACAAACACAGCTTGCTGTCTTTAACAGTCTCAGTGTTTGTCTTTTTGTGGTTGTATAACTCCTGTAGCAGAATATGTATTGTTGTTTCTTTACAACCTGGTGTAGTTTCTGTTTCCACAGTCATATTTGTTTAGTTCAGTATCTGTGGTTTCACGACTGCTTTCACTGATCTGGTGCAGATTGTGGTGCCAAACTATGTGGAGCCAAAGAAAAGTCTTATAATGAAGATGAATAAGTCTATCAACATCACCAATCTGTAAATAATGATACTAATGCAATTTTTTAAATTAAGGAACTAAAAATTAACGATGATTGTTAGCCAACCCCCCCCCCCCCAAAAAAAAAACAAAAAAAAAAACAAACAAACAAAAGAAAAAACACCCAGGAAATATTATTTGCTTATTTTGGATTTGATGGCTCAATATATATCATACATTGGGACAGGGTTACATGTACCACTGTGTAGCATTTCCGCTTCTTTTAATAACAGTTTATCTAATATACAGTTTATGTCTGGGAAGTGGTGAGACTAGTTGCTGGACTTTTTGGGGAGGGATGTTGTCCTGTTCTTCCCCAGGTCTCCTTTGTCATATTTGCTGTTTAATGGTGTGCTAAACAATGTCAACTGGTGAAACATCTGGCCTGCTGGCAGGTCAGTTCATCACCCACATGGCTTTTACTACAATGTCAATCTTTTGCTATAGATACAGTCTAGCATTGTCTTGCAAGGTTTTTCCTCAAAATTATGTCCTCTGGAGCATGTGTTGCTCTAAAACCTGTATATACCGTGCAGCATTGGTGATGACTTTACAGATGTGGAGATTGCCAATTCTAAAGGCATTAATACACCCCCATACCCTCAGGCTTTTGAACTGAGACCTGAAATGAAGCTGGATGGTTCCTCTATTCTTTAGTCCCTTTTCCACAATTTGTAGATGCAGTTCTTTTGAAGACTAGTGAACCTCTGCCCATCTGTATGTGTGAGAATCTCTAAGATCTCTAAATGGTAAAAAGTCTCAGTTTAACCAGTTTTATATGCTTTCTTGCTTCTGTTATGAAAAACATAGGGGTTTAATTATAAATTATTACATTCTTTTTATTTATATTTTCCACAGCTTCCCAGCTTTGTTGAAATGGGCTTGTGTCTTTAGTCTGTTTTTCAGCCAGAGTAGCTTTAAAGTTCTGCAGCTACAAATAATAGAGTTATTAGTTAATTTGTTTTACATCAATGTTCATTTCTGCATTCATGTCTTTGTTTGTATCTGTATGTTTTTTGTATCTTTGTTTTAAAAAATCAGAGCCAAGAGGGGGAGCAACTGATGTTTATTCAAGGTAAACAAGGTGCTGGATGTTGCCTTAGTACAGTCCCTGTCACCCATACATGTTCCCCAGGTGGAGGTAACATGAGCTTGTTTGCACGCTGAAGCTTGTTGGCGCATTTGTGGTCACTCCCCTCTCACTGGCCCATGTGATAACACCTGCTCTTGCATAATGTGCTGCTTCATGCACACTGTGGGATCATGATCACATGCCTTAACCTGTAGGTAGCAGTAGAGACTGACACATTACCCCCTGAGAATTGTGACCTACTGCTCTTAAAACCTTATGCATGCCTATTTACAACTCTACTAAGTCTCCCACAGGTCCATGTGAGCTCAGGACTTTTATCTCCACAAGATCATATTTCTGACCTGCTAACACTTTGGTGTCCTCCTTTGAATCTTACACATGCAAGTCAGCTGTCGGTTTGCTCTTCCTTAAAGTAGGGAAATGCATCCTCTTTATCACCTTCCATCTTCTTCAAGAGATAGTCTTAAAGAAGCTGAGTGAGTGAAGGTTTTCTCTTTCTGAAAACTGTGGTGTGAGCTTTACTAGCTGGTTTGTCATTCTCATGAAGGCACATAGCTCACTATCTAACATTTTTGTTTAAAAAATGTTCGAATTCTACAAGATTTTTCTGCCAATGATAATAAGGGGGGATCTGATCATTTTTATCAATGTTATTGGTTGATCCTCACTCAGATTAGCTGCTATATATGTGAACATTTGTACTTTTAACCTCTCTGCTCTGTGTTGTTTCCTCTTTCAGACCAGAGAAACATGACAGCTGAGTCTGGACAGAAGAATGCCACTCTGCCATGTCGAGCTCCTAACACCAACACCATTGTTATTGTAGAGTGGAGCAGAGCTGATTTGGGAGAAAAATATGTGCTTTTGTACCGGGATGGGCAGTTTCTCTCAGATGACCAGCATCAATCTTTTAAGAACCGGGTGGATCTGCAGGACAGACAGATGAAGGATGGAGACGTGTCTTTGATTTTGAAGAATGTGACTACTTCTGATAATGGGACATACATGTGTTGCATCATCATGGCAGGAACAACCTCGTGTGACCCCATCAGCATCATCTACCTTCATGTTGATCCTCCAGGTGAGTGAGTAGAGTTGAGTGTGTGTGTGATCAGAGGTGAAGCTGCTTCCTGGTTGTTGATGTTTGTTTCTAAAGATGTTGTTGATGAGACTTTGTAGAAAGCAGCTGGTCTGAGTGATGTGATCAGAGTGCAGTAGATAATGTCTGACAGCAGTTTGAAGAGGAAATGGATTCTGTTCTGTTCTTCACTCATCACCTACCTGACAGCTGACACCTCACACCTGTTTCTCACCTGCAGGTCAGACAGGAGGACACACAGAGGATGAAGGGAAGAAGGATGAAGGGAAGAAGGATGGAGGGATGGAGGATTTCTTTTACCAACTGATACTTGGCTTGATGGTTTCTGCCATATATACTGCTACTATTGTTCATGTGATCTGCACAATACGTAGACAGCAGCAGGACCACTACTAACCTCATGCTGAACAACAACATTCAGAAATGTTGGAATTTTTTTTCAAGCAGTACTCTGCTGCAGCTTTTCCAAACTCCTAGGCCATTTGTATGCTCACTGGGTCGCTTATGTAGCAGGTGTGTGAGGATTTTCACATCAAATCATGTGTTGTGAGACTCAGTTTTTGTGGCACGTTGGCCGGTCATGCATGTCTTGATTTTTATAACTAGGTGCATTGCACCCCACAGCCGAGTTTCTAGGCAAGAGTTTATGATCGTGTAGGGTTTTGGGGTTGATAATCTTGCACAGAAGCTCAGAGATATACAGACAGACAAACAGAGGTGTTTGACAACTTTGTAGAATTTGTAGAAAAAACTTTGTGGTGACACCTATTGTTTAGAAGAATACTGCAGCAGCAAATCTCCACTCTGCTTCCAAAATAATAAACTTAAAACACACCACTGGGGCTCTCCATTATTTGTGCTGGGTCTCACAAGCTAGAAAGTGGTGGAAGAAAGCAGCAAACAGACAACCAACCATAACCTCACAATCGATTAGCCTTTATAATGTGTATCATGATTAAGACCAACTGTAGAGTGGGAAAACAAGCAGTAGCAATGAGCAACTCCTGGAGAGAGAGCACAGGAAAAGAAAGCAGCACTGCTGGTAGAGCTGGGCGATAGAATGATAACGATATGTATCGCGATATAACTTTTACTCGATAGAGAAATCAAGCTATCGCGATAGACCTCGCCGCTCTTGTCCTCTAAAAAAAAAAAAAGGTCAGCCAATCCAAATCAAGTAGCGCAGAGCCGAACCAATCACAGCCGCAGCGTCACGTCGCACAAGTGCCAAGCCGCACGTGTGTTTGTTTGGGAAGCAGCCAGCGGGTAATGGAGCCAGCGCATAATGGAGGAAATGAGTGTGCCGACTAGAAAAATCAACCGAGCGTGACCGAAGGTTACCGAAGAGAAAACAGATGATGGTTCCAATGCCGGAGAGATTGTCGAACGGAAGAGCCATAGAAGTTCCGTCGTGTGAAGGTATTTCGGCTATTTCAAGTCTGACAAAAAACAGAGTAGCGTTCACTGTAAATTGTGCCGAAAGCAAGTCTGGAAATACAATAAACTGGTGCATGCGTCACACTGTGCGCCACGTTATTGTTTCGGTGAAATTAATTTCTACAATACTGTTAATTCTACTCTCTGCAGTGTTTAAATGCTTACATATACACACAGTTACTGTCCCTCCACACATACGACTCGGTTCTGCTTCTATGCCCCAGCTTTGTTTACTTTTTCCCACCGAGGCTTCTAGACTTCTGATTGGCCAACATTTCTGCATGGTGAGGAATCTAGCGCCACCTGCTGCTTTGGCATGTTCATAGCAGCGTTTTCCTTCATTTCTGCCTTTATGTGTGGACGGGATTATTTTTTAAAACGAAAACGGAAAATCTCCGTTTTCAAAAATACCCGTGTACGTGTGGACGTAGCCTCAGTCTCTGACTGGAAGCGCTAATGCGTCATTCGGCTTTTGTCAGACTAAAGTAACTGTTAAAACTGTTTGAAAAGCTAAGCTATACAACAAGGACAGATTGAGAATTTCCTTTTAGTTCTCAGTTTATTTGATATTGACAAAAGTTAGTCAGTTTTGTCTGTTCTTCTGTAAAACAAACTAAGATTTATTTTTAGAATTAATATTTTGTTTCTAAGTGGAATTGACAATTTAGTAGTCTGTTTCGTTTGTTCTATTTTGAAACTTAAACGCTTTAGCGGCTGCCTTTTGTGTAGTTTGCAATATTTGCCTTTATTTATCTGGAAAAGTCTCATGTTCCTTAAGTACATCTACCCTGTTGAACTTATTATGGGAAATAAATATTTAAATCAAAACAAGCTGCTGATTATTTCACATTTTATTTGTGAGCAACGGCACATTTAAATCTTACAAATATAGTTATTTGGCTTATATCGTGATAGATATCGTTATCGCCTGAAATGAAAAAAACATATCGTGATATGAAAAAATCTCATATCGCCCAGCTCTAACTGCTGGTATACACCCACACAGCCCTGTAGCATTTACCATCAGGGTAAACAAACTCAGAGTTGTAAGCTAAACCTACTTCCTGGTGGAACAGCAGCCTGATTCTATTTATTGTGAATACATCACAAACTGTCTGTCCAAAGCATGCTTTCTGTTCAACTTGGGTTCAAGTACTGTACAGCTAAAATATATTTTTTAGAAAGTAATGTAGTATATAGGAGAACAGGAAACTGGATTCCATCATCTTCATAGGCCATTCAAAGATTCAGAGTATGCAGGGAAGGATCAAGGCTGAAAAACTGGACCGAATGATTCTGGCATTCAGGCCCCCAGGCAACGCTGCATTAAAAACAATCCTGATTGCAGGCTTGAAATCACAGAATGTTAGCAAAGATACTGAATGTATAATTTATTTAATAACAGTCCTATCTGAGAAAAGGGGCCACAGTGTTTACTAATGAAGATTTGCACTGATAAAAAAAATATGAAGAAATATGAGCTGCTATTTTAACTAGAGCATAGTGGCAGGGAATCCTGTTCTTTTAAGCAATGTTGGTTAATAAAGAGTTTTAATTAAAGGATTTAAAGGATTGCAAGTCCTGCCATTTAATTTGCTGTTTTCTTTTCTGCAGCTCTATATTCAGTTATTTTGTCCAATAAACTTTGTTCTATGAAATTGTCTTGCAACGCCTCTGCTTGTTAATAACAATCCTGTTTGCCTTTTCCCAAAGTGTGGGGCCCACCCCCTAGGGGGGGCCGCAGAGCCATTGCAGGGGGGCGTGGTATGAAAAGGGGAAAAAAACAAAAACAATGCTTGGACCCTGCTAGCATGGGGCGCCCACACAAACGCAAAGCAGGAGATGAAGCATCGCTGAACATGTTTCCAAACCAACTTCATTCTAAGCCAAAGACTAGAAAATATGGTGAAGCATATCTGCCCTTTGGCTTCACCTGCACAAGTGCCGAGGTAGGTCTCCCCTGCAGAATTGGTTTTCCCTTCGTCGGGAGCAGCGCTGGGCTGTTTAAATCACGGACAAACAGTATCCCATATTCTTGATTTTTAGTTCACAAACATTTCTTGCAATGACTAACTACTCCTGACATTTTGGAGATGTTAGCTCTTTATACAGTAAAGTTACAGTGGGATACAAATAATATCAGGCTGATCCTGCCACGATTTGTTCCCCCCTGTCTAAATCACGGACAAACAGTATCCCACAGCTGTTTATGTTTTTAAACCCATTTTGCACAGAGGCATTTTTTTGAAAAATGTATTGATAGCAATGTTGAATATTAGTACACAGGAAAAAAACAACTACATGTACCGTGACGGTTGATCTGATATCCTCGTGTTGGTGTTGTTCCCAGACCATCATGAAAATGTTGTTCCAGGATCAACATTGCAAGTGACCAATCAGAATGTTGTGACGTCATTTTGCGACTTCGGGAAAAACCGGCGTAAAACAAAAAACTGTACTTAAGCTGCGTGAAACCGCCTCTGTCCGCCGATCAACGGACCCTGACCCTAACCCTAACCCTTTAATAAACAGTAAGCAGAATTGATATTGTCCTTGCAACATTGGAATTTCATAAATGCACGAATGGCTTGGCGCGCAAAAGAATAACATCACAACAATGTGATTGGTCACTTGCAATGTTGAACCTGGAACAACATTTTCATGATGGTCTGGGAACAACACCAACACGAGGATATCAGATCATCCGTACCGTGACACCTCTGCCTTTCTAAATGAAGGGACAGTAACTGCATGTGTGTATGAAAGCGTGTAAAACCTGAAGATAGTCAGATTAACAGTATTTTGTCTCTATCTGCCATTTTGCAATTCATCTCATGTAAACCTATGTAGACGGTGTTTCAGAGAAACTCAGGATTTTTTTCTTCAAACATGACACCCCAGTGTACTTCAGACCCAGCAACACACTCAGACAGAAACTGGTTCATCCGAAAGACAAAACTCCTAAACACAAACTTAACAATGTGGTGTATGCTGTACAGTGCAGTGAGGAATGCCCAGACCTCTACATCGGAGAGACCAAACAGCCACTTCACAAGCGCATGGCACAACACAGAAGAGCCACCTCCACAGGACAAGACTCAGCAGTTCATCTGCATCTAAAGGATAAAGAACACTCTTTTGAGGATGCCAACGTTCACATTTTGGACAGAGAGGACAGATGGTTTGAAAGAGGCGTGAAAGAAGCCAGAATCCAGTTTTGAGTTCCCTCCCCAGACGCCTTAACGCCCATTCAACATCCTGGGCCATCTGACCTCAGGAAATCACATGATAGGGTGGGGCCAGGTTTCATAATGAGCTCACCCGAAACCCTGGCTGATTGTGACCCACACCCACTTTCACACCTTGGCTCATGTGATTAGGTAGAGGATCATCAGGGAGTCCTTTGTCCCTCTTCGGTGGGAAACTCCCACTGGGTTTAAATCTGGGACTCTCCACCAATTGACCCTAGAACTGAAGAAGCTTCTCGGATGAGAGGTGGAACGTCTTCAAGCAACTCAAAGAAGTCCAGACGCTTTTCTTTCCAAGCTCCTTAGTCTACAATGACCTGGATAACAAATGGTATCTAAAAAGTTACACTAAGTACTAGTAGGGATGGGTATCGTTTAGATTTTATCCGATGCCAGTACCAAACCGCTTAAACAGTACTCAAACCGGTGCTTAAAGAATGGAGAACACAAAATTGGTCCAAAAACCTCTCATGTTCAGCTGTTTTTTTGTCAAAAGATAACAATGTTAGCCTTTTCTGCAGCTATGGGGCATATATGGTATCACTCTTGGCTGGAAGCAGTGCTTAAACAATGGAAAAAACACAAACTTTGTCCAAAAACCTCTCATGTTTAGCTGTTTTCCACTTTTTGTTTGGTCATTTTAGCCTTTTTGGCCAGGGTGAAGGGAGTATCTGCCATCAAACAAGAAGACAGCCGCATGTAGCTATGATGATGTTTGCTAGTTCACCTTACATGCATTAATGTAATAACGTGGTTAGCCTACTCAACGTAAATTACACACGAACAACATTAAGCTACTCACGCAGAGAAGAACGGCTGCTGCTGCCATCATCATCCGTCATCATTTCTGCTACACTGGCAGGGCTAGGGGCCAGGACTCTCCTCTTCGGGTTTTTGGGGGATGTTGCTAACTCCGGTCCGATAACAGGCACCACACCCACAGTAGATGTGCACGGTGTGAGGTCTCGCAGCAAGCTATCAAATACAGTGCATTTCTCGGCTTTAAAAAAAACGCTATACGTCGCCAGGTGTTTCATCGGATTTGAGGTGTTACCTTCTTTGACAGTATCACAGTATCAGCTTAAAGCACTTGTTGCAGGCTGCTGAGTTTGCATCTCTTGCTGTGAAGTACAGCCAGACTTTTGACCGTTTTGCCTTGGGCGTTTTTAATCTGTAGCTCTGCTCTAAAAGAACATACGTACCTGGGCCCGCCTACTATCCTCGGAAACATAAAATGATTGGCTAGAATCTAAAGTGTATCAGAGCTCAGGAAAAAAAAGCACCGAAATGTGCGCTGCTTTTTGGTCTGGTTAGTACCGTTTATGTCAGAACCTACCGGTACCCATCCCTAGGTACTAGATACATGTTCTGATGAGTTTTGGCAAACAACCATTTGACTAACATGTGTGTCTCACCTGATCTTGTTCTATCTCCCTTCTGTCCTGATTCTCCATCTCCCTCTCTGCTCCTCTCTCTCCCTCTTTGTGCTGACAATCAAGCCAAACACCAACATCATCAAATATACAGTTGAAACCAGATATTTACACACTCTTCAGATAAAAACACAAACACATTTTATATTGTAACATCAAATCAGACAAAATGTTTATTTTTTTAGATTGATAAATATAAAAAACATATTTGTTAACTTTAAGAGTAAAGAGAAAAACTGTCTGTATTTCTTAATTGTAAATGACACCAAATTGTATTCAAAATTGAGCCGCACTTATGGAGCTCCACAGTTCTTTTCCTGGTGTTTTGGTTGACATCTCTTGATTTTCCCATGTCAAAGAAACAGGCTCTGTGTTTTGCCTTATATGCATCCACAGGTGTGCCACCAGTTTACTCACATGGACTCTACTAACCTATCAGAAGCTTCTTCAGCTCAGAATGGAATCGTCTGCAGTTTTCTTATTAATTAACATTAAACATAGTGTATATGTACTCCTAAATTTGATGAAAGTGATTAAAATAGACAGCTCCATCTTTTTATTCTGACATTTGACTAATTCAAAAGATATTTCAACATTTATTTATCTAAAACAAAAGTTTACTCTAAATTGACGTTTAACAGTAAAAAAAGTTTTTATGTTTTCTCCCTAAAGTGTATGTAAACATAAATAAATAATAAATAATTTTTTTATTTATATAGCACCTTTCAAGACAGAATCACAAAGTGCTGCACATAAGATTACAAGTCATAAAAAGATTTAAAAAGAGAAAATAAAACAGGCAAAAAATTAACCAAAAGCAGTTTTAAAAAGGTAAGTTTTGAGTTGTTTTTTAAAAACAGCTACTGAGTCCGCAGTTCTTAATCTGGTTTCTGGTTTCAACTGTGAATATACTGCTGTGTATTGAAATTCCTCTTGTTTTGCATAGATATACTGAACAACATTCAAAGCATAATATATAAAATAACATCTACCTGAGTTTTGTCTTTGAAAGAAGCTCCTTATGTCCATTGTTGTGTACATCAGTACACAATTGAAACCGATTTAGAGAGTTTGTTTAGCCGTGGAGGGTAACAACTGAAAATATGAAATGTAAGTTAAGACTCTCTAAAAAATCAGCATTGCTGTTCGGCTTTTTATTCATCCATTTGTCGCTCGAAGGGCAAATAACACAACCAAGTGATCAGTTTGATATCAATCTTTTGTGATACATCGTCATATTTACATTATCTGTACGGATGATTTGCTTTGGTACCTGGTCAAACTTGAGCTCTTCTCTTTCTGCAGCAAACTCACAGGCAGCAGCTTCTCCCCCCTCACTCACATGGGTGCTGTGGTCAGTCGCCTAGTGCCTGAGCTTGGATCATACCAAAATTAGGGGGAATTTACGACAGTGCGCTCTGTGTGTTGTTATTTTTTTATACAGTTGTCAGTCAGGCATCTAACTAACCCACTCCAAAAGACCTCGGGCTTCTGAAAAAATGACCCGGGCTTAAGCCCAGTAAGCCACCCCCCTGCTCCGCTGATGGTTGACTCCAAATCTCCCAAACACTATGTCGATTTGAGAATGCAAGACCAAGACAGCGAGACCAAGACCGAGACCAAAGTCCATCGAGACCAAGACCGGTCTCGAGACATCCAACTCTAATGCTTACATATATGTGTAAAAAGAAAATGTACGAGCTGTGATAACTGTTTCTGATAGAATGAGAGTAGACTGATATATTAAATATTAGCTTATTGGGTGAGAAAATCAGACCATGTCATAACTGCTTTAAGTCATACAGAATAGATATCAGAGCCTTAAGCAGGCTGACTTCTGCTAAATGGGTCAAACTGGACTCAAAGCTTCATAGAACTGAAACAAACATTTATTTAAAAGAACAATATTTGTCTCTTATATATAATACATCTATACATGTACTGTCAAAGATACTTGTGTTATGTAGTGATGTGACGTTCTGTATCGAGGCTTCGGAGCGTGTGTCGAGTAATGGAGGGGGCGTTTCCGCGAAGCGCGTATCGAGGCTTGCTTCATTTATGGGAGGAGCTGAAAATGATGACGTCCGAAGCCTCGCTGCCCGGCTGTACCACGTGACTGGTTCGAACTTTGCCGCGAGATATGACAGCGATATAAAGCCCTCAGACTTCATTCAAAATGTGGGTGTTTGATGGAGAGTTGCGGTTAGTGAGAGTTTGGAGACAGTTTGGAGGTTTATGAGAGTGAGGAGAGAAAGTCAGGAGAGAATGGAGCCAGCTAAGAAGAGGAGGATGTCCTCCCCTGTGTGGGAACATTTTGATCTTATTCCTCCCAACAAGGTATGTAAATTTCTACAGAAGATGTATTTTCATAATACTGATGGTGCAATACAATTTATGTTAAGCTGTCTGTACTTTTGTACAAGGTGAAGTGTTTGCTATGTGCCAGGGAGCTGGGATATAACAACAACACCTCATCCATGCTTAGGCACTACAGAGCTTTGCATGAGAATAAGGGGAACACCGATTGTGGAGCAAGACCAGGTGAGCCATCAAATGCAATGATAATATAGCATGCTGTAATGTTACTAAATGATATAACAATATTATACAACTGTTATAAGTTACGTGTGTGATATTTATATTTGTGCTTTGTCTTTATTGTCTTTCCTCAGGAGAACAATCTCAAATAGATGAAGACCTGGTCAGCATGGTGATTGAGGACTCCCAGCCATTTAGCATTGTGGAGGACAAAGGATTCAAAAGATTTGTTAAATCATTAAATCCCAGCTATGTTCTCCCCACTAAAAAGGCCATAAAAGCAGTGAAAATGTAGTTTTTACAGAATAAAATATGAACAGGCAGGACTGAGGCTCAAAGCCTCAGTGTGTAGCTGTCCATACCTCAACGTTACAAAAGCACAACTACTGTCCACACCCCAACCACACCTCACCTCACAGTAAATGATCATTTCCATTTCAAGCATTTCCAAATAATCATTTTCCATACTGCCACTATAAATATACACAGTATACTGCCATCACTACAATATACATGTTTTACACACTCCTTTTGTTGTTGACATTTACAGGCTGTGTGCAAAATGCCACACTCTTCAAATTCATGCCACCTATTATTTTTTACGTCCAGTAGGTGTCCTGCTAGAGCAAATGAAGCTTCATGAAGCTTCGCATTGGGGTGAACCAATTGGATGAAAAGCTTCAGTGCTTCATGGGGCTTCATCTGCCCATCACTAGTGTTATGTGACGGCTGTGTGCAGGCAGGAGAAGGACCCAAAGTGCAGACTCCGGAGACAGAAAGTAACTCAAAACAGCTTTAATGCTGAACTCAAAAGGGTAACAAAAACTAAGAATATTAAATACACCTAAGCAGACAAAACACACAGCAAGATAAAGGTAGATCACAACAATGACAAACTGAAACACAGGGCTTAAATACACAGAGGGAGCAATCAGGGAATGGACAACAGGAGGGAAACACAGCTGGGGCAAATCAGAACTAACGAGACAAGGAAGCGTAATCTGAACACACTGAGATAAGACAGAGACCTTCAAAGTAAAACAGGAAACACATAACACAGACTGAACAAAGACACAGACTCACATGCAGGCACTACAACAGAGGGAACATAGACGTGGGACCAGGGCAGACACAGACACTGACTGGACACGGGGATATAGCGGACAGGGGAGACAGCAACTGGATTACACAGAGACAAACCATAAGACATGACTCTAACAAAAACCCAAAGACTAGAAATTATAAATATTGTAATAAACTCAAAAACCCTGGGTCAACGACCCAGGCATCCTAACAACTTGACTTTGAGTGAAGATTTAAGGTGATAGGAAATATAAATAACTGCAACTTGAATCTTCACTGAAGCTCAGTATTTGTATAAATGTAAGAAACTGCACTTTGAGTACATTTGCCTTCTCTCTTATAAAATGAACCCAACACTTCTAATATTGGCATACTGCATAACAGACCCAATGTGCAAAACAATGAGTTCCCCTAACGATAAACTGCTATGTTCTGAGTTATTCCTGCAAACTTTGCTATTTTCATGACAAATTCTTCACTTTTTTCTCAATACTTTGCAACTTTATTTGTCAAAAATTACGATTTTTTTTCTTGGATGTTTATACTCCCCAATCCCTGCCCTGCTGTTTTTTTTCTTCTACCTTCATTAGCCCCAATAAGCCATAGTAATTTTCACCTCCACCTTTTTGCTACTTCTACACTAGGTGCATGAATGCAGAATGAGCCATCTAGGCCATAATAATAATAATAATAATGGATTGGATTTATATAGCGCTTTTCAAGGCACCCAAAGCGCTTTACAATGCCACTATTCATTCACTCTCACATTCACACACTGGTGGAGGCAAGCTACGGTTGTAGCCACAGCTGCCCTGGGGCAGACTGACAGAAGCGAGGCTGCCATATCGCGCCATCGGCCCCTCTGGCCAACACCAGTAGGCAAGTAGGGTAAAGTGTCTTGCCCAAGGACACAACGACCAGGACAGAGAGCCCAGGGATCGAACCGGCGACCTTCCGGTTACAGATGCGATTCCCAACCCCCTGAGCCACGGTCACCCCAAACCCCTACTTTTCCAACCCGTTTGGTTAAGAAATGATGCAAAGTCAGGACACTATAAAAGTTGGCAAAAACACCACCAGAACACCATATTGTACACCAATGAGTAGTGTTTTGAATGCCTCCTTATGAATGGTGGAAAAAACTGAACTGAACTCAGCCTTTCTCGGAATGCATAGTTGGATTAGTATATAAGTGAAGATTAGTACAGAGTAGATAAAGTTGGCAAATTTAGGCAATCACTTTGCAAATTGAATCCGGAATGAATTGGTGTGTTCTGCACTTCTTTGATTTGGTGATTGGATTTTAAATTAGGTGGATGAGAAAACCATCGGGAGTGCCCTGCATAATTTCAGAAAATGGCATCACAACCGTCACGGAGCGCTGGAAAATGCCAGTTAAGTGACAGGCCATTGCTCATTGTTGTTTTTTGTTTTGTTTTTTTTTTGTTTTTAGCCATTGCTCATTGAACATGACAGTGAATGGCATCCTGACATAGTAAACTGTATTTTTTACATAGTTTCTCAACCAGTTGGGTTGAAAAAGTGGAGGTTTATGGCCAGACTACCAGTCCAGCCCTACAAATATCTTGCGTTCTCCACAATGATCACTGTAACGAACAGCTCTGCCTCTGAAACCGTGTTGTTTCCTCTGTATCTCTTCTGAGATTATTATGCACAAGTGAAACAACTAAGATTCTCTGTTGCCACGAGTCTAATAAAAAGAAAACCCACTTATTATACTGTTAAATTTTACTTTATGAGAAATGAACAAAAAGTAGCAATTTCACATTAAAGTAATTAAAAAATGTATTGAAAAACAAATCTGAAATGAATAAACGATGAATTTAGGACAACATAAAAATAACACAATATCTTTTTGGCTAAGCTGTCTTTCACAAGTGGTCACCACAGTGAAGCTACTGAAAAAAGGACAATCATGATCTTAATTTCTAGACTATTTTAAAGTAATGACTCAAGAGCCACAGTCATGAGTAGATCAGATTATGTTTAGAACTCTGTGTTAACTCAATACAAATGGATGGATGCAATTCTTTTGCTTTATGGACACAGAAAAAAGCCAAAGAAGTGGGTCTGTTGTTTGGTTTCTTTGTACAATATCCAGTTAAATTAGATTTCCCCTTTAACAAATGCACCAGTTTCAGGGAGATGAAAAGGCAGCCATCTACTTCAAAGTAGCTGTCCTTTATTGGTTTCAGGGTGAGGGGAAAGAGAAGAGAAAAAGGACAGCAGAGAGAGACTACCAACAAACAAACTGCATATTGACATGTGGACATTGAAAAGAGAGGACTGAAGGAAAAATCCTCAGAAAAAAACCCGCAACAGATTCTACAGTTTCAGGTAAAAGAAAGACAAGGAGATTTATCTATACAGAAAAACAAACTGACTATTGTCATTTACTTTACTAATAGATGTTAGATTTGAAATAAACATATTATTATTACATTCAGTAACAGCAAAGTTGTAGAGTTCATGGAATATATTTTTGACACAAATATGTCAGATCTTTGTCAGAACTGAAAATCATTTGTTTAAAATGTAGCAGCTGACTGTCGAGTTTTAAAAACCAATGAAATGTTAGGACAATAGGACATTATGTTGTGGTAAAAAGTGTGGGCTAACGATTATAATCCACCACAGCCTACAATTTTGTTTCTTTCTTACTCTTTTACAGTGCTTTTCTGTTTGCCTAATAATTCCTAGACAGAAGAGGAACATATTCAATGTATGTTTGGCTAAAGCTTATTAGAAGACCCTTTATCTATTCTACAAAAACTCAGAGAACTCCATCAAAAAAGGGGTCAGCTTGACCTTCACCCGATTTTCACCAAAATTAAATCAGCTTGAGCTGGTATCTACCATCATTCAAAATTTGAACATATCTTGAAAAGTGTGGACACTAGAAAGCTAACAAACATTAGATACTCCATCACTTTGGGTGATGGACATATAACATTTTAAAAACCTTGACTTGTCCTAAGAAGTACTTCAGTACAACCTATCCAGAATTCTGGCTCCCAGATTACAATCAGCCAGTTGATTACAGATACGCCTGATCTCAACTTGTTATGTGTATAAAGTACAGATGCCCACACAATCAATTTCGTCCACTCCAACCTCTCAACCTACATGGGCAAGACCAAAGAGCTGTCAAAGGACATCAGGATCAAGATTGTAGACCTGAACAAGGCTTACATATGGCCTACAAGACGGTCTGCAAGAAGCTTCATGACAAGGTGAAAACTGCTGGTGCCACTATTCAGAAATATAATAAATATGAAATGACCGTCAATCTCCTTTGGTCTGAAGCTCCATGCAAGATCTTGCCTCATGGGTTGAAGTTGATCATGAGGTGGTGGACAAGCCTTGTAGAACACCATTTGTAACACAATTTCTCCTCTGCTCTTAAAGTCACACATACAGGCACATCTTACATTTGCCAGGTAATATCTAAATGATTAAGGGAAGGATCATGAGAAAGTGCCATGGTCTGATGAAACCAAAATCAAACTCTTTACATCACCTCAACCTTTTTTCTTTTTTTTTTTTGCTAAGGAGCTTGTTAGTAAAAAAAAAAACTTCACTGTCCATTGAGGAGCTAGTGGACAGGATACTGTAAAACAACCTTCCCTCAGCCAAAACACAATAGCTGGGTCGTGGATGGGTCCATCCAAAACATAGTACCAAGGCAACAAAGAAGTGTCTAAACAAGAAGAACATTAAGATCACTGAGCCAGTCTAGCCAGTCTCCAGACCACAGTCCTATAGAAAATCTGTAGGAAGAACTGCAGCTTTGAGTTGTCAAGTGGAAGCCAAGAGACCTAAAGAATTTAAAGAGTTTCTGTATAAAGGATTGGGGCAAAATCCCTCTGCAATCTTCTTTTTCTCTGAGATGCTTTAAACATGATTCAGTGAGATATTAGTATGAACCCTGATTTTGTTTTTTACATTTTCTGTAGCAAACAACAACAACAACAACAACAACAACAACAACAACAACAGCAAGTACACCAGAAACTGAGAGAACAGTGATTAGTCCAACAGATCCATCCTCCTTCCCTCCAGCCTCCTTCCCTCCATCCTCTGTGTGTCCTCCTGTGTGACCTGCAGGTGAGAAACAGGTGTGAGGTGTCAGCTGTCAGGTAGGTGATGAGTGAAGAACAGAACAGAATCCATTTCCTCTTCAAACTGCTGTCAGACATTATCTACTGCACTCTGATCACATCACTCAGACCAACTGCTTTCTACAAAGTCTCATCAACAACATCTTTAGAAACAAACATCAACAACCAGGAAGCAGCTTCACCTCTGATCACACACACACTCAACTCTACTCACTCACCTGGAGGATCAACAATCAGGTCGATGCTGTTGATGAACTTCATACTGTCTGCCTTGTTCTTGACACGACACTCATATGTTCCAGTGTCATTAATCGTCACATCCTTCAGAATCAAAGACACGTCTCCATCCTTCATCTGTCTGTCCTGCAGATCCACCTGGTTCTTAAAAGATGGATGCTGGTCTGGAACAAATTGCCCATCCCCGTACACAAAAACATATTTCTTTCCCAGGTCAGCTCTGCTCCACTCTAAAATAATAATGGTGTTGTTGTTTGGAGCTCGACATATCAGAGTGGCGTTCTGTCCAGACTCTGCTGTGATGGTTTTCTGGTCTGAAAGAGGAAACAACACAGAGCAGAGAGGTTAAAAGTACAAATGTTCACATATATAGCAGCTGATCTGAGTGAGGATCAGAAAGAGACTGCTGAGCTCTCCTGAACTGGACCAAATGAAGCCCATTATTTGGCAGACTGGCCATCACCCAGTTTATTTGGAGGGAAAATCTTGCAAGACAATGCTAAACTGTATCTATAGTAAAATACCCACTTTGTAGTAAAAGCCATGCGGGTGCTGAACTGACCTGCCTGCAGTCCAGATGTTTTACCAGTTGCTATCGTTTAGTACACCATTAAACAGCAAATATGACAAAGGAGACCTGGAGAAGAACAGGGCAGCTTCGTTCCCCAAAAAATCCAGAAACTAGTCTGGAGGTACATCTTTCGCCATCTTACAATGCTGGGATTGCAGCCATTCCCCAACTCTCTGTGAATGGTACTCATGGCCATTCGAGAATCTGTGTCTTTGATTAGTAGTCGTTGATCAATGGTCATAAGAATTTGCATACTAACAATCATGGAACTAACCCCCCCCCCCCAGCACATTATTCATTCAGTGGTGCTAGTTTCCTTTGCTGTGCAAATGTACTGTTTATAAGGTTGGGGAAACCTGCAGTCAGCTGAGACTGGAAAAGTCACTGGGATGAGTCACAAAACGTTTCTCCCACTGAAAATGTCCGGATGAACAGAAAACACAGGCAGCACAAACGACAATTTTAGTAGCACAAACCAGCACAAACGTAGCACAGTTGAATGACACCAGTTTTGTTTGATTCCATTAATGTGGGGGGGCTGGTTGATCTCTGATGACCTCTAGAAATTTTTTGAATATCTTTAAAATGATAGCAGCACAAACAAAGAATTTGCACCACAAGCGTAGCACAAACGTTTGATACCACTTTTGTTGGATTTGAAGAAGGTGGAGGGGCAAATTCACTCACATCACTCATGCTGATGCTGCTGATCAGTTGGGTCAGTGTTCTTCTGTTTTGTTCTTCCCATGAAGACACGACAATCGTATTTTCCAATATCAGCCGTTGGGTACATTCTTCAGAATCAAAAACATTTCTCCATTTTTTTATCTGTCTGTCGTGCAGATCCACCCGGTTCTTAAAAGATTCATGTCGGGGTATGATGTGCCGTGTGAGGTACGATTATTGTATTTTGGAATATGGGAAAATGTAAGAAAGGAGGACCATTACTTGTTTAAAATTATGTTGCTGTCAAGCAAAAAGGTAATAATAAAAAACTGGCTGAAAAGTGACCCTTTAAAATTGGAAGAATGGACTGATGTAATCGAGGAAATATATATAATGGAGAAAATGACCTACACTTTGAGACTGAAATCTGATAAATACCGAAAACAGTGGACAAGATGGATAGCCTAGAAGACTCACTCACCCCACAAGGCAGGGATCTCTCCTCGTTGGAGTCCCCCCCCCCCTTTTTTTTTTCTACTTCTTAATTCAAACTGCTTTTGGTTTTTGATCCTTTAAGGCATAGGCGGATGGCCCTGAGAGAATGGGGTCTAGCTATTCCCCGCTCTGGGTTCAAATACAGTGGGGCAAAAAAGTATTTAGTCAGCCACCGATTGTGCAAGTTCCCCCACCTAAAATGATGACAGAGGTCAGTAATTTGCACCAGAGGTACACTTCAACTGTGAGAGACAGAATGTGAAAAAAAAATCCATGAATCCACATGGTAGGATTTGTAAAGAATTTATTCGTAAATCAGGGTGGAAAATAAGTATTTGGTCAATAACAAAAACTACAGCTCAATACTTTGTAACATAACCTTTGTTGGCAATAACAGAGGTCAAACGTTTACT
Organism: Aulonocara sp. 'chitande type north' Nkhata Bay; assembly: GCF_057382095.1. NCBI lineage: Eukaryota > Metazoa > Chordata > Actinopteri > Cichliformes > Cichlidae > Aulonocara > Aulonocara sp. 'chitande type north' Nkhata Bay. The sequence goes on from NC_141346.1 coordinate 16,244,256, forward strand.
ATAGGTCTTTACCAGGTTTGCACACACAGTAGCTGGTATTTTGGCCCATTCCTCCATGCAGATCTTCTCGAGAGCAGTGATGTTTTGGGGCTGTCGCCGAGCAACACGGACTTTCAACTCCCGCCACAGATTTTCTATGGGGTTGAGGTCTGGAGACTGGCTAGGCCACTCCAGGACTTTCAAATGCTTCTTACGGAGCCACTCCTTTGTTGCCCGGGCGGTGTGTTTTGGATCATTGTCATGTTGGAAGACCCAGCCTTGTTTCATCTTCAAAGTTCTCACTGATGGAAGGAGGTTTTGGCTCAAAATCTCACGATACATGGCCCCATTCATTCTGTCCTTAACACGGATCAGTCGTCCTGTCCCCTTGGCAGAAAAACAGCCCCATAGCATGATGTTTCCACCCCCATGCTTCACAGTAGGTATGGTGTTCTTGGGATGCAACTCAGAATTCTTCTTCCTCCAAACACGACGAGTTGAGTTTATACCAAAAAGTTCTACTTTGGTTTCATCTGACCACATGACATTCTCCCAATCCTCTGCTGTATCATCCATGTGCTCTCTGGCAAACTTCAGACGGGCCTGGACATGCACTGGCTTCAGCAGCGGAACACGTCTGGCACTGCGGGATTTGATTCCCTGCCGTTGTAGTGTGTTACTGATGGTGACCTTTGTTACTTTGGTCCCAGCTCTCTGCAGGTCATTCACCAGGTCCCCCCGTGTGGTTCTGGGATCTTTGCTCACCGTTCTCATGATCATTTTGACCCCACAGGATGAGATCTTGCGTGGAGCCCCAGATCGAGGGAGATTATCAGTGGTCTTGTATGTCTTCCATTTTCTGATGATTGCTCCCACAGTTGATTTTTTCACACCAAACTGCTTGCCTATTGTAGATTCACTCTTCCCAGTCTGGTGCAGGTCTACAATACTTTTCCTGGTGTCCTTCGAAAGCTCTTTGGTCTTGGCCATGGCGGCGTTTGGAGTCTGACTGTTTGAGGCTGTGGACAGGTGTCTTTTATACAGATGATGAGTTCAAACAGGTGCCATTCATACAGGTAACGAGTGGGGGACAGAAAAGCTTCTTACAGAAGACGTTACAGGTCTGTGAGAGCCAGAGATTTTCCTTGTTTGAGGTGACCAAATACTTATTTTCAACCCTAATTTACGAATAAATTCTTTACAAATCCTACCATGTGGATTCATGGATTTTTTTTTTCACATTCTGTCTCTCACAGTTGAAGTGTACCTCTGGTGCAAATTACTGACCTCTGCCATCATTTTAAGTGGGGGAACTTGCACAATCGGTGGCTGACTAAATACTTTTTTGCCCCACTGTATGTTATGATTATGGATGGAACTGGACCTGTCGGGGAGAGGACCAGACTTTGGGCCCTGTCTGGCAGTCTTCATAGGCATGTAAGGGGTTGGATGGATGGTGTTTTTGGGATTGGATCAATAAGACAGTACTTTGGGCATTCCCTGGCTGATAGGAGTCCCCCCTCTCTATACATATGTGTATAATTATTCTTTGCTTTCTTCACCCGACAGATTAGGTGTGCTTTATTCCTTTTAGTTTGTCTTTTTTGCGTTCCTTTTTCATATTTTTATTTGTATCTACCATAAATTTGGAAAATGGTAGAGTTAAAGAATGTGCAAGTTAAAGAAAAAAGATTCATGTTGCTGTTGAGGAACAAACTGCCTATCCCGATACAAAAAGACATATTCTTTATTCCGCACAGCTCTGCTCCACTCTACTACAACATACAGTGGGGCAAAAAAGTATTTAGTCAGCCACTGATTGTGCAAGTTCCCCCACCTAAAATGATGACAGAGGTCAGTAATTTGTACACTTCAACTGTGAGAGACAGAATGTGAAAAAAAAATCCATGAATCCACATGGTAGGATTTGTAAAGAATTTATTCGTAAATCAGGGTGGAAAATAAGTATTTGGTCAATAACAAAAATACAACTCAATACTTTGTAACATAACCTTTGTTGGCAATAACAGAGGTCAAACGTTTACTATAGGTCTTTACCAGGTTTGCACACACAGTAGCTGGTATTTTGGCCCATTCCTCCATGCAGATCTTCTCGAGAGCAGTGATGTTTTGGGGCTGTCGCAGAGAGTAGGAGCCATATGAGTTGTTCCCTTCTGACTAAGTGGGTTGGTTTAAATGGACTCACTGTATTGGTGCACGGGTGTGGGGTGTGTCTCATGGGTGTGGTAGATGATAAATGTGGTTGCACTCACCTGTTCACAGCACCTAATGTTGATGAGCAGAAAGGTAGGGTGAGCATGAGGCAAAACTTTCTGTTGACCGCAGCTTGAGCGCAGCTTGAATGATTTGATGTATTTTAACTGTAACTTGATGGTTTTGTATATTTGTGCACTAATTGATACCATAGACCAAGTTGTAATTTGATTTAGTAGTTAGTGCAGTTATTATTGAGTTGCAGTTATTTGTTTGTGCAGTCTGTGCATTTGTTAATCCCATGTCCTCGATTTGTATAGTGGACAGTTGCATGTGGAATAAAAGGAGCAAATGATACAGAAGTGTATTTTATGCGTTTATTGTTGCGCGTCATCTGTGTCCTCATGTTTAGCCTGCCGCGGCTATTGGTTGGTTGAGCCGCAACACCGAGCAACACGGACTTTCAACTCCCGCCACAGATTTTCTATGGGGTTGAGGTCTGGAGACTGGCTAGGCCACTCCAGGACTTTCAAATGCTTCTTACGGAGCCACTCCTTTGTTGCCCGGGCGGTGTGTTTTGGATCATTGTCATGTTGGAAGACCCAGCCTCGTTTCATCTTCAAAGTTCTCACTGATGGAAGGAGGTTTTGGCTCAAAATCTCACGATACATGGCCCCATTCATTCTGTCCTTAACACGGATCAGTCGTCCTGTCCCCTTGGCAGAAAAACAGCCCCATAGCATGATGTTTCCACCCCCATGCTTCACAGTAGGTATGGTGTTCTTGGGATGCAACTCAGTATTCTTCTTCCTCCAAACACGACGAGTTGAGTTTATACCAAAAAGTTCTACTTTGGTTTCATCTGACCACATGACATTCTCCCAATCCTCTGCTGTATCATCCATGTGCTCTCTGGCAAACTTCAGACGAGCCTGGATATGCACTGGCTTCAGCAGCGGAACACGTCTGGCACTGCGGGATTTGATTCCCTGCCGTTGTAGTGTGTTACTGATGGTGACCTTTGTTACTTTGGTCCCAGCTCTCTGCAGGTCATTCACCAGGTCCCCCCGTGTGGTTCTGGGATCTTTGCTCACCGTTCTCATGATCATTTTGACCCCACAGGATGAGATCTTGCGTGGAGCCCCAGATCGAGGGAGATTATCAGTGGTCTTGTATGTCTTCCATTTTCTGATGATTGCTCCCACAGTTGATTTTTTCACACCAAGCTGCTTGCCTATTGTAGATTCACTCTTCCCAGTCTGGTGCAGGTCTACAATACTTTTCCTGGTGTCCTTCGAAAGCTCTTTGGTCTTGGCCATGGCGGAGTTTGGAGTCTGACTGTTTGAGGCTGTGGACAGGTGTCTTTTATACAGATGATGAGTTCAAACAGGTGCCATTCATACAGGTAAAGAGTGGGGGACAGAAAAGCTTCTTACAGAAGACGTTACAGGTCTGTGAGAGCCAGAGATTTTCCTTGTTTGAGGTGACCAAATACTTATTTTCCACCCTGATTTACGAATAAATTCTTTACAAATCCTACCGTGTGAATTCGTGGATTTTTTTTTCACATTCTGTCTCTCACAGTTGAAGTGTACCTCTGGTGCAAATTACTGACCTCTGTCATCATTTTAAGTGGGGGAACTTGCACAATCGGTGGCTGACTAAATACTTTTTTGCCCCACTGTATGTTGTTTGGAGCTCGACATATCAGAATTCGTTCTGTTCACACTCAGATATATATATATATATATATATATATATATATATTTTTTTTTTTTTTTTTTTTTTTTTCCAGATTCAATCTGAGCAATTCAAATTTAACTTATTCAAATTCAGTTTTTGCAAGTTGTCAAAGCTTTTGTCAAAGCTGGAAAGGTGCCTAAAGAAATCTCAATTCGATCCAGGAGAGAAGGACAACCGCCTGCTCAGCGAAAACCTGTAGTGATCCCATATGTGTCAGGAGTATCGGAACAATTGAGACAATATTTTTCTAAACACAAAATTGGTCCACCCCAATGATCAGAGTAAACAGAGTAACATAGTGTACGCTGTTAAGTGCCAGGAGGATTGCCAGGATTTATACATCAGGGAAACCAAACAATCTCTGGGTAAGATGATGGCACAACACAGAAGAGCTACCTCGTCAGGCCAGGACTCTGAAGTCTATTTACGCTTACAGCCCAGTGGACTCTCTTTAGACTAATCATTAACCTGCAGTAGGTTTCTGCTCCGACTCTGACACCTTGAACAAACCTAGAGAACAAACATAATGTGGGCGTAGGCTTCAGCACTGTGAACATTAAACACTTCACACCATAAAAGAGTCTCAAGTTCTAACGTACCGGACAAAGATCAGCTTCCATATTCTGATATGACTTTAGATTAATAACTAACCTGTAGCCGGTTTCTGCGCCAACTCCAACTCCCTGTATAAATTCTGGTGGCTGTGACAGCTGCTAGTAGAAGAGTTTGTTTTTAGGAGGTGGAGATGTTCTTAGAAGGAGTGCGTAATCAGCTCTTTGTGTAGACGCTAAAAGCTTTGAGCTTAAAACTCTCTGCTCATCACTAATGTTCAGGCTTCATGTGGACATGAATCAAAGTGAAAGCAGAGAAACTGGAATGAATCAGGTGTTGTAGAAGATGGGGAAACAGGTTGGAGAGAGGATGCTGGTCCTTCTTTGAGCCTGACATCAAACATATCATGTTGTTCACGTGCTGTCAGTGTGACACAAATAAACCATAGGAACAAAGATGCTCAAAAGTTATTTGCAAAGAAAGTAAGAAAATGAGTGAAATCAGTCCAAAGTAACAGAGCGAAGAGCAGCAGATGAAGCACAAAGAGCTCCTCCCTCATAGAGGCAGACTTGTCTCAGTGTGTGGGCTCATGTTTCATTTGTAAAGCTTCAATAAACTGGAGGAGAAAAAGGTGTGCTCCCTATGGAGCACAACTTATGGTCCATTCATTGTTTTGACACAAAGAGAGAAAATGTAAGGGAACAGTCACAGCACTTTGAATAGCTTGACTTAACAAAAAAATCAGCTGGTAAAACAAATATATGAAAATGCTTGTTGTACAGTTGAGTTGGCGTAATAGAAAAAGAAGCAGGAGGTTTAGCTGGCAGAGGTTTTTAAATAAGAATCATTGAATTGAAACAAAGAGCTTGATTAGTGTGAAAGGTAACTCTAATCCCATTAGAGCTGTCATAAAGATGGAGTTTCTCCAAGCATTAGGAACTAATGTCTGAACAAAAATTATCCATGATTGATTCTATATTAGTGTTTCTGTATACAAGATCTTAGTGTCCAACACAAAAGGCGGAAGCTGGACACTCACACCATGTGAATGCCGCTGTTACACTGTCAACACACCACTGGCATGTTTTAGTCACTTCACCACAACTCATATCGGGACAGACTGTCAGAGGTTCACTGCCAAAATTACAGCATGAAAAAAACAGACATAGAAAAAATACAAGAAAATAAGCAAGTCTGTGCAATATTTGTGTAAGACACATTTGTAGCATATGAACACACACTGTGAGAAACTAACCAAGTTTATTTCATATTAAAATGACAAACACAAATAAAAGAACTGATCCATAAAAGCCGATATTCATTATTTAGCTCATCGATTCAGCACAGTGGACAAACTCTTTAACCAAACAATGTGATACAGAACATATGCGATGCTTTGCTGTTTATTAGACAAGCCACAGGCAATACGATCTCTCAATACAATCATATTCTGGTTAGAACTGCATTCAAAACTATTGATCCAATATTTTCAGATTACATGGCTGAAACATTTTCAAATGATAAGCTTCCAACAATGAGTGAAACAGTGAAAGCATGTGGAGAGTTTGGAAAAATCCCATTAAGAAAGAGAAATCAAATATTTGGATTCATTTTAATGAGCTCAGACTTGTTAAAAATGCAGAGGAGCTGGTTGTGTAACTTCAGAGAAACATAACATACTGATATTGACTGTGAAGCATAGAGTGGAAAAAGACAGAAAAAAACAACATGTGGATCCTAGAATAATGGTAGCTTCTATCTTTAAAGGAAGAGGAAGAGGTTTACATGGAGTCATTTAGAACAGTTTAAAACATCAACTGATTGAATTTGTGAATCTGTACAGACTAAACCATCAGTTGAACAGTCAGTGTGTTTCTCTAACGGGAGGACACTCTTTACACTCAACTCAGTGCAGAGTCACTGACGAACCAGGCCAAAACCCCAATCCAGGATAAAGAGTTTCAGTAAATGTGGTGTTGAAGGTGTGGAGGTGGATCAGAGTGTCAGAGGAGACTCTGTAGAAGGACAGTGTGCCAGCCGGATAGTCCACATACACTGCTACTCTGTTAGAGACAGAGGAGGAGGAGGAGGAGGAGGAGGAGGAGAGGGGTGTTTTTCTGTTATTGTAACAGATAGAATAAGGTCCATCATCAGTGCAGTACAGACTCCAGGACTGATCATTCCATCCAAACACACAGTCACCACCTCCTTTCCTTCTGATTCTTCTGTAACTCACTGATACATAAACGTCTCCTCTCCACTCGACCTCCCAGTAACAGCGACCAGTCAGATCATTTTTACACAGCAGCTGAGGACAAATATCAAATCTGTCTGGATGATCGGGATATGACTGAATCTCCATAATCCATGTCACCTTCCTGTTGTTGTCAGACAGTTTGAGGTTTGTGTGTACTGTGTTTGTGTCGATTGTGAGTTGACAGGAATCTGATGGAGAGAACAAACACAATCCAGCTGCAGTTATTGATCCATCATCTGTTCATTGATTGACACTTTGATGATGACTCTTGACATCGGAGATGTGAATCAATGATGTGACAGGTTGAAGATGGTTGAATATGTGCTGCTTTTTTTTCATGAATCACATTAAAAACACACTTACACTTCCTCAGACCTGGTCTCAACCATCGGACTCCAGCAGGCTCCACCCTGAAAGGAGGAGGAGGGTCAGACCAACACTCTTTCAGCATGAACACGTGGACATTACATGGCTGTCATACACATACTGTTAGACACTGATAAAGGAAAAGTCCAACATTTTCACAAATACACTTCAATCCATCTGTCAGTACACCACTGAATTGAATGAAATATGACTGATTCAAACTGTGACCTTCATTATTTTTATATTCCTCTTCTGTTTAGCTTTAAAGGACACCGCCCTGCCTTTGCTGCCAACTGTTTTTTTCTCCTCTTGGTGTTTGTGTGGTTACTGCACATGACGTCTGACTTCTGAGTGAGTCCAGCATTCCGATGCAGCATAACGCAGTGCACAAGAGACAGTATACAAGGTTAACAGCAGGAAGGACACAAACTGTGTCACATGCTGTTAATTGCCACAGATTAATAGAGATTAACATCATAAATTCATTGTGTAAACTTATTGCAAATTAAAGGACAAAAGACAGAAATAAAATATGTTTGAAAACCTCAATATAATTATGAATTAAAACCACTAAATGTGTTATTTTAGCTGTTAAAATTGTATATAGAAACACAACAAAAGAACTTGAGCTGAACTCATGTAACCATGGTAACGCTTTTCCTCAGATGAAGCTTACAGCCAATGATGGTTAAGGAGCTGAGTCGTGTGAATATTATCTGATTTTTTTTAATCTCCTTTCTCTCATCTTCTCTCTCTGTCTCTTTGTGTGACAGGCCATAGTCTCGCCCCCTCACGGCTATCTAAAAGCAAGCTAACATTACTATGCTAATGTTACTGCTGTGGAAAAAAAATTACTCTCAGTTTAATTGTATGTCACGATCCTATGGTCTCAAATGTGGTCATAAATATTTTGTACTTGTAAATCAGGATTTGTATGTGTAAAAAGAATTTGTGTGTGCTTAAAAAAGATTTGTGTGAAACTCTGCACTCAAGTTTCAAGTTACAAGTATGAATTTTGACCCAATTTTTCCTTTTGCGCATTACATGCCGGATACTAGTGGCAAAATAATCAAAGCAATGCATCAAATGCAAGCATTTGCAGCACCGCAAAACGTTTATTCTCCGGTTCCAATATCTTCTTGCTTTTTCTTTGCCCCCCAAAAAGGATATGTACAAAACGAAGGAGAACAATGCCGGACAGACTTGACAGACTTGATGAAAAGTCAAAGAAAAGATACGAGAAAAAAAAATCAAAGGAGTGAAAGGGTCAGACCCTTACGAGCACACAGAGTGGGCAAAAGACGTTAGCGTGCTGCCCAACTTTCACCACGCTCATATTTATACGGTTCTTGGAGTGAGTGCATACACTCATGAAGTTTTTAGTAACTTCAGGTCACTGCAACAAGCCCAGGTACAGTTTACCGACGGATGGGTACAGGACCTTGAAATGCACGGTGTAGAACAAAAGACCATCGTACGAACAAAGGTAAGTTTACCAGTCTCACAAATCGTCTTCATAAATACACATTCGTTAACCGTTTATTAATATGACCTTTGAGCTCAACGGTAATTAATTAGTAGTGGAAATAATTTCTGGAACGCATTTCAGAAATGTAGCAGTGACAATATTGTACGCTGTAATCGTACTAGGCAATTAGTGATACAAAAAAAGTTTTATCCTGTGAATAAAAGTATATGTTTTTGTCAATGTACCATGGTAATAACAGAAGCGAAATGCAATATTGTGTCAGGACAATTCACTATTTATGCACAATAAACAAAGGAGCATAGCGCGACAATTTCTGTTCAGCGCCAGACTTGCTTGTAACCTATATCACCAATTATGTTATGAAAAATGGCGTATTAACTACTACAAAACACTGACCTTTGTGGGAATGCTTGGAGCAGACAAACATGTGAGCTGGAGTGTTCTGGGATGTTATATTTGGTCTTCGAATGGCTGCAATCCAGGCCATCCATCGGCTCTTTGTTACTTCGGAAACATGGCTTGAACAATTTCTCAGAGATCAGCAAGTCATGATCCACTGTGTCGAATGCAGCAGTCATGTCCAGTAAGATAAGCACTGCATATTTACCACAGTGTATCGCTACCAGAATGTTGTTCATAACTTTTATGAGGGCTGTCTCCATACTGTGAAATGGCTTAAAGCCAGACTGAAAGATTTCATACAATTTAAACTCATTCAAATTGTCCATCAACTGAGTATAGACAATCATTTCCAGGATCTTACTGAGAACGGGAAGCTTAGAGATGGGTCTAGAATTTGACATGACTGAACTGTCCAAGCCTGGTTTCTTAAGTAAGGGATGTATAACTACATGCTTAAACTCACTGGGTACTTGACCAGACAAAAGACTGGTATTTATAATGTTCAAAATGTGTTGTCCAATGGCGCAAAATACCTTTTTGTGAAAGCGGGGAGGAACAACTTAATTCAGAGAACCACGTGGTTTAGCTTTTAACATAAGTTTCTCTAAATCAGGAAGAGGAATTGGTAGAAATTGGTAGAAAAGCAGAAGACTTGAGCAGGACACATGCATGGCGGGATCAGCAATAGATAGAGTCGGAGGTCTTAAGCTAGCAACCTGGTCCACAAAAAAAAATAATTAACTTATTGCACATCACCTCAGTAGACTGCAAAAGAACATGGACTTCTATATTAAGTACAGAATTTATAGTGTTATACAAAACACGTGGGTTATGGAAATTGGCAGCAGTAAGTTGAGAAAAATAGAAATGCTTGGCAGCCTTTACTGCTCTCTGATAAACTTCCCAGCTAGTCTTAAGAGCTTCCAGAGAGACATACAGCCTGTCCTTTTTCCACCATCTTTCACATCTCCTACATTCTTTTCTTATGGCTCGGGTTGAATCAGTTAGCCAAGGACTAGCCTTGGGCTTGCACTGTCTGAATCTTAACCTTTTAAGACCTACCATAGAACCAAGACCGCCAGAGTTTATATTATATTTTTACATGCTGTAGTGCCATTTTTGGGAGCATTTCAAGTTGCTATACATCAACACAACCATTACGGCCTAAATTTTAATAATATGTATGCATTAAGTGCATAGTAATTACATAAATTGCAAAAAAGTGCAATAAACTACAAAAAAATTGAAAATAGTTTCCCACCAGAGGAAATTTATTTTGAGTGTCTTCATAGTTTTTGGAGAAGCTCAAGGGGCTAACGTTAATATTTATTGAAATATATTTATTCCTCCAGATATAAGAATGAATCTTTTCTTATGGACTCAAACACGTTTTCTTGAAAAACTGAATATGGAACAAGCAAAGCTTAATAAACAGGAAGTGAAGGGCACAGGAAATGTTTCCAGCTCTTCCTTCTCTATCAGACATTCTCTCCATACCTGAGAGTGTCCGGTGTCCAGCCTGGATCCTTCAGTCCAGCCAACAACAGCTTCATTCCTGAGGCTCCTGGATGATTGTAGCTCAGTTCCAGCGCTCTCAGATGGGAGGGGTTGGAGCTCAGAGCTAAGGCCAGAGAAGTACAGCCTTCCTCTGTGATCAGACAGCCTGACAGACTGCAGACACACAAAACAACAATTCATTTGTCAACAATGATTTTCTGTGTGTCACATATAATAACATCTATCCATTTACATTTACAACAGTCATCTCAAGCTGTTCAACAATGTAAGGGAACACCCTACAACATTAGAGAGAAACCTCCAACCATCAGACAATCCACTGTGAGCAGCACTTGGTGATGGTGGGAAGGAGGGATTCATTTTTACAGAAAAAGCCTACCAGTGCTCCCCCTGGAGCCCAAACAGGCTCCAGCATGACTAAGGGGTGGTTCAGGGTCACCTGATCCAGCTCTAACTATAACCTTTATCCAACAGAAAAAAATAAACTTCTGTAATGCTATGCGTGTAATCTCATTGAAATGGGTTATAAGACGACCTATGGACTATTTGACACATTCTAATAGAATTCTGCTGGGGTATAGAGGGTTAAGACATTTCTCCTCCTGACGTTTTACATCAAAATTTCGAGAGTCTGTATTATTAAACACTTTCAGTAATGCGCAATAGACACCTAAAAATGCAATTAGAACATTTCTTCATAAACATTAAATATGGACACAAAATAATATCCTGACCTGAGGGTTTTCAGCGTACAGTGTGGAATCTTCAAACCAAGAGATACATGCTTTGCTCCTGAATCCTTCAGGTCATTGTTACTCAGGTCCAGCACTCTCAGACTAAAGGACTGGTAGCTGAGTACAGAGGATAGAACTTCACAACTCCTCTCTGAGATGTTACAGTGACTTAGTCTGAAAAATGAGACAGACAATAGGTGTACTTGGAGTGCAATGACAAATTTATTACATTTAGCAATTTAAGCCTGGTTTGTTTTCTCTTTTAAAGAATCGGTGATTGTTTACAAAGATACACTGACAAGGATTCTTTTGAGAAGAGAAAGCAAACCAGGCTAAACCGGCTAATTGGTTAATTCTGTCAACTTATGAAAAACAAAATATCACTTGATCTGACCTCAGAGTTTCCAGTGTACATTGTGGACTCTTCAGTCCACCAGAAAGAAGCTTCACTGCTGAATCTTGCAGGTCAGAGTTACTCAGGTTCAGCTCTCTCAGACTACAGGAGTGGGAGTTGAGAACTGAGGACAGAGCTTCATAGCTCCTCTCTGAGACGTTACATAGACTCAAACTTAAAACAACAAAAAAAAAAAAAAAACCCAACAAAAAACAAAACAAAAAACAAAACATGAATAATAAAACAAACACTGGAGTAAAAATCTGGAGTTGAATCAGGGCACAATGAAAAACTATGATATCACGCAATAAGTAATTTTCCTTTTTAAAAAAAATTATCCTTGTTGTCTTATCTTAAACAGGTTACAAATGTGACAATGTACTGTTATTTAGCAATAAAATAAATAATTTTTTTTGAAAAATTAAGTAATTGTATAAATTCATGTGAAACAACAACAACAACAACCAAAAAATTAAAACTTTGATCTGACCTCAGAGTTTGCAGCATACACTCTGTCCTCCGCAGTCCAGCAGACAGAAGCTTAAAACAAGAATCCTGCAGTTTGCTGTTACTCAGGTCCAACTCTCTCAGACTACAGGACTGAGAGCCAAGAGCTTGGGACAGAGCTTTACAGCTTCTCTTTGAGAAGTTACAGCCACAAAGTCTAAAAAACAATTAAGTTTATGACCAAATTAAATCACTTTATATATTGAACTCATTCCAGAAAAACAAAAGTCATTGAGGATAACAATTCATGTTTCATTAAAAACTGAATTTATTTATGGAAAACAAAATAGAAATATAACACTTAAGTAAAAACTATTAACCCTCTGGGGTTGATGGACGCGCTGCAGTGTCAAAATCACATGACCAATTTAAGACGACAAAGCTACAAGATGCAGTGACTCGGAGTCTCCGTTTCATCTTGGGTCGAAAGTGCGGACTTCAAACTATATACCCGTTTTTGAATTGTGTCGATGGGCCATGTGAAACCAGAGTTATGATAAAAAAAATCACGTGATGTTGTTTTCTGAAGAAAACAGTGGTGTTTGCAACGGGAAGAAATGGTAAAAAAAGGCGTTTTCACAGACAGCGCTAGCGAGTGAAATAAAAAAAAGAAAAAACACCCCTTCCCCATAGGGCTTTCGAGTTGACGTCACGCCGCAATGCATTGTGGGAGCGCGGCACCATTTTCGGGGTCTACGAATCAAATCAAACACACTGTGTTGGAACGACGATTACAAGATGCTTAAAAGCAGCTCAATAGAGAATGGACTGTATAGAGACCGATTGCGTCCAGAGGCGAAGCAGCGGTACTTGCAGAAAATAGCGTGCATTGGAAATGTGGACCCGTATGAAATACGGCCGTGGAGTAGAAACCCTGAAGACCAACCGCTACTGACGTAGCCTGACATATTTTCGTACCTTGTCTGTGGAGTCAGCGCGTACAAGTCGTCATTCAAACAAAGGTAAGTCAGCTCGAGTACTGCGAGTGAAACGCGTTTGATTTCCCTGCAAACATTCACATTAGTGCAGCATAAATTCATTCATCAGGGGAAATTACAGTGAGAACATGTGGAGGCTGTTAGAGGGATAACATAGTGAGTTCAGTGCATTGATGTGACATTGTCCTGAAGGATTTAGTTATTCTCTATGGTTAAAGAAATTGCACAAATTAATTCACATTTATTATAAATAATTCTAATTATACATCTTGCTTCCATATTTGTATCCTGTGTCACTAAAAATACATTTTATTTTAGTTTTATACTTTGATTAATGACCTGCAGAATCTCCTTATCATATTAAGTGATTCATAATTGTCACTTTATGCTTTCTCCATCTCTAAAGTGATGACATCCTTGCATTACATGGTTGCAGGCTTCGAGGCATCTTTTAACATCACTATTCATGAAGGGCTTCTGATTGGGAACCACACAGACACATTTTACCAGTGTTACATTTCACACACAAAAGTTGATTTGGACAGAACAGCCTCTTTGTGAACATTCAGGTCCTCAATACGGACCTATAAGGATCTGTTGCAAATAACTAGGTGCCACATACCACTGTACACCATCAGTGATCTAATGCTATCTATCTTGACAGGTGACGGCTGTTTTAAAGGCAAAAGGGAGACCAGTACAATAGGGCTTTGGAGTTGACGTCACGCCGCAATGTATTGTGTGAGCGTGGCGCCATTTTCCAGGTCCACAAATCAAAACAAACACACTCTGTTGGAACGACGATGACAAGAAACATGCTTAAAAGCAGCTCAAAAGAAAACGGACGGTATAGAGACTGATTGCGTCCAGAGGCGAAGCAGCGGTAGTTGAAAAAAATAGAGTGCATCGCAAATGTGGACCCATAAGAAATACAGCAGTGGAGTAAAGACCAGACGACTTACTGCCACTTTCCTACCCCGATATCTTCACGTATCTTGTTAACCCTAACCCTCACTTTCGGATGTGAATTAGCGAATTGTTACACAGCACGTATGTCTGCACAGTCACTCAATTCTATGTTTGTTTACAATTTCTACAACCTCTGAGAGCCCCAACGATAATATTATTAAGCTATAGAGAGTGATATGAACATATATTGAACTTACCGGAGCAAAAATGTCTGGAGCACCAACAGATATCTGGAGATGGAAGCGAACTGGATATCAGCTCGTCTCACAGCTGCTATCCAGACTAGACGCCTTCTTTTGGTAACATCCGATACATGAGCTGCCTCATGTTGCTTCCAGGTGGTGAAAGAATGAAAAGATAAACCATTTTCAACCTTATTCCCTTGCCGATCATGCGACCTAAGATTACAACCGACCGCACAGCAAGTACGAACCATGGCTGTGTGCCTTCGCTCCTTTTTCGCTTGCGCTTTCTTTGGACAAGGAAAATGGCGCATCAGGCCAAAATCCTTTCCACGCCCACCCCTGTGACATCACGCTCCAAAGCCCTATATTAGGCAGGTGCTCTTAATGTTATGGCTGTGTATATACCATTCAGAAACTGTCGACAGTTGTATTTTGCAATGTGATTTTTTTTTTAAACTAGGAAATACATACATATTTTAACTAGACAATAATGAGATATTTTTATTGATGTATTGGTCTGAAATTACTGTCCTGTTTAATGATTAACTATTGATTATCACATTTCTTAAACTATCTTTACAAGTTAGTGAGATTTTTATATTCAAGCGTTTTTTCTGATTTCTGTTTTTTCAGTTAAACAAAGTTCTGTGCATTCCAGTTCTTAATATGTTTAAGGCATGTAATGGCCCTAGACTAGCATGGACTACATGTTGGAACTGAGAAGGAGATATGATTAAATATCATGAATATAAGGTCGAAAGTAGATATTAGGATTCCTGACCATTTGAGCCAAAGGAAGCATGAACAGAGAGAACATGGCAATCCCTATCTAGAATATCTACAAGTACCTAAAAGAATCAACTTTTACAGGTGTGCAGTCAACCAGTGTAGTGCTGTGCCACTGATACCTGTATGATGCAGCACTGAGATCAAGGAGGACATGGATGGCACAGTCCTCAGAGTCAACTGAGAGGAGTAGATCTTTGTACACTTTTAGGAGGTCAGATTATGTGATGTAGTTGGAAAATGACTTTTTCCAAGACATGAAGGAAAGGAAAGGAAACAGAAGCATAGCGATGATTAACAGCTCAAGCTCAAGGCCAGCATCAAAGAGACAGGACAGAAAGCTGGAGATCAAGGTGGAACTCCTCCAGTGGCCAGTTAGATGGCCAGCAGTGGAAGTGACATCTCCCAGAGATGTAGCCCATCTGAATCCCAGCATATTTGCCAGCAGTGGCCTTAGGCTTGAAATTCAGCCAGCTCTAGTGCAGGATCCAAAGATTCAGGAATGGTCAGCTTGGGAATGGGACACTTGGGCTCAGGAATTTGACCACAGAGGCTAAATTCCAGGTCAGGATTTGGCTGCACAGCTCTTGCACCACAAAATGCTGAGCCTTGTATTCAATTTCTAAAGTAGCTCAGGGCAGCACAGAACTCAGAGCCTCGGATTTGACTGGCTAAGTCAGAGAACACATGGTGTAGCTAGCTTGGGTTCAGGGAGAGGAGGTTTGGTGTTAGGTAACTCAGAATAGGAGACATATTTTCTTCAGGTTGTCAGCTCAGACAAAGGGAGAAGAGACTTCAAGGTAGCTAGCAGTATCTTTAAAGACTCAAGGGAGAACACTGACAGAGCAGGCTCTGGTAAGCTGCCAGTTTAAACAAATTGGCACAGGTACTGAGGAAACAGGAAAAGACACGGTCCTGTCATCCATCACCCCCAGAGCAGGACAAGGCCTGATATTGACCAACACAGGTGTGAGGAGAGGAGTGGCATCCATTGAAGGCTAGACGGCTAAGGAAGTATGGACAAAGTTGGAAGACTGGGGCAGTAAAGACTTCCTGGAAATCATTCCCCGAAAAGCAAATACAGCAAATCAGCTGTGTCCGTACATCAGGGTCCTGCACAAAGTGGTGAGATAAAATCAGTAGTCTTCTGCCTCATATTCCATTGCATAAATGGAAGCCTCTGCTGGACCCATACTGGTCTTGGTATTCCAGAATCTATCAAGGTTTACAGAATGTGTGTGTAGGAGACAGACTGACCAAAACAAACATTAGAAAAAAGGAAAATCAAGGTATTTATTGAAAAATAAAAGGCCAAAAAATAATAAAAATCTCCAATCAAATCCAATGATGAAAAGAGAGGAACATGAATTAGTTTGCGAGAACCTGTAGACCCTAGATGATTACACCAGTTTTCTCGATTATAACATGTAAAAGGTGAAGACTTATCATGAGCTTAGCAGTGCACTGATAGAGAGCAATTTGTTGAGAATCTCTGAAGACTAAGTTTGAGCACAAAAAAACAACAGCAGAGTAGCAAAACATAAATCTATTTGCCTTTTATATGAATCATTATATACCAGCTAGCCCAACTTCAGTAACCCTACAAACGTCACTGCTGTTTAGTTTTCTGTCTTCATTTATAATAATAATAATAATAATAATAGATCGGGGCCCTCAAAGCACTGTACAATTCCACTATTCATTCACTCTCACATTCACACACTGGTGGAGGCAAGCTACAGTTGTAGCCACAGCTGCCCTGGGGCAGACTGACAGAAGCGAGGCTGCCATATCGCGCCATCGGCCCCTCTGGCCATCACCAGTAGGTGGTAGGTGAAGTGTCTTGCCCAAGGACACAACGACCGAGACTGTCGGAGCCGGGGCTCAAACCGGCAACCTTCCGGTTACAAGACGAACTGCCAACTCTTTGAGCCACGATCGCATACATACCATTTTGCTGTCAGAAGCGATAGCAGAGCTGTATGTTTAAATTTTTGCTGTGGGGGTGTTAAAAGAAAATTGTATATAGTGTGATCAGCTTCATGAAATGTGTTCTTTTGTTGATCACTAAGCAAATGTCTACGTGACTTTTGACATGAACTCATGTGTGACAAACAACTAACAGCTTCCTCTTTTATAAGAACATGCAGACTTAGAAAAGGGGAACCTCAGCTCTGAGTTCTTAGAATAACTTTGTTATCTAAGCTGCCGGATTTTTGTCTCCACGACCCTCCTTCATAGTTCATGCACGTCAAAGCTCAGTTTGCTCTCCGTGGCGTTTCAGCCGACGACATGAAATACCATCATGTGATGACCTTGCTGCATCCACTGTCCACCCGCTGTGCAATGACTCTCTCCCGGGATCTCGAGGGAAATATACCGCTCTGCAGGCGTTACTCCCTCTCCCGCAGAGCGGGCTGAGAAACTCCTCTCTCTCTCAAGCTCATGGAGAGCATGTTGTCCTTGTTAGGAATGGATGACGGTGGATTCCTCTTCACCTACGTCTTCCTCCTCCAACTCTACGCTGCAGGCCGAAGGATTACTGCTCACTCGCAGAAGAAGCAGATCACATTCTCCAGGCTACGAGGAGCTTCGTCATTCAGGCGATAGTTCCCGACTCACCGATGGCATCTCCCATGCCCCCACCGATTCTCCCGGGGACATCAGACTTATCAATGGTGGCTGGGATCGTGGCACCACGAAAAGGGGCTTTGTTTTTAGCAACACCACCATGCCGCCTTTGCAGTTTTAAGGCCCAGGGAAATGAGCCTGCCAGCGCTCTGCAGCGGCCACAACCGCTTCTGATAAGGAAAGGCTTCTCTTCATAGAGGACTCACGCTCAGGGAGACATTTTCTGGTCAACTCCGGCTCCCAGAAGAGCCTTGGGAACTCTCATGTTGTTTTTGCATACCTCCACAATGTTATATTATTTAATCTTAAAAAAGATTTGACATTTCCAGCATATAACCAGAGAGAGCCAGAGAGTACCACAGTTTGAGAATCACTGCACTATAGAGTGTGACTGTATGGTACCTAATATTTCAGAAACACTGGCAATTTCTGTTGCTACATATAAAAGAAAAGTGTCATATACTTCTGTCTCATATCAAACTTTCAGTTTTTTCACATGCCAGTACCCATTGCACTGTTTATGATTTTAAACTCTGCAGACGTTCTTTTTGTTAAATAGAATAAACATTTTAAAAAAGAACAAAGGATTAGATATTTACTTACAGAGCTTTGTTGGAAGCTTTGACCACTGGCAGTAGCCTCAGAAGAGCCTCTTCTGAAGCAGAGTATTTCTTCAGATCAAACACATCCAGATCTTTTTCTGATGACAGTAAGATGAAGACCAGAGCTGACCACTCAGCGGGAGACCAGTATTTGGAGAGACTTCCTGATCTAAGGGACTGTTGGATCTCCTCCACTAGAGAACAATCATTCAGTTCATTCAGACAGTGGAGCAGATTGATGCTTTTCTCTGCAGACAGATTCTCATTAAGCTTCTTCTTGATGTACTGGACTGTTTCCTGATTGGTCTGTGAGCTTCTTCCTGTCTGTGTCAGCAGACCTCGTAGTAGAGTCTTATTGGTCTGCAGTGAAAGACCCATGAAGAAGCGGAGGAACAAGTCCAGATGTCCATTTGCACTCTGTAAAGCCTTGTTCACAGCACTCTGGTAGAAGTATTTCACTGCCAATTCTTTTGTTTCAGACTTCTGGGAGGTTGTTTGTTTCTCTTCCAGCAGATTGAGTCCAGAGTTTATGAAAGTCAGATGGACATAAAGAGCAGCCAGAAACTCCTGAACACTCAGATGGATGAAGCAGTACACCTTGTCCTGGTACAGTCCTTTCTCCTCTTTAAAGATCTGTGTGAACATTCCTGAGTTCACCGAGGCTGCTCTGATATCGATGTCACAGTCTGTCAGGTCTGATTCATAGAAGATCAGGTTTCCTTTCTGCAGCTGATCAAAAGCCAGTTTCCCCAGAGACTCAATCATCTTCCTGCTCTCTGGACTCCAGTGTGGATCTGTCTCAGCTCCTCCATCATACTTGACCTTCTTCACTTTGGCCTGAACCACCAAGAAGTGGATGTACATCTCAGTCAGGGTCTTGGGCAGCTGTCCTCCCTCTCTGGTTTTCAGCACATCCTCCAGAACTGTAGCAGTGATCCAGCAAAAGACTGGGATGTGGCACATGATGTGGAGGCTTTGCGATGCCTTGATGCAGGAGATGATCCTGGTGGCCTGCTCCTCATCTCTGAATCTCTTCCTGAAGTACTCCTCCTTCTGTGGGTCAGTAAACCCTCTGACATCTGTCACCATGTCAACACACTCAGATGGAATCTGATTGGCTGCTGCAGGTCGTGTGGTTATCCAGAGGTGAGCAGAGGGAAGCAGTTTCCCCCTGATGAGGTTTATCAGCAGCACATCCACTGAGGTGGACTTTCTAGGGTCAGTTAGGATTGTGGTTTTGGAGAAGTCCAGTGGAAGTCGACACTCATCCAGACCATCAAAGATGAACACAATCTGAAAATCTTCAAAGCTGCAGATCCCAGCTTCTTTGATTTCAATAAAGAAGTGATGAACAAGTTCCACCAAGCTGAACTTTTCCTCTTTCAGCACATTCAGCTCTCTGAAAGTGAATGGAAATACGAATTGGATGTCCTGGTTGGCTTTGTCTTCAGCCCAGTCGAGGGTGTATTTCTGTGTTAAGACTGTTTTCCCAATGCCAGCAACTCCCTTTGTCAGCACTCTTCTGATTGATTTATTTCTTCCAGGTGAGGCTTTAAAGATGTCTTCTTGTCTGATTGTTGTTTTTGGTCTGGCTGGTTTCCTGGATGCTGTTTCAATCTGTCTGACCTCATGTTCATCATTAACCTCAGCAGTCCCTCCCTCTGTGATGTAGAGCTCTGTGTAGATATGATTCAGAATGTTCGGGTTTCCTGCTTTAGCGATCCCCTCAAACACACACTGGAACTTCTTCTTCAGAGTCGATTTATGTTTACGATGACAAACAGCAGAGGGATGTTCTAAATAACAATAATAAAAAAAATAGACCTTCAACAATCAGATTTTACAAAATGGTGATGACAAATTCTGACCCACTGAGAAATTACTAAACACACTGGTCCATCGGTTGAGACAAAAGTGTCCCATTTATCCAGCAGATTAAATCTTTAAATAAATCCTCTTACTTCTCTGCAGACGGTCAGCCAGCTCCTCTTGCTTCATTCTCCTCAGGAAGTCCATTGTGATCTTAACAAATGCCTCTCTGCTGCTCCTCCTCTGCTCATCATCCTCCCTCTTACTCTCTAAGCATTCTGGGTAATCTGGACTCAGAACCTTCTGGAGCTTCTTCAGCTCGTACTTCACAAAAGAGATGATGTTGTCCTCCAGCAGCTGGAACAGAATACTTTACGAATGATCCATGGAGCCAAACATCAGATCCATGTTGGACACACTGACAATCTACTGGCCTACAAAGAGCAGCATGGAGATGACTGTGAACAGAATAGTTATAAAAGTAGTTCTTAAACATGTACAGACCATAAATATAGAGTCCAGGTCTGTTTGATGCTGCTGGGCAGACTGACCACTGGGAACCTCTGAGCTCTCCTGGTCTACTCTGTGGAGGGAATCATGAAGAATTAGCTCAAATTAAATCTGTCCCTTGAGAGAAACAAATAAAAAACCCATATATATTCAGTTTACCCGATCAATATAATTTAATTATGACTCTATATTTAGCTTATTTAGCTGTTCATACTGTGTGGGAAGAAAATAGCTAGTCTCCTGGCTTATATCCTGAGCTCAAAAACCAAGCAAATTGAAGCTTCTGCTGTCTCGAACTGATATCTGGGATATACATTACTGTTGCATTCAACAGTTACTGCTTACAAAAGTAGAGATTTGTAGCCTATAAAGAGAGACGGACTGGAGACCACAGTAAAGAGAGTTCCAATAGTCTAACCTGGAGGTCACAAAAAGGTAGATACGTTTTTCAAGGTCCCTGCATGGTATATAACGCTTAGCTTTAGAAAACTGGCGCAATTGAAAGAAGCCAGATTTCACTACAGAAGAAACTTGCTTATCGAGCTTAAAGGAGCTATCCAAATAGACACCTAGTTTATTTATAGAATCAGCGAGAGAATTAAGAATGGGCCCCAGTAGGGCAACTAGCTAGTCTCGAGGAATATGGCTATCGAACACCATAATAATCTTTGACCTCTCTCAGGCAATTGAACAAGGAGTTCAGTGACAATGACAGATCATCAGTCAGTTGACAATAAATCCGAATGTCATCTGTGTAACAATGATAAGAAATATCGTATTTTTCAAATATGGAATCCAAGGGTAGCATGTACAAAGAGAACAATAAAGGGCCCAATACAGACCCCTGGGGCACACCACAACAGAGTGGGGCAACAGAAGAAGAGTATCCTCCCATCACAGCAGAAAAGGATCTGTCTGAGAGGTAAGAATTAACCCAGTCCCACCATTGTTTTGTTTTCAAAAAAGGGGGAACCGCAAGAAGCCTTCAGCAACTCACACATGCGGGAAGTTAACGAACCATTTTGAAAGAAATGGGAAAAATAATCTGCAATGGTGAGCTTTTTTTGATTTGGGGACTCTTCTCTCCCAGGGAAGGACTCTTCTGTGTTTGGGTTTTTGGTTTTTAGCACTTTGTACCGAAGCTATAGGAGCCGTGGGAAGGTTGTGTCCCTAGCGGTGGTCTGGGTGAAAACTCCAAATGTGTGAAGTATATGTTGTGTGAAAGAGAGATGTCAACAAAGAAAATAGTTAAATCGGCTGATATGTGCGGGATGAATCATGAGAAGAGGTAGGGCTGTTCGATATAACGATATATATCGGATGACGATATAAAAACGTCTATCGTTTCATTTTACGCTATCGTTTGTTTCGTGGTGTCGCAAAATAAACTGTTTACGGCAATATTTTTTCATTATTTTGATGGTCACTGTAGTGGCTATATTAATTTCTTAAAGTTCTCTCTTTCTCTTACAATTAATATAACCACACTACAGATGACACACGTTTGTTTTTATGCATTGCCGTTAGCAATAAAGACGGTAAAAACCACTGCGTGTCCACTTGTTTCACATAAAACTTTTACAATAAAGCTCAAGATCCTGTTGAGACTTTTCAAAATAAACTGAATTAAGTGTTTAGTGCTTAATGATGAACATGAGCTCACCTCTCTGCAGCAGACAGAGGCTGGACTGTAAAATTAATGGGATTCCCTATAGACCGGTCACTCTGTAAGGACACAGAGCTGGTTGGAGGTCCAGGTTGGTTGCTGTGAATAATAATGGAGCAGTAATGTGAGTGCTGCGCTGTGACATGGAGAAAAGTCATGGACAGTTAGAGATGGTCATCTCACCTCTGAGCTTTGGTCTGGCTCTCATGTTCCCCACACAGAGTGGTTTTAGAGGGAGGCACTCCCTCCTCTCTGCCCTCACATTGATCCATGCTGCTGAATTCACATCCACATCAGCTCACACACACTTTCTACCTTCACCTGCAGAGGAAACACAAATCATTCATGTGCACATCAACTGAAATCCTCCATTCTCTCATGTGTGCTGTCCAAATATCAGCTGCTTCTTTCCTGCTTCATCTCAGTTTCAGCTACATGTAGTCAGACAGCAGTGTGAGGCAGAGGAAGCTGCCATAAAAAAGGAATATAAATAAAAGGAAGGAGGAGAAGGCAGATTGTCACAACAAGAGTTTATTTTCTATTGTTGGCTATTTTTTTTTGTCTTACTGTGTAGTTTTAATTTAATTGGGGGGAAGATATTTAGGAGTTACAGCGCTTTGTTCAGTACTGTCTCCCCTCTGCAAAAAAGTGAGAGGTGGCAGAGATAAAGATGGTAAGATTTTCATTGGGAAAGACAAAATTAGAAATGAGTCTATCAGAGGGACAGCTGAGATCAAAAAGCTGGACACAGAGAGAGAGACAGACATGTGTGCTTTGACTTAAATCATGTCTGTGCACAAACAGAAACCAATAACTGTTATTTGGTATTATTATATATAAATACACTATCCATCCATCCATTCGCTTCCGCTTATCCTTTTCAGGGTCGCGGGGGGCGCTGGAGCCTATCCCAGCTGTCATAGGGCGAAAGGCGGGGTACACCCTGGACAGGTCGCCAGTCTGTCGCAGGGCTAACACACAGGGACAGACAACCATTCACACTCACATTCACACCTAGTGGTGTGTGTGTGTGTGTGTAAATACACTATATAAAAGTAATTATATATTTTTTAATTAAACCTGATTAAAACATATTTGGAAAGTACTACATTCATCAATGTTTGATTTATTTCTAACACATTTCTTCTGTCTCTTCGCCTGCTGATGTACCTGATAACTCATGTCTAATTGTCTGTTAATGTTTTCAGTAATTTAATACAATAGTTTTGTTTCATCTAATTAAGTCAGCATGAATAAAGAATCTAACAACCTTTGTGTTGTTGTCATAATTACTTCCTATTGAAGCAGATCCAATATTTGTAACAAAGGATTTTTAATCAGACAAAAGCCAACAGGTTTAATTCGGTTCTTTGCTACAGCTATGCATCCACCCTGCACTGTAATTATAAAGACCCCCAACCTCCAACAGCTGCTGACATCATAACTGTTTATGGTCAAACAGATGTGTCAGTCTGACAGCAGTTACTGTGGACCAGCAGCCATGCTCTTGATGCTCTCAGCTCTAGTTGAGCAGGATATCTGTGGTCAACTGAGGCATTTTTAAATATGTTAGAGAAACAAACTAGAGTTTTTCACTCAAATATGCTGACATTTAAATGTTAAAAACTTATTTTTATTCTGGGACTACAGGAATAATTTTATATGATTCAAAGTTCAAAATAACCCTTTCAATCCTCTATTTCATTTAGAACAAACATCCTCGCAGAATTTATCTGTTTGGGAATTACTCTACTCATTTCCCTGAACCTGATTCAGTGCTTTCTCCATGGATACTCCAGATACTAACATGGCAACATGTTCAGCAGCTCTCTGTCCTCAGACACGGAAAACACGCTTTAACATCAGCAGCAGATTTTGGATTTTTGCGTGTTTGATTCTGATGTCTGTGTGAATGAAATGTGAACAGCTATTTCAGTTAACTGGTTTCAAATCTGATTTTAGCTTTTAGATCCAGACAAAATCTAACAGACATGATCTGGTTGTGGATCTCAGAGCTGAGCCTCACATGTTTCTGATCCTGGGATTTTAACACAGCAAAGTAAAACTGTCGCAACCTGCAGAGTTGAAAGACTCATGTTTGGAGATGAGGAATCACATTCAGAAGGACTGAAAACATAAAGGGATTATTATTATTAGGGTAATCGCAAGAAAGTAAAAAACAAGCAGGCCTCCTTTGTATCTTTCTGCAAATTCTTAATTATCACTAAACATCCCTGAAAAATGCATCCGTGTTAAAATCAACACTTTGCTATTAGTTGACTAGACACGATTATGTCAACTATCAAAATCGTCGAAGACTAATAGTCGACGCGTCACGTGAAGCTTTGTAAGATCCCAAAAGACGAAGGAATAAGTAGTAGGATTTAAGCGTGTAATAACGGACTGAAACAGAAGATGGCAGCACTGCATGTACAAGGATGCCAGCTGCCGTTAAACCCCGAAGAAGAAGAAGCTGTGTCCCAGAATTCATAGCGCAAAATAAACGTTACAAAATAAACGTTTAACATGTTTTCAGGCGAGAATGTAGCTGTGTAAACCTCAAAAATCTCTGCTCAGTTTATCAAGACACCACATATTTTCAAAAGTGCTCCGATGTTTTCGGAGACGTCTGTTACCCACCAGCTCAATAGCTAGCCGGGGGCAAGGCTCACTAGAGCCAGAGAGAACACCGGTTTCCGGGCAAATCGTTTTCAAACCCACCGCCGACTTTCGCTATCCAGGTTAAACATGATATATAACTTAAAAATGTTATTGTTTGGCTTTTTTTAGTGTTTTATTTGTTCCTGAGTAAATCGGTTTAGCTGAGATTAAAGTTATAGTTTTTACACAGCTGAAAAAACGTCAAGCAGACAGCTGATTATCAGAAGTGTGAGATGCTCGAGAATATACTCCGGTGTCCTGTTATATTTTAGATAGCAAGGAGCACGCGGCTGAGTTTATTAAACTCCACCGAAACAATCTGCAAATTTCATTAAAATTTAATAAACTATCATCTTGTCTTTGTGTTTAGTTAGCACATACCTTAAACACTTAAAGCTGTAAGCTAATGATAGTTATATAAGAGCAGATGCATGCTGGTGCAATAAGCTGTATGTTTTACGTCCAATGGATACATGATCTGATTGGTCGACTAATTGCAAAAATAATCGGTGACTAGTCGACTATCAAAATAATCGTTTGTGGCAGCCCTATTTGGTATTGATACAAGTACCTCCTTTTCTACTCAAAGTGATCCAAACTCGTTCAAAACTCTGAAGAGCAGAATAACTCATTTGTAATCAAATGTCAAAGTAACTGTTCAGCCTACACGTCACCATAAAGTTTAATTTGTTAAAAATCAAAGTTTGAGTTCATATTCACTACAGTGAGAGAAAACAGTTTAACTTAGTACAATATCTACATGTTTGTTTGTGCAAAATTGTTTATTTGTTCTGTTTCACAATAAAATATAGATATACTTGAATATAGAAAACATCTGTAACATCTGCAATTTGACCACAATTATTTCTATTTTCTACAGTTGGAATACATAAGCTTTAATTTAGTAGTCCTGTACAAATCATATATTTATATATATATATATATATATATATATATATATATATATATTAGGGGTGCAACGATACACAAAATTCACGGTTCGGTTCGGTTCGATACTTTGGTGTCACGGTTCGATATTTTTTCGATACAAAAAAAATGTTCATGCCTTTTTAATTTGTCATTTATTAAAATTATAAATATATATTTTAACTCAAAAGTACAGTTTTTAAATTTAACCCTAACCCTTGTGCGTGTTTTTTATTTTGACAGCGAATGCGCACCTGCGGACCACTTATGTGCAGCCCTGGTTATTTAGCTCGTCATATTGCAGCCACAGAAATTATTTTGTCCATGAAACCATAAAGCTGCACTTTCTTTTTGCCTTATAGTCTGATTTGTCATAACTTCTCCGTTTTGTGGTAAGCTTTTCTTTGGCTGTCACTTCTTCACCCTGACCTGTCTTATTTGGCTCAGCAGAACTAAAATATATATCCTACTGCTTTTACACACGCACTCACATAAGCTCAGCGATTCTCTGCACGATCAACCTCTCACATGTTTAAGCTTGCTGCGGGAGATTTCACTTGTCATGTTTGCATAGTAATTTAACGATTAATAAGACGATGTCAGAGGAATTGGTGCACAAATTATCATCACTCACAGATCAGTGCTGTCGCTCTCTATACACAGTTCGCACGATTGCAAAGTGAAAGCAAAAAAACAAGCGTAAATTCAAACGCGATTTCAATATGTCACATATTGACAGTGGCTCACCGATGCCAATGACATAATTACCCAGCTACATTTCAGAAAGAATGCAAAAGCATTGACATATATTTTTCCTTCCTACAATAGCCCGACGGGCAGGGAAGGGATAGATTGTGGTAGCCCGACTGAAAAAATCGCTAGCCCCAGGACGTCGGGCTAGCGATATTGCAAGCCCTGTATCTGATTGAGTAATCACTCATCTTTGGAAAAGAGAGTTTATTACAGAGAAATGTCTCTTTCCAAAATAAAAGCTATACTATCCACTTCTTCTGGGCTATATTCTCAGCAGCATAAGGAGAATCATGTGCTAACAGCTGTCTAAATGACTCGGCTAAAGTTAGTAGCATGCTTGTTGTTTTTGTCTTTGCACTAGGATGATGTCGGCGTAAATGTGCAGTCATATTCGTTGTGTTCCCACTAGTGCTTTCAGGTTAATCTCGTTGAAATGACCTTAACGCCACAACACGGCAAATCTCCGTTAACGAGCTACCGCCGATCGCCCCGTGCATGGGGCTAGAAGGTGGGGGAGGTTCAATTTGCCATGTTGCAAGGAGAGCTTAACTTCTGTCTCGCTAGCTTGCCCTGCGCTCTTCCTTCTGACTATGCTGTCTGTGTTGAGTGCTCAGTGGATCTGCGCTCGACAGTGCAGCCTAGGCGGAGTAGTCGAACGATTCACTGAGCGCTCAACACAGACAGCGTCGTCAGA
Organism: Aulonocara sp. 'chitande type north' Nkhata Bay; assembly: GCF_057382095.1. NCBI lineage: Eukaryota > Metazoa > Chordata > Actinopteri > Cichliformes > Cichlidae > Aulonocara > Aulonocara sp. 'chitande type north' Nkhata Bay. The sequence goes on from NC_141346.1 coordinate 16,271,542, forward strand.
AGGAAAGTTGATAAAATAAATTACAAATGTTGTATTGTTCGATACATATGCGTACCGAACCGAAAGCACTGTATCGAACGGTTCAATATCGATACGAATATCGTTGCACCCCTAATATATATCTATATATATATAGATATATATATATAGCTGGATAGCATAGTGGTTAGACTACAACGCCTTTGGAACCCAGGATCGCAAGTTCGATTCCTGCCTGGGGCGTCTGTATCCAGTAAGGGTCCTAAGGCTAGACCCCCTATGCTAAGCGAGCCTACCGCAGATATGAGCGAGACAGATAAATATGAAGGCATGCCGGCTCGGACGTCGCCCGGATCAACAAGGTCCGCGTCAGGTCCGCGTCAGGTGTTGAGGAACCAGGGCACCCTGACGAAAAGTGGGCTACTGGAACAAGAAGGCATCGGTGGGCAAGAGATGAAAACAGGGCGTTGTTGGAATGCTACTACGCAAGTAACCCAGGCGGAAGGGGCTATATGAATAGGATGACGGACCTATGGATTCTTCGATACCCAACATCCACAATGACGGCGAAACAACTAGTAGCTCAGTGTTCCAACATTCGAAAGAAGGGACTGCTCTCACAGCTAGAGATTGACGAGGTACAACACAAATGCTACGGCAAGGAGGAGTCAGGACGCCAGGTCAGGGGGGAGATATCATCACCCCCACCCGAGATTGGGTACATAGCCCCAAGTGCGATAGGAGAAGGATCGTTGAGTGCGAGAGGAACTGACCTGAAAAATAGGATAATGGCCAAGCTTGAAACCTGGATCCCCCGTAGCCGGTTACCAAGATTACGTGAAGTACCCTCAGAAGGTCTGCTAGATGATGTTAATGCAGCATTACGGACAATACCTACAACCACTATTACCGACACTAACAAGCTGATCTACAATACGGCAGCAGTGATCAGTGAGATGCTTGGCTACAAGTTGAACAGCCACAAGGGGCAGTACCCTCCATGGAGAAGGAGGCTAGAGGGCAAGATCAAAGTAGCACGGAGGGAGGTTAGCCAACTAACAGAGTTGCAGAAAGGTGCGACAAAGAAGGTGCATAAGAAATACAGCAAGCTGTCCATACCTGAGGCCTTGGAAACTGCCAAGCAAAGACTCACAGCCTTGGCCAGCCGCTTGAGGAGGTACACCAGAGAGATAGAAGGCAGGAGAATAAACCAGCTGTTCTCCACAGAACCAGCAAAGGTGTACTCTCAGTGGCAAGGGAACAATAATAAGAGAACAGCACCACCAAGCCTGGAGACGGAGCAATACTGGAAGAGCATATGGGAGAAGGACGCAACCCATAACGGCAATGCTCAGTGGCTAGTGGATCTGAGGGCAGACCACAGCGACCTCCCTGAACAGGGTCCAGTAACCATCACAGTGGCAGATATCCAAGAAAGGGTCTCCAGTATGAAGAGTTGGACAGCACCAGGGCCCGACATGGTTCACGCCTACTGGCTAAAGAAGCTGACTGCACTCCACGAGCGTCTGGCAGCACAAATGAACCAGCTGCTAGTTAACGAGAGACACCCGGAATGGCTAACCGAAGGTCGGACGGTCCTGATCCCCAAGGACCCCAAGAAGGGACCGGTCCCCTCCAACTACCGACCAATAACCTGCCTCAGTACTACATGGAAGCTCCTGTCAGGCATCATATCGGCTAAGATGAACAGGCACATGGGTCAATACATGAGTGGGACACAGAAAGGAATTGGCAAGAATACCAGAGGTGCAAAACACCAGCTACTGGTAGACAGAACAGTCAGCCGAGACTGCAAGACCAGACTGACCAACCTGTGCACTGCCTGGATTGATTACAAGAAGGCCTATGACTCAATGCCCCACAGCTGGATACTGGAATGCCTAGAATTGTACAAGATCAATGGGACCCTAAGAGCCTTCATCAGGAACTCAATGGGGATGTGGCGTACAACACTAGAGGCCAACTCCAAGCCCATAGCACAAGTCACCATCAAGTGCGGGATCTACCAAGGAGATGCTCTGTCCCCACTGCTGTTCTACATAGGCCTGAACCCCCTCAGTGAGATCATTAACAAGACTGGCTACGGATACCGACTACGGAACGGAGCAGTTGTCAGCCACCTCCTGTACATGGATGACATCAAGCTGTATGCCAAGAGTGAACGAGACATCGATTCACTGATCCACACTACCAGGCTATACAGCAATGACATTGGAATGTCGTTCGGACTGGAGAAGTGTAGTCGGATGGTAACAAAGAGAGGGAAGGTAGTCAGAACTGAGGGGATTGAACTACCAGAAGGCAACATTGCAGACATAGAGGACAGTTACAAGTACCTGGGGATCCCGCAGGCAAATGGGAACCATGAAGAGGCCACTAGAAAGGCTGCAACCACCAAGTACCTGCAGAGGGTCAGGCAAGTCCTGAGGAGTCAGCTGAATGGTAAGAACAAGATCCGGGCCATCAACACGTACGCCCTGCCCGTGATCAGGTACCCTGCTGGGGTAATAGGCTGGCCAAAGGAGGGGATAGAAGCCACTGACATAAAGACAAGAAAGCTCCTTACCATGCATGGAGGGTTTCACCCCAAGTCCAGCACCCTGAGGCTGTACGCTAAGCGGAAGGAAGGGGGCCAGGGACTGGTGAGTGTCAGCACCACAGTCCAGGATGAGACAACAAACATCCAAGAATACATTGGGAAGATGGCCCCAACTGACCGAGTGCTCAGTGAATACCTCAGGCAGCAGAAACCCAAGAAAGAGGAGGGAGACGAGGAACCATCATGGAAGGACAGGCCCCTGCACGGTATGTACCACCGGCAGATAGAGGAGGTGGCTGATATCCAGAAATCCTACCAGTGGCTGGAAAAAGCTGGACTGAAAGACAGCACAGAGGCACTAATCATGGCAGCACAAGAACAAGCTCTGAGTACAAGATCCATAGAGGCTGGGGTCTATCACACCAGGCAAGACCCCAGGTGCAGGCTGTGTAAAGATGCCCCAGAGACAATCCAGCACATAACAGCAGGGTGCAAGATGCTAGCAGGCAAGGCATACATGGAACGCCATAACCAAGTGGCCGGCATAGTGTACAGGAACATCTGTGCCGAGTATAACCTGGAAGTCCCGAGGTCAAAGTGGGAGATGCCCCCAAGGGTGGTGGAGAATGACCGAGCTAAGATCCTGTGGGACTTCCAGATACAGACGGACAAAATGGTGGTGGCTAACCAACCGGACATAGTGGTGGTAGACAAACAGAAGAAGACGGCCGTAGTGATCGATGTAGCGGTTCCGAATGACAGCAATATCAGGAAGAAGGAACACGAGAAGCTGGAGAAATACCAAGGGCTCAGAGAAGAGCTCGAGAGGATGTGGAGGGTGAAGGTAACGGTGGTCCCCGTGGTAATCGGAGCACTAGGTGCGGTGACTCCCAAGCTAGGCGAGTGGCTCCAGCAGATCCCGGGAATAACATCGGAGATCTCTGTCCAGAAGAGCGCAGTCCTGGGAACAGCTAAGATACTGCGCAGGACCCTCAAGCTCCCAGGCCTCTGGTAGAGGACCTGAGCTTGAAGGATAAACCGCCCGCAGGGGCGTGCTGGGTGTTTTTTTTTTTATATATACACAGTGTTGGTCAAGTTACTTGAAAAAAGTAATCAGTAACTAATTACTGATTACTTCCCCAAAAAAGTAATCCTGTTACTTTACTGATTACTTATTTTCAAAAGTAATTAATTACTTAGTTACTTAATTACTTTTTAAAAACACGATTTACAACCTGAAGAGGTGATAAAGCGATAGATCTTTCAGCCCAATTCTACTTTTTCTACATAATCCATCATACAAAATGTAATCAAATGGAAAAGTCTCTTTTTTTAACTTGTTTTATCAGTTTTAATCTTTTAACTTTATGCATCAAGCAAAAATTTAATTATATGCAACATTCTCTGACTTGAATAAATTAGTTTAACATTTAAACCTATTTTCTACACATTCCAGCACATAAAATAAAATATTTTTTGTGTTTAAACTCACTCTTTCAAATAGATGCAAGTAAAACACAGCAGAAAATAAATAAAGTCAAAGACTCAGCGGTCCTGTTGCTCTATTTTCACCTACAAAGCAGGACTGTGGTAGGCGGAGGTTTACCCTGGTGCAGGTGTGCCGCGGTCAGTTGAAGAATCCGCGAGTTTCTCTGTGAATTTCCCATTACGTCGTTGCGCACTCGGTGCTTGCTTAGAAGTTTAGGGGGTTTTTTCGCTGTAAAAAGAAGTTTTCTTCCCACGCACGATGGACGCAAATGTTTTTGTCACTTTTTATGGAATCAAACTCAAAGTAAGGTCAGTACTTCCACGCTTTAAACGCTGCACGCTCATACTCTCTCCCACAATCATAGCTGGACTGGCCATCGGGCATTTGCCCGGTGGGCCGCTGGCGATTTTTTGTTTTTATGGGCCGATGGATTTTTCTTTTTTTTTTTTTTTTTTTTAGGAAGGGTATATATAATGAAAGGTGTTGGATTGGCCAATTGGTCATGATCGACTCTGGGCTGGACCAATTACAGCCGAGGAGGCCGGATGCACCCTCCCCCTCGTTTAGCAATCATGTGATTTTCGTGCATTGCATGCCGGGAACTCGTGGCAAAACAATCCAAGTACCGCATCATATGCAAGCATTTGCAGCACCGCAAAACGTTCATTCTCCGGTTCCAATACCTTCTTGTTTTTTCTTTGCAGCACAAAAAAGGAACGTACAAAACAAAAGGAGAACAATGCCGGTCCGTACAAAGACAGACTCGACGAAAAGACAAAGAAAAGATACGAGGAAAAAAATCAAAGGAGTGAAAAGGTCAGACCCTTACGAGCACACAGAGTGGACAAAAGACGTTAGCGTGCTGCCCAACTTTCACCACGCTCAGATTTATAATTATACGGTTCTCGGAGTGAGTGCATACACTCATGAAGTTTAGTAACTTCAGGTCACAGCAACAAGACCAGGTACAGTTTACCGACGGATGGGTACAGGACCTTGAAATGCACCGTGTAGAAAGTAAAGACCATCGTACGAACAAAGGTAAGTTTACCAGTCTCACAAATCGTCATCATAAATACACATTCGTTAACCGTTTATTAATATAACCTTTGAGCTCAACGGTAATTAATTAGTAGTGGAAATAATTTCTGGTAGCATTACAGAAATGTAGCAGTGACAATAATATTGTATGTTGTAATCGCACTGGACAATTAGTGATACAAAACAACTGTTTTATCTTGTGAATAAAAGTATATGTTTTTGTCAATGTACCATGGTAATAACAGAAGCGAAACACAATATTGTGTCAGGACAATTCACTATTTATGCACAATAAATAAAGGAGCATAGCGCGACAATTTCTGTTCACGCCAGACTTGCTTGTAACCTATATTACCAGTTATGTTAAGAAAAATGACGTATTAACTACTACAAAACACTGACCTTTGTGGAAATGCTTGGAGCAGACTAACATGTGAGCTGGAGTGTTCTGAGACGTTATATTTGGTATATCCAGACCATCCGTCGGCTCTTACTTCGGAAACATGGCTCAAAAAAATTCTCTTCAACGACGTAATCCGATAAAAAAAAAAAAAACGATTTACCCGTCGGCTTCCCGTGGCTGTCATGCAACTGGCTATTGCAGTTAATAATACAACAGCTTCTTGCCATTTTTTGGGTTTCTTTTTATCGCTGTCTAACTGAGTTCAATTGAAAGCCTGCGTGCGCTAGTACCTCTTGCCACAAGTTCCCAGAATCCTTTGCGGTTTTACCCTTGAATGACGTCACATTTTCAATCTTTATCCTGGTGGGCCGGTCTCTAGTCAAAATGCCCGGGCCGATTTTTTGTCCCTGTCCAGCCTTGCCCACAATCTATATGTGATCCATTGTTGATCTGCACACAGCTGTTGTCACTAACAGCGCACTCGCTTACGTCACTGTCGTGAGACATTCTCGCAAAAAATCACGGTTTTAGTAACGCAGTAACACAGCGTTCCTACGGGAAAGTAACGGTAATCTAACTACCGTTTTTGCAATAGTAATCCCTTACTTTACTCCTTAGTTGAAAAAAGTAATCAGATTACAGTAACGCGTTACAAGTAACGCGTTAACGAGATGGGCGTTAACGAGATGGGCAGTAACGCGTAACGCGTTACTGCCCATCTCTGTATATATATATATATATATATTGCATTAGCGCAGTTTGATCGTTAACATGTTGGCCGTCCAGTCCCACGCACGGGGCGATCTGCGGTAGCTCGTTAATGGAGATTTGCCATGTTGTGGTGTTAACGTCATTTCAGATTAACGCTGACAGCACTAGTGGGAACACAACGAATATGACTGCACATTTACTCCGACATCATCCTAGTGCAAAGACAAGTGGAAGCAGACAAAAACAACAAGCACGCATGCTACAAACTTTACCCGAGTCATTTAGACATTCTTATAGTGGTAATTGTCACAACATGTATTTTGATTGTAAGCAGTACTAGCATGTATCCTGAAAGTTACAGGCATTTTGATGCATGGGTAGTAACTTTATTCACGAGTAGCATTTTTAGTTAGCATGCTAAGCTAATACTCGTTAGCTAGTCGGGTGCTTTTTGACTTGCACTCAGCTCTAATGTTTCTCTATGAGATTGTAATTGTTCTAATTCTTTTTAACAGAACTGAATGTTGCAGTTGCTTTGCACACTGTTAATGAAGACTGTGTGCTGTTTTCTTTGTACCAGGTAGGTGCTGTTAAATATAAGTTTTAATTGATGCTGTTGATAGGAAAAAAAAATGATGAACAATGATCATTGTTTTATAATAGAAAAGCTGTTTTTATGTGTTATTGTTGTTGCTGGTTAGGAAAAAGGAGAAAAATAAATAAATAATACTGCTACTATACGATCACAGGTTTGGTTTCAGCTAGAACTTTTAAAAGAAAGACTTTGTTGATGTTGTGTTGTATAAATATATCTTAGTCATTTGTTAAGTGTTATGTTTAGAAAGAAAAAGGAAAAAAAACCTCCCAAGCTGGTGAACTGAATGTTGCAGTTGCTTTGCACACTGTTAATGAAGACTGTGTGCTGATTTCTTTGTACCAGTTGCCAGAATAAAGAGGGAGCCCAGAGTAAGGACAAGTCCAGCGTTGCAGTGCCGTCCTTTCTACATGGGCATATCACACCACTTGCACAATAGACTCACAGAACAGCAACAGCTACAATTGCACCCAAAATAGATAGATATAGATATCATCAAGAAATTTTTTTAACGTCACAGCTTTGTGTCTGACTTAAACTATTAATATAAAAATTGTGACTGAAGCATCATTGGATGTTCTGATTTATTAACAGACTATTTTAAATGTAATACTATAATTAATTTGTTCAGGCTGAGAAATGTAAAAACTGTTTATCCTCCATTTTTGTTTCAGTGTGAATGGTCTGTTGGCGTAGAGTCATCAGTTCATGATACTTTTTAACCGACCTGCTGAATCGAAGCTACATCTGCTTTAAACAACACTATATTTTGTTGTTTTGTAACACTTGTCCCTGTTGGTGCGGAGCCAACAGTTTGTGACGCGGTATTTTTACGACCGACATGTTGAATATGCATCTAACACACATCTATACAAAATATTAATTTACAAAGTCTGCTCCCTCTCTCTCTCCTGCTGTCCATGTAAATATAAACATCGGAACTACTCTCTCTGGCCGAGCTCAGACCACATTTAGTGCATTTGGTCTGATTCACACTTAGGAACTTTCTCAATTCTCAAGTACGCATATTGAGACAGGCCCATATACACAGAGAGAGAAAATGGCGGACACACTCGGCCTCGTTGAAAAACATTACAGACTGACTTTAATGGAGAAAACACAGTTTGTTGTGTGAAGAAATCAAACATGAGCTGAACATACAGTAAAGTTCCTTAAGACAAACTGTTAAAAGAGGAAACAAAGCAAACTTACAGTTTCTTCAAACACACAAACCAACAACAACCTCCACTCCACGAAGTTCAGGAAAGTGAAAGTAAATTTGAGCAAGGAGGAAAGAGGCGTTTGAGGACACCCAGGAGAATCGAAACACTGTCTGCTGGCAGGCCATGTTTTATTTCTGCTTGTTTTCCTGTTTGAAACACACACATGCATTGTTGTTCTTCATGCAGCGTTTGAATATTTCAACACTAAACCGACGTTTCTTCAAAGCTCATTGCAACATGTTGGAGTCATGAATGAAAGTGCTGACTGAGAGTGGATCACATGATGTTTAAGGCGTGTCATGTGACATTTTCAGTATTGCCACACATGTCTAGATTATCCCTGATATCATAACTGCTCAAACACTGATGATTATATTTGAAGAATTATTACTGATGGCAGCAAAGTTTGAATAGATCTCTGTCTGTACTGATTTGTGGTCCTCTGGAGGTCAAAACACAAACTGCATGATGTCACTGTAACCACCACAGTGACAGGAAGTGTTTTTAAATGACTGAAACACACTTCATTTTAATCCTTTTTTACCCTCCAATTTAAAAGTTATTTGTTAAAATGTTTTAAACTAAAACATGACCCTCAGTACATCTTAAAGAACATTCACTTACAAAAGTGTAGCAGTCAAACCTTCATAAGTGAGCTTTTATGTGAAAGAAAAAAAAAACAGGAAGTGCTTGGTAATTTGTGTCAAAGAAAGGAAACGTCTTCCCTTCTTTGAGTAGAGTGGTGACCGTCACTGATGGATCATGTATGTGCATGTATTTGTTCCAGGATGAGACAAGAATCACTTTGAGGTTGTATCTTGTGTAGGAATAATAAAAAAATATCTGCAAAAGCAAACATGCAGAGATCCCCCGTTGATGACACCTGATGATTAAGGGAACAGCACTGAGCAACTTTCGGTAATACCCTAATGTAAATCTCACAGCAGGCCAATGCAAACAAACCAGTACAGAGGTGATATGATGCTGTCTGCTTAAAACAATAAGGACATGATCTGCTGAACCAGTTGTATTTGAGAAAGGAGCAAAAGCCCAATAAAAGAGGCCCATTATTGGGCAAACAATAAATGTGTGTTAAGTTCAAACTGAGGAAGCATCACTGATGATCTTCTTGTATCCATGTTAGTGTTTAAAGTCCAACATCACCCTCTAGTGGCCATATATAAACCATAGTTGAGGATGGTGTTAATGTAAAATGTGAATCATAGGCTGTATCCCAATTCAGGGTCTGCAGCCTCAAAGTACGCAGCCTCAACGGTCCTCAAGGGCCGCGTAGTCAAAGACCACTAAGGCCGGAAGTGAGAGGCCTGTGAAATGGGACGGGCTAGCCTCCGTCGCGCTACCCAGGTTGCCCAGCAACCATCATACTAACAGCTGGAAACATGTCATACAGCTTTGTTTGAAAGAAATGAAGGAGAACATATTTAGTTTATTTGTTTCTACATGAGCTCTGTGAGATTTAATAAGTATCTGAGGCTGAGACCACAGGACTGTAAAACATGATAGTTGGGCTTCATTTCTGTGCTGAACAGTCATTTTAAGATTAGCTAGTAAATAACAATTAGCTAATGTTGTTCATGAGACTAAAGTCATCTCACTTTGGTAATGTAAATATAATATGGCCAATATTATAGTTATTATATTAATCATTATTAGTCATTACAGCAGGGAGTTTGAACTCCGTGTCAAACACTGAGTTTCAGTAAAGATTCAAGTTGCATTTATTTATATATATAAAGTCTTACACTCCCTTGCTCCACCACCACTAAAGCAGTTCATTAGGCATAAAGAAAGCTCAGACAGGACCACTCGAGCTTCAATCCGAGGAGACTTGTTTATATCCCACAGACGGACAGCATTTGGGCAGAACGTCCTCTCTGTCAAGGGAGGCCATCTGTGGAACAGTCTTCCTCAACCCATTAGAGAATGCTCGACATTCAATTTGTTTAAGGCAAAGGTTAAAAACTGGTTATGGACAAATCAAGTGTGTGATCATGTATGAGTTGTATAGTTTTAATGTGTTATTTGGGAACAGAATGGTGTGTATGTGTAAGTTTGGTGATGGAGTTTTTACTATGAATGAATGATGAATTTTTATGAATTATTATGTTTTTTTTTATGCTTAAGGACAACAGATGGAAATTAGCCCTTGGCTATAATCTGGTATGTTTACATTCATGTAATTTTTTTTTTTACATTTATGTTCATTAACATGCACTATCCTAAATAAAATAAATTAAATTCTATTTCCTATCACCTTAAATCTTCACTCAAAGACAAGTATCTTTGACAGTGTATATATAGGTGTATTATATATAAGAGATAAATATTGTTCGTTTAATATGTTGGCATTACCAAATTTGGCTCAATGTTTACATACACTGTTCCAAAAAATAGTAATGTCAAATTATTTTACTGTGTATTTTACAGTTGTGTACTGTTTTTCTAGAATATCATTACATTTACATAAGTAGACTGTGATCTGACACGTCAAATGTAAAATAACATAACATCACTGTAAATGTAATAAAACACAATTTACTTGTTTGTTAAATATATTTTGTTGTACATATGCATATTTAGATTGCAAAAATACATCCAGAAATGTCTCCCATCATTCCTTGGGACATGTGCTGCTGTTTAGATGTTCTTGTTTTATTGTTTATGGTTATGTTACTTCTAACTATCTTGAATGTTGTGTTTACGCCGTGGTGCAGCATCACTGACAGTTGTTGTTTTGTAGAGAGAGTGCTGTACCATGAGTAACTTCTGTTGTGCTGTTGTTGAACCTTGAGGCACATTGTAGCACCAGCAAGTGTTTTATTAAGGAGTTCCCCCTACCAGCTTGGGGTTAAATAACAAGCTCAATCTCTCTGTGAGCTTCTTTGTTAAGATTTCTCTGCATGCCACAATGTAAAACATTGCACGGTGTGCTAATTATATATTTTGAAAAAGAAATGTAGAGGTAGGAATTGCAATTAATATAAATAACATGACACTAAGCATCGGCCAATGAATGTGAACTAACAACAACAAGGTCGGAGGTATGGCTGCGACCGTAGGAAAAAACCCTAATATGAAGGTATTTTACTGTGAATATGACAGTAATGTTCTGTTCTTGTAGAATATCATTAAAGTTACGTAAATAGACTTTGACTTCACATTTTGAATGTAAATTAACGTTAAATCACTGTAATGTAATACAACATAATTGTCATGATTATTAAATGTATCTGTCTGTACATATGCATATTTAGATTGTTAAAATACATTCACAAATGTATCATGATTTCAGAAATATCTGTCCGTTATTTGAAAGATTGAACTGTTGAATTCAAATGTAATGCTATGGAAAAGTATATAACATGATCCCTATAAGCTTGTGTTACATCACATAAGTATTATTATCATTGGTGGTTAGGCCGTTCGTGGCTCAAGAGTTGGCAGTTTGCCTTGTGATCAGAAGATTGCCGGTTCGCGCCCCGGCTCGGACACTCTCCGTTGTTGTGTCCGTGGTCAGGACTCTTCACCTACCGCCTAGTGATAACCAAAGGGGCTGATGGTGCAATATGGCAGCCTCGCCGCTGTCAGTCTGTCCCAGGGCATGCAATCAATTATTATTCAAGTTAACTGTATATTTCTGTACATTTACGTATTATGATTCATATTTCCACATTCAGTGACCTTTTTTATAGGTAATTTCATTGTTTAATCACGTTAAAATGTTCCTAATTTAATGTCTAAAAGCACTTGGAAAAGGCAGAATCCCATGTCAAATTAGCGCAACAAACTCTATTTTCATTACTGAAAATAACCGTATTTTTATGGGACAGTTATTTTCTGTTATTTTACGGTCGTATTTTGGCGCCCCAGCTGCCGGAATATTACCGTTTTTTAAGATGTTTTTTTTTTCCCTATTTATAGATGATTTCATTGTTTAATCACATTAACATGTTCCTGATTTAATGTTTAGCGGCACTTGAAAAAGGCGAGATCCCATGTCAAATTAGCGCAACTACTTGTATTTTCATTACTGGAAATAACCGTATTTTTATGGGGAGTTATTTTCTGTTATTTCACGGTCGTATTTTGGCGCCCCAGCTGCCGGAATATTACCGTTGTTTTAGGATGGTTTTTTTAAAAGTGTGTCTTCAAAACAGTGAAAGGATGTTTTGCTTTTCTGTTGCTTTTTTTTCTTTTCTTCTCTTTTTCTCTTCTACAAATCAACAGGAATAAAGAGTCATGCTCAAACAGGGTTTTTAGCTGATGTTTTCATGATTGACATGTTTTTCTACTACAAAACAACAAACTGTTGGATTAAATAATGATTATAAATTGACTGTAGCTGTGTCTCGTCTGCAGTCAACTTGTATTATAATGTGCCGACAACGCCTAATCATCAAACTTCAAACAGACCTCAAGGATTGCTCTGCCATAGAGTTTTCAGCCGTCCATGTTGGAGTCTAATGAGTGTAATCGAGGTTTTAGGGAGAGTTTACAGTTCAGTGTGGGTAGCAGTGAGAGGGTTTTTTTAGTGTTGATGGAGAAAGGGGAAGTGCTAACATACAAAGGGCCAGAGAATTGAAAACAAAGTAAAAAGCTCACTGCAGCTATTGTCTGTGTTTTGTCACAACAGTGAAATCCACTCTTACGCTAAAACACAGACAGTGGCTACAGTGGTCACATATCCTGGTACTGTCCACATTCCAGCATCCCTCAGACATATACAGCATTTACTTCCACAAAGTTAGGAGACAGTATTTTGTAGGACTGTGAGGAAGCAAGTATCCAGTGGGAGAGAACAGCCCCTCCCCTTTGCTTGCTGTCTGAATGGAAACAAGCGTGAGGATGTACATTTGGGGTGGCTGTAGCTCAGGAGGTAGAGCAGGTCACCGACTGATTGGAAGGTTGATGGCTGAACCCCAGTCTGCATGTCAAACATCTTTGGGCAAGATATTAACACCAAGCTGCTCTCTGATGCATGCACTGGAGTAAGAATTTATGAATATTAGACAGAAAGCACTTGTTATAGAAAACAGTGCTTGTATGAATGCGTAAAGTGCTTTGAGTGCTGCAGGAGAGCAGAAACACACTTTACTAGAATCAGATTATTTACTATTTTACACATTTGTGGACCATAAATTATACTTTATACTTCTTTGAAATCAACTTGAAGGATGCTGCCTGCATGGACGCATGCGTGGTTGGTGGCACATCAGACCGTGCCACTGTTTTTGTGCAGTCTTTGGGCCATCACTCAATTGAGTTCAATTCAGTTTTATTTATGTAGCATCAAATCAAACAGTTGGCTCAAAGTTCTTCATAAAGCAAAGTAAGGACATTACAATATTGCAGAGAAAACGGCAACAATCAGAGCCACCATTTGGTGACACTGTCCCACTAAACCTTTAAATACAAGTAAGCCTTAAAATCTGAAAGTGAAGCACAAAGACTGAAGTGAAACTGAGTGTTAAACTAAATTTCCCACAGCAGCCATTGTCTGTGTTTTCATCCAGTGTTCTTAAATATTTTTTATTGTGGTTTTTCTTTTCAACTGTTCAATTCAGTGTTGCTTTCTTACCTGGATCTGCACCACTTGTTAAACGTTCAGCCTTTGACAGGCTCATAGATCATCATCTTCCAGTGACACACAAGCACGTCTGTGGTGGGTGAAAGCCCCTCCTCACTCGCTGTCCAGACGGAAACCTGTACACATGTTACTCTATTTATTAAAACCTTCTTCACATTAAGTTCTCTCCTCTGTGACGCACTTTGAAATGTTGGCTTTGGAAAGATAAAAAGACTAACATATTTAAAGGATCAAGTGGTCGAGAAATATCACTGTGTATTTTTTAACCCTGGTAATAATGTGTTAGATATTCATACATGTTTACATGACCTGTATGAAGGAACACTGTGGGAACTTTTCCTTCAACTCATCGTGTTTTCCATGGACGTCGACCGAGTGATGAAAAGACGGAGCAGGGAATATTCTGACTATTTGATTTCAGCCTTGGACTCAAATCTTAAACAATCTTAAAGTTTCTCAGTGCAGATTATTCATTGTACATTAGTCTGATTAATCTCTCACTATAAGATGATAAGTTCATCTAAAGTACCTTACAATGTGTTAGTTTTCCTTTGTCCTTCAACTCTGATGGAACAGCTGTGAGAGCTGCAGCTGGAAAATAAATTCCAAAGTAAAGAAAAACAAGTCTTTACACGACTGGAATCCAAGTTTATGGATGAGTCAGTTTCTCAGAAGTCCCTGAGGGGAAGTTAGTTGTGTTCATTTCAGTTAATGTTCATCAATATCAATCAAATATCAGCAAATCAACATTCCTTCAAGGTGTTTTATACTGAACCATAGAGAGAAAGTCCCACCTCTCACACAGTGAGCAAACATTTAGTAATGATAATAAAATCCCCCTTTAACAGCAAGAAGCCTCCAACAGCTCAAGGCAAATCAACAGCTGCGCAACAGCTGCTGTTTTTTTTTTTTTTTTTTATGTATCTAACGAACGCTAATATCAGGTATAAAGAGACAGCCAGCATCACATCAAGTCTGGTTGTAACAGTCGGACATCAGAGAAGATTTGACTGAAAATCAATTTGTAGTTTGTTGTCCACCTTATTTGTACAATTTGAAAAAAGTGTTTAATTTTAGTAACGTTTCTCATGAGTTTGTGATCTCAAGAGTTTGATAATGTGAATACAATGCCAGCTTAAGCCTGACAAAGTGACAAAAAAAAAAAAACATAACTACAAACTAAATAAAACTAATCTAAAAAAAAAACGTTTTTAATTTTGTTGAGCTTCATTGTTTCTCAGATTCATGCTAACTTCATCTGAACTCTGCTGCTGGCAACACCAGGTGAAAAACAAACTGCAGCACTGAATGATGAAAAACTGGAGTCTAGGATTTGCTTCTGTAGATCTTTATCATTTTAAACATGTTGAGCCCACATTTCACTATATGAAATGAAAAACAAAGTCCTGCCTGTGGACCATAACGTTATTATACCCATTAAAAGCTGATATAAAATATTGACTTTGACCGTCTTTCAAACTACTACCTACAAAAGCACAAATCAGACACACTGAGTCTATATTTTCTTGTAGCTTATGTTTATTTTCAATGTTTATATTGGTAAGGTTGTTCAAACTTGCTCTAATATTTTCACATTAAAGCCTTACAGCTATTCGCAAAGAGCTTTTAATATGAAAGACACGCAGTAGAAGAAGTATTTTTCTGTACAGTCTAAGGAAAGAACAGTGTTGAGTCTTTAGCTGTCCTGATGAATTAGCGGTGTAAATGTGAATTGTTTATTTATGGCCACTAGAGGGAGATGTTTGACTATCAAATAACCAATGACACTTCCACAGCACACTTAAAACAGTGAGGATTTGCACTTCCTGATAAGATGACATTGTTTTATTTTAATTAACTGTGGATAAAAAACTATCTTCACTTAAGTATGTTTTCATGATGGGATTAAATAAACACTGTGAGTGTTTGGGCTTTGTGACCAGGTTAAATGTAACACTGATCGTCTGATCTGAGAAGTTTATTACTACTACTACTATTGTTATTATAATTATTGTTATGATTATGAATCAATAATTTGGGGTCATCGAATCTATTTAATTCTATTTTTTCTTTCCTGTGTTGCGGGAATTGCCGTCTTGTGTGTGACTGAGTGCAGTAAGGAGTGTATGTGATGTGTGTGTGAGCATGCGCGTGAAGGAAACGCAGGGAGTGGAAGAAAAAGAGAGAGAGTGTGTCATGGGTAGAGAGGGCGACTGGGAGCAGCGTTCTAACGGGCTACAGCCTATGCAGTGTGTTTTCGAAGTGTGCAGTACTGTTATTAAAGCCTCATCTCTTCAGTTCTCTCCGGTGCCTCGGCTGATTTCTGTCTGCACTACTCCACAAAAGTGAAGGGAGTTAACCCCGAAGGAGGAAAAACTTCGGCCCTGAGGAAGCATCTCCCCTGACTGACGGCGAGGAATGGTTAACACCTGTAATTCAGTAATTAATCTGTACTAAATCAAAGAGGGAACACTCTTTGTTTTATTTTTATTATTATTATTATTATTATTATTTTAAATTCTCCTTTCTCAAAAACAGAAAATGAAATTGTAGCTTGGCGGAGAAACACAAAAAACCTTATTTCTTTTTTTTTCTTCTCCAAGACAAGAAACTAAGTTTTAACTTTTCTGCCTTATCACCTAAAGCAAAGCAGACAACCCATCTCTCAGCTGGCTCTGAACTTATCATCTTATCTTCATCAAGGTCGCATGGTGAGAGCTACTTTAGAAGTCACAGTACTCCTCACTCAAGCAACATTTCAAAAAACAAAAACAACAACAAAAACAAAAACTCAGCACAGAGAACAACAGCCAGGACACAACTGAAAATGCTATTCTTCTTTGTTCTCCTTGAACTTTAGAATAAACTTCATCTGCAATAGTAAATCATATGCCTAATCATTATGGGTTTTTTGGGGGGGGTTTTTTAACTTTATTTAACAAACAATGAGTATACAACATACGAACAGATGAAGTATACAAAACAACAGAACATGAACACAAAAAGCCAGGGGTAAAAGAAAAAAATAACAATTATAAGAATACACACCAAAATTCACATATTGTTTTGAGAGCCTTTTTGTTGGTGGAGTCTGATATTGATTGTATGTACATTTCCACATCCTTACAAAATGACAGAAATATGGTGTTTTGTTAGTAAACTCACATTTATGGATAAAAAATTTAGCTAAAAGTATTAACAAATTTATCATAAAAAAACATTTATCATACTTCTTGGGGAACTTAAAGAAACAGAATAAAACATTTTCCCATCGTAAAGAAAACTCCCTTAAAATATGGACAATAACAAACCTGCTAAATTCCTTCCAGAATCTCTGTGTAAAAGAACAGTACCAAAAAAGATGTGTCACAGTTTCTGGATGATCCCCACAGAAAGTACAATTAGTATTTATGTCCCTTTTAAATTTTACCATGTAGTGACTGGCTGGATAACATTTATGTAGAATTTTAAATGAGACTTCTTTTACCTTATTTACAATCAAATATTTATGGGGGATCATCCAGACTGTCTTCCTGCCTAATCATTATGTGCCACTGATCCACAAGGGACACAGCCTTTGAATTGGGATGGCCTTCGTCGGGTAGCTGTGACGTAATCAGCCTTAAAATGCAGCCTTTAAAGCTGCAGACCCTGAATTGGGACACAGCCATCGAGGCTTTGAGCCACAGTCCTGCCTGTTCACATTTTATTCTGTAAAAACTAAATTTCCACTGCTTTTATAACCTTTAGTGGGGAGAACATAGCTAGGATTTAATGATTTAACAAATCTTTTGAATCCTTTGTCCTCCACAATGCTAAATGGCTGGGTGTCCTCAATCACCATGCTAACCAGGTCTTCATCTATTTGAGATTGTTCTCCTGAGGAAAGACAACGAAAACAAAGCACAAATATAAATATCACACACGTAGCGTATTACAGTTGTATAATATTGTTATATCATTTAGTAACATTACTGCATGCTATATTATCATTGCATTTGATGGCTCACCTGGTCTTGATCCACAATCGGTGTTCCCCTTATTCTCATGCAAAGCTCTGTAGGGCCTAAGCATGGATGAGGTGTTGTTGTTATATCCCAGCTCCCTGGCACATAGCAAACACTTCACCTTGTACAAAAGTAAAGCCGCTTAACATAAATTGTATTGCACCATCAGTATTATGAAAATACATCTTCTGTAGAAATTTACATACCTTGTTGGGAGGAATAAGATCAAAATGTTCCCACACAGGGGAGGACATCCTCCTCTTCTTAGCTGGCTCCATTCTCTCCTGACTTTCTCTCCTCACTCTCATAAACCTCCAAACTGTCTCCAAACTCTCACTAACCGCAACTCTCCATCAAACACCCACATTTTGAATGAAGTCTGAGGGGTTTATATCGCTGTCATAGCTCGCGGCAAAGTCCGAACCACTTCCTGAACCAGTCACGTGGTACAGCCGGGCAGCGGGGCTTCGGACGTCATCATTTTCAGCTCCTCCCATAAATGAAGCAAGCCTCAATACACGCATCGCGGAAACGCCCCCTCAATTTCTCGACACAAGCTTTGACGCCTCGATACAGAACGTCACATCACTACTGTTGGCCACATGTCGACAAAGTTATGTGACATTAGCGATGTTTGTACTTTCAGCGTTTACTTTGTTTTAAAGCCTTTAAAATATAATAATCAGTGTTGGGTAAGTTACTTTAAAATAGTAACTTAGTTACATTACTAGTTACTTCTCTCAAAAGTAACTCCGTTACTTCAAGTTACTCGTTACTTTCAAAGTAACTAGTTACTAGGGAAAGTAACTTTGGTTTTACTCAGAATTCTCTTGTTAATGTGTTTCTTCCATAACGTTGCCAGTCTTCTAGCTTGCTTACTTGCCACATGTGCACTGTGCCACCTACCAATAGAAAGGAAAAGATAATGTGCACATTTCCACGAGAGAAATCCCACGCCTGGACCGTCATTGACTGCTGCCATGATTCTAGCCTACGTCACAGCGTCATGTGCGCCTTTTACATCCAACACAAAATCTGCAGTCGTGGTGCTTTCGATTGTACTCAGAACTCGGAAATTCTGCCTTCTGAATAGGAAGATGTAGGCAACACTAGACTGCAGATGAGCTGCATACAGAGCTGGACTGGGACAGAAAATTGGCCCGGGCATTTTGACTAGAGACTGGCCCACCATTATAGGAAAAATCATAAAGCCTTTGAATGAAAATAAACACTGTTGTGACAGTGATGTACACTGTTTTGATGGTATATATGCATCAATCTATCAATCGTTTGTTGTAAGATTCAGATAATTATTTTTTAAAAGCTAGACATTTTAAATGAGAATAAGAAAGAAAAGTATTTCTTTGTGCCCCCCTTTCCCTGTTAATGACATACATGCCCCCCTGGCAACACTTTCCTAGATCCGCCCCTGCACAGTTACCAGCTGTCAGCTACCTAAAAAAGGATCCTGGTGTTATTTGTCTCTCAGAAACAGTTCATAACTTCCCTTCAACTCATTCATGTCACCTAAAAGGTAAACCTGTTTCTCCATCACCTGTTCAGCTCTGATGATCCAGTAAGGACATCTCCTGGTTTCATCTTCATGTTTCCCTCTCACCAGATAACCAAACTGATATCATGACCAGCAGCTTTTTTGCAGCTGTGGCTCCAGCAAACATCAGCTGATACTAGAAATTAATATTAAATAAATTCTAACAATAGCTGATCATGCTTAAACGTGCTGCTGTTGTTTAGCGCGACATCCGCTGGTTTCCTCTTTAGGCGCAAAGTGGGCGATAAACAAACAAGAGAGCCAATCAGCTGATCATTGATCAGTTTTCATGACTGAAGTAGAAACGGGAGAGGGAGGGGGGAGAATGAGAGGAGAAGAGGCAGCTGTGCAGCGTAAAGACACAGAATAACTCCAGCTTTGTGTCTTTTTCACTGTAGCTGAATTACGGGACAAACTGTTCCTTTTCACCTCAATAAGAAACGCGCAATATTTTCTCTGAATACCAGGCGGGACGGTTGGCAACTCTAATAACTTATGAACAAAATAAAGTTCAACATCAGTAACATAGCACCACCCAGCTGTATAGAAACTCCGTCATGCTAGCTAGCACGCAGTACGAAAAAGTCAGAATAACGAAAATAAACTCCACCTAAACTTGGTTCATATCTGACCCAGAGAGACTGCAGGTCATAACTTCTTACCTGAAGTTCAGTTCACACTTGGACCGGCGGCCGCCTCAGGTCTCTTTTCCTTCTGCGCCCCTTTTCCTTCATCCACCTGCTGGCCTCCACCACTTGCTAATGTTACTGAATCTGTGGAAGCTCCGCAATAGCCACCACACGAAGTAACGAGTAACGACCCTATCTAAATCCCAGTAACGAGTAACGCGTTCCTGATTTTGGCATAATAACTAGTTACCGTGCTCGTTACCACAATAATAACGTAGTTACTGTAACGCGTTACTTAATAACGCGTTAGTCCCAACACTGATAATAATACAATAGTCGACCTTAATCTTACAGATAATGTGATGATTTTGTGGATAATTAAAGTCAGTCATATATCCACAAACACAACAAGCTGAAAGTCAGTGATGCTGCTTGGTTTGCAGTCCTGAATATCACGGCACAAGCAGTATTCACTGCACTGTTAATGTTAGCTGTGTTATATTGCTGCCTGTTCGGTGGCGTCGAGCCAAATGGACTTTAACGTGTGTTTGAACGAGCTGACGGTTCACTCGTTAATGCTGGGTTTACACTGTGCGATTTTTGGCCCATTTTGAGACGATTTTTGAGTCGTGCGACCGTTTTGGCGATCGGCCCGAGTTTGGCCTTCATCGTGCATCGTTTAGTATACGTGGGGTAACGAGAAGCGATTAACACCTCACGACCAGCTCCCGATCATCAATCACTATCTCCCTGACAACAGGGAGATAGTGGCTGGAGTGAGGAAGTGGGGGTCCTAGGAAACTGGGTCACGGGTGAATGAGAAGATTCTGCCACAGACGAAGACAGAATTAACATCTAGGTAAGGAGCTGGTGACTGAGAAACGTTTGCTGGTGAGTTATTTTCCTTACTTGCAGGTCCGGGTTTGAAAGCTCTGAGGAGGGAAGTAAGAGTTAACAGAGAGTCTGGGCGTAGGGCAGACTGGAAGGCAGGCAGGCGAGCAGGCTGGCAAGCAAGCATATGAAGAAGTGCAGCAGGAGCCCAGGTGAGACCTAAAAATAAATGTTTGTTTCAGTTCTATGAAGCTGAGTATTTTGGATTAGTAGCACTGCTGTGTTTGTTGCATCATATTGCTGTAATTGTTTATATGCTTTATATATTCTGAGGTAAGTTGATCTATAGTGTTACATCATATTCTATAAGGCTGTTATGTGTTTGTATACTTTCTGCCCAGTTTGACCCATTTAGCAGGACCAGTATAATATTGGCCATATTATACTTACATTACCAAAGTGAGATGGTTTTAGTCTCATGACCAACATTAGCTAATTGTTATTTACTAGCTAATCTTAAATGACTGTTCAGCACAGAAATGAAGCCCAACAATCATGTTTTACAGTCCTGTGGTCTCAGCCTCAGATACTTATCAAATCACACAAAGCTCTTGTAGAAACAAATGAGCAAAATATGTTCTCCTTCATTTCTGTCAAACAAAGCTGTATATATTTCCAGCTGTTAGTATCATGGTTGCTAGGCAACCTGGGCAGCGCGACGGAGGCTAGACCGTCCCATTTTACAATCTCACAAGCCTCTCAATTCCGGCCTTAGCGGTCTTTGAGTACACGTCCCTTGAGGACCGTTAAGGCTGCAGAACCTGAATTGGGATACAGCCAAAGTCTGACAGCAGTTTGAAGAGGAAATGGATTCTGTTCTGTTCTTCACTCATCACCTACCTGACAGCTGACACCTCACACCTGTTTCTCACCTGCAGGTCAGACAGGAGGACACACAGAGGATGGAGGGAAGGAGGCTGGATCTGTTGGACTGAAAGTTGCTCTGCCTGTCTCTGCTGTGCTTCTTGTTGCTGCTGTTGTTGGGTTTTGGATCTACCAAAAACATAAACAACGGCAGAGTCAGGACTCATTCCAGCCTGCTGTTGAACTTCAGCCTGTTTGAAATGTCTCAGAGTTTTTCTCCTGCTGCTGTTCAGACTCTCAGTGTTGTCAGTGAACATTCAGGTACAGACAGATGATCTGATCATCCAGGGGCCTGTTCTTTGTACCTCGCTAAGTAAGGTAGCTGGATTTGATTGTTGACGATCTCGCGTGATCTTGGATCGTTCGGTTCTCCGAAACTCATCCGGGACTTGCTGTCATAGCAACAGATCCGTAAGCGTAAACCTGCTCGGGAGCAGGCTTACTTTATGTAAACAGGATTAGATCGCGGCGTATATTGCGGGATAGACAGGATCCTTTAGCTCAGCGCGACAGTGTGCTCATAGAGAGATATCGATATTCCCGTGAGGGTATTATTTACTTAACCAACTTGTTGACGAGGGGGTGCAAGACCACCACCTGTCTTTTTTTGCTCTGCCCTTTTCTTGGTTGCTGTTATAAACAAACAAACAGATTATTTCAGGGTCTCTTTCCAAGAGACGAAAAGCAATATAAGTGATAAATATTACCATTCTGTAGAATATTCTTATATTTCACTTTTACTTGTTCCCATGTTCTAGTGGGTCCTGTTGTGGCTCTAATGTGAAAGGGGATATAATATACCATATTATAATATAATATAATGTAATATAATATTGGATAATATAGTGTGATATAATAAATGTACCCTACCGCCTACTGGTGTTGGCCAGGGGGGGCGATGGCGCAATATGGCAGCCTGGCTTCTGTCAGTCTGCCCCAGGGCAGCTGTGGCTACAACCGTAGCTGCTTCCACCAGTGTGTGAATGTGAGAGTGACTGAATAGTGGCATTGTCATGCGCTTTGGGTGCCTTGAAAAGCGCTATATAAATCCACTCCATTATTATTGTTATTATTACATTACTTACTAGTTTAATTTGTCAGCAACTTTCTGCCAGCCCTCTCTCCTTGCTTTTGCAGCCTTTGCAGTGTTCCCTTGCGTTCTGATTAAACTCTGAATCTCCTGAAATCCCTCAATCAAGAGTTCTTGCTCTGCTGCCGAAAAATACCGTGCGCGCTCCTTCGACATTTTCGCCGACCAATCAGAGGGTTGCCGATCAATGTTTCTACTCTCGATGCGTAGCCCCTGTTACGACACCCAGTGATCTCACATTACTTCATCCAGCTGTACTAATCGTCAACAGCAGGTGTGTTCGGAGAACCGGATTAGCGAGCTCACGGTTAGCGCGATGATTTGGTCTTGGATGTGTCATTTTATCTTGGATGTAGTAAGCGACGTACGAAGAACGGACCCCTGAGGTGCAGGAAAATCTAAACACCTGTGCCACCATAACAAATAAACAAAACATAAACGTTCACTTTGGCTCTTACCCACAGTCTGCACTTTCATTCATGACTTCAACATGTTGAAATGAGCTTTGAAGAAACATCAGTTTAGTGCTGAAATATTCAAATGCTGCCGGAAGAAGAACAACAAAGTGATAACACATGTTTATTTCAAACAGGAAAACCAGCAGAAATAAATCAAGACCCACCAGAGGGAGTTTCCGAGGTTTGCTGGAACGCAGCACACAGTGTTTGGATGCTCCCGAGTGTCCTCAAACGCCGCATTAGGTGTTTACTTCCTGCTCAAAGTTTACTTTCACTTTGCTGAACTTCGTTGAGTTGAGCTTGCTGTTGGTGTGTGTGAAAAAAAACTGTAAGTTCACTTTGTTTCCTCCTTTAACAGTTTGTCTTTAGGAACTTTACTGTTTGTTCAGCTTTTTGTTTGTTCTGTTTTTATTTCCAGTCTCTCCACTTAAGTCAGTGTGTAATGTTTTCCGACGAGCCCAAGTGTGTCCACCATTTTCTCTCTGTGCGTCTGATCAGAGTTCGGGAATCAGACTAAACACACTGAATGTGTCCTGAGCTTGAACCTCTGCGTTCCCGGTGTTTATATTACAGGGACAGCAGCGGGATTTGTAAATGAATATTTTCTGTAGATGTGTGTTAGATATAGATTCAATATGTCAGTCTTTAAAATACTGCGTCACAAACTGTTGGCTCCACTCCAACAGGAAGAAGTGTTACAAAACACACAAAAGTTATTGTGAAATGTCCTGTTAGTGTTCAGTTTTGTTATAAAATGGGCATTAATCTAAATCAGTCTAGCCTCTGACATACACCATAAATACAATAATGAATAAAACATGAAATATAAACTGAAACAAGCAAACTAACTGAAACTAAACTTTTTTACCATTTAAAAACACAAAGTGAAAAAGAAATACAAGTAAAAGCTAATTAGACATTAAAAAAAAAAACTATAACTCTGCTGGCTGTGGATATGTTTCAGGTGGGGGTTTCAGCCACCACAGATGTCTTCCTTGTTTTGTCTGTTAGTGACTGAAATCATTTAAATATGCGTATGTACCTGCCACAGTGTTAATTTAAAGTTCTCACCCTCGAGGTCTTTCTATTGTACTCACTTTTGTTTCTAGCGGTCTAGGCAATAATGGCTGTGTTATACAAGCTGTACACGGAGTACTTTACATCGTATAAAGTGTCATATCTTCAATGTTGTCCCATGAAATGATATAATAAAATATTTACAAACATGTGAGGTGTGTACTCACTTTGGTGACATACTGTACATGAGGGAAAAGTTGTTAGTGGAATTTTTCATTCATGAGATTTCAGGATTTAGTAAATGTGACACGTGTCAGCTCCATGGCTGTAAACTGATTTGATCTGTTCATCAGTTGAATCCAGAGTGATTTTCCTGTCTCCATTAGTCTGTGGAGTAGGTGGAAAGGAGCTGCTGCACCACAGTAACTGCTGTCAGACTGACACATCTGTTTGACCATAGCCAGTTATAGTGTCAGCAGCTGTTGGAGGTTTAGGATCTTTATAATTACAGTGCAGGTGGGTATAGACATTAACTATAGAACTGAATTAAACCTGTTACCTTTGTTACAAATATTGCATCTGTTTCAAGAGGAAGTAGTTATGACAGCAACACAAAGGTTGCTGGATTTGATATTCAGACTGACTTAATTAGACAAAACAAAATTATTATATTAAATTACTGAAAACATGTTTGAAATAAATAACATGGATGTAGTATTTTTAAATATGTTTTAGTAAGGTTTAATATTAAAAATTAGAATCTTATTTTATGTAATAATACCAAATAAGAGTTATTGATTTCTGTTTACACAGACATGATTTAAGCCAAAGCCCAGACAACAGTCTCACTGTCTGTCCTAAGTGTTTGACCTCAGCTGTTTGTCTGATATACTCATTTCTAATTCTGTCAGTCACTCCCAATGAAAATCTTAGTCTTTAACTCTGCCACCTCCAGCTTCTGTGGAGAAGGGAGGCAGTACTGGAGAAAGACCTGTAACCCCTAAACTTAACCTCATCTTTAAATAAAAGCTACACAGTCAACGGAAAATGAAAACAAACTGCTGTTATTGTTAAAATCTGCCTCCCCCTCCTTCCTTTTCTTTGCTATCCTCAATTATCCTGAAATTACAGAATTAAATCAGAATCAGAATCAGAAAGGGTTTTATTGCCAAATGTTGAGCAGGTTTACAACATTAGGAAATTGCTGCGGTGCTTCAGTGCAAACATACTGTCATAAACGCTTAAATAGACATGAAAATACAAATAAGAATAAGAATTAAAAGTGCTAAGTAGAAGGATATATACATGAGTGCAGGTGGTGATCAGTGCCAAACATGGAATGATGCAGTGAACACAGCGTAGGGTCATGTGTTAGTGGTGGGAACAATCATACGGTTATTGTTCATGTGTCCAACAGCAGAGGGGAAGAAACTGTTCTCGTGGCGAGAGGTTCTGGTGCGAATGGACCGGAGCCTCCTGCCTGAGGGGAGCAGGGTCCAGGGTGAGAAGGGGCAGCTGAGATCCGAGCTGCACGCCCCAGTGTCCTGGAGGTGCACAGGTCCTGCAGAGATGGGAGTCTGCAGCCAATCACCTTCTCAGCAGAGCGCACAACACGCTGCAGTCTCTGTGACTTCTTATTTTTCTTATTGTCAGTGAATGCGTCGTGTGTGCTTCATGGCTCCATCTAGTGGACTGATAGTAGAAGTAGAGCAGCTGATGGCAGCTTCCTCTGCCTCACACTGCTGTCTGACTGCATCCAGCTGACACTGAGATGAAGCAGAAAAGAAGCAGCTGATATTTGGACACCACAAATAATGGGAAGGAGGATTTCAGTTGATGTGTACATGAATGATTTGTTTCCTCTGCAGGTGAAAGTAGAAAGTGTGTGTGAGCTGATGTGGGTGTGAATTCAGCAGCATGGATCAGTGTGAGGACAGAGAGGAGGGAGTCCCTCCCTCTAAAACCACTCTGTGTGGGGAACATGAGAGCCAAACCAAAGCTCAGAGGTGAGATGACCATCTCTAACTGTCCATGACTCTTCTCCATGTCACAGCGCAGCACTCACATCACTGCTCCATCATGATTCACAGGAACCAACCTGGACCTCCACCCAGCCGTGTGTCCTTACAGAGTGACCAGTCAAAGCATGATCATATTGACTTCAAATCAGTGTGTCCTCCCCCAGAGAGGTAATTTGTGTCTAAATGTTTTTGTGACTCAGTGTTTGTGAATAAATCCTCCATCATGTTTAATGTCAGCTAAGCTCTTTTTGTGTGTGTTGGACTGTTTCCACAAACACAGCAGTCAGAGTGTAAAGAATGGATGTTGTAGGAGGTGTTTCTGTAGTGAAGTAGCTGAGTGTCTGTAGGACTCCAGCTGCTCCAGCAGGTGTCTCCTTTGTGCTTTGCTTCAAAAGGTGTAGGGAGGAACTTTCCACACTGCTGTAGAGTGAACCTCTCAGCTCCAGCCTGTCTGTGTAAGCCCTCAGTGGATTTCAAGTTACCTGATATACATTTACAGTTGTTGGGACTGAAGAAGTATAGTTGGATGACAACAAAGTGAGGGAAGGTAGTCAGAATTGAAGAGATCGAACTACTGGAAGGTAACATTGTAGAGCTTGAAGACAGCTACAAGTACCTGGGGATCCCCCAGACAAATGGGAACCATGAAGAGGCCACCAGGACAGCTGCAACCACCAAGTACCTGCAAAGGGTCAGGCAAGTCCTGAGGAGTCAACTGAGTGATATGAACAAGATACGGATTATAAACACCTATGCCCTGCTTGTGATCAGGTACCCTGCTGATGTCTGTGTGCAGAAATGCAAAAAAATAATGAAAAAGCAGCCAGCTCTGTTTAAGAAGTGGTTTGCCGTAACATTCCAGACATACAAAAAACACTGAAATCAGTGGTGCTGCTCTTGCTGTCTTTGACAAGTTCTCCAACACATTCTCACTCCCAACGCATAACATACTACGCTATTTGACAAATCGTCGGTATGTTATGCTTTTGGCCACCCAACATGTTTCTATGTTACGTGTTTGGAAAAATGAGGAAACATGAGAACTATTTGGACTGAATCTGCACATTTATTTTACTTTCTCATCATGAATCACTTTGGAAAACACTATCTAACATGATTAAGGTTAAGGTTAGAGATAAGGTTATGGTTCGGTTACGGTTAGAGCCAGAATACACGGCTGATGTGTGTTACTACCAGGAGTGTCATTCTATTGGATTCCATCCACAACCCAGCGCCTATCATAGGAACGCAGAAGGTTACCTTTTGCGTTGCCATGGGACGCCTCGGCATGTGACAAATCGTCGGTATGTTATGCTTCGGTAGTGAGAACGGTCTGAGATTTCATAGTTTTATGGCAAATTCTTTGAAAATATTGAATGCTTTTCATATTTTTTAATAGCCATTTTTTTTTTTGTTAACAGTATTTTTACAAAACCGAAAATCACTGTTCATCTTTTATTATCAGAGTTTGGATTCATACAGTGACTGGAGTTGCATGTTGCTAGGGTGTTAACCCATTGTCAGATATCAAGAGAATATTACAATAACAAGAGAATGTTAAGATAAGAGAAATGACATGATGGCTTTCTGTCAGATATGATATCATCAGAGTGCCAGGCATTACCAAATTGGAATTAGAGCAGGGCGATATGACCAAAAATATTTATCACGATATACATTTGAAAATTTGCGATACCGATATAACTGACGATATAATTGACACAAGACAAAATACTTTACAACTCCACAACTTTATTAGTGCAAAAAAAGCCAATTTATTTTCACTTAAACGAGCAGCTGTTTTTTTATGTGCATTAAAGTTATATAAAAATTAACAGTACAAATGCAAATTCCTTGCTGACAGTTTAACCAAAAGGCATTTCCAGTGGAAATTGGCCGACATGTCCTCAGCATAACCATGTATAATATCCACAAAACTTACAAAGAGGTTATACACACACAACACGGTAATATTATGTTGAAGCACAGTATGTATCACTCCGCGAGGCTCCTGCTTACGATAGCCGAAATGCTTCGACAATCCATTAAGCGGTGCAGGTTTGTAGCTTAGCAAAGTAGTACTAAAACATTTGACAGATTTTCAAGCGCCGTGTACGACATAAAATCGTTTTGAGGTCAGTAAACACAACCAGAATTCATACATAAGGCACACGAGATTATAAGGGGTACTGTCGATTTTAAGAAAAATCAAAGGATTGATTTTAAGTGTGCCGTATTTTCCAAAAAACACGGTCATAATGACGGCCCGCTAGCATGCTCTACCAAAAATTGTGCTTTGTTGTGTATCTGACGGACGAACGCTAAACCAGTTCCACACCACTGAAGCTGCAGCATTTTTACAAACCAATTCTGATTCATCCATTTCATTCAACGATCTACTTTCACCCTTCTCATTCTCTGTTGCCACCATGCTTTTTCCGCCATGTGCGTATGAAAAAAAAAAAGGCACTGCGCATGCGCGTTTTGCCCATATTCTATCGCGATATTTCATTTTCTTATCGTTGCCCAACATTATACTGGTATTACCGTGAACGGTATGATTTGGCCCAGCCCTAATTGGAATGTTTTTTCTTTATGTTTTTTTTTAATGTATTTTATTTTTTTAGTTCACAGGACCAGCAGGTTGCATTTTAATTTATAATGTCATGTTATTATTCTGACTCTTTATGATATCTCCACAGAGTGGACCAGCAGAGCTCAAAGGTTCCCAGTGGTCAGTCTACCCAGCAGCATCAAACAGACCTGGACTCTATATTTATGGTCTGTACTTGTACAACAACTATTTTTACATCTATTCTGTTCACAGTCATCTCCATGCTGGGTTCTGGCTCAGAAGGTAGAGCGAGCTTTCCTTTGAAGAGAATGTTGTGGTCAGATTTCTGCCTCCACTAAACTGCAAATACATCGGCAAATATCAAGTATGTCTCAGTATTTTAGAAAAAAAAAAAAAAGCCTACACTTTTGGAGCTCAGCAGGCCAAAATTAATGAATGCAATAAAATAACATTTTATTTAAAAGCGCCTTTCAATCAATCGAGTAAGCCTTACAAGCAATTAAATAAACCAATCACAGTATCGCTAATAACACTTGAAAGAGAACATACTACATAACATTAAATAATAAATCAATCAGAAAAGAATCAGAATCAGAAAAGGCAAGTTTAAAAAGACGTGTTTTAAGGCAACTTCAGTGCGAAAACTAATGTTGTGAATGTGGTGTGGGAGTAAGTTCCAGTGGACACTCAGCCGAAAGCACTTAAGGGTAATATGAGCAGATGGAAAAAATAACAGTAACCAAAGAGGATGATCTTTGAGAACGGGAAGGAGTGGTGATATGAGGAAGATCAGATATGGAGGTGTGACTTTATGGAGAGACTTTGAAGTAAGAAGCTGAATCTAAAATCAGTGTGATTTTTCACAGGAAGCCAGTGAAGTGGTTGAAGGACAGCACTAATGGGTTCTATTAATGACAGAAGCAGCTGTATTTTGCACCAGCTGAAGTCTATCAAACAAATGTCTCTATAATCTAGAAAGGATAAACTATAATAATCCATTGGGAATACAACCAGAGCTAGTATAAGAACAGTAGTATTGTCGACTGCGGGGAATGATAAATAATATTTTGTATGTGGAAATATGATGATGAAGTAATAATATTAATATTTAGTATTTCAAAGTTAAGGGTGCATTGGGAACATCTAGGCTCCTCAGGTCTGAATAACAATTTAATGTCATGCAGTGTACTCTATGGATTACGTAGAGCCAGCTGCTGAGGGATCATAAAAATTATAGTTTGACTATAGCAGTGGTTTCCAAACTGTTTTTGCTAGGACCCCCCCTCCCCCACCCCCACAAACACCTCCTTCAATCACACACACACACATTTTGTTTTCAAACTCCATTGCAGTTTATTCCACACTTCAAACCTTTTGTAAACTGTTAGGTCTGCACTTTGCAGGCCCCGCTGGTTTAGAGACTTATTCCCGTGAACAAAGCAAGACAGAGCTCAATCCATTTTAACTTGCAGAGGGAGCTGATAGGACCAGGGTCTTGGAGCTGCAAGCTCCTCACCTAATCCCAGACAACTCCAAAGAGCCAGCCTCCCCTGCAGCCTTTTATTAACTCAGTGGTCACACAAACATCTCATTAATCATGCAACAGATAAAACACTCACATGTGAACATGTGTCATGTGTGTCTGTAATAGGGATGGGTACCGGTGTCGTTCTGACATAAACGGTAGTAACCAGACCGAAAAGCAGCGCACATTTCGGTGCTTTATTTCGGTGCTTTTTTTTCCTGAGCTGTGATACACTTCTAGCCAATAATTTTACGTTTCCGAGGATAGTAGGCGGGGCCAGGTACGTGCGTTCTTTTAGAGCAGAGCTACAGATTAAAAATGTCCAAGGCGAAGAGGTCAAAAGTCTGGCTGTACTTCACAGCAAAAGATGCAAACTCAGCAGCCTGCAACAAGTGCTTTAAGCTGATACTGTGATACTGTCAAAGGAGGTAACACCTCAAATCCGATGAAACACCTGGCGACGCATAGCGTTTTTTAAAAGCCCAGAAATGCGCTGTATTTGATAGCTTGCTGCGAGACCTCACACCGAGCACATCTACTGCGGGTGTGGTGCCTGTTATCGGACCGGAGTTAGCAATATCCCCCAAAAACACGAAGAGGAGAGTCCTGGCCCCTAGCCCTGTCAGTGTAGCAGAAATGATGAGGATGATGATGGCAGCAGCAGCCGTTCTTCTCTGCGTGAGTAGCTTAATGTTGTTCGTGTGTAATTTACGTTGAGTAGGCTAACCACGTTATTACATTAATGCATGTAAGGTGAACTAGCAAACATCATCATAGCTACATGCGGCTGTCTTCTTGTTTGATGACAGATACTCCCTTCACCCTGGCCAAAAAGGCTAAAATGACCAAAGCAAAAGTGGAAAACAGTTACACATGAGAGGTTTTGGACAAAGTTTGTGTTTTTTTCCCATTGATTAAGCACTGCTTCCAGCCAAGAGTGATACCATATATGCCCCATAGCTGCAGAAAAGGCTAACATTGTTATCTTTTTACAAAAAACCAGCTGAACATGAGAGGTTTTTGGACCAATTTTGTGTTCTCCAGTCTTTAAGCACCGGTTTGAGCACCGTTTGAGCACCGGCACCGTTTCAAAAGTACCGATTTGGCACCGGTATCGGATAAAACCTAAACGATACCCATCCCTAGTCTGTAACAGAGAAAATCTGATGTGTGTGTGTCTATGAGGATGTGATGTGATCAGTGATATGTGTATGTGTGTCTGTGTAGACTGCTATCAATACATTTTTCAAATAATGTCGCCAATTACACGCGGAAGTAGTGACGTTTTAGTTTTGTGAAAAAGTGAAAAACGAGTGTCATTACATAACCATTCATTTTGAGGGTTGCAACAGAAATTTATATATTTATTGTTCTCACGTGGTATCGGACTGTATTATTTTAACAAACAAAGGACATTTTGCCTGATAATTATTTTTATCCTCCAAAAACTTTACTGTAAAGAGCTAAAACCTCCAAAGTTTCAGGGGAAGTTAGTCGTTATAAAAAGCGGTTGTGAACTAAAAATCAAGCATGTGGGATACTGTTTGTCTGTGATTTGGACAGCCCAGCGTGTGCTCCCGACACAGGGGAAACAAATTCTTTCGGGGATACCTAGCTTGGCACGGCAGCTACTGTTCTAGTCTTTGGTTTGGAAGAATATTTGATGCTGCTTCAACCTCTGCTTTGCATTTGTGTGGAAGCCCCATCAAAAAAAAAAGCTGTCCATTATGGTACCAGTATCCAAGCATTCTTTTTATTTTTTATTTGTCATACCGCGCCCACCCTGCAATGTCTCTGCACCCCCCCCCCCCCCCCCCCCCTCAAGGGGGCATGCCCCCACTTTGGGAACAGAATAGTCTGTTCCTATGAACAACATGAGTAATAACCTTTAGTGACAACATTTAGATTTTAAGAGTAATAGAAAGAGATAGATATGTGGAAAATATTCTGAAAAAATGTGGATTTTATTTTTCCCCCTTCTTTTAGAGAGCCAAGGTTTGAATTTCACTGAGGGATAGTGTATTTAAACTGATTCCCAGAAAAATACCTCATTGTATATTCTTCTTTTCTCTCCTGTGTAAGAAAAGTGTTTGGGTCATTCATAAAATATTCTGTTCCAGATACTGGAGGACAAAATCATCACTTTTGTGAAGAACGAGCTGAAGAAGATCCAGACAGACCTGAGTCCAGATGACCTACAATGTTTTAAGAGTCAATGTGATTATGAGGATGTATTACAGAGTGTGGATGAAGAACAGAGGAAGAGCAGCAGAGAAGCATTTGTCACCATTACAGTGGACTTCCTGAAGAGAATGAAGCAGAATACGGTTGCTGAGCGTTTGCTGAGAAGTGAGAATTACTCTCTAAATATTTACGTTGCTAAAAAGTTCAACAATGTCTGAAGAAATAGACAAAAATAGATTTTAAATATGCGCACTTCATAACTCCTTCATTGTGTGTGTGTGTGTGTGTGTGTGTGTGTGTGTGTGTGTGTGTGTGTGTGTGTGTGTGTGTGTGTGTGTGTGTGTGTGTACTGGGTCACTCAGGAACCTTCACTAGGAACTTACGGTGGCAACAGCATGAATTTAAATCTGCACTGAAGAAGAAGTTCCAGTGTGTGTTTGAGGGGATCGCTAAAGCAGGAAACCCAACCCTCCTGAATCAGATCTACACAGAGCTCTACATCACAGAGGGAGGGACAGCAAAGGTCAATGATGAACATGAGGTCAGACAGATTGAAACAGCATCCATTAAAACAGACAGTCTAGAAGCAATAATCACACAAGAAGACATCTTTAAAGCCTCACCTGGAAGAGATGAACCAGTCAGAACAGTGGTGACAAAGGGAATGGCTGGCATTGGGAAAACAGTCTTAACACGGAAATACACCCTCGACTGGGCTGAAGACAAAGCCAACCAGGACATCCAGTTCATATTTCCATTCACTTTCAGAGAGCTGAATGTGGTGAAAGAGGTAAAGTTCAGCTTGGTGGAACTTGTTCATCATTTCTTTACTAAAACCAAAGAAGCAGGAATCTGCAGCTTTGAAGACTTCCAGGTTCTGTTCATCTTTGATGGTCTGGATGAGTGCCGACTTCCTCTGGACTTCCACAAAACTACAATCCTAACTGACCCTAGAAAGTCCAGCTCAGTGGATGTGCTGCTGATAAACCTCATCAGGGGGAACCTGCTTCCCTCTGCTCGTCTTTGGATAACCACACGACCTGCAGCAGCCAATCAGATTCCTATTGACTGTGTCAGCATGGTGACAGAAGTCAGAGGGTTCACTGACCCACAGAAGGAGGAGTACTTCAGGAAGAGATTTAGAGATAAGAAGCAGATCAGCACCATCATCTCCCACATCAAGACATCACGAAGCCTCCACATCATGTGCCACATCCCAGTCTTCTGCTGGATCACTGCTACAGTTCTGGAGGATGTGCTGAAAACCAGAGAGGAAGGACAGCTGCCCAAGACCCTGACTGAGATGTACATCCACTTCTTGGTGGTTCAGGCCAAAGTGAAGAAGGTCAAGTATGATGGAGGAGCTGAGACAGATCCACACTGGAGTCCAGAGAGCAGGAAGATGATTGAGTCCTTGGGAAAACTGGCTTTTGATCATCTGCAGAAAGGAAACCTGATCTTCTATGAATCAGACCTGACAGAGTATGGCATCGATATCAGAGCAGCCTCAGTGTACTCAGGAGTGTTCACACAGATCTTTAAAGAGGAGAGAGTACTGTACCAAGACAAGGTGTACTGCTTCATCCATCTGAGTGTTCAGGAGTTTCTGGCTTCTCTTCATGTCCATCTGACCTTCATCAACTCTGGACTCAATCTGCTGGAAGAAGAACAAACAACATCCCAGAAGTCTGAAATAAGAGAATCTGCAGGGAAACACTTCTACCAGAGTGCTGTGAACAAGGCCTTACAGAGTCCAAATGGACACCTGGACTTGTTCCTCCGCTTCCTCCTGGGTCTTTCACTGCAGACCAATCAGATTCTCCTACAAGGCCTGCTGACCCAGACAGGAAGTAGCTCCCAGGCCAATCAGGAAACAGTCCAGTACATCAAGGAGAAGCTCAGTGAGAATCTGTCTGCAGAGAAAAGCATCAATCTGTTCCACTGTCTGAATGAACTGAATGATTGTTCTCTAGTGGAGGAGATCCAACAGTCCCTGAGTTCAGGAAGTCTCTCCACAGATAAACTGTCTCCTGCTCAGTGGTCAGCTCTGGTCTTCATCTTACTGTCATCACAAAAAGATCTGGATGTGTTTGACCTGAAGAAATACTCCGCTTCAGAGAAGGCTCTTTTGAGGCTGCTGCCAGTGGTCAAAGCCTCCAACAAAGCTCTGTAAGTAAACATCTATGCACATTTTTGTTGATGAAATATTTCTGCAATATACAGTTTATAGCAGCAGGAAGTCTTAGCATCTCTAAAAAGTTTGTGGATGTAACCATTATCAAAGTCGACACAGAGCTTTTCTTTTACTCTCCAAAAACTAATATAAATATAAAGACAATAATAAAAATTCTTGGAAGAAGCTAAAGCAGTTTGTTTCCAACAAAGGATGAATGCATCAGGGTACAATATGCGAGAATTAATTGTGATAATGAATTACAAGTTGTATGCTTATTTATGAAGTGGACATGGAATTGTTTGTTTTTTGTTTGTGGTAAGTTGAAAATAAGTCATTTAATTTGATCACAAATATTACTGATTTTCAGACTGTCTAGTTGTAACCTCTCAGAGAGAAGCTGTGAAGCTCTGTGCTCAGTTCTCAGCTGCCAGTCTTCGAGTCTCAGAGAACTGGACCTGAGTAACAATGACCTGAAAGACTCGGGAATAAAGCCGTTGTCTGATGGATTGAAGAGTCCAAACTGTACCCTGGAAACTATCAGGTGAGGTTTATTTTTTTGTTATTCATTTATGAATGTATTATCTATGACACGTATAGCTTAGTAGTTTGAGTGGCCGCCCCATGATTAGAAGGTGGGGGGTTCAAATCCACCAAACAGCTACCCTGAGGTACCCTCGAGCAAGGTACCGTGTCTACACACTGCTCCCCAGGTGCTGGATTAGTAGCTGCCCATTGCATCAATGAGTGAATGGGTTAAATGCAGAGGACAAAATATCTAATACGTGGGAGTATAAGGGGGTTGGTAATAAAATATTTATAATCTGGATTATACTATTGCTGAAAGAAAATATTGTTTAATTCTAGATTGACATTTTATTCATATTCAGGTGTATTAGTCTCTGAATTATTTTTTGTATTTGTTCATTTTCATATCATTGTTAAAATAATAATTGAGCATTAACCTGTGTGTATAACATGCTTTTTAAGCAATGGTCTTTTGAGACATTTCAGGTATTTTGGATTCATAACATATCAGTTTCTTTTCATTGGTAAAAAGTGTTTCATACAGAATTACAGTGAATGTACTTAAAACCTTTTATTTACAGCAGCATGGGCACAGTGGTTAGCGGGTCCTGAGATCAATTCCACCACCTCACCGGGTCCTTTCTGTGTGGAGTTTGAATGTTCTGCCTGTGCTTCCATTGTTCTTTCCGGGTACTACGGGCTTCATCCCACAGTCCAAAGACATGCAGTTAGTGGGGTTAATTGGTCATTCTAAATGGGCCACAGGTGTGAATTTTGAGTGCAAATGGTTGTTTGTCTCTATGTGTAAGCCCTGAGATAGACCTGTCAAGGGTGTACCCTGCCCTATGGCAGTGACCCTGAAAAGGATAAGCGGAAGCAAATGGACCTTTTATTTAACGGGAAGTCCAAGTCTAAAAGTTAAACATGGGACATCACCAGTGACTCAAAAGTCATGCAATAAACCTAGAAAAATGAAAGGAAGGTACACTATGACATTACAGCAAAGGCTAAAAGGAAGTCCCTAGCATAGTTTCCCCAAATTATACTTTTATCTTCTCCAATATTTCAAAACTATTTAATTCCATCAACAAAACTTTCCAGTTTGGTTCATTTTCTGTATTCTGTAGCTATTTACAGAATATGTATATATATATTGGAGTTTGATTTATTCATGTTAACCCTTATTCCCTGATGAAATTGTTTGTTTTAGGCAGAATACATGATGAGAATTTTAAACATTTCCGCATCCATCCTTTTTGACTTTCTTAAATTAAAATAAATAAATAAATAAATAATACAAAAAATTACTTTGGAAAACTAAACAAACAAAATAAATTAATAAATAGAATGGAATAGAATGGGTTTACTGTCACTATACAGTTGTACAATGAGATACGGAGCATCTATGTAAAATGCCAATTGTGTGAACTGCAAACTTTCTCGCTCTCAGTTTAGCTTCTATACCTCCTTTCAGCAGATACTTCTTCAGCTGTTTTTGGAAGACGATTTCCACTACACAGCATTCACACTGTATTTTTGCAGGAAATGTAACTTTTCTAGTTGCAAATTAAAAATTAATTACATTAAATTAATCTACATGTGCTTTTCTCTTTAATTACCTGCAAATTTAATTTTTAATATGCCATTAGCAGTATGTACTAGCCCCCCTCCCCCCATGTGCCTGCTACCAGCAGCATTCACAGCTGGATTTATTTCCGTTTTTTTGTGCCTGCAGTCTGTCAGGCTGTCTGATCACAGAGGAAGGCTGTACTTATATGGCCTCAGCTCTGAGCTCCAACCCCTCCCATCTGAGAGAGCTGGACCTGAGCTACAATCATCCAGGTCACTCAGGAATGAGGTTGCTGTTGGCTGGACAGAAGGATCCACGCTGGAGACTGGCTTCTCTCAGGTATGGAGAGAATGTCTGATAGAGGAGGAAGAGCTGGAAATATTTCCTTTCTATGTTGAGGAGAAAATTATTTTGAGTGAACAAAAGTTTAATTGGCCTTGAGGCGACTGTTGTTGTGATTTGGCGCTACGTAAATAAAATTGAATTGAATTGAACTGAATTGAATTGAGGGGACAAAATTCATTTCTGCGTGCAAGAAATGTATTTCAGTGTTTGCGATTATCCATATACACACACAATAACAGCCCCCCTTGCTGAGTTGTTGGCATTTGCTCTTGCTCAGATCTCTGCTTTGTGTGCTCACAGACATCTGCAGACCTAAACTTTTAAGATATTTTCAGGCGAGAATGTTGCTGTGTAAACTTCAAATATCTGCTCGATTTATCAACACATCACATATATGCAAAAGTACTCTAACGTTTTCAGAGATGCCTGTTACCCACCAGCTGACCCCAGTCAGCTATACCCCAGCTCCAGGTACCATCACCCCCAGAGGGGCAATCTGCCCCAAGACCCAGGAGATATTACCCTTTACCCTGGGGTGGGGACAATCAGACCATCCCCGGTCCTGCAGCAGCAGGGAGGCCCAGCATCCCAGACCCCAACTAGATGGCCCAACCTCCTGCCGGTGCCCCGGCCCCAAAGGCGAAAAGAGAACAGGGGTGTGGAGACCCCCATGCCTTTCTCTTTCCACTCATGTGTGGTGAAAATGTGCTGCTCAGTGCTTTTCTACTGTGCATTTTAACCCTCTGGTGTCGCCGGATGCGCCGGCGTGTCAAACTCACATGACCAATTTAAGACGACACAGCTACAGTAAGTCAGAGTCTCCATTTCAACTTGGGTCGAAAGTGCAGACTTCAAACTATATACCAGTTTTTGAATTATGTCAATGGGCCACCTAAAACCAGAGTTATGATTAAAAAATACACGCGATGTTGTTTTCTGAACAAAACAGTGGTGTTTACAGCGGGAAGAACGGTAAAAACTGCGTTTTCTACAGACAGTGCTAGCAAACACTGCACTTGCGAGTGAAAAAAGAAAAAGAAAATACACCCCTTCCCTATTGGTGTTAGAGTTTACCATGTCAGCCAATCAAAAAAAATGATATGGCAACATGTGACATTTGGTTGTTTAGGGAGAAGGGGAAGTTTTTAGGAGTGACACCCACGTCGGAAAGTGGGCG
The DNA here is from genome assembly GCF_057382095.1 of Aulonocara sp. 'chitande type north' Nkhata Bay. Lineage (NCBI taxonomy): Eukaryota > Metazoa > Chordata > Actinopteri > Cichliformes > Cichlidae > Aulonocara > Aulonocara sp. 'chitande type north' Nkhata Bay. The sequence continues at coordinate 16,309,757 of NC_141346.1, forward strand.
AGCGAAAGACAGAGTGAGAGCGAGTTTTCATATGTGAGACATTAGTGACGTTTAGCATGTTTGGAGGCTGTAGTTAGTGTGTTGTGTAGTTATTGTTTTGTATTGTGTCAGTTAGACTGCTTAGAATTTCACATTTTCTCCAAATAAAGCCGTCAAAGGCGTGTAAACGCTGTTCCCACATGGAAAACTGGACTCATGCACCTCCTGCTGTCAGACCTGCAGGGTTTAGGCCTGTGCTGTTCTCCTCTGTCTTATACTGAACACAAACTACATTTTTTGGACTGGCACAAATGATTTGTGTGCCTTCTTATTTGATGCAGAACACCTGCTTGTTCTGTAAATAGATTTAAATGGTTATATAAAAAAAACGCCTGAGGCCTTGGCTGCATTTTTAGGTAAATAGTACCATATAACTTTGTTGTTTGCAAAACTTGTGCATAATTTTTAGAAATGTACAATTTCTATTTGCATTTCAAGTTATGAAAATGATTCGTTAAACATGTTTATGGGTTTTACAGTAAGAAATAGAACTTTTTTCTACTCGGGTTTTGAATTTTTTGTCTGAATTTAGATCAACTGTGCTAATATAGTATACCAAAATGAAAAAATGACTCGAATTTCAGATATTTGAGGTTGTGCTGAAAATAATGATACCAAACAAGGCAAGAAAAACCTATTTTAAAGGTGAAATATAGAGGTAAAATCAAAAGTAGTCAAAAACAGCCAATTATACCCGGGACCCCAGCCCTTTAAAACCGGTCAGAGCGGGCACGCTCTGTTTTGCGTAACTATTTTTAAATCCTGGTAGCACTTCAACCACGTGAGCTAGCGCAATAATTTTTTTTGAATATGAAAGCGGAGGAGTTGTACTTACATCTTATGCCATCAGCTTGCCCTAGTTCACAGTTTCCTTCCACATATAGCTTTGCAAAAATTGCATAAAAAGCGCTTGCAGTAACAAAAACATAATATTCCAGAAACAGGCTTTGCCGATCCGATCAGCTGTTCGTAACACTTCCTACGTTGGACTAGACGTCAGCGTGAACTATCGCATGTCCGCCATTACCTGCCCGAAACCGGAAGTGACGGTCATTTTCACGGAAATGTAGGGTTTTTTAACTTCAGGGCCTCATGAGCCTATACTGGTGTTTTTAAAAGTTATCTGTGACTTTATGACTTTCTGTATCATTTCTGGGATGCTTAGAACTCATATTGCACTGCTGGAAATAGTTTATTTTGATGCATATGCCGTTTTTTTTGCAAATTTGCATTACAATATTTATTTTCATTTTTTTCTGCAGTATGTAAAATTGGTGTATTTCAAAAATAAAACTATGAAAGCACTCAAAATAAATTTCTTGTGGTGGGAAACTACTTTGTGCAACTTTTCTGTATTTACAGTTTTGAGGGATAAGCCTCTTAAATTTCTCTAACTAGAAATATATGTTAAAAAAACAAAAACGATTTTTAAATTTTTTTTGTAGTTTATTGCACTTTTTTGCAATTTAAGTAGTTAGTATGCACTTAATGCATACATACTATTAAAATTTGGGTTATAATGGTTGTATTGATGTATAGCAACTTGAAATGCTCCCAAAAATGGCACTACAGCATGTAAAAATATAATATAAGCTCTGGCGGACTTGGTTCTATGGTAGGTCTTAAAGGGTTAAATGACAGTGGTTTTACAGCATTTACAATTTACAGGTTATTAAAAAATTTACAGATTTAACTTTTTACAGATTTACAGTAAAAATGTGCAAATTGCAGTAAGAGATTATAAATTATAGGAAGTGTGCATGAAGAAAAACCAGAGTGAGTGTGGTTATCTGATGTGTGTGAGAGTCCAGTCCTATAGTGATGTGATGTGTGTGGGAGAGTCCAGTCCTACACCTGGTTCAGGGCCCGAATAGCCTGGGGAAAGAAGCTCCTCCTCATTCTCTCTATTTTGGCCTTAAGGGAGCGGAAGCGCTTCCCAGACCTCAACAGTGAGAAGAGTCCATTGTTGGGATGGGAGAGGTCCATCATAATCTTCCTAGCTTTGGTCTTGCACCGCTTGGTGTAGATGGACAGCAGGTCAGGGAGCTCTGATTGAATGATGTGTTCGGCCGAGCGCACCACTCTTTGCACATCTCGTCTGTCCTGCTTGGTGCTGTTCCCAAACCAGGTACAGATGTTTCCCGTCAGGACGCTCTTGATAGTGCAGGAGTAAAAGTTGAGCACCCTCAGTGGCAGATGGAAGTCTCTAAGTCTTCTGAGGAAGAAGAGACGCTGACGGGCTCTCTTAACCAGGGTGTTGATGTGACAGGACCTTGACAGGTTCTGAGTGATCTGGACACCCAGGTATCGGAAACTGTCCACTCTCTCCACTGGCGTGGCGCTGATGGTGAGGGGCTTGTAATTCCTCGCCTGCTTTGTAGTGAAGTCCACGATCAGCTCCTTAGTCTTACTGACGTTTAGGAGGAGGTTATTCTCCTGGCACCAGGTCTCCAGGTTCCTAATCTCCTCCAGGTAGGCCGTCTCGATGTTGTCGGAGATCAGGCCCACAACAACAGTGTCGTCAGCAAACTTGACAATGGAGGTGGTGTCTGATGTGGCTACACAGTCATAAGTGTACAGTGAGTACAGCAGGGGGCTTAAAACACAGCCCTGAGGCACTCCAGTGCTGAGTGAGATGGAGGGGGAGACTTGTTTTCCCACCCTCACTGATTGGGGTCTGTCTGTGAGGAAGTTGAGGATCCACTGACACAGTGATGAGCTGAGTCCTAGATCCGTCAACTTGGTGAAAAGCTTAGAGGGAATTATTGTGTTGAATGCTGAACTGTAGTCCACGAACAGCATCCTAACATAATTCCCTCTGCCAGTGTCCAGGTGACTCAGGGATGTGTGGAGCAGGTGAGATATGGCATCGTCTGTGGAACGATTAGTCCGGTAAGCAAACTGAAGTGAGTCGATGGTGGCAGGAAGTGAAGAAGTGATGTGATCTCTCATCAGTCTTTCAAAACACTTCATCACAATTGAAGTCAGTGCTACTGGACGGTAGTCATTGTGGCAAGCGGGCTGTTGTTTCTTTGGAACAGGAACAATAATGGACTGTTTGAAGCACGTGGGAACCACAGCTTGGGCCAGGGAGAGGTTGAAGATCTCCGTGAACACCGGTGCTAGCTGGTCAACGCAGGCTCTCAGGACCCAGCCAGGGATTGCATCTGGTCCTGCTGCCTTCCTGGTGTTCACCCTCCTGAAGGTGTTCCTCCCGGCATGCTCTGTGATGATGAATGCATTGTCTTCACTGGTGCACTCCGAGCGCGCGCAGCCGTTTGTTGTTTTAATTGCTGCGGCTTCGAAGCGAGCATAAAACTGCAGCCTTGTATAGGTCCATATTACCAGAGACGAGCCCTTCATTGTAGGCAGCGCTGCGTGATCTCAGAGCGTTGCGGATGTTTTTATCCACTCACGGCTTCTGGTTGGGAAATGTTCGGATTATAGATCTTTCTCCTGTGTTGTCCGCTAGTTTCCCGATAAATCCCCCAACCGCTTCCGTAAACATGTTGATGTCATTAGAGCTACGCCGAAACATGTCCCAGTCTGCGTCATCCAGTCCGTCCTGCAGCGCGGTCACTGATTGGTCCGTCCAGTGAGCGACCTTCCTCCTGATTGGTGGTTGCTGCTTTAGCCTTTGTTTGTAAGCAGGCGGCATGACCCGATTTTCCAAATGCCATCTTAGTGAAGTGTTTGTTGATGTGTGAGAGCCCCATGTAGCTCACATAAGGCAGTGTGTCGGAATAAGTCGGAATATAAACAGTGCAGGCAATGACCGCAGTGAATTCCCGAGAGAGATAGAAAGGGCGACATTTAACGATGTTATGTGTAACGTAAAGTGCTAAGTTTTGCATTTTTCTTTTAGCATTTTAGCAACTTTCACAAATATTTGCAATGGCAGGGAGGTGTCCTTTCCAGCTAAACAGAAGAGGAATATAAAAATAATGAAGGTCACAGTTTGAATCAGTCATATTTCATTCAATACAGTGTGTACTGACAGATCCAGGATTAGTCCAAATCATCAGCAGTTTGATCTACTTATGGATTGAAGTGTATTTGTGAAAATGTTGGACTGTTCCTTTATCAGTGTCTAATAGTTTGTGTATGAGTTTGTGTAATGTCTATGTGTGCATGCTGAAAGAGACTGTGCTGGTCTGACCCTCCTCCTCCTTTCAGGGTGGAGCCTGCTGGAGACCGATGGTTGAGACATGGAGGTCTGAGGAAGTGTAAGTGTGTTTTTAATGTGATTCATGAAAACAAAGCGGCACACATTCAACCACCTTCAAACTGTCACATCGCTCATTTACATCTCTGATGTCAGGAGTCATCATCAAAGTGTCAATCAATGAACAGATGATGGATCAATAACTGCAGGTCGATTGTGTTTGTTCTCTCCATCAGATTCCTGTCAACTCACAATCGACACAAACACAGTGAACACAAACCTCCAACTGTCTGACAACAACAGGAAGGTGACACATGTGGAGGAGGTTCAGTCATATCCGGATCATCCAGACAGATTTGATCACTGGAGACAGCTGCTGTGTAAAAATGGTCTGACTGGTCGCTGTTATTGGGAGGTCGAGTGGAGAGGAGACGTTAATATATCAGTGAGTTACAGTAGCATCAAAAGGAAAGGAGGCAGTAATGACTGTATGTTTGGACAAAATGATAAATCCTGGAGGTTGTACTGCACTAATGATGGTCCTGTTTGTGTCTGCCACAATACCGAATTCGCGTCCACCCCCATCTCCTCCTCCTCCTCTGTCTCTAACAGAGTAGCAGTGTATGTGGACTCTCCTGCTGGCACTTTGTCCTTTTACAGAGTCTCCTCTGACACTTTGATCCACCTCCACACCTTCAACACCACATTCACTGAAACTCTTTTTCCTGGTTTTTATATCCGTCCTGGTTCCTCGGTGTGTCTGCGCTGAGTTGAGTGTAAATAATGTCCTCCTGTTAAAGAAATACTCTGACTCCAGCCAAACAAAGAGAGAACAGCTGCTAAAACAGCTTTTACATTTCTCACAACAAAAGTTCCTTTATTAAACATTTTAAGATGCCTGCATTTCACTCACACTCTTATTTCAGTTCAGTTTATTTTTATTTCAAACATTTCAAACATGTGCCTTCACAATCATTACAAAATATCATTCCATTATTTGTTTGAAAAGGAGTTGGCAGAAGTATTTACTTATTTGTCCCTACCCCCTCAAGTTTTACCTCTCATTCATTTAATTATTGTTTTTTTAGTCTTAAATTAAACAAACAACATATGAAACAAAAGTAAAGCAAAGCAAAACAAAACATACATAAATCAAAAACAAGAAATTAGCAAGCCCCACCACAGTATAGTTTCTTTCACATGAAAAATACAGAATGTGTATATTTGCAGATACACAAGTTATGGAAAAACAAACAAACCAAAGCAAAAAAACCAAAAAAGAACCACAACACCATTACCAGCATCATTACCGTCCTGGGTTAACCCCGTTTTCTTCATTCTTATACTTATTTAAAATTTAGGTTTTTATATTTTACTTTAAACTGTTTTATGTTTTTACTGTCTTTTATTTCTTCTGTTAGACTGTTCCATAATTTAACTCCTGCAATTGAGATAGACATAGTTCTTAAAGTTGTTCTAGCACTTTGTATTTTTAAATTCCATTTCCCTCTTAAGTTATACCCACCTTCTCTTTCTATGAACAATTTACAGATTTCGTTGGGAAGCAGTTTATTTCTTACTTTATACATTATTTGCGCTGTTTTAAGCTTCACCAAGTCTTGGAATTTAATAGCTTGCATTTTGACAAAGAGTGCATTTGTATGGTCCCTGTACCCTACATTATTTATTAATCTAATGGCCCTTTTCTGTATTATAGTTATTGTTTGTGTGTTACTTTTGTATGTGTTTCCCCAGACCTCTACACAGTAGCTCATATATGGCAGTAGTAAAGCACAGTATAAAATGTGCAGAATTTTACAATATTTTATTTTTGTAATAAAATTGCAACATTTTCAATCATTTCTTTGCCATTGTCGTGGGTGTAGAGATGAAAATGAATTTAATTCATCTTGGAATAAGACTGTAACATAAGAAAATGTTAGTTTTTTGAATGCCTTTCCAGATGGACTGTACTTCTTTTTCCAAATTTTGCAGTATTTTCCAAATACTGCAAAATTACAAAACTGCATTCCCATTAAACAAAGTACATGTGCAACACCCTTCTCTGAGCTGTAACATAACACGGCACTGGAAAAAATACACTGCCGGATCACTAATGCAACACCACAATTGAGACAATGTTCACCAGTAAAATTACAGTAGTAAAATTATTACAACGTGTCATAGCAGTCATGGGGCGATCGTGGCTCAAGAGTTGGGCGTTCGCCTTGTAATCGGAAGGTTGCTGGTTCGAGCCCCAGCTTGGACAGTCTCGGTCGTTGTGTCCTTGGGTGAGACACTTCACACATTGCCTACTGGTGGTGGTCAGAGGGCCTTGTGGCGCCAGTGTCCGGCAGCCTCGCCTCTGTCAGTGCGCCCCAGGGTGGCTTGCCATCACCAGTGTGTGAATGGGTGGATGACTGGATATGTAAAGCGCTTTGGGGTCCTTAGGGACTAGTAAAGCGCTATACAAATACAGGCCATTTACCATTTATACTGTTTGTTTTCATTGAAAAATAATCGATATAAAATATTTTATATTACTTTACCTGTACTAGAGCAAGATGTGCGCCTATGTAATGGGCTACTTGCAGGAAATAATCGCAGGAATAGTTTGTGGCATAGATGGTTCATCTCCTGAGTAAAAAGATAACGGCAATACAAGTAACAGCGTTACTATTTTCAGTAATATATATCTATATAATATATATATCTATATATATTATATAGATATATATAAAATATTTGGACAAAAAGGTGACGTTTTATTTTATCAGCTACCAGTAGCTGAGTAACCTCAGTCAGGAAGTACAGCTGAACATATAACCATGTCCACAGTCTTTTTTCACTGCTTATTCTCAACACGTTTAAATGAAGATACTCTTTATAAACAGTTAAATAAAATACAGGCATTTCATTAGGAGCCAGTATGATGTGATAATAATAATAACTGCATCATTCATGATCTGCTTGTATCCATGTTAGTGTTTAAAGTCCAACATCTCCCTCTAGTGGCCATATATAAACCATGTGTGAGGATGGTGTTAATGTAAAATGTGAATCATAGTGTTCCAGTCAGTCATCAGTGTGTCTCTGCACAGCTGTAATTAAAATGTGTTCAGAGGGCCTCAGTGTCTGAATGGTTCCAGTTCAGCTCCATAACAGCAGTGTCCCTGGTTTGATTCCTGTGTTTCAGCTCATATCTGCCTCTCTCACTGAGGGGGACGTCCACTACATGGACATGGATTTGTTCATCAACCAAACTACAGATCACTGAGAGCAGAGGAGACTTTCTGCCATGTTTCTTTTCATATGTGTGAACTGACAAATGTTTTACTTCAGAAAAAATAAGAAATAAGAAAAAAAAAAACACTGTTGTGTGCGCATAGTTATTGTGTTTAAATTTTAAATTAAAAAATTTTAATTTAAAATTAAAATTATTTGTAGTCTCCCACCACTATATTTGAACCAATAGAAAGCTGGTGCTCAGAGGAAGAGAGCGGGCATTACTTGGTGTCAGTGACAGAAATGAAAAAAAGCTCAAATGAGTGAGAAGGACGATGAAGGAAACATCTGTGCTGTGTCTGCTCTGTAAGTAGAATCTCTGTGTTTGTTTGAATTCTTGTACTTTGACTGTCTGCTCTCCTGATAACTGATGATGGAGGAGAAGACATGAAAAACAAATCAGGCTGAATTCAAGTTCAAAACACCACGAGGACCAACTGCAGGTCTGAACTGACTCTTTATCTTTGCTCAGGAGTCGAGGAAACACAGCAGGCAGTGAAAAGATCAAATCATTCACTCATTATATCAACACAACTTTGAAGTGACTTTAGTGGGTTATTTAAAGTATACAGTAGAGTCAGCACACTTTTTTCAGATTAAAAAACAGAAAAGAAAAAAAGAAAAACTTTAAATTCAGTAGCAGTCAGAGAAAAAGTGGAAGATGTCCAGTGTTGGGAAGGTTACTTTTAAAATGTATTCCACAACAGAATACATGCCCCAAAATGTATTTTGTAACATAGTTACGTCACTCAATGAGAGTAACAGATTCTGAATACTTTGGATTACTTAATATATTACCATGCTATTTACAACCACATGAATGTACTATTGCTGTGTGATTTATTACTGTTCCTAAAGGTTATTCACCATACCAATATCTTAATATAAATGAGTAACAGTAGGGTGGACATTAGGTAAGGCTGCACTTTTAGCAGCGATCTCGTATAGAAAACTATTCCACGCATATATAAAACAGGTCTGCGGCTCCGAACCATAGTAAAGGCATCTCTGGCTGATACGTCGGGTTCCATATTGGACTCAAAACTAGCTTTACTTTGTTGTCTGGGTCAACTTTGCTAGCTAGAGACAGAGAGAGGCGTTGAAAGGGAAGGTTCCAGTGTTGGGAAGGTTACTTTTAAAATGTATTCCGTTACAGAATACAGAATACATGCCCCAAAATGTATTCTGTAACATATTCCGTTACGTTACTCAATGACAGTAATGTATTCTGAATACTTTGGATTACTTAATATATTACCATGCTTTTTACAACAACGTGAATGTACTATTGCTGTGTGATTTATTACTATTACTGAAGGTCCGCGACTCCGAGCTGTAGTAAAGGGACCTCTGACTAATACGGCGGGGTCCCTGTCAGCTCATAGCCGAAAAATAGCTTTACTTTGTTGTCCGGGTCAACTTTTCTTGCGAGAGACAGAGAGAGGCGTTGAAAGGCTGCTCCAACGGAACTTATTGTTTTTGGAGGAAAACACGAACACGGTGTACAGTCGAGTCGTAATAGCTTACTTACAACTGCGCTTGTCAGGCACTCTTCTTGGCTGCAGTGGTTATTATTATATTTACATGCTTCCAGCTCCTGTTTCTGCTCGATGACAACTCGTACTTTTCCACTCTCCTTTTTCTCCCTCCCTCGCTCACAGACACATAACGGGTACAGCAGTCCATTCTCACTGCAGCACGGACTACACTGTTTATGAGGCTACATTCTTTAGGGCGATTCCTGTAACACTCTGCCTATTGGCTTTATATTAAACATTTTTTTTAATAATAATTTAAAAAAATATTTCTTCACGTCATTATGCAGGCCGCAAGTAGAGGTGACATGGGCCGTGAGATTGAGACACAGGCATTAGAGCCTCTTAATGCGAGTTTTGTTCAGGTTCTACCGGCATGGAATTACCAGAAATAGAGAGGGCATAGCCTAACATAAGAAACAGGAAAAGGCCGCTGTGTAATCCATTTATTTCAACAAAGTAACTGTATTCTGAATACCACCTTTTTAAACGGTAACGGAACAAATACGTAACTGTGGTACATGTATAGTGTTACTCCCCAACACTGAAGATGTTTATCAAAATAATGATCTGTAAATCATATTTAACAGTACAGGTTTCACAGAGGTGCAGTGACTAGTGCCTGTGTAGGTTTACTTCAAAGTCCAAAGACATGTTTGGTTAACTCGGATAGTGAATGTTAGTCTGTGATGGACTAATGATCTGTACTCACCTTATAACAGCTGGAATAAATTGCAGCTTTTCCTCAACTGTAATTTGAATAACTGGTTAAAAAAATGGATGGATTGATGAAATATTCTACCAGATGGTTTTTAGATTTAATCACTTTATGTTCAGTCTTTTTTGAGAAAGAGATGAGTTTGTGTGTCATTTCTCTTTAGTTCTGATCTCACTGCTGAGCTGCACAACAAACCAAGGTCAGTAACCTTCTTCTGTCACAGTTTAAACCTGAGAAATGCTCAATGATATGACCTGATTGGGTTCATGTTTCAGAATTTAAAGTCCAACAGATCATAATTCTTTCATTTTAACCCTCACAGCTCGTCTGACTGTGAGTCCCAGCAGCTCTCAGTTCTTTAGAGGAGACTTTTTGTCTCTGAGCTGTGAGGAGGACGACAGCTCTGCTGGATGGACTCTGAGGAGAAACACAAGCAAAAGACAGAGGACTCAGTGTGGAGATGACTGGGGAGAAGGTGCTGGTTCTTCCTGTAACATCAGCTATATGTACCCCTGGTACAGTGGAGTTTACTGGTGTGAGTCCAGAGAGGGTCCCATCAGTAACATGGTTAACCTGACAGTCACTGGTAAGCTGAGTGTGTGGAGTTAGTGTTGATGAAGCTGTGTGTAAATGGATGAAATGCTGTAGTTTGTCTCTGTGTTGAGGTGGATCAGTGATCCTGCAGAGTCCTGTCCTCCCTGTGATGGAGGGAGATGACGTCACTCTGCTCTGTAAAACAAAGACCACTCCCTCCAACCTCCCAGCTGCTTTCTATAAAGATGGCTCCCTCATCAGGAAGCAGCCTACAGGTCACATGACCATCCAGCATGTTTCCAGGTCTGATGAAGGCCTCTACAAGTGTGACATCAGCGGTCATGGAGAGTCTCCATCCAGCTGGATCACTGTCACAGGTGACACACTCACCTGTCTGTGTTTCTGCAGCTTTCAACATTCACAATGTGACGACAACTTAATGACTGTGTTTGCTTTATTTTAGGGGAACACACCACCACACCTCCACCTACATCCACACCTCCACCTACATCCACACCTCCACCTACATACACCTCTCCTCCTGTTCTCTCTGTACTTTCATTTGTTGGATCAGTGTGTGTTGTGGTTCTACTGGTGTTACTGGTTCTTCTGGTGAGACGATGTGTTCACAGGAAACCTGAAGGTGAGACTCAGACTTCCTGATCTTTCATGTCTGAGTTTGTTTAGTAGAATAAAGTTCACATTCAAGTTTGAGAGTATTTGTGTTTAGAAGATCATTCCATCTGTGTTTAGATATTGCATTTACATTGTCATTCATTTTGCATCACTTGAGCAGATCAAGAAGAAGATGACATCCTCACTCACGTCACGTACAACACTGTCAAGATATCAAATAATTTGCAACAGTCAATCAGGCGAAGCAAAGGTAGTGTTGTGTTGTTGTTTTTTCATGGCAGGTTTTATGGTGAGGCTCATTCCAGTTTCAGCTCCAAGTTATCATAGCAAACATGTTTGTTCAGTGTTCTTGATTTTTCTTGGATTACTGTGTTCATGAAGTGAACTAAACTCACCTTTGGAGGCTCAAGTGAACACAAGAGGAACTCCAGCTGTTGGTACTTCATTTTTTTGTATTTTGAAGTTTGTGCTTGGCATAATGCTCAGACTTTAGAGGACCTTGTGGTGACTGTTAAATTGATGCTGTAGGAAATTAATTGAACTGAAGCTGTTTAACAGAACTTCACAGATGAAGGAGATGCATTACTAAGATGGATGCTGAGTTGTCAGAGTTTCTTTGTGGATGTGCAGTTTTAATTTGGGATCAATCTGGGAGTGAGATCATAACAAGATTGTCTGTGAAGGTTCTCAGTCATCCTGTTAGGATGCCTGGGTCGTTGACCCAGGGTTTTTGAGTTTATGATATTATTTATATTTTCTAGTTTTTGGTTTCTGAGTTCTGTCTTATGGTTTATGTCTCTGTCTTCTTTAGTTGCTCTGTCTCCCCTATCACCTGCATCCCCTTGTCTAGTTCGCGTCTATGTGAAGTGACAAGATTATGTGACAGTGATGTTATGAGCAGAGTTGGGAGTACAAAAGCATTTTCTCTGATCTTTTCCCTTTGATTTTATTTATACAGTGCCAAATCGCAGCAAAAGTTGCCTCAAGCTGCTGTGTAGTATAAAGATAGAATCAGATTTAGGTTTCTGAAGACTATTGCTGATTTTGATGTATTTTAGACATGATCAGAAGGGTAAATCTGTAGGTTGTAGAAAAGTAAAATAAAACATCTTGCTGAATTGATAAGATTGCCTTCAGCAACCTGAATAGACAGAAGAGACTGGAGCTCAGTCAGATGTATCCATCTGTGTTTTTAACTGTACTTACTGAGTGTTGTTCAGTGTGAGCTGGACTGTGTGTTTGTGGTCTGTGGTTAACTGAAGCTAACAGCTCTGCAGTCGTCCAGCATCCTGTTTCTGATAGAAAGAAAACACTTCAGCTGTCTCAAACTCAGCCTAAGAGCTTTGAAAAGATGAAGGTCAGCGAAAATGTCCTCATAATCCAAACCATGTCTTTAATGCACATTGGGACACCAATTTCTCAAATACAAATCAAATATTGCCACTTTCCATAAATGTCACCCTGTTTTAAAGCTGTTGCTTTCTATTAGAGGAAAATGCATGTAGAAATAATTTCTATGTGAAAATGATGTCTGCAAACAGACCTAAATCTATTTGTTCTCATAGTGTTTACTGTAGCATGAGATGGAACCTGTAACCCATTCAGGTCTTACTGCCCGTCCAGCTCTTGCAGGGTGCCATTATCGATACACTGTCGTCACATTCAGATTCTCTGTTTGTTCCAGCACAGTGTCAAGAGTCTGAAGGTGATAGTATGAAACCTGTTGTCACTTCTATTTGCACAAAAACAGCATAAATAGATTCAGTGGTTTCAGTTACCTCCCTGGATGGTATCAGCTGGATTTAAAGAACAAATTTACAGTTAACATGAGACGTTTAAAGAGAAAGACTGAACAGACCAAGAGAAAGACTGAACAGACCAAAGGTTCTGAACTGTGTTTTCAGCCTCTTAACCTGTTCTTCAGAACAATTCATTATTTTTAAAGTTCTTCATGTAAAACCACTGCACCTACTTCCTGCTGTTTAATGTTAGTCTGATGAAACTTCTCACTGCAGTGTGCGCTAGGTAGGTCTATAAAAGTATTCATGAGGTGAGAGTGTTCGTTGGCACTGAAACAAAATGGCAGCTTTGCGGTCGTCGACTTTTTTTTTTCTCAGAAATAGCCCGCAGTTCTATGCAGTCAACAGTAGGCGTTTAGAGGAGGAAACTGAAAAGCTGCTTCGGTTTATCAAGATTATCTCTTAATGCCTTCGTAACAATGCAGATATGAAGATTAAAATAAAATGTCTTGCTATAAATGTAGTGCAATAATAATCTTGCAGTTGTTGTACATGCAGTAATTTAAATGTATTTGATTATGCAGAGACAGATTTGGCTGACTCAGCAGTGAGACCTGAAGACATCAGTTATGGACAAACAATCATCAGAACAAGAAGGCCCAGGTACAGCTGATCTTTATCTTTGACTTTGGACAGAAACAAGCTAACTGCTCTCTTTGTTTCCAGCCATTATGCTAAACTAAGCTAACAAAACCACACCAATACTCAAGCTCAGGGCTCAGACTTATCAAACCTCTCATCTCTCTGTCAGAAGTAAACCACTTCCTCTAAGTTTGACCTGTTCCTGAGCAAGATATGCAGCAGAATGTAAACCTGATTAAAGATTCTCGTAACAACACCAATATTAACTTTTAGTCTAGAACATGCAGAGCTGGATATGGGGTGTGTTTGTGTATAGTCTGTGAACACAGGAATCAGTAGCATATGTTAGTTAAGCAATGTTGATTCTTCCAGATGTCTTGATACAGAAATGTATGTTTACTTTACATAATACTTATTAAATAAACAGAATAAACAGAACTGAGAAATGTGAAACAATTAAGAACACATTCAAACAGATTCATCAGGTAACACAAGGCCATTGATAAGACTGCTTAGACTAGCATATGGAAGCTACTCACAACATGGAGTGCAAAGATGCAGTTAGCGTCCATAGAAACTTCCCTCAACAAAAATTAACACGTCTTGCAATAAACTGAAAACACAAATGTCCTGACAGGTAATAAACCTACTACTGAAGGTTATTTCGTAAATGCACAGAAGGAAACGTCCAGTGCATGGTAAGCCAAACTGGCTCCTGTGCTGCTTTAGCTTGAAGGGCAACCAATCATGTGACTGTAATTAACTTCTTCACCAAAAGGTGTCACTGTTATGCCAACAAGTAATTTTAGGTCCTATCAAATTTAATTTCAGGGGTAATTCACCTAATAATATGTTTATGATGCCGTTTTCTCTTATTAAAATGTTTTTTGTTTCTTTATGATGTTAGAAAGAGAGGAGATCCTTTAATACGGTAATCTAAGGCATAGAAGTCTCTCCCAAATGCTGTTCAAACCTGCTGTTAGTGAGGGGCAGCCAGTCAGAAGAAATAAGTGCTAAAGCACAGGAACTAAAACCATTTGTTTCAGACAGAGGATGAACCATGGTGCTATACCAAGGCCCAGCATGAAAAACAGAATGATTGTTTTAATCTGTGTGTTTGTGTTCAGACTTTAAACCAGATCCTGACATCATCTGCTCTTCAGTCCACCAGTCCAACCAGTGACATCCAGTTGCTGTTCTCCACTTGATGCCCCCAACACTTCAGACCAGAGTACAACATGACCAGATTTTAATATTTCTTTCTTACTAAATAAGAAAAAATATTTTCCTTCTTTATCTTAAAATTTAAAAGTGCATTTCCTTGTAAAATCAAATGTAGAATAAATATGTATGTTTTTAATGTCTGCAGTGACATTGAAATTGTTTTAATGTTTGACCCTGCTGTTGTTACTGTAGCAGGGATTTAATTTCTAAATAAGCTTTTGTCATCATGTGTGTTTGTCACGTGGTTCTGTGGTTTTCCCCAAGCTGTTGGGGAGAAAATTTCAGTAGTTATGTATTTGTTGTGTTCATTGATAAACTCCTCACATCAGTACTAAAAGCAAATAAAAATCATCAAAATGAGGGAATATTAATCAGTGTAAACAGGACAGAAAAACATAGAAGATGCCCGTATATTTGAGACTAAAAAGTTTTTTGTTTTTTTTTTATTTTTTTTGTTATTTTTAAACTAATGTTATTTTAAAGTAATCAAATAAATAATCAAATAAACCTGATGCTGACAATAGAAAATCAATAGAAAATTTGTTCCTTAAGCTGGGAAACAAATTAAATCACACTCAGAGTTAAAAAAACAAAGAGCTAAAGTGTTTTGGTATCTGATAAACTACAAACTCATGAACATGTAACCTCCTGGACCTCAGAGCTGCTCTAGTTAAACTTCTCCATGAATCTTGAAATGAGCAGGAGTGTAATTTGAAGGTTGCTGTCATCTTCTGGTGAAACCTGGTGTTACAGCAGAGCGGCCGCTTTATTAATGTCAGTTTAAGCATGAAAACCATTTTTTAAAATCTGTTAAACAAGTGAAGAAAATTCATGGAAATTTAATGGAAATAAAAATAAATAAATAAAATAAAATATGAGAGCGCTGTAAACACAATAATGACGAAGACTGATATTGAGAGTGACCTTAGACTTTATACTGAATACAAACAGAAATGCTCTTTGGTTTAATTTAACAGGCAAATCTCACGTAAAGAAGCCAAAACAAGAAAACTGACAAATATCAGAGTCCAGCAGTAACTGCTCCAGGATGTATTTTAGATTTAGTTGTGTGAATGTGACACAACTCCACACAAGTCCACAAAAAAGAGCAAAAACTCTGCTGTGGAGTAAATAAGAATATTATTTACTTAAGTTAAATTTGGCTCACTTTGACCCTTCACTTTTTGTCATTTGAAATTTGAAATAGTCGTATTGACCTACTGAGCAGCATCAAAGCACAACACATCCAGGTTTAACACCCCAGAACCAGCTCAGTCATCAGTGCAGTATATTTTAAAACATTTGTCCTTTTTATTTGAGCAGATTAGTCAGATGGTCTTAGATTTTACTCATGAGCTTGTTTTAAAGTACAAAAGCATTTCTGCAACGGACAATTGGGCATGAGGGTCATGAACTTCAAATCATATGCATCTGTGTTAAGTTTAGTTAGTTACTCTTGTTCATGAAGATACACAGTCATGTTGATTATCAGCTTTTGCTGGTCAAACTTGTCTTCTACAGGTACGACCTCGTACATCTGATATCTGATGTAAAGCAGGTTTTGTGACTATTTTTCTATCATATATCAAGAAATGTTTGCCCAACATTTTTACAATGTCTAAAGATCAGGCGAGGACAACACTGGATGACTGTTTTAAGCCATCATTCTGTGTAATTTGTGGTTTGTTGTGTTTGTTCTGGAACTGGATCAGCAGCATTTTATTGAGAGCACCAAAAAAACGATTATATAAAATTGATGACAACACCCTTTTATGCTTCCCGTGTTTCTTATTTATTTATTTAAGTTCTGTTCACTTAATCTGTTGTTTTACTGTTATTATGTATATATTATGTTATGTTACTTAGTTTCTACAGCTAAAATGCTGTAGAAACTAAGTAACATAACATAAGTAACAAATTTAAATCCCATTTTGATTTAAATGCTAAACACAATAAAACTGTTGAAATCACACAAACCGTTGCTGTTACTTTACTATTTAAGAAATGACAGAACATGTCAGTTCACATCCGGAGTTCATGAGAAACAAAGTCACCCCAAAGCTGCTGAACTGCATTCCATTAACACACAGACACATTTACTGTCAGTACATTTGTGGCACATTGAATTCCTCCTCAGCCAACTCTGAGATTATGAAACACAAAAGCAAACATGAGACAAAAGTTGGAAATGAATCAATAAATGACGGCCCTGTTTGTGAGGGCAGCATCAAAGTGACGTCTGACCTAATGTTCATTGTCACTGATTTTGATCTTGAATGTGAAAAGGTGCATGGGAAACATTCGTGAAGACGACCTGCGATTCAAGACTAAAATAAACAAACAAAACCTTAATTTTCTCAAAACAAAATGATGAAAAAAAGTGTTTTTAAATCATTTCTATTTTTAAACATATGATCTTATAAAAAAAGCCAAACAAATAGAAAAATCCAGAGATAGATGATATCATCGAATACACAATTTGTCATATAATGAACTGAATTACCTTGATTCAAATGCTATGTTGTAAACTATAGTAGAAAATTAGTGCGTAAAGAAATCAGCTATAAAATCAGCCTCCCAGAGAGGCTGATTTTCTGAAGTAAAAAAGTACGTTAGTAAAACTGGCTAAAGTAAAGCTGGACACTGTTTGCATACAGTAACAATGATGATGTAAAATGCTGCATTTCTATATAAAGTAACAAGTTCAGGTGGAGGTGAAGTAGAGAAAAAGGTAACAATGTTGTACCAAAAAGTCCAACTAGACTTAACGGCAGTGTCGGAGGTCCAGGGAGAAAACCAGAGGAGGCACAGCTTCCCAAAGTGTTTCCACCGGAGTGATAATGGTTACAGAAAATACATAAATACATTAAATAACTATCTAAAAAGTAATGCTGAAATGACAGGGGTGCTGAATATCATTTCCCTGCTGAAAGTATATCCCACAATGGCACGTTGTTGCTCTTGGGCAAGAAACCAATTTTTTGGTGATTACACTGTCCTTTAATTATTATTGTTTTCATTTATTGACTTGTTATGTGACACCAACATCTCAGCGCTTAGCAAAATGAGGAGTAGATGAAGGTTCGACCTTTGACCTGTGGGTGGAGCAAACCCTAAATCGGCACATGACACAGTGAAAGCTACTGCTGAGACTAATATCATTTGTATGCATGTTCAAATTGAAATAAGTACATTTTTTAAAAAATGAGCTTGTTTAAAAATATCTGAAGACATATTTTTAGTTGTTTAAAGTCGTTTTAGTTCGTAATCTGAGCACTCTGGGTGAGTGACTCTATGCTGGTGGCATTTATGCAAATATAAATCTCTTCAAAAAGCCAATCTGTGTCTCACACAGCAGTGTGAGTGAATGTAGTCATTCAACTTCCTGTGGAGAGGGGAGGGACTGCTCTCATAAGGTGAGGCGGAAACAAAGGATTAAAAACAAACAGGAGGACAAAAACACGGTGAGTGTTACTGTGCATTTATGTGTTTTTTAGAATAATCAGAAAATTAGTTCCTGACTGGAAAACATGACATGAATGTTTCGCAAGTTAGAACAAAAACTGTGAATGTTGTTTTGGTTAGTTTTGGTGCTCAAGTTTGTGACTTAATCCAGAAAGAAGCATGATGGATAACATCAAATCTTTGCTTCATGGTCAGGTCATCTTCCTGTCAGCAGTCTTTCTGTGGTTTTTAAGAGAGAACAAGGATCTGTTCATTCATTAGGTGGCGGGTCGAATAGGTTTATTATGTGTGTGTGTGTGTTTGTATTTAGGTGTCATATGTGTGTTGTATTTCCTGTTCTGCAAGTCACAGGTTTCTATAAATATGTTTGTCAGGATTTTCAACCTGCACTCACAGTCGTTGTTGTTCTGCCAGACTGCCTAAAGATGAAAAGCTTAGCTGAGGACAGAGCAGAGTTTCCAGACATCAGCCGTATGTCCATGAACAGCGACAATTCTCGAGATTATCCTCCAGTCTTCAGTCATGATCCTGGATCCTCAGGCACAAAGTAAGAGACTGTTTCTGTTTTACTTATACAACACCACTTTTTGTCTTTTGCACAACCCACTCTCAATGTTGCACTTTTCTGTTTAACTGTCTTGTGTCTGTATCATTCACCTCTGTCTGGTGTTGCCCTGTGTTTTGCAGTCCTGTGTTGATTTTCTGTTATGTGTAGCACCATGGGTCTTGTAGGAACACTGTCTTGTTTCACTGTGTACTGTAACACATGGTTGAAATTACAATTAAGCAACTTGACTAGATTTTATTATTATTATTATTATTATTATTATTATTATTATTATTATTATTATTATTATTTTAGGCTTTATTGACATTTTAGCTCTTCTCCAGTCATTTTGATCAAAGCACTCGAAAAACTCACACAGTTATATTTTTAGCTGTGTTGCTGTCTCTCTGTAATATGTGCTTAATCTCTTTACATTTTTCCCCATGAAGTTTTGTAGTTTTATTTTCATTTGTAATATAGCTGCTCTTCTACTTTATGTATGATTTTGATTTGGTTAGATGCTACACCTTACAAAGGAACATGCTCATAGCTAGACCTTTAATTAAGAGACTCAATTAACTAGCTTTGTGTGACTCATTATCCTTTTTACCAGTGTTTGAATTAGTGAATGCAGATGAATGAAAAATAACTTGGATATGTAACATAAAAACCTAAACAAAACTGAAAATGTTAACTATAGATTCAAGAGTCGTGTTAAAAGGATGACCATGGTTCCAGTGGCTTTGAGAACATCCAGGGCTTCAGCTTCATGAGTCTGACAGAGGGATAAGCTGCTTAATGGCCACCAAGTAGAAGAACAATCTGGGGTTCATTCTATATTTGTGTTTCCAGACATCAGCAGCTCAAACACAGAGCAGAGTTTTCAGGATCCATGTCCATGAACAGTGACAATTCTCGAGATTATCCTCCAGTCTTCAGTCATGAACCTGGACCCTCATTCACAAAGTAAGTGACTGATTCTGTTGTAAATTGAGCAAATATGATTTTGTTTTTTGCAGTCTTTAATATTATTTAAGAAGAATTTCAGTCTCCAGATGTGCAAAGCTGGTAGAGACATACCCTAAAAGACTGGCAGCTGCAATTGCAGCAAAAGGTGGTTCTACAAAGTATTGACTCAGGGGGCTGAATAATTACACACACCCCACTTTGTAAATTTTGTAAAAAAAAAACATTTGTAAAAAATGTTTGGAATCATGTATGATTTTCGTTCCACTTCTCACATGTACACCACTTTGTGTTGGTCTTTCACGTGGAATTCCAATAACATTGATTCATGTTTGTGGCTGTAATGTGACAAAATGTGGGAAAGTTCAAGGGGGCCAAATACTTTTTCAAGCCACTGTATTCAGCCAGAGCAAAGCAATAGAATCAACAAACAATAGTCACAAAAACAAATCACTTGAATCTGCCTATGGTCTCATCTTTGAAAGGAGAGACATTGGAGGAGAGAAATGGGCATGCTTTGGCCATGAAACACCTGTCTCTGTGTAAATGTAACTCAATAGGAAAAGACCCGAGTTCTTGAAAGCTGTATTCCAATCAGAAACAATGAAATCCCAATCATCTAAATTACGCTTAGTCATCCTAATCAAGCAGCTAAAGGTTTTTCTCGCTAAGACAAGTTCTGGGCTGTGTGCCCTGCTGGTACAAAGAATCCAGCAGAGCAGCGCACACACGCACCAACCCCATCTGTCTTGACTTAATTACTTTTGTCGAACAACCTCTCACAAAGCAGCTGGTTTGCTGTCTCTCTGTATGTGTTTGACCTTTTAATTTTCTCTTTCATTTTTAAAATAACTGCTCTTTTAACAGTATACTTATCCATGATGATTAGTTAGATGATGCCAACTAAACACCTTTCACGTCAACATGCGCGTAGCTAACCCTGTGTTAAAATAGCGAGTTAATTAACTACCTTTGTGTGACTTATTATCCCGATTCCCGTTGCCAGGATTAGTTAATCCAGATGAAAGGAAAATGACTTTGATATGTAACAGAAAGAAATAAACAAAAAACAAACTCAAAAATATTAACTAAGGATTCAAAAGTGGCTTAAAAAGGATGACCATGGTGCCAGCTTCCCCTACAGAAAGTACAGTGGTTTTGAGAACATCCAGGGCTTCAGCCTCATGAGTCTGACACTGACAGAGCACCAGCTTAATGGCCAACAACAGGAACATAGAAGTAGAAGAACAATGTGTGTTTCATTCTGTGTTTGTGCTTCCAGACATCAGCGGCACAAACACAGATCAGAGTTTCCAGACATCAGCCGTATGTCCATGAACAGCGACAATTCTCGAGATTATCCTCCAGTCTTCAGTCATGATCCTGGATCCTCAGGCACAAAGTAAGAGGTTCCTTCTGTTGTAAACTGAACTGAAGATGATTTTGCTTTTTGCAGTCTTGGGTATTAATTCAAATGGGTTCGTGGGGTGGGGTCACTGGAATTTTCTCAACCACTTTAGCGACAGGTTTTATTTAAAATTAAATATCAAGGTGTGAAATGACTGCTTTTGGAGGAATTCATTGGAAATTCATCTGGAAAAGTCTGGAAAGTCTCATATATGAGCAACAATTGTGTGTTTCTTTCAGTTTGTATGATTTTTTTAACATATTTATATTGTTTATCCATTAAGTTTTGTAGTTTTATCTTTAACCTCCTAGGACCTGGCATCCACATATGTGGACATCACATTTTGAGTTATTTAGATTCTTTGTTTTTACATTCAGCGGGTCCCAATCAGCACAAATATCACAGAGAAATTTAAAATGCATGCTGTGGAAGAGCTTGGGTCTTAGGATGTTACCTACTGCTCTCCTATCAGTGCATTTAACCATGATCTTAATTGGTTAGATGCTCCCAACCACACACCTGTAATGTGTAGTGATGTGCGATACCACTGATTTCCTTTCCGATCCGATACCAAGTACTTTTCAGGGTGGTATCGACGATACTGATCCGATACCGATACTTTATACAAAAAAACGTATTTTATTTATTGTATCTCAAATTATAGCGTCATAATGATTACAGGACATCAGATTACTTGTTCATCATATAGAAATAAAAAAAACTGAAGTTGTGCGCTATTTGAACACGTTGCCTGCCTGCAGCACTAAAGAACTCCGTGAGAGACGCGATTCGTCTCAACATACGCGCCTCATATTCTGTGATATGATTTACTCTGAGGTGTTTGACAAGGTTAGTGATGTTGCCACAACCAAACATGCCAACCCTCCCGATTTTTCCGGGAGAATCCCGGAGCCACCATTCTCCCGAATTTCCACCTGGACAACAAAATTGAAAAACCATATTGCAGAATTCATAGCGCGGCCGATCCAATTCCAGTTTCCAACAATGGCGGCAGCTGCTTAGTTTTAATATTACTCTTATTTCTCTTTCTGGGTCGCAAAAAAACCCAACTTTTAACATGTTTTCAGGTGAGAATGTAGCTGTGTAAACTTCAAATATCTGAGCCGATCAACACATCGTCTTCAAACCCCCGCAGGCTTTCACTACTCGGGTTAAACATGATATATAAGTCACTTTGATAATTTAAAAATGTTAATTGTTTGGCCTTTTCAGTGTTTTGTTTGTTCGTGAGTAAATCGGTTTGGCTTTTAAATGTTTAAATTAAATTTAACTTTATTAATCCCTCGGGTGGGTTCCTCCGGGGTTTTCACACAGCTGAATAAACGTCAAACAGAAAACTAATTAAAGAAAGTGTGAGACGGTCGAGAGTTTACGCCAGCGCCCGGTTATGTTTTAGAGAGCAAGGAGCAGACGGCTGAGTTTCACTCCACCGAGGGAACTCATGACGTCCTACCCGGCTTTCTTTAGACCGCGAAGGGCGGGTCCTCAGGTGGAAGCAGCCTCTGAATTTGGACACCCCCGCTGTTTCCAGGCCGGCCAATAATAACGGTGACATTTAACGTATTTTATCCGATAAATAAACACTGTAAAATGTGCCCTTTTGATTGTCTCCCTAATTCTGAGGTCTCAAGGTTGGGAAAGTATAGCCACAACACCTCACTCTTGGAGCACTTTTTTGCCACATGTATCTCAAACCACGTCTCAGCTGTTTGTGGAGGTAAAATACGTCCGCACAATTAGGCTCAGCCATTGTTGTGAGTGCGCACGCCAAGGCGCTGCGAGACATTTATACAGCCATATGTCGCACATGACTATGAAAGGTGGAAGAGGAAGTAGTTCCTTTGAATGTAGACAATCCGAATGTTATAGTTTCTTTCCACTGTGTTGCTGTTAATGATAAACTACAAATTAACGCTAAATTACTAAAAATATCGATATTTTAATGTGAGAATCGATCCTAGAACATAAATGACTGGTATTGGAGGAATCGATATTTCAGGATCGATCCGCACATCACTAGTAATGTGAACACATTCGTAGCAAGACTGCCAATTCCTTGGTTACAATTATTTAAGGATAAAAATTATTTCCAGGATCCAGCGCTATATCCATGAACAGTCACAAGTCCAGAGATTATCGTCCAGTCTTCAGTCATGAACCTGGACCCTCAGTCACACAGTAGGAGACTGATTCTGTTGTAAAGTGAGCTGATGATGATTTTCTTTCTTGCAGGCTTTGATATTGTTTCAAAGGGGTTTTGTCAGAGTGGAGTCACTAAATGATATTTAACCAACTCCAGAGTAGGTTATTTTTTAGATTAGAAATCAAAATGAATTAAATGACTGCTATTGGAAGTGTAAAGTCTGTGGAGAGCATAAGGCACCATTCTTCAAAGCTCTGGGTAAATTCTGTCTTCCAAAAACAGGGAATTATTTGGGTGAACTTTTTTTTAACATGCCAGCTTTTTTCTAGTCTTTTTGAGAAAGGCTTTGATAATCTTTTTTGTTTTGTCTTTTTGTTTTTCCCCAAGCAGGCTCTTTTTAAAATCGATTTAAAATGACGAACCTAGGCCATAAACATGAAGTAATATGGGGTGGCTATAGCTGAGGTGGCAGAGCAGGTCAGCCACTAATCAGAAGGTCGGTGGTTTGATCCCAGGCTGTCTCCTGCATGCCAAATATCTTTGGGCAAGATACTAACCCCATGTTTGCCTACTGGTGGTGGTCAGAGGGCCCGGTGGCACCAGTGTCCGGCAGCCTCGCCTCTGTCAGTGCGCCCCAGGGCAGCTGTGGCTACAATAGCTTGCCATTGTGTGGGTGAATAACTGAATGTAGTGTAAAGTGCTTTGGGGTCCTTAGGGACTGAGTAAAGCATTATACAAATTCAGGCCATTTACCATTTTAATAGACTGTTTGTCCAAAACTGAGCTGATAGTCAGTTGTCAGCAGAAAGAACTTTTTTTATGAAGTCTAACTATCTTTGCCTATGTGTTAATGCATTCCAAGCAAATGTTTCTGGGTCATTCACAATTTATTAGCTATAGACATGAGCACTGACATGTCCTATTTCATTACGTGTTTCTGTCTTTGAAACAAAGTTTCCAGAAGGTATGTAAACTTGGGTATATTCTGAATTTATTTTGGTATTCACAGAGATGTGGCACTGGTTGGGGAGCCACTGTCCTGCTGTCCTTTGTGTCAGAATGTCTTGAAGGATTCATCAAGAAAGTCCTCCTGTCCCCAATGTGGAGAAAGATCCAGAACCCGACCTGGTCTGCAGACAACCAGTAAGAGCAGCTGTTGAAAAAGAAAGACTTAACACCTTTCTGCTGATGGACTGATTTATTTTTTTTTTTTGGAAAAACTGCACTTCTTATTATGCTATTGACACATTAACCAGTTTTCTTGCTCTCTAGTTTTATGGGTTTTTGGTTTTAATTTCTGTCAACAGATGCTCATCTGCAGAAAATTTCAGATGCACTAAAGCTCAGTCTGAGAACAAGATATGAACATGTGACTGAGGAAACTAATAAAACAGGATGTGGAGCCCTCCTCAGAATGATTTACACTGAGCTCTACATCACTGAGGGACAGAATAAAGAATTTTGCTTCCAACATGAGGTGAGGCAGGTGGAGAGCGCTTCCAAGAAGAATATCCTCCTTGAAACACCAATCAGCTGCCAGGACATCTTTAAAGCCTTGCCTGACCAACAAAGACCCATCAGAGTGGTTCTGACATATGGCGTTGCTGGCATTGGAAAAACCTTCTTGGTGCAGAAGTTCACTCTGGACTGGGCAGAGAACTTAGAAAACCAACACATCAGTGCGGTGGTTGTGCTTTCATTCAGAGAGCTGAACTTGGTCAGAGATGAGCAGTACAGTCTCCTGGAGCTGATCCATGATTTCTATCCAACATTACAGAGCGTCACAGCAGAGAAGCTCACTGTGTGTAATCTTTTGTTCATCTTTGATGGCCTGGATGAAAGCAGACTTTTGTTGGATTTCACAAAAAGGAAGCTTTTGTCTGATGTCACACAGAAGTCAACCATCAGTGAGCTGCTGACAAATCTCATCGAGGGGAATCTGCTTCCCTCTGCTCTCATCTGGATAACTTCCCGACCCGCAGCAGCCAGTCAGATTCCTCCTAAATGTGTTGACAGGATGACAGAAGTGCGAGGCTTCACTGACTCTCAGAAGGAGGAGTACTTCAGGAGAAGATTCAGAGATGAAGCATTCTCCAGCAGAATTATCTCCCACTTGAAAACATCCAGGAGCCTTTACATTATGTGTGGGATCCCAGTCTTCTGCTGGATCACTGCTACAATTCTGGAGCACATGTTGACTACAGAGGAGAGAGCAGAGCTGCCCAAGACCCTGACTGACATGTACTCACACTTCCTGCTGGTTCAGATAAAGAAGAAAAAGCACAAATACTCTGAAGGGCATGGGACAGGTGTACAGAAGCTTACCAATGCTGACAGGGAAGCTCTTCTGAAGTTGGGGCAGCTAGCATTTGAACATCTGGAGAAAGAAAATATCGTTTTCTACCAAGAAGACTTGGAGCAGTGTGGTCTGGACGTCACAGAGGTCTTGGTGTACTCAGGAATTTGTACAGAGATCTTCAAAGAAGAATCTGTGATCTTCCAGAAACCAGTTTACTGCTTTGTTCATCTGAGCATTCAGGAGTTTCTGGCTGCAGTCTACATGTTCCACTGTTACACCAACAGGAAGACAGAGGTGCTGCAGGACTTCCTTAGCAAAGACATCTCATCTCTGGAAGATCTTTTGAGCAATGCCATGGAGAAATCTTTCCTAAGTGACAGCGGCTACCTGGAACTGTTTGTTCGCTTCCTTCATGGCCTCACTCTGAAGTCCAACCAGAGACTCTTAGGTGGTCTGCTGGGTCAGACAAAGAGCAGTCCACAAATCGTCCAGAGAGTCATCAACAACCTGAAGGAGATTAAAACTTATGATAAGTGTCCTGACAGAAGCCTCAACATCTTCCACTGTCTAATGGAGATGAATGACCTTTCGGTACATCGGGAGATCCAAGACTTCCTGAAGTCAGAGAACAAATCTGTGAAGAAACTCTCTGGAATTCAGTGCTCAGCTCTGGCATATATGCTGCAGATGTCAGAGGAGGTTTTGGATGTACTGGATCTGATGAAATACAACACATCACAGGAGGGACGACAGAGACTTGTTGCAGCTGTGAGTAACTGCAGAAAGGCTCGGTGAGTCCAGATGTGATTAATAATATAAATTAGAGTAGATTTATAGTATAGTTCTTTAAATGATTCTTACTATAACATTCTCATGATTCTTTTTACACTGTTCCTGTTATTTATTTTATTTATTTATTTATTAGAAACATTAAATGTCAGTTTAAGAGTGTCTTTTAAAGCTACTTAAATCCCATAAAAAACTATTTTTTACTCAATAATTTTCTGGTTAGTTAATTTTTTGCATGTCTATAGCTTCAGTTGAAGCAGCCATTGTGGCCACATGTGAAAAGGATGGGATAACACTGAATGTTGTCATAGTGATTTGATTTCAGCAGTGCAAATACAAAAGTCAGTGACAACTATTGCTGCGGAAACACTAGCTGGTAGTCAGGCTGTACACGTGGTATTATATTTGTAACAAATAAACAAAAATATTCTTCCATTGCTCACAAGCAGTTTACAATCATCCACAAACAGTATACATTGGACTATTTACATTTGACACATAAGAACTGGGTAGGTCCTAATCAACTGTAACTTCCAATAATGTCAGGATAAAAGAAGCGTCTTAAGAGCTGCGTCTGTCATAAAATAAAACAGGTAATAAGACCAGCTGCCTATTTAGACTACGAGTGAAATGGCAGCTTACAAATGGACAGCAGACACAGACAAATAGGCACACACAGATACAAACATCCATTCCCACCCACATGCTCTCATATTCTCATATGTCTGAATGTTCTGCACACTGCCAAACATGGTAAGAAAACTGTTTGACTCCACAGCTAGTTAAAGCCCCGTTAGTCCACAGTGCCGATTGTGACTACTCCCCCTGTGCACAATTACGATGTATTAAAGGAACAGAACGTAAAAACGAAATAAGGAAAGAAAATACAACTTAACTGTAAATGTTACACTAAACAAAATTGTAAAGTAAAAACTGAAATTCCCCATTATCTTACACTTTATCCTCATCCAAAATAATTCAAATCAAATTAGTAACAAATATACACTCTGTGAAATCTGAGTAAAGTCATAGATATATAGACCTTTTATCTTATGCAAAAACATTATCTATTTAATAAATCTTGACAACATCACTACGAGCGGCCATAAACCACTGATCATATGCAAAAGAGACTAACGTAATAGTCGACGAATGCATCTGCACATCCAAATCACACGACAGATGGAAGACAATGTAGCAGCATGATGCAGCCTTGCTGAGTCTCCATTCAAATTGTGCCAAAAGTGCAAACTTCAAACTATTTACCAGGTTTTAGGTTGTGAAGTAAAATCAGACTTATGATAAATAATTTATGCCATGCTTATTCCTGAAAACTGTCCCTCTTTTCTCTCCTTGGCTTGCATATTAAATCTACAGAAAGATTAAAAATCGGTGGGTCTGACAGAGACTGGGAATAAATAATGTTTCATGTCAAACATTCAGATCAATTGAAACACTGATGTCAAGACAAAGTGTCCAGTTGTTTTTCATTAAGTGTATGAAGTAAATATAATGTGTCTTCTTCATAATAACATATTTTCTAACACATATGTCAACACAGACTTCACGATGTTTGGCTCTCAGAGAATCACTGTAAAACTGTGACCTCAGCTCTGATATGCAACAACTCCAATCTGAGAGCTCTGCAGCTGAGTTCAATCAAGCTGCGGGATCCAGCAGAGGCACTGTTTGCTAGTCTGGGGCATCCAAACTGCAGACTGGAGACACTCAGGTCAGTTAACTGAATCTGTTGTTATTTCTGAAGGTCTTTTGAACTGTGAAGTTATGTCCTTATAACTCAACTGCTGTGTTGTTAGACAGATGATGCAGAGGCACCGATCCAACTTTATTTATTTTATTTATTTTGTGGTTCCAATAGTATACCTTAACTTTATTCATCCAGGACCTCTATTTTAGTGGGTGATTGTGGGAACTGTTTAAATGAACAAGATATATTTTAATTGATTCCTTCAAATCCAGCACGTATAATATTGGGAAATCATACACACAATTACAGGAATCTAAAAATCTTCAGCCCAGTATTGTACCAGTAACCATGACAGCTGGAAATATTAGGGGGAGTTTAGAGCAGCCGACTAATAGTCAGACCTTGTTCACATGCTGACATTTTAAAGATAAAAATAAACAATGAAATAAACAAATTCTAAAAGCATTATTTAGTTCTAATCCATGTGTACCAGTTGTATGATGGGTTCTGTAGGTTTAAGAAGAGCTGTCAATGTCTACATTTTTATTTTTTAATTAAGATACAAATAAAGACAGACTGTGTCCAAAACTTTAGGATAAAATCTTTTCTGTCAAAATAAATAAATGCTTTTACAGCTGAAGTAAAATCATCATGCAAGTAAAGTTTATATTTGCTAAAAATAAATGTTACAATCTCTAGCTTACACGTAAACACACACGTGCTAAACTTTTGTTTGAGGTTTTAGACGGAGCCCAAATAGGTTCTTAATGGTTGGTTTCGTAAGACACCACCTGTTTAATGATGGTCATCCACAGAGGACGTAAATGGCTGCTTTCACTCCTCTCTCAAACCATCTGTCTTCTCTGTCCATAATGTCACAACTGGTGTCCTTGAAAGTGAGTTTGAGTGAGAGTGACCTTTGTCCTTTAGATGCAGCTGTATTTGTCCTTTTGGTGTGGCTCTATGGAACGCCAGGACTGCCATAATGAATTAATTAAATACACCATTAAATAATTAATTAAATGTGTCAATAATTAATTAAAATTGGAATTAATTAATTAAATAAATAGTTATGACACATGTAATTAATTAATTATTGACACATTTAATTAATTATTTATGTATTTCACATTTTAATTAATTATTGACACATTTAATTAATTAATTATTGACACATTTAATTAATTAATTATTGACACATTTAATTAATTATTTATGTATTTCACATTTTAATTAATTATTGACACATTTAATTAATTATTGACACATTTAATTAATTATTTAATGATATATTTATTTATTTCATTTTGGCAGTCCTGGCGCCTGGCTCTCGTCATGAAATAATTTTATCTGTCAGCCTCACCCATCAAACTCAGGGGGCGGGGTTAACGCTGCCCATGCAGCTTCTCTAACATTTGATTGGTTGCCGTGCAAAGTAAGTCAAAACAGGTCGATCCTAGATAATCGATTGCTTGTGTAGACTTGGGGCAGCCAGTTATCCCAGAATGCAGATCAAATCACAGGCAGCAATGGTGGTGGTGTAGTTTTAAAATACCCCGTTTTTCTGTCACCAGCTACACTTTTAACAGTGTTTTAGCCGCGAATGTCGCGCCGTATGTCTGGTCAGGTTGTCAACATAGAACATGCTTGCAAAAGTGCTCAGATGTTTTCAGAGATTTCACTAGCTCTGCTAACAATTAGCATGCAGAGTGCACCGAGGGGGTACATTAACCGGTTTGTTTACATATTCCACTCTCCGTGTTCCACATGTTGCATTCGCAGATTCTCATTTTCACCGAACGATCGTCTGGTCTTGTGTCTCTGTGCTTCTGTAACATAAAGAACGAGCTGACATTTTTCTCACGAAACCAGCGATCAGCTCAACAGACCCTCAGTTTACCTGCATGCATCCTCCTCCTCATCTGTCAGCTGTTTAACACCTGCTGCTAATTCAAGAAACACGCCTAGTTACCTGGTGATAGTCACAGTTTAACTGCACAAGATAAGTAAATATAGTATTTTCCCCGAGCGCAGAGCTGCTGGAGCTTGTTTCCTTACAGAGCACTTTATAGGCGAGCCAGCTTTATCAGCGGCTGATGTCCAATCACCAGCACACAGCTTTCAAACCTCAGCTGAGTTTTAGCTCTCAGTGGTTAAACGCTGGACTTCATTCACTCAGGTTCTGTCTGTCGGGTCACGTTTACTTCGCTGTTTTATTTACAACTGAGCAAATCGGTTTGGCTGAGGTTAAAGTTACGTTTCATAACTGCATAGTTTCACAGACGTTTAATGGTTCACTGGCACATGTGTTAGACTGAACTATCATCTAAATATCATCTGTTTTTTAATAGTTATTCAACTGTATTCTAAGCACCAGCTGTCTGTTAGAATGTGATTTTTTTTCTCTCTCTGTTGGCAGAGGTATAAAAATGCGCAGGAAAATCTGACGTGCATGGCAAACTTCACCGACGATATTTAGGGAGGAATAAACACACATCAAACATAAATGAACCATTTGCCTGTCTCCATAACTGAGAGCATTTTCTCTTCTTATGTCAACACTCTCTCTCTCTCTCTCTCTCTCTCTCTCTCTCTCTCTTTTTTTTTTTTTTTTTTTTTGCTTTTTCGGTCATGTTATGTTTACCTGTCAAAGGCTTGTTACAAACTATGAAACACATTGTGCAGACTTCTGGATGTTAGAAGAAAACTAATACTGCTCATGAATGAGACTAAAGGCAGGAAGGTGTCCTTTAAAACTAAACATGTTAATAGGACCTCCCTGTTTATATCATAGTTTATGATATAGCACGTGTATTTCAGTAATAGCCTGCTGAGGCCACTATACGTGCTGGCCTCATATCAAATGTGAAGGCAGACTGAGTCTATGTTTGACGTTTGTTTATATCTAATCTTCCTTTTCAAACATTTAAACAGCAGCGAGTCTGCAGCTGAGGGAATACAAATTCAAATTGTCGGAACAGGTTTGCTCGTTTCTTGGATTCATTTGGTGATTTATTAAATGTATAACTGTTATTCTAATCTGCTGCCGAGTCTCTTACACTTTTCTTTATGCTGTATATTTTCACGTCTCTGGAATAGTTGGCAGTTAGATAGTCAGCTGGGAAACTTTGTGTTAACTCATGGAGCTGAGGATATCGTGGATATGCTGACCTCGCTGCGTGGTGTACAGAGCGAGGTCAGCATGATTAATATTCACAATAAAAATATTAGCCGAACATCATGAAGTCTGTATGTGTTTCATAGTGTCGAACAACCTTTGTACAGTTAAAGCCAGCAGTTACTACATGACGGAAACACCAACGTTATCTCTTTTATGTGTTTATACACAGGTCACGCTGATTACTGAACAAAAACCCAAAGATCAGATGTTAAACAGATTTATTTGCTCTCTCTCCTCCTTAAACATGTTTTTAATGTTAGTTATAATTCAGAATTGGCGACTGAAACACGTAGGACACATAAGAACATCAGGAAATAAAACACCGATAAATATAACCTCAGTAAAAGAAGTCAGCGGGGGTTACTACAGCTGTGTACCGGGGCCTGCGCTTTGTCGGTGGGATTGCTTGCGAGGCGAGCGGGTCTATCCCACGCTTTGCCGTGAGACTGGGACGACATCTCCGAAATCATCGAAACACTTTTGCAAAGAGGCTGTATCTTGACAAACCGACCAGACACATGAAGATTAAACCACTACATTCTCGGCTAAAAAAATATTAAAACGGTATTTGGTAACACACAAACAGGGTTTTTCAAAGCTCAGTTCTGTTAGCTTCCACATGCCGGTTGTTGTGTGCTAGAAACAATGGCCACCAGGCCAAAGCAATGGTTTTGACTCGATCAGCGTTAACCCCGCCCCCTGAGTTTGATGGGTGAGGCTGACAGATAAAATTATTTCATGATGAGAGCCAGGCGCCAGGACTGCCAAAATGAAATAAATAAATATATCATTAAATAATTAATTAAATGTGTCAATAATTAATTAAATGTGTCAATAATTAATTAAAATGTGAAATACATAAATAATTAATTAAATATGTCAATAATTAATTAATTAAATGTGTCAATAATTAATTAAAACGTGAAATGCATAAATAATTAATTAAATGTGTCAATAATTAATTAATTACATATATCATAACTATTTATTTAATTAATTAATTCCAATTTTAATTAATTATTGACACATTTAATTAATTATTTAATGGTGTATTTAATTAATTCATTATGGCAGTCCTGGCGTTCTATATGGCTCTTCTAGGTTGTGCCATGCGTTTTGAGAGTGGTGTGGACAGACCATATGGAGTATGAGTGTAGGACCTAAATGCAGACACAGGGGAACAGAATTTGAACGTGAATAAAAAGCGAGCCTTTATTGAGCTGAAACATGAGAAACAAAAATACAACGCAAGATACCCGTGGGGCAAAACTAAATATCTGACTAAGCAGTGACCAGACTGTGAAACAACTAAAAACCCTGTCACGGTTCTGGGTGACCCAGTGTTTTTGTGTTTCATTTTATTTTGATCACCCCCTGTGTGTATTTAGTCTGTGTCTTTCTGTCCAGTCAGTGTCAGGTCATCTGTTGTACCACCCCATGTCATGTTATTGTGTGTGACAATGGTGTTCGGGGCATGTTCAAGTCTTGTTTATATCTTCAGAGAGTGAATATTCATAAAGCTTGTTGCAGTGTTAACTAAGACAAATTACTATATTTGGTTACAAAGTGTGCTGTGCAAGCGTGGTTATATGATGTGAGTGCAGCCCGCCTAGGTTGTTGTGGTTATCTTGTCCACCCAGGTGGCTTCTTCACTGAGTGCAGTCTGTTCTTCTCAAGGCTGCTTGTTTCCTTTATGGAGGTCATGCACATATTCATATGCATGGTTTACATAGGGAGAAAACAAAAGCATTCTAGCTTTTTAAATGGCAACCTACAACACATTAACCCTAACAACAATACAGTGGAACCCCGACTTACGAATACCCCGTTTCACGAAAAATTCAAGTTATGAAGGCGTTGGACGGCAATATTTCTGCCCGTGTTACTGCAAAATGCCAGAGTAACGAAATCCGCTGGCTCTGATTGGCTGAGCCTACAATGCCTTCCGAATCATGTGACAACCCCTTGGCTTCTGTTCTTGTGCTTCGCTGTTCCACTTGAACGACGTATTGTTGTTCTAGTTAGCAATTAGCCTATAGCCTATCATTCAGCATCGCATCACTCAAAACACGCAATGGGTGCTTCGACTTACGAAAATTTTTGACTTACGAAAGACCCTCGGCAACTAATTAATTTTGGGGTTCCACTGAACTGGTTCCGCATTATGTCCACTGTACATAGACTAAATACACACAGGAGGTAATTAAGGGAAGTGGAAACACACGGGGACACAACTGACACAAATGAACGTCATGACACCACAGAGAAGGTGAAACTAAAACAATGCACACTGAACAAAAGACCTAAACAAAACAAAACAGGAAACACAGAGAGATGCAGACATGACACAGGCTTGACCTCATGAAACCACACAGACAGCAAATACATAACATGACTCAGAAGACCAGAACAGACTTACACCAGGGGACATGACGAGACTCATAATTAAGGAGACATGAAAGGACTTAAACTAGACTACAACTTAAGGCAATAAATAACAATATTAAGACTTAGCTTTATCTCATAAACTCAACTAAACCCTTAAATTTAAGAAAAGCACACTACTTGAACAAAATATAAACATAAGAAACCAATACAAAAAACACAAAAGACTGGGTTTGCCGAGTACCAACTTTGTGTGTGTGTGGGGTTTTGTTTTGGGGTTTTTGGTTTTTTTTTGCATGTTTGCACTTGACAATATTCTGTACAGTTTGCAATAGTCTGCATCTCAATTAGCTGTTTACTTGGTTTCTCAAAAGATAAAGGTAATTTAATAAAATAACACTCTGTAATTCACATGATTGTTATTCAGATTTGAGAACGTCACTTTGTCAGAGAACAGCTGTGCTGCTCTGCTCAGTGCTCTGAAGTCCAACCCCCCCTATCTGAAACGTCTGGATCTAATAGGATGCAACCTGGAGGGCTCAGGAATGAAACAGCTGTATGATTACCTGGAGAGTCCACACTGTAACCTACAGTTTAAAAGGTCAGTTTACTTGACTTAGATTATGAAGGAAAAATATTTCTTTGGTTTCTGTTTATCGGTGTCTGCAGAACAAACAATCACACATACAAAAAGAATACAGCTGTGCAGAAGGTTGACTTTGTGATGATCCACAGTAACAAAATAACAAAGTTACTGCACAATGCACATTTAAAGGTCTTGTGTCCTAACACTTTATGAACTTTTAGTTTCACATGTCCCCAGAATCTTCAGGCTTCTGTTCAAAATGGTAAATGGCCTGTATTTATATAGTGCTTTTCTAGTCCCTAAGGACCCCAAAGCACTTTACACAACCAGTCATCCACCCATTCACACACTGGTGATGGCAAGCTACATTGTAGCCACAGCCACCCTGGGGTGCACTGACAGAGGCGAGGCTGCCGGACACTGGCGCCACCAGTAGGCAACGGGTGAAGTGTCTTGGCCAAGGACACAACGACCCAGACTGTCCAAGCCGGGGCTCGAGCTGGCAACCTTCCGATTACAAGGCGAACTCCCAACTCTTGAGCCACGATCACCTACCAACAACAACAAAACAACATACAGATCTTTTTTTAAACATGTCTGCATGCCTCTAGTTAGAAACTCCTTCCAGTATCTGTGGACTCAAGTCAAACTGGAATGGGCTCTACACCCACCTCTTTCTGTGGAAAACAGTCAACAGGAGCAGAGCAGCTCTTTAAGTACAGTGCGTATAGCTTTTTGATAGAGACCTGGATTTGACACTGCATGACTTCTAACTTCAAATGCATCACATGTAAATCAATATTTTATAGCCATTATGTTCTCAGAAAAAGAACATTGTTTACTGAAAACAGATGAACTGTAAATGTGGCTGTATCAAAATAAAAAAAATTAGGAAATGTTATTTTTCTCACATTCACAATAGTAGGCTGCTCACTTCTTGTTGGACCTCCATCTTCCACAGGTTACACCAAGATGTTTATTTTGACTTTAGTGTCTTTTCTCACTTTGTTAACACAAAGATGTAACAATTCATTTTTCTGCTACCTGTTTTTGATCCTGTCTCCTCATTTTCCTGCAGAGTGACTTCAGTTTAGATGCTGCACTGTGGTGAGTAATCTGTCTGTCTATGTGGCATTTAAATTAATATTTACCCATATTTATCATGTTTGATGTGAAATGTGCATTAGTTGTCTCACACAAAGTGCTTTACATATCCAGTCATTCACACACTGGTGATGGCAAGCTACATTGTAGCCACAGCCACCCTGGGGCGCACTGACAGAGGCGAGACTGCCGGACACTGGCGCCACCGGGCCGTCTGACCACCACCAGTAGGCAATGTGTGAAGTGTCTCGCCCAAGGACACAACGACCGAGACTGTCCAAGCTTGGGCTCGAACCAGCAACCTTCCGATTACAATGCGAACTCCCAACTCTTGAGCCCCATGACTACTATGACACGTTGTAATAATTTTACTACTGTAATTTTACTGGTGAACATTGTCTCAATTGTAGTGTTGCATTAGTGATCCGGCAGCGTATTTTTTCCAGTGCCGTGTTATGTTACAGTTCAGAGAAGGGTGTGGCACATGTACTTTGTTTAATGGGAATGCAGTTTTGTAATTTTGCAGTATTTTGGGAAATACAGATATTTGTTAACCCTTTAGAGCCGGTCGGAGCGGGTACGCTCTGTTTTGTGTAACTATTTTTAAATCCCGGTAGCTCTGCAACCACGTAAGCTAGCGCAATAATTTTTTTTGCATATGAAACCGGAGGAGTTGTACTTACATCTTATGCCATCAGCTTGTTTCCTTCCACATAAAGCTTTGCAAGAACTGCATAAAAAGCACTTGCAGCAACAAAAACATAATATTCCAGAAACACGCTTTACCGTTCCGATCAACTGTTCATAACACTTCCTACGTTGGAATAGACGTCAGCGCGAACTTTTGCATGTCCGCCATTACCTGCCCGAAACCGGAAGTGACGTCATTTTGGGGAAATGTAGTTTGTTTGTTTTTTACCATCAGGGCCTATACTGGTTTTTTTAAAAGCTATGTTTGACTTTATGACTTTCTGTGTCTTTTCTGGGATGCTTAGGACTCATATTGCACTGCTGGAAATGGTTTATTTTGATGCATATGCTGTTTTCTTTCTTTGCAAATTTGCAGTATAATATTCATTTTCGTTTGTCCTGCAGTATATAAAAATTGGTGTATTTCAAAAATAAAACTATGAAGACACTCAAAATAAATTTCCTGTGGTAGGAAACTATTTTGTGCAACTGTTTTGTATTTACAGTTTTGAGGGATAAGCCTGTTTAATTTCTCTAACTAGAAATATATGTTAAAAAAGCAAAAACGATTTTCAAATTTTTTGTAGTTTATTGCATTTTTTTGCAATTTATGTAATTTCTATGCACTTAATGAATACATATTATTAAAATCTGGGCTATAGTTGTTGTATTGATGTATAGCAACTTGAAATGCTCCCAAAAATGCCACCACACCATGTAAAAATATAATATAAGCTCTGGCGGACTTGGTTCTATGGTAGGTCTTAAAGGGTTAAAGAAGTACAGTCCATCTGGAAAGGCATTCAGAAAACTAACATTTTCTTATGTTACAGTCTTATTCCAAGATAGATTAAATTAATTTTCATCTCTACACCCAACACACGACAATGGCAAAGAAATGATTGAAAATGTTGCAATTTTATTAAAAAAGATAAAATATATAAATAGTATTATATATGTTTATAGCTTGTGCTCAATACTTGTTAAAGCACCTTTGTTACACCTTTGTAACAAACTTACAACCTCTAGTATTTTTGAGTATGATCCTATAAACTTGGCACAGCTATTTTTTTGGGCTCTATCTCTACCATTCTATGCAGACCTCTTAAGCTCCATCAGGTTTGTTGGGGAACATCAGCACACCTTTTTAAGAGCTCTTTTCAATGTTCAGTGAGGTTAAAGTCTGGGCTCTATCTGGGCCACTTAAGGAAATTTTGTCTTGGAAATGAGATTTAAATCTCAGTAAGATTATTACCTGGATAAATAAAAGATTAATAATACCTTTAAAAAAGGACATTCACAGATTGGTCCCGAAGCCTCTCCTTTATTAGCATGATGCCGCTTCACTGTACAGATGGTGTTGGACAGATGATGAGTGGTGCCTGGTTTCCACCAGATGTGTTTCTTGGCATTGAGGCCAAACAGTTCTGTCTTTATTTTATTCAATCAGCAAATTTTGTTTCTTTTTTCTTTTTTTTTTGCCTGTCCTTGTTAGGATGCCTGGGTCGTTGACCCAGGGTTTTTGAGTTTATTATATTATTTATACTTTCTAGTCTTTGGCTTCTTTGAGTTCTGTCTTATGGTTTATGTCTCTGTCTTCTTTAGTTGCTCTGTCTCCCCTATCACCTGTATCCCCTTGTCTAGTTCGCGTCTCTGTGTATCCTTAGTTGCTATTTCCCCGTGTTCAGTCAGTGTTTGTTTGCCCTGGTCCCACGTCTCTGTTCCCTCTGTAGTGCCTGCATGTGAGTCTGTGTTATGTGTTTCCTGTTTTACTTTGAAGGTCTCTGTCTTATCTCAGTGTGTTCAGTTTACGCTTCCTTTTGTCTCATCAGTTCTGATTTGCCCCAGCTGTGTTTCCCTCCTGTTATTCATTCCCTGATTGCTCCTTCTGTGTATTTAAGCCCTGTGTTTCTCTGTGTCCGTGTCGCGATCTACCGTCTATTTTGCTGTGTGTTTTGTCAATCGGCTGGTGTTAGTTTATTTTTGACCTTTTTCCAGTTATGTTATGTTTGAGTTCAGCATTAAAGCTGTTTTGGTTTAAGTTTCTCTCTGGAGTCTGCATCTTGGGTCCTATCCCTGTCCGCACACAGCCAGCACCTAACAGTCCTGTTTGGCTCTTTTGCCATCAGAATTATTGTCTAAAGGCGAAGAAAGATGACCAATGGATTTACTTTACTAAATTGACCATCCCAGCCTTGCCGTAATGGTCTCTTTGATTCACCTTTTATTGTTTATTTAATTTTTTTATTTTCACTTGCTAAATACGGGACAGACTTGACTGGGGAAAAGAAAGGGGAGAAAGAAAGAGGGAAAGAATAACAGCGGAGAAGAGGGATGAGGATAAAGGGTAAAAAACAAAAAATACATATGTCAATCACCTTGATCACCTGTTGAGAAAGAAAAAAGAAAACAAGCAGAAGAAAAAGAGAGCAATAGAATAAACAACATCATGATGATATATGTGAATATAACAGTAAATACTAAATATTAAACATTATTGTGCAGCACGTAAGATCGACAGCGCACATTTGTGTGTGTGATCACCCGTGTGTACACCTGTGAGCATGGATGCGCTTGTTCATGTAATGATCTGCTAGAGGGTGTGGGGGAGCCACAGCCCCGTCCTCCAGGGCATGAAGCAGGTATGGAGGAGATCAAAACTCCAGACATCCAGAGGCCCCCAGAACACAAGAGACCAAGGAAGGCCAACAGAGGGGCAGCTGCGCCACTGTCCCAGAAAGAGCTGAGGAGAGTCTCAGATGAGGGTTCACTCAGCAGCCGCGGAGCAGAAGCCAGGGGGAGTTGCAGTGACGCGCCCGTGAGCTCCGCCGGCAGCCAGCTGTGCCTGAGTGACCGAGCCCCAGGCCGAGAGGCCGGGGGCACCCCACCTCCGAAGGGGCCCGAGCGAGCCCCAGGTTCCAGGCCCCAATAAGCAGCCATCAAGGAGTGAGCCGGTGTGTGATAGGTTTGTAGCTTGAACCCATCCGCTGGAACGTTGAAGACAATATAATTACACTGCAAAGCAAGACACAAGTAGGCAAGCTTCTTCATGTTTCTCGTGCACGGGAGAGAACCGGTTCCTTCGCTTGACCCCAGTTGCTCTCGCCCGCTCTCCCGTACCACTTTTCTTTTATTGAGGTTACATGAATATGCATAGGTTCATTAACATATGACGTCTACATACACACAAAGAGTACCTTGCCTGTGTGTGTGTGTGTGTGTGTGTGTGTGTGTGAGAGAGAGAGATCTGTGTGAGAGAGAGATGTGACCCTGTGAAGACTCCCCAAAGCTGGTGCCAGGAGTCCAGTGGGTCCATCTAAACAAAAGGCTCTTATACTTAAACAGATATACGTGTGTTCGCTATACCATAAATCAGCAAAAGAAGATACGACCTCTCCTCTGTAGGGGAGTGAACTCACCCCCCCCCTTCATGCTACACAGAGTTGTTACAGACCTCTTAGGATGAGACATTCTTTCAATCTACAAATGATTATATACTTCTAAGCATATATAAGTAAATATTTCTAAGCATAAATGACAATCAACAATACAAAACCTATCAGTGTGTACCTGGACGCCTATCCCCTGTCGCATTCACACACTGGTGGAAGTGTGTGAATGCGACAGCTTCCCTGGGGCAGACTGACAGAGGCGAAGCTGCCATATCGCACGCCAACACCAGTAGACAGTAGAGTAAAGTGCCTTGCCCAAGGACACAACGACCAGGACAGAGAGCCTGGGGATCGAACCGGCAACCTTCCGGTTACAGATGCACTTCCCAACACCGTGAGCCACGGTTGCCCCATATGAAATTACTCCCCAAGCGTACTCTAAGCCCCGGGTCTAGGTACCCTTGCCCCTGGAGATCATCAGGAGATCCAAGACTTCCTGAAGTCACAGAACAAATCAAAGAAGGAACTATCTGGAATTCAGTGCTCGTGTCTGGCATATATGTTTCTCGTGTCAGATGTTTTGGATGAGTTGGACCTGGTGAACTACAATACATCACAGGAGGGACGGCAAAGACTAATTGCAGCTGTGAGGAACTGCAGAAAGGCTCGGTGAGTCCAGATGTGAATAACATTAAAAATCACTGTACATTAGTAGGTTAGTTCTTAAATTATTCTGACTAAAACCTACTTGTTATTCTTATTACACTGTTCCAGTGATTCATCAGAGACATGAGATATCAGTTGTGGGGTGGTACAGAATAACTGTGACATATGACTGTTTTGTAAATACTTGTACAAAAAAAAAAGAAAAAAAAACACTTAAAGAATTGCCTGAATTTTAATATAAATAGTAATGTATACTTTCTTTCCTTTCTAAATTTGCACATGGGTTTTTGAACTTCATGATTTATTTTTGCATTTCAAGGTCTAGAAATAGTTCAATAAACACGTTTCTGGTTTTCACCATTAAAAAACTTACTTTTTAACCTCACAGATTTTTTGTTTTTTGTTTGGGATTTTAGGTCCAATATATTAACACTGTATTTCAAAATGGAAAAATTAAAAAAAAACTTTCTGTAAGGTCAGACATCTGAGGTTGTGTTGAAAAAAACTGAGTCCACTTAAAGTAAGCTAAATCATTTTTAAGGTAATAAAAAGGAAAAATCAAAAGTAGTCAGAAACATCCAGTTAAACCTTGACCACATAAGGTTAAGGAGTTGGTGCTAGATCACATTACACTGGATAACCACGTGGAAGCCTGACTGGAACCCTTTGTCTGCACATTAAATCAAAATAAAAAATTTGTGGGTCTGACAGAGACTGAGGAAATTAACTTTTTGTGTCAAACAAACACATCAGTGGAAACACTGATGTGAAGAGAAAGTGTCCAGTTGTTTTTTGACGAGTGCATGAAGTAAACATAATGTGACTTCTTCATAATGACATATATTCTAACACATATACGTCAACACAGACTTCATGATGTTTGGCTCTCAGAGAACCACTGTAAAACTCTCACCTCAGCTCTGATGTCCAACCCCTCCCATCTGAGAGAGCTGCACCTGAGTTCAATCAACCTGGAGGATTCAGCAGAGACACTGTTTGCTAGTCTTGGGCAACCAAACTGCAGACTGGAGACACTCAGGTCAGTTAACTGAATCTGTTGTTATTTCTCAAGGTCTTTCAATAGTTTTAACTACAAAGTTCAAACTATACCCATAACTATAAACTATAAAAGCACTTATAATAATGGAAAACCCTACACTAAGGTACAGCAATGTAATAATCTTCACCTCAACATTGCACCAGTAAGTAACCTGGGTCAGTTGGTGTCCTAAGTGGGACAACTGGAAATGTGAAGGGGACAATGTGGGTAAGACAAAGACCAGAGTTTAGAGCAGCTGACTAATAGCCTGCAGGTTGCTGAGTTGAGTGCTGTTACATAGCTAATGACATTGTAAACTTCATAAACAGGAGAAGTGTGCTTTTAAGCACAGTAGGGCTATTCAGCATGGATACTAAGTAAAGAAAATCCCAGGGAAAATGAAGTGATAAAGTTTCGCAACCCTTGCACTTGTTGAAGAACTCAAATTTGGGTGCTTCATTCAATCTATTCAATCCACTTTCAGAATCAGATTGATGAAGTGAACATTGATATCACATATATATTTTAAAGTTCTTAAAGCATGGATTCTCTATGACATCTTAGGCTGTGCAAACTGTATGTTTTGTTATTATTTTTTATTTGTGCTAAAAAAAATTATCACAATGGGAAAAAACATAATTTAAAACCAGTATGGAGAACTTTTTTGTGTGTTCTTTTTCTTTTGATCTATTTACCAGTTTTATGTTCTAGGAGTCTTGAAATTATTGTGAATCTTGTCAAAAAATGCTATGAGTGGCTGGCAATTCTCTCGCTATGGACAAAACACAAAAGCAATTCTAGCCAATTGGAGTTTGGTTATTTATAATCAGTCTAGAGAGGTGATTGTGCTGCTGAATGTTGCAAGTTGTTGCACTTAGCATTAATCCATTTGCTAAAGTCTGTAAATTAGATGCTTACTTGATTTTGTAAGCTTGTGTAATAAGTCTCTAGAAGCATTTGGTCCATCTGCAAATCAAATGCTTCTACTTGTCAGATTAAAACACAGAGGAGATCGGGCTTTTGCTGTGACTGCTCTGAAACTGTGGAATAAACTACCATTACATATCCCAACCTCCCCAACACGGATACTTTTAAAACACGCCTAAAGATCCATTTTTACTTCTTGGCTTTCAAGTCGGTTTGAGGCTGTCATTATTTTATTCTTATAATTTTCTTATCCTTGACTTTACTTTCTTTTTAAATTTTATCTGATTATTCAGTTGTACAGTACTTTGGTCAACAGTTGTTGTTTTTAAAGTAATATATAAATAAATTTGATTTGATAATAAAAAACAGTATTTAATCCAACATGCAATTAATGTGTTTGGGATGAATAGGTGTTTGGATGGTATGCTGATAACTGGATGATATATGCAGGAGACTGACGTGATGATAATCATGTATTATGTTCAAAAAAACTAATTCATTAGGACATAATAATACTAAGCTTAGAACATCAGATTACATTACCAATTATTTTTTCTACATGTTCTAATCTTTATTCAGATTTGAGAATTGCAGTTTGTCAGAGATCAGCTGTGCTGCTCTGGTCCGGGCTCTGAAGTCCAACCCCCCCTATCTGAAACATGTGGATCTAATAGGAGACAACCTGCAGGAATCAGGAATGAAACAACTGTGTGATTACCTGGAGAGTCCACACTGTAGACTGGAGACCTTAAGGTCAGTTAACTCCACAACTGAGGAACGAAAAACATTTCTTTAAATTTTGTTTATCAGTGTGACTATCATTCATTCTGAGTCTGCAGAGCAAACAAAGCAAAAGACTAAGGAGCACATGGTGCACATTAAACATTATTCACAGCATTAAGAATCTAATAATGCTGAATTGCACATTTAAAACCTAGGGATCATCAAAATTCAAGCCCGTTCAGATCCCTGTTGGCATGCATTTCACAAGGGCTATGGTTATGTGCTGGAAATGTTATTTGTAACACATTCATAATAGCAAGCTGCTCACTTCTTACTGGACCCACACCTCCCACAAGTTACATAGAGAGACACTGGCTGATCAGTAACAGTTTAACACAAAAAGTGAGTTAATTTCAAAGGCAAATCCTGCTAGTGTCTTTGTATATAGTCCTTTTTAATATTATTTGTTTAGTATTACTTCTTTTTCTGCATCTTTTCTGGACAAGGCTGTCATATAACAAAGGTTTAACATTTCATTTTCTTGCAAGCTTTTCTTGATCCTATCACACTGTGTTCCTACAGGCTGACCTCTACTTTGCTTTAGATGCTGTACTGGGGTGAGTATTGCTCAGA
The DNA here is from genome assembly GCF_057382095.1 of Aulonocara sp. 'chitande type north' Nkhata Bay. Taxonomy (NCBI): domain Eukaryota; kingdom Metazoa; phylum Chordata; class Actinopteri; order Cichliformes; family Cichlidae; genus Aulonocara; species Aulonocara sp. 'chitande type north' Nkhata Bay. The sequence goes on from NC_141346.1 coordinate 16,352,946, forward strand.
TCTTTTAGTGGGATTAATTTATGTATTTTCACTTTCATAGTAATTTTAGGATAACTCTTTTTAATTATAAATTTCATTCCAAGGTCTAATATATAATTGATACCTTGCATTAGTGTGGATGTTTTTTTTCTGCACAAAGCTTTCGAAGACTGGTTTTCTTTGATGAATCTATGCAAGATTTCACTATTTGGTGAATATAACTCAAAAGACTCCATTCTCTTCATTAATTGGTAATTGCTTCTATTGGTATTAGTGAGTTTTCAGTCTGCATTGACTGTAGTTGTTTAAATCCTTCTTTTTGGTGTTCTCAAAAATGTTATTTTCAATGATGATGTTTTAAATGCACCCCATCAGTGTGTGAATAAAAATACAGTAAAACTTTTGGTGTCCTTTAAGGAAGTGAAGAGTACGCAACAATTATTTTAAGACAAATCTTTTACTTTTGAACAGATCGAGGCACGCAGTGACGTCTGCAGAGGGATTCTTTAAGTCAAAGACTGACTCTACCCAGACTTCCTGAATCTGTTCCAGAAGGAACAAAGACAGTGTGGCCTTAACTTCAGTGTCAAGCTTTGACTTATTGATACGCGTTTGAGAAACTACTGAAATTCTCTTCAGTGGATGGATTACAAGACAGAGGGGAAATACTTTGACCCCAGACTGTGCCAGTGTCATTTTCACTTCAGCTGCTGCTGTTTGCCTTTACTTTCTGGATGACTCTAATAACTCCAGTGGATGTGTCAATACTGGCATACTCACATTCCTAGAAATAAGGACTGTGCCTTGAAGAGTCATTAAACTTTGGATTAAGTGCTGGAATATGTTATTTGCACTACTGATCACTTATTTTTTGCCTCTCTCCTGAGTTGAATGTTACTTTTGAAGCACTATGGCTGCTCTTTAACTGGTCTTGGAGCTAAAAGCCAGGCATTGCTTGGCCAGTCCTACTTTATTATTTTGCTATGGAACTTTGTAGTAATTTTAATGTTGCATGTTTATGGTGTTCTCTAGAGCTCCAGCAGTGTGTTTTTCAGTGCTGTGTTATATTACAGTTCAATCAAGTTTGTGTCATGTTGAAGTGGCAATCCAGTTTTGTAATCGTGCAACAAAGAGAAAATACAGGTACTTGGTTAAAGAAGTATTGTGCAGTAAAAAATAAAGTATTCACACCACTTAAGTTGTTCTACATTTTGCCATGTTAGCCTGGGGCAGGGTGGTTAGCATTATTATCTTACAGAAGGTCTATCATGTCATGTGACCCTTCTGTCTGGAGTTTGCGTGTTTCTCCCACAGTCAAAAGATTTGCAATTAGTGGGGCTCGGTTTATTGGTGTGAATGTAAGTGTGAATGGTTGTCTGTGTTAGCCATGCAACAGACTGGCGATGTAGCCAGGGTGTACCCTGCCTTTCACCCCAATGCAGCTGGGATAGGCCCTGTGCAATGCTGATTATGATAAGTGGAAGAGAATGGATCAATGTAATCCTGTCTACAATTACAACTACTTCGTAGCTAGATTTGTGCTGTGACATACACTGTCAAACATGGGAACCTATCAAATCATAATAAATCACACCATTTCTAATAAACTGAATTTACCACAAGTGGACTCCAAGTTGTAGGAACATCTGGCAGGTGATCACCAGAAACAGGATGCAGCTGAGCTCAATTCTGAGTGTCATGGTAAAAACTGTAAATACTTCAATACAATTCAATACATGTTTTATTTTAGGAACACATACATACATGTGCAACAATTTCAAGAATGTTTTTGCTTGAATTTTTTCTCCCGTTGTCAATAGTGTGTAGAATTGTAAGGTGAAAAATGAATTCAGTGGAACAGAAGGAAATCCATCACTAAATCTTTTTTGCGGTAATGAGGCATTCAGGACTCTCTGCAGATTATTTTAACTGTGGACTTGAGCAAAATCAACAGAGGAAACTCACTTGATGTTAAATATCTCTGCTCTGAACTTAAACTTTTTGTGTTCACTCGACCAAGACTAAAAGGAAGCTGGCTACACTACACAGCTGCTCTGAAAGGACTGCAGTCCCTGCTGATCTTTATACTGGATTTCCTACATCAGGAGCTGCTCTGAGAACAGCTCCACTGTCACACAGTGCAGAGTCCAGCATCATCCCCTTTGTGTCACTCAGAATCTGACAAAGGGTCAATCGATGTATGCGGACTGCTCTGCTGCTGCTCTGTCCTTCTCACACTCTTTGTAGACACACTGCGACTCCTCCACACCTTCTCCTTCACACCCATATCCTCTACCTCTATTTTTACTTCATCTTTTAATTCAATTAAATATTCCAAAGCCAGAATGATTCTGCAGATTATTTCTATTCATGACACAACAACATATACAGTCATGTAAAGAACGCAAAACTGCTTCACTGTCTGTGAACTATTGTAAAAGCGGCAGTTACTACTGCATTGCTTTGTGTTGCAGCACCACCCTGTGGAATGATAACAAATTTCAGTTGTTTTTTACTGAAACTGCAATAGATAGATAGACCAATTCCACAAGAATTAAATAAAACATATACATATGGTTAAAGTCAGAGTTTTCTTCGTAATTGTGATTGACTCAAAGGTTTCTTAAAGGTGCCAGTTACCTCTCTTCACAGAGAAGTCGATCAAAAGATATGAACAACAACATGTGTTTGTCCCACATAACACATATATTAAAACAAAACAAAACTAAACACACAAATAAAAAAGCACATTTCACATATTTTCAGAAAGACTGAAACTAGTCAGCATGTGGCTAAAATGCAGCCTGTCCCTACCTCTAAGTGGCAATTTGTTAGAAATCAGCAGGTTTTACAGTTGCAGCTCCTTTGCTGTAACTTCTAGTTTCACCAGTAGGGGGCGTTTTTATTTTTTTATTTTTTAATTCCATTTCACACTATATGGTAGGGTGACAATATTTTGATTTCTAAAAAAAAGAAGACACTTGGCCCAGTCATGAAGAACTCTGTGTCCTCTGGATTCCCATATACTTGTTTGGCGTTCACCTAGGGACCAATTTTGACCCGAGGACACCACAAGGGGTTTACAGGGTGCCTTCTTTGTGCGGTTAATGGACGGTGAAATGAAAGAAATGTCATATAGGCTTTTACATGTCAACAAGGGAAAAATAAACCTTAAAAACCTCTGGAATTAAATAAGGGCACAGAAATAAGATCTCATCTGTATGAGAAAAATTACCAGTACCAAGACTGTACGGGGGAAATTTCTTTTGCAGTTCGTTTGAAAAGCTGCAGTTGCGCTTTGGTAACCTTTCAAACATCATCAGGCGTGCTGCACACGCTGTCTGTCCCGTCTGTAAGCGAAGAACAACCACTCACAAAGCAGCTGCTCGGGGATGATGTCACACATATGGGTCCTCTGTAGACCTATAGGAAAACCCTGACATTTTCATTAAACATGTATGATTTAATTTCTTTTATTAAATCATACATGTTAGATTTAAACATTGTGTGAATATTTGCTTAGTCATTCTCACGAAGCACTAAAGTTCTCAGACAAGATCTGGGCTCTGTGCCACTGTTGAATTCCCCGCCTGTACAAACAATGACAGCACATAAGCAGACACACACACGCACACACACAAAATCATTAGATTTGTCAGAAGATCAGGTATTAGAACCATTTCATTACATTAACTGTATTTCTCAGTCATCATCACTCAAACTTTGATTTAAGTTTGATTAATAATACAAAATGATTTATTAGTAGCAAAAGCAGATATAGACTCTGTCATTTTAAACATAAAAGTCTGGATTTCAAACCCTTTTAGCCTGCAATGAGAATTAACCTGGTGAGAATTCAATCCTCCACGTCTCTAAATAAGAGGTCGACCTTGTTGTCAACATTTATGCTCATACACAGTGCTTATATTGCTGAATGTGTCAAAGTAATTTGTAATTGCATTTCTAAGAAAGTAAACGTACGTTATGGTGTGTGACAGAAATGTTTGCAGTTACAACACATCTACACTGTTGATACAAAACCATGAATCCACTGTTAGGTGAGCTAGAGTTTGTACCGCTCTACTATGTACTATGTGCTATTGGAGCGCACTAATGTTGCCTGCATGGTACAGCTGAGATGTAATTATTTTCTGAAGTTATCTAACAACAGTTCCTACAGTCACAGGTTTGCATAGTTACAACTGAGCTCATGATCATGTGAACCGATCATAAAGTGTTCTCAGTCTCATCTTCTTCGCAGTGAATCATGAAGTGGACCTAAAGTGACTTACAGTTAGTGGTGGTCTGTTTGAAGCTGATGGTGACAAAAAAAAAGGCAAAACAAAAGATTTGTAGTGTACTTTAAGCAATGCATTATACATAAAAATAACAATGTGATATTATAGCAAAACTCACCTCCCCATTGGAACAGCACAAGAATATTTCCAAGCTTGAACTGTGCTGTACATTATTAAACATAAAGTGTGTGTGTGGTTTTTGTTTAATTCTATATTATTTTTTATCTATTCTGCAAACATCAAGAAGTTACAATCAAAGAGACCAAACCATCACCTCTTTTCTTCCTACCCTCAAGTACATTTTCACAGCTGTTACCGCCCAGCTCAGGGACAAAAGGAGATAACGCGAGAGACTCGGTCAGTGTCTGAGGTTTGGACTTTATTAAATCAAATCAAATCACTTTTATTGTCACATCACATGTGCAGGTACACTGGTACAGCACATGCGAGTGAAATTCTTGTGTGCGAGCTTCACAAGCAACAGAGTTGTGCAAAATACAATAACATAAACAGGCAAAATATACGAATGGCTAAATCTGAACTAATAAATATATGTACAATATATAATAGTATATGCAAAAAAAACAACAAAAATTTCTGGATGTGTATACTAAATGTTTTTCTGCGTGTGTGTGTGTGTGTGTGTGTGTGTGTGTGTGTGTGTGTGTGTGTGTGTGTGTGTATACACATATTTTACAAATTAAATAGAGTCAACAATAAATAAAATATATAAAAATATACAGAGTTGAGACATGTGCAAAACAGTGGCATTAACAGTGGCAAACACAAAACATAAAACAACAAAGCTGGAGCAATGTGTTGGCAAACAGCCAGTGCACTTGTCACTACTAACACTCAGGCTGTGTGCAACAAACAGAGTCTCTAGAGGCGTCCGACAGGGAGGCAACTGGCAGGCTCAGGTGAAGGCGTTCCCCTTCACCTGGCACATTGTCCTCCTTTTAACAGCTGCACCGGCCCTTATCCGTCACACCATTGGCTCTCTTCTTAGCCCTGAACTCCAAGGTAGCCAGTCCTCAGCGAGCCCAGGACCACAGGAGCTTCCTTACTAGAGCCCACCTCCTCGTTCTCCGTCTTGGCTGTAAGAACAGCAAAGACACACACTCTCTATCACACACAGAAACACAGCACAAGAAGATGCATTGCTGACTTTTTGTGATCCAGGTGGTGTATGTTCATTTTTCTTGCAGGTGTGACAGTTGGTGATATATTGTGCATTTATATTTTTACTCTATTCTTTTATTACATCTTCCCCTATGCCTCCCTATCCCCTCTTCTGTCTCTCCTGCCTTAGTCATTGTCATACTGTATACCACATACCAGATAACTGAAATAAAATAAATTGAAATGATGAAATGAACAGGTAAAAGAAATCTAGAGGAGCCTATAGAAAGTTTATAGAGCTGATCTTTGAAAAGCAAAATGTGTTTGGCAGAACAGCGTATTCAGATCACAAGTCTGATTGCAAAAGCTACCAGAATGGGCAGAATTTAAAAATGAAAATAAAAATCTCTGAACTCAGTGAACATGTCCTAGCATGACTGGAATGCAGTTCAACAGCTTTTGGTAACACTCAGTAAAAAACATGTGGATCATATGATCTGTTTCATAAGGTCTCTCTTCCATTATCCACTTTATAGCCAACACTCATATTAGAAAGAATATAATATATACATTCATACATATAAGAAAGAATGTACTGTATCTCTGCACACACAAAACCCCCATCAAGTTTGATCTTCAGTTTCATGTGTTTGTCCCTAGTCAGAGGAGAATTGGGAGACATGTTGAAACTGTCACAGCTATCAGAGAACAACACTGTCTGTTTTTTTTATTCGCAAAGTCTTGATAAACTGTGTTATTTATCCTCACTTTTAATACCTCTCTGTCTATTTCTCTGACACTGAGCTCCTGTGACTGTATGTTTGTACTGTGTCAGCTCCTATTAATGGTTTCATTCCATTAAACGGTCAGAGTTAAAACCATCACATTGTTTTTTGTAATGTTTGGTGTTTCACCCTTGTATGTGGATTATTGAGCTTCATGTGCTCAATAAAAGAGCTCACTTTTTCTTTAAATCTCCTCCTACCTCTGCATCTTTATCTTGTATTCTCACATACCACACACTGTCACACCACATGGACACTGTATGTCATTTTTTGCTCCCCTGTGCATGTACTAGAAGTGTTTGCTCGCTGTCATTTGAAAACATGAATCTGTCATCCATAAAGCTTTGAAACTATCCCTACTAGTGCAGTGTCTTTCAATTCCACTACTTCCTTCTGATGGTGCCTATTTGCACTTACACTTTAGTCATAAAACTCACTGAACTTGGATGTGCACAGAATCAGCTTTTCCATGTTTGCATTATTTTGTTCATTGTGTGGCTAAATTTAGCGTGGCTGTGTGTCTACTGGTTACACAAAGGTACGTCACAGAATGCACAGACTGGGCAAGTACTCTTTACTGGCATGCTTTTGCTTTGCTTTCATTGACATGGTGGGGAATTGTTAAGCACATGGAATATTCTGGAATGTTCTATCCTATGTGCCTTAATACTGCTGGAGTTTCCTTCCTACCTTCCTTTGCTCAAATAAGTTTGTCTTGATGTTATTTTTGAGGGGGTTTTTTTGTTATTTTTTTTTCCTTTATTATTGTATGGTCTTTACCTTACAATATAAATTGCCTTGAGATGAATGTTGTTATTATTAGATGCTAGAAGGGAATTGAATTAAATATTAATTGATAGTGTTTAGGAGGTCTAGTCATTTACATTCATATTTGTTGTTTTCAAGCAAAGATATCTCTCTTGCACACTGGGAATGTAGTCATACAAGTTCCTGTGGAGAGGGGAGGAGCTGCTCTGCTGAGGTGAGGAGAAAACAAAGTACTATAATTTCAGTTTCTACAGTCATAGAAGCAGACGAGTGAAAAAAAAAGGTGAGTGTTATTGAGCATTTATGGGTTGTCGGAAAAATAGCAAAACTATTTCTTACTGGAAGATATTACATTAATGTTTCTCAAGGTGGAACAAAAAGCTGGAAATTGTTATGGTCTATTTCTGCACTCGAGTTTGTTGCACCATAGAACGAAAAAGAATGAAACATGATGAAACTATATCTTTGGTTAATGGTGAGACTGACATTTTAACGTCTTGTGCTGAGCTGTCTCTCAGTGAGCTGTAGGAGAGTAAACTGGAGGGTTTAATACAAGCTAACTCTGTGTGTGTGTGTGTGTGTGTGTGTGTGTGTGTGTGTGTGTGTGTGTGTGTGTGTGTGTGTGTGTGTGTGTGTGCTGTGTTTCCTGTTCTGCCAGTTATGGCGTTCTTTAAAAATATTTCTGATGTTTTTTTCTGCCGTGCTCACAGTCACAGTTCCTTGTTTCTCTCCCAGGAAGCCTAAAAATAAGTGTTTTGGAGGGGAACATGGCAGAGTTTCAAGGATCCAGCTCTATGTCCATGAACAGTGACAAATTAGGAGATTATAATCCAGTGTTCAGTCATGAACTTGGACCATCAGGCAAAAAGTAAGAAACTGTGTCTGTTATAAGCAATTTGAAAATGGCGAAAGGAGAGGACAAACTTTAGTAACATAGTAAAGTCTTTCTGAAAAATGCTCTTAAAGCACTAAGACATTCATATCAAGTGATTTTCCTCAAACAACCACTGACGCTGTATTATGTATTTCAGTCTGTATTATGTTTTTGACTTCCTGATATTTGTTTTCCATTGAGTTTTGTATTTTATTTTATGAAGGAACATAATACAAGCTGTGACTCCTTATCCTGGTAACTGATGTTAAGATGATTGAATACTGATGAGGGAAAGATTATTTGCTTATATAACAGAAAAATCTAAATGGAAAGCTCTGAAATATTAAATGAAGATCTGAAAGTGAGTTAAAAACGATTACCCTGGTGACAGCCTGCCCTACAGAAAGTACAGTAGTAGAGAGAAAATTTAGTTTTTCAGTCTCCTAAATCTGACAGAGCGAGAGAAACAGCTGAATGCCCAACAACAGGCACATGTAGAAGAATAATCTGTTCTGGATTCATTGTTTGTGTTTACAGACATCAACAACACAAACACAGACCACAGTTTCCAGGATCCAGCTCTGTGTCCATGAACAGTGACATGTCCAGAGATTATCCTCCAGTCTTCAGTCATGAACCTGGACCTTCAGGCACACAGTAGGAGACTGATTCGGCTATAAACTGAGTGAAGATTTTAGTTTTCGAGTCTTTCACATTATTTCAAAGGGGTCTGCAAGGGTCCTTGACTTGTGTATAACCCATTGAAATGTTTTCCTATGAAGTTTTGAAGTAATTAAGAGACTGTCTTTATGTGAAAATGGTGAGTGGACACAATAAGCTTTAGTAACATTATATAGTCTTTATGAAAAGCCTCTTAACCATTAAAACATTCATATACAGTGCTTTTCCTCAAACAACCACTGACACAGCTGTGTTACTTTCAGCCTGTATTATGAGTTTGAACGCCTAATATTTGTTTTCCATTAAGTTTTGCAGTTTTATGTTCCTGATAAAATAACTGTTGTACTACCAGTGCACTTATTTGTGACTGATTGGTTTGATGCTGCCAACTGCCTTTATGTGGATGTGCTCACAGCTAAACTGATAAATCCCTGTAAACATGGCACGTTGGTTAATTCTCTTCATTCTATGTTTGTGTTTACAGACGTAAACAACACAAACACCAAGCAGAGTTTCCAGAATCCAGCTCTGTGTCCATGAACAGTGACATGTCCAGAGATTATCCTCCAGTCTTCAGTCATGAACCTGGACCCCCAATCACACAGTAAGAGGCTGATTCTGGCTATAAACTGAGTGAAGATGATTTTAGTTTTCGAGTATTTCGTATTGTTTCAAAGGAGTTCGCAAGGGTGGAGTCACTGAATTGTGCTTATACTCCTCTGAAGCATTTCAGAGATTGGTAGGAATGAAATTACTGCAATTTAAAAAAACATGTGGCCACAAACATGTTTTTTTTTTACAAACATTAAAGACACCATTCTTAAAAGATCGAGGCTAAACACAGTCTTTCTGAGAAGGCTCTTAACGCCCTTGCAATTAAGCAATTATTCCCCCAAAACCACTAACACAGCTGTGTTAATGTCTATTGCGTGTTTGGCTTAAATACAGCCCAGATGCAACACTTCAGAGTAGACTGGTTCCCTTGGTTAGTTAGACAGAGGAAGCAAAACTGGACATAACACACATGAGGCAATCTGTGATGTTATGGTTTAGGGCCCGGATGGCTTGGGGATAGAAGCTCCTCTTGAGTCTCTCTGTCCTTGCCCGGATGATGTGGAACCTTCTACCAGATTGCAGAAGTTGGAACAGTTTGTTGCCAGGATAGGATGGGTCCTTCAGTATCTGCGCTGCTCTAGTCTGGCATCTCCTGGTGTAGGTGTCCTGAAGCAGTGGGAGAGCAATCCTGCAGCAGCGTTCTGCTGTACGGATCACTCTCTGGAGAGCTTTTTGGTCCTTAACACAGCTGTTCCCAAACCACGATGTAATGTTCTGTTTGGGGATGCTCTCCATAGTGCCTGTATTGAAAATCCTGAGGATCACTGGAGAGACCCTGAACTTCCTTAGCTGTTGTAGGTGGTACAGGCGCTGCCTAGCCTTTTTCGTCTGGACCTGAATGTGGGCAGACCATATCAGGTCTGAGGAGATACGGACACTGAGATACTTGAAGGACTGCCCCCTCTCCACTGGAACTCCAGTCTCTGTGCTGACTCCTTCTGAAGTCCACCACTAGCTCCTTGGTCTTGCCAACGTGCAGCTGGAGGTGGTTATCCTGGCACCATGATGCCAGATTCTTCACCTCCTCCATGTAGGCCGCCTCATCGTTGTTGGAGATGGCGCCCAATACCACTGTGTCATCAGCAAACTTCACAATGATGTTTGAGCCGTGGTGGGCCACACAGTCTGCTGTGTAGAGGGAGCATGACATCCCGGTGCATTTCAGACCCAGCAACACGCTCAGACAAAAACTGGTTCACCCGAAAGACAAAACGCCAAAACACAAACGTAACAATGTGGTGTATGCTGTACAGTGCAGCGAGGAATGCTCAGACCTCTACATTGGAGAGACCAAACAGCCACTTCACAAGCGCATGGCACAACACAGAAGAGCCACCTCCACAGGACAAGACTCAGCAGTCCATCTGCATCTTAACGATAAAGGTCACTCTTTCGAGGATGCCAACGTTCACATTTTGGACAGAGAGGACAGATGGTTTGAAAGAGGAGTGAAAGAAGCCATCTATGTCTGCTGTGAGCGACCATCTTTGAACAGAGGCGGGGGTTTACGACACCAACTCTCTGCCATCTATAATCCAGTTTTGAGATCCCTTCCCAGACGCCTTAACGCCCACTCCCATCCTGGGCCATCTGACCTCAGGAATTCGCATGATAAGGTGGGCCAGGTTTCACAATGAACACACCCGAAACTCTGGCTGATGGGGACCCACACCCAGTTTCACACCTTGGCTCAGGCGATTAGAGGATCATCAGGGGGTCCTTTTGTCCCTCCGTGGGGGGTTACTCCCACTAGACTCTCCACCATTTGACCTTAGAACTGAAGAAGCTTCTCGGATGAGAGGTGAAACGTCTTCAAGCAACTTAAAGAAGTCCAGACGCTTTTCTTTGCAAGCTCCTTTGAGTAGAGCAGTGGCAAGAGGACATATCCCTGGGGTGCTCCTGTGTTGATGCTGATACTGTTAGAGACGCATCTACCCACCCTCACCACCTGAGTTCTGCTATAATTAACAGCTGATGTCGAGAGGTCCTAATGTTTGCACTGATATTTGTGTTCTAGTCGACTATCTGATTCTTTTTGAATTCAGATATGTGATCATGTATGGTAGACACCCTATTAATGTAACTGTACTGCTTTAAGAAGAGGAAGCAAAACCAGAGCAGATTGGGGAGCAGTGTTCCCTCTAAGCTGCTGACACAGTCTCCGCACACATCTGCGCTGCGCACAAAATAATCCAGTGTGAATTGAAATGAAAGTAAATACATGTATTTATTTTAATTTTACTGATTTTCTGTGTGTGGAGACCGTGTCAGCAGTGTGCAATTGCTCACGTGCTCAGCTTAGAGGGAACAGTGTTGGGGAGTGTGTGTGACCAAATACATGGAAACCAGGCGGATTGCTAGCTCCTCTGAGCAGTGTGGGAACCATAGCTGAACTCAAAAGACTCCAGAAAATGGAGAATTAACGTGAACAAACTGAGAGGGAAATCCTGAGCACAGCAGACAAACAGGTTTAAGAGATGAACTAGCGAGCAGAGGAGGTGAAGATGAAGGCAAAGGTAGAGGTGTGTGATGTTGGATGAGAGGCTGCAGGTTTTGTAGAGACTATCCTTGAGTATTCAGTTATGAACCTGGATCATCAGGCACAAAGTACAGATTTCGGAATAACCAGTTTTCTGAAAGTCAAGACAACATTCTTGGAAGCTAGGCTAAACCCTAAGGCCAATCTCCTTATTTCAGTAGACCAAACAGCCACCCACACAAAAACTGTTTTGCTTCGATTAAGAATAAATGCACTGTTTTATACACGAAAAGGCAACAGAAAACACAATAAGTGAAAGATACTGAGGGGAAAAACCAGTAACTGAATGCCCACTACTATGAACCTACCACAGAAACAAGTGTTTGCATGATGTCTACAAATGTTTTTACTTCCTTTCTTTGGTCAGAATAATTTTTGTTTGTGTCCACAGAGAGAAGAAGAGGAATTTCTTTCTGGAGAAGCCAGTGTCATGTTGTGTGTGGTGTCAGGATGTCCTGAAGGATTCATCTACAGACTTCTGTCCCCAATGTGGAGTCAAGTCTGGAACCAGAACTTTTCAGCAGACAGCCAGTAAGAGCAGTTGTGCAAAAATGAAAACTTAAGTTTTCTTGCTCTGTTTAATTGTTTTCCATTCTTTCAACAGATACTGATCTAGAAAAAGTTTTTGATGTATTAAAGGTCACTCTGAGGACACGATATGAACATGTGATTGAAGGACCTGATAAATCAGGAATTGGAGCCCTCCTCAGATTAATCTACACTGAGGTCTACATCACAGAGGAGCAGAGTGAAGCTGTACACTTCCAACATGAGGTGAGGCAGGTGGAGAGCGCTTGTAAGAAGATCCCCTGTGAAACACCAATCAGCAGCAAGGACATCTTTAAAGCCTTGCCTGACCAACAGAGACCCATCAGAGTGGTTCTGACATATGGTGTTGCTGGCATTGGAAAAACCTTCTTGGTGCAGAAGTTCACTCTGGACTGGGCAGAGGGCTTAGAAAACCAACACACCAGTGCGGTGGTTGTGCTTTCATTCAGAGAGCTGAACTTGGTCAGAGATGAGCAGTACAGTCTCCTGGAGCTGATCCATGTTTTCTATCCAACATTACAGAGCGTCACAGCAGAGAAGCTCACTGTGTGTAATCTTTTGTTCATCTTTGATGGCCTGGATGAAAGCAGACTTTTGTTGGATTTTGCAAACAGGAAGCTTTTGTCTGATGTCACACAGAAGTCAACCATCAGTGAGCTGCTGACAAATCTCATTGAGGGAAATCTGCTTCCATCTGCTCTCATCTGGATAACTTCCCGACCCGCAGAAGTAAGTCAAATTCCTCCTAAATGTGTTGACAGGATGACAGAAGTTCGAGGCTTTACTGACTCCCAGAAGCAGGAGTACTTCAGGAGAAGATTCAGAAATAAAGAGCTGTCAAGCAGAATCGTCTCTCACTTGAAAACATCCAGGAGCCTTTACATTATGTGTGGAATCCCAGTTTACTGCTGGATCACTGCTACAGTTCTGGAGCACATGTTGACTACAGAGGAGAGAGCAGAGCTGCCCAAGACCCTGACTGACATGTACTCACACTTCCTGATGGTTCAGATAAAGAAAAATCACAAGTACCATACGGGGAAAGAGATGAGACGAATAGAGCTCAGCAGTGCTGACAGGGAGGTTCTTCTGAAGCTGGGGCAGCTAGCATTTGAACATCTGCAGAAAAAGAACATCCTGTTTTACAGAGAAGACTTGGAGCAGTGTGGTCTGGATGTTACAGAGGCCTCGGTGTACTCAGGAGTTTGTACAGAGATCTTCAAAAGAGAATCTGTGATCTTCCAGAAACCAGTTTACTGCTTTGTTCATCTGAGCATTCAGGAGTTTCTAGCTGCTGTCTACATGTTCCACTGTTACACCAACAGGAAGACAGAGGTACTGCAGGACTTCCTGAGAGAGGACATCTCATCTCTGGAAGATTTTCTGGGCAGAGTCATGGAGGAATCCTTGGTTCTTGAGAATAACCACCTGGAACTGTTTGTTCGTTTCCTCCATGGCCTCGCTCTGAAGTCCAATCAAAGAATTTTAGGTGGTCTGCTGGGTCAGATAGAGAACAGTCCAGAAACCATCCAGAGAGTCATCAACAACCTGAAGGAGCTTAGAACTGATGGCAAGTGTCCTGAAAGATGCCTAAACATTTTCCACTGTCTGATGGAAATGAAGGACCTCTCACTACATCAAGAGATCCAAGAGTTCCTGAAGTCACAGAACAAATCAAAGAAGGAACTCTCTGGAATTGAGTGCACAGCTCTTGCATATATGCTGCAGATGTCAGAAAATTTTTATGATGAGTTGGATCTGAAAGAATACAATACATCACAGGAAGGACGATGGAGACTGCTTCCAGCTGTGATGAATTGCAGAAAGGCCCGGTGAGTCTAGATTTGATTAACATTATCAAACAGTGTAGATTAATAGTTTAGTTCTTAAAGTTATTCATACTAAAAGATTATCTCTTCTCATTACATAGTTCCAGTTATTTATTGGAAACATTGTGAACATGTTTTTTTGTTTTGTTTTTTTAACCAAAAATTATTTGGGTGATTACATTTTTAAACATCTTCAGCTGAAACAGTGACTGTGGCCAAATGTTAAAGTAATTGGATAACACTTCATGTTGTTACAGTGGTTGATTTTCAGCAATACAAATTAAATCAGTCAAGTGATTCAGTACAGTCAGTTTTAATAATATTATTATTATATTAATTACATCACAGTGAGTGGTCATAAATTAATCACATGAGACTGTGATAGGAAGGACCCAAGCACGTAGTGTTGCAAGATGAGTGTTTGTTTATTTATAAAGTGTTTTAACCAGTTTGCTTTTAGCAGCTTTCCAGGTGCACACTTCAGTTCAGTTCTGTACACAGCTCTGTCCTGTTGTTCAACTCTCACTCCTTTCTCAGGCCCCAGCAGCAACTGAAATAGGGTAAACATGATTAGCATGCCAGACTTCCCTTGGTCCCTTGCAGTTGAGCCACAAACAACACCCTGCCCCAGAGACAAAGACTGACACTGCAGTCTTTTTTTGATTGACTTTTACTGATCCTGAGTCCAACTTTTCATTTTAGCACTGTGGAGTTAACAGGCACAGCAGCACTTCCAAATCACATGAAGGATTTAAGATGACATAGCAGCAAGACACACCCTCATTGCATCTCCATTGAAAGTGGGGAGTTCAAACTATTAACCAGTTTATAAATTGTGTTGATAGGACAGGAAAAAACAGACGTAATTAAGAAATAGTTTCAGAGTTTTCTTGAATGTTGTCACCATGTTTAGCACAGGAAGAAATGTTAGAAACTGGAAATTCTAAGGAAAGTGCTCCCAAGTAGAAAGAAACAACAAACAACAAAATGACAACCACAGAAATGATAAACTCTTGCACTTTCCTTCAGAGAAGGAAAAAATGTATCTAGTTGTTTTGCATCAAGTCCACAAAATAAATAAAATGTTTTTTCTTCACAATAACATGTTTTTATTATTATATTATATTTGCAATTATGTGTCAACACAGACTTCATGATGTTTATATTTATGGGAAACGGTGTGGAGCTGTGGCCTCAGCTCTGACGTCAGACCGCTCCCATCTGAGAGAGCTGCACCTGATTTCAGTCACTGTGCTGGAGCCAGCAGATGAACTTTTTGCTTCTCTGGGGCATCCAAACTGTAGACTGGAGACACTCAGGTCAGTTAACTGAAACTGAATCTGTTGTTATTTATAAAGTTATTTCACTAATAAGTAATCCAACTCCAGTAATGTAGGATGGAGGACAGGGATGCACCAATCCAACATATTTATATACATATTTAATATGGTACCTTGGCTTCACCACACCAAGACTTGGATTTTAGTAGGTGATTTTGGAGACTGTATAATGAATGTATGTGCATAAACAGTCAAGCCCATAATTATTTAGAGCACTCGTAAATTTTGACTTAAAAGTTACCTTTGTTCAACCAGGTATTTTTCTTTAGTTGAATCTGGTTTCTATCGAAAGACAATAGCTTTTATTTATTATTATTATTATTATTATTATTATTATATGAGAAAAAAGTGCCAGGTCCAAAATTATTCATACCCATCACAAACTGTCACAGTCACTGGGAAAATCCAATGTTCTTTCCAAATAGTCAAAGCTGTTCTAAAGCATCCTACCCTGACTAATTGGAAACAGCTGTTTTAACCAACTCAACAGGGCTCTGCAGTTGGGTTGTGGACAGTCATGGCTAAGATAAAGGAGCTTGGTGAGGACCTGCAGCTGTGTATTGTGGCTGGTAAAAAAGCCATATCTAAATGTTTTCAAGTTCCAGTGGCTGCAGTGCAAAGTATTATTCAAAAATACAAGTTTTGCACTGTGGAAAATCTCAGAGAACATTGTTGATAACCAAAAGTGACACCTGTGCTGGCCAGGATGATAATGATAGAGGTGAAGAAGAATCATAGGATCACCATCAATCCTGGTCAATCTGTGCTCTGCTGGTATCAATGTCTCAAACAGTCCAACGGACACTGCACACTGCTGGGTTCCACGGAGGACACGGCTTCTCCAGAGAAGGCACACAAAAGCCCCTTTGGAAATGCTCATCTGGACAAAGAAAAAGATTACTGGTCTTCTGTGTTATGGTTAGATGAAACAAGAATAGAATTGTTTGACCACTATGATGCTTCCTTCATTTGGCATAAAAAAGGAGACGCCTTCAACCCAAAGAACACCATCCCCACTGTCAAACATGGTGGTGGGAACGTAATGCTTTGGGGGTGTTTTCCAGCCAGTGGACCGGGGAACCTAATCACAGTAAATGGCACCATGGTAGTTGGTTAATAGTTGGTTTTGTTAGCCACCACCTCCGTTCCATGATGGTTATTCAGTGGACATGGATGACTTTTTTTTTTACTTCTCTTTCAAACCATCTATCTTCTCTGTCCAAAATGTGAGCCTTGACAATAGCATCGAGGAGGCTCTTCTATGTTGTGCCATGTGTTTTTGGAGTGGCTCTCTCCCTTATGTAGAGATATGAGCAGACACAAAGTATGTCACAGTGCACAATATGTAGGTTGAACTGTTTAAGGGAGGTTTGACTTTGGGATGACGCAGTTTTTGGGTAAGGGTGTTACTAGGTTTGAAATGCGCAGTGATGTCATGTTAAATGAACACTTTGTAACTCACATGATTGTTATTCAGCTTTGAGAACGTCACTTTGTCAGAGAACAGCTGTGCTGCTCTGCTCATTGCTCTGAAGTCCAACCCCCCCTATCTGAAACGTCTGGATCTAATAGGATGCAACCTGGAGGGCGCAGGGATGAAACAACTGTATTATTACCTGGAGAGTCCACACTGTAAACTACAGTTTAAAAGGTCAGTTTACTTGACTTAGATTATGAAGGAAAAATATTTCTTTGGTTTCTGTTTATCGGTGTCTGCAGAAAAAAACGACCACACATACAAAAAGAATACGGCTGTGCAGAAGGTTGACTTTGTGATGATCCACAGTAACAAAATAACAAAGTTACTGCACAATGCACATTTAAAGGTCTTGTGTCCTAACACTTTATGAACTTTTAGTTTCACATGTCCCCAGAATCTTCAGGCTTCTGTTCAAAATGGTAAATGGCCTGTATTTATATAGTGCTTTTCTAGTCCCTAAGGACCCCAAAGCACTTTACACAACCAGTCATCCACCCATTCACACACACATTCACACACTGGTGATGGCAAGCTACATTGTAGCCACAGCCACCCTGGGGTGCACTGACAGAGGCGAGGCTGCCGGACACTGGCGCCACCAGTAGGCAACGGGTGAAGTGTCTTGGCCAAGGACACAACGACCCAGACTGTCCAAGCCGGGGCTCGAGCTGGCAACCTTTCGATTACAAGGCGAACTCCCAACTCTTGAGCCACGATCACCTACCAACAACAACAAAACAACATACAGATCTTTTTTTAAACATGTCTGCATGCCTCTAGTTAGAAACTCCTTCCAGTATCTGTGGACTCAAGTCAAACTGGAATGGGCACTACACCCACCTCTTTCTGTGGAAAACAGTCAACAGGAGCAGAGCAGCTCTTTAAGTACAGTGCGTATATCTTTTTGATAGAGACCTGGATTTGACACTGCATGACTTCTAACTTCAAATGCATCACATGTAAATCAATATTTTATAGCCATTATGTTCTCAGAAAAAGAACATTGTTTACTGAAAACAGATGAACTGTAAATGTGGCTGTATCAAAATAAAAAAAATTAGGAAATGTTATTTTTCTCACATTCACAATAGTAGGCTGCTCACTTCTTGTTGGACCTCCATCTTCCACAGGTTACACCAAGATGTTTATTTTGACTTTAGTGTCTTTTCTCACTTTGTTAACACAAAGATGTAACAATTCATTTTTCTGCTACCTGTTTTTGATCCTGTCTCCTCATTTTCCTGCAGAGTGACTTCAGTTTAGATGCTGCACTGTGGTGAGTAATCTGTCTTTCTATATGGCATTTAAATTAATATTTACCCATATTTATCATGTTTGATGTGACATGTGTATTAGTTGTCTCACACAAAGCGCTTTACATATCCAGTCATTCACACACTGGTGATGGCAAGCTACATTGTAGCCACAGCCACCCTGGAGCGCACTGACAGAGGCGAGACTGCCGGACACTGGCGCCACCGGGCCGTCTGACCACCACCAGTAGGCAATGTGTGAAGTGTCTAGCCCAAGGACACAACGACCGAGACTGTCCAAGCTGGGGCTCGAACCAGCAACCTTCCGATTACAAGGCGAACTCCCAACTCTTGAGCACCATGACTACTATGACACGTTGTAATAATTTTACTACTGTAATTTTACTGGTGAACATTGTCTCAATTGTAGTGTTGCATCAGTGATCCGGCAGTGTATTTTTTCCAGTGCCGTGTTATGTTACAGTTCAGAGAAGGGTGTGGCACATGTACTTTGTTTAATGGGAATGCAGTTTTGTAATTTTGCAGTATTTGAAAAATACAGATATTTGTTAACCCTTTAGAGCCGGTCGGAGCGGGCACGCTCTGTTTTGTGTAACTATTTTTAAATCCCGGTAGCTATGCAACCACGTAAGCTAGCGCAATAATTTTTTTGCATATGAAACCGGAGGAGTTGTACTTACATCTTATGCCATCAGCTTGTCCTCGGTCACAGTTTCCTTCCACATATAGCTTTGCAAGAACTGCATAAAAAGCACTTGCAGCAACAAAAACATAATATTCCAGAAACACGCTTTGCCGATCCGATCAGCTGTTCATAACACTTCCTACGTTGGAATAGACGTCAGCACGAACTTTTGCATGTCCGCCATTACCTGCCCGAAACCGGAAGTGACGTCATTTTGCGGAAATGTAGTTTTTTTTTTTTTACCATCAGGGCCTCAGGGCCTATACTGGTGTTTTTAAAAGCTATGTTTGACTTTATGACTTTCTGTGTCTTTTCTGGGATGCTTAGGACTCATATTGCACTGCTGGAAATATTTATATTAATATATTAATATATATTATTAATATATTAATATAATGTTTATTTTGATGCATATGCTGCTTTTTTGCAAATTTGCACTATAACATTTATTTTCGTTTTTCCTGCAGTATATAAAAATTGGTGTATTTCAAAAATAAAACTATGAAGACACTCAAAATAAATTTCCTGTGGTAGGAAACTATTCTGCGCAACTGTTTTGTATTTGCAGTTTACATATTATTAAAATCTGGGCTATAGTTGTTGTATTGATGTATAGCAACTTGAAATGCTCCCAAAAATGCCACCACACCATGTAAAAATATAATATAAGCTCTGGCGGACTTGGTTCTATGGTAGGTCTTAAAGGTTTAAAGAAGTACAGTCCATCTGGAAAGGCATTCAGAAAACTAACATTTTCTTATGTTACAGTCTTATTCCAAGATAGATTAAATTAATTTTCATCTCTACACCCAACACACGACAATGGCAAAGAAATGATTGAAAATGTTGCAATTTTATTAAAAAAGATAAAATATATAAATAGTATTATATATGTTTATAGCTTGTGCTCAATACTTGTTAAAGCACCTTTGTTACACCTTTGTAACAAACTTACAACCTCTAGTATTTTTGAGTATGATCCTATAAACTTGGCACAGCTATTTTTTTGGGCTCTATCTCTACCATTCTATGCAGACCTCTTAAGCTCCATCAGGTTTGTTGGGGAACATCAGCACACCTTTTTAAGAGCTCTTTTCAATGTTCAGTGAGGTTAAAGTCTGGGCTCTATCTGGGCCACTTAAGGAAATTTTGTCTTGGAAATGAGATTTGAATCTCAGTAAGATTATTACCTGGATAAATAAAAGATTAATAATACCTTTAAAAAAGGACATTCACAGATTGGTCCCGAAGCCTCTCCTTTATTAGCATGATGCCGCTTCACCGTACAGATGGTGTTGGACAGATGATGAGTGGTGCCTGGTTTCCACCAGATGTGTTTCTTGGCATTGAGGCCAAACAGTTCTGTCTTTATTTTATTCAATCAGCAAATTTTGTTTCTTTTTTCTTTTTTCTTTTGCCTGTCCTGTTTGGCTCTTTTGCCATCAGAATTATTGTCTAAAGGCGAAGAAAGATGACCAATGGATTTACTTTACTAAATTGACCATCCCAGCCTTGCCGTAATGGTCTCTTTGATTCACCTTTTATTGTTTATTTTATTTTTTATTTTCACTTGCTAAATACGGGACAGACTTGACTGGGGAAAAGAAAGGGGAGTAAGAAAGAGGGGAAAAAAACAGTGGAGAAGAGGGATGAGGATAAAGGGTAAAAAACAAAAAATACATATATCAATCACCTTGATCACCTGTTGAGAAAGAAAAAAGAAAACAAGCAGAAGAAAAAGAGAGCAATAGAATATACAACATCATGATGATCTATGGGAATATAACAGTAAATAATAAATATTAAACATTATTGTGCAGCACATAAGATCGACAGCGCACAGTGTGCTTTGAGGTAGGAGCCAAAAAGGGTGTAGTTTGTGTGTGTGAGCACCCTTGTGTACACCTGTGAGCATGGACGCGCTTGTTTTTAAAAGGTTCCTTCATGTAATGATCTGCTAGAGGGTGTGGGGAGCCACAGCCCCGTCCTCCAGGGCATGAAGCAGGTATGGAGGAGATTAAAACTCCAGACATCCAGAGGCCCCCAGAACACAAGAGACCAAGGAAGACCAACAGAGGGGCAGCCGCGCCACTGTCCCAGAAAGAGCTGAGGAGAGTCCCAGATGAGGGCTCACTCAGCAGCCGCGGAGCAGAAGCCAGGGGGGTTGCAGTGACGTGCCCGTGAGCTCCGCCGGCAGCCAGCTGTGCCAGAGTGACCAAGCCCCAGGCCGAGAGGCCGGGGCACCCCACCTCCGAAGTGACCCGAGCGAGCCCCAGGCTCCAGGCCCCCAATAAGCAGCCACCAAGGAGTGAGCCGGTGTGTACCTGGACGCCCATCCCCTGTCGCATTCACACACTGGTGGAAGTGTGTGAATGTGACAGCTTCCCTGGGGCAGACTGACAGAGGCGAAGCTGCCATAGCACTTCCCAACACTGTGAGCCACGGTTGCCCCATATGCAATTACTCCCCAAGCGTACTCTAAGCCCCGGGTCTAGGTACCCTTGCCCCTGGAGGGGGATTTTGTTTCTAATCGTCCACAAGTCCGTAGGTTGCCTATTGGCAAACTGTATGCAAGCTATCATGTGTCTTTTACTGAGGAGTGGCTTCAGTCTGACCACTCTACCATACAGACGATGTTAGTGGAGAGCGTCAGAAATAGTTGTCTTTCTGGCAAGTTCTTTTCTCTTCATAGATCAATGCTGGAGCTCAGTCAGAGTGACCATTGGATTCTTGGGCACCTTCTACCCTCAGCTCAGCTTCTACCATCGCTCACATTAGTTTGGCAGAGATTCCTTCCAGACTTCTTCCATTTAATCATGATGGCTACTGCTGGGCTCACTGGGACCTCCAGTGCTGCAGAAATTGTTCTGTACCCTTCCCCAGATTTTTGTTTACATGAAATTGTGTCTACATAAACTATTCATTTGACTTCTTGGCTTGGTTATGGTCTGTCAACTATACGATATTATCAAATCATAATAACTTATATAAAATCATCACCAATCAAATAAATTTTCCACAGGTGGATTCTAATCAAGCTGGGAAAGATTTGACAAACAATCAAGAGATGCACCAAAACAGGATTCACGTGAGCTCAATTTTTAGTGCTGATGCAAAGGCTGTACATACTCACCTGTGAACAAATAAATTCATCCATTTTGGAATAAGGCTGTAACATGACAAGTTGTGGAACAAGTGAAGTGCTTTCAAATGTCAGGATGCTCTGTGTGTTTTTGTTTATTGCCTTACTGCTTTTAAAACGTTTAAAATGAATTTCTATATATGTTTGAACAAAATACATTTGTCAGCAAAAGTCAATCTGTAGAGGAACAAATATTTATATGATGTGAGAATAACAAGACAAATACATGTACAGCAAACATATTAAATATCCGTTTATTATCTCCTCAACCTGCATTTTATGGTTATCTCTGTGTTGCAGCTCCACTCTGTGAAATGATGATGAACTTCAGTTAAAGTCTACTTTAAATCTCACAGCTTGATGCTGGATTGCAACAGACAGTTAAATAATCAATAAAATGTAATCATGTTTTTCTTTCCTTCCCTTTTCACTGTCGATGTTGAACAACACCACTTCACAAATTCAACATAACATCATCAAAGGTGCATAGTGTTCAAAAAAAAAAAAAAAAAAAAAAAAAAATATATATATATATATATATATATATATATATATATATATATATTATTATTATTATTATTATTACAGGCTATTCTGAGATCACACTTTTACAAGTAACTTAGTCATAAAGTCATGTATCAATCTGCATTTTTAAAAGCACACAAAGCATCCATGAAATCTATCAGAAAAGTATCTTGCAATACGTTCATTTAGTTATTTTTGAATAAACAGTTTTTCCATCTAACTTCACCACCATATTCCATTCTTTTTTCTCTTGTACAATCTCTCTGTTATCTTCCTCATTCAAATCTAATCCAGTTTTATTTATAGAGCACTTTAAAACAACATGGGCAACCAAAGTGCTTTCCAGTAAAAAACAGTGATATAAGTTATAAACCATACATTAAACAGACAACGAAATTAAATGACAGTTCATCCTGACCTTGTACTTTCTCCTCACATTCCCCTCTTTCCTCTCTCCCTCTTTGGACTGGCAATTATACACAAATAGATTGTATTCAATTAGATGAAAAAATGACATTAATATAAAAAAAATACTATTAAGATCACTAACAAAAAAGTCCTGTTTCAGTGTACTTTCAACCAAAAGGCAGATAACCAAACCACATGTACACCTAATAAAATATATAGATATTGAAACACTGATCCAACATTATTCTTGATTAACGGATCATTTGATTTTACACTTTTACCTGAATGTGGCTCCTTTTTTTGAAAAAACTTCCTTATATCCATTATGAACCTGGCTGTTTCTCTGTACTCTCACACACACACACACACACACAACAGGAGTTATAAGGTTAATGGGCATTCAGTCAGTTAGCTAGTTAGTATCTGTAGCGGCGGATGTGTAAAGCTGGCCCACATTCACGTAATGTAACGTTTGTGCTTTTGTTTTGGTAACTTCCTGTGGGACCGGAAGTGAATGTTTTAACGGTAAACGGCTTGATGTGCAGAAAGACGGAAGAAGGTGAAAAATTAATGCTAACGGAGAAAAGGGAGAGAGGGATATAGTTAAATTGTACGAAGACAAATGGTTCTAGCTACAGTCGACAGGGGAACAAGGTTTGTAATGTATAAGATTTAATTTGAGCAAGTTGAAATGCATAATATGTATTATATAGTTTAATAGATAACGGTTAGACCAGCGTAATGAGCGGTTAAGATGCTGTACATGAATAATATGGTAATTGTTTCATTTGTTTGTCTAGCTCTTACGTTGGTTCGTTGTCTGATACACGGCAAGGAATAATAAAGGTCATTCAACAACCATCAGTTCTGGCCTTCTCAGTTCGACTGGATGCTACAGTAAGAGCTTGACCGCCGCCATTTTGCTACACCACGAGGGCTCAAGGTTTAACGGCAATTCCCACAACGTCCAGCAGATGGCAGAAGCAGGTCAGAGAATAAAACGGTGAAAGGCTTAAGGAAAATAAAGTTAAAATGGAGGATTTAGAAGAAGACATTAATGAACAGTTTGCAAACAAAGAACAAATATTAAATGAGCCACAAGATAAAGCTCAAAGTGACTCCGCGATTCCAAGACGTTCAGAAAGAGCCAAGGTGCCAACCGAAAAAATGCTAACTTATCAGAAAGAAGAGATAAGTAAAAAAGAAAAAAGACTATTAACTCTTTATGAACAATGGAAAATACGAGTGCGAGAAACAAGAGAAAGATTAAAGTTGGACATTTCAGAGAAAGAAATGGCAGATCTTGCAGATGATGTAGAGCAAAGAAAAGATGAACTGCTAAAGCTGTACACTGAAATGAGAAGTCACATTGCACCTTCATCGGACATACGAAGAAAAACCGATGCATGTGAAGCAGTTACTCATGACATCGTGAAAGTCATCCTGGAAAGAATAAGCGGTGTAGATGGAGATTTTGATGGAGAATATGAAAGAAAACGTCTACGCAGACTATTAGAACATGATTATGCCCAATCCATCTATGGTTCAACTGCAGCATCGAAACGTAGCCAACTGTCTTCAGCCTCACATCTTGCTTCAAAACGAGCAGAGGCAGCAGCAGAACTAGCAGCAAAGGAGGCAGAGTACAAGATTGTACAAGAGGAACAAAGACAGAAGGAAAAGATAAAGGCTCTAGAAGAGGAGCATAAGAAACAAATGGCAGTTCAAACATCAGAGTTGGAACGCCTGAAAGCCGAAAGGGAGGTGGAAGCCGCTCGCGCCAGGTTGGACGCCTACAACAGAGAGTTGTCGCAACTTGATGATGCATATTCAGTTAAGATGGAAAAGGTGAACCCAGAGCACACACCCAAACACACTGTACCATCATACTCCATACCGGCGCCAACAACCCCTCCTAGTGTCAGCCAGCTTGCACAGGCGGTACAAGACAGCATAAGAATAAATAGACTCCCCACGCCAGAACCAACGATGTTTAGTGGTGAGCCAATAAAATTTATTGAATGGAAATCCACTTTCATGTCACTTATTGAACAAACTGGCATGTCAGCAGCAGATAAACTGTACTATCTGAAAAGGTATGTAACTGGCTCAGCTCGCAAGTGCCTTGAAGGGACTTTCTTCAGAAATGATGAAGAAGCGTATAACGATGCTTGGGCAAAGTTAAACCAAAGGTATGGCCAGCCTTTCGTGCTACAAAGGGCATTTAGAGAGAAGTTATCTAGTTGGCCTAAAATACAGTCGAGAGATGCTGATGGGCTAAGGAACTTTGCTGATTTTGTGAATGCATGCACACTTGCTATGCCTCACGTGAAAGGACTGCAAATACTCAATGACTGTGAAGAAAATCAGAAACTGTTGCATAAATTGCCAGACTGGATAAACACAAGATGGAACAGGCATGTAACAAAGACACTCATGGACGGTGGTGAATTCCCCAGCTTCAGTGAATTTGCCTCCTTTCTCTCACTTGAAGCAGAAGTAGCATGCAACCCAGTCACTTCCATACATGCACTTCGCTCCACGGAAATAAATGATGACAAAAGAAACACAAGAGAAGTCAAAAGAAACAAGGCAAGTGTATTCAACATTAACACAACTGAACGAGATGCAAAGACTAAAATATACAACAGTTCTTCATGCACACTGTGCCAAGAGTCGCATCCACTTATAAAGTGCCCAAAGTTTCTGCAAATGACCCTGGAAATGAAAAAGAAACATGTAAAGGATAATAAACATTGTTATGGTTGTTTAAAGCAAGGTCATAGTGCCAAGGACTGCAAACGGCGTCTCACTTGTGAAACCTGCTCTAAGAGACACCCGACCTGTCTTCACGATGAGAACTACAGCATCAGTCTGCAAAGAGAAAAGCAAGCTCAAGTGAGTATAGACATCGCAACACAAGGGAACTCACCTGAAAGTGCAACAGCCATGGCGTTAAATGTCGCTAGAGCAGAACACACAGTCAGCACCTCCATGATAGTCCCAGTATGGGTCTCAACGGCTGCTAATCCACAAAGGGAAAAACTAGTCTATGCGCTACTAGACACGCAGAGTGACACTGTTTTTATAGATCAGGATGTAACACAGAAACTGCAAGCAAATGTGTGCCCTGTAAAACTCAGACTTACCACAATGATGGGTAAAAATGCAGTAGTAAGCAGCGGAAAGGTGTGTGATCTTCTAGTGAGAGGTTACAATTCAGCAACTGTGCTAAGGCTCCCAACTGCTTACACAAAGGACTACATACCTGCAAATAGAGAACACATACCAACATGTGACACGGCAAAACTGTGGAGTCATTTGTCGTCCATTGCAGATGAGATCCCACCGCTCCTCAGTTGTGAGGTGAGTCTCCTGATAGGTTATACTTGTCCCCAAGCTCTGGCGCCTAGACAAGTACTCTTAGGTAAAGACAATGAGCCATATGCCATCCAAACTGATTTAGGATGGAGCATAGTTGGCAACTCAGTGCCATGCAGTGCATCAGAGACAACAAGGAGTCTCTGTCACAGAATAACTGTTAAAGAAATGCCTCCATGTACTCCCGCAGATGCAATACGTGCACTAGAAAGGGACTTTAAAGAAAACGAAATAAACGAAAAGACGGTGTCTCAAGACGACCTTAGGTTTCTTGAGAAACTTGAACAAGGCATAACACAAGCAGAAAAGGGACATTATGAAATGCCATTGCCATTTAAAGAAAGGCTACAAATGCCAGATAACAGACAACTCGCCGAGAGCAGACTCAATCAGCTCAAATGTAAACCAATGCGTGATGAAAAATACAAAAGAGACTATGTCACATACATGAATGACATTATACAAAGGGGTGATGCCAAAGAGATTGATGATAATGGACCTGAAGGCGAGACACAAAACAATACTACACCACAGCAATGGTTCTATGTACCGACGAGTGAAAACCCCGCTGACATAGCTTCAAGGGGCACATCAGTAGCAGAGCTGCTATCATCAAACTGGCTCACAGGCCCTCAGTTCTTATGGGAAAGGAAGTTAAATCTTCCAACTAAAGAGTCTATTGAACTTTTGGTGGGAGATCCAGAGGTGAGAAAAGTGCAAACACTCAACAGCCAAACTACAGAACACAGGAGTCTCTGTGACCGTCTCACAAGGTTCTCATCCTGGTCACATGCTGTCAGTGCCATAGCACGTCTCAAGCGGTTCCTACTCAGAGACAAATCAAAGTCACTCAGCACTGTAACTGAAAGACAAAACGCTGAAATGGTGATTATCAAAAACCTACAAGGACTAACATTTTCAGATGAGATAAAGACATTAAGCAAAGGAAAGGCACTACATGAGAGCAACAAAATTTACAAGTTGGATCCTTTCTTGGACGAAGACAATGTGCTCAAGGTGGGAGGAAGGCTACAACACTCATCGCTTCCTAACACATTCAAACATCCAACTGTCATTCCAAGAGACCATCATACTACAAAACTCATAATCGCTCACTGTCACGAAAGAATAAATCATCAAAGAAAGAGCTTCACAATGAACGAAATACGGTCCAGCGGTTATTGGATTCCCAAGCTAAGTCAAACAGTATCAGACTACATCCGTCAGTGTGTGACATGTCGGAGACTAAGGAGAGCTGTGGAAGGACAAAAAATGAAAGATCTCCCCACAGAAAGAGTCGAGCATTCTCCGCCTTTCACATACTGTGGTATGGATGTTTTCGGCCCGTTCCTAACCAAACAAGCAAGAAAAGAAAACAAAAGGTACGCTCTCCTTTTCACTTGTTTCTATTTACGAGCAGTACACGTAGAAATGTTAGAAGACCTGACTACGGACGCTTTCATTAATGGACTAAGGTGCTTTATAGCTCTGAGAGGCTCTGTCAGACAAATAAAATGTGATCGAGGTACTAACTTTGTAGGTGCCAAAAATGAACTGTGTGCAGCACTGAATGAAATAGACACTGAAAAACTGACAATCTTTCTATCTGAGAAACAATGTGAATTCATGTTTAACACACCCCATGCTAGCCACGCAGGTGGAGTATGGGAACGACAAATTCGGACTGTGAGAAACGTCCTCAACGCCACACTCGCTCTCGCAAAGAGACGACTCACCGATTCATCGCTCAGAACCTTTCTCTATGAAGCAGCTGCAATAGTAAACAGCCGCCCATTGACGACAGACAATCTCAATGATCCAAACAGTTTGAAACCAATAACTCCAAATCATCTCCTAACTATGAAGACCACAACAGCCTTGCCTCCTCCAGGACAGTTTGTTAAAGAGGATCTGTACGCCCGGAAGCAATGGCGTCAGGTGCAATACCTAACGGAGCAATTTTGGAGCAGATGGAAGGGAGAATATCTGCACAACATCAGGGTCCGGCAGAGATGGCATGTTGTTAAAAGGAATATGCAAGTAGGTGACATAGTGACGGACAAGGAAGAAATACTGCCACGATCCCAATGGAGACTTGGTAGGGTTGTGGACACCATAACAGACGAAGATGGACTTGTGAGAAAGGTCAAAGTAACCTTTGCAGACAGAAACCTTAGTAAAAAGGGTGAACGTTTGCATAAGATGTCTACAGTGGAACGCCCAGTTCATAAGTTGGTTCTACTGCTGGAAAGTTGTGAAAAACAAGATGCACTAAGCAGTTAAAATGCGATGAGAATTTGTTGTTGCATATACAAAGGTATTATCATTGTTAAGTTACCTGTTTAGAAATTATTTGTGTTTTATTTGTTTGTAACAGCAAATAATTTGGTGGGAGTGTAGCGGCGGATGTGTAAAGCTGGCCCACATTCACGTAATGTAACGTTTGTGCTTTTGTTTTGGTAACTTCCTGTGGGACCGGAAGTGAATGTTTTAACGGTAAACGGCTTGATGTGCAGAAAGACGGAAGAAGGTGAAAAATTAATGCTAACGGAGAAAAGGGAGAGAGGGATATAGTTAAATTGTACGAAGACAAATGGTTCTAGCTACAGTCGACAGGGGAACAAGGTTTGTAATGTATAAGATTTAATTTGAGCAAGTTGAAATGCATAATATGTATTATATAGTTTAATAGATAACGGTTAGACCAGCGTAATGAGCGGTTAAGATGCTGTACATGAATAATATGGTAATTGTTTCATTTGTTTGTCTAGCTCTTACGTTGGTTCGTTGTCTGATACACGGCAAGGAATGATAAAGGTCATTCAACAACCATCAGTTCTGGCCTTCTCAGTTCGACTGGATGCTACAGTATCCATTTCAAACAGGACAGTGGTAACAACAGTAGGCTACAGACAATTTTAAGTTTTAGATTTTAAATAGTCTGTATAAATTTCAATGGGAGCAACAGGACGGTCAAATGTCGCTGATTTTACTACAGAGCAGGACGGATTGTAGGGTAGCAAACATCGTCGGAAAACATGTTTTCAACACTGCAGGTTACCTATAATGTTTTTCAGCTAAAAAGAAACATGCTCTGACTCTTACCTAACTATATAAAGAGTAACTGAAGGTTAAATGCAGCCAACATGTCCTGTTTTAAGCCAGGCACTCACACCTCAGGTCCGCTGCCTCTCAGCCACCATCGCTCTGGCGGAAAGGGCGCTAGAGTCAGAGTAGGAGAGACAAGCTGGAACAAACCACTTTGGGAGGGGGGAGGTTATCTATACTTTTGTTGTTAAAGTGTTACGTCTCAACCAAGTACTGTATGCTTTTATATTTTTAGTAGTGTGTCACACAAACAGCAAATATTGTCAACAAAGTAAGAAATCTTTGGGGGTCCTTTGATTCATTTTTGGGGGTGCTGAAGCACCCCCAAACATGGGCTAAAATCGCCCCTGGTTTCCAATGCACGCTATTTTCTGCAAGTACCGCTGCTTCGCCTCTGAACGAAATCAGTCTCTATACAGTCCATTCTCTTTTGAGCTGCTTTTAAGCATCTTGTAATCGTCGTTCCAACACGGTAGTGTTTGTTTTGATTCGTAGACCCCGAAAATGGCGCTGCGCTCCCACAATGCATTGCGGCGTGACGTCAACTCCAAAGCGCTAAGCGCTAATTTTGAAATTACACCCCGCGTGGTTACGTTGTGCAAGTGAGTCATGTGACCAAACCGAGTAACAAATCACGGCAGAGTCGGGAAAAAGGGGCGGAGAAATTGTGTGTGTGCAGGAGAGGTGTCGAGCAGAGAGAGAGTTACTTTTTCATGAAACTGGAGTAAAGTAGTAAACTTACAGGAATATATACCACTACCAACGTTGGGATCAATTTCTGCATCGATCTGAACACCCTTATTTCCTGGATCGTAGCTCAGATCAGCGTGAACCACGTGGGTCTCTGCTCCCTGATCTGTTTGTTAAACTTCCAGCTTCATCACGGAGTTTCTCTCGGTTTGTGGGCTCATCTAAAGGTAAGCTTTTAGCTCTGTTGAGAATAATAGATTGCTTGGTATACATTGGAGTTAGACAGACTGTAGAGTTTGTGATTGCTTGCAACATTACAATACGACGGGTTTTAGGGGGTAAGAATACATACAGAAAAACAGTCTTTGAATATGAACAAAAGGATTGGGTGCAGGGCAGGAGAACAACCAGCCCCCACCCCCAGGACAGAAAGCCACAGGTACAAGCGTGGGGGAGGGCAATCAGCCTTTAGAATAGGACTTAATAGGACCGTTGTTCTGACAAACCATCCTACTTTGGCAAAACGTCCTACCCGTAGGATAATTTTACGGTGTCCCCTGACAAACAGTCCTACTTTGGCAAACCGTCCTACCAGTAGGATAATTTTACGCTGCCATATGACAAACTGCCCTACTTTGGCAAAATGTCCTACTGTATGTAATTTATGCACATTTCTGCTGCCAAACAATAATTCCAGCACAAATTTAAGTAGGTATGACGGTTTGCCACTTAACTTTGCCCATCAGAGTATGTTTGTAGCTGATATTCATAAAGCCAGTTCGGTTTGACACTTTTTTTTACCCATTAAAGTGTGCTTGTAGGTCACATTCACAAAGGTAGCATGTTTTGGCACGTAATTCTTCCTGTCAGAATTATGCTTCTACTTTATAATAACAAAGGTAGCATGTTTTGGCACGTAATTCTTCCCGTCAGAAATATGCTTCTTGCTCTTATTAACAAAGGTAGCATGTTTTGGCACGTAATTCTTCCTGTCAGAATTATGCTTCTACTTTATAATAACAAAGGTAGCATGTTTTGGCACGTAATTCTTCCCGTCAGAATTATGCTTCTACTTTATAATAACAAAGGTAGCATGTTTTGGCACGTAATTCTTCCCGTCAGAATTATGCTTCTACTTTATAATAACAACGGTAGCATGTTTTGGCACGTAATTCTTCCTGTCAGAATTATGCTTCTACTTTATAATAACAAAGGTACACAGTAAAAAAACCAAGTGTCAATTTTACACTTACAGAGTTGATTTTTACTCTGCTTCAGATAACATTTGGTCCCACTCAAAATTAGAGTTAAATTCACTCTATGGCCAGTGTTAACTTTTCAGTGTTAATTGTACTCAATTTAGTGTCAAAATTAACAACAAAATGTGTAAAAATATTTAACACTGAGGGTTATTCACACTGTTCAGAGTAATTTGATTACACTTTATAGAGTTATTTTTACTCCAAATTTAGTTTAATAATAACACTCTGATGTGTAATAATATATCATTTTTATTTCTCTATAGTGTGATTTTTTTTCATATAGTGTGATTTCATATTCATCTTATGATGCTATATTACTAAATAACTGTGATCTATCCTACATTATGGAAATAACAACAAATATACAGGTTTAAGTAACAGCATTTATTATGTTTCTCATTTCAGTGTAATTTAATTAATGTAACAAACCTTTACAATTCACAGTTCTATGATGCTCACTAGAGAAAGCAATATGGCATTTCCCCAATGTCGTAGTTGTTTGCAACTAAAAAAGTTGGTCAGGGATGAACTGTATGATGTACCAAAGACATAATGGGCCCTAAAGAGTTCATCAAGGGCTCCTACTGAACCTGTTGCTTTACATGGAAGTGCATGCTTCTCAATCACAATGAAGGTGTGAATGCTGCTTCTTGTGGATCCCTGAGTAAGAAGGTAGGGCTGACTGCTTCGGGTGATGTTGTCTAGATGCTGCTGTACACTGGTTCCAGCCTACAACAACACATTAAACAACAGTATTAAGTGACTATCCTCTGACAGTAGATTAGCTCAACTCTGTCCATGAAAATAGAGGTGATGGAAAGTATATTTTAAACAACATACCTTTGGGAATTTGATGAGGTTATTGACAGCTTGAGATGCAGACATCTTTCCTGGTCTCTTTCGCCCTTGTGCAGATGGTAGTAGCAGATGTAGCAGCAGCAAGATAGTAGACAAGTCACTGTCCCAGCCTACAGACGAATAAACAAGGAATTATTCCAAAAATACATTGAATTGACAGAATTACCTATATAACCAACAATGGCAAATAAAAACAGTCACAATCATACCATTCTCAACTTCAGTACCTGACTCAGCATTGCACATTAACTCCAAGAGCTCTGAGGTGGGGACAAGTCCATGACTTTCCTTTACAACCTTTGCTTTGAGATTGATGGGCCACCTCTCCAAGAATTTGCTTGCAGTGACCTCACAAAACAGGAGTCGGAAATCTTGTTCTATCTGTAATGCAAAAATACAGAACATAGAGAGATGTTTGATTGAATCCTGCCTACAAATTACATCAGTATCATTTAAATGATAAGTGAACTTACTTTTGGGAGATTTGCAAACTGAGACGCTTCTTTCCTCCACAGCTTTTTTTTGAATGGTCTTCAACCGCCATGCAATGGCGCTCTCTGGATCGTAGTAATGTTTCTATGTAATTAAATAAACGAAGAAGGACTATGTTATCAATATTTCTGAGGGCAATTATGTATTTAATGTTGAAAAGTTCCCTTTACTTACATATCCATGTTATGAATATGGGTCTTCCAGATATGGAGACAGAGCAACAATGCCCTGCGCATACATCACTCTTACGCTTTTAGGGGGAGATGTCCTAATGTATAAATTCAATAATTGGCATTAAACATCACAATTAAAAATAATACAATGTTAAAAATGTTTCTTTATATCTTACATTTTTGATTCTTACCCATGTTATTCTGTCATCTCAGCCTCAAGTATGTTTCTCATCCGTCTTCTGGTTGCATCTCTCAGAGATTTGGTTTTTGCATACTCTTAAACCTTTCTATAAAATAGAAACATTACTTAATATTAGTTAACATGTCATTAACATTGCTATCAGTTAATTTACACAAAATACACATTTCTTACTAAATAATGAGCAAAACCCTAAAGTAGTGTATGCATTTGGCATTTGCTTAAAATAATATAAACCAGTAAAGTTAACTTTATGGTAATGTTACCCACTTTTTCTGAAAGTACGTTCGCTTATGTAAGCTAATTAGCGATTATTAGCTTACTGATAAACGGTAATTTAGTTGTTCAAACTGTGCGATTTGACATGTGACAATGATATTATATAGACAGTATTTAGAAGAAATACATAGTTAAAATGTTTTAGGTTCATATTAACGGAGTAAGAAGATAACGAACATCTGAACTTCTAGCAACTGCTAGCATGTAGCTACTGGAGTGTCATTAAACCTATGGGTAAATGCTGCTAACATGTCCTCACTCGACATCAGTGAAACTATAAAGAGTTATTTAGTTTAAAAATACCTTTTAAACAATGTTACCAGTATGGGAATGTTAACTTCACTTACCTGACTGTGGCAGCTCTTCCGAGAAAATTCCCTGCGCATTAGAGCTCTGAGGCCGCACACGCCTGCGGACTGGTAATAATCAACACTGTGTGGAGTTAAGTCTTCACTGCGTGACTAACAAACTTTACACTGACTTTTAACTCTGATGTTTTGCTGGTTTACTCCTCATAGAGTTGTAAATACTCTATCTAGGTTAAAATAGGTTTACTCTGAGATATTGACACTCCATTTTTTACTGTGTAGCATGTTTTGGCACGTAATTCTTCCCGTCAGAAATATGCTTCTACTTTATAATAACAAAGGTAGCATGTTTTGGCACGTAATTCTTCCCGTCAGAATTATGCTTCTACTTTATAATAACAATGGTAGCATGTTTTGGCACGTAATTCTTCCCGTCAGAATTATGCTTCTACTTTATAATAACAAAGGTAGCATGTTTTGGCACGTAATTCTTCCCGTCAGAATTATGCTTCTTGCTCTTATTAACAAAGGTGGCATGTTTTGGCACGTAATTCTTCCCGTCAGAAATATGCTTCTACTTTATAATAACAAAGGTAGCATGTTTTGGCACGTAATTCTTCCCGTCAGAATTATGCTTCTACTTTATAATAACAATGGTAGCATGTTTTGGCACGTAATTCTTCCCGTCAGAATTATGCTTCTACTTTATAATAACAAAGGTAGCATGTTTTGGCACGTAATTCTTCCCGTCAGAATTATGCTTCTTGCTCTTATTAACAAAGGTGGCATGTTTTGGCACGTAATTCTTCCCGTCAGAAATATGCTTCTACTTTATAATAACAAAGGTAGCATGTTTTGGCACGTAATTCTTCCCGTCAGAATTATGCTTCTACTTTATAATAACAAAGGTAGCATGTTATGGCACGTAATTCTTCCCGTCAGAATTATGCTTCTACTTTATAATAACAAAGGTAGCATGTTTTGGCACGTAATTCTTCCCGTCAGAATTATGCTTCTACTTTATAATAACAACGGTAGCATGTTTTGGCACTTGTTTGTAGAAGCAGTCTGCATGCCAAGGTGCTTAAGTTATACAGCTGTCACCACTGAAGTGATTGGAACACCTGACTATATAAACTTTGACAATGAACTCACTCCATTATAGTTACAGTATATATTTACTGAATATATTTACAGATACATATATTTGACATTTATATAGATCTAACAGAACACAGGGAGAAAGAACTGAAAAAGAAACAGTGTACAAATTATGCACATTTGTCGCACAGGTACTTGACCAGGCTGCTCTCATATTGAGCACATCCAAAATGTGCCCATCTGGAACAAAACTCGCACTGCACCTGAAGAGGGAGAGGGGTGTAAGTGTGTTAACCAACATTATGAGTTTGATGAGAAAATAATTACTACAGTGGCTTGCAAAAGTATTCGGCCCCCGTGAACTTTTCCACATTTTGTCAGATTGCATTCACAAACATGAATCAATTTTATTGGAATTCCACATGAAAAACCAATGTCTCTACCAGTCTCTAGCTGGTAGAGACAGACCCTAAAAGACTGGCAGCTGTAATTGCAGATAAAGGTGGTTCTACAAAGTATTGACTCAGGGGGCTGAATAATTACGCACACCCCACTTTTCAGTTATTCATTTGTAAAAATTGTTTGGAATCATGTATGATTGTTGTTCCACTTCTCACGTGTACACCACTTTGTATTGGTCTTTCACGTGGAATTCCAATTAAAATTGATTTGTGTTTGTGGCTGTAATGTGACAAAATGTGGAAAAGTTCAAGGGGGCCGAATACTATTGCAAGCCACTGTATATTGCATTTGTGGTTTATTTGTTTTACCATTTCAATCATACTGGAGTCTGGATCGGCTTCCAGCATGGAACAAACCACACAGTAGTCATCAGCATTACCTAGAAACACACTGACATTAAACCTAACAGTTTTAAACAAAACGGAAAGTGCTATTGCAATACAAAAGCACATGACTCAACTTACTTTGATGTTCTAGCAGTTCGCAAGCAATTTCACAAACCAAACAACCTAAAACAGATAATTAATGAATGATGAATACCTCCAGTTACGCATAACTTTCCTTTCATAACAACCTTCATTTCCAAGAGGGTCTAACAGCAGTACAGATTGTGAGGAGATTTTGACAACCTAAAATAAAAATTGTATTTAGTAGAATATGTGTATTACACTCACTTAAGTAAACATAATCAATTGTAAACATTTTCAAAATAAGAATATGCTGCTAAAAAGAACAGTAAAACAAAATAGAGAAAAAACACATGAGGTGTGAACATGTACCACAAGGATCCAGTGTGCACCAGAGTTCAGTGGGCACAACCAAATGTCCTCAGCCAGAAACAACATCTGTGGAATATTTTTAAATTTATAAAGGTTTAGATTTATTTACATAACATACACTATTTAACCAATATAACATCTACATTACCTTGCTGACACATTTAAACTTCCCAGAAAACAGAGAGGTTGCAACAACACAAGACAACTGATACACGGGTTTCTGAAAAATGCAAGATTATTATTATTATTATTTTTTTAAATGATTACAAAATTGTATAAAATACCTTTGTGAAATAACTGGCATACGTTCTTACTTGCCTTTTGTTTCTTAATGAGGCAGTGCAGGTATGCATCAATGACCTGTTTGGATTAAAAGAAGATTATTTTTACAGACCACCACTAGGACCAAAAATGATTATTTCACTTACCTCATCAGAAAGCCACCCACTATCCTCCAGTGTGCGAAAAGAAGAGTCATACAATTTGTATGGCCCAACGACTGCCTCCACACGCCCGGTGTCTTTTGCAGCCCAAAGCCACTTCACTAAAAAACAAAATATGATAAGTTTCTTTAGTAATAACAGTTGCCATTTGAAAATCACGGTCAATGGCCAACGGGCCACAAGCAGACAAGGGCCAACGGGCCACAAGCAGACAAGTGCCAACGGGCCAACAACATAAACATGCCAGAGGGGAGTAGCTTTATGTAAATCAGAAATTAGCCAAAATTGGACCAACAGGTCAAAATTAGCAAGAGGGGAGAAAAAAATAAAACATTCTATCCATTTGACTAGCCAAACAGGCAACAATTGACCAACCGGTCAGAATGAGATTTTTAGCTATGCCACCTTTTTCTTGCGTGCTGGGTTTCTGGGGGGTCACTGGT
The DNA here is from genome assembly GCF_057382095.1 of Aulonocara sp. 'chitande type north' Nkhata Bay. NCBI lineage: Eukaryota > Metazoa > Chordata > Actinopteri > Cichliformes > Cichlidae > Aulonocara > Aulonocara sp. 'chitande type north' Nkhata Bay. The sequence goes on from NC_141346.1 coordinate 16,389,817, forward strand.
ACAAGCTCTTCTGGTGCTTGGACTGATTTTACCTGAGCTATTTTTGGTGCAAACTGAATGACAGAGGATCTGTTATTTTGCAGCGCTTCATGTTGATGCTGAGGACTGCAAGGCCACATCTGAGAAGATGGGCTACTCTCAACAGGTTCAGCTGGAGTTGAGACTTGGACAGGATGGCTTGTTCTATAGGGTTTAATGTGGTCAATACTGTATAGACTTTTTAAAGTATTTCCCTCAGCGTTTTTCAGTCTAACACATTTTCCACTGAAGTCATCAATTGTGTAGGGACCTGAAAAATCCGGTTCGTCTTCCTCCTTTTCGCCCACGTTTCCTCATATTTAGAAGCAGAATTTGATCCCCTACATTGTACACAACATTTTTGTACTTTTTCAGGGCCCGCTTGGCGTATGCAACCTTTTGCTTGTCTTGTGACTTCGCAATGTTTTCTTGTGCAGTTTCTTTAACTGCATGTTGTGCTTCACTTTCAGACTGTACATAGTCACTGTACCTTTTGTCGTCTGGCAGAATGATGTTGGAAATCTAAAATTTTGTAGATATTAGCAATTAAAACAAGATGATATCATATTCATAAAGACATTACTGGGTTTTTTTCTTAAATGGTTTCAATTCTTAGTTCTAACATAGAAAGAATTTGACAAACACTCACCGGCACTTGAGCAGGCACTTCTGATGGAAATACTGCCTCTCTTCCATACATCAGAAAAAAAGGTGTGTATTTTGTTGTGGTGTGTACTTTTGACCGAAGTGAAAACAGGGTGGGCTCTAGATACAGATCCCAGTTATTCTGCTGGTCATTCACCAGTTTTCGGAGGGCTCTAAATGCAGGCATAGAAATATGTAAACACAGTAAGTAAGACAAAGTTTAATTAGAAGTAAAGAAATTAATAAATTATTAAGTAACAATTAAGTTTGAATAACATAAGTAATGTTATTAAAAACTGATAGATAAAAATTAGGCATACCTTTTTATGTTGTCATTGGTCTTTTCATCTAGACCATTGGTCTGTGGATGGTATGCTGCTGTGACACTTCTTTCAATTTGCAATAACTTGCAAAGATCAGAGTTGAGCTTCAACAGATAAGGACAAGGTTATACTGCTTATACAAGCACACAAGAAAAAATCTTTGACCCCAGTGAAGTAAAGTTAAAAAATGTAACTGAAAATTATTTAACACTTACTTCATTCACAAACTCTCTGCCTTGGTCTGACAAAATCCTTTTGGGGCAGCCATGTCTATATATAATGGAGCACAAGTGCTGGGCTACCTCAGATGCAGATTTCGTTTTTAATGGGAAAGCTTCAACCCATTTTGAAAAGTAGTCAGTTGCAGTAAGTATATACTGGAAGCCGCTTGAAGTTTTAGGAAGAGGTCCAGTAAGATCTATACCAATAAGTTCCCACACTTCAGACACCTATCAAGGACAAATTAATAATTTGAATAACAATTTGTATAATGTACACATTAACATTGATGGTTAAAATTAGTTGGCAAACCCTCCTGCCTTTATGAATATGAGCTACAAGCATAGTTTGATGGGTAAACGGGGCATAATATTTACCTGAATACACTGCAACGGTTGCACAGCAGTCAGTGGTTTCCCAACTTTTTGACACTGGTCACATTCCAGAATCTTTAAGGTAAAAATATTTATGGAGTTCACGTAAATGTTCAACATTCTCATTTGTAAAAAACAAAAAACAATAACACTTAATGACATATTCTCTAACGAACAAAATATTTAGCAACAATAGTTTGTGTGCGCTTCTTCAAATCTCTGCCAGGCCTACAGGTTATTACTGTAATGTCACTAATTAACCATATTTATTTATATTTTGCAAGTGTACAGTTTCTCTTTTAACTGATATCAAAAAATTTGCTTATTTTAAACACTATTTAACAACAGTACAAACAGTTAATACATACCCATGTTTTAATGTCAACTGTCATACCAAACCAGTAAAATCTGGAACACACTGCATTTAGCGTTTTGTGTGTGCCAGTGTGTCCTCCAATTGGAGATGAATGAAACTCATGAAATATCTTCCTGGCATCATCCATGGTTTTTACTACTCTTCTGGTTCCAACAAAGAGTTCTCCATCTGCAGTAAAACAATATATATATTTAGAAATTAATTTAACCACATATATGAGTTGTTAGTATTAACAGTAAATTACTGACCCTTTTGTTTGAATTTTGAGGCATATCTTCTGAGGTTTTGCCTCTGAGTCTTGTCATATCCTGAAGGGTAGGAGCCCGCAGAAATGAACGCGTAAATCTCTTCCCACTTCTTCTCCATATCTACGAATGTCAGTAAACATTTTCTTATGAGCTTCAATATGTGCAGTTGACAATGCAAATAATTTAACTTCTTAAATAACGAAATTACCGAAACAGCCTTAAAACACCGAAGCTGCGGACTCAAAAGTGTTGTGCAAATACCACGTGTCCAGTAACTTGACAGCAGACTTCACCGAATCTGCAAATTCGACAGTTTTGTGCAGAAAGCAGATAGCGACTTCACTTTAATATTGACAAACAATCACAAAGGCTTAAAAAATCAAGTATCAACGTCAATAAAAAGTACTAATACTTACTACTTACCTATTCTCCTGCAAATATGACAATGGGGTAGCGTGAAATCACAGCCGGATGCGCTTAGCTTCCCTTTTTGTGTTGTGCGCATGCGCGCACATGCTCAGGAACAACGGGTAGGACGGTTTACGGGGTAGGAGAATTTCCCAGAACACCGTCTCCAGATGCATCCAGGGCTGGACTGGGACAAAAAATCGGCCCGTGTTCCAGATTAACTGGCGTTGGTCGAACAGATGTGTGGTAGACTTGCGTTTCAGGAGCTGCTACCGACAAACCAGCAAAAAAACACCAAATATGTCATCTGTGACACTTGTGAGGTTAACTCAAACACACTCCGTCAGTCTTGATGCTGTTGAACAACAAAATGTTTAAAAATGTCACGAGTTGGTGATATTGTCAAACAATTAACACCATGCCGGTGTTGTTCACAGGAAGGCGAGAGTAAACGATCGGGAGACTCTTGTCATCGTTATCGTTCTCCTCGCACGTTTTATTTCTCCGATTTCAGCGTTTTTGCTTCACAACTAAAGCGTGCAGTTTACTTTGTTTGCACTAACATGGACTAAAATCAACCATGAATGAATGAAATAATATCATGTATTTATTTTTGACCCACAGTTGTAAAAAAAAATTCCAAATTATATACACAAAGTCATGGGAATTACCACCCCTGTTAAGAAAAACGTCTTGAACAAATATGACACATCAATATTTCATTAGTGTTGTCACATCACATCCTGTAAGCAGAGTCTGTCTGTGTCTTTTCCTCTGCAAATGATAATTTTAGAGTTGGTTGTTATATACAGTCTGTATAAGTGTGGTTGATATGCCTTTCATAGTGTTTAACTTGAAGGCCCCGAGTACTTTCTCTCACTGTTTTCAGTCGACTGTTTTCAGTGGATTTCAGCTTGCTGTGTTTGTGGATATATGACTGGCTTTAATTATCCATAAAATCAAGACATTCTCTGTAAGATTTACACAGAGGTGGGACCAAGTCATTGTTTTGCAAGTCTCAAGTAAGTCTCAAGTCTTTATCCTCAAGTCTCAAGTCAAGTCTCAAGTAATGTCAGGCAAATCAGAGTCGAGTCTCAAGTCACTGGTGTAAAAGTCCAAGTAAAGTCACAAGTCTGAACTTTGAATTTCAAGTCCTTTCGAGTCTTTAAAAAACCCCCCGAAAAAAAGCATGTTGCAGTTATATGCTAAATGTAAATATTAGACCATGTAATTTTTAAATCTGTGTTTTTCTCAACACATGACAAAATAGTGAACTTAGAAAATATACACAAATTGTGAAATTGCACCTCTTTAAAATGCAGCTCAATTAAACCTAGCTCCAAGAATAATTTTCACCGACAGTTCTGAGATAAGCTGCATGTTATTCTTGGATGCTGTTGTAGGACCGGCTTTAAAATCGCATGACAAAAATATCATACATAAATAAATGATATTTTTTTAAAATATCATACATATTAAAAAAAACTGCATCACCAAAGTAGCCTGGAAAACATTTGCTAGTAAGATGAAGTCAGCTATCTCATCCTAGCATATTTATATGCATATTTATAATCATACGCTTCTTGGAGTGAGCGCATACACTCATGAAGTTTAGTAACTTCCGGTCACTGCAACAAGCCCAGGTACAGTTTACCGACGGATGGGTGCAGGACCTTGAAATGCACCGTGTAGAAAGTAAAGACCATCGTACGTATCATAAGTTTACCAGTCTCAGAAATCGTCGTCATAAATACACATTCGTTAACCGTTTATTAATAGGACCTTTGAGCTCAATGGTAATTAATTAGCAGTGGAAATAATTTCTGGTAGCATCACAGAAATGTAGCAGTGACAATAATATTGTATGCTGTAATCGCACTGGACAATTAGTGATACAAAACAACTGTTTTATCCTGTGAATAAAAGTATATGTTTTTGTCAATGTACCATAATAACAGAAGCGAAACGCAATATTGTGTCAGGACAATTCACTATTTATGCACAATAAATAAAGGAGCATAGCACCACAATTTCTGTTCAGCGCCAGACTTGCTTGTAACCTATATCACCAATTATGTTAAGAAAAATGACGCATTAACTACAACAGCAGACTGACCTTCGTGTAAATGCTTGGAGCAGACTAACCTGTGAGCTGGAGTGTTCTGGGACGTTATATTTGGTCTTTGAATGGCTGCAATCCAGGCCATCCGTCGCCTCTTTGTTACTTCGGAAACATGGCTCGAACAATTTCTCTTCAACGACGTAATCCGATAACAACCGATCTCTTTACCCGTCGGCTTCCCGTGGCTGTCATGCGACCGGCTATTGCAGTTAATAATACAACAGCTTCTTGACATTTTTGTGTTTCTTTTTATCGCTGTATAACTGATTTTAATTGAAAGCCTGCTAGTACCGCTTGCCACGAGTTCCCAGAATCCTTTGCGGTTCTACCCGTGAATGACGTCACATTTTCAATCTCTATATAATATGCATGTTAAATTTTATATTTGGGGTAAAATATCAAGTCTTTTCAAGTAAACCGGTTCAAGTCCAATTCAAGTCCCAAGTCATTGGTGTAAAAGTCCAAGTCAAGTCACAAGTCTTAGAACATTTTTTCAAGTCAAGTCTAAAGTCATAAAATTAATGACTCGAGTCTGACTCGAGTCCAAGTCATGTGACTCGAGTCCACACCTCTGGATTTACATACAATATATTTTACAGTGAAGGCTTTAAAACCATGTTAATGCTGAAAGTACATGGTGGTTGGTGATATTAAAGTCCTGTTTGTGGCACATTAGTATATGCGAGGGGGCAAACTCCTCAAAATGGGTGGTGACCATGGTGGCCATTTAGAAATCGGCCATCTTGGATAGAACTTTTGTTTTTTCAATAAGAAGAGGGCCATGTACACATCAAACTTATTGGTAATGTCACAAAAAAAACAATGGTGTGCTTGGTTTCAACGTAACTTGATACACCAACCATTCCCATTTTATTACGGTGTATCCATATAAATGGCCCACCCTGTACAAACATCACTAATGTCACATAACTTTGCCGACATCTCTCCAACAGTCATGTTTTAATGTTCTTTGTTTTTTAACATTTGCAATCAAATAAGCGGCATAGCATTCAGTACTTTTAAATAGAGCAGGGCTATATGATTAAAAAATATTTATCACAATATAATTAGAAAATTTGCGATAATGATATAATTGACGCTAGACAAAATACTTTACAACTCCACAATTTTATTAGTGCAAAAAAACCAAAAACAACTGTCAATGCATTTTCACTATTTTCACTGTCAATTTTCAGAAAAATCAAAGGATTGATTTTAGTGTTGTGCTGTATTTTCCAAAAAACACGGTAATAACGGTGGCCCGCTAGCACGTTCTACCAAAAATAGTGCTTTGTTGTGTATCTAATGGACGAAAGCTAAACCAGTTCCGCGCCATTGAAGTTGCAACATTTTTACAAACCAATTCTGGTTCATCCGTTTCATTCAACGATCCGCTTTCGCCCTTCTCATTCGCTGTCACCGCTGTGCTTTTTCCAGCCATGTGCGTATGAAAACAAAGGCAATGCGCATGCGTGTTTTACCCTTATTTTATCGGGGTATTTAATTTTCTTATCGTTGCCCAACATTATACCGGTATTACCGTGAGCGGTATGATATAGCCCAGCCCTACTTTTAAAAGTTTACTATTCGGCTGCCCCACCTCAACCATCCGCTGTTTGGTTTTTTTTTGGGGGGGGGGGGGTGTTGAAAAAATTATCCACGCCAACCACTGCGCTATGAAATTTGTTGCGCTATGACAATTGTTGAATCTGACCCATCCTTCAAACGCAGGGAAATAAAGGATGGATCAGAGAAAAATTACAACCACATGTCACCTCCCTTAAAGTAGGATTTCTGGAGATCTTCCAGTCTACGATGGGTCCACTGTGAAGGTGCAATAACATGGGGCCCACTTATGATAACATTCTATGTGAATGCATACAACTGGTGAACACTAAAGTGAGGAAATAATATTACTATTACTAATGTGATATTATTAATACATAGGAAAAGAAATCTGCCACCACATCATGAAAATAGCATAGCACACGGTAAATACACACAGAAATGAACAATTACAAGATTAAGTCTGCATAGCCCACAAGTTCATGCGACCCTAGGATGTTGCTGTCATCTTCCTGTTCCTGAAAAAACATACATACATCTAGGGATGGGTATTGATAAGATTTTCACGATTCCGATTCCAGTTTCGATTCTGTTTAACGATTCGATTCTTTATCGATTCTCTTATCGATTCTTTTTTTTTTATTTTTTTATTTTTTTTTAAAGGAGACCACTAAGGTCGATTAGCTTAGAACTTTGTTTTATATCTTCTCTTTGAACAAGATAGAAATTTAGGAGTAACATGGCCTTACAAACCCAACAGTGAGATGTTAAGAGATCCACACCCTACGGCTCTTTAATGGGGTGTCACAGGGTCCCCAGGAAAAAAAATTGTAAATGTAAAATAATAAAATAAATATTCTTCTGTAGCAATAACAAAGTATAACATAAATTATTCTGTAGCAATTACACAAGAATATTTAGTAATGTCCCTGCCTACAATTAAACACATTCACTACCAAAAATCGAGGGCATCTGCTGCGGCAAATGGGTGCAAGCCTTTGACCACAAACTTAGTCACTGCTCAGTGACATTCGTCTATCCTGGCCTGAAAGGAGACGCTACCGGTAGACTACAGCGAGAACTGCCAGCATCTGAGCCAGCCAGACTCTGTCTGTCTCTCTCATCATGGTCACCTAAATGCACAGTAATGGCAGGTTTTGTAATAACGCAGATTGCGCTAACATAATTTGCGCTGTTAGTTGATTATTTACCTGCCGCATTAACGGGAGAGGACGTGCAAACATTACCGCTGCTGCTGTGTTGAGATTCACGAGTCCGGAGCGGGATTAAAAACACGACATTCATTTAAGGTTATCGTGTGTTTTGTGAGCAAATGCTTTTGCATATTCGTAGTGTTTTAATCCCTTAAATGAAATATAAATTTGGCAAGTATTGCAAGTTGCCCTGTTGTCATCCACTCTCGTAAAGTATAACCAAACTTTTGAGCGTTTGAGCCGTGTTTCCTGCCAGGTAACTGACGCTCCGCAACGTGGTGACGTCATTGGAATCGATAAAGGAATCGTTTGCAAAAATGGCAAACAATCCCAAGTAACAAGGTGTATGTCATGGTAAAACCTCCCCCACACACCAGGAACAAGAAACTAAGAATCTACTAGTCTCACTCATTTAATCCCTCTGCTGCATTCTGTTCACCCCTGCTATAATTCAATCATCTTTCCTAATATAATATTAGTCCACTAGTTCATATATTAGAATAGAATAGAATTAGAATAAAATTCAACTGTATTGTCATTGCACATGCACAGGTACAGGGCAACGATATTGCTTCTCATCCCACTAAGTGAACCATAAAATCAGAAACACAGGCTTAAAATACTATCTGGTCTTCTTGAGCTTCATTGCATGTGTGTATGTGTTAGTAGGATTAATACATTTTGTGCTCCTTAAAGGTTAAAATATCAATACTACACTCTCAATATCAGGAGAGGAAATCAGTATGTCCTTCTTGTTTCAGAAACATCTAAAGTCAGGTTCAGCTAAATTCTAAGCGTTTGCAAGTTCACCAAGTGAATGTAAAGGTGTTGTTAACACCGTCAACAGGTACCCCCGTGTGATGTGTGCCACTTCTAATGTGATTTTTGACACCCCCATGTGGAGGACAACAAGAACCACGCACATCGAAATAAAGAATTCTGTGCTTGAATAATGAATTGTAGAATAAATTCTCCATTTGTAAAATTTTTCAATTCCTCATTAACAAAGGGATTTTTGAAATGTTTTTTTTTAAACTCCTAGGATGATAATGAGGTTCAGTTAGTTGGCTGAGTTTATACTGCTACCGATGAGTCTGAGCGGGACTCCTTTGTGGATCTCTGGAAGTCCATATTTACTTATTTAATTTTTTGTTTCACACATTGTACAGCAGTAATTCATTTCTTATACACAACCTTCCTGTTAATTAAAGTAACATAAAGTAACAATAAATTCTCATTAAAACCTTCCCCTTATCTGTGATGATACAAGTAGGCAACCAAAATTACACTCAGACAATATTCTACACAAAACAAAACAAGACAAAACAAACAGAACAATATGCTCAACATTGAGCAATACCACTAAATATCAAACTGAAAGGATAATTTTGTCTGCAGTTAAATTCTGTTATTTTCAACTTCTTCATATTGGTTTATCGTTTTATTGTTATAGCAGATTTTGAATTGAGAAAACTTTGTACAACACATGAGATGATCATTGAGAGAATTCCAGTTTCTTATGCCCATGACTGTTGGACACATTTGCCTTTGTGTGGTTCAAGCAAACCGATGCTTAAAATAAAACTTCCTTCTTCCCTCCCCATGTTCTGAACACAATACAAATACACTTTGTAACTTAAGAGGTAGTGTTTTATTTTTTGCCCCAAATATAATAATTAATGTCTATAATTTCACTATATCTTCTAGTTTTATTAATTTAGATTTTATATACAAACTATTACTGTGTTCTCTATACTAATATATATATATATATATATATATATTAGGGGTGCAACGATACACAAAATTCACGGTTCGGTTCGGTTCGATACTCTGGTGTCATGGTTCGATATTTTTTCGATACAAAAAAAATATTCATGCCTTTTTAATTTGTCATTTATTAAAATTATAAATATATATTTTAACTCAAAAGCACAGTTTTTAAATTTAACCCTAACCCTTGTGCGTGCTTTTTATTTTGACAGCGAATGCGCACCTGCGGACCACTTATGTGCAGCCCTGGTTATTTAGCTCGTCATATTGCAGCCACAGAAATTCTTTTGTCCATGAAACCATAAAGCTGCACTTTCTTTTTGCCTTATAGTCTGATTTGTCATAACGTCTCCGTTTTGTGGTAAGCTTTTCTTTGGCTGTCACTTCTTCACCCTGACCTGTCTTATTTGGCTCAGCAGAACTAAAATATATGCCAATGACATAATTACCCAGCTACATTTCTGAAAGAATGCAAAAGCATTGACATATATTTTTCCTTCCTACAATAGTTCGACGGGCAGGGAAGAGATAGATTTTGGTAGCCCGACTGAAAAAATCGCTAGCCCCAGGACGTCGGGCTAGCGATATTGCAAGCCCTGTATCTGATTGAGGAATCACTCATCTTTGGAAAAGAGAGTTTATTACAGAGAAATGTCTCTTTCCAAAATAAAAGCTATACTATCCGCTTCTTCTGGGCTATATTCTCAGCAGCATAAGGAGAATCATGTGCTAACAGCTGTCTAAATGACTCGGCTAAAGTTAGTAGCATGCTTGTTGTTTTTGTCTTCGCACTAGGATGAAGTCGGCGTAAATGTGCAGTCATATTCGTTGTGTTCCCACTAGTGCTTTCAGGTTGATCTCGTTGAAATGACCTTAACGCCATAACACGGCAAATCTCCGTTAACGAGCTACCGCCGATCGCCCCGTGCATGGGGCTAGACGGCCAACACCTTAACGAGCTAACTGCGCTAACACACTAGTTCCCACCCATGTAATTGAGCATTGCATGGCACATCCAACATACTGTTTTACTTTAGTTCATGACTCACTTACCTTCAGGGTCATACGTCACATGAAAACCAAAATAATTCCAAACGCCAGATCTGAATGTTGCAAGGAGAGCTTAACTTCTGTCTTGCTAGCTTGCCCTGCGCTCTTCCTTCTGACGATGCTGTCTAAGTTGAGCGCTCAGTGGATCTGCGCTCGACAGTGCAGCCTAGGCGGAGTAGTCGAACGCAGATTCACTGAGCGCTCAACATAGACAGCATCGTCAGAAGGAAAGTTGATAAAATAAATTACAAATGTTGTATTGTTCGATACATATGCGTACCGAACCGAAAGCACTGTATTGAACGGTTCAATATCGATACGAATATCGTTGCACCGCTAATATGTGTATATCCCGGGAATAACATCGGAGATCTCTGTCCAGAAGAGCGCAGTCCTGGGAACAGCTAAGATACTGCGCAGGACCCTCAAGCTCCCAGGCCTCTGGTAGAGGACCCGAGCTTGAAGGATAAACCGCCCGCAGGGGCGTGCTGGGTGGTTTTTTTTTTTTTGGTTTTTTTTAATATATATATATATACACACACACACAATCTTACATTACCCAGGATATAAATACTTTTAGCCAACTTTTTTTAACATGTTCAATATGAGGTTTCCATGTTAACTTGTCATCCACTACTCCAGAAAATGGAAACCTGTCATTCTTTCAATTAATACTCCCTCTATATATAATATTATCTCTTCCTCCTTTACATGGTTTCTGAATATCATAAACTGTCTTTTTTCCAAATTCAGCGTTAGCTTATTTACATCAAATCATTTTTAATTTTTTTTTTTTAATTCAATAACCATAATTTTAGCCATTTCTTTCAAGTTTTCTCCACAACAAAAAAAATTGTTTCGTCTGCAAACAACAAAGTTGAACATTTTTGACGCATCACAAACGTTGTTTATATATAAATTAAAAAGTGGTCCTAAAATAGAACCTTGAGGGACCCCAAACTCTATTTTCATTCTATCACATGAATTGCCTAAACACTGCACATACTGAAACCTATTATCTAAATAACTGCTTAACCTGTTCAATAGTATTCCTCTCACACCACAAGTACTTAATTTGGGCTACGTTCACACTGCAGGCGAAAGCGCATCAAATCCGACTTTTTTGACCCTATGCAACCCATATCCAAGCATGGTATGACAGTGTGAACGGCTCAAATCTGATCTGGGTCACTTTCATATGTGGTACTGAATCCGATACATATCTGATGTTTTAGAAAGCGACTGCTGTTTGAATGGTCATGTCACATTAAATCCATCTTTTACGTCACTGACAGAAGACGGACGCCAATTATCAGCGCTGGAGAAGTGCCTGAGAAGACATCGCGAACGCTTCCTGTCCATCCCATGTAGATGTTAGTGAAACTGTTGGAAGGACAACGTGAACATTTTATTTATACTGTATAATCTGCAGATTCTGACAGAAATCTGCAACTATCCTTGCAAATTTTATTTTATTTTTTTTTTGCCTGTCCCATTTGGTTCTTTAGCCATCAGAATTGTTGTCTGAAGACCAACAAGGATACCCAATGGATTTACTTTGCCAAATGGATCATCGTGGCATTGCCGTATTGGTCCATTTGGTCGATCTTTGTTTTTATTATTTATTATATTTTATTTTCAGATGTTACAGACGGGACAGACATGAGTGAGGGATAGGAAAGGGAGAAAGAAAGAGGAAGGAAAGGAAAAACAGAAGGGGAGAGGGACAGTGAGAAAGGGGGGGAGAAAAAAAAATCTCCTGGATCACCTGTTGAGAGAAAAATAGAAAACAAGCAAAAAAAACAAAGCAACATACTAAACACAACACCATCGCATTAATCTAGCTAAGTGTAAACAGCAGTAAATACTAAATATTCAATGTTGTTGTGCAGCACGCAGGACAGATGTGCTTCGAAGTAGCAGCCAAGAAAGGTGTAATTTGGGTCTACGAGCAGTGAACACCCGTGTGCATACCTGTGTGGATCAGCGCGCTTGTATTCCAAAGGTTTCTCCATGTAACGATCTGCTAGGGAGTGTGGGGGGGCCACAGCCCCGTCCTCCAGGGTGTGAAGCGGGTATGGAGGAGATCAAAACTCCAGACATCCAGAGGCCCCCAGAACACAAGATTTCTGTGTTCTGGGAAATTAATCATATTATTGTTTTGTAATATGTCAGGGTTATTGTCACAGGCTGGGTCTCCAACCCAGCACTCTGAGTTTTCTTTCTATTTGTCTCATTTTGTTATGTGATCAGTTTTGTGTTATTTCCTATTTTCCTTTAGTTTAGGCAGTTATTGTTCTTGGTTTTCTATGTTTTGGGGTTTTGTAATTATTCATCACGTATTAGGTCTGTTAAGTTGTGTTGTCATGTTTTAGTATTTCCTGTTTTATTTTGACAATGTCATGTGTTCTTTGTTCATTGTATTTAGCTTTCTCTCCTGGTCCTGTCATTAGGTTTATGTCTGTCAGCTGTTCCCCCATGTGTCCCCACTTCCCCTGATCACCTCATGTCTGTATTTAAGCCTTTTGTTTTCTTCATGCCATTGTCGGTTCGTCTGTTTATCTCACCAGGGTCACAGTCTTAGTCATGGTCTTTGTTTATTATTTTTCCACCACAGTCATAGTTTAGGTTTTGGTCTCAGTACCATTTAGTATTTTGTTTCTTAGTGTTTTGCCTGTTTGTTTTTGGTCTCTTGGTTCATTTCCCTGCCGTCATCGCATTAAAGGTTCACCTTTCTGTTAATCATTACAATTCCTCGTCATCATCTGCTTCTGGGTCCTGTTTCCACACACATCGGCGCACCCCGCCGTGACAGAACGAACCGACCAGTATGGACCCAGCGGATGCTGCTCTCACCGAGTGTCTGGAGGAGACTGCTCGGATCCAAGTGATCCTCGACCGCATCCTTACAGCGCCCGATTTAAAGAGCAAGCAGGTAATGATTAGCGTTGCTGAAGCTATTATGGAGAGGGATCCCCGCCTTCTCCAGCTCCCGGACTCACCTGCCATAGTTGCTGCCTTTACCAGGATAAAGGAGATGCTGCAGGCCCAGGCACTGTCGAGTCAGGAAATGGCTTCCAGCACCCACCAGTCACAACAACCCCACAATCAGTCATCTCCATTGCTGCCTCCGGAACCTGAGTGTGTTCGTGTCGGTTCGCTGAGATTCGCCACAGCGTCACCACCTCTCAGCTCACCAGTTTCCACGCCCTCATCACAGTCTCGCCATACTCCTGCCACGGTCCAGCGCGAGGAAGCGCTGGACACCGTTGATTTAGATCACGACGAGCGTCAGTCGATATACTGCGCTCTATTGGAGGAGGAGCTCCGGTGGAAGCCGTGGCTCATTCCGGAGCACGAGCACTCTTTCCGGGGAACTCGACTGGCTCTCGGGGGACCTTGGAGTTACCAGGGACTTCCACCTATTTCACCGCCGTCTTCCACCCCTAAGAAAAAGCGGCGTGCGCGCCGCCGACGCTCCATTACACAAACACAAGTGAGTGACTATATCTTGGCACCTCATGTTTTTTCTCCGGAGGTTATGGAAACTGACACTACTTTTCCGGTTAATGAGCCCGGCTATACAGAGACTGTTTGCCCTGGAAAAGCTAGCCATCAGGCTCAGCTAAGCTGCTGTGGGACTGCTATCCAGGCCGGTTTGGAGACGGAGGTACAGCTGGTGCAGCCAATTTCAGTGTCAGTCGGAGGGCCCGGGGAGCCCGTCCGGCCTCATGTTTCGTTTGCTGGAGGTTCAGGAGAACCCAGCCAGCTTCATGTTTCGTCTGCTGGAGGTTCAGGAGAACCCAGCCAGCTTCATGTTTCGTCTGCTGGAGGTTCAGGAGAACCCAGCCAGCCTCATGTTTCGTCTGCTGGAGGTTCAGGAGAACCCAGCCAGCCTCATGTTTCGTCTGCTGGAGGTTCGGGAGAACCCAGCCAGCCTCATGTTTCGTCTGCTGGAGGTTCGGGAGAACCCAGCCAGCCTCATGTTTCGTCTGCTGGAGGTTCAGGAGAACCCAGCCAGCCTCATGTTTCGGCTGCTGGGGGGCCCGAGGAGCCCGTCCAGCCTCACGCCACGTCAGCTGGCGGGCCCGAGGAGCCCGTCCAGCCTCACGCCACGTCAGCTGGCGGGCCCGAGGAGCCCGTCCAGCCTCACGCCACGTCAGCTGGCGGGCCCGAGGAGCCCGTCCAGCCTCACGCCTCGTCAGCTGGAGGGCCTGAGGAGCCCGTCTGGCCACCTTCTGCTTCACCACCTGTGGCTGCAGCGCCACCTCCTGCGGCTCCCGTGCCGCCGCCTGCAGGACCACCACCTGCTGCGCTACTGCTTGCTGCTTCTACGCCTCAGCCTGAGGACGACGCCTCACCTGGTTCTGCCACACCTCAGTCTGAGAACTCATACGAACTCATTTCACCCACTATAGACTGTGTGTTGCTGCAACTTGAAAAGCAACCTGCCTCGTCAGCTGGAGGGCCCGAGGAGCCCGTCCAGCCTCATGCCTCGTCAGCTGGAGGGTCCGAGGGGACCGTTCAGCCGCCACCTGCGGCCGCCTCGTCGTCACCTGGTCCAGCTTCATCCGAGTCTTCATCCTCGTCTGGTCCAGCTTCGTCAGAGTCTTCATCCTCGTCTGGTCCAGCTTCGTCAGAGTTTTCATCGTCGTCTGGTCCAGCTTCATCAGAGTTTTCATCGTCGTCTGGTCCAGCTTCGTCCGAGTCTTCATCGTCGTCTGGTCCAGCTTCGTCAGAGTCTTCATCGTCGTCTGGTCCAGCTTCGTCAGAGTCTTCATCCTCGTCGGGTCCGGCCTCAGCCTCTGCTGCTCCGCCTGGTCCGGCCTCAGCCTCTGCAGCTCCGCCTGGTCCGGCCTCAGCCTCTGCAGCTCCGCCTGGTCCGGCCTCCGAGTGTTCAGCTTCGTCTGCTCCTGCACTTCCCGTCCGGCCTGCTCGTCCCGTCCGGCCTGCACGTCCTGCTCGTCCCGTCCGGCCTGCACGTCCTGTCCGGCCTGCTCGTCCTGCACGTCCGGTCCGGTCTGCTCGTCCTGCACGTCCGGTCCGGTCTGCACATCCTGTCCGGCCTGCTCGTCCTGCACGTTCTGTCCGGCCGATGACTGGACGTCGTTGCCGTCGTGGACAGCCCTCTGAACTACGCCGCCGTCATGGACGGCCCCCTGGACTGCTACGCCACCAGTGCCTCCCGCCCGGCCGGCCTCCTGACCTGCTCGGTCGCCGTCGCTGCCTCCCGCCCGGTCGGCCTCCTGATCTGCTCCGTCGCCACCGGTGCCTTCTACCTGGCCGGCCTCCTGAACTGTTTTCTGGGCTCTTGGACCGTTGGCCTCCGGGTCGGCCCCCTGAGCTCATGGATTTTGGACTGCTGGATCGTTGGCCTCCTGGTCGGCCTCCTGAACTTTTGAACTGTCTTTTGTTTTGTTGTCGGCCTCCGGGGCGGCCACCTGAACCGCTTCGCCATTCGCTCCTGTTCTGCCGGGTTCATGGTCGCCCTCCTGAAGTCGGGTCTCGGACTTTTTGTGCCATTGTTGTGTTTGCTCTGTGTGTTTTCGTTTCTTTGTTTTTTGTGGCCTTGTTTCTGGCCCTCCGTCCTGGGCCCCCGCCGCCCGCCCTTGGTGGGTTGTTGTGGTTTTGTTTTCTGGGTGTTTTCGGGCGTCTGGAATCCGCCCTTGAGGGGGGGGCTCTGTCACAGGCTGGGTCTCCAACCCAGCACTCTGAGTTTTCTTTCTATTTGTCTCATTTTGTTATGTGATCAGTTTTGTGTTATTTCCTATTTTCCTTTAGTTTAGGCAGTTATTGTTCTTGGTTTTCTATGTTTTGGGGTTTTGTAATTATTCATCACGTATTAGGTCTGTTAAGTTGTGTTGTCATGTTTTAGTATTTCCTGTTTTATTTTGACAATGTCATGTGTTCTTTGTTCATTGTATTTAGCTTTCTCTCCTGGTCCTGTCATTAGGTTTATGTCTGTCAGCTGTTCCCCCATGTGTCCCCACTTCCCCTGATCACCTCATGTCTGTATTTAAGCCTTTTGTTTTCTTCATGCCATTGTCGGTTCGTCTGTTTATCTCACCAGGGTCACAGTCTTAGTCATGGTCTTTGTTTATTATTTTTCCACCACAGTCATAGTTTAGGTTTTGGTCTCAGTACCATTTAGTATTTTGTTTCTTAGTGTTTTGCCTGTTTGTTTTTGGTCTCTTGGTTCATTTCCCTGCCGTCATCGCATTAAAGGTTCACCTTTCTGTTAATCATTACAATTCCTCGTCATCATCTGCTTCTGGGTCCTGTTTCCACACACATCGGCGCACCCCGCCGTGACAGTTATTCCAGATAGGTGTACGTTTGCATGGGATTAATGAAGACTCCGTTATTTTTAGAAACTCCCACCATGCTGTCAGAGAAAAGCTGATGTTGATACTTTTAAAGCATTCATGTCTTTTGATGTTTGAGCTAATAAATGGTAGGTCTGAAATCTCTAGATCCTTGCATAGTGCCTGTTCAACATCTAGCCAAGGCTCAACTAAGAAGGTATGTTTTAACCATTCTGAGATGAACTGAAGCCTGTTGGCTAAGAAGTATTGGTGAAAATTAGGCAGATCTAATCCTCCTCTATCCTTGGTTCTTTGTAGCGTTTTTAAGCTGATACGCGGGGGTTTATCTTTCAAACTCTTGAAAACCAGTTTATTAAAGTAATTACCTCAGAGAGGTTGGCTTGTGTGTTTTGCAGAAAAAGCAACACATCATCCGCATAGAGACTGATTTTATGTTCTATGTTCTTACATTTTATGCCCTTAATTGTTGTAGCCTGTCTAAATGCTGCTGCTAGAGGTTCGATAAAAATTGCAAAAAGTGAAGGGAGAGTGGGCATCCCTGTCTGGTGCCCCTCAGGAGACAGAAGCTGGAGGATGTCTGGTCATTTGTTCTGATACGGGCTGTTGGGGAATTGTATAATATTCTTATCCAGTTTATGAAAGAGTTTCCAAAACCAAATTTGTGTAAAGTTGCGAATAAAAATTTCCAGTTAACTCTGTCAAATGCTTTTTCTGCATCTAGAGATAATATTATGGTTTTGATGTTTTTCTCGTATGAGTAGTCTATTAAATTAAGTAATCTACGAGTGTTTGTTGAGGAGTGCCGACCTTTTATGAAACCAGTTTGGTCAGGATGAATTAAGAGGGGGGTCATTTTCTCTAATCTCTTTGAAAGAGCTTTGCAGATTATTTTAAGGTCTACATTTAAAAGAGAAATTGGACGATAGCTTGAGGGAAATAAAGGGTCTTTGCCTGGTTTTAGCAGGAGACTAATATTGGCAGAATTCATATTTGGTGGTAGTCTGCCATTTTCCTCGATTTCCTGCAACATGCCGTGGAATACTGGTGCCAAAATTGTCCAGAATTCTTTGTAGAATTCTGCAGGGAAGCCGTCTGGACCTGGAGCCTTATTATTGGGCATACTTATCAGGGCTTCCTGGAGTTCACTTGGCGTCAGTGGCGAATCCAGTTCCATTGCTTGACTGTCTAGTAATTTTGGAAGAGTTACGTTGTCAAGAAACAGATCAATTTCATTTTTAGATGGGTTTATTTGTGGTGAGTATAAAGTTTCATAGAAATCCCTAAAAATGTTGTTTATTCTTCCAGGATCATATGTTGTGTTCCCTGATAAATCTTTAGCAGCACATATAGTTGTTTTTTCTTTATTTATTTTTAGCTGGTTAGCTAGAAATTGACCTGATTTGTTACTGTGTTCAAAATTCTGCAAGCGTAGTCTTTGTATAAGGAATTGTGTTTTTTTATTAATAATTTCATTTAATTCTAGTTTTGTTTTGCATATTTTGTTCAATGTTTCCTGATCTTGGTTGCACGCGTAGGCTTCTTCTAGTGATTTGATGTTTTTTTCTAATTCCTGAATATTTTTGTTTTCTTCTTTCTTTTTGTGTGATGAGAAAGAAATTATTTTACCTCTCATCACAGCTTTCCCTGCTTCCCATAGAACAGAAGCAGATATTCCGGGAGTGTCATTAAAGTCTAAATATGAAGTCCATTCCTTTTTAAAATATTTAATAAAGTCTTCATCTTTAAGTAGTGATATATTAAATCTCCAGTTTTTTCTTGGCGTAGTGTTATTCTTGTGCATTAGTGTTAAAGATACAGGAGCATGATCGCTGACAGCTATAGGATGAATCTCAGTGTCTGAAATGTCGTTCAGCAGTGAGCTGCTGACCAAAAAATAATCCAGACGAGAGTAGGAGTGATGAACATGCGAGAAAAAAGTATATTCCTTACTGGTGGGGTGAAGAGAGCGCCATGCATCGCAAGACCAAAGTCGCTCATATACTGTTTGATTATATTTGTGGACTGCCAATTGCGCTGAGTTCCTGTTGTGTTGAGCCTATCCATGTCTTCATTTAGTCCAAGGTTGAGGTCACCGCCAAGAATGAGTGTGCAATCAAGGTGTTCAGAGAGTGCACTAAAAAATCCGTGGAAGAATGAGGGTTCATCAACATTTGGACCGTATATACTTACAATACATAGTTTTTTGTTCAATATTGATAGTTTAATAATTAGAAATCTACCCTCTGGATCTATAACTGTATCGAGTACTGTAAAATTAACATTTTTATGTATTAAAATTGCTACTCCCCGTTGTCTAGAATTATAACAGGCTGCAAACACGTTAGGAAACTCAGGTGTTTTAAGTTCGTTTAAACCTGTGACAGGTTTATGAGTTTCTTGTAATAAAACAACATCTGCCTGTAGTTTTTTTAGCTGGTTAAATATCTTTAACCTCTTTCCTCTGGTGCCAGCTCCATTTATATTCCATGTGACAAACCTCAGCATGCCCATAATTGTGTGTGTATGTCTAATGATGTACGCTGGGTGTTTCGTTTAGACAGGTGGAGAGAATGTGGAAACATCCCTTGTTTGTAAATAGAAAGAGAAAAAGAAGTGTGGTGAGAGGCTCCATAAGTGTGACTATGTGTGTGAATATTCACTAATATGAACAAGCGTGGCTTGCTTATGTGTCCTGCAAGTCTGTGCGTGCTGTGAGGCTGTTGTGAATGTGCTGCCGTTGAGCTGATGTGTTTGCGTGATCGTGGTGTGAAAATATGGAGAAATAGAGGGTGTTGTTTGTAGGTGAGTGGGGAAGTGGGTGATCACAGCAGTGAAAGACAAGAGAAAGAAAGAAACCACATGAACTGTGAGCAACAACAACAAAAAAGAAACGAAACGGAAACATTCCAATTAAAGCAATGACGGAGGGTGACGGTGTTATATCTGCTATGACATCATATTGATATTACTAGGTTAAACTAGAGATGGCACGATACCACTTTTTTATGTCCGATACCGATACCGATATCATAAATTTGGATATCTGCCGATACCGATATGAATCCGATATAGTGTTTTTTAATCAACAAAACTGTTTTTTAAAATATCTTGCTGCATTTTGCAAGTCTGCAAGTTCATACTCAAGTTTAAAACAACAACTACACTAAAGCTATTCTGTTATACCTGTGTACAAAAAAAATATTTCATAGTTCAGCAATACTGATCAATCTAATAAACTTAGACCTACACCATCCTCCCTATTCTGGTATTTTAAAGAGTACTTAGCGTAAATATTAAGCAACCTAACTAATAGGGTTCCAACTCCCAGCAACAACAAAAATAAATAAATAAAAAATAGGGAACCACCCCTCACGCGCCACCTCATGATGCTTAATCGACGTAATCAACCTTAATTTGATGCAGCGTGAAAAAAAATGCACAGAAATCAATTATTTTTCAAGAAATATTAAATAGATTCAACATCTTTCTTCAACAAAATTGCAGACTGCACAGTAATATATATATATACAGTAATTGACTTCTATTCATTTTACATCAAATTAAAACTTTGGGTGTCAGATAATTATTTATTAAAAGCTAGACATTTTAAATGAGAATAAGAAAGAAAAGTATGTCTTTGTGCCCCCTTTTCCCTGTTAATGCCCTATCGGCCCCCCTGGGTAAACTTTGCTAGATCCGCCCCTGCACAGTTACCAGCCGTCAGCTACGTAGAAAAAGATCCTCGAGTAGAAAGTAATATTAAATAAATTCTAACAACAGCTTATCAAGCTTAAACGTGCTGCTGTTGTTCAACCGCTGGTTTCCTCTTTCTGGTGCAAAGTGGGCCAAAAACAAAGACGGACTCGCGACAGAAAAGCCGATCAGCTGATCATTTAAGCAGTTTCATGATTGAAGTAGCAGCCGGAGAGCGAGAGGCAGTCGCTCGTTAAGCTTAACGCAGGAATGCTTTACAAACATTCAGAGATGGACTTACACACTTGCTTTACTTCTCTCGGGGATAACTTTGTCGGAGATGAAATGCCAGGTTGCTAGCGAAGCTCCAAATGCTATCCAGACCACCGACAGGTCCCGCATGCCACAGCCGCTCTATCACGTGATGCATACTGCTCCGACTGCTAACGTTCTGAGGTGAGTTACGGCGTGTTGCAAGTTTTGTGAGGTGCTTTCGTGATATTTAATGGATCGGATTACATTTTTTATTTTTCTCCGATATCCGATCCAGTCATTTAGGTCAGTATCGGACCGATACCGATACGTAATATCGGATCGGTCCATCTCTAGGTTAAACCCATGTTAAAAGAGAAAGTGTGAATGAATAAGAAAAGAGTGTAGCGGGTTCTTATCTGGAGTGCAGTCAATATAACCACGGTGTGGTGCCGGGGTCGCGGTAGAGCTGTCCGTCCACGTAGAGCTCCACGGCGATGACAGCACGGGAGCCTTTCTGGATGAAGCTACGTCGAACTGGGAACAGGACCTTGCGTCGTTCCAGGATCTCTTTGGGGAACTGGTCGTTCACGCTGAAGTCCGTTCCTTTCAGCTCTCTGCCGCGACTCTTCACCTGTTCCTTCTGTTTAAATTGACCGAATTTGGCCACAATAGGCCGTGGTCTCCCGGTCCGCGCGCCCCCCAAGCGATGTACTCTATCGAAGTCGATGTTCTTTACGGTGTCCTCCGGCAGCTTCAGGTGGATTTTAATGAAGCTTTTCACCGTTGCCTCTGCGTCCTCTCCGGCAGTTTCTGGAATACCAGAAAACACAAGATTATCTCTCATGCTACGGGCTTGTAGATCGATAACGGACTCTTTTATTTTTTTATTTTCAATGTTTAGCTGGGTCACGTTATCGGTGAGAGATTTGACCGACTCCCGTAGCGTGGCATTTTCAGCGGCAAGCGTTTCCACCTGCCGCTGGCTGAATTCCAGGGATTCTCTCAGAGATTTAAATTCCCGGTGTAAAATCTCCACCAGGGACAGCCTCGCATCGAAACTGGACAATCGCTTGTCGATTGACTCCAGGATGTCTGCAATGTCTTTGCCGGCAGGCGATGTTGTACCGGGGGAGTCTGCCGGGCGATATCTCTTCGATGACGGCGTCTCAATTTTGGCCGGGGAGGATGCACTCTGGGCCTTCTGCATTACTAAATTTTGAAAACAGCGGTCGATGTAATCTTGGAGAGCGTCTAAACTCTCCCCGTTGTCCTCCAGGGTGTTAGAGATGATAAAACAGATGTTGTTAGTTATATGACAATTGATTAGTATATTTGGTAATACTGAAGCTTGAAAAACATTTGTTAAACTCTATGCTACCATTTGCTTTTTCTCCGCCAAAATCTCCGGCGTCTGACGTCACCTACAACATGGGTCGCTTACCTTGTCCGTCACTTCCGTCCCAAACAAATTTCTGCAAAACGGCAATAAGGATAATTATTAGGCCATATGTAAATAACAAAATAACTTACGGCAAAGTTGGGGAAATGTAAATTCCAAAATAAGTCTTTATATTAAGGGCCATCAGTCAAACAAACGGTTTGGTCTGGGTCTGAACCGCGTTGTGTGATGTCTTCTTTTGCGCGTGTGGGCCGCTTTGAGGGTTCACACAGGAGCATGTTTGCTGTCACATTTCATCTGTAGTGTGAACAAGCAGACAAAAAAATTGGAATTGAGTATTAAGACCTGCAGTGTGAACGTAGCCTTAGAAATCAAGATGGAGTGTTGCAGAGTGTCAAAAGCATTTTTTAAATCAATGAATACCCCTATAGTATATATTATTACCGTATTTTCACGACCATAAGACACACTGTACTAAAAGGCGCAGTCTCAGTTATGTGTGCCATTACTGTATTTAACACACACATAAGGCGCACTGGATTATAGGGCGCATACAAGTACCGTATGCGTATTTAAAAATAAAGCGGGAGCAAACCTGAGTTCGGTACCTTACTCACATTTCTATTACCTGTAATCGTCATCATCAACAACACACAAGTATACAAGTGTGCATATTTAAAAATAAAGCAGGAGCAAAACTGAGTTTGGTACTCACATTTTTATCATCAATCAAACTCGCCCGGCGCTGCCTTCCACTCTTGGTGAAACTGTGGTCTCCATCGGTCATCCATCGCTCCCAGGCCGCTCGCAGCCTTACTTTGAACGGGCGGTTCACACCGATGTCCAGCGGTTGGAGTTCCTTTGTCAGGCCTCCCGGAATGACAGCAAGCTCACAGTTAATTTGTTTCACTAGTTTTTTCACATCGGCTGTGAGATGGGCACGCATAGAGTCACAGATTAAGAGCGATGGTGATGCGTGGAAAAAACCACCTGGTCTCCTTACATACACCTCCCTCAGCCACTCTTTCATCATTTCCTCATCCATCCAGCCCTTTTCATTTGCCTTAATGATGATTCCTGCTGGAAACTTCTCTTTAGGCAAAGTCTTTCGCTTAAAAATCACCATAGTTTCTGTCTATTAGCATGGCAGCCAAGCACAACAGTAAAAGAAGACTTTTCATACCCCGTTGTGCGTATCGCTACCGTGCTGGTCCCCTTCTTCTCCACAGTGTGACTCACCGGGATGTCGAAAGTGAGCGGGACCTCGTCCATGTTTGTGATGTGGCTGGGCTGGATGTTTTTGTCGCGGATGTGTTTGCTGCAGTAGGAGCGGAAGATGGCCAGCTTTTCCTTATAATCCGCTGGAAGTTGCTGCGCTACCGTAGTCCTGGTCCGGATGGAAAAATGGCACAGTTTCATAAAACGAAAGCACCAAGACGGACCTCCTTGGAAATGTTCAATGTTCATCTCTTCAGCTAGTGAAACTGCTTTTAGCCGAATGGTGACCGTCGAAACGCTTCTCCCGCTCGTTCTTTGCTCGATGATCCACCGCTCGAGTCTTTCCTCCAACTCGGGCCACCTCGCCTTATGTCCACGGAAACTCAGCTGTGTTTTCAAAGGAGCTTGCAAAGAAAAGCGTCTGGACTTCTTTAAGTTGCTTGAAGACGTTTCACCTCTCATCCGAGAAGCTTCTTCAGTTCTAAGGTCAAATGGTGGAGAGTCCCAGATATAAACCTAGTGGGAGTAACCCCCCACAGAGGGACAAAAGGACCCCCTGATGATCCTCTAATCGCCTGAGCCAAGGTGTGAAACTGGGCGTGGGTCCCAATCAGCCAGAGTTTCGGGTGAGCTCATTGTGAAACTTGGCCCCACCTTATCATGCGAATTCCTGAGGTCAGATGGCCCAGGATGTGAGTGGGCGTTAAGGCGTCTGGGAAGGGATCTCAAAATGTTCCCTCTAAGCCTGAAGGAAAAAAGAAGGAACACACACATGTAAAGGAAGCACTCAAAACCTGCGGCTATCCTAAATGGGCTATCTTAAAGTGGGCGTTAAGGCGTCTGGGAAGGGATCTCAAAACTGGATTATAGATGGCAGAGAGTTGGTGTCGTAAACCCCCGCCTCTGTTCAAAGATGGTCGCTCACAGTGGACATAGATGGCTTCTTTCACTCCTCTTTCAAACCATCTGTCCTCTCTGTCCAAAATGTGAACATTGGCATCCTCGAAAGAGTGTCCTTTATCCTTAAGATGCAGATGGACTGCTGAGTCTTGTCCTGTGGAGGTGGCTCTTCTGTGTTGTGCCATGCGCTTGTGAAGTGGCTGTTTGGTCTCTCCAATGTAGAGGTCTGGGCATTCCTCGCTGCACTGTACAGCATACACCACATTGTTGAGTTTGTGTTTTGGCGTTTTGTCTTTCGGGTGAACCAGTTTCTGTCTGAGCGTGTTGCTGGGTCTGAAATACACTGGGATGTCATGCTTGGAGAAAACTCTCCTGAGTTTCTCTGATACACCGGCTACATAGGGAATGACAATGTTGTTGCGTCTGTCCTTCTTATCCTCCCTCGCTGGTGTCTGGTATTCTTTTCTGTGCCTCTTTGCTGACTTTAAGAACGCCCATTTAGGATAGCCGCAGGTTTTGAGTGCTTCCTTTACATGTGTGTGTTCCTTCTTTTTTCCTTCAGGCTTAGAGGGAACATTTTGAGATCCCTTCCCAGACGCCTTAACGCCCACTCACATCCTGGGCCATCTGACCTCAGGAATTCGCATGATAAGGTGGGGCCAGGTTTCACAATGAGCTCACCCGAAACTCTGGCTGTTTGGGACCCACGCCCAGTTTCACACCTTGGCTCAGGCAATTAGAGGATCATCAGGGGGTCCTTTTGTCCCTCTGTGGGGGGTTACTCCCACTAGGTTTATATCTGGGACTCTCCACCATTTGACCTTAGAACTGAAGAAGCTTCTCGGATGAGAGGTGAAACGTCTTCAAGCAACTTAAAGAAGTCCAGACGCTTTTCTTTGCAAGCTCCTTTGACTACGATGACCTGGATGACTGAGAACCTTCACAGACATCAGCTGCGTTTTCTTGACCTGCCGGAGCTTGTTTTCTAGCTTCCTCCATTTGCGAACCA
This sequence comes from Aulonocara sp. 'chitande type north' Nkhata Bay, assembly GCF_057382095.1. NCBI lineage: Eukaryota > Metazoa > Chordata > Actinopteri > Cichliformes > Cichlidae > Aulonocara > Aulonocara sp. 'chitande type north' Nkhata Bay. The sequence goes on from NC_141346.1 coordinate 16,414,953, forward strand.
TTGATTCGTTAATCTTAAATTCTCTCGCCGCTGCTCGATTTCCATGTTCCTCCGCGTAGCTGATGGCCTTCAGTTTAAACTGTGCTTCGTAAGCGTGTCTCTTTGCCATTTTCAGGGTTGTTAAAACAATGATGTCCTGCATAACGCACATACCTGTTCTTTTATACAGGTATGTGCGATAAAGTCAACGCACGCACTTCACCCTTTAGCGTTCTCATGGTGTTCTCTACTACGTCCTCATTACAACACACAGGGCGCACTGCGCTATAGGGCGTGCCGTACTTTTTGAAGAAAATCGAAGACTTAAGTGCGCCTTATGGTCGTGAAAATACGGCGGTATTATATTTTCTGATGAAATGTTTTCAATAGCATTCATTAATGCTATTGCTCTTGATCTGTTCCGTTCAAATCCGTACCAGGGCTCGCAAAATCGCTAGCCCGACGTCCCGGGGCAAGCGATTTTTCCAGTCGGGCTACGAAAATCTATCGCTGCCCTGCCCATCGGGCTATCGTAGGAAGGAAAAATATATGTCAATGCTTTTGCATCCCTTCGGAAATGTAGCTGGGTAATTATGTCATTGGCATCGGTGAGCCACTGTCAATATGTGACATATCGAAATCGCGTTTGAATTTGCGCTTGTTTTTTGCTTTCACTTTGCAATCGCGCGAACTGTGTATAGAGAGTGACAGCACTGATTGGTGAGTGATGATAATTTGCGCACCAATTCCTCTGACATCGTCTTATCAATCGTTAGCTTACTACGCAAACATGACAAGTGAAATCTCCCGCAGCAAGCTCAAACATGTGAGAGGTTGATCGCGCAGAGAATCGCTGAGCGTTATGTGAGTGCGTGTGTAAAAGCAGCAGGATATATATTTTAGTTCTGCTGAGCCAAATAAGACAGGTCAGGGTGAAGAAGTGACAGCCAAAGAAAAGCTTACCACAAAATGGAAAGATTATGACAAATCAGACTATAAGGCAAAAAGAAAGTGCAGCTTTATGGTTTCATGGACAAAAGAATTTCTGTGGCTGCGATATGACAAGCTATATAACCAGGGGTGCACATAAGTGGTCCGCAGGTGCGCATTCACTGTCAAAATAAAACCAGATAAGAATTTGCAACACGTGTTTGCGTACATAATATTTTCAGGAGGAGGACAGACATTTGTTTAGAACTTTTAAAGATGTCGAAGAAGCTCCTTTAAGCAATTACTGTGGTGTTCCTCCATCGCAGAAGAAGTGTCAGAAGGAGTCCGAACCACAAAAGAAGCATTCTCAAGCAAGTATTCTCGGAAAAGTGGTTGCAGGAGGTGAGCTGGCTTCAAACAAATGATGAACGCACAGAGATGTGATGCAGAATGTGCCGTGAAAATCCCACTCTAGCGGACAAAAACAGTGCCTTTTATATGGACGCAAACGCGCTGCAACTTCTTATCTGGTGCGCGTCTTTTATTTTGACAGCGTATGCGCACATGCGGACCAATTATGTGCACCTGTGTAAATAACATAATGTTCTGCCGGATGTGTTGTTGGTTTTCCCTTGATTTCTGAGTCGACAAGCGCCTTTGTTGCTGGGCCAGTCATTTTAAGAAAGGACCCCATTAGAACCCATGAGAAATGCATTATTGCTCACTCTGCAATATCTTTCCCAGAACAAACACCAATTGCAAATAACATACTAAAAATAAACCTGAAAAATCTGTTTAGAACAGCGTACTATGTTGCAAAGAGTGAACTACCACTGGCAAAATTTAGCAGTCTTTGCAAACTTCAAAAAAGCAAATGGCCTCGATCTTGGTTCCACTTGCCTCTTACCTGTGACTTCAGTGGAAATTTCAAATTCAGGATCTGACACAGACTGATTCATGTCCTACACAGTTCTTACAAGTTCATAGAAATTTCTGTTCAATTAGAACCAAGTATTTGAGTTGTAATTTTTATACAATGTTGTAATTTGTTTTTCCAAAATTTTATGATTAATATTTTGTTTCTGTTACAATATTATACTTTAATGTATAATATTGTAAAGGAAACAAAACAGGAAACCAAACATCAATCAAAAAATTGTTCTCTTTTTTATTTGGGCTACTTAAATTTGTTTTGGGCTACCAAAAACCCTTCCCTGCCCGAAGGGTTACCAGGGATTTTGAGATTCTGCGAGCCCTGCACTGAGGAGTGTAGTAATGTTTATTTGCTCTGCTTTTTTTTGTAAGGGGTAAAATATGTCTATATACTTTTTGTGTCCCAGCTGAGTAACAGGAGTCTGGTGGAGCAGCAGAAGGACAATTTCAGCCATTTGGACTCAGCTCAGCCACTGCAGAGGAAACAATGACTTCAACACAAAAGGTGAGAAAAACATCACAGTTACACTGTTATTGAAACTGTGTGTGCAACTGGTTGGTTTTTAAAACACAATTAACAGCAGCTTTGTCTTTTGCATCCTGGGCTCCTCCATATATACAGACTCTACATTCACAACCAAAAACCACAGAAGTTAGAAGAAAATGCAAAGATCATATTTTATCAGCACATATTGAAACAACAATATCATCAGTTGAACTCAAAATATTTTATGAAGTAAAAGATTTTCTCCACTTATATATTTCTTCAATAATGTAATTTTCATTACACCTCTCATTGTGTCACATCATTGTAATGTGATACTATCACCAGAAGGTGGTGCTAACATACCAACAATGTGTTTGTTGACATGTTTGTTTCCACTGACGGAGGGAGTTTCAGTTCGTTCCACGACTGCATTTCACTCACTGCCTCTTTTTGTATCTCTGTCACTGCAGGACCAACATGGAGCAAGAAGTCAGTGCTCTCAGGAGGCTGACAAACGTCAAAGAAAGGGAGAGAAATCCTACAGCTGTGATGAGTGTGGGAAGGATTTTACCCGGAGTGACAGCCTAAAAACACACCAACTCATCCACAGTGGAGTTAAACCCTACAGCTGTGAGTTGTGTGGAAAGTCTTTTACCCTGGCTCGAATCTTAAAAAAACACCAACTCGTCCACAGTGGAGTTAAACCTTACGGCTGTGACTTGTGTGGAAAGTCTTTTATTGAGGCTGGAGCCTTAAAAAAACACCAAGTCATGCACAGTGGAGTTAAACCTTACAGCTGTGACTTGTGTGGGAAGGATTTTGCCCGGGCTAGAGGCTTAAAAATACACCAAGTCATCCACAGTGGAGTTAAAGCGTACAGCTGTGACTTGTGTGGGAAGGATTTTGCCCGGGCTGAAAGCTTAAAATCACACAAACTCATCCACAGTGGAGTTAAAGCGTACAACTGTCACTTGTGTGGAAAGTCTTTTACCCACGCTCAATCCTTTAAAACACACCAACACGTCCACAGTGGAGTTAAACCTTACAGCTGCAAATTGTGTGGAAAGTCTTTTACCCATTATCAAAGCTTAAAATCACACCGTATCGTGCACAGTGGAGTTAAAGCACACAGCTGTGAGTTTTGTGGTAAGGCTTTTGCTCAAAAAAACAACTTACAGAGGCATCTAGTTACCCATTCTGGAATTAAGGCGTATAGCTGCAACTTTTGTGGAAAAAGTTTCAGCGACAAACACTACCGAAATGGTCACCTACGGATTCACACTGGAAATGATGTTTCCCGCTGTGATCAGTGTGGGAAACTGTTTATAACAGATGCACAGTTACAACTACACATGTTTAGCCACACTGAGGAGAGACCTTATAAATGTGACCTGTGTGAGAAGACTTTTAAATCTCCATATCACGTGAGAAACCACCGACGGATCCACACATGAAAATAACTCTACAAGTGCAGTTACTGTGAGGCTGTATTGATTTTTTTATCTTGTAATTGTAACCCGAGTGTTTGGAACAAGTCTGATCAGTAAACTTACGGAGTTATACTGAATGAACTGTTTGGAAAAGTGAAGAGTCATTTTTGTTCAGTAAACTCAGTCTTATAATGTAAACAGTAAAATGTAATTGGACGTTGGCAGAGATGCTCTTTGTTTCAGGCAACATTGAGGATAAAAATAAAAAAAGCAGAGCAACACAGATGGATCCAGTTCTCAACCCTGTCGTCACTGTGGTGGTGGGAAAGAGTTTCTTTTTAGCCTTTGAGGAAAAACTTCCAATCATCAACAGGACGTAAAACCACTGGAGACAAATGAACTACTGCAAAGAATGTGGGAGAGGCTTCCACACACAAGTACATTAAAAATACAAAAACTCTTCCACAGTGGGGTCAAAAAGCACATCTGTGACTAGTGTGGGTCATCCTTCACCACTGGACATGACCTCAATGAAAAACCATAAGCGAATCCACACAGGAGAGACACCATACAAGTGCAGACACTGTGACAAAAGCTTCTCACAATCAGGTCATCGTAACAAACATGAATGTACACACATGGAAGTGAACTTAAGCTGTGACCAGTGTGACAAGAGCTTCAGGAATCTCAGTTCATACTCCGAACAGAAACGATCCCACGCTGTAAATAAACTGTTTCACTGTTACTAATGTGCAAAAACATTCACTTCGTTATCTGCTCTGTGCAAACATCAGCCTGATCATGCAGGACTGAAATCACTGGATCACAATGAATCTGAAGAGAGAGAAAGATCCTCTTCTGGTTTCAGGGTCAGACTTAAAAACCTTGAGATCAGGCTCCACAGAGTTCAGATGGAATCTCCTGTAAAGAGTGTCAGCTGATGTCACACTTGGATCTGATGAGGTAGCTCTGATTTCTGGACCTGCAGTGAATAATCCTGAATGTTACATTTAGGAAGCTGCATGTATAGATATGTATATCCATCCATCCATCCATCCATCCATTTTCAACCGCTTATCCGAGGCCGGGTCGCGGGGGCAGCAGCCTAAGCAAAGAGGCCCAGACCTCCCTCTCCCCAGCCACCTCCTCCAGCTTATCCGGGGGAATACCAAGGCGTTCCCAGGCCAGCCGAGAGATATAATCTCTCCAGCGTGTCCTGGGTCTTCCCCGGGGCCTCCTCCCGGTGGGACATGCCTGGAACACCTCACCCAGGAGGCGCCCAGGGGGCATCCTTGTCAGATGCCCGAACCACCTCAGCTGACTCCTTTCGATGTGGAGCAGCAGCGGCTCTACTCTGAGCCCCTCCCGGATGGCCGAACTTCTCACCCTATCTCTAAGGGAGAGGCCAGCCACCCTTCGGAGGAAGCTCATTTCCGCCGCTTGTATCCGCGATCTCGTTCTTTCGGTCACTACCCACAGCTCGTGGCCATAGGTGAGGGTAGGGACGTAGATCGACCGGTAAATTGAGAGCTTCGCTTTTACACTCAGCTCCCTCTTCACCACGACGGACCGGTGCAGCGTCCGCATTACAGCAGCTGCAGCCCCAATCCGTCTGTCAATCTCCGGCTCCCTTCTCCCATCACTCGCGAACAAGACCCCGAGATACTTGAACTCCTCCACTTGGGGCAGGAACTCATCCCCGACCCGGAGAGGGCACTCCACCCTTTTCCGGCTGAGAACCATGGCCTCAGATTTGGAGGTGCTGATCCTCATTCCCGCTGCTTCACACTCGGCTGCGAACCGTTCCAGTGCGAGCTGGAGGCCCTCACCTGATGAAGCCAACAGAACCACATCATCCGCAAAAATCAGAGATGAGATTCTGAGGCCACCAAAGCGAAAGCCCTCCGCCACTTGGCTGCGCCTAGAAATCCTGTCCATAAAAATTATGAACAGAACCGGAGACAAAGGGCAGCCCTGGCGGAGCCCATCACCCACCGGGAACGAGTCCGACTTATTGCCGGCAATGCGAACCAAGCTCCTGCAACGGTTGTATAGGGATCGAATGGCCCGTAGCAATGGGCCAGACACCCCATACTCCCGCAGCACCTCCCACAGGACACCCCGAGGGACACGGTCGAATGCCTTCTCCAAGTCCACAAAACACATGTAGACTGGTTGGGCAAACTCCCATGCACCCTCAAGTACCCTCGAGAGGATAAAGAGCTGGTCCAGTGTTCCGCGACCAGGACGAAAACCGCATTGTTCCTCCTGTATCCGAGGTTCGACTAGCGGACGAACTCTCCTTTCCAGCACCCTGGCATAGACTTTCCCAGGGAGGCTGAGGAGTGTGATCCCCCTGTAGTTGGAACACACCCTCCGGTCCCCCTTCTTAAAGATGGGGACCACCACCCCGGTCTGCCAGTCCACAGGTACTGCCCCTGATCTCCACGCAACATTGCAAAGGCGTGTCAACCAGGACAGCCCTACAACGTCCAGAGCCTTCAGGAACTCGGGGCGGACCTCGTCAACACCAGGGGCTCTGCCACCAAGGAGTTGTTTAACTGCCTCAGTGACCTCGCCCCCGGAAATTGGCGGGTCATTCCCCTCATCCCCAGACTCTGCTTCCTCCTCGGAAGACGTGTCAGTGGGATTAAGGAGGTCCTCGAAGTATTCCTTCCACCGCCTGACAATTTTCTCAGTCGACGTCAACAGCGCTCCACCAGCACTATACACAGTGCAGGTAGAGCACCGCTTTCCCCTCCTGAGACGCCTGACGGTTTGCCAGAATCTCTTCGAGGCAGTCCGAAAGTCTTTTTCCATGGCCTCTCCGAACTCCTCCCACACCCGAGTTTTTGCTTCAGCCACTGCCCGAGCCGCATTCCGCTTGGCCTGTCGATACCTGTCAGCTGCCTCCGGAGTCCCACAGGCTAACCAAGCCAGATAGGACTCCTTCTTCAGCCTGGTGGCTCCCTTCACCTCTGGTGTCCACCATTTGGTTCGGGGATTACCACCACGGCAGGCACCAACCACCCTGCGGCCGCAGCTCAATGCAGCAGCTTCGGCAATGGAGACGCTGAACATGGTCCATTCGGACTCAATGTCCCCAGTCTCCCTCGGAATGCTGTTGAAGCTCTGCCGGAGGTGTGCGTTGAAGATCTCACGGACTGGGGCCTCTGCTAGACGTTCCCAGCACACCCTCACTACGCGTTTAGGTGTACCAGGTCTGTCCAGTGTCCTCCCCCGCCACCTGATCCAACTCACCACCAGGTGGTGATCAGTTGACAGCTCAGCCCCTCTCTTTACCCGAGTGTCCAGAACATATGGTCGCAGGTCTGGTGATACGATTACAAAATCGATCATCGACCTACGGCCTAGAGCGTCCTGGTGCCACGTGCACTTATGGACACTCTTATGTTCGAACAGGGTGTTCGTTATGGACAAACTGTGATTAGCACAGAAGTCCAATAACAAAGCACCGCTCGGGTTCAGATCAGGGAGGCCGTTCCTCCCAATCACGCCCCTCCAGGTCTCGCTGTCGTTACCCACGTGAGCATTGAAGTCTCCCAGCAGGACAACAGAGTCTCCAGGTGGAGCACCTTCCAGCACCCCCCCCCCCCCCCCCCCCCCCCCCAGGGACTCTAAGAAGGCTGGGTACTCTGAACTGCCACTCGGCGCATAAGCGCAGATGACAGTCAGGACCCGTTCCCCGACCCTAAGGCGCAGGGAACAAACCCTCTCGTCCACCGGGAAAAACCCCAACGTACCGGCAGCAAGCCGAGGGGATATTAGAATACCCACCCCAGCCCGCCGCCTCTCACCAGGGGCAACTCCAGACTGAGACAGAGTCCAGCCCCTCTCCAGGAGACTGGTTCCAGAGCCCAAGCCATGCGTAGAGGTGAGCCCAACTATATCTAGCCGGTACCTCTCAACCTCACGCACTAACTCAGGCTCCTTCCCCACCAGAGAGGTGACATTCCATGTCCCTATTGCCAGTCTTGGCAGCCGGGGGTCAGTCCGCCAGGGCCTCCGCTCCTGGCCGCCACCCGACACACAATGCACCCGACCCCTATGGCGCCTCCTGCGGGTGGTGGGCCTGCGGGAGGATGGGCCCATGTCTCCTCTTCGGGCTGTGCCCGGCCGGGCCCCATGGACTAAGGCCCGGCCACCAGGCGCTCGCCCTCGAGCACCCTCCCCGGGCCTGGCTCCAGGGCGGGGCCCCGGTAACCCTATCCCGGGCAGGGTAAACTGTTCCCTCGATGTCCTTTTCATAAGGGTCTTCTGAATCGCTTTTTGTCTGGTCCCTCACCCAGGACCAATTTGCCATGGGAGACCCTACCAGGGGGCAAAAGCCCCCAGACAACATAGCCCCCGGGATCCCTGGGACACACAAACCCCTCCACCACGATAAGGTAGCGATTCAAGGAGGAGAGATATGTATATCAAGTTTGTTTTTTCCTTTGAGGGATTTTAATTCTCTAAAATGTTATCCCTGTTACATTTTAATCTTTGTTCCCTTAGGACACAGTAGTGTTTAGTAGTTGTACTTGTTACTGTTGTTACGAGTTCAAAAATTGGGGATGGAGACAAGAGGAAAAACCACAATAACAACACTGGTCCAGCCGGGTTGAGTCAAACGATGATTTTAATAGTCACACGTGTGGGGGATGGACACTGTATGCAGACAGCCTCAGATCTCAAAATAGTGGAGCATTAATGAAACTCTTATAGCCTCTGGTGCCCCCCTAAACATTCACATGCTTTCTCTCACACGGCGCCTAAGCTACGACCTTGGCTCCCTGTTTATCTGCTCCTGCTGAGATGGGGCAGAAAACTCCAGTATGTTCTGTTCTCTTCTAATTAGACAAATAAGGCGATGACTTTCTGCAAACAGTATTTCTTATAACATCATAAAACAATATTCATCCACAATAAATCAGCAGTCTAATGTAATGCAAATCAGTTTAACTAATGCAATAGTTATCACCTTCTTCTACTTCAGGAGAATACTGCAAACTAAAACTACATAATAATTCACAACCTTTAATTAGGGGTATAACATGGCATAAAATAATATTATAATCTAACACTCCCCCTGATGAGCTCTTTATTCTAAAGAGCTCACCAACACCCTGTAATCCAGTGTGGCCGGGTTCATTTCTTCTCACTCCTGAGGACCTTTGTCCCCCTGTTGGGCGAACCATACGTGAGATGACCTCTGTGTTTGCGCAGGTCAAATGCAAGACAAACTATTATTACAACAATATCAGGTACATATGACACTGCCCAGTTCTCCCACAGCTTTATTTGGTGCTACCTTATACCCTTCAGACGTACTCAGACTAGAACCTCTGTCCAAGGAGCTTTTAGCCTTTATTTTATTGCTGCAGCTACCAGTGTCGTCCAGTTGGGTGATCCTCTGCTCTTCATTCTTCAACCTTAGGGGTTAGACAACCCTTCAGTCGTGGCACAGATCAGGGGATTATTCTGCCCCGATTTCAAACAACGATCTGTGTATCCTCGGGTCCTGTGTGTCCTCCAGAAAAAGATCAGGCACGTGTCCCCCTTTTGCCCAAGAGCCTCTCGAACCTCGTTGGTCTGGTGTTCCCGGATTTCCGCCAACCCCTTCATGGTTATTGCTGTGTTTATGGGATCCATCCTTTGAGGTGGCTAGCTGGAGCCCAAACGCCATGACACTTGGACCCAGTTGGTGTCTCGGCAGTCACTGTGTCTGTCTCTGCTGCGAAGGATCCTCGCATATCTGTAACCTCGTCTGGTGTCTGTTCCTTTCTCTGTAAGAGACAGAAAACCAAAACACCTCTCTTCCTAACCCTAATAATCTAATGTTGTTATCTACTGACCTTCTAGGGATTCAGAATTGGTTTAGAATATTCAGAATATCCCAGGGACTTATTCTAATCACATCCTGTGTGTGTGTAAGCGTGTTTGCATTATGCCCTCTGGGTGACATGAAATGCATTTAACCAATAAACAATAAACAATAAAGTTATAGGAATGTCTTTTTACCAAACAGACTTTGTATCAAAATTGCAGATATGGATATATATTTCAATTTCTTTCATTTGAACTTTCTTAGTGTTTCCAAAATTAACTTCTTTTTTTAAATGTATTCATTTAATGTGTTACCTCAGTTAAATTTAAATTCTTCATTCATATTTAAACTTTTGCTGTTTCTTCTCTTGAACCTTTTCTCCCAAAATTGCAAATAATTTCACAGCAGTTGCTCTTAAAACTTCCAAAATTAACTAAATCTGTCCACAAGCTTTAAAACAACACCTGCTGTGACTTTATGTCCAGAAAAAAGAAACTCAAGCTAAACTGGTTTTGGGCTGTACTTCCATGTAAGATCAGTTTGTACCAGAAGATGGAGCAGTGAGTCAGAGTAACCTTTATTCAATTAGGCAAAGACCACATTCGTATTCACATTGGCAGCAAAGAACTGTTACAAGATCAATAATTCAAATTCTATTAAACCTCTATTTTTCGCTCCTCTTTTCACTTTAGTGTGTTTACTGTGTTCTTGAAGTCCACATGTTGTTTTTTTTTATGAATTCATTTTGATCCACATATTCTGCAGCCTTTTTCTTGTTGATTTGAAGTTTGTATTATGAAATCTTGATTTGATTTGATCCTATATTTGATGAACTTTGAAAAATAAAGAAATGGTCTCACAACAAGTAGTTTGAGCCCTGATTTCAGATTCAAAGTAATTTAACTGTTTTCAGTGGTACATGTGGAGGTTTATCACAGGAGGAGACTTGGCTGTTCTCCACTAACATTGAACAGGGTTCCCGCAGCTCATTAAAAACTCTGAAATGATCTTCAAGGACAAAGATGTTTGATTTTTCTTAAAAACAAGATGTGGGCATGAAGTTTTCACAGAGTGTGTTTAAGATGCATTGTAATGAACATCTCACACAAAGCAGATGTTCCTGCATTGCAACAGCGGTTTGCAGATGTGTTCTCCCCCCTGCCCGGCTGCATGACTCTCATGGAGCACCACTTTGAAACGCAGCCTGGCGTGAAAGTGCGTTCATGGCCCTAGATGTTACCTGAGCACAAGAGACAAATTGTGCAAAAGGAATTGGCTGAAATGGTGAAAATGCTGTTATCATAGGATGAAATGAGGATTTGTTCCTCAGTGTTTCGTCTCCTATGCTTACCTTTTCTCCAGATGATTTGTCGCAGCTGTTGAGAGGGGCCGGTTGTCTTTAAGGTGCTTCCAGGTAATTAAGAAGTGAGTGCAGGGTTTTAGAATAGAATAGAATAGAATAGAATAGAATGCCTTTATTGTCACTATACAGTTGTACAATGAGATACAGAGCATCTCCTACTCAGTGTAAACATGCTGGGGGGGTACAGTTCTGCATCGCTATGTACATATGGACAGTATTAACATAGGGAAAAACATATAATATATATATATATATATATATATATATATATATATATATATATATATATATATATATATATAAAATGTACAATATACAAGACGTAAGTAATATGTAATAAATAGTGTTATGTATATACAGTTGAGTTATTGCACATGGAATTGGTATTGCACAGTGGTGGTCCATAGAGGAAGTGGGAAGTGGGGGGCTGTGTTATCTGTGCATGTGTGAGTTCAGGGTGGTTATCGCTTTGGGGAAGAAACTGTTTTTGAGTCTGTGGGTTTTTGTGTTGATGCACAGTTTATACTTCTTTGGAACCGCGGCCATTTTTCAGCACGTGCTGGAGCGATAGCTGTGTCCTCACACTGCATATGTTAATTCCTACCTGGATGATGTTGTCATTCATAGTTATACCTCGGTGGATCATGTGCAGTGGTTGGTCACGGTCCCGGAGTCCATGAGGCAGGCAGGGCTGATGGCAAACCCAAAGAAGTGTGTGGTTGGATGGAGGGAGGTACAGTATGATAAAACTGGCACAGAGCTTCCCCCACGCATTACCAAAGATTCACATCAAACTTATCCCATTCTTGGTTGCTTTAATGAACATTTTTTATTGTCACAGTTTGATACTGATGATTTCTTGTGAACACTCCTTCAGTTTGAACCCAGTGACAGTATCAAGTTATTATGTTTATTTTCATGTCAGTGTTTTCATTTCCAGCCTTAAAGTGTCTTCACGTGATGTTCCTCTTTCACGTTTTCTGCTGCCAAAATAACTGTTCCAATTCAGTGTCTGCATCCTTCAAGACCCAATTTGAAGGCTGATTACGTCACGGCAACATGATGAAGCCTGTCCAAATTCCAAATGTGGCCAAAAATGCGCCCTTCATTTCCCCGGATTTGAAGAATGGGTCAGGTGTATCGTTTGTGGCCCAACATATCCCAGAATTCATAGCGCAGTGGCTGTGGCCAATTTTTTCTAATAAAAACGGCGGATGGCAGAACTGTGGTGAAGAAACTTTTCAAAAAAAGTGTTAAATATTATATCACTTATTTATGTGCAAATGTTAAATATGGAAGAACATTACAACATTACTGTTGGCCAGTGATGGCCAAATAAAGCTTTCTGTCTGGCGACCAAAAATATGAAGCACAGCTTGAATTTTCAAATGAAAGTGTACTGCTTCATTATGACTGCCCACTCTACAGAGTGACGTTCACAATTTTGTTTGACATTGGCCCACTGTTGTGTTGCTTTGAACAGCTTTGAAAATTGTTATGTTTATTTTTTTTTTTTAATTTTATCAATACTTTCCTTTTTAAACATTTACCATGGTGTGGTCTTTCTTTGCTTGTGACTTCTTGATGTTGGTAAATGCAATAGATGAAAAATACATTTAATATACATATAACAATGTACAACACACTATGACGTGCTGTGAGGCACTATTTGGCACTTTCTGATAGTGTGCAAAATGTGATGTACGTACTGCGGCAGTCATACAGACAACTGGACGGTCCAAAAGTTGGCCTACCTATTACTGGCTGAGGTTTTAGAAGAGTTGTGGCTGAACTACATTAAAATATATCATTAATTTTAATCTCCCCAATCAATGATAATGTTATGTTGGAATGTTGTTAAAGAGGGTCAAAAATGTTTCAACCCAGTTTTTTTTTTTTTTTTTAGCAGATTCTGTATAGCAGCTTTAATATAGGGAGAACACAACTTCCAGAAAAATTACATTCAGTCAGTTAGCTAGTTAGTATCCATTTCTAACAGGACAGTGGTAACAACTTTAGGCTACGGACAATTTTAAGTTTTTAGATTTTAAATAGGCTGTATACATTTCAATGGGAGCAACAGGACGGTCAAATGTCGCTGATTTTACTATAGAGCAGGACGGATTGTATTTATCCTTTATTGACGGATCATTTGATCTGACACTTTTACCTGAATGTTGCTCCTGGGTTTAATATCAGCACATGCACATATGACAAAATAAGAAGCTTCTCTCATTCCATTTCATTTATCTATACTTTTGTTGTTAAAATATTACATCTCAATTAAGTACTGTATGCTTTTTATATTTTTAGTAGTGTGTAACACAAACAGCAAATATTGTCAAAAAAGTGAGAAATCTTAAGGCCAAGGGGAAGTAAATGGATGAAGAGGGGGCCCAAGGATGGATCCTTGAGGTATACCACATTGGAGGGGGGTGAAGGTTGAATGGAATTTAGCAAGTGCGACAGAGAAATTTCTGTCAAACAGGTATGACTTGAAACACTCCAAGGCAGTGCCCCTAACTCCAACGTTTTAGGTGAGAAATTAAGATGTTGTGATCTATGGTGTCAAAAGCTGCTGTCAGATCCAAAAGCACAAATAAGATGTCCCAGAGTCAGCAGTTAGTAAAATATCACTGAAAACTCTCAAAAGTGTAGACTCTGTGCTGTGAAGAGCCTCACAACATGACGGAAATACCTCAAAAATGTTTTGATTATTTAGAAAAGACTGCAGCTGTGAAGACACTACTTTTTCCAAAACTTTAGAAACAAAAGGAAGCTTAAAAATAGGTCTGAAATTATACAAGAGGAATCCAGGCCAGGGCGTTTCAGCAGAGGCTGGAACACTGCCTGTTTAAAAGTTATAAGTACATGGCCTTAAGTCAGGCTGCTGTTTATAAGCCTTTGAATATAAGGTTCAATAGTGTCTAAAACTTCTTTTTTTAAAAAGCGAGGGGGGACAACAGGTATCTCTGAAAACGTTAGAGCACTTTTGCAAATATGTGATGTCTTGATAAATCGAGCAGATAATTGAAGTTTACACAGCACCATTGTCAAAGGAGCTTGCAAAGAAAAGCGTCTGGACTTCTTTAAGTTACTTGAAGACGTTTCACCTCTCATCCGAGAAGCTTATTCAGTTCTAAGGTCAAATGGTGGAGAGTCCCAGATATAAACCTAGTGGGAGTAACCCCCACAGAGGGACAAGAGGACCCCCTGATGATCCTCTAATCGCCTGAGCCAAGGTGTGAAACTGGGTGTGGGTCCCAATCAGCCAGAGTTTCGGGTGTGTTCATTGTGAAACCTGGCCCCACCTTATCATGCGAATTCCTGAGGTCAGATGGCCCAGGATGTGAGTGGGCGTTAAGGCGTCTGGGAAGACGCCTTAACGCCCACTCACTATATAGATACTTTAAAACAGAGTTTTAAAGTATCTATATAACGTTATTATATCATGTAACTTTACTTTTATATTTTATTCATTCATTCATTCATTCATTCATGAGTGGAACTGCTCTCAGAGCACTTCACTCCGCAGCACTGACAGTTGTGGTCACCTTATTTTCATCGATCTGTCAGTCACTGCTGGATGAAGTACTCAAACCACCAGTAACATGTCCCAGTCAAAACATCTACATATAAGCTCCTGTTGTCTAAACCACTCTGAATCATCAGTACAAAGCTCATCCACTCTTAGTACAAACCACCCTTTTTACCACCATTCCAATCAAAAGAGAAAAGAGGAGCAAACAGAGGTAATAACTGAGTGATTATAACTGAGTTTGACGCTCACAGATCTGCACAGAGACTTTAAGGAACAAGTTCCTTTCCTCTGCAGATTTCACTCAAGTTCACAGCAGCATTCATATGCAGAGCCCTGAATGCCTCATTTCTCATTTCTACACGAAGACTTTAGTGATTTCTGATGTTGCACTGAAACAAAGACTCTCAGTGTACTGATGACAGTATCTCTATACAGAGTAGAGCTTCTGTTCCATTTCCAGACCTAGTGGTTATGAAATCACAGTCGACTAAAATAAGAACCAGCGATTTGGCGGCTTCAGTTAGCCTTCTGCAGAGCTAACCGAAGCCTGCCTCTCTCTCTCTCTCTCTCTCTCTCTCTCTCTCTCTCTCTCTATATATATATATATATATATATATATATATATATATATATATATATATATATATATATATGTATGTGTATGTGTATATATATGTATGTGTATGTGCATATATATGTATGTGTATGTGTATATATATGTATACATATATATATAATATATACAGTGGGGCAAAAAAGAAAGTATTTAGTCAGCCACCGATTGTGCAAGTTCCCCCACCTAAAATGATGACAGAGGTCAGTAATTTGCACCAGAGGTACACTTCAACTGTGAGAGACAGAATGTGAAAAAAAAATCCATGAATTCACATGGTAGGATTTGTAAAGAATTTATTCGTAAATTAGGGTGGAAAATAAGTATTTGGTCACCTCAAACAAGGAAAATCTCTGGCTCTCACAGACCTGTAACGTCTTCTGTAAGAAGCTTTTCTGTCCCCCACTCGTTACCTGTATGAATGGCACCTGTTTGAACTCATCATCTGTATAAAAGACACCTGTCCACAGCCTCAAACAGTCAGACTCCAAACTCCGCCATGGCCAAGACCAAAGAGCTTTCGAAGGACACCAGGAAAAGTATTGTAGACCTGCACCAGACTGGGAAGAGTGAATCTACAATAGGCAAGCAGCTTGGTGTGAAAAAATCAACTGTTGGAGCACTCATCAGAAAATGGAAGAAATACAAGACCACTGATAATCTCCCTCAATCTGGGGCTCCACGCAAGATCTCATCCCGTGGGGTCAAAATGATCATGAGAACGGTGAGCAAAGATCCCAGAACCACACGGGGGGACCTGGTGAATGACCTGCAGAGAGCTGGGACCAAAGTAACAAAGGTCACCATCAGTAACACACTACAACGGCAGGGAATCAAATCCCGCAGTGCCAGAGGTGTTCCGCTGCTGAAGCCAGTGCATGTCCAGGCCCGTCTGAAGTTTGCCAGAGAGCACATGGATGATACAGCTGAGGATTGGGAGAATGTCATGTGGTCAGATGAAACCAAAGTAGAACTTTTTGGTATAAACTCAACTCGTCGTGTTTGGAGGAAGAAGAATACTGAGTTGCATCCCAAGAACACCATACCTACTGTGAAGCATGGGGGTGGAAACATCATGCTGTGGGGCTGTTTTTCTGCCAAGGGGACAGGACGACTGATCCATGTTAAGGACAGAATGAATGGGGCCATGTATCGTGAGATTTTGAGCCAAAACCTCCTTCCATCAGTGAGAACTTTGAAGATGAAACGAGGCCGGGTCTTCCAACATGACAATGATCCAAAACACACCGCCCGGGCAACAAAGGAGTGGCTCCGTAAGAAGCATTTGAAAGTCCTGGAGTGGCCTAGCCAGTCTCCAGACCTCAACCCCATAGAAAATCTGTGGCGGGAGTTGAAAGTCCATGTTGCTCGGCGACAGCCCCAAAACATCACTGCTCTCGAGAAGATCTGCATGGAGGAATGGGCCAAAATACCAGCTACTGTGTGTGCAAACCTGGTAAAGACCTATAGTAAACGTTTGACCTCTGTTATTGCCAACAAAGGTTATGTTACAAAGTATTGAGTTGTATTTTTGTTATTGACCAAATACTTATTTTCCACCCTGATTTACGAATAAATTCTTTACAAATCCTACCATGTGGATTCATGGATTTTTTTTTCACATTCTGTCTCTCACAGTTGAAGTGTACCTCTGGTGCAAATTACTGACCTCTGTCATCATTTTAGGTGGGGGAACTTGCACAATCGGTGGCTGACTAAATACTTTTTTGCCCCACTGTATATATATTATATATATATATGGCAGAAAGGACGCTAGAGTCAGAGTAGGAGAGACGAGCTGGAACAAACCACTTTGGGAGGGGGGAGGTTATCTATACTTTTGTTGTTAAAGTGTTACGTCTCAACCAAGTACTGTATGCTTTTATATTTTTAGTAGTGTGTCACACAAACAGCAAATATTGTCAACAAAGTAAGAAATCTTTGGGGGTCCTTTGATTCATTTTTGGGGGTGCTGAAGCACCCCCAAACATGGGCTAAAATCGCCCCTGGTTTCCAATGCACGCTATTTTCTGCAAGTACCGCTGCTTCGCCTCTGAACGAAATCAGTCTCTATACAGTCCATTCTCTTTTGAGCTGCTTTTAAGCATCTTGTAATCGTCGTTCCAACACAGTGGTCGTGTCCAAATTCATGGGCTGCATCCTCCCGAGGCCGCATTTGTAGACCGATTACGTCACAGCGACGCGCCGAAGGCTGTCCAAATTCGTAGACACCTCCGAATGCAGCCGACAAATGCGTCCTCCTTTTCCCCGAATTTGAAGGATGGGTCGGGTGTGTCCTTCATGGCCTATCATATCCCAGAATTCATAGCGCGGCCCAGCCAAACTCCAGTTTCCAACAATGGCGGCCACTACTAAGTTTTAAAATTACTCATACTAATCTTTCTGGGTCACAAAATAAACTTTCAACATATTTTCAGGTGAGAAAGTATTTGTGTAAACATCAAATATCTGCTCGGTTTATCAAGATATCGCATATTTGTAAAATTGCTTCGACGTTTTCGGAGGCGTCTGCTACCCACCAGCTCGACAGCTAGCCGGGAGCTCGAGGGTTACTGATGCGGCCGAGAACGGCACAACTCCCGGCACATCATTTTCAGATCACCGCAGACTTTCGCTGCTCAGGTTAAACGTAATATATAAGTCACTTAGACAACCTAAAAATGTTATTGTTGGGCTTTTTTCAGTGTTTTGTTTGTTCGTGAGTAAATCGGTTTGGCTGAGATTAAAGTTATTAGATTAGACCTGACAGCAGCTTTCGACACTGTTGATCACAACATACTGCTATCCCGCCTTCAACACTGTGTCGGTTTGAAGGGCACTGTCTTAAAGTTTTTCCAGTCCTATTTGAATAACAGGAGTTTTTCTGTTCACCTTGGTGAACTATCATCTCCCAGAGCTCCTTTAACTTGTGGCGTACCTCAGGGGTCCATATTAGGCCCCCTGCTGTTTATTCTGTATTTGCTCCCTCTGGGCGATGTGCTGCGTAAACATAATGTGTCCTTCCACATCTTTGCCGATGATATTCAGATCTACCTCCCTCTGAGGTTGGACTGCAATGCTTCTTTGCAGCCGTTACTCTCCTGTTTGTCTGACATTAAGACTTGGATGACTCTTAATTTCTTACACCTAAATGAAAGTAAAACTGAAGTCATTGTGTTTGGGCTTCCTAAAGATCCCAACTTCTCTTTTGACTTTATGGGACCCCTAACCTCCGATTGTACTTCTTCCATTAAGAGCCTCGGTGTTATTTTCGACAATGCTTTTAAACTTGATAAACAAATCAGCTCTGTAGTCAAGGGATCTTTTTATCATTTACGGATTTTAGCCAAAGTCAAGTCTTACCTTTGCAGGAACGATCTAGAAAGAGTGGTCCATGCCTTTATTACTTCACGGCTGGACTACTGTAATTCCCTCTATGCTGGCCTAGATCGTTCCTGTCTGCATCGCCTTCAACTGGTGCAGAACGCTGCTGCCCGCTTGTTGACCGGTTCTAAAAAAAGAGACCACATCACTCCGGTTCTCTGCTCTCTCCACTGGCTCCCAGTTGCTTTTAGGATTGATTTTAAAATTTTACTGCTGGCTTTTAAGGTTTTAAATGGCACTGCACCTTCTTACCTGTCAGAACTCCTTAGTATTTATCGCCCCAGGAGATCTTTGAGGTCAGCTGACCTGATGCTTTTAGATGTTCCCAGGTATAGATTAAAGACTAAGGGAGAGAGGGCGTTTGCTTTGGCTGCACCCAGACTGTGGAACAGTTTACCTCCTCACGTCAGATTCTCCACAAGCCTAGAAACTTTCAAAACTGCTCTTAAAACTCACCTCTTTTCATTGGCTTTTAGAAAGGTTTAATTTATTTCTTTATTTATTATTTTTATTAGCGAGGTGTTTTATGGAATTGTGTTTTATTGTATTTTATTTGTATTTATTGTACAGCACTTTGGTCAGCCTTGGTTGTTTTTAAATGTGCTCTATAAATAAACTTGACTTGACTTGACTTGATAAAATAAAACTTTATTAATCCCCCGGGTGGGTTCCTCCTTGGTTTTCACACAGCTGACTAAACGTCAAACAGAAAACTGATTAAACAGAAGTATGAGACAGTCGAGAATTTACGCCAGTGTCCTGTTATATTTTAGATAGCAAGGAGCAGAAGGCTGAGTTTATTCAACTCCACCGAGACATCGGTGACGCTAATCAGAAGGCGAGACCGTCCAATTTCATGGCCGTTTACTTCAGGCCTACCCTACCTTCTGTTCTGAGGACCCGGCCCAAGTATACCGCGAAGGCCGGGTCCTCAGGAGGATGCAGCCCATGAATTTGGACACGACCAGTGTGTTTGTTTTGATTCGTAGACCCCGAAAATGGCGCTGCGCTCCCACAATGCATTGCGGCGTGACGTCAACTCCAAAGCGCTAATTTTGAAATTACACCCCGCGTGGTTACGTTGTGCAAGTGAGTCATGTGACCAAACCGAGTAACAAATCACGGCAGAGTCGGGAAGAAGGGGCGGAGAAATTGTGTGTGTGCAGGAGAGGTGTCGAGCAGAGAGAGAGTTACTTTTTCATGAAACTGGAGTAAAGTAGTAAACTTACAGGAACATATACCACTACCAACGTTGGGATCAATTTCTGCATCGATCTGAACACCCTTATTTCCTGGATCGTAGCTCAGATCAGCGTGAACCACGTGGGTCTCTGCTCCCTGATCTGTTTGTTAAACTTCCAGCTTCATCACGGAGTTTCTCTCGGTTTGTGGGCTCATCTAAAGGTAAGCTTTTAGCTCTGTTGAGAATGATAGATTGCTTGGTATACATTGGAGTTGGACAGACTGTAGAGTTTGTGATTGCTTGCAACATTACAATACGACGGGTTTTAGGGGGTAAGAATACATACAGAAAAACGGTCTTTGAATATGAACAAAAGGATTGGCTGCAGGGCAGGAGAACAACCAGCCCCCACCCCCAGGACAGAAAGCCACAGGTACAAGCGTGGGGGAGGGCAATCAGCCTTTAGAATAGGACTTAATAGGACCGTCTCCAGATGCATCCAGGGCTGGACTGGGACAAAAAATCGGCTCGTGTTCCAGATTAACTGGCGTTGGTCGAACAGATGTGTGGTAGACTTGCGTTTCAAGAGCTGCTACTGACAAACCAGCAAAAAAACACCAAATGTGTAATCTGTGACAGTTGTGAGGTTAACTCAAACACACTCCGTCAGTCTTGATGCTGTTGAACAACAAAATGTTTAAAAATGTCGCGAGTTGGTGATATTGTCAAACACGCCGGTGTTGTTCACAGGAAGGCGAGAGTAAACGATCGGGAGACTCTTGTCGTCGTTATCGTTCTCCTCGCACGTTTTATTTCTCCGATTTCAGCGTTTTTGCTTCACAACTAAAGCGTGCAGTTTACTTTGTTTGCACTAACATGGACTCGAATCAACCATGAATGAATGAAATAATATCATGTATTTATTTTTGACCCACAGTTGTAAAAAAAATTCCAAATTATATACACAAAGTCATGGGAATTACCACCCCTGTTAAGAAAAACGTCTTGAACAAATATGACACATCAATATTTCATTAGTGTTGTCACATCACATCCTGTAAGCAGAGTCTGTCTGTGTCTTTTCCTCTGCAAATGATAATTTTAGAGTTGGTTGTTATATACAGTCTGTATAAGTGTGGTTGATGTGCCTTTCATAGTGTTTAACTTGAAGGCCCCGAGTACTTTCGCTCACAGTCAGCTGTTGACTGTTTTCAGTCGACTGTTTTCAGTGGATTTCAGCTTGCTGTGTTTGTGGATATATGACTGGCTTTAATTATCCATAAAATCAAGACATTCTCTGTAAGATTTACATACTACATATTTTACAGTGAAGGCTTTAAAACCATGTTAATGCTGAAAGTACAGGGTGGTTGGTGATATTAAAGTCCTGTTTGTGGCACATTAGTTTATGTGAGGGGGCAAACTCCTCAAGATGGGTGGTGACCATGATGGCCATTTAGAAATCGGCCATCTTGGATACAACTTTTGTTTTTTCAATAAGAAGAGAGCCATGTGACACATCAAACTTATTGGTAATGTCACAAGAAAAACAATGGTGTGCTTGGTTTCAACGTAACTTGATACACCAACCATTCCCATTTTATTACGGTGTATCCATATAAATGGCCCACCCTGTACAAACATCACTAATGTCACATAACTTTGCCGACATCTCTCCAACAGTCATGTTTTAATGTTCTTTGTTTTTTAACATTTGCAATCAAATAAGCGGCATAGCATTCAGGACTTTTAAATAGAGCAGGGCTATATGATTAAAACATATTTATCACAATATAATTAGAAAATTTGCAATAATGATATAACTGACTATATAATTGACGCTAGACAAAATACTTTGCAACTCCACAATTTTATTAGTGCAAAAAAACCAAAAACAACTGTCAATGTATTTTCACTATTTTCACTGTCAATTTTCAGAAAAATCAAAGGATTGATTTTAGTGTTGTGCTGTATTTTCCAAAAAACACGGTAATAACGGTGGCCCGTTAGCACGCTCTACCAAAAATAGTGCTTTGTTGTGTATCTAATGGACGAAAGCTAAACCAGTTCCGCGCCATTGAAGTTGCAACATTTTTACAAACCAATTCTGGTTCATCCGTTTCATTCAACGATCCGCTTTCGCCCTTCTCATTCTCTGTCACCGCTGTGCCTTTTCCAGCCATGTCTGTGAAGGTTCTCAGTCATCCAGGTCATCGTAGTCAAAGGAGCTTGCACAGAAAAGCGTCTGGACTTCTTTAAGTTACTTGAAGACGTTTCACCTCTCATCCGAGAAGCTTCTTCAGTTCTAAGGTCAAATGGTGGAGAGTCCCAGAAGTCCACACGCTTTTCTTTGCAAGCTCCTTTTCCAGCCATGTGCGTATGAAAACAAAGGCAATGCGCATGCGTGTTTTACCCATATTTTATTGCGGTATTTAATTTTCTTATCGTTGCCCAACATTATACCGGTATTACCGTGAGCGGTATGATATAGCCCAGCCCTACTTTTAAAAGTTTACTATTCGGCTGCCCCACATCAACCATCCGCTGTTTGTTTGTTTTTGTT
This sequence comes from Aulonocara sp. 'chitande type north' Nkhata Bay, assembly GCF_057382095.1. Taxonomy (NCBI): domain Eukaryota; kingdom Metazoa; phylum Chordata; class Actinopteri; order Cichliformes; family Cichlidae; genus Aulonocara; species Aulonocara sp. 'chitande type north' Nkhata Bay. Next base: position 16,437,189 of record NC_141346.1, read on the forward strand.
TTTTTTTTTGGGGGGGGGGGGGTTCGAAAAAATGATCCACACCCACCACTGCGCTATGAAATTTGTTGCGCTATGAAAATTGTTGAATCTGACCCATCCTTCAAACGCAGGGAAATAAAGGATGGATCAGAGAAAAATTACAACCACATGTCACCTCCCTTAAAGTAGGATTTCTGGAGATCTTCCAGTCTACGATGGGTCCACTGTGAAGGTGCAATATCATGGGGCCCACTTGTGATAAAATTCTATGTGAATGCATACAACTGGTGAACACTAAAGTGAGGAAATAATATTACTATTACTAATGTGATATTATTAATACATAGGAAAAGAAATCTGCCACCACATCATGAAAATAGCATAGCACACGGTAAATACACACAGAAATGAACAATTACAAGATTAAGTCTGCATAGCCCACAAGTTCATGCGACCCTAGGATGTCGCTGTGATCTTCCTGTTCCTGAGAAAACATACATACATCTAGGGATGGGTATTGATAAGATTTTCACAATTCCGATTCCAGTTTCGATTCTGTTTAACGATTCTCTTATCGATTCTTTTTTTTTTTTTTTTTTTTTTTAAATGAGACCACTAAGGTCGATTAGCTTAGAACTTTGTTTTATATCTTCTCTTTGAACAAGATAGAGATTTAGGAGTAACATGGCCTTACAAACCCAACAGTGAGATGTTAAGAGATCCACAGCCTACGGCTCTTCAATGGGGTGTCACAGGGTCCCCAGGAAAAAAAAATTGTAAATGTAAAATAATAGAATAAATATTCTTCTGTAGCAATAACACAAGAATATTTAGTAATGTCCCTGCCTACAATTAAACACATTCACTACCAAAAATCGAGGGCATCTGCTGCGGCAAATGGGTGCAAGCCTTTGACCACAAACTTAGTCACTGCTCAGTGACATTCGTCTATCCTGGCCTGAAAGGAGACGCTACCGGTAGACTACAGCGAGAACTGCCAGCATCTGAGCCAGCCAGACTCTGTCTGTCTCTCTCATCATGGTCACCTAAATGCACAGTAATGGCAGGTTTTGTAATAACGCAGATTGCGCTAACATAATTTGCGCTGTTAGTTGATTATTTACCTGCCGCATTAACGGGAGAGGATGTGCAAATGTTACCGCTGCTGCTGTGTTGAGATTCACGAGTCCGGAGCGGGATTAAAAACACGACATTCATTTAAGGTTATCGTGTGTTTTGTGAGCAAATGCTTTTGCATATTCGTAGTGTTTTAATCCCTTAAATGAAATATAAATTTGGCAAGTATTGCAAGTTGCCCTGTTGTCATCCACTCTCGTAAAGTATAACCAAACTTTTGAGCGTTTGAGCCTGTCAAGAGGAAATTGTATTTAGTAGTCAGTATAATCTTTTAGTGATATAAGTTTGCATATGGTAGAATACTGCATGTAGTGATTTGTATTAGGAAATATTCAACCATGTATACTTAGAGGCATATAATCAATTGTGTGTGATCTTTAACAGGCTGCAAAGGCTTGGTGTGTATTCCACACTAGAATGCACACCCACATCCTGGGAGCACGAGAGAGGTCATACCGTCTCTTATTGTTTTATGGTAGGATTAACGTAGTTACGTCTGTTCTAGTCTAAGTGCTTCTTTACATATAGATGAACTGTTGGATTTTCCAGACCAGCAGGTTAAGGGAAGTTGCTTATGGGGTCACACTCTGACCCTTTGATCACACACACACGCACCACTGAAGTATAAATAAAGACCAGGGCAAAGCTCAGCGCGAGTCACTGAGACTGCCCTTGCTAGCAAGAAGTTCTGTGTGTTTCACTTCTCTGAGTCTTTACTGAAGAAGTGTTTTAGAATATTTTCCCTAACAGAGCCGCTTAGGCGCCGTGTTTCCTGCCAGGTAACTGACGCTCCGCAACGTGGTGACGTCATTGGAATCGATAAAGGAATCGTTTGCAAAAATGGCAAACAATCCCAAGTAACAAGGTGTATGTCATGGTAAAACCTCCCCCACACACCAGGAACAAGAAACTAAGAATCTACTAGTCTCACTCATTTAATCCCTCTGCTGCATTCTGTTCACCCCTGCTATAATTCAATCATCTTTCCTAATATAATATTAGTCCACTAGTTCATATATTAGAATAGAATAGAATTAGAATAAAATTCAACTGTATTGTCATTGCACATGCACAGGTACAGGGCAACGATATTGCTTCTCATCCCACTAAGTGAACCATAAAATCAGAAACACAGGCTTAAAATACTATCTGGTCTTCATTGCATGCGTGTATGTGTTAGTAGGATTAATACATTTTGTGCTCCTTAAAGGTTAAAATATCAATACTACACTCTCAATATCAGGAGAGGAAATCAGTATGTCCTTCTTGTTTCAGAAACATCTAAAGTCAGGTTCAGCTAAATCCTAAGCGTTAGCAAGTTCACCAAGTGAATGTAAAGGTGTTGTTAACACCGTCAACAGGTACCCCCGTGTGATGTGTGCCACTTCTAATGTGATTTTTGACACCCCCATATGGAGGACAACAAGATCCACGCACATCGAAATAAAAAATTCTGTGCTTGAATAATGAATTGTAGAATAAATTCTCCATTTGTAAAATTTTTCAATTCCTCATTAACAAAGGGACTTTTGAAATGTTTTTTTTTTAAACTCCTAGGATGATAATGAGGTTCAGTATAAACTTAGTTGGCTGAGTTTATACTGCTACCGATGAGTCTGAGCGGGACTCCTTTGTGGATCTCTGGAAGTCCATATTTACTTATTTAATTTTTTGTTTCACACATTGTACAGCAGTAATTCATTTCTTATACACAACCTTCCTGTTAATTAAAGTAACACTGTTTCCATGCAGGAAAAGGAGCAGGAAGGAGAATAAATTCTCATTAAAACCTTCCCCCTATCTGTGATGATACAAGTAGGCAACCAAAATTACACTCAGACAATATTCTACACAAAACAAAACAAACAGAATAATATGCTCAACATTGAGCAATACCACTAAATATCAAACTGAAAGGATAATTTTGTCTACAGTTAATTCTGTTATTTTCAACTTCTTCATATTGGTTTATCGTTTTATTGTTATAGCAGATTTTGAATTGAGAAACCTTTGTACAACACATGAGATGATCATTGAGAGAATTCCAGTTTCTTATGCCCATGACTGTTGGACACATTTGCCTTTGTGTGGTTCGAGCAAACCGATGCTTAAAATAAAACTTCCTTCTTCCCTCCCCATGTTCTGAACACAATACAAATACACTTTGTAACTTAAGAGGTAGTGTTTTATTATTTGCCCCAAATATATTAATTAATGTCTATAATTTCACTATATCTTCTAGTTTTAATAATTTAGATTTTATATACAAACTATTACTGTGTTCTCTATACTAATATATTTTTATATATACATATATATTTATATTTTTATATATATACATATATATATATATATATATATATATATATATATACACATACATACATATCCCGGGAATAACATCGGAGATCTCTGTCCAGAAGAGCGCAGTCCTGGGAACAGCTAAGAAACTGTGCAGGACCCTCAAGCTCCCAGGCCTCTGGTAGAGGACCCGAGCTTGAAGGATAAACCGCCCGCAGGGGCGTGCTGGGTGGTTTTTTCTTTGTTTTGTTTTTTAATACACACACACACACACACACACACACAATCTTACATTACCCAGGATATAAATACTTTTAGCCAACTTTTTTTAACATGTTCAATATGAGGTTTCCATGTTAACTTGTCATCCACTATTACACCCAGAAAATGGAAACCTGTCATTCTTTCAATTAATACTCCCTCTATAGATAATATTATCTCTTCCTCCTTTACATGGTTTCTGAATATCATAAACTGTCTTTTTTCCAAATTCAGCGTTAGCTTATTTACATCAAATCATTTTTAATTTTTTTTTTTTTTAATTTCAATAACCATAATTTTAGCCATTTCTTTCAAGTTTTCTCCGGAACAAAAAAAAATTGTTTCGTCTGCAAACAACAAAATTGAACATTTTTGACACATCACAAACGTTGTTTATATATAAATTAAAAAGTGGTCCTAAAATAGAACCTTGAGGGACCCCACACTCTATTTTCATTCTATCACATGAATTGCCTAAACACTGCACATACTGAAACCTATTATCTAAATAACTGCTTAACCTGTTCAATAGTATTCCTCTCAGACCACAAGTACTTAATTTGGGCTACGTTCACAATGCAGGCGAAAGCGCATCAAATCCGACTTTTTTGACCCTATGCAACCCATATCTGATCATGGTATGACAGTGTGAACGGCTCAAATCTGATCTGGGTCACTTTCATATGTGGTACTGAATCCGATACATATCTGATGTTTTAGAAAGCGACTGCTGTTTGAATGGTCATCAGGGCTCGCAAAATCGCTAGCCCGACGTCCCGGGGTGAGTGATGATAATTTGCGCACCAATTCCTCTGACATCGTCTTATCAATCGTTAGCTTACTATGCAAACATGACAAGTGAAATCTCCCGCAGCAAGCTTAAACATGTGAGAGGTTGATCGCGCAGAGAATCGCTGACCGTTATGTGTGTGTGTGTGTGTGTGTGTGTGTGTAAGTAAAAGCAGCAGGATATATATTTTAGTTCTGCTGAGCCAAATAAGACAGGTCAGGGTGAAGAAGTGACAGCCAAAGAAAAGCTTACCACAAAAGGGAGAAGTTATGACAAATCAGACTATAAGGCAAAAAGAAAGTGCAGCTTTATGGTTTCATGGACAAAAGAATTTCTGTGGCTGCAATATGATGAGCTATATAACCAGGGGTGCACATAAGTGGTCCGCAGGTGCGCATTCGCTGTCAAAATAAAACCAGATGAGAAGTTCCAACGCGTGTTTGCATACATAATATTTTCAGGAGGAGGCCAGACATTTGTTTAGAACTTTTAAAGATGTCGAAGAAGCAAGGTCCTTTAAGCAATTACTGTGGTGTTCCTCCATCGCAGAAGAAGTGTCAGAAGGAGTCCGAACCACAAAAGAAGCAAGTATTCTCGGAAAAGTAGTTGCAGGAGGTGAGCTGGCTTCAAACAAATGATGAATGCACAGAGATGTGGTGTGGAATGTGCCGTGAGAATCCCACTCCAGCGGACAAAAACAGTGCCTTTTATATGGACGCAAACGCGCGTTGCGTCTTTTATTTTGACAGCGAATGTGCACATGCGGACCACTTATGTGCATCCATGTAAATAACATAATGTTCTGCCGGGTGTGTTGTTGGTTTTCCCTTGATTTCTGAGTCGACAAGCGCCTTTGTTGCTGGGACCATTCATTTTAAGAAAGGCCCCCATTAGAACCCATAAGAAATGCATTATTGCTCAGTCTGCAATATCTTTCCCAGAACAAACACCAATTGCAAATAACATACTAAAAATAAACCTGAAAAATCTGTTTAGGACAGCGTACTATGTTGCAAAGAGTGAACTACCACTGGCACGATTTAGCAGTCTTTGCAAACTTCAAAAAAGCAAATGGCCTAGATCTTGGTTCCACTTGTCTCTTACCCGTGACTTCAGTGGAAATTTCAAATTCAGGATCTGACACAGACTGATTCATGTCCTACACAGTTCTTACAAGTTCATAGAAATTTCTGTTCAATTAGAACCAAGTATTTGAGTTGATGATTGTAATTTTTATACAATGTTGTAATTTGTTTTTAAAAAAAATTTTGATTAATGTTTCTGTTACAATATTATACTTTAATGTATAATATTGTAAAGCAAACAAAACAGGAAACAAAACATCAATCAAAAAATTGCTCTCTTTTTTGGGGCGATCGTGGCTCAAGAGTTGGGAGTTCGCCTTGTAATCGGAAGGTTGCCGGTTCGAGCCCCGGCTTGGACAGTCTCGGTCGTTGTGTCCTTGGGCAAGACACTTCACCCGTTGCCTACTGGTGGTGGTCAGAGGGCCTGGTGGCGCCAGTGTTCGGCAGCCTCGCCTCTGTCAGTGCACCCCAGGGTGGCTGTGGCTACATTGTAGCTTGCCATCACCAGTGTGTGAATGTGTGTGTGAATGGGTGGATGACAGGTTGTGTAAAGCGCTTTGGGGGTCCTTAGGGACTAGAAAAGCGCTATACAAATACAGGCCATTTACCATTTTTTTATTTGGGCTACTTAAATTTGTTTTGGGCTACCAAAAACCCTTCCCTGCCCGAAGGGTTACCAGGGATTTTGAGATTTTGCAAGCCCTGCACTGAGGAGTGTAGTAATGTTTATTTGCTCTGCTTCTTTTTGTAAGGGGTAAATATGTCTATATACTTTTTGTGTCCCAGCTGAGTAACAGGAGTCTGGTGGAGCAGTAGAAGGACAATTTCAGCCATTTGGACTCAGCTCAGCTACTACAGAGGAAACAATGACTTCAACACAAAAGGTGAGAAAAACATCACAGTTACACTGTTATTGAAACTGTGTGTGCAACTGGTTGGTTTTTAAAACACAATTAACAGCAGCTTTGTCTTTTGCATCCTGGGCTCCTACTTATATACAGAATATACATTCACAACCAAAAACCACAGAAGTTAGAAGAAAATGCAAAGATCATATTTTATCAGCACATATTGAAACAACAATATCATCAGTTGAACTCAAAATATTTTATGAAGTAAAAGATTTTCTCCACTTATATATTTCTTCAATAATGTAATTTTCATTACACCTCTCATTGTGTCACATCATTGTAATGTGATACTATCACCAGAAGGTGGTGCTAACATACCAACAATGTGTTTGTTGACATGTTTGTTTCCACTGACGGAGGGAGTTTCAGTTTGTTCCGCGACTGCATTTCACTCAGTGCCTCTGTTTGTATCTCTGTCACTGCAGGACCAACATGGAGCAAGAAGTCAGCGCTCTCAGGAGGCTGACAAACGTCAAAGAAAGGGAGAGAAATCCTACAGCTGTGATGAGTGTGGGAAGGATTTTACCCGGAGTGACAGCCTAAAAACACACCAACTCATCCACAGTGGAGTTAAACCCTACAGCTGTGAGTTGTGTGGAAAGTCTTTTACCCTGGCTCGAATCTTAAAAAAACACCAACTCGTCCACAGTGGAGTTAAACCTTACAGCTGTGACTTGTGTGGAAAGTCTTTTACCGAGGCTAGAGGCTTAAAAAGACACCAAGTCATGCACAGTGGAGTTAAACCTTACAGCTGTGACTTGTGTGGGAAGGATTTTGCCCGGGCTAGAGGCTTAAAAATACACCAAGTCATCCACAGTGGAGTTAAAGCGTACAGCTGTGATTTGTGTGGGAAGGATTTTGCCCGGGCTGAAAGCTTAAAATCACACAAACTTATCCACAGTGGAGTTAAAGCATACAACTGTCACTTGTGTGGAAAGTCTTTTACCCACGCTCAATCCTTTAAAACACACCAACACGTCCACAGTGGAGTTAAACCTTACAGCTGCAAATTGTGTGGAAAGTCTTTTACCCATTATCAAAGCTTAAAATCACACCGTATCGTGCACAGTGGAGTTAAAGCACACAGCTGTGAGTTGTGTGGTAAAGCTTTTGCTGAAAAAAAGGACTTACAGAGGCATCTAGTTACCCACTCTGGAATTAAGGCGTATAGCTGCAACTTTTGTGGAAAAAGTTTCAGCGACAAACAGTACCGAAATAGTCACCTACGGATTCACACTGGAAATGATGTTTCTTGCTGTGATCAGTGTGGGAAACTGTTTACAACAGACGCACAGTTACAACTACACATGTTTAGCCACACTGAGGAGAGACCTTATAAATGTGACCTGTGTGAGAAGACTTTTAAATCTCCACATCACATGAGAAACCACCGACGGATCCACACCTGAAAGTAACTCTACAAGTGCAGTTACTGTGAGGCTGTATTGATTTTTTATCTTGTAATTGTAACCCGAGTGTTTGGAACAAGTCTGATCAGTAAACTTACGGAGTTATACTGAATGAACTGTTTGGGAAAAATGAAGAGTCATTTTTGTTCAGTAAACTCAGTCTTATAATAAGTCTTATATAATCGTTGGCAGAGATGCTCTTTGTTTCAGGCAACATTGAGGATAAAAATAAAAAAAGCAGAGCAACACAGATGGATCCAGTTCTCAACCCTGTCGTCGCTGTGGTGGTGGGAAAGAGTTTCTTTTTAACCTTTGAGGAAAAACCTCCAATCATCAACGGGACCTAAAACCACTGGAGACAAATGAACTACTGCAAAGAATGTGGGAGAGGCTTCCACACACAAGTACATTAAAAATACAAAAACTCTTCCACAGTGGGGTCAAAACGCACATCTGTGACCAGTGTGGGTCATCCTTCACCACTGGACATGACCTCAATGAAAAACCATAAGCGAATCCACACAGGAGAGACACCATACAAGTGCAGACACTGTGACAAAAGCTTCTCACAATCAGGTCATCGTAACAAACATGAACGTACACACATGGAAGTGAACTTAAGCTGTGACCAGTGTGACAAGAGCTTCAGGAATCTCAGTTCATACTCCAAACACAAACGATCCCACACTGTAAATAAACTGTTTCACTGTTACCAATGTGCAAAAACCTTCACTTCATTATCTGCTCTGTGCAAACATCAGCCTGATCATGCAGGACTGAAATCACTGGATCATAATGAATCTGAAGAGAGAGAAAGATCCTCTTCTGGTTTCAGGGTCAGACTTAAAAACCTTGAGATCAGGCTCCACAGAGTTCAGATGGAATCTCCTGTAAAGAGTGTCAGCTGATGTCACACTTGGATCTGATGAGGTAGCTCTGATTTCTGGACCTGCAGTGAATAATCCTGAATGTTACATTTAGGAACTTCCATGTATAGATATGTTTATCAAGTTTGTTTTTTCCTTTGAGGGATTTTAATTCTCTAAAATGTTATCCCTGTTACATTTTAACCTTTGTTCCCTTAGGACACAGTAGTGTTTAGTAGTTGTACTTGTTACTGTATTATTAAAGTTATAGGAATGTCTTTTTTACCAAACAGACTTTGTATCAAAATTGCGGATATGGATATATATTTCAATTTCTTTCATTTGAACTTTCTTAGTGTTTCCAAAATTAACTTCTTTTTTTAAATGTATTCATTTAATGTGTTATACCTCAGTTAAATTTAAATTCTTCATTCATATTTAAACTTTTGCTGTTTCTTCTCTTGAACCTTTCTCCCAAAATTGCAAATATTTTCACAGCAGTTGCTCTTAAATCCTCCAAAATGAACTAAATCTGTCCACCGGCTTTGAAACAACACCTGCTGTGACTTTATGTCCAGAAAAAAGAAACTCAAGCTACACTGGTTTTGGGCTGTACTTCCATGTAAGATCAGTTTGTACCAGAAGATGGAGCAGTGAGTCAGAGTAACCTTTATTCAATTAGGCAAAGACCACATTCGTATTCACATTGGTAGCAAAGAACTGTTACAAGATCAAAAATTCAAATTCTATTAAACCTCTATTTTTCGCTCCTCCTTTCACTTTAGTGTGTTTACTGTGTTCTTGAAGTCCACAAGTTTTTTTTATGAATTCATTTTGATCCACATGTTCTGCAGCCTTTTTCTTGTTGATTTGAAGTTTGTATTATGAAATCTTGATTTGATTTGATCCTATATTTGATGAACTTTGAAAAATAAAGAAATGGTCTCACAACAAGTAGTTTGAGCCCTGATTTCAGATTCAAAGTAATTTAACTGTTTTCAGTGGTACATGTGGAGGTTTATCACAGGAGGAGACTTGGCTGTTCTCCACTAACATTGAACAGGGTTCCTGCAGCTCATTTAAAAACTCTAAAATGATCTTCAAGGACAAAGATGTTTGATTTTTCTTAAAAACAAGACGTGGGCATGAAGTTTTCACAGAGTGTGTTTAAGATGCATTGTAATGAACATCTCACACAAAGCAGATGTTCCTGCATTGCAACAGCGGTTTGCAGATGTGTTCTTCCCCCTGCCCGGCTGCATGACTCTCATGGAGCACCACTTTGAAACGCAGCCTGGCATGAAAGTGCGTTCATGGCCCTAGATGTTGCCTGAGCACAAGAGACAAATTGTGCAAAAGGAATTGGCTGAAATGGTGAAAATGCTGTTATCATAGGATGAAATGAGGATTTGTTCCTCAGTGTTTCGTCTCCTATGCTTACCTTTTCTCCAGATGATTTGTCGCAGCTGTTGAGAGGGGCCGGTCGTCTTTAAGGTGCTTCCAGGTAATTAAGAAGTGAGTGCAGGGTTTTAGAATAGAATAGAATAGAATAGAATGCCTTTATTGTCACTATACAGTTGTACAATGAGATACAGAGCATCTCCTACTCAGTGTAAACATGCTGGGGGGGTACAGTTCTGCATCGCTATGTACATATGGTCAGTATTAACATAGGGAAAAACATATATATATATATATATATATATATATATATATATATATATATATATATTGTACAATATACAAGACGTAAGTGATATGTAATGAATAGTGTTATGTATATACAGTTGAGTTATTGCACATAGAATTGGTATTGCACAGTGGTGGTCCATAGAGGAAGTGGGGGGGGCTGTGTTATCTGTGCATGTGTGAGTTCAGGGTGGTTATCGCTTTGGGGAAGAAACTGTTTTTGAGTCTGTGGGTTTTTGTGTTGATGCACAGTTTATACGGTTCTGTGATGATTATCACAAAGTGAACAAGGTCTCATGGTTTGATGCCTATCCCATGCCCCGGGTTGACCTGGACTGGTTAAGCACTGCTTATTTTTTATCATGTTGGATTTAACCAACGCCTACTGGCAGATTCCCTTGTCTGCAGAGAACCGCGGCCATCATATATATATCTATATATCTATATATATCTATATATATATATACATGTGTACGTGTATATATACATGTGTACGTGTATATATACATGTGTACGTGTATATATACATGTGTACGTGTATATATACATACATATATATATATATATATATATATATATATATGCATATATATATATATATATATATATATGCATATATATATATATATATATATATATATATATGCATATATATATATATATATATATGCATATATATATATATATATATATATGCATATATGTGTAGAGAGAGAGAGAGAGAGAGAGAGAGAGAGAGAGAGGCTTCGGTTAGCTCTGCAGAAGGCTAACTGAAGCCGCCAAATCGCTGGTTCTTATTTTAGTCGACTGTGATTTCATAACCACTAGGTCTGGAAATGGAACAGAAGCTCTACTCTGTATAGAGATATTGTCATCAGCACACTGAGACTCTTTGTTTCAGTGCAACAGCAGAAATCACTAAAGTCTTTGTGTAGAAATGAGGCATTCAGGACTCTGCAGATGAATGCTGCTGTGAACTTGAGTGAAATCTGCAGAGGAAAGGGACTTGTTCCTTAAAGTCTCTGTGCAGATCTGTGAGCGTCAAACTCAGTCATAATCACTCAGTTATTACCTCTGTTTGCTCCTCTTTTCTCTTTTGATTGGAATGGTGGTAAACAGGGTGGTTTGTACTAAGAGTGGATGAGCTTTGTACTGATGATTCAGAGTGGTTTAGACAACAGGAGCTTATATGTAGATGTTTTGACTGGGACATGTTACTGGTGGTTTGAGTACTTCATCCAGCAGTGACTGACAGATCGATGAAAATAAGATGACCACAACTGTCAGTGCTGCGGAGTGAAGTGCTCTGAGAGCAGTTCCACTCATGAATGAATGAATGAATGAATAAAATATAAAAGTAAAGTTACATGATATAATAACGTTATATAGATACTTTAAAACAGAGTTTTTAAGCGTGCTTAAATCAGAAGATAAAAGACAACGCATGGAATAGAAACAGTTATACAGCTGTAAGCCTCCATTAGGTTCTGTGGAAAAATACACAAAACAGCGTGCGATATTATTCATTAAATATCAGTAAATTAAAGTCCATTTAATTCTAGGGGTAATTACACCCTAAGCCTGCGTGCCATATTATAAAATGCTACCAAAATTCAGATATAATGCAAAACCCTGAAATGAAAGTTGAAAGACTTCATCTTAATCACATATTTATCGATTGACTTGCAATACTCTCCGGAGATCAACAAAGGGAAACCTACAAAAATGGTGTCTTTGCCTAAGACATTGTGGATGACATTATATAGCATGTGTGTATATTAGTGCACAAACTCTTTGTGGACTGGAAATCTCCCATCACTTTCTGCTGCTTGTATTCTGCAGTCTCCCATCCCTCCAACTAGTAAGTAGGCGGTGACCTTTACGTTTGTTTTCAGCCTCGGAACAAGTACATAATCCCGATCAATACAACAAGCGGAGAGTACTCATACTTGGAAAATGTTGGGAATGTGACAGCGGAAATGGCCTTTCTGTTGGAATGCTATGGATGCCCCTCCACACAAAGAAATACATTCTTTGTGCCAATTTAGTCAGATGATCATCCATCCGGGGTGTCCTCAGACTCTTCTCAACCCTAGCCTAAAATCACGTGATCAGCAGGGACGTCAGCAGCTTGTCCCGGGTGGTGACAGAAGTCAGATGAGGGGTCAAATCCTGAGGGAGGGAGACGCATCTAGACGGACTTTCAGTCTCTTTCAGCTCTATGTGAAAACTTACATGTAGTGAGACAGAATAGTTGTCTGTAGCACCGCCTCAGAATTACATCTGAAATGTCCGCTGGAACATCTGTACTGCTCAGCTGGACCCAGCTGTGGCTCTGCCTCCTTGTTTTGGTCCGTGCAGGTGAGACTTGACCTGTTAAATGTATCTGTATCTGTAAGTATTAATAAGTAAGAAATTTAAAAAATGACAAAGTGTTCCCTGAAAACGTCTGTCTCTAACTCTGATTAATCTAATATCAGTATAACAGCATATTAGTTGCTTGGAGAGTGCGTCACCACTTGCCTTTCACTACACCTTTGATTTAAACCACTTTGTATTCTTTTCTTTTATGTACTGACATCTAACTAACTTATCATTGATTCTAGGATCAATCTTTAAGTGCAGAGCCTACAATTAAAATTAAATTAACCAAGTCACAGATTTCTCTTCCAGGTTAAGGTGAACCCTTTAGTTATTAAACCTACAGGTTAACAGTCAGTCATGTTTTTCAGAATTTTCCAAAGTATTTTGAACAATTATTTGTAGTGAAACAGATAAGAGGGAAAACATGCACAGCATTGATTCAGTCACTTAACTACAGAGAATAGAACAGAATAGACTTTAATTCCCATTGTACATCTACAACGATATTTAACCGACTACTGTACAAGAAATATAAATAAGACGAGCGCACAACAAATGGCACATGATAAAATGAAGTTGTGACATTTACAAATGACTTGAAAGTACTTGGAGACAGTCCACTATATCATCAAGCAGTCAAAAATCACACTGCCTCTCCATACACCTGGACGAGAAGCAAACTGATAGGAGAGCAGCTTAAGGTAAAGTTTTCATGCAAGCCCTCCTCTTATTGTGCAGACTCAACACAGGGTACATCTGCTCCAGGGCTGGAGATATAGATTTCATTGGCAGCCGTTCTGTTCAAGCCATGTTTGGAGTGCTTTGAATCCTGTTACCATTCAGATCAGTCAATGTGTTCAATTTAGAATGTCCCCGTGCAAAGGTGTTACTGGAAAGCACACAAAACATCCATGAAATATATCTTTAAATTATCTTGCATTTTTTATTTAACAAATTTCCCATGTGTGGGACTAATAAAGGGTTATCTTATCTCCGTATATTTGTAAACCCTTACAGTTTTTTCTCTTTCCATCTAACTTTGCCATTTTCCCATTTGTTCAGTTTCTGCTCTCTCACTCTCTCTTGCTCTTTAAAAGACAAAGGCCCCCAGATGGCAGGTAGAAGGAAAAGCAGGAGTTTGGTGGTGAGAGCAGGGACTTTAATGTAGGGACTGTGTAACGGGAGAGAGGTGGTTCATATGATGGAGAGAAAGTAGATATATATATGTGCAGCAAACCAAATGGAAAGGAAGCAAGACCAGGTGCACCGGAGGTGGATTCAAGCTCTTCCAGAATGATGTAGAAAAGAGGAGAGATAGAGTAGGGGTAATAAAACAGGAAAACTAGAATGGAAAATTTTATATTCCATTTATGTGCCAATCAAAACATATACATCTCAGTGGTCCCTGATCCTCACAGTGATTGGCTGATGTAGAGGTGAACACTTACTTCATCCTCTTTGCTTTGTGTTTCCTCTTTCAGACCAGAAAAACATAACATCTAAGTCTGGACAGAACGTCATTCTGCCATGTCGAGCTCCAAACAAGGACATCTGCATCATTGTTTTAGAGTGGAGCAGAGCTGACCTGGGAGAAGAATATGTCCTAACGTACCGAGACGAGCAGTTTGATCCAGATGAGCAGCATCCATCTTTTAAGAACCGGGTGGATCTGCAGGACAGACAGATGAAGGATGGAAACTGGTCTTTGATTGTGAAGGATGTGATGATTAACGACACTGGAACATACAAGTGTCGTGTCTTCATGAGAGAAACACGCTTGTGGGAATCCATCAACAACATCAACCTTCATGTTGATCCTCCAGGTGAGTGAGTAGAGTTGAGTGTGTGTGTGATCAGAGGTGAAGCTGCTTCCTGCTTGTTGATGTTTGTTTCTAAAGATGTTGTTGATGAGACTTTGTAGAAAGCAGCTGGTCTGAGTGATGTGATCAGAGTGCAGTAGATAATGTCTGACAGCAGTTTGAAGAGGAAATGGATTCTGTTCTGTTCTTCACTCATCACCTACCTGACAGCTGACACCTGTTTTTCACCTGCAGGTCAGACAGGAGGAGGCAGATTTGTCCCACTGATACTTTGTCTACTTGGTTCCACTGTCTTTATTGTGGTCAGTTTTCTGATCTACAGAAGAAAACCCCACAAATAGGATTCACACGTCCTTCCTGTTGAACAGCAGTGTATTTAAAATGTCTCAGAGCTTTTTAACTGTGAACTGAGTCGCTTGCAATTGTTACTAAATATTTATTAGAGTTTTCTCATTTTAAAGAAAAGCTAGGCAGCTTTTATTCATTACATTTTTTAAGCACTGCTTACATGTATTTGCACATGTCTGGATTTGTCAATATATTTACTTCTAATATGCATTTTATTGTTAATGTTAATGAAATTAAAGCTGAAGTTCCTGATTCACCGCCCAACCCAATATGCATTTTTATCTGTTTATTGGGTTTCTTTTTACAGTGTTTTAAAGTCTTAACTGTGAATACAAATTGTATTTTAATGACTGAACATGTGTTGCTGTGTTGATATGTGCCTGTTTCTTTTAAAATGTGTATGTTTGTTTTTAAATGTTTTCTCAATCTTGCCCCACCTTACCTCTCTGAGCTTCTTCATCCCTACACACCATGTTGGTCTCTTACTTGCTTAGTTGGAGTACCGAGATCTGGGAGGAAGCTCAGAGGGGACAGGGCCTTCTCTATCGTGGCTCCTGAGTTTAGAGAGGTCCCATCTCTGTCCACTATTAAAACACGCCTTTGGCCTTTGACCTCAGTGAGACTTAGTGTCTCTTGTATTTAAATGTGTTATTTAATTAATTATTTTATTTTTCTTTTATTTGCTTTCAATTAAATCAAATGTTATTTTTATTATTTAGTTCCGATCTATAGCACTTTGCGCCAGCTGTGGTTGCTTTAAAGACTTTATTAAAAAAGATGATGGTGATACTTGTGCTCATTGTAATTCAGTCTATATCTTAAATGTTTTTTTGTATTATTTTATGCTTTATAATGTTCTTATTTTTTTACTCTAATTTGTTTACAGTGTTTGGTGCTTAGAATTAAAAAAATAAAATAAAATCATAATTAAAGAAAAACTGAAATAGAATAATCTGAATTTTAATCAGTCTTAAGAAAACAAACATCAACCTTGCCACTTAAAAATATTAGAAATGAGAAATAATCAAAATCATGCCAATTTAGTCATGTTTACAAATCATGCCACACTAAATCATGTCATCATGATTTATCATGATGTTATCATGTCACTTGTACAAACTCATCTGATATTGTGGACCGTCGCTGTTAAAATGTATTTTTGAGTATGGAAGCATTAATGATCTGCCAGTATCCATGTTAGTATTTAAAGTCCAACATCTCCCTCTAGTGGTCATATATGAACATGTTTGAGGATGGTGTTCATGTAAAATGTGAATCATAGTGTTCCAGTCAGTCATCAGTGTGTCTCTGCACAGCTGTAATTAAAATGTGTTCAGAGGGCCTCAGTGTCTGAATGGTTCCAGTTCAGCTCCATAACAGCAGCGTCCCTGGTTTGATTCCTGTGTTTCAGCTCATATCTGCCTCTCTCACTGAGGGGGACGTCCACTGCATGGAAATGGATTTTTTCATCAACCAAACTACAGATCACTGAGAGCAGAGGAGATTTTCTGCCATGTTTCTTTTCATATGTGTGAACTGACAAATGTTTTACTTCAGAAAAATTAAGAAATAATGCGCATAGTTATTGTGTTTAATTCACTTGATGAATTAAAATTATTCGTAGTCTCCCACCACTATATTTGAACCAATAGAAAGCTGGTGCTCAGAGGAAGGGGGCGGGCTTTACTTGGTGTCAGTGAGAGAAATGAAAAAAAGCTCAAATGAGTGAGAAGGACGATGAAGGAAACATCTGTGCTGTGTCTGCTCTGTAAGTAGAATCTCTGTGTTTGTTTGAATTCTTGTACTTTGACTGTCTGCTCTCCTGATAACTGATGATGGAGGAGAAGACATGAAAAACAAATCAGGCTGAATTCAAGTTCAAAACACCACGAGGACCAACTGCAGGTCTGAACTGACTCTTTATCTTTGCTCAGGAGTCGAGGAAACACAGCAGGCAGTGAAAAGATCAAATCATTCACTCATTATATCAACACAGCTGCACAGTGGACACATGACTTTACAGGGTTATTTAAAAGTAATGGATGTTTTGCATATACTAAAAGTTTAGTCAAATGTTTATTATTTCAATGATCATTTTTAGGAGATGCTGTTTAGATACGTGTGTAGCATCCCCGGTTGAAAAGATGGTCTCTCAAACTGATGGTTCACAATACTTTTATTAAACAGCTGTGTATGTGAACACCCCGTAAGACCATTAGTAAATCAGTGTGTTACCTTTAACACACCTTTGCCTTATTCATTAATCACAAATTAATTATCTTGAACTTACATAACATATAACAGTGAAACTTGTAAATTATTGCATCGCTGCCTAAACATGACGAGGTACGTTAGCACCCTCTAGTGGGTGAAAACTTAGCCTTTACCTTTAGTAGCGGTCAACACCTATCCGGTTGTTCAGTGATGACGCGACGAATCCTACTTCCGGGTCTAAAGTAGTCTGCGTTTAATATGGCTTTTGTGTTGTTAACATGTTTAATGTTATGTATTTTCTTCTATTTGATCTCAAAAAGCTCCTAAAACAGTTAGTGATCCCTGTTGACCTCCCTCAGCTTTTATTACCACTAATCATTTATTTAAGCTCAGTTTTTAAAACCTTAGGATGTAACTACAGCCCAGCCCATGCAGCAGTATATGAATGACTAACCTCGTATTGTGGATGGATTATCTCAGTTGTTCTCCTGGCTGAAGTTTGGTCCTTTTACAGCATCCTGCCATGCGATTACATTTGTTCCTGACCACCGAGAACACTCACGTTAACTTTTATCGAGTGGAAAAAAAGTTAGCTTGTTTATATTATGCTAACATAGCTGTGTCGCTAGCGGTCACGTAGCACATCATTATATACCAGCTAGCCCAACTTCAGTAACCCTACAAACGTCACTGCTGTTTAGTTTTCTGTCTTCATTCATACTGGAAGTGATAGCAGAGCTGTACGTTTTAATTTGTTTCCAAAACCCCGCAGTCAGGACATGGTATATTGTATTTAGATAGAAGCTAGCAAGCTAACTCCCTGCTAACTTCTAACTCCGTTAAATGTCATACATTCTGTTTTCATGGATGCCTGGATGTTAAACTCAATTGTTACACCTGGTAGAGCAGAACGCTGATCATTTTATTAAAGATGAAAGACTTTAGACAGTTTTTCAACTCTCAGTAATGCCATAGTGATCGTTTGATATGTGAAAAATATGTGCAGTTTTATAGACAGCCAAAAGTTATTACAAATCATGGAGAATAATGCCGAAAGTTATCAGAGGAAAAGAGGCGGTTGTGGTTAGCGAAGCTAAACCAGGATCTACAAGGCAAAAATCTGGACAACATCCGAATTTGTTCCACTCATTTCTTTCCTATAGTTAAGCATACTTAATAAAATATACTCGAAGTATGCTACTTTTTGGTAAGGGATGATATCATACAGTTAAGGTTTGGCTGATTAAAGATGTTATTGCGTTACTTACTTTGGCATTCACAACACATCTGTCACTGATGACTTGATACTGCATCTCCCTCACCCATCCACACACCATCTGGTTATAGGCCTCCAAACTTTTATAAGATTTGAGGTCTGCTGTCTTCTGGGCAAGAAAACCAGGTAGTTGATATCAAGATACGCAATAGATGGAAGACTCTCCGGCTCGTCATTGATCCAAGATGAAGGAGCCAACTCGTTTGGATCTGCACACAAATAAAACCTAACTTTTCCAAATATCGTGCCCTTACCTGTGGACCAAGTCCTTCCCTGTATACCTTTGCATCTATAACGCATTTTGAGGAGCTTTTCTGTGGTTTCGGACATTGATCCATTGCAGTGGTTACCTCCGAGTGCCTCCAATATGGCCGCACATGCAGGTTACCACCCAGAACGTGACGTGACATTACCAATAAGTTTGATGTGTCACATGGCCCTCTTCCTATTGAAAAAACAAAAGTTGTATCCATGATGGCTGACTTCTGAATGGCCACCATGGTCACCACCCATCTTGAGGAGTTTGCCCCCTCACATATACTAATGTGCCACAAACAGGACTTTAATATCACCAACCATTCCCATGTTACGGTGTATCCATATAAATGGCCCACCCTGTAGATTGTACTACAAGCTGTTTTTTGAGATACATATTAGAGTAGAAGTGCATGAAGTCCAAATTGATCTGCTGTTTTTCCTTTTTGTTTTGTTTTGGATTTTTTTAGCTTTAGCTGAAAATGAGCACATATATCGGAGATAAGAGTTTGTGTGTTTGTCAGCTGTTTGTGTGGAGTTGTTCTTTATGTTCACCTCAAATCAACCTGAGTGTCATTTCTCTTTAGTTCTGATCTCAGTGCTGAGCTGCACAACAAACCAAGGTCAGTAACCTTCTTCTGTCACAGTTTAAACCTGAGAAATGCTCACTGATATGACCTGATTGGGTTCATCTTTGCAGTTCTAACAAAAATATATCAGTTTTTTTGTTTGTTTGTTTGTTTGTTTTGTTATTTTAACCCTCACAGCTCGTCTGACTGTAAGTCCCAGCAGTTCTCAGTTTTTTAAAGGAGATTTTGTGTCTCTGAGCTGTGAGGAGGACGACAGCTCTGCTGGATGGACTGTGAAAAGAAGCACAACAACAACTATGATCACTCTTTGTGGAACGGAATGGGGAACACCAGCTGGTTCTTCCTGTAACATCAGCTCCATTTCAACATCTGACAGTGGACTTTACTGGTGTGAATCCAAAAATAAAGCAAGTAACAAGATGATCTCTATCACAGTCACTGGTAAGCTGAGTGTGTGGAGTTAGTGTTGATGAAGCTGTGTGTAAATGGATGAAATGCTGTAGTTTGTCTCTGTGTTGAGGTGGATCAGTGATCCTGCAGAGTCCTGTCCTCCCTGTGATGGAGGGAGATGACGTCACTCTGCTCTGTAAAACAAAGACCACTCCCTCCAACCTCCCAGCTGCTTTCTATAAAGATGGCTCCCTCATCAGGAAGCAGCCTACAGGTCACATGACCATCCAGCATGTTTCCAGGTCTGATGAAGGCCTCTACAAGTGTGACATCAGCGCTCATGGAGAGTCTCCATCCAGCTGGATCACTGTCACAGGTGACACACTCACCTGTCTGTGTTTCTGCAGCTTTCAACATTCACAATGTGACGACAATTAATGACTGTGTTTGCTTTATTTTAGAGAGAAACACCACCACACCTCCACCTACATCCACACCTCCTCGATCACTCTCTCCTCCTGTTCTCTTTGTGTTGCCATCTGTTGGATCAGTGTGTGTTGTGGTTCTACTGGTGTTATTGGTTCTGCTGGTGAAACGATGTGTTCACAGGAAACCTGAAGGTGAGACTTTCTGATTTTCCATGTCTGAGTTTATTTGGTAGAATAAAGTTCGCATTCATGATGATCACAGTAACAACTTTCTTAAATGCAATCTCTGTTTACATATTTTAATTTATATTATTGATCATTTTGAATCATTTCAGCAGATCAAGAAAAAACTGGAGAAGATGACATCCTTACTGACATCATGTGCAGTATAATCAACATATCAAAAAATCAACAAGCGCCAATCAGAGAAATCCGAGGTAGTGGGCTCGTCTTCCAATATAGGAAGTTTTTAAGCAGGTTTCATCAGATTCGACTTGTGATTTTACACACACAGTTTCTCACATGCTGGTGACCTTGTGGCTTAAATGGCATTTCCTTTCTATTTGGTCATAGATTTTAATAAAACTGCCCAAATATCTGTTAGGAGGCATTGCCAGGAAGGCCACTGAGTGGGTAGATTTCCTTTTAGAAGGACTGTCATGCAGCTTTACAATGTGAACAAATTTATGTTTAATTAAGGAACTGGAAATGTTTGAGAATGTGTGTTTTGATCATAGTTTGGACGATGAATAACATCTCTGATTTTTTCCTCTTCAAATGTATCAGGCACACAGTTGAATATGAAGGTAGAAGAAGATTAGCACTGTTGCTGACTTTGATGATATGATTATGGGAACATTATGGAACATATGAGGGAAGTTCAGAAGTGTAAAAATGTGGACTGTTGTAACAGTAAAACAAGCAAACAAAACTTGCTAAGTGTAGTTATGAACTTGTTTCCTTTGTCTGAAAATAGGTCAGCTTAGTCAGTTCTAATTGCCTTAAGTGTCACACTGTGAGTGTTGTTCACTGTGAGCTGGACTGTGTGTTTGTGGTCTGTGGTTAACTGAAGCTAACAGCTCTGCAGTCGTCCAGCATCCTGTTTCTGATAGAAAGAAACACTTCAGCTGCAGGTGTTTCAACACAGGACTGTTCATTTTAAAATTAATTTAAAAGCATTTCCCAGTCTCTATAACGAATCTGACGTCTATAACGTTGATAATTTAGTAGTTTCTGTACCATCCTGACACGTTGAGCACATGTTGATGATTCCAGTTAACTGTAGTCTGAAGCTGCTTCTCACTGCAGTTTGTCCTAGTTTGGACAGTAATAATGGTTATACTGTGAGAAAGTGTTTGCTTTGTGCTGAGGTGAAGCAAGTCAATCTGTACTGAAGGCAGGAGCAGCTTTGTGGTCGTCCGCTTTTCTTTTTCACAGAAACGCCCCTCAGCTTCATGTGGCCAATCTTTTTTTTTTTTTCATAGCAGTGGCATTAAGATTAAAAAAAAACTATGAAATGCTGCTGTGGTTTTTTAAAGTTGTCGCTTATTCTCTTCATGATGCAAAATTAGGGTAGAAAGTTTCCCACAGCTCTGCTATAGTATAAAAGTTGTGCAGTTGTTATACCTGTTGTAATTTCACATAATTCTGATTGTTTACTTCTGCAGAGACGGATTCAGATGCAGTCTACTCAGCAGTGAAAACTAAAAATGACAGTTATGGACAAAAAACTATCAGAACAAGAAGGGCCAGGTAACTCACCCTGTTTCCAGCAATAATGCTTAGCTAAGCTTAAAAAAAAAGAAGAACAACACACGATTGAAGCTCAGAGCTCTGACCCAGTTCACACTTCAAATGCAAATGTAAATAAGAGAGGCATCAAGGTCTTGATTGAACTACAAAGCTTGTAATCATGTTTCCTGTTGGGTTTTTTTTTGTTTTTTTTAACTGTATATGTTTGTGTTCAGACTTTAAACCGGAGCCAGACGTTGTCTACTCTTCACTGAAGTTGTCAACCAGTCCAGCCACTGACGTCCAGCTGCTGGTCTCTAACTGGGCCCCACCACACGTTAAAAAAATATTTTTATTCTTTATGCTTTTGTAGAATAGAATAGAACAGAACAGAGTAGAATAGAATACAATGGAATAGAATAGAATAATCCTTTGATTGTCCCACAAAGGGAAATTTGGTTGTAACAGCAGCAAGAAAGACATTGTAGTCATTCAGTGTGTCTAATAGAGCTCTTCTATCTATCTATCTATCTATCTATCTATCTATCTATCTATCTATCTATCTATCTATCTATCTATCTATCTATCTATCTATCTATCTATCTATCTATCTATCTATCTATCTATCTATCTATCTATCTATCTATCTATCTATCTATCTATCTATCTATCTATCTACTGGAATCAGTTTATGTAGTGAGGTTTGCACCCATTAATTTATGCCCACCACAGCATCATTCAGGTTGAGGTCTAGGCGCTGATGCTCATTTATGACTCTAGTCTAGAGTATATTAATATACAGAGAAGTTTGTGATAGCCTCAATTACTTTCAGGTGACCCGTTCCCGTCACTGCAAAACAAGCCAAAAATCATCACCCCTCCACCACTGCGGACAGTACAGTATGATGTATTTGTGATGATATCCTGTGTTTGGTTTTATCCAGACATAGTGCTCTACATTGTGTCGGATATTTTCCTTGAGTAGTTCTTTGGGTTTAATAAAGAAAGTCAAATGGAAAGTTTGGCTGGTTTGGTTCTGGCTGATACACACTTGTGTTTATTGTGAAAAATAAATGAATCCCAAAATGAGTTAAACTGTAGCCACATACATAAAACAGCAGGAACTCCATTCAGTGGCTGTAAAACAAACTTCCAAAAGTAGTTAAATTTTCCCTTTACTCTGTTTATTTGGATTAAGGATTGGATATACAGAAATGTATTTGGTAGCATTTAATGCTCCTCTTCCATGGAAATGTAGTACCACACTCAGGACTTCACCATGAAGACAAAGAAGTGTTTTATTGTATGAAAACCTTCAAACCTATATGACCCAGGCTGGACTTCGTTCTGGATCACAGCACAGAGCTCCTCCTTTCAAACTTCTCAGTGAATTTACAAAGGGACATGACTCAGAGTTCAAGTCTGCTTCTACCTACTGGCAACACTGAGCATTACAGCAGGGCAGCTGCTTTGTAAATGCCAGCAATATAACCTCTTAACATCCACCAGTTGAAAACATTAATATGAATAATACAGTGTTATTGATGTCAGCTTTTCATGTAAAAACTGTGGAAGATTTTCAGTTAATTTCCACACAGCATATCTTTTTAAACTGTGGGAGAACACACAATCCCATAATAGCAGCTGAAGGAAGTTAGAACCCAGAACTTTGTAGGCTTAATGCAACAGTGCTCGCAAAAACTGCATCACAAACTCATGTAATGAGGTTGCTCTATATTGTTTCTTCTTGCTTCGATAATGTAGAAATATTACTCTTTGAAAGACGATAAAACATAGGTATTAATGTTCATATCTTTAGTCTGAAAGTGCAGTCATGAATTTAAATATCCTTCCAATAGTTACAAATTTTCTTCTCTTCCAGCTTTGGCGTACTATGATATACCAGTATACATAAAATGCAATTAGGGATCTAAATCTCTTTGACACTGCGATACGCCAAATTACAAAAGAACTGAAACTCTGTGGAAACAGGTCTTATGCAAAAGATGATTGAAATTGAGAATCCAACTAAAGCCATCTGTAAAGGATGAGACTGTGTGATTTTTATATGTGTAAAGTTCAAAGCAAAGGGCAAACTGAACAGAGATGCCATCAGGCTAAACCTTTGTGTACAAAGAGTCAAATGATGAGTCAGATGATCATGGGACCGAACAACAGGTTCTCTTATTTTAAAGCACTGAGCCATGAAAATGTCATGATGTCCAACATTTAAGAACAGTGAGGATGTTTAAACAGAAGCCTGGGTTATAAGGTCACCTGGACTCATCTGGAGGTATAAATCTCGGTGTTGCCAACATATCAATGCAAGGATGTGTGAGTTATTAAAATATTTCCAAAAAATATTTATTACAACCTGATGAGGAAGCCCTTAAACAAAGACTGCCCACAGCCTGTTTCAGGACCACTATAGACATATAAACTCCTAAAAAGTCACAAAGAATAAGGAAATTTGTGTTTGATCAGTTATATTTTGATTGTAACAATACATTGTGCCAGAGAAAATTTGACAATTTTGTGATGGTTTCAACCCACATACTCAACTCTGCTATTTAACCCACAAATCTATTTACCTTACAATTATGAGATAAGTTAAAGGGAAATAAAGAGGTAATACAACAAGCCCCACGCGCAGGGCGATCCGTGATAGCTAGCTAACTGAGATTTGCTGCGTTAATACGGTTATGATATTAACGTCCTTTTAATAAGATTAACGCTGATGGTACTAATTTAACACGGTGGACCGGTGGTTAGCACTGTTGCCGCACAGCAAGAAGGTCCTGAGTTCAATTCCAACATCAGGCCGGGGTCTTTCTGTGTGGAGTTTGCATGTTCTCCCCGTGTTTGCGTGGGTTCCCTCCGGGTACTCCGGCTTCCTCCCACCGTCCAAAGACATGCAGCTTGTGGGGATAGGTTAATTGGATAATCCAAATTGTCACTAGGTGTGAATGTGCGAATGAATGTGGGTGTGAATGGTTGTCTGTCCCTGTGTGTTGGCTCTGCGACAGACTGGCGACCTGTCCAGGGTGTACCCCGCCTCTCGCCCTATGACAGCTGGGATAGGCTCCAGCGCCCCCCGCGACCCTGGAAAGGATAAGCGGAAGCGAATGGATGGTACTAATTTTAATATTAAGTGACTCTCACTGATGATCTGCTTGTATCCATGTCAAGATTTAAAGTCAAATATCTCGCTCAAGTGGCAACATTGAAGGGTAGCATTTCAACAATCTGTGAATCATAGTGTTCCAGTCAGTCATCAGTGTGTCTCTGCACAGCTGTAATTAAAATGTGTTCAGAGGGCCTCAGTGTCTGAATGGTTCCAGTTCAGCTCCATAACAGCAGCGTCCCTCGTTCGATTCCTGTGTTTCACATCATACTCATCAGTGAGGTAAGCAAGATTTTATTTATACAGTCCCTTTAAAGGGAAATATTAAAAAGTGCTTCACAACCAAAAATACTAAAAACATGACACCCAAAAGAAAGCTTTAACCACTAACACATTATAAAATTGAATGAACCACTTAACGGTTATTTGAATTTGTTCATTAACGAAATCACAGCTCATCAACACCAGACTGAGGGAATCTTTGACACTGACATTGAGTTTATATTTTAATATAATTTAGCATAGGCATCTGTACACAAGTAAAAAAGCGAGTTACCCACCACCGCCTTTGTACCAACAGAAAAAACACAGACTCAGAGGAAGAGGGCGGGCTTTACTTGGTGTCAGTGACAGAAGTGAAAAAAAGCTCAAATGAGTGAGAAGGACGATGAAGGAAACATCTGTGCTGTGTCTGCTCTGTAAGTAGAATCTCTGTGTTTGTTTGAATTCTTGTACTTTGACTGTCTGCTCTCCTGATAACTGATGATGGAGGAGAAGACATGAAAAACAAATCAGGCTGAATTCAAGTTCAAACACCACGAGGACCAACTGCAGGTCTGAACTGACTCTTTATCTTTGCTCAGGAGTCGAGGAAACACAGCAGGCAGTGAAAAGATCAAATCATTCACTCATTATATCAACACAGCTGCACAGTGGACACATGACTTTACTGTGTAAAAGTAGTGTTTTATATATACTTAGAACATTCAATGCACACTATCAAAACAATAACTTTAAGTGTTGTTTTTTAAAATATAATCTTAGAGTCAACATAATTAGTCCGACCTGTGTGAACTGCTTTGAGTGTTTAACAATCAAATCAAATTCACCAACAAAACTTTTTGTTCTATTCAATTATTAACAAAAACAATATATAAAGATCTGTAAATTATATTCTAAAGTGGCACAACAGCACATTTGCTGAAAAAGTGGTGAGAACTTATTTTTTAAATCATCTAACAGTACACACGTCACAGTGGTGCAGTGGTTCGAGTCAGTTGTGATGTTTGGTTAACTGCTGATTTTAGGTCTGAATGTGACACAAATCTTTCTAAACAATTGGCCCAAATTTAGAGACAAAGTGCCAGGACATGTGTTATTTGAATTGGTTCCAGAGTTCATTCTGTTTGAACTAGTCAAGATAGATTCTACGTTTAGTTTTTTTGAGACCCCTAGACCCAGAAGAGTGTATTATCTGTGTTTGTCAGCTGTTTGTGTGGAGTTGTTCTTTATGTTCACCTCAAATCAACCTGAGTTTCATTTCTCTTTAGTTCTGATCTCATTGCTGAGCTGCACAACAAACCAAGGTCAGTAACCTTCTTCTGTCACAGTTTAAACCTGAGAAATGCTCACTGATATGACCTGATTGGGTTCATGTTCCACAATGGAGCTCACATATAAAACTGAAGAAAAAAATAAAATCTAATCGTTTTTCACTTTAACCCTCACAGCTCGTCTGACTGTGAGTCCCAGCAGCTCTCAGTTCTTTGAAAGAGATTTTGTGTCTCTGAGCTGTGAGGAGGACGACAGCTCTGCTGGATGGACTCTGAGGAGAAACACAGCAACAGACAACAGAGCTGAGTGTGAGGAATGGGGAACACCAGCTGGTTCTTCCTGTAACATCAGTCACATCTACTCATTAGAAAGTGGAGTTTACTGGTGTGAGTCCAGAGAGGGTCCCATCAGTAACATGGTTAACCTGACAGTCACTGGTAAGCTGAGTGTGTGGAGTTAGTGTTGATGAAGCTGTGTGTAAATGGATGAAATGCTGTAGTTTGTCTCTGTGTTGAGGTGGATCAGTGATCCTGCAGAGTCCTGTCCTCCCTGTGATGGAGGGAGATGACGTCACTCTGCTCTGTAAAACAAAGACCACTCCCTCCAACCTCCCAGCTGCTTTCTATAAAGATGGCTCCCTCATCAGGAAGCAGCCTACAGGTCACATGACCATCCAGCATGTTTCCAGGTCTGATGAAGGCCTCTACAAGTGTGACATCAGCGCTCATGGAGAGTCTCCATCCAGCTGGATCACTGTCACAGGTGACACACTCACCTGTCTGTGTTTCTGCAGCTTTCAACATTCACAATGTGACGACAACTTAATGACTGTGTTTGCTTTATTTTAGGGGAACACACCACCACACCTCCACCTACATCCACACCTCCACCTACATCCACACCTCCACCTACATCCACACCTCCACCATCACTCTCTCCTCCTGTTCTCTCTGTGTTGTCATCTGTTGGATCAGTGTGTGTTGGGGTTCTACTGGTGTTACTGGTTCTGCTGGTGAGGCGATGTGTCCACAGGAAACCTGAAGGTGAGACTCAGACTTCCTGATCTTTCATGTCTGAGTTTGTTCAGTCGAATAAAGTTCACATTCAATATGATCACAGTCAAACGTTCTAACATGTAATCTCTGTTTAGATAATTAATCTAAATGGATCATCTTAGCAGAACAAGACAAAGCTGGAGAAGATGAAGTCATCACTGACATCATGTGCAGTATAATCAACATATCAAAAAGTCAACAAGAGCCAATCAGAGAAATCCGAGGTAGTGGGCTCTTTTTTTCATCATAACAAATTTTTACGCAGATTTTATCTTTTGATTTTACACACACATTCTTTCATGTGCAGACTTCACAGCTTAAATGACATTTTCTATCTATTTGCCGTAGATTTCAATAAAACTTCCCAAATATCTGTTTAGAGGCGTTGCCAGGCAGGACACTGAGTGGTTAGATTTGCTTTTAGAAAGGCTTTAATGCAGCCTTACAATCTGAGATAATGTATTGAAAGTAGGAGTGAAGATAGTCAGGGAACTGCAAACATGTAACAATGTGGGTAAGCAAACATTTTCCTCCTCAGATTTAAATCTAAAAGTTAGTTTAATATGAAAATAAAATCAGATATAGGTTCATGAACACTTGCTTGTCATTATGATGTGTTGGGTTAAGAGGACATTCTGGATTATGTGTGATCATGTATTTTTATTTCAGTTTGTGTAAAATTGTGGATTGTTGAACAGTAAAATAAAGATTTTTATGATTTGACGCTTTCACAATAAATCGTTTATGTTTATAGATTATAAATGAATTTTATTTCTTTATGTAAAATTTGATCAGTTTTGTCAAATATAACCGTCTGTCTGTAAAGTCTCACATCCTCTAATCGCCTGAGCCAAGGTGTGAAACTGGGTGTGGGTCCCAATCAGCCAGAGTTTCAGGTGTGTTCATTGTGAAACCTGGCCCCACCTTATCATGCGAATTCCTGAGGGCAGATGGCCCAGGATGGCCCACTCACATCCTGGGCAAGCAACTTAAAGAAGTCCAGACGCTTTTCTTTGCAAGCTCCTTTGACTAAAGTCTCACACTGTACTTACTGTTGTTCACTGTGAGCTGGACTGTGTGTTTGTGGTCTGTGGTTAACTGAAGCTAACAGCTCTGCAGTCGTCCAGCATCCTGTTTCTGATAGAATGAAAACACTTCAGCTGCAGGTGTTTCAGCACAGAGCTGTTCATGTTAAACACAGGAAGGAACACGGAGACATCATTTGGAAAATGATTTCTTTAAACTCTGCTCACAGACCATCATGAATTCAAAGTGAATAATTTCATCAAGGACGTCTTTTTATAGTTTTATGATGCTAACATTTTATGATGCTAACATTTTAAATCCAGTCTTTCTCATTCTCCAAAATGAAAATTAGAATCTGGCTATAATAAAGTTTATAATTATCTTGTTCTTTATGGCATGTTGACCAGATACAGTCATCCTGCTGATGATTCTAGTTTACAGTAGTCTGAAGATAGTGAAGCCTCTCAACACAGTGTCTCTTGGTTTGGCCAGTAATAGTGTTGATGTTGTGAAGGTCTTTGCTCTGTGGTGAAGTGCATCAGTGTGCACTAAAAGCAGATGTTTGCAGCTTTGTGGTTGTCCTCTTTTCTCTTTCACAGAAACATCCTTCAGATTTATGTGGTCAGTTTCATAGCAGAGATGTTAAGATAAGAAAAGCGTGTGAAGCTCAATCTCTACACTGTGCAACATTATGAATAAAAACAACCTTTGCAATAATATGAAAGTCATACCGATTTTGTACAATGTCAAAGGTGTTTTATTTTGCAGAGAGTTACTCAGCTGCAGTCTACTCAGCAGTGAAAACTGAAGATATGAGTAATGGACGAACAGCCATCAGAGCCAGGAGGACCAGGTACAGCCGCTCTTTAACTTTAACTTTAAACAAGCTAGCTGCTCCCCCTGCTCACCATCATGCTAAGCTAAGCTAATATAATTGCATCATATCTCGAGCTCAGTCTGAACTGGGACTGTGTGTGATGCAGAGAGGTGGAGATTGTAAATAATGTAAGTAAGAGTGTAAATAAGAGAGCAAACGAGGTCTTGATTGAACTACAAAGCTTTTAATCATGTTTTCTGTTGTTTGAACTGTGTGTGTTTGTGTTCAGACTTTAAACCAGAGCCAGACGTCGTCTACTCTTCACTGAAGTAGTCCACCAGTACAACCACTGACGTCCAGCTGCTGGTCTCTAGTTGGTCTCCCCAGCACTTCAAACTAGAGGAGATCCACAAGTTAATAATATATATATTTTTAATATGTTTTTATTTAACTTGTATATGTTATTTTATCTTATCTTTTACGTGAATTTGCTCTAAAATTTCAAATGTGAACAGTAAATGTTAAAATGTTCTGGTGACTGTGGTTCAGATGGTAATTTGATTGGTAGTTTGTCAGGTGATTCTTGGGCAGGATACTGAACTTTGAGCTTCCCCCAATGCATGCATATGTGTGTGTGTGTGTGAATATTACACTATTTATCCTTGCAATAACGTATGTGTGAATGAGACTTGCAATAGAAAGTGAAAGTGCTTTGAGTGTTCCTCTTGCGTGTTTTCCTCATGTGTTTCTGTGAGTCTAAAAAGATTTAAAACGGAAACTTAAATAAACATCAAACCACACCAGACTGAATTTGTGAATTCATGTGAATCAGAACCGACTTATTTTTCGACCACATCTCCTGAACCACCAATCTCCTGTTAAACCGCTCACCATTGAACTTTGGAATTACTAATAACTTTTAAATTCTGCTGCCATCTGCTGGTAAATCTAAGTTTTACAGCAGGGCAGCTGCTTTATAAATGACAGCAGTTTAACAGCCAAACCTCCAGCAGGCGACATCAACCAACTTTGCACTATGGTTACATTTTACTCACACGCTAAAGAAGAGTTTCAGAAACTTAAATATGCCACATTTTAAATTGGTCCTTCGATGCATTATCCAGTAGGCAAGGACATAAAGGTCAAAAGCTGATGAAAAAGGGAAAACGGCATGACACGCTGGATAATGGAGGACACTGGCAAAAGTAAAACCACAGAAAAATTAATCAGGAGAGATAAAACTCAACATGGTTATCACTATTTTTTCTCTTAGTGTAGAAGTGAAAGAGGAGAAATATCCATTGCAATGCCAAAGTACTAGAGGGGACACAAGGCGAAAGCTGGTCTTTAAATCCGCTGCAGTAAAGAATTTAAGGCAAACAGGTAACAAGGTCAACAGGAGAGACTCCGCCTCTGGGCAGGGCCAAACAAGGGAACCAGACAACCTCAATCTCTTATTCACCTGCAGGAGTGGAGAGAGACAGAAACAGATATAAGGAGGGAGAAACAGCAGATGGCCATGACAAGAACAACATAGATACCTGCTATCACACTCACAGATTTTCAGCTTCCTTTATCAGATTTTAAACTCAGGGATTCTGTGATTCTTGAAAAGTGCCACCATCTTTTGGACATTTATCGCACTTTAAATGAAGAAGCAATGTCTGCTGTAACATCTGCATCTCTCTGCCTGACTTTACTGTCTGTCTGCCTCTTGTTTGTCTCTGCAGGTGAGATTGAATTTCTGATTGATAAAATAATACCTCTTTAAGAATTCTGTTCATGGTTTAAAAAAGTGTGTTTAACTGGCCTGTATGACCTGCCAGATATGCCTAAAGTTAAAGAGTTAAAGCTTAATTCCGACTGTTCCTGCTCCAGAGCAGTTTCAGCAAACACTGTGATTCACAAAGAAATGTGGCTTTCTTCCAGGAGGAGAGCTGAGTCGTTTAACAGCATTAACACTCTGTTTGCCCGAGCTTGTCCTCTCCTCCTGCTACACCTGCTTCATATCCTCATACCTACAGGTCATGTCAAAGTTCACATCAGAGCACATCTGATATCTGCTTATCTGCACAAGTTTGTGTTTTTCAAGCATAACGAGTCAGGTTGAATCAGTTCTTGCACAGCAGTCTGTCATTAGCACAAGGATGGGTGCAGTAATCAGTTGGCAAAAAAATAATCTTTCATAAAAGCTTCTCATTGGGACAAAAAAGATCTTTATTTTTGAACTAACTGCATGACCTTACCTTTCACTATTCACAGAAAAGTGTCACTGTCATTGAATTTCAAACAGCATTAGTAGCTAGAACAGATATTTAAAAATGTAAAACTTGAATTTAGTAGACTTCGCTGCAAGATTCCAGATTAATGCTCCATTATCAGTCGTTTGAGTGAAGCATAAATTGCTGTTCTGAGCTTTACTGCCTACCTTTGCAAGCGAGATTCATTAGGATTCCCTTGCAAAGCTAGGCCATTTGGATGGAGGTCATCAACTTTTCTTCTTGATCAGGCCCAGTGAGCACTCACTTTTCACATAAAAAAGAGAGTTGTTGGACTCATCATTTCACTCTTCTTCCACATACAATGGATGTGACCCCAAACACAGAAATGGATGGTTGACCACTTAGTGCTGTGCACCAGTGCATAGTAGACCTCCTCTGAAACTTGATATTTGAAATATGACACAACATTAAAAGCTGATTTCAAATCTAAAACTATCCCATTGGCTGATCAACATGGGTAAGGGAATTATATTAGTTGGTAGCCTGATTGAAGAGAAATGTATTTAAATGAATGTGCCCCTTGTGTTTGTCTGAAGCAATTTACAGTAAAAAGCTCACTTATCTCGCAGTAGCTCCTAACTGTGTAGTGTGTTACGTTTCGGTGTTGTCAGTGTTTTGTTTTTGCGTGACTGTTATGTGTTTCCTGTTTTACTTTGAAAGTCTGTGTTATCTTAGTCTTTTCAGTTTACATTTTTCCCTGTCTCGTCAGTTCTAATTTGCCCCAGCTGTGTTTCCCTCCTGTGGTCCATTCCCTGATTGCTCCTTCTATGTATTTAAGCCTTGTGTTTCAGTATGTCGTGGTCGCGATCTTCCCCCCCGTTGTAAATAGTTTGACGTTTTGTGTTTTGATGTAAATAAATATCGTATTTTGCTTTGAAGACATAGTTTTCGATACTTTCGTTTTGGGATTTTTGGTGGTGAGCTTTAGTGGGGTTTTTTTGTGTGTGTTTTTTTTTCTTTATTTTTACTTTTTTTCGTGTTGCACTCCGGTTGCCTAGGCCGGGGTGTAACATATGGGGGCTCGTCCAATCGCTGGAGGGTCCGAGGAGGGACAGCTTCGGCCTTCTGTCTTCGCTGGTGGGTCCGGGGACCGCTTCAGCCTTCGTCTGTCTTCGCTGGAGGGCCCGGGGACCGCTTCGGCCGTCTGTCTTCGCTGGAGGGTCCGGGGGGGCCGCTTCAGCCGTTCGCCGTTGCTGGAGGGTCCGAGGGAGGGCCGCTTCGGCCTCCGTCTGTCCTCGCTGGAGGGTCCGAGGGAGGGACCGCTTCAGCCGTCTGTCTTCGCTGGAGGGCCCGGGGGCCGCTTCAGCCGTTCGCCGTTGCTGGAGGGTCCGAGGGAGGGACCGCTTCGGCCTCCGTCTGTTTTCGCTGGACGGCCCGGGGACCGCTCCAGCCTTCATCCGCCTTCGTTGGAGGGTCCGTGGGACCACTCCAGCCTTCGTCGTCTGCTGGAGGGTCAGGGGGACCGCTCCGGCCTCCATCAGTTTCATCTGCCTCCGCTGGAGGGTCCGTGGGACCGCTTCAGACTTCATTTGCCTTCGCTGGGGGGTCCGAGGGACCGCCTCAGCCTTCGTCGTCTGCTGGAGGGTCCGTGGGACCGCTCCAGCCTTCATCCGCCTTCGCTGGAGGATCCGAGGGACCGCTCCAGCCTTCTGCAGCTGGTGGGCTGCGTGTCCGTGTGTGCAGCTGGTGGGCTGCGTGTCCGTGTGTGCAGCTGGTGGGCTGCTCGTCTGCCTTCGCTGGAGGGTCCGTGGGACCGCTCCAGCCTTCATCCGCCTTCGCTGGAGGGTCCGTGGGACCGCCCCGGCCTTCATCCGCCTTCGCTGGAGGGTCCGTGGGACCGCTCCAGCCTCCACCAGCCTTCATCCGCTTTTGATCAAACATTTCACTTGGGGTTACATGTTTGATTTTTGGGTAGGGGGAAATGTTACGTTTCGGTGTTGTCAGTGTTTTGTTTTTGCGTGACTGTTATGGGTTTCCTGTTTTACTTTGAAAGTCTGTGTTATCTTAGTCTTTTCAGTTTACATTTTTCCCTGTCTCGTCAGTTCTAATTTGCCCCAGCTGTGTTTCCCTCCTGTGGTCCATTCCCTGATTGCTCCTTCTATGTATTTAAGCCTTGTGTTTCAGTATGTCGTGGTCGCGATCTTCCCCCCCGTTGTAAATAGTTTGACGTTTTGTGTTTTGATGTAAATAAATATCGTATTTTGCTTTGAAGAAATAGTTTTCGATACTTTCGTTTTGGGATTTTTGGTGGTGAGCTTTAGTGGGGTTTTTTTGTGTGTGTTTTTTTTTTCTTTATTTTTACTTTTTTTCGTGTTGCACTCCGGTTGCCTAGGCCGGGGTGTAACAAGTGACTGGTTTTACTTGCATCTCTTTAACCACTCTGTTGTTTCCTCTTTCAGACCAGAAAATCATCATAGCTGTGCCGGGACAGACGGTCACTCTGCCATGTCGAGCTCCAAACAGCGGCAACCCCATCATAGCTGCAGAGTGGAGCAGAGCTGACCTGGAGCAAGAATATGTCCTTTTTTACCGGGACGATAAGCTTGATACAGAAGAGCAGCATCCGTCTTTTAAGAACCGGGTGGATCTGCAGGACAGACAGATGAAGGATGGAGACATGTCTCTGATTCTGAAGGATGTGACGACTGATGACTCGGGAGCATACAAGTGTTACGTGGTCCAGAGAGGAGCGAACCGCAGGAAGAGCCAGTCTGGATAGTGACCCCATCAGCACCACCTACCTGACTGTTGTTCCTCCAAGTGAGTTGGTAGAGTTTAGTTTATTAGTAGAGTTGAAGCTGCTTCCTGGTTGTTGATGTCTGAAGTTTTTTGAGTTAAACATGTAGCAGAGGTCCAAAGCTTGGATCTTTGTGCCTTGTATTTCCTACTGGCTGCAGCCTGTAGAACATAAGTGGACAAACATATGTTCTTCTTAGATGGCCACAGTAACTTAGACAAAGTTGGTAAAGGGCTACATGTTGAAGAACTAGTTAAAAATAAACATGATACTTTTTTTTTTTTTGGCTGCTATAGTGATCAGTTAGACCTTTAACCTCTCTGCTCTGTGTTGTTTTGTCTTTCAGGCCAGAAAAACATCACAGCTGAGTCTGGACAGAACGTCACTCTGACATGTCGAGCGCCAAACACTGTCCTCATACCAGGTGTAGAGTGGAGCAGACGTGACTTGAAGGCACAATATGTGCTTTGGTACTGGGAAAAACAATTTGTTCCATATTACCAGCATCCATCTTTTAAGAACCGGGTGGATCTGCAGGACAGACAGATGAAGGATGGAGGCGTGTCTTTGATTCTGAAGGATGTTACGACTGCTGATGGGGGAACATATGAGTGTTGTGTCGTCCATGAAGTAAGAGAAGGTAGAAAGTTGGCCATTTTAAAGACTGAGCCCATCAGCGTCATCCACCTAAAGGTTATTTCACCAGGTATGTCAGTGGAATTCATTTTGGCTTTGGACGCATTCAGTTATTGTCAGAGTTGTTTGGCTGTGAACTGATAACTCAAAATGCATAAAAAGATGTTGCCTGTGATCAGAGGTGAAGCTTGTGTATACCTGACACCTCACACCTATTTCTCACCTGCAGGTCAGCCAGGAGGACACGGAGAGGATGGGGCTGTTGGACTAACAGTTGTTATTGTGCTTTCTATTGCTCTTTTTGCAACTATAATATACTACATAAAAATGATAGAAAATACAGAAGGAGAAAAAAACAGCACTTCCCAGACGAGCAGCAAGCTGAAACGCTCCACTCGTGTCACTCGTCCCACCTTTCGTAGCAAAAAGACAGATGCTTCCAAGACAGATGTGAGTTCACAGTGACGGGAATCCAGCAGACAGTAGTCAGCTGTAAATGTCTAACTTATCTTGAGTTTGTTTTTTCCATCTTTGGAGTTTTTCTGGTTCGGATTGGTGGCGTTTGGGAGTGGGTACGTCTAGTCTGCAAATAGTTAGAAATCAACCATCATAATAATAAGTTAAAATGACAGTTTTCATCGTTTTCCTTTGGGGGACACGGAAATGTCTTTGGAGCGCCTAAATGTTTTTCTATGGAGGAAAAGAGTTGTGTTTGTGAAGATCATGAGAACATTTCTGTAGTGAAGTTACCTGTTTTATCAACTTTCTTCATCAGTTTTGATGCATTTTTTTGTGCCTTTCCCCAGTTTATATTGATTGTGTTATTTTATTATTAATAAAGTGTGAACATGTGCTAATGTTGAGTGTGATTTCATAAGTCCTGCTGTGAGGTTTTTGACTGTCTGTGAAGATGCTGGCTCACAATGAAAACTACACTCGTCACTCATTGTAAAAAAAATTATTTATTTAGGATTACTTATATATTATATTATGTGATATATTTATTACTCTCATTTCTTTCAGATCACAAAACCATGAACAGAAAAAAAACCTGTGATAAGAGCCTGGATGAAGGGGCAAAGTCAGCACTTTTCAGTTGCAGTGAAAATAAAACAAACAAACAAAAAGAAAAATTGAAAAAAAGAAAAACCCACCAATGATAAAATCTACCTCTGTTACCTTTCTGGCACTTAGGCAGTTAGACATTATTTAGATTCCTACAGTTTACAATCTTGAGATCAAGGTTTAAAGCAGAAAAAAATGATGCAAGTATTTCCATCACAGTCGGATTAAAATCTGTTCACTGTAAAAAAAAAAACAAAAAAAGTAAGTATTTGGGGAGGTGAACCTGAACCACTCATACTAGGTCAGTTCTGATAGATCAGAGAGTTACTGGATCTTATCTGACATCTGTTTCTGCCTGGTTACAGTTGATGAGTAAGAGACAAAGAAAGGTGTTTTGCCGTTTTTTTTTTGTCAAACTTGTTTTGTGGACTCCCGCATGAAAATACTGCTTAAAACAATTAAAGGAGCACTTTAAAAATAGATCAGACGTCAAAGCTCATGCTAGACAGGTATATGATATGGAGTGGGTAGCGTGTTAAAAGGGATGCCACATAGTTTCATGGAAATGAAACTTATCTAGTAGACTGAACTTAAAGAAACATCAAACATCAAGGTGAAAGGATTATGTGGAAGGCTGGTCCATTTTTCAGTAACTCATACTGGTGCTCAGTTTGGATGGCTCCCATGTGCTTGTATGTCTACCTGACAACATCAGGTCATGCTAATGATGGATGGTGTCTCCTCCGAGACCTGGAATAAGGCATCACTGAGCTCCTTGACCATCTGAGGTGGACCGAAAATTTAATGTCACCGAGGTGTTCAATTGGATTTTGAACCGGTCAGTGGCATCAATTTCTTCAGCCTTCAGGAACTGCCTGCATACTCTTGCCACATAGCACTGGGAATTATTGTGCACCAGGAGGAACCCAGGATCCAGGATATGCCAGACCATCACTGACCAACAACCAACTGCCAACCTGTGTAGGGTCCAGGTATAGACTCGTGCTACCAGCAATGACACTGACCCCAGCCAAATGAAAAACTAGTAAAAAAAAAAATCAGAAAAGATGAGGGGGGTTGAGTTGCCTGATTGTTGCTAAACTCTGATTTAAAAAAAGACTGTATCCGTTTTTAAAGTTTAGTATTTTCCCATCTGTCCATGAAATGTTAAGTGGTGAAAAAGAAAAAAGAAATTCTTTGTGGCACAATATTATCAGGATCAATAAAAATAAAATATGCATATCAGTGTCACTCCACAGTGAACTGATCATTAAAAATATTATAGAATATATTTTAAATTGTCCCACCGGGAGGAGGCCCCGGGGAAGACCCAGGACACGCTGGAGAGATTATATCTCTCGGCTGGCCTGGGAACGCCTTGGTATTCCCCCGGATAAGCTGGAGGAGGTGGCTGGGGAGAGGGAGGTCTGGGCCTCTTTGCTTAGGCTGCTGCCCCCGCGACCCGGCCTCGGATAAGCGGTTGAAAATGGATGGATGGATGGATATTTTAAAATAACTTTCATGTTTCTTGTAGCAGAAATATGTCGCTCTGCTGTAATACACCAAGATTACCAACAGATGGCGGAAGACTTTAAATGTGAATCTGCATCACTAGCCTCAGTGGGAGTTTACAGAGTGTGTGGGCTTTGTGCTGACTCAGGAAAAAGGAAAACACGATTTAAAAAATATCTTCAGGCTCAGTTTGAGTCACAAGCTGATGAGTTTTTGAAGC
Organism: Aulonocara sp. 'chitande type north' Nkhata Bay; assembly: GCF_057382095.1. Lineage (NCBI taxonomy): Eukaryota > Metazoa > Chordata > Actinopteri > Cichliformes > Cichlidae > Aulonocara > Aulonocara sp. 'chitande type north' Nkhata Bay. Next base: position 16,475,061 of record NC_141346.1, read on the forward strand.
TTGTCAGACACCGAATCATCTCAGCTCTCTGTGTTCATGTTAAACTACTGAGTGAATCTCCGTGGAGGAGGGGCATTTAAAATACAAACATCCAAACAGCGATCTCTAAACTGATAGCCATAGTTTTACTCTGCTTCCTGTTACACCACATGACTGGAATTAGTGCAACTGTCAAATATAATGAAATTATAAATCTAAGCTAACATGTTCAAGTGGTTACTTTCTTTTTTTATGAAATAAAAGTCAAAATTATGACTTTTTAGTCACATAAAACTAGATCGTGATCATGAAATTAATTTAAATCAAGCAATTAGCTAAAGGTTGAAAAATCTGCCATCTTAGTTTGTTTGTGTTGGTTAGTTTCTAAGTGACACACACAGTTTCTGTGCAGTTTACATAACACACAATGACAGGATTACACAAAGGCTTTCCTAAACTCACTTCACTGAGTTCACTGACTATAGTGCCAACACTCAGGACTTACTCCAGAACTTTCACATTACAAATCTTACACCTTCCTTCATTAATGAGCTTTTAATGTGAAAGTACCCCAGCAAAAAGCAGCATGTTTAATAGAAATGTCTGTACAGTGGTGACTCTGTCGTTGTTCTGATGAATCAGAGTTGTAAATATGAGCCTGTGTGTGTATCTGTGTTCCTGTTGTAAACAAGAAATGTGCAGGTAATGAGTCAGCTGCTACATCTTGACACACCAATCTTCTATTCTAGGTCAGGTTTTGTTTATTAAGGAACACACCCAGCTCTTACTTCTAGTTCCCCACCCAAACACAACACTGGATCCGGCCCTGACTCCTGCTCATGTTGCTGAAACACTTCTTGATCATTTTAAGGAACAGTTCAAACTTTCACGAAACAGATTATAACAAACTGAGAAGTGCTGAGAGTCACAGCCAGGTGAGCTGTAAGGGTTACAATGAAAAACTGATGGCCTGTCATGCTTCTGTCTTCAACTGTCACTCAAAGATTCAAAGAATGCAGGGGAATCTCTGCATACCAGGAAGAAGCTGAAAAACAGGATCTCAGGGCTCAGCTCTGAAACACTTCCATCACTCTGACTCCACCTTTCTCAGAATCCATTCATAGAGAGCAGCTGAAGGCATCCACCCACCCGCATACACCTGGTAAAACTCTCAGTTCCTTTCACTTTATTTGATAAGTTGTAGTTTACTGAGGTTTTTATCTCTGGAAATATTCACATCATTCTAGGTCATCTGTGTGAAATGCCTGCTGTAGCGTCTGTGTCTCTCTGCTGGACTTTACTGTCTGTCTGCCTCCTACTCGTCTCTGCAGGTGAGATTAAACTCATTTTATACCAAACAGGATTCCCTCATGTTTTGAACAGCCTCTGTTTCTGGACTCTCCTAAATCATGTTGTATTAGGGCAGTGAAACACATCTGGAATGGGGTTTTGTTGCTGTGTATCTATTGCTTTCAATATATTTGTTTCTAAGATCCAGTACAGTTTTACTGTTATGTTTATGTGCACAGTTAAAAGACAGCATTTTTATAATGCAAATATCTTTGGTTCTTTTTTCTTGTTTAGATGTATTATATTGTTTTAGTACTGCGTCATCACAATACATCAGTTGGTGTATGTTCTGACTGCATGAGTAAAGTAGCTCCTCTATTTTATTCTATTTAGCTAAGGTTAAGGACCAGTCAGATCTCAGCTGGACATAGAATCAAACCTAAATCAAAAATGATTTAAGGTCTTTTTTCAAGAACAGATAACCAGCAGATGAGGATCCAGGAACATAGATAATAAAAACTCTACCTGCTACACTCGGTTTTTATCTGACTCTCGCGGCCTCTTTTTTTAATTTCCTCATACCTGAGATTGTTTTTCCATACCGTGACATACCACTGCATACATACCAACCTCGTCTAGTCACAGAAGGTATGCCGTGTCACATCTTATAGACCTCATTGTACCATATCACCCTATTAGAGCACTTCGCTCTCGCTCTGCAGGCCTACTTGTTGTTCCTAGAGTATTTAAAAGTAGAATGGGAGGCAGAGCCTTCAGTTTTCAGGCCCCTCTTCTGTGGAACCAGCTTCCAGTTTGGATTCAGGAGACAGACACTATCTCTACTTTTAAGATTAGGCTTAAAACTTTCCTATGGATCACTCATTGTTTCTTCTTCACTCAATATGTCTGTGAAGCATCTCAGTCATCCAGGTCATGGTAATCTAAGGAGCTTAGAAAGAAAAGCGACTGGACCTCTTTGCGTTTCTTGAAGACGTTTCCCCTCTCATCTGAGAAACTTCTTCTCAAACATCTTCAAAATCTCAAAGAAGTCCTTTCACTTTCTTTCCAATCTCCTTACTTCATTTACTATGTGTTTGTACACCTCTCTGCATTTAAGCATTTGTTACTATTAATCTCTGGCTCTCTTCTGTAGCATGTCTTTTGTCCTGTCCTTCTCCCCTCAACTCAAATTAGCCGCACCTCCCTGAGCCTGCTTCTGCTAGAGGTTTCCCCAAGTTAAAAGGGAGTTTTTCTTTCCCACTGTTGCCAAAGCGCTTGCTCACAGGGTGGTCGTCTGATTGTTAGAGTTTCTGTATTATTAAAGTATCTTTAACTTACAATATAAAGTCCCATGAGGTGACTGTTGTTGGAATTTTTGGCTATAAAGATGAAATTAAATCAAATTGAAATGAACTGGATTAAAATAGAGCCACCTCTGTGCCAATGAAAACTGGAACTTTAAGTTCAAAACAGTGCATTAACTCATGAATTTCAGTTCCTTGTACAGCCCCCTGAGCTCTCTGCTCTGGTCTCTGTCTCACTGGATGCTGTTTTAGTTACTTTAACATCTCGGCTATGTGTTGTTTCCTTTTTCAGACCAGAAAAACATCACAGCTGAGTCTGGACAGGACATCACTCTACCATGTCAAGCTCCAAACAACAAAACCATCAAAGGCGTTGAGTGGATCCAACCTGAACTGGTGCAAGAACGTGTCCTTTTTCACTGGGATGAAAAAGTTATTCCAAGCAACCAGGATCCATCGTTTAAGAACCGGGTGGATCTGCAGGACAGACAGATGAAGGATGGAGACGTGTCTTTGATTCTGAAGGATGTGACGGTTAATGACACTGGAACATACGAGTGTCGTGTCCTTGTGAGGGGAGGGAACCGCAGGAAGAGAGCTAATCTGGGTGGTGAACCCATCAGCATCATCTACCTTCATGTTGTTGATCCTCCAGGTGAGTGAGTAGAGTTGAGTGTGTGTGATCAGAGGTGAAGCTGCTTCCTGGTTGTTGATGTTTGTTTCTAAAGATGTTGTTGATGAGACTTTGTAGAAAGCAGCTGGTCTGAGTGATGTGATCAGAGTGCAGTAGATAATGTCTGACAGCAGTTTGATTCTGTTCTGTTCTTCACTCATCACCTACCTGACAGCTGACACCTCACACCTGTTTCTCACCTGCAGGTCAGACAGGAGGACACACAAAGGATAGAGGGAAGATGGTTGGAGGTGTTGCTCTGCAAGTTTTTGTTGTACTTCTTGTTGTTGTTAGCTTTGTGATTTTACTAGAATACAAAAAAAGACGAAAGCGCCAAAAGCGACCACGTCGTTTTTGAACAGCAGATTCAGTAATGTTAAAACCATCTAATCCAAGGATGTGAATCTTATATTTAAATGTACACAGTTTCCCCACTAGGGGGAGCCAAGGAATTATAATCAACACAACTGGAAGAATGCATAGGAACAAGAGGCAAAAGGAAGGACTGAAGCCAAAGACAGACACATGTAAAACTAAATGAGGACGTGGAAACATAAACATGATACAGAAACCAAAAAGTAACGACTGTGGCTTGAACACGTAACTTCCAGAACCAGAACTTAGAATATAATGGAAAAAAGGTACAAACTCAAAAAACAGAGTCAGGAACTGTGACAATTACTGTCACAGTTGTTTCCTATTCTTCTCAACAATTTTATTAACATTTTTCGCCCACATTCCTGTTTTATTTCCATGTGGGTTAAGTTGTTATGTAGACCAAGGTCATTTAAATGAATGAAGATGAGCTAAATCCTCTGCTCTGTTTGGTGATTGTTTTAAAGCTTAGTGTGAATGTTTTTGTGGGTTTTTATTTGCTGTGTTTGTCATGTACTTTTGTTTTTGTTTGTATTTTATTTATTGTTTTATACAATAAAATGTTTTACTGTGAGAAGTTTGACTTTCGACAGTGAACAAAGTGAAACAGTGGTGAGAACGAGCACAGAGTTCTTTGCAATTTGAGTCATCCTTTATCATGTACCAGTTTGAAGTTTAAGCTTCATGGTATCATTGCAGTGCGGTGTGCTTGCTGTTACTATGTACCTACAGTGTTGATTTAATGCAGAAGCACAAGTTTTACGTTGTGGGGTGAAGTCTTTATGTGCTACTGGAGAGCAATAATGGTGGCAGGTGGTTTTTAAATCTCTCTGTCAGCCACATCTGCATCTAATCTTGCTGCAACACAGAAGACTTACAGCAACTGGTACAAGTGAAACAGATGCAGCTCAACTGTTAAAACTAATGAGATGTCGGGTTCACATGAAGTTGAGGCAATCAGATTTGCTTTGAGTTAAAGCTGTCCGTCAAAGCCAAAGGTGGGAAAAGAAAAGGATGAAAACTTTTCTATTGTTGCTTTGATGCACATAGTCAGCCTCCTGAAGCCCATTTACAAAGACTGTGAACCACTGAAATATGGATATATAAATGTGACTGACTCTGACTTACTTTTGAAGTTGAACTTTTGAAGTTTTAAATAGTCCTTTTGAGTTATGGAGAACGATCTTTGCTCTGGGTTCTGATGACTTTTTTTGTTGTTGTTGTCGGTTAAAGTCAGCAGCTTTATTTTGAACATAAAACAAACATAAGACAAAATGACACAGGCTATGCAGAAACTACAAACTCACTAACAGTGAGAACGTGTTGGCTAAGGAGGAACCCCTTAAACGCACAAGGCAGACAGCATGAAGGGAACACGACAAAGATAGACACGAGGAGACACCTGGGAATAAGATAAGAGATAAGATAAGATAGAACTTTATTAATCCCTCGGGTGGGTTCCTCTGGGAAATTCGATTTCCAAAAAAGCACAGCACCGACAGAAGTTACAGAGTTACAGAATATTATATATATATATATACACACACACACACACACACACACACACACACACTCACACACACACACACACACATATATATAAATACAGAGACAATATAAATAAAATATACGAAGGGGATAAATAGAATAAATAGGAATAAAAAATAAAAATAAAAATAAAAATAAAAATAGAATAGACGAGGAGTGAGGGAATATCAAAATAAAACAGGTATAACTCTGGCTGTTTTATTTCTGGTTTCCTGCCTCATCATGGACTTCATGGATTTCAGCTAAAAAAAAAAAAAAAAAAAGTTACTCTGAAGGTTGCAGTTGTTACATTTTTCAGAGTAAGTTAGTAAGGGTTCTTAAAATATGTGTGCTGGTCAAAGGGTTTTTCTGATATCCACTCCTTAGGATGTGCCACTTTATGACTAAAGGTAATCGGACTGAATGCAGGCTGCTGCTGGACACAGAAGGGTGACATCATTTCCATTTGTCACTTGCATCTGTACTGTAAAAAAAACAAAGAAATTAAATCCAGTTCCAAAATAATGGGAATAAAATAAAAATAAAATAATCAGATCGTTGGCTGATCTGGGGATCTGACGATCAAAATTAGCTAATAATCTTGAGTGAGTTAAATCATGTCTTTCATTGTGCACGGTTTCAGTGTGAGCTTTATTTGTTCTCTGTGAGACTTTGTACTTGTTTGTGTTCATTACTGATAACATTTCAACAATTATTAGTGTGCTGTGACCTTTTTGGCCATCTTTAGAAACTGACTCATCGTGTCATTTTTTTCCAATGAAATGTTTTCCTGTGAGAAGTTTGATTTTTAGCTGTGAACTGAAACAGAGAAAAGAATATGAACAGACTCACATGTGCTTGGAGTTATCCTGCATCACTGTAACAGTTTGAAGTTTAAGCTTCATGATACTGTGGAAATACACTATGTTTGCAGTTACTATGTGCCTCCAGTGTTGACTTAATGCTGAAGCATAAAAGTTGTTTTGCTATGGGATGTAGTGTTTATCTACCAAGTGTGACTGGAATACAATAATTATGGTTACAGGGTGCAGCTGAGTTGTAACTGGAAAATACTAACTGGGAGGTTCCTGCAGTCAGCTATGACTGAGCTCATGATCAGATCTTAAAGTATTTTGTCTCATCTTCATCTCAGCAAGTCATCAGCCAGGTCTAACGTGACTTACAGCTGCTGTCAGGACCAGATGTGACTCAAATGTGGTGGTCAGAGGGCCCGGTGGCGCCAGTGTCCAGCAGCCTCGCCTCTGTCAGTGCGCCCCAGGGCAACTGTGGCTACAATGTAGCTTGCCATCGCCAGTGTGTGAATGTGTGTGTGAATGGGTGAATGACTGAATGTAGTGTGAAGCGCTTTGGGGTCCTTAGGGACTAGAAAAGCGCTATACAAATGCAGGCCATTTACCATTTAAATGTTACGTTCATCACATCAGACGGCTCACATGAGTTATTGTTGACAAAGGGAAAAAGCTGGAAAAAAGAAGGAAGATACATTTCCTCATGTTGCTCTGACACACACACACACACACTCAGGCTTTTTAAATAGCTCACTTAAGGCTTTTAACCACTAAAATGTGGATATTTGAATGTGGCTGACTCTGACCCCCCTTCACATTTGGTGTCTGAAACAGTCTTTTAAAGTTAGAGGCAACAATGTTGTGTTACTTCCAGGTTCAACTCCATTTAATCCAGAGTTTTATTTTATTTTTTGTGACTTTTCTTCTTTTTAGCACATGCAGGTAACATCAGCAGCTTTATTTTGATCACAAAAAAGATTTCCCATCTGCTTCAGAGAGCCAAACTACGGAAAACGAATAGAGCAGATACAAACTGATACTTAAATCTGAACATTTTCAGCTGACGCTTTGGAAATTACATGTTCCCAAAATCCTAAAAGTACTGTTGCTTTTAGAAGAAGACCTGGTGGATAGTTTGTCTTTTCTCCGAGGAAAAAGAATTCCTCTTAAAACTTTCGAGAAGGTGGAACTGAAACTCAAAATACATGTTTCCATTTGTTGTTAAATGAGGTGGAAATATTTATCAGCTTTCACTGGACGTGAAGTCTGTTTTATGAATTTTTTTTTGCATCAGATGGATGAGAACCATGTCAGAAATGTTGGAATAGACTATGTGCACGTTAGCATATGCTACTTCCGGTGCGGAAACTCCTGTGGGGAGCTTTGTTTCCGGTGTCCTATTCGCGACTGGTTTACGGTCCAAAACAAGTTAAGCAAGTGAATGAATCAAGCGGCGATTTACATTTCTATAGATGTTTTGGGCATTTACCCAATATATCTGTAAATGATGTTCATCGACTTGTGATAAATTTCCCCGCGCCTTAGGGCAAAAGAGAAAAGGGATTCAAATGTTATATTTCTCAGCTGTCCCCCGTTTATCGCGGGTGTTATGTTCTAAAAATAACCGGCGATAGGTGAAATCAAGTAGCCAATTTTATTTTTTGACGGTGCAAAACGTTACGTTGACATTGTGGACATACAGTACTGCACTTCAGAGTCACACTGCTAGCGATCGATGCAGCGATTCTGTACAGGAGAGACGTCACAGAAGAGATCGTCTGCAGCGATCAGGATGCAGGACACAATGTGACATAAAAAAAAGCATGCAAACTTGCACTAAAAAATCTGCGAAACAGCGAGGTGAAAGGTGAACCGCGTTATAGCGAGGGACCGCTGTAATTTTGAAGGTAAGTCACAACATACCCTTCATACATACTAATGTATAGAAACATTTACCAGCAATCATTCATTTTTTTGTGTGGCTTTTTTCACGGTTTGTTAACATGCTGTGTAGGTGTGTACTTGAATAGCTGATCTCGACATAACGGGGGAAACATCTGGTTTGACTATTCTTCACCTGTAGTTTGAATGCTGAACATTTGCCTGTTTAAATCATAATAACTGTCACTATACAGAGATGTGCTTCTGAATGTGGACGATGTGTCTTCTGCTGTAATGATGCAGTTCTGCTTGTGTTGAGTGATGTAAACAACTGATCGATCTAAACTCTTTAAACTCAAAATTGATCATTAGATTTTTTTTTATGACACAACAGTGGTGAGTGTCCCCACCTTCTCCTCTTTGTAACTTAACGCGAGCTTTCTGTTTTTGAGTTTTGGACATGATTGTGGAGTATATCTTCGGAGTAGCGATTGACCGCAACGTAAAGCTACCGGAAATGTACAACCCCACATCCGGTCTCAAACCAGGAAGTTAGCATTTTCTCGTGCACAGGGTCAATAAGCCAACATCTTAATGTGGCAGCATGAGGGCAGAAAACAGGTGAAGTTGATGTTGACAATGCAACATGGGGAGGAAGTTACACCCCAGGAGAGATTACAACAGCCAGTGCAAAGGTTGCAACAGTTAGAAAAAGGCACACAGGCTCGTTAGCAGAGGTGAGGTAGGTCAGTTTAATTAAAACAGCTTTTATTAGACAAAATAACTGAATGTAGAGTGCAGAACAGAAACTTCTTCGGTAGCAGGGCCAGCAATACAGAAACGTGAATCATGACACCTTGTTAGCCAACATCAATTAAAGGAACAAGGTTCGCTGCAATGATACTGCCCTAGTTGAAATAGCAGCTCAGTAAAATATTTAAAAAAAATGGGGGAGATCGGCCACTACAGGAAGGAGTGCCCAGGGGGCCACCAGTTACTCACCCGTGTAGCCTCTCTGCAACTCAAACGGTGCATTAAACCTATTTACCAGTGTGTACACTCACATGCATCAGAGGGAATTCCACCTAGACTCCACAACAAGCTGCTGTGCCTCCACTAAAGCAAAATGAAATACTCCAAACTGCTGAGTAAATGACAAATAAAAGAACAAACACACACACTCGAAACAATCCCACATGCACAAAGCAACAAGACAGCAGCAGCGTGTAGGCCACCCTTTAACAGTTACACGAATCCGATCCGCAATACTAAAAAAACCCTCTAATATTCTCCACCTTGAACAGGAATGAGTGCAAATTGCCACGACAGGAGTAAGCCACAGCTGTTCCTTATAACCAGCCTCGGATTACCAACTAATGGGGTGATAACTGTTCACGTTGCGCTCACAGACACCATGCATGAACCAAACATCTGCCAAATCTGACCCACTCCATAAAGATCAGCCTGAGGATAAAACTGATCAGCTCCTTTTAACCCTTTAGTGTTGAAGTTTGTCTCAGTGTAGTTTTCACCTGCTCTTGCCTGGAGCTGAATTCAGGTGCTTTGTTGGTTTCTATAGAACTGAATCAGCATGTTTCCAGTGAGACCTTGTTAGATTATAATATTATTTTATGCCATGTTATACCCCTAATTAAAGATTGTGAATTATTATGTAGTTTTAGTTTGCATTATTCTCCTGAGTTAGAAGAAGCTGATAAACTGATTTGCATTACATTAAACTGCTGACTTGTTGTGAATGAATGATATTGTTTTATGATGCATTATACTGCTGAGTTATAAGAAATACTGTTCGCAGAAGGTTATTGTCTTATTTGTCTGATTAGAAGAGAACAGAATATGCTGGAGTTTTCTGCCCCATCTCAGCAGGAGCAGATAAACAGGGAGCCAAGGTCGTAGCTTAGGCGCTGTGTGAGAGAAAGCATGTGAATGTTTAGGCTTTTTATGATAAGGTGGAGGCACCAGAGGCTATAAAAGTTTGAGCAATGCTCCACCATTTTGAGATCTGAGACTGTCTGCATCAGTGTCCATCTCCCACGTGTGTGATCATTAAAAATCATCGTTTGACTCAACCCGACCGGACCAGTGTTGTTATTGTGGTTTTTCTCTTGTCTCCATCCCCAATATTTTGAACTCGTAACAACCTATATGATTACCCGCAGCAAAAACTGATCACATTCACATGATGATAGTGCGATGATAGAGCCTGATCATTCAAACTTATGCTGCCATTGAACTGCAAACATTTCACCCCCCGGGATACCAACCGATCTCAAAGGACTTAAAAAGAAACAAAAAACTAGTCACATGACAATATTATCCAAAGGTTTAACTCTGTTTTATTTGTGGTTGTCTGTTTAATAAAAAAAAACGTTGTTGACTTTCAGTAACAGAAAGCCCCTCTCCATGCAGAAAAATAACAACTACAGTCTTAAAATAGCAGTTAAACTGAAAATCTTTCACTTACGCAGACTACCTGCAGCTCACTTCCCCTCAGCTAAACCACAGTCAGGTACAGGAAAAAAAATAACTCGTTTCCATTGACCTGAAGCATGATCACCACAAGCAAAGTTTCAAATATCCACAAGTTTCTTTGATTCCTTAATTCTGAGATTGTCACAGGTTTTTGCCAGTGAAGGCATCACACAAGTACTGATGATCCTCCATGATTATAGTTGTTTTAAAAAATTATTTTCAGTGCTTTGTTGCAATCAAAGTGAAAAAGGAGAAAAAAAAAGTTTCCCTTTGATGATAACCACAACAGTGGCATCCTGTCATAGAGGAAAAAGAGGAGGAGGGTTTGAACTGATGTAACTGTGAGTGTCAAAGTGTTGATCTGAAATCCTCCGAGAGTTAGGATGAAGCAAACATCTCTGCTGTGGCTGCTCTGTAAGTACAATGATTACATATCTGAAAAAACTAGAGACCCTCTATTTCTTCTATTTTCTTGTTAGGTCTTTCTATGTCACAAACATCCAGTCTGGGTTTTTCAGAGGGGGAGACACTCTAACCCTAAAGAAGAAGGAAGACGGTCGACAAGAAATCTGAATATTTGATTAGAAATGCATGCAGGGCAGAAAAAATTATTTCTAGATTCACTTGTAACTCTCACACAGATATGTGACATGAAATGGGGATGCACAAGATCTTTAAGGACTTTTTTTTAAAAGAAACTGGTGAATAAAAACTTTGGACTCAGTATCCTGCGAATAGTTCATTCATTCATTTGTGTATCAATTTGGTGTTATAGATGGAGATTACAATAGTAACAGTACCATATTTTAATACAGATTGTGGTGGAGCCGAAACAGAAAAGTGCAAAAAAATAGAAATACTTAGACTAGCATGGGTGCAATCATGTTTCAGGCCCTAATGTCCAGTAGACATGCTCCAGTGTAAGCGATAAAAGAGAAAACTGCTTCCAATCTTTGTCTGTCTTATCAGTGCATAATTCAACCAAACCAATCATGCATGCATTTCCCAAATTCATTGTTTAGCATTTTCTCTGCTGTTTTGTTAAATCTTAAACTTTGTACTGATCTGAGTGTCATTTCTCTTTAGTTCTGATCTCACTGCTGAGCTGCAAAACAAACCAAGGTCAGTAACCTTCTTCTGTCACAGTTTAAACCTGAAATGAACTGTAAGTCCTCTGGTTCTGGATCCATGCCTTCATGTAAAATTATATAATTATTACATCAATTTAACCCTGGAGCTGCTGAAGGTTTAATCAAAAAATATAAAGTGCAGAGTTCCAGCTTTATTAAAAAATGCAATAACTTTTAATAAACTTAAAGCCATTTTTATAAATAGTTGTGCATCATTAGGTTTTTTTTAATTTCTTTCATATGGCTCATCGATATCCTTATGTGGGGCGATCGTGGCTCAAAAGTTGAGAGTTCGCCTTGTAACTGGAAGGTTGCCGGTTCGAGCCCCGGCTCGGACAGTCTCTGTCCTTGGGCAAGACATTTCACCTACCGCCTACTGGTGTTGGCCAGAAGGGCCGATGGCGCGATATGGCAGCCTCGCTTCTGTCAGTCTGCCCCAGGGCAGCTGCGTCTACAACTGTAGCTGCCTCCACCAGTGTGTGAATGGCTGGATGACTGGGTGTGTAAAGCTCTTTGGGGTCCCTAGGTGGGACTAGTAAAAGCGCTATACAAATACAGGCCATTTACCATTTCTCCCACAGGACTATCAGCTTAGTGATGATGACAAACTGACAGGACTTAGACCAGAAGACCAGATCAGGGTTTTGGCTAGTTATTACGGTTATTAGGGTGGAAATAGGAGTCTGTAGTTTACACCAACCAGTTTTCTAACCACCAATTTACCACCATTTTTCCAATCGCTGGCTGAACTCGATGGGCTTGTAGTCAGGTTCACTGTTTCTGCCCTAGGCAAAAATCAAAACCTTTAGTTCCCCTGGCAGTTTTTCCTTAAAAGTGACTCTAAATCATAAAAATACATTCTCTTCACAGCTCGTCTGACTGTGAGTCCCAGCAGCTCTCAGTTCTTTAAAGGAGACTTTATGTTGCTGAGCTGTGAGGAGGACGACAGCTCTGCTGGATGGACTGTAAAGAGAAACACAAGCAGAAAACAAATGACAGAGTGCGGTTCTGGGTGGGGAATATTGACTAATTCTTCCTGTAGTATCAGCTACAGCACCACGTGGGACAGTGGAGTTTACTGGTGTGAGTCCAGAGAGGGTCCCATCAGTAACATGGTTAACCTGACAGTCACTGGTAAGCTGAGTGTGTGGAGTTAGTGTTGATGAAGCTGTGTGTAAATGGATGAAATGCTGTAGTTTGTCTCTGTGTTGAGGTGGATCAGTGATCCTGCAGAGTCCTGTCCTCCCTGTGATGGAGGGAGATGACGTCACTCTGCTCTGTAAAACAAAGACCACTCCCTCCAACCTCCCAGCTGCTTTCTATAAAGATGGCTCCCTCATCAGGAAGCAGCCTACAGGTCACATGACCATCCAGCATGTTTCCAGGTCTGATGAAGGCCTCTACAAGTGTGACATCAGCGGTCATGGAGAGTCTCCATCCAGCTGGATCACTGTCACAGGTGAGGAGCTTCACTCTGATTTCGCCTTATATTTTTATTTCCATCCACATGTTCACCTGAGCAGTTGGAATTCTCTCTGCAGGTCAAGCTACAGCCACGCCCACCAACTCTCAAATCCTGTCCACCTCCTCAGCTCCTCCCCTTATCTCCACCTCTCTCCGGGTTGCATTCCTGCAGCTCTTTTATCCGGTGATGTTCTGCCTGTACTTCATCTCCACTCTCCTCATGGTGTCTTCATACAGAAGCAGAGGCACAGGTAACATTCTGATGCTAACCCTCCCCAATTACCTATTAAGCGTCTTTCTTTTTGACTCCATTACAAAAAAAATTATGATTGCTTCATCTGACAGTAAATAATCTCATCTTCATGACAGCAGCACAACAAACCCTTGATGAGCAGAGACTGGCTAAGGGTTGACAGCCATGACAGTTCCTGTTCCATCAGTCAGACAGCTGTTATTAGTTCGCTGTGACTGAACAATGCATGAAGTCACTGCTTTAATATAAAGCTGAAGTAATCCAAAAAATGCTTTCTATTTTACATTTGCCAACTGTGTGTGTGTTTCATTACTCTGCACTTTTGTACTGCTAACATTCATGGTTTCTCTTATTCAATAAAATGTAAATGCAGAATGGGACTTTAATTAAATATCATGTTTGGTTTGTTTGGAACAGCATTCTTTTTTCATATCACAGACAGTAAAGTTTAGAATTAATTCTTTAAAAAACAGAAACAGTCTAGTTGTGATCCTTAGTACAGACCATCTCTCGCCCGTATGAATCAGTTATTTTTTATTATTTCAGGCAATAAAAGATAACACCACAGCTGGACTGTGTTTGTGGATGACAGGTAATGGTGGGTGTTGTTGTTCGCGAGCAGGATCGTCTTTTTTTTTAGCCTGTGGTTAATAAAAGCGAACACCTCGCATGTTCTTGAGTTTCCTGTTTCTGGTGAAAAAGAGTCAGCTGAAAGTGAAGCTGTGGGGGTTTCACACATGATAAAATCTAAAATGATTGAACAGGTACTTTTTTTTTTTTAAGTTTGACTCCGTAACAAGAAAACATCCTTCACCTTTAATGAGAGTTCTCCTCAACTTACTTTTTGCTGTCTTAACTTTAGCATCAGTATTGACATTTGTAATAAAACTGTACTTTTATTTTGATAAACTCAACATTTGGGTTTTTTTTGTTTGTTTCTTTTGTTTTTTCACTGATTCTGACATTAACCAGCTGATAAAATCTCTGTAATCATCATGTCTGCATCAATGTTTGATTCTCTCACAGCAAAAAAATAAATAAAAACGCGGAAAAATGAAGAAAAATGCCGTAGCTGCGGAAACATTTATCTGCAGCACTAATTTTGCTGCTGCATTTGATCCATTTTATACAAAGGATGTTTTAACAGTCTGCAGTAGCTGTATGTGTATAGCATGTAATATCCAGCTGTAACTGTATGAAAAGCTTCTATTGAGCACAACTCCTAGATATATTTAGACAAATATTGTGTTCTGTTCCTTGAATGCTGTAAAGCATGGATTGATATAGAATGAGCCCAAGAAAGTGAAACCTGAGAGGAAATGCCTCAGAGCCCCGTCTGTTTACATTAAAGCGCTAGTGGAAGGCAGTTGCATGTGACACTGAAAATTAAACTTTATTGCACTCTGTTACCTGAAGGAGTGAAAACAAACATAAGAATTGGGTTTTTACTTTCCCTTTCTTAAAATCAGGCTGTCCCTCATATATAAGATTAATGCTGAGAACATTTCCACACAGGCGACTGAGGACACCCACCTTGGAAATTCTAGTCAGTACAAAAAGGATTAATCAAGGGTAAAACACACATTTTGACTATTTTGAAAATATGAATTTGGTGCAGTAGATTTCAGAATGTGGTGTGTAAGTATTTAAGTAACCTTTAAGTAAGTAACATTTTCATTAAACCTGGTGTTGCGGCTCTTCCAACCTATGGCCGCGGCTAAACATGAGGACACAGATGACGCGCAACAATAAACGTATAAAATACACTTCTGTACCATTTGCTTCTTTATTTCCACATGCAACTGTCCAATATATAAATCAGCACATGGGATTAACTATTAAACAAATGCACAGACTGCACAAACAAATAACTGCAACTCACCAATAACTGCACGGATTACAATGCCAACTTACAATTTGGCCTATGGCATCAGTTAGTGCACAAATATACAAAAACCATCAAGTTACAGTCAAAATACATCAAAATCATTCAAGCTGCGCTCAAGCTGCGGTCAACAGAAAGTTTTGCCTCATGCTCACCCTACCTTTCTGCTCATCAACATCAGGTACTGTGAACAGGTGAGTGCAACCACATTTATCATCTACCACACCCACGAGACACGCCCCACACCCGTGCACCAATACAGTGAGTCCATTTAAACCAAGTCACTTAGTCAAAAAGGAACAACTCATATGGCGCCTACACCTGGGTTTGATGAAGAGAAACAACCCCACTCTAGTAAAGGTTGAAGAAGTAAAGCAACTTCTTTTACTCAAGAAAAAGTGAAGGCTCTGAAACGTACTCAAAGTAAAAAGTCGCTCCTTGAAGAAAAATTCTAAGCATTTGAATAGCAACTATGCGTTGTGCTATATTATTATATTATAAGATTAGTACATAAGGAAAAAATTTAAAAAAAAATACAAAAATTATTCAAATTTAAATTCTAACTCTAATGAATGGGAAAAGCTTCACTGTCACTGAGGTTTTGGCACAACTCTTTGATAGTGAAAGTAACATAGAGGAGAAAGTGTCAGAGAGAGAGGATTGTGTTGAGGAGGACCCTGATTTTAAGGAATTCTCATCTGACGAGAATGAGAGTGCTGACCCTCACGCTCTCACACACTCTCTGTGCGTCATGTGTACACTAGTGCAGACAAAAAACTTGATTGTTGGACAACTGTTCCATGTTCTGATTATTCAACTGATGTTCTCATTATTTTCTGTTTCACAAATGGTTGAATTTCATCCCAAATATGTACCATCGCCCTCAGAAAATAAAAAATATACCCCCCCCCCCCCCCCCCAACAAACAAACAAACAAACAAAAAACAACAACAACACAATTAAGGTGGATTTCTGGTTCCTCACTGAATGGAGTCCAGTTGTTTCCTGAGGCTGATGAAGTCATTCCTCAAGTGTCAAAGTGAGTGTTGCTGAATGCCACTTGTAGTCAGGTTATCTATCTGTCCGCAGGTCATCCTTCTCTGCTCAGCAGGAGGAGACTTCATCTGGAAAAAGCTCTTAGAAATTTGAGAAAGCTCTGGATGCTCTGAATCCTGACTCTGTTTGTGTTTTTTGTAGATCACAAAACCAACAACAGCAGCAACAAGCACAATAAAAACACTCAGACTAACTATCAGTCCAACAGATCCATCCTCTGTGAGTCCTCCTGTCTGACCTGCAGGTGAGAAACAGGTGTGAGGTGTCAGCTGTCAGGTAGGTGATGAGTGAAGAACAGAACAGAATCCATTTCCTCTTCAAACTGCTGTCAGACATTATCTACTGCACTCTGATCACATCACTCAGACCAGCTGCTTTCTACAAAGTCTCATCAACAACATCTTTACAAACAAACATCAACAACCAGGAAGCAGCTTCACCTCTGATCACACACACACTCAACTCTACTCACTCACCTGGAGGATCAACATGAAGGTAGATGACGCTGATGGGGTCACCATCCAGATTAGATCTCTTCCTGCGATTTGTTCTTCCCTGGACGACACGACACTCGTATGTTCCAGTGTCGTTAATCATCACATCCTTCAGGATCAGAGAGACATCTCCGTCCTTCATCTGTCTGTCTTGTAGATCCACTCGATTCTTAAAAGATGGATGTTGGTTGTCCAAATCAAAGTTCTTGTCTCGGTAAAAGAGGACATATTCTGTCCCAAGCTCAGGTCTGCTCCACTCTAAAACTATCATGGGATCACTTTTGTTGATAGGAGTTTGACACGGCAGAATGACAGTCTGTCCCACTGTGATGGTTATTTTGACTGAAAGAGAAGAGCCGATATGCAGCAGAGAGTTAAAAAGGTCAACATTAAAAATCAAATCAAATCAAATCAAATCACTTTTATTGTCACATCACATGTGCAGGCACACTGGCACAGCACATGCGAGTGAAATTCTTGTGTGCGAGCCCCACAAGCAACAGAGATGTGCAAACACAACAACACAAACGAGCAAAATACAAGAATGGCCAACCTGAAACTAATAAATATATGTACAATATATAATAGTGTATGCATTTCTGGATGTGTATACTAAATATTTTCCTACGTGTGTGTGTGTGTGTGTGTGTGTGTGTGTGTATACACATTTTTACACTTAAATAGTAAAAATAATAATAATAATAATAATAATAATAATAATAATAATAATAATAAAATATATAAAATATACAGAGTTGAAAATGTGCAAAACAAGTGGCATTTATATACAGTGTGGAGTGCATAATGTTGAAGTTCCAGTAGTGAAGCTGAGGTGTCTATGACGTGTTCAGCAGTCTGATGGCCTGATGGAAAAAGCTGTCTCTCAGTCTGCTGGTACGGGACCGGATGCTGCAGAACCTCCTTCCTGATGGAAGCAGTCTGAACAGTTTATGGCTGGGGTGACTGGAGTCCTTGATGATCCTCCCCGCTTTCCTCAGGCAGCGCTTCCTGTAGATGTCTTGGAGGGAGGGAAGCTCACCTCCAATTATCCGTTCAGAGCACCGCACTACTCGCTGGAGAGCTTTGCAGTTGTAGGCGGTGCTGTTGCCATACCAGGTGGTGATGCATCCAGTGAGGATGCTCTCAATGGTACAGCGATAGAAGGTCCTGAGGATGCGGGGGCTCATGCCGAATCTTTTCAGTCTCCTGAGAAAGAAGAGGCGCTGCTGTGCCTTCTTCACTGTTTTGTTTGTGTGTACTGACCACGTAAGATCCTCAGCCAGATGTACTCCAAGGAACCGGAAGCTGCTCACTCTCTCCACAGCAGCGCCGTTGATGGTGATGGGGGTGTGTACTTCTCTGCACCTCCGGAAGTCCACTATCAACTCCTTTGTCTTTGCGACGTTGAGGGTGAGATGGTTGTCTTGACACCAGTGGGTCAGGGCGCTGACCTCCTCCCTGTAAGCCGTCTCATCACCGTTGGTGATAAGACCCACCACTGTAGTGTCGTCCGCAAACTTCACAATGATGTTGGAGCTGTTAGTGGCTGTGCAGTCGTAGGTGTAGAGTGAGTACAGGAGAGGGCTCAGTACACACCCCTGTGGAGCACCAGTGTTCAGTGTGATGGGGGATGAGGTGATGCTGCCCAGTTTGACCACCTGGCGTCTGTCAGACAGGAAGCTAAGGATCCAGCTGCAGAGGGAGCTGCTCAGTCCTAGATCCTGCAGTTTCCTGTCCAGCTTCGAGGGAACGATGGTATTGAATGCTGAGCTGTAATCTACAAACAGCATTCTCACATACGTGTCTCTCTTCTCCAGGTGTGACAGGGCAGTGTGTAGTGTCAGGGCTATGGCATCATCAGTGGACCTGTTGTGGCGGTATGCGAACTGTAGAGGGTCCAGTGAGTCGGGTAGTGCAGAGCAGATGAAGTCCCTGACCAGCTTCTCGAAGCATTTGCTTACGATGGGGGTCAGGGCTACAGGTCGCCAGTCGTTCAATGAGGAGATGGTGGAGGATTTGGGTACAGGGACAATGGTGGCCATTTTGAAGCAGGCTGGGACTACAGACAGAGAGAGGGAAAGGTTGAAGATGTGTGTGAACACTCCAGCCAGCTGAGCCGCGCATGACCTGAGGACGCGGCCGGGAATCCCGTCCGGACCAGTAGCTTTGCGCGCGTTCACCTTCCTGAAGCACTTCCGCACATCCTCCTCAGACACAGTGTGCGCACTGACGTCATCCGCGGTGCGCACACTGTCCGGTCTCATGGTGTTCGCTGCGTCGAATCTAGCGTAGAATACGTTTAGATCCTCACACAGAGAGGCCGTGGTCTGCGGTGTGCAAATGTCTCATTTGCACAGAACCGTCATGATGAGCTACAAAAAGAGACTGTGAAAAAGCAGACACGGTACACTAGGCACTCAGTGCTGAAATTTCCAACCCGGTATAGCAGGAGTCTGGATTGTACTTCATAGTGATTTGTTGGATTTGAATAGATTAGCACCACCTGCTGGCAGTGAAACTTACACATGCTTATCCATTTAACGCCTAGAAGAAGCAAAGCATGACGTTCATGCAGTGGAACTACACGGGTGAGTAATTGGTGGCACTCCTCTCTGTAGGTTGCCTCCTCAAGTGGCCAGTCTCCACTATTTTGTTTAGTTATTTTTACCAAGCTGTGATTGTTCTAGGGTAGCACTGTGGTAGTGAGTCAGGTCATTTTAATCAACTGTTGTTCATAAAGTGTTTTAATTAACGGTCTTGCCGTCTCAACCCTGCTTTTAGTTCTTCCTTTTTTTTTTCTTTTTTTGCCTGTCCCGTTTGGCTCTTTTGCCATCAGAATTATTGTCTAAAGGCGAAGAAAGATGCCCAACGGATTTATTTTACCAAATAGACCATCCCAGCCTTGCCGTAATGGTCCATTTGATTCACCTTTTATTGTTTATTTTATTTTTTATTTTCACTTGCTAGATACGGGACAGACTTGAATGAGGAAAAGAAAAGGGAGAAAGGAAGAGGGAAAAAAAGTTAGTAGTTCTTCCTAATAAATTTTGATTTGTAACATCCATGTCTCACGTCTGCTGTTAATAACGAGTCTGTGGGCTTTGGTAGCTAGGGAACACTTGGGATCGGTTATCCCGCATTCACGCCACCACATTATGTTTGTAGTTTTACAGTGCCTTCATTAGGGAGACAAATAAACCCTGCAATGACAACTGAAAGTTTTTGCCTCTCCATTTGAGGAACTGCCTATCCACTAAACCAGGCATCTACATCAAGGTACGGGGAGGGCAGAATAGCCATATAATATAGGAAATTTTAAATAATCTTAACGTTTTTTTATTCCATGGTCTCCCTCAATTGGCTGATAGCCTTCAAGTTGTGCGATCCCGCTGGTGTTTCCTGGCATCTGTGCTACGGATACTCCATGATGGCGGATGGACTTTGCAAAATCAATTTTACAAAAACAGACTCGAGTCTGGACCTAACTCACTACCAGAAGAAGCAACACCTCAACGTTTAGCAGTTATTTATTACAGTGTACTTTAAGCATTAGAGGTTATTATTCAATTCAATTCAATTTTATTTATATAGCGCCAAATCACAACAAAAGTCGCCTCAAGGTGCTTCATAGATAAAGAGAAAAATCCAACAATCATATGACCCCCTATGAGCAAGCACTTTGGCAACAGTGGGAAGGAAAAACTCCCTTTTAACAGGAAGAAACCTCCGGCAGAACCAGGCGGGGGGAGGGGCGGCCATCTGCTGCGACCGGTTGGGGTGAGAGAAGGAAGACAGGATAAAGACATGCTACAGCCAGCTTGAAGGCCTGTGGTACGTAGCCGATCATTAGAGATAGGTTGATCATATTTCAGATTGAAGAATTAATTAATGGCAGGACTTCTTTGAGCAGTTTTGTAGGAATGGGGTCTAAAAGACACGTTGATGGTTTGGAGGAAGTAATTATTGAAGTTAACTCAGAAAGATCAATTGGAGAAAAAGAGTCTAACTTAACATCAATGGTACTAAGAGTAGCTGTAGATAATATTACATCTGTGGGATGATTACTGGTAATTTTTTCTCTAATGATTAAAATTTTATTTGTGAAGAAGTTCATGAAGTCATTACTAGTTAACGTTAAAGGGATGGTTGGCTCAAAAGAGCTCTGACTTTTTGTCAGCCTGGCTACAGTGCTGAAGAGAAACCTGGGGTTGTTCTTATTTTCTTCAATCAGTGATGAATAGTAAGATGTTCTGGCTTTGCGGAGGGCTTTCTTATAAAGCAGCAAACTATTTCTCCTTGCTAAATGATGATCCTCTAAATTTGTGACACGCCATTTCCTCTCCAGATTACGAGTCATCTGCTTTAGGGTACGTGTTTGAGAATTATGGAGTCAGGTACTTCTGATTAGAGACCTTAGTTTTCACAGGAGCTACAGTATCCAGAGTCGTACGTAGTGAGGAGGTGAAATTATTAACAAGAAAATCGACCTCTGTTGGGGTAGCGTTCAGATAGCTGCTCTGCTCTGTGTTGGTACAGGGCATTGAAGATGATAACAGTGGGTGATTGTATTCTTAAACTTAGTTACAGTGCTTTCAGAAAGACATCTACTTTGATAAAGTCTACTCTCCACCGCTGTGTAATCAATTATTGTAAATGTAAATGTTATCAGGAAATGATCAGACAGGAGAGGGTTTTCAGGAAACACTGGTAAATGTTCAGTTTCTATGCCATATGTTAAAACAAGATCTGGAGTGTGATTAAAGTGGTGGGTGGGTTCTTTTACATTTTGAGAGAAGCCAATTGAGTCTAATAACAGATTAAATGCCATGTTGAGGCTGTCATTTTTAGCATCTACATGGATGTTAAAATCACCCACAATAATTATTTTATCTGAGCTCAGAACTAAATTAGATATAAAGTCTGAGAAATCAGACAGAAACTCTGTGTAAGGCCCAGGTGGACGATAGATGATAACAAGTAAGACTGGTTTCTGAGTTTCACAGCTGGAGTGGACAATGTTAAGCATCAGGCTTTCAAATGAATTGAAAGTCTGTCTTGGTCTTTCATTAATTAATAGGCTGGTGTGAAAAATTGCTGCCACACCGCCCCCTCGGCCTGTGCTTCGAGGTTTCTGGTAGTTAGAATGACTCGGGGGTGTTGATTCATTTAAACTAACATAATCATCCTGCTGCAACCAGGTTTCTGTAAGGCAGAGTAAATCAATTTGTTGATCAATTATTAAGTCATGTACTAACAGAGACTTGGAGGAGAGAGACCTAATATTTAATAATCCACATTTCACTGTTTTACTCTTTGGTTCAGATGTGGATACTGTATTGTTCTTTCTTTGTAATTGTTTATGTTTAAGTTGTTTGTTGCTGGTTTTTAGTTTGTTTTTTGTCTTTTTGGAAGCTGACACAGTCTCTATGGAGATGGTTTTTTGGGGGGGGTAGCAGGAGGAGAGAAGCTGCAGAGAGGCGTGTTACACTGCATCTCTGCTTCCTGGTCCCAACTCTGGATAGTCATATTTTGGGGGGTTTAATAAATTTGTCCATATTTCTAGAAATGAGAGCTGCTCCATCCAAAGTGGGATGGATGCCGTCTCTCCTAACAAGACCAGGTTTCCTCCAGAAGGTTTGCCAATTATCTATGAAGCCCACATCGTTTCTGAGCTGTTATACTCTGATCATTTCTCTTAGTTTAAACTATTTGCTTTCACAGTTTTTGTTAACCTAACCAAGACACTTTTTTAATGATAATTAATCACAAATTTTAAGTTCATGAGGTATTATAACATGTAAAAATAATATAAATGAAGCAAAAGAAAGTGCCACGTTTAGGATTCAAACTGCTGTGTGAATGTTCGAATCTCCAAACCCAGTAGCCCCCAAAGAAGAGCTTTTTCTCCCTTTTCAAAGAGGAAAACTGTAATTTTGTCTTCCAGCACATGAGTTAGTACATATGATAGCGGGTAAGTCAAAATAGTGCTTTTGACCAACCCACAGCAAGAAAAAACAAATGGCCATGTATTTACTCCGTGTGTGT
This sequence comes from Aulonocara sp. 'chitande type north' Nkhata Bay, assembly GCF_057382095.1. Lineage (NCBI taxonomy): Eukaryota > Metazoa > Chordata > Actinopteri > Cichliformes > Cichlidae > Aulonocara > Aulonocara sp. 'chitande type north' Nkhata Bay. The sequence continues at coordinate 16,497,719 of NC_141346.1, forward strand.
AAATTCTGAGCTCACCTTCGGCGGCACAAACCACGAGGAGACACATGCAGAGGAGAGTCCTGCAGCAGAGTGATGCAGTCCCAGCAGTGGTCATCCTCCCTCTCAGCTCCAGCTCTACTCTTTACAAACAGAAGCTCCTCCGAGCCGCTATATTTAGAAAACATAAAATCAGAGTAGTGGTTTTGATAATGACTTTGGTGGTTACTGATAGTTGACTTTTTCAAGCTCAGGTTTTGTTTCTATCTCCTCCCCCTCTTTAAAATAAACACATAAAAATAACAATCCATTTAAAAAAAGACCTCTACTCTGATAGCTTTTCACTTGATTATTATTCTTTATTTCACCATACTAAACCTCTTTAATCACACATTAACAGCTGTTACAGGAAGATGGATTGATGAAAGTGTGGATAGATGGATGTTTTTTTTATTTTTTTTTAAAAAGACAGAAAATCAATATTTCCTAAATTTGCTTGACATATAATGATGATATGGCTGTGAAACAACAAAGCTCACCTAACTTCTCTGATTAGAAAAATACACATTTGCATAGAAATATCTGAAATACTGCATTACTGTGTGAGCATTCATTCACATCCTTGTCCATAGTCTTATTACATCCCGTATTGATTACTGTAATTCCCTCCTATTTGGTCTCCCTAAAAGGTCCCTTCATAAACTCCAACTTCTTCAAAATTCTGCAGCTCGGGTCATAACTTGCACTCCATTAAGTGCTCATATTACCCCAGTTCTTCAGCAGCTTCACTGGTTGCCCATAGAAGCCAGGATAAATTTTAAAATCTTACTTCTTGCATACAAGTGTATCCATAAATCTGCTCCTTCATATTTGTGTGACCTGCTCCATATCACCACTGTTTCCCGCCCTCTCAGATCATCATCCGCTATTCATCTTACTGTTTCGTCCTCACATCTTATCACTATGGGGAACAGAGCTTTCAGTCGCTCTGCTCCTCGGCTCTGGAACTCTCTTCCTCCTGCACTAAGAAATATTGACTCCCTCTCCGTATTTAAGACACAGCTCAAAACACATCTGTTTAAACTGGCTTATTCGCTTTAATGCTGATTTTATCTGTTGTCACGCTCTGTTTTGTAATTTTAACTTATTTTATGTATTTTATGACTACTGTTCCTTTTATTAATTGTGTTTTTTGTAAGGTGACCTTGGGTTTCTGAAAGGCGCCCTCAAATAAAATGTATTATTATTATTATTATTATTATTATTATTCCATAATTATTATTATTATTTCTTAAAATTTCAAGAGCTAGTGGTGAACTGATGCTTCTCAGTTTAACTGCCTCAGTAACTCATTACCCTGGTATTTTCTTCCTTCCTGGTATTTCTGGTACTGAGAAGGTTTCTACAGAGGCCTTCGTGCTAAACAGTTTTATTTAATCAGGGTGGGATTTAGTGAAACTTGCTACCTATCAGATGCAACATTTCTAACATTTATTCTATGACTCTGAACATTTCAATGACATGAAGAAAATCATATGAGCCTCAGAGGAATGAACAGAAGCTTTGCTGCTCTTTTTAAATCTGCAGAAAACAAGGCAGAAACAGCATTAAACAGTAAATCAACAACACCCATTCCATTGATAAAAATAAGATGAAGCAAATAAATCATTGCAGAAGTGATGAGTAAAAGACAAGGATTTTTAATCTTAATTAGGTATGAGTGCATCATGGTTCAGACACAGCAACATTCACACACGCATACATGGATCCCTGGGATTTGTAGTTCTTTTTTGAGTGGTAGTCCAGCATATGAGCATCCACTCTAATATAGAGAGAAATCAATGTCTTGGTCTCCTATCTCACTTTTTCTCAGTCAGTTTGACCTGTCTGATACACGTGGGCATATGCTGGTTGTTCAGATGTCGCATGCTGAACAAAGGGCTTTGTCCTGCTTGTTTATATGGGGCAACTGCATAATGGGAAAGCTGCCTTTGCCCAAATATGGTATATGCTCTGATCCCAGCCTGAACATGCAGCCACCCCAGTGGTCACAGGTCGCACGTATCACATGTACAATCTGAATGCTGTACATGAATGTTTACTTTTGCTTTCCTTTCTCATGTCAGCAATTGAAAGCCTATGCTTTCTCTATGTTCATGTATGGGAGTGTGTATCGAATGTAGAGGAGTGTGTGTCTGGTGTGTTCGGGCCTGGATAGGTGGAGGTTGTTAAATAGGTACATTTAGCTTTTGTACCTATTTTTATTGAAATTATGGTGTTTTTTCTGTCAGTGAGTAAGTGAATAAAAGATATGTAGATATATTACATCACACCAAGCCTCTTCCAGTTCCAGAGGAGTTACCCTGAATGAGCCCGAAGTCAAAAAAAGCAGATCTTCTTTTCCTCCTGGAACCATGCCTCCAAAAGAAAAACCACTCAAACCACCTGATCTGTCTACTATTACTTGTCAGATGTTTTTCATAAGAATTCTGCCTCGTCTCTTCCTCCTTACCGGCTGTATGACTGCGCGATCAACTTTTTTCCTACTGCTCCACTCCCCACCAGCAGGTTGTACAGCTCATCAAAACCTGAGCATGAAGCTGACTCCTTTGCTTGCTGGCATCAGCTGCAGGATTTTTCTTAGTGCAGGATCGTGAGGTCTTATCTTTTTTCTCCAGAGACTATTGTTGTTTGCATTGCATTACTGTAGAGAATAAGTATCTTTTGGATCTCCTCTCCTCTGACTCTGAGCTTTTGCAGACAGCCACCATTTTTACAAAGCTGGACTTTAGCAGCACATATCGTCTAGTGTGTAAAAAGGATAGAGATGAATGGAAAACCCCATTTAACACTCATCTGTGTCATTCTGCTGTCTTCCAAGCCTTGGTAAATGACATTCGACGGTACTACCTCAACAGGAGTTTTTTTCATATACTTGAATGGCATTCTGATTTTAATCTCTTTTAAAACACATATCTGACGTCTGTGTGTTGTTCCAACGACTGCTGGAGTGTAAGCTGTTAAAGGGGAGAATAGGAGTTTCACAGTCATTCTATTTCCTTCTTCAGCTACATCACAGAGAAGAGGCAGATCACAACTGAGCCAGACAAAATCCAAATGGTAATTGACTGGCCCATGCCAACTACTCAGAAGCAGTTTCAACACTTCTATTGGTTTGCTGACTTTTACCGACAACAAGACTATCACATATCTCAAAGTGGCCAAAGAGCTGAACTCAAGACAAGCCAGGTGGGCCCTCGTCTTTGCATGGTTAAACTTTTTAATCACTTACAGACCCAGCTCTCGGATCATGAAATCCAATGCTTTGTCCCACCTATTCAGAGGTATAGCTATTACACCACAGTGGAGAAAACCACTATTCTGCTGCCCTCCTGCATCCATTGGTTCGCTGACCTGGGAGATTGAGTCACTGGTCTGCAATGTGCAGCGAGACAAACCTAACCCTAACTTTTTGTTTGTACCTTCTTCAGTTCAGTCCCAAGTTGGGGACATACAGCCAAATTCGCCTGCCATCCTGGTAAAGAATTTTTTTATTGATTGTTCTGGTGGCCTAAGCTCATTAAAGACGCACTTGACTATGTGTCAGCCTGTCAAGTATATGACTAGAATCAATCTGTTACTTCTCGGCCTGCAGGACTATTCCGACTGCTACCAACTCCCTGGCAACCTCGGTCCCATATAGCTTTGGATTTCATCACTGGTCTTCCCCCCTTGGCAGGTGACACTGTGATATTAACCATTGTGGATCATTTTTCTAAGACAGCTCACTTTGTTGTGGATTTTATTATGACATATATACCTGTATACACATGCAATCACAATTACTCACATAAAAAAATGAAGTGTCTTAAATAGTGAGGTCATTGTGTTAAGCGTTTAACCTGCATGTTCAAATCACATGACCCATATATTTAGGTCAAAAATATCTACCATTATATTAATGAAAAAGTTTGTGTCACTTGTTGTATGAACACATGCTGATTGAAAATGTAACAATAGGGTCAGTAATTAACATTTGATAGTATTATGGCCAACGGTGACTAGTCCAACATCGGGTTAATTCAGCTGGTACTGCTAAAATATGTGCATAGGCCCCCTTCTCAGCATTTAGCTCTATTTAGCTGTACCGCTTCATGACGTGTACGGCCCTTTCAATGGCTGTACAGCAAAAACACCTGGCCTTTGCAGGGCAGGTGTCTGGGATTCTGTTTCTCGCCTCAAATGCCAGAAGGCAAAAAATAACCTCTTGCTAAGCATAAATAGCAGTTTACATCTGGCATGCGCACCCAACAAGATTGTCGAATCAACTGCCTTTTTGCAAACTTCCGGACTCAGTTTGGCCATCAAAACGACAAAAGGACACAATTAAATGATGGATGAAAGACTGATTTGCAAGACGTTATGGTGTAGGGTTGTATGTATCGGAAGTGGAAGATGAAAAGAAAGAACAAAGCATGAAAGAGTACCCAGTGGCAGGAGGAGAGGTCGCTGATACTATTTAAGAGAAGGGTCGATATGCCCCGGACTGCTGCTTCGTTCCTGTCAGTCTTTTGTGTGTTTTTTCCTGTTTGTGCTTTTAAGGCTCTACACCCCAAGGTTGCTTCACTTTTGTTCGTTTTGCTTTCTTTCTTTGTCTTATTTCTGCTGTAAATGTACTTTTCTGCTATTCATATGACATTGTTTAATAGACTCAGTTCTAAACATTGTTCACTTTTCCAGAGGATCTTTTTGAGTGATTTGATTCTAATTAGATCTGAAAAGCTGGACCTCCACAGCGTTGGTGGGATAAGGTTATCATATTGACTTCAAAATTTGCAACTCAACAATTGGCGACTGGACGAAGGGACAAGGAGTCTGAGGCGACAACCGGGGGCCTGTGGGGATTGCCAATCTATGAAACCCAGAAAGCACTAAGCAGCTGCAAAAATAAGGTAAGCAGAGATTTTTTTCTGCATAATTGGTGCTTTCTGAGTTCAGGAGGGGGGGTTCTGCCCAGCTTAACTCCTGAACCCCAGTACCGACCACAACAGAAAGTATGGCTCACCATCAAGTATGTTCCATTAGGCACAAAACCTCACAATTGTATTTAACCCTTAAAACCTATGCCCTAATCAGTCCTGTAGCATTTTGCGTGAAGCTGCCATGCAACATGCACATTCATAATGTCTTACATATCTCTTATTTAAAAGCTGATGTTTCTAACTAATTCATACATTACATATGTACTGAAAATGTAAAATTATTAACAAGATAATCAACCTCACTTGGAGCAGCATTCAGGTAGCTTCTGCTCTGTCTTGGTACAAGGAAGTTGTTGATCAATTATTAAGTCATGTACTAACAGAGACTTGGAAGGGAGAGACCTAATGTTTAATAACATAATAACTACATCTCACTGTTTTTACTCTTTGGTTCAGATGTGGATGTTGTATTGTTCTTTCTTTGTGATTTTTTTTTATGTGTAAGTCTTTTTTGTTGATTGTTAGTTTGTTTTTTGTCGGTTTTGGAGCTGACACATTCTCAATGGAGATGGGTTTTGGGGGGATAACAGGACGTGAGAAGCTGCAGAGAGGCGTGTGAGACTGCAACGCTGCTTCCTGGTCCCAACTCTGGATAGTCATATTTTGGGGGGTTTAATAAATTTGTCCATATTTCTAAAAATGAGAGCTGCTCCATCCAAAGTGGGATGGACAACAAGACTACTTTTGGTTTCCAACAGAAAGTTTCCCAATTTCCCAATAAACTATAAAGCCCACATCATTTTTTGGACACAAGGCAGACGGCACAACACCACACTATTTAAAAGCTTGAAAAAAAGGATGCGTCACACACTATTAACTTTCCCTTTGTGAGCTGCTGAAAGCCGTATTTAAAAGTGAATAATCACTGTGAATACATCAATATATGAAACGAGGAATCTGAGTTGAGAGTTGAAAGCCTCGGGTCTGACGGACACGCGTCCTCGAGTTGGCTCTATTCATCAGACAGGCTCAAAGTTACCAGCAGTGTGTGCTGTGTGAGCCTGCGCACAAAGAGAGTACAGAGGGAAAGAGCGAACAAGAGATGAAAAATGAAATGAAAAAATGAAACCATCTCATTTGGGCCTTTTCCAGTGGATTGCAGTACATTTTGTCCATGTGCAGTTTTTAGTAATCTATTTTTTTCTTTCTCGACTTCTAAAAGTTTGTTTTCCCCTCTTGCCCAGCGCAGAGCCGGCTATGGATTTAGGGTTTTTCTATGAGTCGCCATGAAGCAGGAATAACAGGAAGAAAAGCTGGAGTTTACAGATTTTTGTGCAAATTACACCAGAGGATTAACCAGTGCCCAGCAACCGTCATCTCAAATGAAGTGATTTATACCATTTCTTTTTTTTATGAATTGTTCTGTTGTCTGAGCTGCTCTCTTGTCACCTGCTAAAATCTTAAAATAAACCTGCAATCAAAGTCCAATTTTTTCGTTTTTATTTAATTGTAAAGCTTCAAACACATGTGTGAGTAAACTAAAATACTCTTAGACAGAGAGCACAGACTTCTAGTGCAGGAATAACTGGTGACTCAGTCCAACTAAGAAGATTCTTTATATTCTGTTTTACAGGATGTTTAGGCTCTAAGCTACTGCCCCCCTAGGCACTCCAGTACATAGGCACAGTTAAGAAAAAATAAATAAAATTTAAAAAAAAAACCCTGAGGTGAAGTAAATTAGTAAATTCATCCAGCTGACAAATGTCTTCCTCCCAAAGCCTTCCCAGCCACCTTTTTCTTACAAAGAAAACACTCTGGTTCGAGACAGGACAAATCATAGGGTAGTCTTTAAGCCTTTTAGTCAGAGCTGGCAGATACACATTCCACAGCTGTTGTTTACACATTTGACCCCTCCAGACGGAGGGTGGTGTGTGTGTGTGTGTGTGTGTGTGTGTGTGTGGGAGGGGGGTGACACATATAACACGTCATGTCTTTTTCCATCCCTAAAGACATGAAACAAAGGGCATCATTACCTGTGGATGCCTAAGCTGATATTACAGTTTTTTCTGATTGCTTAAGCACATTTTTTGTAACTATTGGCTAATTTTGCAAAACTCTTCACACAAATAAGAAAACCTGTCACCCAATAATCAAAACATTGTAGTTCTCTTGCAAAAGCAAACACAGCTGGATTAACTCTTCACACCTTCGTAAAAATGGTGTTTCCGTATCAAACAGTACACACAAGCCATCATCTACTAAGCACACAATGCGCCAACTGCACACTGATGGTATGAATACAAAACACATCAATGGTATTGGTGTGTTTCTCGTTGGCATATGGCAGTGCTACAAATCTTTGTGCGAAGTGACTATACTCACCGATTCTCATTTCAAGATGTCCTTATGATGCTTGCTACAGTGTAGCGGCTCGAGTTAGGCTGGACCCGTTGGCCAGCTACCCTCAGGGTCATTCCACGGTTGATTACATGGTCCACTATTGTAGCTCTGATGTCATCAGCAATTCTATTTCTTACTCTTCCTACCCTTCCTCTCCCCCCTCCTCGTCTTCCTCTTGCTCCTCCTTGTCCTTGTCGTCCTCTTCATCCTACTTCTTCACCTCCACGTCCTCTTCCTCGGCCTCCTCTACTTCTCACTCTTTCTGCTCCCTCCATTGTACTCCGCACACACAGCTTACCTGTATTATAGTGCTTAGGCTGATTGCAAAGTGAACTAATTATCTAAAAAAGTTTTCACATGTGAAAGTGTGCCAGACAGTTGGCAAATTAGTGTTAATGATAGCCATACATGTGTATACTTTTGCTAGGAGTGTGTTGGAAATTTGGTAATTGAGTGTTGTGCAGTGAATTGTGCCTACAGTCTTGCAAAGTGTGTGTTACAAAATTGCAAACTGAGTGCAAAGCAGTTTTTGTGCTTTTAGTTTTGCAAACTCAGTGAGTGGTTTTGCTATAAGTCTGAATAGTTTTAGAGATTGTGCTACAGGAATCACAGTTAGGGTTTAAGCATTCAGAAAAAACTGTAATAAAAACATATCACCAATACAAAAAATAAAATAAAATACATTTCCATCACACGGTCATGGAGTTCATCACCTGGCAAAGCGTATTGCTCTCATATTGTAATAAAAGCAGTGTGGTCACTTTGCTGAATAGAACTTTTGCAACCATCTCTGCGTTACCCATGTATGAAAAGTATCAAATTCAAGTTCTCACAATACAACATTTTCTGAGGTCAACACGATAAGCGTCTTTTGTATTCTGTCTAACTGTGTAAAACATCTGTAAAACTTCCAAGTGTGAAAGATGAAGCTGTACACTCAGGCTGGTTGGAAAAAGCCTTTTAAAGTCCAAAGCAGCTCTCTCACTCATTTTGTAAATGTAAGAGTCTGAATCAGGGACGACGACTAATCAGAATGAAAAAGATATAGACAAAAAAAGACGGTTAAAAGATGTTCTGATTTAGAATGTGGTGTGGGAGATGTAGCTGAATTCACTTCAAACTACAAAAAACTTCACTCCAGTCCTTCACTTTGTTTCCTCTGCTGTCTTTCAGGAATCTGGCCAAATGAGACCTGAATTCCCCTTCAGAGCAAACATGCATTTTTTGTTTCATTATTAGCTACAGTTATGATTTTCTCTTCTATAAATCAATAAATGACTGATAACAGTCAGAACCTCTGTGTATTTAGTTTATCTTCTGAGTCAAAAGGGAGAGCTTTTTATTTGGAAATGGACTAAAAAGCACACAATAATCCTCATGACTCCTCCAGCCACATAATTAGACTGTAAGTCAATAAAATTCCAAACTGTATAATGAATATAATATATCTTCAAATATATGATAGTTTGTTATGACTATGACACTGAGGGAGAAACCGACTACAGAGCATGTGATGGCAAACACACAAACCACCAACTTTACCGTTTGACAACAATACAATTAGACTGTGAGTGAAGGAGGAAAAAAAGAATAATTAACTTACTCTGATCCACAGGCGTAATATTCAACAGCACAGCAAAATGATTCACGATTCAAGAGTATCCCAGTCACAATGACTATTAGGGAGACATCATGCCTACAATACACTGCATATTTCATTTGACCTACACTGATTAAAATAGATACCGTTGTTGAAAAGCCTTGCTGGGAAATATATTACAGTAATTTCCAGACCTTGCTTCATGTCATATGTGTAAAATGGAGAACCAGTTGGCATCAACTATGCACCCGTTTGTCTCCTGCGAGCGTCTTATAGAGGAGTTTGTCAGGGCAGCGACCTTTTAGTTGAGGCTTAGTAACCAAAGTAAAAAAGAAAGTGCTCAGAAGAGGAAGGAGAGGAGAGGGCTGGATGAGTATACCACTGGGACTGGATTTAATCAGAGCTATCAGGTACTTTGGTAAGTGCTGAGACTGAAAGATGAACTTCTGATGAGTGAGTAGACTGTGTTTTTGAAAAGGACTGAAACTTTCTTACCGATTACATTGTAACGTCGGGTTGCGTTTAGTGGTTGAGAGGAGGCGGCAAAACACCTAGCAGGGTAGCCAAAAGAATACACACTCACGCTGGCGTTGGGGATTCCACAGTGTGTTCTTTAATATACCTTCTCTTCATCAACCATATAAGCCCGGTTGAACGGCTGCAGCTTAACAAACATAGCGCACAGTGTTCGTACAACCCATAACGTTACAAACAAAGGTGTCTGGAGAGGTAAAACATAAAATCCGTCCCTCCTCATGTACTAGCGTGCAAGCACATGTCCGCACAATCACAGAGAGAGAGAGCAGAGAGACCAGTGGCACACACTGATGACACCATCAACCCTCGACTTGGGTGTCTTAAAGGGACACCACACCATAGTGGCTGTTACATATTCCCCCCGGGTTAAACAAAGGCTGCCCTCAGCCGGACCCAGGTGACCCTCCTCCCGCTACCCCCTTTCACCACACATAGCTACTTTAGGTAGTAAGCAGGTCGTGGAGGAATTGTTACACACCTGTACAGCATTGGTACAGTCCAGACTTAACCAGCCTCCATACATGGTCAGCAGGATAAGAAGTTAAAACCAAAACAGGGAAATGTACAGTGCAATATTGACAAACTGGCATACATGACAGTGTCCCACATGGTGAATGTCCATTTAAATAAATGTTATAGAAATAAAATAAACTTAGGATAGCCAGGACAATTGCAGAATGAAATTCCCTTTTTCTTTCATTGCGTTTCTTCTACTTCACAAACTTGCAACAGACAGCATAATATGTGAAAACAGTACCAGAAAGTACTGTAGAAAACCCAAACAACAGTCATGTTACAACAGTAACCAATACGAAATACATAAGAAAAAAAAATTCAAATTCAGGAACTATGGCAAAGCTGCATCGAACCCACGCCCAGGAAACGCAGGTCCACGCGCATCCAATGGAGCCACGACGAAGAGGCCAAACAGAGAACGGCGCCACAGTCCACAAACCATGCTGGGGCAGCTCCAGCCGCTGCCATGGAAATGCACCGCCGCGACCCTTTGATCCTCCCGACGTCCTCGTCCAGGCCAGCCTGGTCCGTTCCCGCGAAACATGGCGGACAGCCACTTTGCCGCGTCGTACCTTTTTATGTACCAATCATCAACTGCTCGAAGATACTGCATACTGAGGTCCAAGAGAAGATGTTCGGGCGCCATTTTGTAACGTCGGGTTGCGTTTAGTGGTTGAGAGGAGGCGGCAAAACACCTAGCAGGGTAGCCAAAAGAATACACACTCACGCTGGCGTTGGGGATTCCACAGTGTGTTCTTTAATATACCTTCTCTTCATCAACCATATAAGCCCGGTTGAACGGCTGCAGCTTAACAAACATAGCGCACAGTGTTCGTACAACCCATAACGTTACAAACAAAGGTGTCTGGAGAGGTAAAACATAAAATCCGTCCCTCCTCATGTACTAGCGTGCAAGCACATGTCCGCACAATCACAGAGAGAGAGAGCAGAGAGACCAGTGGCACACACTGATGACACCATCAACCCTCGACTTGGGTGTCTTAAAGGGACACCACACCATAGTGGCTGTTACAACATGCTGAAAAGATGCTCTCATACTGTAAAATGAGACATTACAAATGTCTTTACACATTATAGCTTTAGCCAGGTTGGATCTATTTTGGGCTTGTGCCATCCAACTTTAACCACTATAATACAGCTGTGTTGCATCTATTCTGGCTTTTTACACTTTTTTTAAAAATACAGTTACATTTAATGGGTTTAAAATTGATCACAGTAAAATACCTGTATTTTAATTCCTTGTAACTAAACCTCATCAAAATTCATAACCTGGATTAATAACACAGTTTTGGTGAATCAGTGCTTAACTAAAGCTGAGATAGTGGATAGATATCGAACTTGAAGTAAAAATCTAGCAACAAATCACAGCGTGATAGTCTTTTGATATGTGTCAGTTTGCTGAGACTGACAATGATAAAGTCGTCCTCAAGTGTCAAAATGAAATTAATGGTTTCTGTGGAGTGTTGCTCAATGCCACCTGTCAAGTAATGATTCCATGCAGAGTCATATTTGGTGAAAAAAATGACTGAAGAAAAAACAGTCAATGCATCATGGGAATGATGGAAGCTGTGGAGGAAATGAAACTGTAAGCTGGTTACTTTACAGAAAACTCAAACTGAAGGCTCTCCCTCCCATTCTACTTTTAAATACTCTAGGAACAACAAGTAGGCCTGCAGAGCGAGAGCGAAGTGCTCTAATAGGGTGATATGGTACTACAAGGTCATTAAGATAAGATGGGGCCTGATTATTTAAGACCTTGTATGTGAGGAGCAGGATTTGAATTCAATTCTGGATTTAACAGGAAGCCAATGAAGGGAAGCCAAAACAGGAGAAATCTGCTCTCTCTTTCTAGTCCCTGTCAGGACTCTTGCTGCAGCATTTTGGATTAGCTGATGTCACGATCTGCGGAGGCAGACCGTGCGGTGGTGTGTGTGGTGGACCCAGGTGCGAACACACGAGAGTAGACTGGAGTAAACTTAACTGAAAGCGAGCCTTTATTGTGGCTGGTGACAAGGAGTGCAGACAAGGAAGAAACGCAGTGACAAACTAAACTATGACTAAACTGGGAAAGTAAAACTAGGAAAAACTATGAAGACACAGGAAACCATAACTATGAGTACTAAGACTGGCTGTGACAACATGGAGGGTGGGAACACAGACGACGTGACACAGACTACACGAAACACAGAGACTAAATGCACATGAGGGATGATCAGGGGAAGTGGCCACACATGGGATCACAGCTGACACACATGAACCTAACGACAGGACAGGAGGGTGCAACTGAATACACTGACATTGAATACAGACTTTCAAAGTAAAACAGGAAACATGGAGATTAGACATGACATGAACTAAACATAACCACGCAGACATGATGCATGAACCAGGGAGACTTAGTACAGGGGAAGATGACATAAACAACTAAGGAACAAGACTAAACAGCAATCTAGAAATTAACTAGGTGAACTACGCTAGGCACAAATGAATACAAAAGATACATATAAGAACTCAAACACTGGGTCACAGACCCAGCCCATGACAGCTGAAGGCTTTTCAGTGAGTTTTTAGGACATCCTGATAATAATGAATTACAGTAGTCCAGCCTGGAAGTAATAAATGCATGAACTAGTTTTTCAGCGTCACTCTGAGACAGGATATTTCTAATTTTAGAGATGTTGCACAAATGGAAGAAAGCAGTCTTACATATTTGTTTAATATGTGCGTTGAAAAGACATGTCCTGGTCAAAAATGACTCCAAGGTTCCTCACAGCGTTACTGGAGGCCAAGGTAACCTCAGTTTTATCTGATTTGACATTCACAGATTTCCGGTTTTCATTCTTATTTTGTAATTCCAAGTTTTGTGTGTGTGGGTTTTTTTTCTTATCCACTATTTGCATATCCTTGAACACTTTTCACATGATTTCTTTCATGTGTATTCAATAACATCCATGTTCAGGAAATAAATATTCTGTGTATAAATGAAATCATGAATAAACACCAAATGGAAAAATCGTCACTTCGTCAATCTGTCTGTTTTGTTCTGAAGTTCTGAGTTACTTTCTTTGTTATATGAATCATGTTTTATTATTGTTGCTTCATGGTCTGTATTGTGAAAAAAAAGCAGGCTGTTCTTTTTATTGCTGTTAAAGACGTCATGTGATCAGAATGAAGCTGACAATTAAAATTCTTTAACCCTTTACTTTGGTGGAAATTTGAATTGATTGAAGATCATGTTTTGTTTTGTTTTTAAAGGTTGTTGGATAGATTGTTTTAAATCAAAGATAACTTGAATTGTCTTTTTTTGGCAATAATTTATCTGATATTGAATGTGAGCTGTCCTATTCAATTTATTTTTTATTTATACCACGCCAAATCACAACAACAGTTGCCTCAAGGAGCTTAATATTGTAAGGTAGACCCTACACTGATTGAGCCATGTTTAGTTTCTGTTCTTCAGGAGTAAATACTACTGAGAAAACAGCAGACAGAGTCACTAATCATCTTCTAAATTAACCTTTAGATAACTTTTTGAAAAGTTACAAAAACCTTGATACATTAATATTTTAGTGTGAGAACCAAAGATGAAATCGGCCACTTTGGATCTGCTCCTGTAATCTGGGACAACAACATGAAGCTCTTATTAGAAAAAGCAGCGGCTACAGCTCACCCACCACAGTTCAGCAGAGTTAAACAGAGACCTTCCTCTTTAACATGTAGAAGTTTCCTCTGTCACATTTATGTTCATAAAAAAAAAATCATTTACTTTTGTTTGTGTTTTGTTCAGTCTACAAAATAAAAGCTTGCCTTTTGCTATTCATCCACCCTCGCCTCCTTTGCGTCCACTATATTCTTACTTCATGTTGTCTGCTTCACCAGACGTGACAGCAGTGGTATTAATGTTATTACTGCTGACTCATCAGCATGAGGCATGAATCCTGAGAACCATACGATGACAAAGATAATCATCATCGTCATCATTGATAGGTTTGTAGCTTGAACCTATCCGCTGGAACGTTAAGGACAATCTACTACGCAGCAAAAAGCAAGACACAAGGCACCAAAGTTCTCTGGTTTACTCATGCATGAGGGAGACCTGCCTGGAGCCAAGCGTCGTCCCACCACTTGACCTCCGTCAGACTCTCAGCCAGGCTCCCCATAGCACTCCTTTTATTGTGGTTACATGAATATGCATAGGGTCATTAACATATAACATCTTACATAGGTATACATGTGAACAAAGAATACTGTGTGTGTGTGTGTGTGTGTGTGTGTGTGTGTGTGTGTGTGTGTGTGTGTGTGTGATTTGTGTGAGGTCAAAATGTGACCCTGTGAAGACTCCCCAAAGCTGGTGCCAGGAGTCTAGCGGGTCCATCTGAACAAAAGGCTCTTATACTTAAACAGATATACGTGTGTTTGCTATACCATATATCAACAAAGAGAAGATAGGACCTCTCTTATGCCGCAGTACGATATTTAAGCCCTTATAACACTAGATCCAAAACTAAAAGGGATGAGGCGAGTGCATCTGGTATGCCTGCCTACCCTTTCCATGATACCTTTCCCATGGTGGAGGTTGCGAATCCCCATTTTGGTGTTGAAGATGACCGAAGCCGTGTTATTTGTGTTTACAGGCCATGGACTGAATCTGAATGTGCAGAGGCATGTAAAGATTTAGGAAACCCGTTGACTAATGTTGATGAATTTATCACCCGACACAAGCAACTCTGCTCCTCGTACCGTTTAAACGGTCAGGAAACACAAGCCACTTTCAGGAAGTGTCTCACATATAACTGGGCTCGGGTGCGAGGCACCTACACAGGGAGGGATGGTAATACCGTCCTGCCCTATGGCCATGCAAATTTAAGAGGCCAAGTTGATGGGGTTTATGAGCGTCTTAGAAATACTTTTAAAGCTTCTGTAGATTACAACAAAATCGCCCAATGCATTCAGAAGGCAGGAGAAGATGTTCATGAGTTCAGGGCGAGATTAGAGGAAGTTTTCAAAGAACATAGCAGCCTTGAAGAGAGTGCAGAGAAGGCCAGCCCATATCAGCAGCAGTTAAAACATGCTTTGATGAATGGCTTTCATTCACCCATTGCTGATTTCATCAGAAAACAAAATGTTAGTCATAACACTGACGGGTCCGTTGAATGCATGAACTGGGCCCGCCATGCACAGGAAGTCATTAAAAATAAAAAAAAGAAGTCACAAAGCTCTGAGGCCGCTGCTTTATTAGCAGGTGAAATTTTGTTTCAGGGACAGGCTGGAAGAGAGCAAAATAGAGGCAGGAATAGGAGAAATAGAGGCTCATGGCAATTTGGGAGGAACCGTGGTAAAAGAGATGATAAGTGCTATGCATGTGGGGAAATGGGCCATCACGCAAGGGAGTGTCCTGATCGCATGCCTGAAGAGTATAAACGCCCTGATCCAAGAAACCCTTATTATAATAAATGACTAGCACCTGTTGACACTGCTAACACACATACATGTACAAATGATCCCTTACTTTGTCAGAATTTACAACAGCCTGTGTTTCAAACTCTAGATTTGACAGAAGTATTGTTAATTCTGTCAGGGAAAGAAGTAAAACCAGTTCGCACGTTAACTGTGCAAGGCAAAACTGTTCAATTTCTGTGTGATTCAGGTGCAGATAAAACTGTTTTAAAAGATCATGTGTCAGGAGTTGATCCTTCAAATGGCACAATTTATGTGAAGTCTGCAAATGGTCAGTTAAATCAGCATAGAATCTCTAAACCAGTGTGGATTAGAGATCCTACCACAGGAGAGGCAGCTCAGGGTTCAGTTGTAATGTGCCCAACTTGTCCGGTGAACCTCTTGGGAAGAGATATGATGATGAAACTTGGAATTTCAATAATTCCAACATCCATTGGGATGATAGCTGCAGGAAAAGGTGAAACTGCTGAGACAATGGTTCATCAGGACAGTGGGGATTTGCATTATTACTGGACACTTGACCTGTCGGCCTCCAGACCTGATCAAATAAACTGTAGACTGTTAGCTGCAGCTGAGGAAATGTTGACAACTAGCCATGACATACAGCCACCAGAAGACTTGCATGTCACACTGAGATTTAAGACCATGCCTGGGCCTGATGAGGCCTACACAGATAAAGTGCTGAAATTAGGGCCACAGAGAATCACCTTAAAAGCAATATATACTGATGGTGAAACCATGGCTGGATGCAGTGTGATCCCTTCTGAAGCTGCACAACAACTTTTTACAGGGCAAACACCACATATTTCACTGACAAAGAGTGGCACAGCTGAGTGGACAGACTTAGCATCTTTGGTGAGACAGGGGGAGAGTGTTGGAATGTGGCAGCAAGCAGGAGGGGGTTGGGAGACAGACGTGCAGCACAGCATCTTTCGTAAAAAGCTGGGATGGGTGACACATACTACACCACAAACACATTTACAGGGGAGTGAGAATGACACAGCAGAATGATATGTTGTAGATGTCAAAGATCACCCGGAGCTTAAACAGGTCCCAGAGAAGCTCTGGTCTACTGGGAAGACTGATGTGGGGTTAATAACAACAGCGAGTCCAGTAGTAATAAAGCCCAAAACGTCGTTTAGGCCAAGAGTGAAACAATATCCCTTGAAGCCTGATGCAGTAGAAGGCATTAAACCAGTAATAGAGGATATGATTAAAGCAGGGATACTAGTTGAAGCTCCACAAGCAGTATGTAATACACCCATCTTCCCAGTAAGAAAGGCTGATTCACAGTCGTGGCGCATGATTCAAGATTTAAGAGCTGTAAATCAGGCAGTGGAGAGTATAGCTCCATGTGTCCCCGACCCCCACACCTTATTAAATCAGCTTAAACCAGACATGACACACTTCACCGTGGTAGATTTAAGTAATGCTTTCTTTTCCATACCAGTACATGAGAATTCACAAGGCTGGCTTGGTTTCACGTATCAAAGTCAAAGTCAAAGTCAAAGTCAACTTTATTTGTCAATTCTGCCACATGTACAGGACATACAGAGAATAGAAATTTCGTTACTCTCAAACCCTAGATGAAATAGCAAATGAACATTTAAATATAAGAGAGTGATTAAAAAATGCAAATAAAATAATTAAAAAGTAAAAATTTAAATAAATACAATACAATTTAACAAGAAAGCTATGCAATATACAATATACAATATTCAGGTAAGGGTAAATGACATTGAGTGTAAACCAGGCAGAGTAGTGCAAATAGGCAAATAGTGCAAATGGAGATTTAGTAATATACGGTAAGAGATAGTATAACAACAAAGTCTTATGAGGTAGTGGCAGTCCAATGCTCCACAAAGTGACTGGTAACTGGTGCAGGCCAGTGAGTGAGTCAGAGTGTGTGTGTGTGTGTGTGTGTATGTGACAGAGTTCAGTGAGACCGTGGAGGAGAAGAGGGGAGAGGGGGCAGAATCGGGAGGGAGTTAAGCTTCCTGACAGCCTGATGGATGAAGCTGTCCTTCAGTCTGCTGGTCCTGGCCTGGAGACTCCGCAGTCTCCTCCCTGACGGCAGCAGCTTGAAGAAGCTTTGCATTGGGTGCGTGGGATCAGCCGCTATGCAAAGGGCTTTTTTAGTGAGACGGGTGCTGTAAATGTCCTGGAGGGAGGGGAGAGAGACACCAATGATCCTCTCTGCAGCCCTCACTATGCGTTGGAGGGTTCTATGACAGGACGCATTGCAGGTTCCAAACCACACAGTGATGCAGCTCGACAGGATGCTCACGATGGTGCCTCTGTAGAAAGTGTACATGATGGGGGCTGGTGCTCCTGCTCTTCTTAGTTTGCGGAGAAAGAAGAGACGCTGCTGTGATTTCTTGGCCAGTGCTGTGGTGTTGTACGTCCAGGAGAGATCCTCTGTGATGTGCACACCCAAGAACTTGGTGCTGCTCACTCTCTCCACAGACGCTCCGTCAATGGTCAGAGGAGCATGTTGGGTGTGCACTCTCCTGAAGTCCACGACAATCTCCTTCGTCTTCTCCACATTCAGAGAGAGACTGTTGTCAGCACACCACGTGGCCAGGCGTCTCAACTCACTTCTGTAGTCGGTCTCATCCCTGTTGCTAATGAGACCCACCACCGTTGTGTCGTCCGCAAACTTGATGAAGAGGTTGGAGCTATATGATGGAGTGCAGTCATGGGTCAGCAGAGTGAAGAGGAGGGGGCTCAGCACACATCCCTGCGGGGCCCCCGTGTTTAAAATGATGGTGCTGGATGTATTACTGCCGACCCGTACTGCTTGAGGTCTTCCGGTGAGGAAATCCAACAGCCAGTTGCACAGTGAGGTGTTGAGCCCCAGCTGGACCAAAAACTGGTCCAGCTGGGGCTGTTGGGGGATTATAGTGTTGAATGCTGAACTGAAATCTATGAACAGCATTCGAACATATGAGTCTTTTTTGTCCAGGTGTGTGAGTGCTGAGTGGAGTGCAGTGGAGATAGCATCATCGTTTGAGCGGTTGGGCCGATACGCAAACTGGAAGGGATCCAGGGAGGGGGGCAAGACAGTCTTGATGTGTTGCATGACTAGTCGTTCGAAGCACTTCATCAGGATGGGAGTAAGTGCAACAGGACGATAGTCATTAAAGCAGGAGGGAGATGACTTTTTTGGGACCGGAATGATTGTGGTGGCTTTAAAACATGTGGGGACGACAGCCTGGATGAGTGATATGTTGAAGATGTCTGTGAAGACATCAGTGAGTTCCACTGCACAGTCTCTCAGTACACGACCAGGAATGTTGTCAGGACCCGGAGCTTTACGTGCATTGATCCTGCCGAGGGATCTCCTCACGCTGTCCGGGGACAGAGTCATCACCTGGTCACCAGGAGGGGGTGGGGTCTTCTGTGCAGTGGTGCTGTTTTGGACTTCAAAGCGAGCAAAGAAAGTATTCAGCTCATTCAGCAGGGGGATAGTGCTATCACAGGTCTGTGGTGGGGGCTTGTAATCTGTGATGGTCTGAATGCCCCGCCACAGGCTCCGTGAGTCTCTGCTGTCTTTGAAGTGATGAGATATTTTCCTGGAGTACTGTCTCTTAGCCTCTCTGGGAGGCCATGGGAAAGGTTGGCCCTAGCTGTCCTCAGGCTCGCCTCGTCTCCATCTCTGAAGGCAACATTCCGAGCTTTCAGCAGCCTGTAGACCTCTCCTGTCATCCATGGTTTTTGATTTGCCCGGACAGTTATGGTTTTCGTGACTGTTACATCCTCAATACACTTGTTGATGTAGGCAGTAACAGTCTCTGCGTACTCCTGGCAAAAAGGCAAAGGCAAGGCAAAAAATACACATACACCAGATTGCCGCAAGGTTTTTGTGATAGTCCTACAATTTTCACACAGAATATTACAAATTGTCTGTCTGATTTTGTGATTCCATCACATCCACAGATGTTGGTATATGTCGATGACATTTTAATTGAAGAACTGGAAAGACATATCATTGGCATTGCTGACTCACTTAGCTGAGACAGGTAACAAGGCCTCACTTTCCAAGCTACAGTGGGTAAAGACAGAAGTGAAATTTTTAGGACATCTGCTTAGTGCAGCAGGGAGGAGCATACATCCAGAGAGGAAAACAGCTATCTTGGCAGCACCTAGGCCAGTGACAAAGAAACACATGATGCAATTCCTAGGGTTGCTAAATTTCTGTCGATCGTGGATGCCCCATTACTCTGAAATTGCGCAGCCATTATTAGATATGATGTACAGTAAACCTTTGGCTATGTCAGAAAGTTTAAGTTGGACCCCTGAGGGGGAGCAAGCTCTGTGCATGCTGAAACAGATGCTGACAGGAGCATCAGTTTTAGGACTTCCAGATTATAACAAGCCTTTTGTTCAAACTGTTGACTGTAAAGTACATTTTATGACATCCATGTTAGCACAAAAATGTGGAGGTGGAATGAAGCCAGTAGCTTATTATTCTAAGAGGCTGGTACCAGTGGCTTGTGCCTTACCTCACTGTGTGCGATCTGTGTGTGCAGCCGCTGAAGCCGTAAAGTGTTCTGGTGAAATTGTTTTGTTTCACCCTTTGACCCTGCTGGTTCCACATGAGGTTGATGTTTTATTGCTGCAGACTAAAATGACATTCTTGTCACCTGCAAGACACTTGTCTTTAATGTCACTGTTGCTCTCCCAGCCACACATAACTATTAAGCGGTGTACAACTTTGAATCCCTCTACATTGTTGCTCACAGAGGAGGAGGGTACACCACATGTGTGTAGTGAGCATGTGGAAACACAGTGTAAACCTAGAAGTGATTTAACGGACATACCACTCACTGAGGGCAAGGTTTGGTTTGTTGATGGTTCCAGTTTTAAAACAGCAGAGGGAAAGTCTAAAACGGGCTTTGCTGTTGTGGATGATGTGCAGGTCATTCGTGCCGGGCAGTTATCACATTCCATGTCTGCCCAAGCAGCTGAGATAGTGGCTCTGACGGAAGCCTGCAAAGCAGCTGAAGGGCAGGCAGTGACTATATATACAGACAGTCAGTATGCATATGCTACACTTCATTTCTTTGCCGCTCAGTGGTCAAGACGAGGCATGACAACATCAACAGGGAAACCGGTGGAGCATGCGACACTTTTACAGGACCTGTTGAAAGCAGTCTTACTGCCCAGTAAAGTTGCAGTTTGTAAATGTGCAGCACACACACGTGGCACTGACCCCATTGTACTAGGCAACGCCTTTGCAGACAAAATTGCAAGAAATTGCGGAGTAAGTGGCAGGAAGACCGGGTACAAAGGGGGGGGGAAAGCCTCTAGGGCCCTTCGTCTCAATCCGGTGAAGAAACCAACTGAGCCACAGGTACTCATCAGAATGGCTGGTAAAGTGTCGTCTACCCTGCTGGGTGTAATGGCTTTGATGTCATCATGGTCAGCTGTGGAGACCCTGTATGTCCAAGGAAACCACACCCAATACCCTCATGGCTATTCTACAAACTTTTGGTGGCAGTTTATGAATACAACTGCTCACTTGAACAATAGAACGGACTGCTATGTGTGTGCTCATATGCCGTTATCCGCATATACATCTGGACTGTGGCCGTACAGCATACCAGAGGACAGGAGTTGGTGTCTGTTGGGCTTAGCAACTCATCCTGGCAACAGAGTCCTCTGGTCCAAGGTCAACTATAGTGCACCTTTGAACATCACCTGGAGTAAGTCGCCACTTCTACACGTGAATTGTTCTGGGCAAACTGACTTATTGGCCTGGCCTCAAGTGTCAGACCCACTGCCAGACATAATATTGCTGAACAAGCTGAACGCAGCTCAACTGCCGTTGTGTGTGATGAACAATGGATCACTGTCAGTGGGGGAGTTGCCGCTTCGCTTATGTGGGTACATATACACCTACTGACCTCCAGAGAATGAGAGCAGGTGTATGAAATGCTTGACCAGTGCGAAGTGCGCTGAGAACTTGACATTAAGGAGGACTGAATGCAAGTCCAACCTGGCTTACAGAATACCAGTAAAAGCAAAGAGTCAGAAGTGGACAGGATGTGCAAGGACGGTGCCGAGCAGTAAAGGAACAAGAGCCTCACCTAACTCTTTTGGAGTGACAGTAGACACTGGAGTGCCGCGAGAATTTCACATTTGGAGTGGAGGAGCTAAATTCTTCCAAGGTCTGATCCCAAACATCGGAGTTGCAGAGGTGCGGGATCATGTGGAGATCAACCACTGTGGAATGCACACCAAGCTTTTGTAGTCTGCTAAAGACCACAGTCCTATCACTACACAATTGATTATACACCTCTAAGCATATATGGTTAAATATTTCCTAATACAAATGACAATAATAAAATCTAAACCCATCAATCATCGTCATCATCGTCATCATCGTATTCTCATGAGTCTTACAAACGTGTTATGTTATGTTGCATATGCTATATGTTTTGACTAGTGTTTCATGGGACTGGCAAGGTCACCATTTAAGAGGTCAAAGTCATTTTCACTGTTGAAACTAGTTTTTTTGGGAAAAACACAAAAGGTCTTTTTTAAAAATGAAAAAAAAATATTTTTGTTTCTGGGTTTTTAAGACTTAGGAGAACTGTATTTTGAAAAACAAACAAATATAAAAACAGTCCATTATGCAACTGGTTCCTGTGCAAACATAAAAAAAAACAAAACAAAGAAATATAGATTTTTTTAGATTGTCTGGAGGTCAGAGGTCTGGATTGATAAATTGGTGAGGATGATATTTCTGATATTTCTGTATGATGTCTAAATTAAAGAAATAGCACAGTGAATTAAAGTAGTATTTATGGGATGATGGAAGGAATCAAATCAAATCACTTTTATTGTCACATCACATGTGCAGGTACATTGGTACAGTACATGTGAGTGAAATTCTTGTGTGCGAGCTTCACAAGCAACAGAGTTGTGCAAAATACAATAATGTAAACAAGCAAAATACAAGAATGGCTACATCTGAAACTAATAAATATATGTACAATATATAATAGTATATGCATTTCTGGATGTGTATACTAAATGTTTTTCTACGTGTGTGTGTGTGTGTGTGTGTGTGTGTGTGTGTGTGTGTGTGTGTGTGTGTGTGTGTGTGTGTACACATATTTTACAAAATTTAATCTATATTAAATCTTCAGTCTTCCTTCTGCTGCTTTTAGTGTTTTTGTTTTTTCTTTATTTAAAACCACGTGACCAACAACAGAGTGGTAGCTCAGTGCAGCTTAATGTTGAATCGCAGTGTGTTGAAATGTCTCGGAGCTTTTCTCAGCCAAAATGATAGTCCACAGTCAACTATCATCCTGGCATTCAGTAAAGAGCAGGATCCAAAGAGGAAAGAGAGAACAACCTCACAGGTTTATGAATGAGAGGATGTAGGGAGGAAGGTGGGTGAGACATATGCTGGACTGAAATTTGGTCTGATGATAATTCCTCTATTTAAAGAAAAACAATGTTTAAAGCTTCTTAGAAGAAGTCTGCTTAAGATGCATTAATGTAAGTTATTACTGCCACCTGAAGCTGACTGAATGTCTCGGAAAGACGAGTGACTGGCTGTGTCTTAATTCAGGGGCTGCATCATTCGGAGGACCCATGTCACGTTTATTTGGATGATATGGATGTTTGAGTTCTTTAGGGTAGAAAACACATAGGGAAACTAATAAACAACTGAGCTACCCTAAAGAACTCAAACATATCATCCAAATAAACTAAAACTCAAAACACTGGGTCAACAGAAGGCTGAGAAGGCTGAGAAGGCTGGAAGTGCGAAGCTGTGTAATGGGATGGTCTAGCCTTGGTGGAGTTAAACTCAGCCGTCTGCTCCTTACTATCTAATATATAACAGGACACTGGAGAAAATTCTACCATCTCACGCTATTGTTTAATCAGTTTTCTGTTTGGATTTTATGAAAACTGTAACTTTAATCGCAGCCAAACCAATTTACTGATCAACAAATAAAACACTGAAAAAAGCCAAACAATAATATTTTTATGTTATCTATGTTAAAATAATGAGCCAGTAGTTCACTGTTCTCGCCGGCTCTACTGAGCCTTGACAGTTATCGATCTGGTGGGTAACAGACATCTCTAAAAATGTCGAAGCACTTTTGCAAATATGTGATATCTTGACAAATCGAGCAGATATTTGAAGCTTACACAGCTACTTTGTCGCCTGAAAATATAATAATTGTTTGTTCTGTGACCCAGAAGGAGTAATATAATAAACTCTTTAGTTGTGCAAATTACAGGCCTTTCTTCTAACTACCTTTTCTTTCCAAAATTCTTGAAAAGAGAGTTGACAGTCAATGAATGACCTTCCTTCCTACATAAAAAAGGCACATATTCCATACAACCATTACTTCAGTGTCTTGATGACATTAAGGCTTGGATGTCTCTTAACTTTTTAAAATTCAATGATAAAAAGACTGAGGTGATGACTTTTGGTAGCCCCACTGAGATGCCAAATGTATATTTAGATTCCTTGGCTCGGTATGTTAAGCCAACTGTCACAAACCTGCTGGTCAAAGTGGAGTGTAATGAGAAAAGATGACATTATATGCCACGGTAAATGCACTGCCTAATTGTTACCTCTCCCCACTGCCTTCAGTGGCAGGCAGCAGGAAACAGATCAGGAGGCAGAGATGATCTTTAAGTTTAACATTACTCACAATATTGCCAAAGATTAATATGGAATTTAAGCACAAGCACGTTTCAGTAACTTATCTTTCTTGTAGATCTGTGCTCCAAATAAAGAACTTTATGCTGACAAGATTATTAGTTAAAATAACAAATTTTAAGTTACAAATCAATATTGTCTGCATGGACAGATATTCCACATTCCATATATCATCATTCAGGTCCTGCATCAATACATTTCCATATTTTTATATCTATAAAAAAAGCTGACACTTGCTAGACTCTATCAAAGGTGTGAGCATCACAGCAGATGCCTTTGTGTCGAAGTAGCTGAGGATAAAACACAGAAAAACACAAAGTTGATTTTCCTGGCCTGGGATTTTATAAAAATATTCAGCAGTACATCAAAAATGAAAGAAAACCATTAATCAACATATGAACCTTAGTTGATGCTGCTGAAGTGAAGCAGAGCAAAGTTACAGAGGTTTTATTAGAGACACAGCTAAGTGTTTTGAAATTTCGCATAATTTTAAAAAGTTTGAATTTGTTCAGTAGCCTATTGAACAGCAGAAATGAGACTTTCTTTTCAGAATTAGGTAAAAGGGAAAAAACAGCGGCCGACAGCACTGTAAACAACAGTAGACTTGTGAGTAATAAACAAGCGAATAATGCAGAAAACAGATTTTTTTGACGGGAAACTGTTCTTGAAGTACACATAGACAGAAAGAGAGAGAGAGAGGGAGAGAGCTGTGCATGAAGTGTGATTTTATTGTTGTGGAAGTAAAACAGGAAAAGTTCATGACGATGTTTATGTGAAGGGTTGGATCTTCTTTAGCTGCTGGTTTAGTCAATATTGTTTGGAGAGAGACAAAACCTGCAGCTTCAGAATCTAGTGGAAAAAGGGCGGGAACTCAAAGCACGGATCAGCGAGCTGTCGGCTTTCAGCCCCGACCGTGTCCGTGCTGTCGTGAGAGAAAGGCGACATCTCACTGATTCTGATCCGTCGGTGGATCCACGCTTTGTGTTTACGTCTTTGTGCAGAATCGTGTTCCTGCTCTCATTTACTATTTCAGCTGTTTGGTTGTTGTTATTTGTTGAAATTTTCTGAGGTTTAACCTGAAATTCTGGCATTTTGGTCAAAATAAATTTGTATTAAAAAATCAATTCAGGATTTTAATGAATCGATATCACATTATCCAAGCTAGAACCGATTTTAATCGATAAATCGATAATTAAAAACCCACCCCTATACATAACTTTGTGGACATGTAGCCAACAGTAATGTTATAACGTTCTTTGCAGATATATAAGTGATCTAAAATTTTATACTTGCTTTTAAAAGTTTATTCTTTGGCCACCACGCTTCAGCCATCTGCTGGGGTTTTTTCTTTGTTGAAAAAAAAAGCCACAGCCACCACTGCGCTATGAATTCTGGCCTATGTTGGGACATAATCAGCCTTCAAATGGGGCCTCGAGGGATGCAGACGAAGTATAGATAGATAATATAAGTGTAGATACTTACATGAAAACAAACATAAAAACTTGATACTGTCACTGGGTTTAAACTAAAGGAGTGTTCACAAGAAATCATCAGTATCAAACTGTGACAATAAAAAAATGTTCATTAAAGCAATCAAGAATGAGTTTGATGTGAATCTTTGGTAATGCATGGGGGAAGCTCTGTGCCAATTTCATCAACAGCTACGGATTTTATCCTTTTCTGGATGCAATACCTTGGCCTCCAGTAACACTATATGGAATCTTAGAGTCATTTTGACCAGGATTTCTCCTTTAATGGAAATATTAAGCAAATATTTATGACTGCTTTCTTTCATTGCTGCAATATCTTGAAAATCAGAAATATCCTGTCCCAGAGTGATGCTGAAAAACTCGTTCATGCATTTATTTCTTCTTGTCGGGAATATTGTAATTCATTATTATCAGGATGTTCTTTTTTGCGTTGGGACACAGGCAGGAAGCGATGGCTGCTGTTTTATCCATGTGTGGATGCACATACCCAGCTCCCAAATTGTACCCAAATACTGTACGTCCCTCCATCCAACCACACACTTTAGGGACTGTGACCACCCACTGCACATGCTCCACCGTGGTATCACTATGAATGACAACATCATCCAGGTGGCAAACAGCATATGCAGTGTGAGGACGCAGCTATCGCTACAGCAGGTGCTGAAAAATGCCCGAGTCTTCAAACAAACCTAACAGAAGTGTGATGAATGGTACGAACCCTGCACTCACTTCTTAATTACCTGGAAGCACCTTAAAGACAACCGGCCCCTCTCAATTGTGACAAATCATCTGGAGAAAAGGTAAGCATAGGAGACCAAACACTGAGGAACAAATCCTCGTTTCATCCTATGATAACAGCATTTTCACCATTTCAGCCAATTCCTTTTGCACAATTTGTCTCTTGTGCTTAGGCAACCTGTAGGGCCATGAACGCACTTTCCAGGCTGCGTTTCAAATTGGTGCTGCATGAGAGTCTTGCAGATGGTCGGGGGATGAACACATCTGCAAACTACTGTTGCAATGCAGGAACATCTGCTTTATTGGAACGTGTGAGATGCTATTCACAATGCATCTTAAACACACTCATGTTAAAACTTCATTCCCACACCTTGTTTTTAAGAAAAATAATCTTTAAAATGGTTCTGATGTGTGCTGCTGTTTTTAACTTTTAACAGTTCTTTGCTGCCACTGTGAATATTGTGTTCTTTCCCTAATTAAATAAAGGTTACACAGCATCACTGCTCCATCTTCTGGAAAAAAAAGGTATTACATGGAAATACAGCCCACATCAAGAGTTTAAATATGAATGAAGGATTGAAATTTAACTGAGGTGAAACACGCAATGAATACATAAAAAATAAGTTAATTTTGGAAAACTAAAAAAGTTCAAATAAAAGAAATGATTTACATATCCATATTTGATTTTTGATAGAATACCAGTTTGGTTAAAAAAAAAAGAAAGAAAAGACATTCCTATAACTTTAATAGTACAACTACTAAACACTACTGTGTCCTAAGGGAACAAAGGTTAAAATGTAACAGGGATAACATTTTAGAGAATTAAAATCCCTCAAAGGAAAAAACATAAACTTGATATACATATCTATACATGCAGCTTCCTAAATGTAACATTCAGGATTATTCACTGCAGGGGTCCGTTCTTCGTACCTCGCTAAGTAAGTTAGCTGGATTTGATTGTTGACGATTTCGCGTGATCCTGGATCGTTCGGTTCCCCGAAGCTCATCCGGGACTTGCTGTCATAGCAACAGAGCCATGAGCGTAAACCTGCTCTGGAGCAGGTTTACTTTATGTAAACAGGATTAGATCGCGGCCACGCAGGTATGTCCGCTTCATTTATACGAAAGCAACAGCGATATTCCACCACTGTTTCACCATAAATAAATAACATCAATGTAACTAAAGATAATGCAGCACTTGATCCTTGTATTGATGTCACACAGATACATACAGGTCATTTCCTATAAAAGGGAAATGTACTATTAACATTCTATTACATGTATGTGATTATTACAGATGCAATTCATATTTCAGAGTAGTAATAGTAAATTACTTCGTGTAATCAAGATGAGAGACCACGGCTATAAAAGCGAAGGTGGATTTGGGAAGTCTGTCGCAGCCATGTCCTGTCCGTATACGCGAGCCACCCATTGCGGAAGGTGCAAGATTGATAAGGAGAGTTTTCAGAATCCAGCGTATATTGCGGAATAGACAGGATCCTTTAGCTCAGCGCGACAGTGTGCTCATTGAGAGATATCGATTTTCCCGTGAGGGTATTATTTACTTAACCAACTTGTTGACGTGGGGGTGCAGGACCACCACCTGTCTTTTTTTTGCTCTGCCCTTTTCTTGGTTGCTGTTATGAACAAACAAACAGATTATTTCAATTCAATTCAATTCAATTTTTCTTTATTGTCCCACAAGGGGAAATTAGTTTAGCAGCAGGAGGATAAGAACAACAGAACAATACTATAAAACAATAATAACAATAATAATGATAGAAAATTCAAGGACAATTATTTGCCATTAAGGAGACAAGACGCAGTAGGGATAAAAGAGACCTGGAGTCTTTTAGTGCTCCTCGGAGGTACTCTAAAACGGCGGCCGGAAGGCAACAACTCAAACTCACTGTGAAGTGGATGGTTCACACAATTAATAATAGAATGAGCCTTTCTAAGCACGTTTCTATTGTAAATGGCCAAAAGTCCATCTTGCCAGCGCCCTGAAATTTTGCTAGCGGTTTTTACCAGAAGTCCCAATCGATTCTTGTTCTTCACCGTCAGGTTACCAAACCAGGCAGCGATACAAAAAGACATCACAGATTTCCAAGAGACAAAAAGCAATATAAGTGATAAATATTACCATTCTGTATAATATATACTTGTTCCCATGTTCTAGTGGGTCCTGTTGTGGCTCTAATGTGAAAGAGGATATAATATAACAAAATATAATATAATGTAATATAATATTGGATAATATAGTGTAATATAATAAATCTACCCTACCGCCTACTGGTGTTGGCCAGAGGGGCCGATGGCACGATATGGCAGCCTGGCTTCTGTCAGTCTGCCCCAGGGCAGCTGTGGCTACAACTGATTAAACTCTGAAACTCCTAAAATCCCTCACTCAAGAGTTCTTTCTCTGCTGCCAAAAAATACCGTGCGTGCTCCTTCGACATTTCGCCGACCAATCAGAGGGTTGCCGATCAATGTTTCTACTATCGATGCGTAGCCCCTTTTACGACACCCAGTTATCTCACATCATTTCATCCAGCTGTACTAATCGTCAACAGCAGGTGTGTTCGGAGAACCGGATTAGCGAGCTCACGGTTAGAGCGATGATTTGGTCTTGGATGTAGTAAGCGACGTACGAAGAACGGACCCCAGGTCCAGAAATCAGAGCTACCTCATCAGATCCAAGTGTGACATCAGCTGACACTCTTTACAGGAGATTCCATCTGAACTCTGTGGAGCCTGATCTCAAGGTTTTTAAGTCTGACCCTGAAACCAGAAGAGGATCTTTCTCTCTCTTCAGATTCATTGTGATCCAGTGATTTCAGTCCTGCATGATCAGGCTGATGTTTGTACAGAGCAGATAATGAAGTGAAGGTTTTTGCACATTGGTAACAGTGAAACAGTTTATTTACAGCGTGGGATCGTTTGTGTTTGGAGTATGAACTGAGATTCCTGAAACTCTTGTCACACTGGTCACAGCTGAAGTTCACTTCCATGTGTGTACATTCATGTTTGTTACGATGACCTGATTGTGAGAAGCTTTTTATTCTACTGTATTTAGTATATTATTTTATTCTATTCTGTACAGCTGTGTACTGTATTTAGTCTTTTTGTATTCTAATTTTTGCGTCATAACTTTTGCACTGTCCACTTCCTGCTGTGACAAAACAAATTTCCCACGTGTGGGACTAATAAAGGTTATCTTATCTTATCTTTTGTCACATTGTCTGCATTTGTATGGTGTCTCTCCTGTGTGGATTCCCTTATCCTTTTTCATTGAGCTCACGTCCAGTGGTGAAGGATGACCCACACTAGTCACAGATGTGCTTTTTGACCACACTGTGAAAGAGTTCATGTATTTTTAATGTACTTGGTGTGTGGAAGCCTCTCCCACATTCGTTGCAGTAGTTCATTTGTCTCCAGTGTGGCTGCGTTGATGTGGATTTAGGTCCAGTTGATGATTGGAAGCTTTTCCACAAAGCTTACATCTATGTTGCTCTGCTTTGTTTATTTTTATCCTGAATGTCGCCTGAAATAAAGAGCATCTCTGCCAACGTCCAATTACTTTTACTGTTTACATTATAACACTCAGCTTACTGAGAGAAAATGAGTCTTCATTTTCCCAAACAGTTCATTCAGTATAACTCCATAAGTTTACTGATCAAACTTGTTCCAAACAATCAGGTTAAAAATACAGGATAAAAAGGTAAATACATCCTCACAGTAACTGCACTTGTAGAGTTACTTTCTGGTGTGGATCTGTTGGTGTTTTTTCAGCTGATGTGGAGATTTAAAAGTCTTCTCACACAGGTCACATTTATAAGGTCTCTCCTCAGTGTGGCTAAACATGTGTTGTTGTAACTGTGCATCTGTTGGAAACAGTTTCCCACACTGATCACAGCAGTAAACACCATTTCCAGTGTGAATCCGTAGGTGAATATTTCGGTAGTGTTTTTCATTGAAACTTTTTCCACAAAAGTTGCAGCTGTACGCCTTAATTCCAAAGTGGGTAACTAGATAGTTCTGTAAGTTTCGACTTTGAGCAAAAGCTTTACCACACAACTCACAGTAGTGTGCTTTAACTACAATGTGGATGAGTTGGTGTTTTTTTTGAGCCCACACGATACGTAAAAGACTTTCCACACAACTCACAGCTGTAAGGTTTAACTCCATTGTGGACGAGTTGGTGTCTTCTTAAATCTCGACCCTGGGTAAAAGACTTTCCACACAAGTCGCAGCTGTAAGGTTTAAATCCACTGTGCACCAGTTGGTGTCTTTTTAAGTTTCCAGCCTGGGTAAAAGACTTTCCACACAAGTCACAGCTGTAAGGTTTAACTCCACTGTGGACGAGTTGGTGTCTTCTTAAATCTCGACCCCGGGTAAAATCCTTCCCGCAGTCATCACAGCTGTAAGGTTTAAATCCACTGTGGATGAGTTGGTGTGTTTTTAAGTGTCCAGCCCGGGTGAAAGACTTTCCACACAAGTCGCAGCCGTAAGGTTTAAATCCACTGTGGATGATTTGGTGTGTTTTTAAGCTTCCAGCCTGGGTAAAAGACTTTCCACACAAGTCGCAGCTGTAAGGTTTAACTCCACTGTGGATGAGTTGGTGTTTTTTTAAGCTTCCAGCCAGGGTAAAAGACTTTCCACACAAGTCGCAGCTGTAAGGTTTAAATCCACTGTGGATGAGTTGGTGTGTTTTTAAGTGTCCAGACTCTGTAAAAGACTTTCCACACAAGTCACAGCTGTATGCTTTAACTCCACTGTGGATGAGTTGGTGTGTTTTTAAGTGTACAGCCCGGGTAAAAGACTTTCCACACAAGTCGCAGCTGTAAGGTTTAAATCCACTGTGGATGAGTTGGTGTGTTTTTAAGTGTCCAGCCCGGGTGAAAGACTTTCCACACAAGTCGCAGCTGTAAGGTTTAAATCCACTGTGGATGATTTGGTGTGTTTTTAAGCTTCCAGCCTGGGTAAAAGACTTTCCACAGATGTCGCAGCTGTAAGGTTTAACTCCACTGTGGATGAGTTGGTGTTTTTTTAAGCTTCCAGCCAGGGTAAAAGACTTTCCACACAAGTCGCAGCTGTAAGGTTTAAATCCACTGTGGATGAGTTGGTGTGTTTTTAAGTGTCCAGACTCTGTAAAAGACTTTCCACACAAGTCACAGCTGTACGCTTTAACTCCACTGTGGATGAGTTGGTGTGTTTTTAAGTGTCCAGCCCGGGTAAAAGACTTTCCACACAAGTCGCAGCTGTAAGGTTTAAATCCACTGTGGATGAGTTGGTGTGTTTTTAAGCTTCCAGCCTGGGTAAAAGACTTTCCACACAAGTCGCAGCTGTAAGGTTTAAATCCACTGTGGATGAGTTGGTGTCTTTTTAAATCTCGACCCCGGGTAAAATCCTTCCCACACTCATCACAGCTGCAGGTTTTCTCTCCCTTTCTTCTGTGAGGTTTGTCGGCCTCCTGAGAGCGCTGACTTCTCGCTCCATGTTGGTCCTGCAGTGACAGAGATACAAACAGAGGCAGTGAGTGAAATGCAGTCGTGGAACAAACTGTAACTCCGTCTATTAGCGGAATCAAACATGTCAACAAACACATTGTAGGTGTGTTTCCACCACCTTCTGGTCATAGTATCACATTTCAATGATGTGCTACAATGACAGTCGTAATGAAAAATACATATTGAAGAAATATTGATAAGTGGAGAAAATATTTTACTCATAAAAAATTGAGTTCAATTTTTGATATTGTTGTTTCAATGTGTGCCGATAAAAATTATGTTTGTATCTTCTTGTAACATCTGAGTTTTTTGTTTGTGAATGTAGATTCTGTGTATATATGGAGGAGCCCGGGATGGAAAAGATAAAGCTGCTGTTAACATGTTTTTAAAAACCAACAAGCTGTGCAGTTTCAATAACAGTGTAACTGTGATATTTTTCTCACCTTCTGTGTTGAAGTCATTTTTTCCTCTGTAGTGGCTGAGCTGAGTCCAAATGGCTGAAATTGTTCCTCTGTTGCTCCACCAGACTCTTCTCCTGTTACTCAGCTGGGACACAAAAAGTATATGTATTTTATCCCTGATAAAAATTAAAAAAAAAGCAGAGCAAATAAACATGACTAAACTCCTCAGTGACAACAATACCTATGAAACTTCAATGTGGAAACTGAGAAGCAGCTACAACAAGAAAGTCATCAGTTGTCACAAGAACCTGAAAGGGGAAAAAGCCACTGACCCCCCTGCATATCACTACCTTTACCCAGTGGATGCTACACCCTGTATATATGGACTTCTATAGATCCACAAGTCCGGCTCACACTCAATGGTAGCAGTACCACCTGAAGCACCTCATTAGATTCCACCTACTCCACCCAGACAACCCACATGGAAAGGATATATATAAATCTTATAAAGTTTGTATCCGTCTTGTGTGAAACTTGTATGAAAAGCATACAAGAGTGAAAACAGATATAAGACCCCTTGAAAATTATATAATGAAACTTCTATGTTTTGGATACTTACTAAAATAATATATGAAAGTAATGAGAAAGTGGCCGCTTTCATGAGTAAATCATATAATTTTTTACTATTTCTTTTCCATATGGGAAGGTAAAGGGTGGTTGTATGTAGGGATGGGTATCGTTAAGGTTTTATCCGATACTAGGGCTGCATGATTAATCATTAGAAAATCGCGATCTTGATTCATACTTTTGTGCGATCTCATTTCCAAATGACAACGATTTAAAAAAAAAGAAAAAAAAAAGACGACGACTGTACCGCATTTTGATCCGGGACGTAATCTGCATGAAAACAAGCGCTCACTCTTCCTGCTCAACAAATGACAAGGGCGGAGCCTTATACCACGTGATACAGAAGCTGTGCCGTGTGATGCTAAAATTAGTAGGGAAAAAACAACGGAGAGCACGTCAGGGAAGACGAGAAAGTGACAGGAGAAAATCCATCCCGGTCAACCACCCAAACATCAATAACGGGAACCTTATACAGCACTTCCCTATACCCGTCGAACTCCCGCAGGCACAAAGAAATTACAGAGGCCATTACTTATCACCTGACCAAAGATATGGCTCCCATCAACACTGTGCAAAACGAGGGATTTAGGGAAATGATCAACACCCTAGACAAACGCTACACAGTGCTGTCCCGCAACTATTTTTCTATTGTTGCACTACCTGCTCTATACACGCAGTGTCGAGCAACGGTGGAGACGGAATTTCAAGCAGTACAACATTTTGCAGCAACAACAAATGTGAGACATTTGTTGTTTTTATGTTTATTTATTGTTTTTATGTTCAGTCTCAACTGTTATGAAGTTGATGTGCAGTTAATAAGTGCAATAAATATTTATCGTGAGAGAATCGTGATCTCAATTCTAAGGGAAAAAAATCGTGATTCTCATTTCATGCAAAATCGTGCAGCCCTATCCGATACCAGTACCAAACTGGTACTTCTGAAACGGTGACAGTGCTTAAACGGTACTCAAACTGGTGCTTAAAGAATGGATAACACAAAATTGGTCCAAAACCCTCTCATGTTCAGCTGTTTTTTTTGTAAAAAGATAACAATGTTAGCCTTTTCTGCAGCCATAGGGCATATATGGTATCACTCTTGGCTGGAAGCAATGCTTAAACAATGGAAAAAACACAAACTTGGTCCAAAAACCTCTCATGTTTAGCCGTTTTCCATTTTTTCTTTGGTCATTTTAGCCTTTTTGGCCAGGGTGAAGGTAGTATCTGCCATCAGACAAGAAGAAAGCCATGTAACTATGACGGTGTTTGCTAGTTCACCTTACATGCATTAATGTAATAACGTGGTTAGCCTACTCAATGTAAATTACACACGAACAACATTAATCTACATATATTGTTACAAATATATGTAAGAACTGAGCCAAATTTAGTAATGCCAACAAAATGAAATAACAATATTTGTATCTTATATATGATACAGTCTTCCACAGGAGCTGCTGATCCAGTTCTACACTGCGGTCATTGAGTCTGTCCTGTGCTCCTCCATCACAGTCTGGTATGGAGCAGCCACTAAACAGGACAGGAGCAGACTGCAGCGGACTGTACGGGCAGCAGAAAGGATCATCGGCACCCCCCTGCCCTCCATCCAGGATCTGTACCTCTCAAGAACCAGGAAACGGGCAGGGAAAATCATCACAGACCCCTCACACCCTGGACACAGACTTTTTGATCTGCTGCCCTCTGGCAGACGGTACAGAAGCCTGCAGACCAGGACCACCCGACACAGGAACAGTTTCTTTCCCCTCGCCATCTCCCTTCTTAACAGTTGACCTGTCACACTGCTCCCACTGCCAGACTGCAACTGCACCTTATGTACATTTTGTAGTATTCATTCCACCTCATTCATTTCTGTATTTTATGTATATAAGTTTAGGTTCGTTATTTATAGTTGGTTTACACAGCTTTGTGTATGTATGTGTAATGTGTATATATAGACACGTGTGTGTGTGTGTGTGTGTGTGTGTGTGTGTGTGTGTGTGTGTGTGTGTGTGTGTGTGTGTGTGTGTGTGTGATTTACCTTGCTGTGCTTGAGAGCCACCATCTACTGAAACCAAATTCCCTGTATGTGTCTGCACATATACTTGGCCAATAAACACGATTCCGATTCAGATACATCTATATATACACTGTAGGGCTGCCACGATTAGTCAACTAGTCACGATTACGTCGACTATCAAAATCGTCGACGACTGATTTAATAGTCGACGCGTCGTTTGAAGCTTTGTAAGATCCCAAAAGACGCAGGAATAAGTAGCAGGATTTAAGAGTGTAATAACGGACTGAAACAGAAGATGGCAGCACTGCATGTACAAGGATGCCAGCTGCCGTTAAACCCCGAAGAAGAAGTAGCTCCGTCCCAGTCAGAATTCATAGCGCAGCCCAGCCAGTGTTGCCAACTTAGCGACTTGGTCGCTATATTTAGCGAGTTTTCAGACCCCTTAAAAAAAGACGTGAAAGCGCTACTCTCAACAAGCAGCGGGTGCTGTAACGCAGTCAGTTCTTCTTTTACTCTTATGCTGTTTTGTGAATCACAAGGTTTAAAACTACTTATAAACACACACACAAAGTAACTCCACCAGAGTGTCTATTTCGGGTCACTTTTGCCGGTCCAAGCCCGGGCAAAGGAGCAGGGTTGGAATTGTGACATTAAAAAAAACAATAATTGCTAAAAGAAATTTAATTTGTAGTTCTAAATAAACTAACTGCATTTAGGACGTTTTTACTCACTTTATGTCTCTTCCATGATGTTATTTCTCTCTCCAACAACATAGGTTACAATTAGATTAGCATGACCAATTATGCAAATTAGGCGATGACATCATTTAGCGACTTCTAATGACTTTTTTGGACAACCAATAGCGATTTTCCTTACTGAGGAGTTGGCAACACTGAGCCCAGCTCAGTTTCCAACAATGGCGGCAGCTAGTTAGCTTTAATATTACTCTTATTATTCTTTCTGGGTCACAAAATAAACATTTAACATGTTTTCAGGCAAGAATGTAGCTGTGTAAACCTCAAATATCTGCTCAGTTTATCAAGACACCACATATTTTCAAAAGCGCTCCGACGTTTTCGGAGACGTCTGTTAACCACTAGCTCGACAGCTAGACGGGGGCAAGGCTCGCTAGAGCCATGAGAGCACTGGACTCCCGGCAAATCGTTTTCAAACCCACCGCCGTCTTTCGCTACTCAGGTTAAACATGATATATGAGTCACTTAGATTACTTAAAAATGTTATTGTTTGGCTTTTTTCAGTGTTTTATTTGTTCCTGAGTAAATCGGTTTGGCTGAGATTAAAGTTATAGTTCTTACACAGCTGAATAAACTTCAAGCAGACAGCTGATCATCAGAAGTGTGAGATGCTGGAGAATTTACTCCGGTGTCCTGTTATATTTTAGATAGCAAGGAGTTTATTAAACTTCACTGAAACAATCTGCAAATTTCATTAAAATTTAATAAACTATCATTTTGTCTTTATTTTTAGTTAGCACATACCTTAAACACTTAAAGCTGTAAGCTAATGATAATTATA
Organism: Aulonocara sp. 'chitande type north' Nkhata Bay; assembly: GCF_057382095.1. NCBI lineage: Eukaryota > Metazoa > Chordata > Actinopteri > Cichliformes > Cichlidae > Aulonocara > Aulonocara sp. 'chitande type north' Nkhata Bay. The sequence continues at coordinate 16,534,216 of NC_141346.1, forward strand.
TAAGAGCAGATGCTGCTGGTGCAATAAGCTGTATGTTTTACGTTCAATGGATGATGATCTGATTAGTTGACTAATCGCAAAAATAATCTGTGACTAGTCGACTATCAAAATAATCGTTTGTGGCAGCCCTAATACACTGTCAAAGATACTTGTCTTTGAGTGAAGATTTAAGGTGATAGGACATAAATAAATGCAACTTGAATCTTTACTGAAGCTCAGTATTTGACACAGAGTTCAAGTTCAATGCTGTAATAACTAATAATGATTAATATAATAATAACTGTAATATTGGCAGTATAATATTTACATCACCAACATGAAATGACTTTAGTCTCATGAACAACATTAGCTAATTGTTATTTACTAGCTAATCTTAAAATGACTGTTCAGTACAGAAATGAAGCCCAACAATTAGAGCTGGGCGATAGAACGATAACGATATGTATCGCGATATAACTTTGACTCGATAGAGAAATTAAGCTATCGCGATAGACCTCGCCGCTCTTGTCCTCAAGAAAGAAAAAAAAAAGAAAAGAAAAGAAAAAGGTCAGCCAATCCAAATTAAGTAGCGCAGAGCCGAACCAATCACAGCCGCAGCATCACGTCGTGTGACTTGTTACGTACAGCACAAGTGCCAAGCCGCACGTGTGTTTGTTTGGGAAGCAGCCAGCGGGTAATGGAGCCAGCGCCTAATGGAGGAAATGAGTGTGCCGACTAGAAAAATCAACAGAGCGTGACCGAAGAGAAAACAGATGATGGTTCCAATGCCGGAGAGATTGTCGAACGGAAGAGCCATAGAAGTTCCGTAGTGTGAAGGTATTTCGGCTATTTCAAGTCTGACAAAAAAACAGAGTAGCGTGCACTGTAAATTGTGCCGAAAGCAAGTCTGGAAATACAATAAACTGGTGCATGCGTCACACTGTGCGCCACGTTATTGTTTCGGTGAAATGAATTTCTACAATACTGTTACTGTTAATTCTACTCTCTGCAGTGTTTAAATGCTTACATATACACAAAGTTACTGTCCCTCCACACCAATGGCGTGTCCAGCGGGGTGGCCTGGGGGGGCACAGGCCACCCCCCAAACCAGACTGGCCACCCCAGGTGCCACCCCAAAGGCAAAACAATAAAATTCAATCAAATATCAAATGTCCGATTATGTTTTCCCGGTGACGCTCAGATATCCGAGTGTAAGTGAATGCAGCATCGCTTCTGCGCTATGCGCATCACGTTAGCAAAGGTAGGAGAGCCAAGCGCGAAAGACGGCACTGCAGGAAACAATTTTTCGGTGAAAGAAAATGAGGACAGAATAAATGTCCCGGTAAGTAATATCAAGTTTGTTGAGTTTAGTAAACTTCGGTGAAATTAGAATACCAAGGAAAAAAATAACACTTAAAGAATTATTGCAGCTGTGGAATATTTCAGACAGTATGCTACTGAGGGGAGCTAACATAAGAGTTATGAGTTATAAAATATAATCTAAGTCGTAACATTGCTGTATGGAGCTGCAAATTTGGTTGCAGGTTAACATAGCTGGACTGGCCATCGGGCATATCCCCAGTGACTTATTTTTTATTTTTTTTGTAATGGCATGAACAATGAGAGGTGGTGGATTGGCCAGATGCAGGTCGATGTGTAGAAATAACTCCGTTGTTTGGTGGTGGCTATGGCGGGGCTTCCACAGAGGCAACAGGTGGATGAGGGAAGGGGAGGCAGGAGGAGAGACCCGAAGCAGCCGCCAGTCCGAGTGTCAGGTGAACTGAACTTCAGGTAAGAAGTTATGACCTGCAGTCTATCTGGGTCAGATATAAACCAAGTTTAGGTGGAGTTTATTTTCATGTTGCTGACTTTTTACTGTCAGTTGCAATAACTCATACTGCGTTCTAGCCAGCTTGATGGAGTTTTTATACAGCTGGGTGGGTGCTATGATGTTACTGATAGTGAACTTTATTTTATTCATAAGGTTAGTAGAGTTGCCAACGGCTCCTTAAAAAAATGGAATGGTCCCTCATTCAGAGAAAATATTACGCGTTTCGTATTGAGCTGAGAAGAGACGCAGTTTGTCCCGGACTTTAGCTAGAATGGAAAAAAGACACAAAGCTGGATTTATTCTGTCTTTATGCTGCACAGCTGCCTCTTCTCTCATTCTCTCCCCCTCCCTCTCCTGTTGCTACTTCAATCATGAAACTGATCAATGATCAGCTGATCGGCTTTTCTCTCTTGTTTGTTTATCGCCCACTTTGCGCCAGAAAGAGGAAACCAGCAGATGTTGCGCTAAACAACAGCAGCACGTTTAAGCTTGATCAGCTGTTGTTAGAATGTATTTAATATTAATTTCTAGTATCAGCTGATGTTTGCTGGAGCCACAGCTGTAAAGCTGCTGGTCATGATGTCTGTTTAGATATGTGGTGAGAGGGAAACATGAAGATGAAACCAGGAGATGTCCTTACTGAATCATCAGAGCTGAACAGGTGATGGAGAAACAGGTTTACCTTTTAGGTGACATGAATGAGTTGAAGTTATCAACTGTTTCTGAGAGATAAATAACACCAGGATCCTTTTTTATGTAGCTGACAGCTGGTAACTGTGCAGGGGCGGGTCTAGCAAAGTTTTGCCAGGGGGCAGGTAGGGCATTAACAGGGAAAGGTGGGCACAAAGAAATACTTTTCTTTCTTATTCTCATTTAAAATACCTAGTTTTTATTAAATAATTATCTAAATCTTACAACCAAAGTTTTTATCTGACGTAAAATGTATAGAAATCATACATATACCAACAAGACTGTACATCACTGTCACAACAGCATTTGTTTTCATTCAAAGTCTTTATGGCTTTACTACCTGGTGGGTCGGTCTGTAGTAAAAATGCCCAATTTTTTTGTCCCAGTCCAGCCCTGCAGGTTAATACTGGCAGTGTCACCATGCCAGCTGACTGTATTTTATCATCAGCCAGTGTTGTTCTTTATCAATATTACCAAAGTTTACCATAAGGCAGCATAGAAAGTATTTACTTGCTTTCAGGTTTTATTCAAATGTTAGTCTTTTCATTTGTTTCCCCACTTTTTTCCTGTTTCAAAATCAAACACCAGTTTGTGAGAAGATTATCTTCTTTTTTTAACAGGCAGATAAAGTTTTGCATTGGCATTGGCTAATTTGTCAATTGTTTGTTACAAATGTTCGTATTTTAATTTTCAAAAATGTTTTTGCCCAAAACATATGTGCACTATATGTCAGTAAAAATACTATGCAAATATTGATGTCCTTGAATGCTGAGTAAACACTGACAAAGCACTGATTGTATCTCTTGTACTTTATCAACGCAGTATCTAAAAACTTTGCACCGTAGTGGTTAAAATCTCATTCTAATAAGAGTTAAAAGTGCATTTGGTTATTAGGTTTATAGGATTATTGAATTATGGTTAAGGGTTGGTAGAATTTTTTTTTTTAAACATTATCTGCCAATTAAATCTGCCACCCTTCTCCAAATCTGTGCCCCTACCTGGCCCCCCCAACAAAAATTTTCTAGACACGCCACTGCTCCACACATACGACTCGGTTCTGCTTCTATGCCCCAGCTTTGTTTACTTTTCCCCACCGAGGCTTCTAGACTTCTGATTGGCCAACATTTCGGCACGGTTAGGAATCTAGCGCCACCTGCTGCTTTGGCATGTTCATAGCAGCGTTTTCCTTCATTTCTGCCTTTATGTGTGGACGGGATTATTTTTTAAAACGAAAACGGAAAATCTCCGTTTTCAAAAATACCCGTGTACGTGTGGACGTAGCCTCAGTCTCTGACTGGAAGCGCTAATTCGTCATTCGGCTTTTGTCAGACTAAAGTAACTGTTAAAACTGTTTGAAAAGCTAAGCTATACAACAAGGAGAGATTGAGAATTTCCTTTTAGTTCTCAGTTTATTTGATATTGACAAAAGTTAGTCAGTTTTGTCTGTTCTTCTGTAAAACAAACTAAGATTTATTTTTAGAATTAATATTTTGTTTCTAAGTGGAATTGACAATTTAGTCTGTTTCGTTTGTTCTATTTTGAAACTTAAACGCTTTAGCGGCTGCCTTTTGTGTAGTTTGCAATATTTGCCTTTATTTATCTGAAAAAGTCTCATGTTCCTTAAGTACATCTACCCTGTTGAACTTATTATGGGAAATAAATATTTAAATAAAAACAAGCTGCTGATTATTTCACATTTTACTTGTGAGCAACGGCACATTTAAATCTTACAAATATAGTTATTTGGCTTATATCGTGATAGATATCGTTATCGCCTGAAATGAAAAAAACATATCGTGATATGAAAAAATCTCATATCGCCCAGCTCTACCAACAATCATGTTTTTACAGTCCCGCGGTCTCAGCCTCAGATACTCAACAAATCAAACAAAGCTCATAAAAAAATAAACAGATGAACAAAAACTGTTTCTCTTCCATTTCAAACAATGCTGTATGAAACGTTTCAGCGGTTAGTGACATGGTTGCTAGGCAACCTGAGCAGCGCCATGGAGGCCAGACCATCCCATTACACAAGCATCTCACTTTCGGTCTTTGAGGATGATTCCCGCATGGCCCGCATCCTCCAAGGCTGCAGACCCTGAATTGGAATACAGCCTATAAAGGTGTGTGTATGAGAAGTACTTCTCAGAACCACTTGGTGTTTGCTGTGACTGCATGTAGTGGGATCAGTGGTAATAAAGCTTTGAAGAAACACTCATCTGACCCTTCTTCTCCAGCTGGGATATCAAAAGAATCGGTGAAGTCAAGAGAAAGTGAACCTCAACAGCACCTAGCCACACGAGAAGTCCGATCGTTTTCTCTCTTAGACTTCTTAGACTCAGAACAAAAGTTGTCCGGCTTTGTGTGTCTGGCAAAACGCTTTTTACAAATCCTGCTGGAATAGGTCTGGTTACAGCCGCAGTCAAAGCATGATGGAAATAATTGAACAAGAAAGAAAATGTAGCCCTTTCGCACCCTTCGCAGTAGGCTTCCACTACTCTCTCTATAGGGCTTTGGAGTTGACATCACGGAACGCTGGGAACGCTGCGCCATCTTCCGGGGAAATGAATCAAAACAAACACACTGTGTTGTAACGACGACTACAAGAAAGATGCTTAAAAGTAGCTCAAAATAGCAGAGACTGTATAGAGACTGATTGCGTTGGAAATGTGGACCTGCATGAAATACAGCCGTGACGTAGAATCCCTGAAGACCTACTGCTATTGACGTAGCGTGACATTTTTTCGTACCTTGTCAGTGGAGTCAGCGCGCACAAGTCGTTAGATATCGTCATATCGCCCAGCACTATCGTGTGGACAATAGAAAAGTGTCTAGTGCCATTTGTCTTCTATTGTTCTTAACCCAAATTTTATAAATTATTACATAAAATATATAATTAACCCTTTACAACCGGTCGGAGAAGGCACTCCGTTTTACCTAACTATTTTTAAATCCCTGTAGAACTGGAACCAAAAATTATTTTTTTGGCATGTGAAACCGGAGGAGTTGTACTTACATCTTATGCCATTAGCTTGTCCTAGGTCCCGGTTTCCTTCCACATACAGGGAGTGCAGAATTATTAGGAAAGTTGTATTTTTGAGGAATAATATTATTATTGAACAACCACCATGTTCTCAATGAACCCAAAAAACTCATTAATATCAAAGCTGAATGTTTTTAGAAGTAGTTTTTAGTTTTAGCTATTTTAGGGGGATATCTGTGTGTGCAGGTGACTATTACTGTGCATAATTATTAGGCAACTTAACAAAAAACAAATATATACCCATTTCAATTTTTTTTTTAACCAGTGAAACCAATATAACATCTCCACATTCACAAATATACATTTCTGACATTCAAAAACAAAACAAAAACAAATCAGCGACCAATATAGCCACCTTTCTTTGCAAGGACACTCAAAAGCCTGCCATCCATGGATTCTGTCAGTGTTTTGATCTGTTCACCATCAACATTGCGTGCAGCAGCAACCACAGCCTCCCAGACACTGTTCAGAGAGGTGTACCGTTTTCCCTCCTTGTAAATCTCACATTTGATGATGGACCACAGGTTCTCAATGGGGTTCAGATCAGGTGAACAAGGAGGCCATGTCATTAGTTTTTCTTCCTTTCTTGCCAGCCACACTGTGGAGTACTTGGACGCGTGTGATGGAGCATTGTCCTGCATGAAAATCGTGTTTTTCTTGAAGGATGCAGACTTCTTCCTGTACCACTGCTTGAAGAAGGTGTCTTCCAGAAACTGGCAGTAGGACTGGGAGTTGAGCTTGACTCCATCCTCAACCCGAAAAGGCCCCACAAGCTCATCTTTGATGATACCAGCCCAAACCAGTACTCCACCTCCACCTTGCTGGCGTCTGAGTCGGACTGGAGCTCTCTGCCCTTTACCAATCCAGCCACGGGCCCATCCATCTGGCCCATCAAGACTCACTCTCATTTCATCAGTCCATAAAACCTTAGAAAAATAAGTCTTGAGATATTTCTTGGCCCAGTCTTGACGTCTCAGCTTGTGAGTCTTGTTCAGTGGTGGTCGTCTTTCAGCCTTTCTTACCTTGGCCATGTCTCTGAGTATTGCACACCTTGTGCTTTTGGGCACTCCAGTGATGTTGCAGCTCTGCAATATGGCCAAACTGGTGGCAAGTGGCATCTTGGCGGCTGCACGCTTGACTTTTCTCAATTCATGGGCAGTTATTTTGCGCCTTGGTTTTTCCACACGCTTCTTGCGACCCTGTTGACTATTTTGAATGAAGCGCTTGATTGTTCGATGATCACGCTTCAGAAGCTTTGCAATTTTGAGACTGCTGCATCCCTCTGCAAGATATCTCACTATTTTTGACTTTTCTGAGCCTTTCAAGTCCTTCTTTTGACCCATTTTGCCAAAGGAAAGGACGTTGCCTAATAATTATGCACACCTGATATAGGGTGTTGATGTCATTAGACCACACCCCTTCTCATTACAGAGATGCACATCACCTAATATGCTTAATTGGTAGTAGGCTTTCGAGCCTATACAGCTTGGAGTAAGACAACATGCATGAAGAGCATGATGTGGACAAAATACTCATTTGCCTAATAATTCTGCACTCCCTGTATAGCTTTAGAAAAATTTGCATAAGAAGCACTTGCAGCAACAAAAAGATAATATTCCAGAAACACGCTTTGCCGATGTTCATAACACTTCTTACGTTGGCATATACATCAGTGCAAATTATTGCATGTCCGCCATTACCTGCCCGAAACCGGAAGTGACGTCATTTTTGTGGGCCTTATAAGCCTATGTTGATGTTCATAAAAGTCATGTGCATATTAGTATTGTACAACACTTTGGTCTACTAGGTGTGTTTTTAAAGTGCTATATAAATAAATGATGATGATGATGATGTTTGACTTTGTGCTTTTCCGTATTGTTTCTGGGATGCTTAGAACTTAAATTACACTGTTGTAAATATTATAATGCATCAAAATAAACTATTTATTTCCATTTTTCCTGTAGTATATAAAAATTAGTGTATCTCAAAAATAAAATTATAAATACACTCAAAATAAATTTCTTGTGGTTGGAAACTTTTCTATTTACAATTTCGAGAGATACACCTCTTAATTGTATTTTAACTAAAAAGATATGTAAAAAAAACAAATCAAACAGATTTTAAATTTTTTTGTAGTTTATTGCACTACAAGTTTTCCAATTTATGTAGTTACTATGGACCTAATGGATACATATGCATACAGATTATTAAAATTTGGGCTATAACGGTTGTATTAATATATGGAAACTTGAAATGCTCCCACAAATGGCACTACTACAGTTAAAGAAATTGCAATAATTTGTTCATATTTATTATAAATAATTCTAATTATACATCTTACTTCCATTCTTTTATCCTGTGTCACTAAAAATACATTTTATTTTAGTTTTATACATTGATTAATGACCTGTGACCATGGGTCATTGTGAGCATCACAGGGAAGGTTGAAGCCGTCCACTGCACCTGTATGGCCGGAGTTGCGGAGACCTGCAGCCATGTCGCTGCTCTTCTGTTTAATGTAGAAGCAACAGTGCGGATCTGTGGCACAAGGACTGTTACAGATGAACTTGGATACTGGGTTTTGCTGGGTAATATGACCAAGAAACAGTCAGAGGTTGGCCATAAGATGGACTTCTCCTCTTCAGCTGCCCAAAAAAGGCTCTTGATCAAAACATAAACAGACCATCCGTATGGAAAGGTAAAACTAGCCGTCAACAAAAAAAGAAAAATCCTACCTGCTACTGTGGAAGAGTTGTCACCGCCATAGGGCTTTGGAGCGTGATGTCACGGGCGTGGGCGTGGAAAGTATTTTGGCCTGATGCGCCATTTTCCGGGTACAAACAAAGCACAAGCGAAAAAGGAGCGAAGGCACACACAACAGCCATGGTTCGTACTTGCCGTGTTGCCGGCTGTGGAATAAGCTTAAAAAGGGTTTGTCTTTTTTATTCTTTCCCAACCTGGAAGCATCATGAGGGAGCTGGGAGGGATGTGAGATGGGCAAATGAACTGAATCATTTCTTCAACAGATTTGATTCAGCCATGAGGCAGTCTGCAACATCGGCTGCAGACTCACCCACCCCCACTGCTGCTGTTCCACCTCAGACACTTCACACCTCCTCTATTCACCCTGCTCACTCCCCCCCACCCCCAAATGCAGCATCCAATACACACTCAACACAAGGCTCCAGCGTGTCTCTCTCAACCACCCAGGTTAGGAGGGAACTGAGGAGGATTAATGGCAAGAAGGCAGCGGGTCCAGATGGCATCAGCTTGAGGGTCGTCAGGTCCTGCGCGGACCAACTGTGTGGGGTGATGGAGCACCTCTTCAACCTGAGCCTGAGGTTGGGAAGAGTCCCACAGCTCTGGAAAACCTCCTGTGTTGTACCAGTGCCAAAGACTTCACGCCCCAAGGACCTCAACAGCTACAGGCCGGTGGCTCTGACATCCCACCTGATGAAGACCCTAGAGCGGTTGGTCCTGGCTCAGCTTCGGCGCCTAATAAGCTCATCACTGGACCCACTTCAGTTTGCCTACCAGCCTGGCATTGGAGCGGATGATGCCGTCATTCACCTCCTAGATCATTCCCTCGCTCACCTGGAGACCGCTGGAAGCACTGTGAGAATCATGTTCTTTGATTTCTCCAGTGCCTTCAACACCATTCTTCCCTCAGTTCTAAAGGACAAGCTGGTGAACTCTGGAGTGGACCATCACCTCACTTCCTGGATCCTGGACTACCTCACCGACCGACCACAGTATGTGAGGACTCAGGGCTGTGTGTCGGACAGGGTCGTCTGCAGTACGGGGGCCCCACAGGGAACGGTTCTGGCTCCGTTCCTCTTCACCATCTACACTGCAGACTTCTCCCACAATTCCATCCAGTGCTTCCTGCAGAAGTTCTCTGATGACTCTGCAATAGTCGGCCTCATCACTGATGGGGACGACAAGGAGTACAGAGGTCTGACCCAAGACTTTGTGGACTGGTGCCAGCTGAACTACCTCCAGATCAACGCCAGTAAAACCAAGGAACTGGTGGTAGACTTCCGCAGGCACAAGCATTCTCCACTGCAACCACTGAACATCCAAGGTATGGACATTGAGGCTGTGGACAGCTACAGGTACCTTGGTGTTCATCTGAACAATAGACTGGACTGGACTCATAACTCAGACGCCCTCTACAGGAAAGGGCAGAGCAGGCTGTACCTGCTGCGGAGACTCAGGTCGTTTGGAGTGGAGGGCCCACTCCTGAAGACCTTCTATGACTCTGTTGTGGCTTGTGCTATCTTTTATGGTGTGGTCTGCTTGGGCGGCAGCATCTCTGCTGGGGACAGGAAGAGACTGAACAGGGTGATCCGAAGGGCCAGCTCTGTTCTAGGATGCCCTCTGGACCCAGTGGAGGTGGTGAGTGACAGGAGAATGGTGGCTAAGCTGTCATCACTGTTGGACAACATCTCCCACCCCATGCAGCAGACTGTGACAGCACTGAGCAGCTCCTTCAGTGGGAGACTGCGGCACCCACGATGTGGGACGGAGAGATTTCGCAGGTCTTTCCTCCCCACTGCTGTCAGGCTCCACAACAAAGACTTTAACTGATCAAACACACACATCCATACATATGCAATAATACTAAGTGCAATAATCCTTTCTGTCATCGTTGTACTTTTACTCAGTTGTATATAGCATTTGTATTTGTATTCTATTTTTATCTTATTGTATATTTATTTTATTTTATTCTACTGTATATAGTATTTTATTTTATTCTATTCTGTACAGTTGTGTACTGTATTTATTCTTATTGTATTCTAATTTTTGCATCATAACTTTTGCACTGTCCACTTCCTGCTGTGACAAAACAAATTTCCCACGTGTGGGACTAATAAAGGTTATCTTATCTTATCTTATCTTATATGGCGGACCTTACAAAACGAAGGCGTCTAGCCTGGATAGCAGCCATGCGACGTCTTGATATCCAGTTTTCTTCCATCTCCAGATATCTGTTGGTGTGCTCCAGACATTTTAACTCCGGCAAGTTCTGTATGTTCATATCACTCTTTATAGCTTAATAATATTATCGTTGGGGTTCTTGGAGGTTATAGAAATTGCAAACAAACATAGAATTGAGTGACTGTGGAGACATACGTGCTATGTAACGATTTGCTAACTCTTTCGCACAACTGTAGGGAAGCCTGCCTATGAAATGAATCAAACAAATCCAGACTGGTTACCAACGTTACACGTAGGGCACTCCGAAATCCAAACGTGAGGGTTAGGGTCAGGGTTAACAAGATACGTGAAGATATCGGGGTAGGACAGTGGCGGTAAGTACTCTGGGTCTTTACTCCACTGCCCTACTTCATAGTCCACACCAGAGGCGGAAGCAGACATCTGAAACACCCGGGGCTTAGCCCTAAAGGATGGATGTGGGATTCTTTTTTTTCTTCTTTTTTTTTTTTTTGGGGGGGGGGGGGGGGGGGGGTAGACATTACTGAAAGATTAATTGGAGCATAACTGAGCCACTGTGTGAGAGCTGAGCAGCAAAAGGAAATTAAGTGAGGGTAGAAATGACTGAAATGGGCTTTATTATGAATTTTGTTCAAAAAAGAATGATTTCATATAGGAAAAAATATATATCACATATGCAGGACACCTTAAACTAGTATTTTAATTAATCAGCAAGGCAGAACAAAGTTGGGGCTGCATCAAGACACGAGGACTAAACCCCAATTCAACCAGACCCAGAACTGATCCGGAATTAAAACAGGACTACAACAGTTCAAAATCAGGACCACTTAGGACTTAACCAAGACAGAACCAGAATCAGAACTAGATGATAGTAGCACTAAAAATCATCATAGACCCGCACTACACTTAGTTTTTTAATTCTACCAAAAGTACACTATTTACATTCAGAAAAGTTTATATAATTATTTAGCCTTCATAAGCCTGCATAACTTAATAAATATATAACTTGAAAAATAACAAACCTGAAAAGAAACACTAGGTACGAGATACACAAGTACCTATGATACGGATTTTGGTAAACAACCATTTGACTAACATGTGTTTCTCACCTGCTCTTGTTCCCTTACTGTTCTGTCCTCATTCTCCTCTCTCTCCCTCTTTGTGCTGACAATCATCAAATATACAGTTGAAACCAGATATTTACATACTCTTCAGATCAAAACAGATACACTTGGTAAAGATACACATCAAATCAGACTACCGTAATTGTCGGGCTATAAGCCGCTACTTTTTGCACAAGCTTTGAACCCTGCGGCTTTTAGTCAGGTGCGGCTTTTCTATGGATTGTCCATGATTTTTATCATATCGTAAGACGATTTGTTTTGTTTGTTCCGCTGTTGTATGGCACTACGTTGCCTGGCGGAAGGGCATGTGATCAGACACACAGTATCGGGGTTCAAGAGTGGTATGTTGGTCACGTGTCCATCCGCCAGGCTGGCCGTGCTGTACAAGTAGCACGAAAAACAAACTTCAAATTAACGCTACGCGTTCAGCGGGAGTCGTGGATGATGAGCGGCGATAAACTTGCGAAAAGCAAGTTATGCTCAATTCCACCGGTGGAATCTGACAGCGTGGAAAAGTGTGAAAACATCCATGATCACCAACGGATGTCGAAGGGCTGGACTGCTGCATGATGGAGAGGAGGACACCACGGCCTTTCTGAGGGTGTTCGACTCCGACACTGACAACGAGGATTTCTTTGGTTTTCAAAGTGACAACGAAGGAAAGAAGCTGAGAGTGGATGACGTAGCCATCCTGAGCCTGTTCGTATCTGACACTGGAGGAGAGGACTTTGGTGGTTTTAGTGCGCAGGAATATGGTGGTGAATGACTGACTTTTCTTCTTGTTAAAGCCGTGTCACTGCACCTGAGCCTAAAAGGTAGTCCGAATCTATTTTTCTGGTGTGCTGTAGGTTATTGTTATGTACTACATTTGTTACTCATTCATGAAGCACAGTACATGTTTCGTACTTGTAATTACTGCTACTTGCACATATACCTAAAAAGTTATGCAAATATGTACCCATAACTTGTTTTTCAAAATATTAATAAAAGAGGTGTGTCTCCAAACAGCCATCTCTTTCCTGACATTTCGCTTTGTGCATATTCTCTTACATATGATAAGTCAACATTGAAACACCTGCGGCTTTTAGTCAGGTGCGGCTAATGTATGTACAAAACAGGATTTTCCCCTGATTTTAGCTTGTGCGGCTAATATTCAGGTGCGCTTTTATAGTCCGGGAAATACGGTAAATGTTTATTTTTTTAGATTGATAAATATAAAAAACATATTTGTTAACTTTAAGAGTAAATAGAGAAACTATCTGTATTTCTTAATTTTAAATGGCACCAAATTGTATTCAAAATTGAGCCACACTTATGGAGCTCCACAATCCTTTTCCTGGTGTTTTGGTTGACATCTCTTAATTTTCCATTTCAAAGAAACAGGCTCTGTGTTTTGCCTTATATGCATCCAAAGCTGTTCCACCAATTTACTCACATGGACTCTACTAACCTATCAGAAGCTTCTTCAGCGCAGAATGGAATCGTCTGGAGTTTTTTTTATTAATTAACAATAAACTTAGTGTATATGTACTCCTAAATTTGATGAAAGTGATAAAAAATAGACAGCTCTGTCTCTCTTTATTCTGACATTTAACTAATTCAAAAGATATTTCAATATTTATTTATCTAAAACAAAACAAGTTTACTCTAAATTGATGTTGTACAGTAAAAAAAATGTTCTTGTGTTTTCCATAAAGTGTATGTAAATATCTGGTTTCAACTGTGAATATACTGCTGTGTATTGAAAGTCCTCTTGTTTTGCATAGATATACTGAACAACATACAAAGCATAATATATAAAATAACATCTACCTGAGTTTTTTCTTTGAAAGAAGCTCCTTATGTCCATTCTTGTATATCAGTGCATTACTGAAACCGATTTATTTAGCCGTGGAGGGAAACAACTGAAAATATGAAATAAACACACATAAGCTAAGACTCTCTAAAGAAACAGCATTGTTGTTGTTCGGCTTTTCATTTCGCCATTTGTTGATTAACTTGAAGAGCAAGTAACGTAATATTGGTCAAGTGATCAGTTTCATATCAATGAAACTCATATCAATCTTTCGTGATACACCGTCATATTTACATTTTTTATACAGTATGAATGATTTACTTTGGTACCTGGTCAATCTTCAGTTCTCCTCTGTCTGCCTAGCTCCATTTCTCCAACAGCATATTTTAATTTATATTTAATTGTGTTGTGGTTTGCAGTGTTTTGTGTTGTTTCACTTTAAATTTGTTTAAAAGGAAAAAAGCTGAAAATTTAAATAGTTAAAAGTTGAAATGTAAATAGTTGGTTTTTTGTATTATATTATTTATTTATTACATTTTGTGTGGAGTGAATAAATAAAAGTATATTTACAGTGGCCCCTAGAGACAAAGCACGTAAAAACTCCAAAACACGTACAAAAGACAACAGAAGTGCTCCAGGATGCTCGGGCGCAGTGTTGAGCTTTTGTTACCTAGTGGCTACACAAGCCAGCAAGTACCAACGACCGGATTTGGTGTGTGGTAGTAACAGGTAAATGAACTTTTTTTTAAATTATTTGAATATATATGAGTGCTTGTGTATAAATACACAAACAATACACACATGCTTTCAATTGTGTAATTTAAGTGATCTAGGTAGCGGTTTTGAAAGTTCAGTTAACGTTAGAAATGTGTTTTGGAGTTTGTACGTGTTTTGTCTCTAGGGGCCACCGCATATATTTATATATAAACATATATAAATAAAACCACTTCTTTTTTTACATTAGTAATTCCTTTTGTGCATAATTTTATATTATTGTTAATAATAAATTAATTAAAGCAACAAAACAACCTGAAGAGCCGGTTTGGAGCCGAAAGAGCAGACTCTTTTTAGTGAGCCGAGCTGAAAGAGCCGGAAATCCCATCACATCATCACTGCGGGGCGATCGTGGCTCAAGACTTGGGAGTTCGCCTTGTAATCGGAAGGTTGCTGGTTCGAGCCCCGGCTTGGACAGTCTCGGTCATTGTGTCCTTGGGCAAGACACTTCACCCGTTGCCTACTGGTGGTAGTCAGAGGGCCAGTGTCGGCAGCCTCGCCTCTGTCAGTGCGCCCCAGGGTGGCTGTGGCTACAATGTAGCTTGCCATCACCAGTGTGTGAATGGGTGGATGACTGGATATGTAAAGCGCTTTGGGGTCCTAAGGGACTAGTAAAGCACTATATAAATACAGGCCAACAATCATGTTTTTGCAGTCTCAGCCTCAGATACTCAACAAATCAAACAAAGCTCATAAAAAAATAAACAGATGAACAAAAACAGTTTTGTAATAGAGTGAATTGTTGCCCCCCAGTGGTAAAATACAGAAGTGCCTGTTACAGGGCTAGTTCTTGGTTGACCAATATATAACAACAAAAAGGGTAGATTTCTGCACGCTAAGAAAACAACAAGTTAGTGTGTGATGTCCTGCTGTTCAATAAAGGCACCTATCCACGTCCGATCTTTTCAAAGAGCCTAATCCAGAATATCACAGTTTCTCTAAATACAGGCAATTTACCATTCACTAACTCGCAGGCAGTAGCTGCCCCGTCCTGCTTAGTGCCTGAGCTCAGATCATACCAATATTAGGGGGGGTTTACGCACAGTCGTAAACACATACACATACAAATACAAATCCTGATTTACAAGTACAAAATATTTATGATCACATTTTGAGCCCATACTTGAGCTTTGGCCCAGAAAGTGGCGCGTCAGGCCAAAATCCTTTCCACGCCCACCCCTGTGACATCACGCTCCAAAGCCCTTTGGCCTCCTTCTCAGCAAGCTTCCACTACTCTCACCCTGGAGTTGCGCTCCCCCAGGCTTGTACCTGTGGCTTCAGGTCCTGGGGTGGGGGTTGGTTGTTCTCCTGCCCTGCACCCCATCCTTTTGTTCATATTCCAAGACTATTTTTCTTTATGTATTCTTTCCCCCCAGCAACCGCCATATTATGATGTTGCAAGCAATCACAAACTCTACAGTCTGTCTAACTCCAATGTCTACCAAGCAATCTATTATTCTCAACAGAGCTAAACTCAGCATAAACTGAACCCACATTAAAGTTAGCTCGATGCTTACCTTTAGACGAGCCCACAAACCGAGAGAAACTCCGTGATGAAGCTGGAACACTTTCCAAAAACAGGAAACAGATCAGGGAGCAGAGACCCACGTGGTTCACGCTGATCTCAGCTACGATCCAGGAGACAAGGGTGTGCAGATCGATGCAGATATCGATCCAAACGTTGGTAGTGGTATATGTTCCTGTAAGTTTACTACTTTACAACCGTTTCATAAAAAAGCAGCTCTCTCTGCTCGACTCCTCTCCTGCATACACACTTTGCTCCGCCCCCTTTATCTGACTCCGCTGTGATTTGTTGCTGTGCGGTCACGTGACTCAGCTGCACAACGTAACCCAGTGGAGTGTTATTTCAAAAGTAGCGCCAATCTCCTTTTCCTAAACTCTTTTCCTTGGCCTCGATGAAAACGTCATCGTGGGGAGGACAATATGGAATCAGAACGATGCCACCTTGAAGCGAAACCGAAAAAAAATATTGTAACTGAAATAAATGTACTGCTCTTGTATTGAAACCGAAAAAACAATTGATAGTGAATAAACAATTAATTGAAACTGTAATTTTTTTGTTTTCGTTTACAATTTTTTTTTTCGGTCTCAATCCATTTTTCGGTTTCAATCCATTTTTTTTCGGTTTCAAACCATTTTTCAGTTTCAATCCATTTTTGTCATCCACATTGTCAGATGTAGCCCCCAAAATTTTTTACATACTGTAGTCAAACACCTGTTTAAAAAAACCTGTTCTTGATCTTACGATTCTTGCAAATTACAGGCCTTTCTTCTAACTACCTTTTCTTTCCAAAATTCTTGAAAAGAGAGTTGACAGTCAATGAATGACCTTCCTGAAAAAGCAAAATGTTTTACACGTTTTCCAATTTGGTTTTAAACCCTTTCATAGCACTGAATCAGCCATTTTACAAGTTTTAATGACATATTTTTAGCCACTGATGCTGGGGACTGTGTTGTTCTTGTACTTTTAGATTTGACAGTTGCATTTGATACTGTGGATCATGCATTTTACTCTGTCATTTGGAGCACTGGGTGGGCACTTGAGTGGTTCAGGTCCTACTTGGCGGGGCAAACATTTTGTGTCAGTCTCTGTGACCATGTGTCGTCCTCCGCTCCTCTCTTGTGTGGTGTCACACAGAGCTCAGTTCTAGGCCCCCTTCTCTTTTCTTTGTATCTGCTCTCTCTTGGATCTATACTGAGAAAACACAGCATTGCATTTCACTTCTATGCTGATGACTGTCAGATATATGTCCCTCTACATCATAAAGGCACATATTCCATACAACCATTACTTCAGTGTCTTGATGACATTAAGGCTTGGATGTCTCTTAACTTTTTAAAATTCAATGATAAAAAGACCGAGGTGATGACTTTTGGTAGCCCCACTGAGATGCCAAATGTATATTTAGATTCCTTGGCTCGGTATGTTAAGCCAACTGTCACAAACCTGCTGGTCAAAGTGGACTGTAATGAGAAAAGATGACATTATATGCCACGGTAAATGCACTGCCTAATTGTTACCTCTCCCCACTGCCTTCAGTGGCAGGCAGCAGGAAACAGATCAGGAGGCAGAGATGATCTTTAAGTTTAACATTACTCACAATATTGCCAAAGATTGATATGGAATTTAAGCACAAGCACGTTTCAGTAACTTATCTTTCTTGTAGATCTGTGCTCCAAATAAAGAACTTTATGCTGACAAGATTATTAGTTAAAATAACAAATTTTAAGTTACAAATCAATATTGTCTGCATGGACAGATATTCCACATTCCATATATCATCATTCAGGTCCTGCATCAATACATTTCCATATTTTTATATCTATAAAAAAAGCCGACACTTGCTAGACTCTATCAAAGGTGTGAGCATCACAGCAGATGCCTTTGTGTCGAAGTAGCTGAGGATAAAACACAGAAAAACACGAAGTTGATTTTCCTGGCCTGGGATTTTATAAAAATATTCTGCAGTACATCAAAAATGAAAGAAAACCATTAATCAACATATGAACCTTAGTTGATGCTGCTGAAGTGAAGCAGAGCAAAGTTACAGAGGTTTTATTAGAGACACAGCTAAGTGTTTTGAAATTTCGCATAATTTTAAAAAGTTTGAATTTGTTCAGTAGCCTATTGAACATCAGAAATTAGACTTTCTTTTCAGAATTAGGTAAAAGGGACAAAAATAGCGGCCGACAGCGCAGCAAACAACGCTACACTTGTGCGTAATAAACAAGCGAATAATGCAGAAAACAGATTTTTTTGACGGGAAACTGTTCTTGAAGTACACATAGACAGAAAGAGAGAGAGAGAGGGAGAGAGCTGTGCATGAAGTGTGATTTTATTGTTGTGGAAGTAAAACAGCAAAAGTTCATGACGATGTTTATATGAAGGGTTGGATCTTCTTTAGCTGCTGGTTTAGTCAATATTGTTTGGAGAGAGACAAAACCTGCAGCTTCAGAATCTAGTGGAAAAAGGGCGGGAACTCAAAGCACGGATCAGCGAGCTGTCGGCTTTCAGCCCCGACCGTGTCCGTGCTGTCGTGAGAGAAAGGCGACATCTCGCTGATTCTGATCCGTCGGTGGATCCACGCTTTGTGTTTACGTCTTTGTGCAGAATCGTGTTCCTGCTCTCATTTACTATTTCAGCTGTTTGGTTGTTGTTATTTGTTGAAATTTTCTGAGGTTTAACCTGAAATTCTGGCATTTTGGTCAAAATAAATTTGTATTAAAAAATCAATTCAGGATTTTAATGAATCGATATCACATTATCCAAGCTAGAACCGATTTTAATCGATAAATTGATAATTAAAAACCCACCCCTATACATAACTTTGTGGACATGTAGCCAACAGTAATGTTATAACGTTCTTTGCAGATATATAAGTGATGTAAAATTTTATACTTGCTTTTAAAAGTTTATTCTTTGGCCACCACGCTTCAGCCATCTGCTGGGGTTTTTTCTTTGTTGAAAAAAAAAGCCACAGCCACCACTGCGCTATGAATTCTGGCCTATGTTGGGACATAATCAGCCTTCAAATGGGGCCTCGAGGGATGCAGACGAAGTATAGATAGATAATATAAGTGTAGATACTTACATGAAAACAAACATAATAACTTGATACTGTCACTGGGTTTAAACTAAAGGAGTGTTCACAAGAAATCATCAGTATCAAACTGTGACAATAAAAAAATGTTCATTAAAGCAATCAAGAATGAGTTTGATGTGAATCTTTGGTAGAAGAAGAAGAAGAAAGAAGAAGAAAGTGTGTACATTATTGTACTTTATTGAGCCCCGTGGGGAAATTGCTCTCTGCATTTAACCCATTCACTCAGTGAAGCAGTGGGCAGCCATTGGGCGCCCGGGGATGCATGGGGGAAGCTCTGTGCCAATTTTATCAACAGCTACGGATTTTATCCTTTTCTGGATGCAATACCTTGGCCTCCAGTAACACTATATGGAATCTTAGAGTCATTTTGACCAGGATTTCTCCTTTAATGGAAATATTAAGCAAATATTTATGACTGCTTTCTTCCATTGCTGCAATATCTTGAAAATCAGAAATATCCTGTCCCAGAGTGATGCTGAAAAACTCGTTCATGCATTTATTTCTTCTTGTCGGGAATATTGTAATTCATTATTGAATTGAATTGAATTGAATTGAATGAATGCTTTATTGGCCATATGCAGGTTGCCCCGCAGAGGAATAGGACCCCCCCCCCCCCCCCGACTTAGACACACAACAAACACATCACATAGGAATACAGTCGGAGATCGGCAGCGTTGCAGAGAATAACACTGAAAAATTACACAACAATGGGAAAAGTACAAGAGGAAAAAAAGAGACCTCTTCTCACGCTGGGCACCTATGGGAGGACAGCATGAGAACAGGAAACAAAAAAAAAAAAACTCTGCACAGAGAGCACATTAATGTCCACATCGCAACATTAGAGCACATGACAAGCCACAGGGGATGGATAGGGGGGTGGGGGGTAATCCGAAGGAACACAGCAGTCATCCTACACAGCGCTACCATTTCAGCGCGGCACGCAGACCCGCCGTCTTCCCCCGCAGGAAACAAGCATCGAAGGCGTTTGGAAAGGGAGGGGGATGAGTGCGTGCTTATCAGTGTAAGTGTATGTGTGTGCATGTCCAGAGTCCAGCTGAGACAGTGTCCTTCGCTCTATCAGGCTAAGTAAACAGTCTGCCAGCCAACCCAGGTGGCCTTCATGGGATGGGAAGAATAGTCATCACACAGTCGTTATCAGGGAGTTGTTTTGGTGGGCTCCAGCCTCGGGCCTGAGCAGCTGGCGCCGTGGTGTCCATATGTTGAATATTGTCGATTTCTCCTTTATGCGAGCAGCGAATTTAGCACTCTGACACTGGTCCCTCGATCTCCCGTTGGAGAGCCGCGAGCCTCCCCATGATGGTATCAAACTTCCGTTCCGTGGTGTTGTCATTCTTTTGATTCTGAGACCCCACAGCTGCAGTGATCCGTTCTGCGATGTGATCCAACTTTCGCTCAAAGGTGTCATTGCGAGCAGGCCCCTCTCTGATGTATCCCATCATACGCTCAATGGTGTTAGTTTGAGTCTTCACGGCAGCTGTAAGCGTCTCCAAGGTGTTAACCATGCTACGTTCGGTGTGAGAGGCCGTGCCTCGTCCGATCGCCTCAATTCCAGCGGTCAGCTTAGGGGTTTGAACAGCTGGTTCCGCTCTCTTATTTCTCCGATAAGTAAGGGCCAAGCCAGCTCCGATCAGCAAGAACCCTGTTATCATGGTTCCAAATAGGTAGATATCTTCAGCGTCCTCGATAGACAGTCCCGCCAGGCACAAGATCCTCCAGGTCTGCCACCCATCCATCGTGTATCTGGCAGGGAAAGTCCCTCCAGGGCACTCGGGCTCTCCCGAGCCCAGACTTCTCGTTGAGAAGAGGGTGTCAATATCATTCAGAGACCAGTTATCAAATTCATAATTCTATTAGGTTTTAGAGAACGACAGTGAGAGACTGTTCGAGGGAAAAGTAATGCACACGAGACAAGACAAGGACACAAGAGGCTAAGCAGGGAAGATAAGGGGAAGAAGGAGAGGAGAAAAAGTGCGACCGCCTTCACCGTTATTACATTATCAGGATGTTCTTTTTTGCGTTGGGACACAGGCAGGATGCGATGGCTGCTGTTTTATCCATGTGTGGATGCACATACCCAGCTCCCAAATTGTACCCAAATACTGTACGTCCCTCCATCCAACCACACACTTTAGGGACTGTGACCACCCACTGCACATGCTCCACCGTGGTATCACTATGAATGACAACATCATCCAGGTGGCAAACAGCATATGCAGTGTGAGGACGCAGCTATCGCTACAGCAGGTGCTGAAAAATGCCCGAGTCTTCAAACAAACCTAACAGAAGTGTGATGAATGGTACGAACCCTGCACTCACTTCTTAATTACCTGGAAGCACCTTAAAGACAACCGGCCCCTCTCAACTGCGACAAATCATCTGGAGAAAAGGTAAGCATAGGAGACCAAACACTGAGGAACAAATCCTCATTTCATCCTATGATAACAGCATTTTCACCATTTCAGCCAATTCCTTTTGCACAATTTGTCTCTTGTGCTTAGGCAACCTGTAGGGCCATGAACGCACTTTCCAGGCTGCGTTTCAAATTGGTGCTGCATGAGAGTCTTGCAGATGGTCGGGGGATGAACACATCTGAAAACTACTGTTGCAATGCAGGAACATCTGCTTTATTGGAATGTGTGAGATGCTAATCACAATGCATCTTAAACACACTCATGTTCAAACTTCATGCCCACATCTTGTTTTTAAGAAAAATTAATCATCTTTTCCTTGAAGATCATTTCAGAGTTTTTAATGAGCTGCAGGAACCGTGCCGAGAGCAGCCAAGTCTCCTCCTCTGATAAACCTCCACATGTACCACTAAAAACATTTAAATTAGTTTGAATCGGAAATCATGGCTCAAACTACTTGCTGTGAGACCATTTCTTTATTTTTCACACCAAACTGTTTAATAAACTTTACACAGAGTTCATCAATTATAACTGATGCTTTAACAGTATCAGGATTTCATAATGCAAACTTCAAATCAAAAGGCAAACAGCTGCAGAACATGTGGATCAAAATGAATTCATTAAAAAAACAACGTGGACTTCAAGGATACAGTAAATACACTAAAGTGAAAGGAGGAGCCAAAAATAGATGTTTAATGGGATTTGAATTAACTAAAAGTAGTCACCTGTAATCTTTAAAATGGTTCTGATGTGTGCTGCTGTTTTTAACTTTTAACAGTTCTTTGCTGCCACTGTGAATATTGTGTTCTTTCCCTAATTAAATAAAGGTTACACAGCATCACTGCTCCATCTTCTGGAAAAAAAAGGTATTACATGGAAATACAGCCCACATCAAAAGTTTAAATATGAATGAAGGATTGAAATTTAACTGAGGTGAAACATGCAATGAATACATAAAAAATAAGTTAATTTTGGAAAACTAAAAAAGTTCAAATAAAAGAAATGATTTACATATCCATATTTGATTTTTGATAGAATACCAGTTTGGTTAAAAAAAAAGAAAGAAAAGACATTCCTATAACTTTAATAGTACAACTACTAAACACTACTGTGTCCTAAGGGAACAAAGGTTAAAATGTAACTGGGATAACATTTTAGAGAATTAAAATCCCTCAAAGGAAAAAAACATAAACTTGATATACATATCTATACATGCAGCTTCCTAAATGTAACATTCAGGATTTTTCACTGCAGGGGTCCGTTCTTCGTACCGCGCTAAGTAAGTTAGCTGGATTTGATTGTTGACGATTTCGCGTGATCCTGGATCGTTCGGTTCCCCGAAGCTCATCCGGGACTTGCTGTCATAGCAACAGAGCCATGAGCGTAAACCTGCTCTGGAGCAGGTTTACTTTATGTAAACAGGATTAGATCGCGGCCACGCAGGTATGTCCGCTTCATTTATACGAAAGCAACAGCGATATTCCACCACTGTTTCACCATAAATAAATAACATCAATGTAACTAAAGATAATGCAGCACTTGATCCTTGTATTGATGTCACACAGATACATACAGGTCATTTCCTATAAAAGGGAAATGTACTATTAACATTCTATTACATGTATGTGATTATTACAGATGCAATTCATATTTCAGAGTAGTAATAGTAAATTACTTCATGTAATCAAGATGAGACCATGGCTATAAAAGCGAAGGTGGATTTGGGAAGCCTGTCGCAGCCATGTCCTGTCCGTATACGCGAGCCACCCATTGCGGAAGGTGCAAGATTGATAAGGAGAGTTTTCTGAATCCAGCGTATATTGCGGAATAGACAGGATCCTTTAGCTCAGCGTGACAGTGCGCTCATTGAGAGATATCGATTTTCCCGTGAGGGTATTATTCACTTAACCAACTTGTTGACGAGGGGGTGCAGGACCACCACCTGTCTTTTTTTTTGCTCTGCCCTTTTCTTGGTTGCTGTTATGAACAAACAAACAGAGTATTCCAGGGTCTCTTTCCAAGAGACGAAAAGCAATATAAGTGATAAATATTACCATTCTGTAGAATATTCTTATATTTCACTTTTACTTGTTCCCATGTTCTAGTGGGTCCTGTTGTGGCTCTAATGTGAAAGGGGATATAATATAACATATTATAATATAATATAATGTAATATAATATTGGATAATATGGTGTGATATGATAAATCTACCCTACCGCCTACTGGTGTTGGCCAGAGGGGCCGATGGCGCAATATGGCAGCCTGGCTTCTGTCAGTCTGCCCCAGGGCAGCTGTGGCTACAACCGTAGCTGCCTCCACCAGTGTGTGAATGTGAGAGTGAATGAATAGTGGCATTGTAAAGCGCTTTGGGTGCCTTGAAAAGCGCTATATAAATCCACTCCATTATTATTGTTATTATTGAATTACTTACGAGTTTGATTTGTCAGCAACTTTCTGCCAGCCCTCTCTCCTTGCTTTTGCAGCCTTTGCAGTGTTCCCTTGCGTTTTAATTAAACTCTGAAACTCCTGAAATCCCTCACTCAAGAGTTCTTGCTCTGCTGCCGAAAAACACCGAGCGCGCCCCTTCGACATTTTCGCTGACCAATCAGAGGGTTGCCGATCAATGTTTCTACTATCGATGCGTATCCCCTTTTACGGCACCCAGTGATCGCACATTACTTCATCCAGCTGTACTAATCGTCAACAACAGGTGTGTTCGGGGAACCGGAATAGCGAGCTCACGGTTAGCGCGATGATTTGGTCTTGGATGTTTCATTTGATCTTGGATGTAGTGAGCGACGTACGAAGCACAGGGCCCTGTGCTCAGAGTGAACCAGCTCTAATCTGTGAAGACAACAGGACACCTCATGCTAATCAAGCTGCATGGTGCTGGTCATTCCACCTACATTGAGTGTATTTCAGAAACAAGTTACCTGCTGGGGGTCATTTTGTAGCACTCTGGCAGTACTCCTCATCTTCCTCCTCACACAGAGGGTCAGACATTGGTCCACTCTTGAGAATGTGCTGGGAGACACAGGAACTCTTGTAACGTTGCACATGTTTATGCCATCCTAGAACAGCTGGATTTCCTGTGTGGCCTGAATAGGCTGTAAGTACTACCCTGTGATAGCAGCAGTGACAAGGCCTCTAATAAAAATCTAAACTAGTCAGAAATTCAGAGATACAAGAAGAGATCCTTGGCCACCACTGGCAACCGCTCCCTTTTTGAGTGTTATCTTGTTATTGTTTGGTTAACATCAAAGCAAGATAAACGAATTCACAGTGGTTTATGCTTCTTAACTGAGCAGCCTTTTGTTTTAGCTGCTACCTCGAGCACATTCTCTCCAGGAGGCTAACACACCTGAAGAGTATTACCTATTGTAAATCATTTAAATTGGACTTTTCCCCACCTGATTCCTGAGCCTTCACTCTTATCTCCAATATGTAATTAAAGCAATGTTTAATGACCACATAATACAGTATATACATAATCGTACTGTACAGTACACACAGTACAGTACATAATTACCAGTACATGATGAAGAACAGATACAAGAATTAAACAGATGTCTTAAACAACTTAAACAATACTTTTGCTGCAGGTATTATTTTTGTTCTTTGTTTAAATCTGCAAAAAGCTGAAACAGTTACAACAAATGAAACAACTGGGACAACAGGGGTCAACACTGTGGGGCTGCTCTTACAAACAGACATATTTTGAACTGCTCTTTGTGTCTTATCCACGCTGAAAGTTATCTGAGTGAAAGAATATAATACAGAGTGTGTATTGTGCAGCTCTCACAAACATCAAATAAACATGAATAAATGAGGGGAATGCAGCTCGGTAGGTTTTGGATGAGTCAGCCTCTCAAACTTGCTTGAAGTGAAGGCATGTGGCCTATTTTGTTGTGGCTGAATAGTTTTGTCCAAATATGTCCCCATACTGCTTCCTTCCTGTTTCTGTGTCTACAAAACAAGTAGAGAGTATACCTCTTATATATACAATGACTGTTTATATATGAAGTATAAGCTTCCTATTTATTTATTTTTTCAAGATTTCTGTGACCTTCTGTGTACACGTCGATTCAGATTCTGACACTTTTTGATCTCTCCAAATCCAAAATAACGTCTAACTTATATGTAGTGATTCATAACAAAACATAACTGTACTGTATAACCCTCAGTACCTCAGTGCAACAATCCTGAACCCTCATGCTTTATAAAGCAAGCAAACAAAAAATGCGTCCTCCACTCCAACAAAGCACCATCAGGAACAAAACCACGTGCACTGTTCTTCTTCAGTTTTACATAAAGCGACTATAAAACCACAGCAACACCCACACACCTCCTCTTGGGAGTTCCCGATTTTGATATTTGGGTCCCTTTCTGTAGTTTTATGAATTTTCAAGGAACCTTCTCACTCACCCTGACTTAACAACCCAAGACAGCAGCAGTGAATGTAAAAGAACATTAAAACTGCAAACCCTATTCTTTACTGCCAGTGTTGTAGAGAATGCAAAACTCTGACCACAGGGCTGCACTATGAAGTAAGTTCCACATGCCTAATCTTGATTCACCTCAGCAGTCAGGAGACACTTCCAGGCTTTCCCCTGCACGTTCATGTTAAAGGGGTGACAGTGGCTCCAAATGACTAATCACAAACTAGTTTTAAAAGTGAAGATAGCACATACGGTGCTATCTTCATATATAACACCCAGCACGCCCCTGCGGGCGGTTTATCCTTCAAGCTCGGGTCCTCTACCAGAGGCCTGGGAGCTTGAGGGTCCTGCGCAGTATCTTAGCTGTTCCCAGGACTGCGCTCTTCTGGACAGAGATCTCCGATGTTATTCCCGGGATCTGCTGGAGCCACTCGCCTAGCTTGGGAGTCACCGCACCTAGTGCTCCGATTACCACGGGGACCACCGTTACCTTCACCCTCCACATCCTCTCGAGCTCTTCTCTGAGCCCTTGGTATTTCTCCAGCTTCTCGTGTTCCTTCTTCCTGATATTGCTGTCATTCGGAACCGCTACATCGATCACTACGGCCGTCTTCTTCTGTTTGTCTACCACCACTATGTCCGGTTGGTTAGCCACCACCATTTTGTCCGTCTGTATCTGGAAGTCCCACAGGATCTTAGCTCGGTCATTCTCCACCACCCTTGGGGGCATCTCCCATTTTGACCTCGGGACTTCCAGGTTATACTCGGCACAGATGTTCCTGTACACTATGCCGGCCACTTGGTTATGGCGTTCCATGTATGCCTTGCCTGCTAGCATCTTGCACCCTGCTGTTATGTGCTGGATTGTCTCTGGGGCATCTTTACACAGCCTGCACCTGGGGTCTTGCCTGGTGTGATAGACCCCAGCCTCTATGGATCTTGTACTCAGAGCTTGTTCTTGTGCTGCCATGATTAGTGCCTCTGTGCTGTCTTTCAGTCCAGCTTTGTCCAGCCACTGGTAGGATTTCTGGATATCAGCCACCTCCTCTATCTGCCGGTGGTACATACCGTGCAGGGGCCTCTCCTTCCATGATGGTTCCTCGTCTCCCTCCTCTTTCTTGGGTTTCTGCTGCCTGAGGTATTCACTGAGCACTCGGTCAGTTGGGGCCATCTTCCCAATGTATTCTTGGATGTTCCTTGTCTCATCCTGGACTGTGGTGCTGACACTCACCAGTCCCCGGCCCCCTTCCTTCCGCTTAGCGTACAGCCTCAGGGTGCTGGACTTGGGGTGAAACCCTCCATGCATGGTCAGGAGCTTTCTTGTCTTTATGTCAGTGGCTTCTATCGCCTCCTTTGGCCAGCTTATTACCCCAGCAGGGTACCTGATCACGGGCAGGGCGTATGTGTTGATGGCCCGGATCTTGTTCTTACCATTCAGCTGACTCCTCAGGACTTGCCTGACCCTCTGCAGGTACTTGGTGGTTGCAGCTTTTCTAGCGGCCTCTTCATGGTTCCCATTTGCCTGCGGGATCCCCAGGTACTTGTAACTGTCCTCTATGTCTGCAATGTTGCCTTCTGGTAGTTCAATCCCCTCAGTTCTGACTACCTTCCCTCTCTTTGTTACCATCCGACTACACTTCTCCAGTCCGAACGACATTCCAATGTCATTGCTGTATAGCCTGGTAGTGTGGATCAGTGAATCGATGTCTCGTTCACTCTTGGCATACAGCTTGATGTCATCCATGTACAGGAGGTGGCTGACAACTGCTCCGTTCCGTAGTCGGTATCCGTAGCCAGTCTTGTTAATGATCTCACTGAGGGGGTTCAGGCCTATGCAGAACAGCAGTGGGGACAGAGCATCTCCTTGGTAGATCCCGCACTTGATGGTAACTTGTGCTATGGGCTTGGAGTTGGCCTCTAGTGTTGTACGCCACATCCCCATTGAGTTCCTGATGAAGGCTCTTAGGGTCCCATTGATCTTGTACAATTCTAGGCATTCCAGTATCCAGCTGTGGGGCATTGAGTCATAGGCCTTCTTGTAATCAATCCAGGCAGTGCACAGGTTGGTCAGTCTGGTCTTGCAGTCTCGGCTGATTGTTCTGTCTACCAGTAGCTGGTGTTTTGCACCTCTGGTATTCTTGCCAATTCCTTTCTGTGTCCCGCTCATGTATTGACCCATGTGCCTGTTCATCTTAGCCGATATGATGCCTGACAGGAGCTTCCATGTAGTACTGAGGCAGGTTATTGGTCGGTAGTTGGAGGGGACCGGTCCCTTCTTGGGGTCCTTGGGGATCAGGACCGTCCGGCCTTCAGTTAGCCATTCCGGGTGTCTCTCGTTAACTAGCAGCTGGTTCATTTGTGCTGCCAGACGCTCGTGGAGTGCAGTCAGCTTCTTCAGCCAGTAGGCGTGAACCATGTCGGGCCCTGGTGCTGTCCAACTCTTCATACTGGAGACCCTTTCTTGGATATCTGCCACTGTGATGGTTACTGGACCCTGTTCAGGGAGGTCGCTGTGGTCTGCCCTCAGATCCACTAGCCACTGAGCATTGCCGTTATGGGTTGCATCCTTCTCCCATATGCTCTTCCAGTATTGCTCCGTCTCCAGCCTTGGTGGTGCTGTTCTCTTATTGTTCCCTTGCCACTGAGAGTACACCTTTGCTGGTTCTGTGGAGAACAGCTGGTTTATTCTCCTGCCTTCTATCTCTCTGGTGTACCTCCTCAAGCGGCTGGCCAAGGCTGTGAGTCTTTGCTTGGCAGTTTCCATGGCCTCAGGTATGGACAGCTTGCTGTATTTCTTAGGCACCTTATTTGTCGCACCTTTCTGCAACTCTGTTAGTTGGCTAACCTCCCTCCGTGCTACTTTGATCTTGCCCTCTAGCCTCCTTCTCCATGGAGGGTACTGCCCCTTGTGGCTGTTCAACTTGTAGCCAAGCATCTCACTGATCACTGCTGCCGTATTGTAGATCAGCTTGTTAGTGTCGGTAATCGTGGTTGTAGGTATTGCCCGTAGTGCTGCATTAACATCATCTTGTTTCGCCGTCATTGTGGATGTTGGGTATCGAAGAATCCATAGGTCCCTCATCCTATTCATGTAGCCCCTTCCGCCGGGGTTACTTGCGTAGTAGCATTCCAACAACGCCCTGTTTTCGTCCCTTGCCCACCGATGCCTTCTTGTTCCAGTAGCCCACTTTTCGTCAGGGTGCCCTGGTTCCTCAACACCTGACGCGGACCTTGTTGATCCGGGCGACGTCCGAGCCGGCATGCCTTCATATTTATCTGTCTCGCTCATGTCTGCGGTAGGCTTGCTTAGCATAGGGGGTCTAGCCTTAGGACCCTTACTGGATACAGACGCCCCAGGCAGGAATCGAACTTGCGATCCTCTGTTCCAAAGGCGTGTAGTTTAACCACTACGCTATCCAGCTGCTATATATATATATATATATATATAGATATAGATATATATATATATAGATATAGATATATAGATATATAGAACAAAAAAAAAAAAAACAGGACACTATTCAGTAAGACAGGACAACAGCTGATATATTTATAATGATGAGGCTATTTAAAGCCAGTAAAGACAGTAAAAACTGCCAGCACTGCTAGTTCACAGACTTGTGATTCACGGCTCATTTCAATTTCTCATTAGAGAAATTTTGTTGGATTTAATCAAATGAAGTTTGAAGGGCAGCTTTAGTTTTCAGCTTTATCTTTGGGTTTTAATGCTCTGGAAGTAAAAAATTAACATAAAAACTGAATTAAGGGAGTGTCCAAATTCATAAGCTGCATCCACCTGAGGACTCTGCCTTTGCGGCCTATGTGGGCCGGGTCCTCAGGAGGATGCAGCTTATGAATTTGGACAACCACAATAAGAAGGTCAGAATTTGATATGAGGACAGCAAGCACAGTGTTTTGCCCTATTTTATAGTTTGCTGCCAAATGAAACAAAACACACAGTATTATCTCAAAATTGTGATGTCAGTTTCCGGATCGTTCCATGATTGTAGTGATAGGGGCGGGGCTACAGCCGGTATAACAGGCAGGTTTTTCTGTGATTACTCACTGACTTGTGTTCTGACCGAAGAAGAAGTCAGACAGACTTAGATGTCAGCGAATTTCATCACAATGAAGGCGATTTAAACTAAAAGAACTGCACAAGGTAGGCTAAATGTCCTGTCCTCCTCATCTGCTGCGTGCAGAGTGACGACTATGACACCCCGTGTCGATGCTCGGGTCACTTTTTTAGATCGTGGCTGATAACATAGATGCTCACTACATCCATTCATTCTGAAATGAGGTGATTTTAGGAGGCGCTTAATTTAAATGTTTATATTGGTATATGAGCTGTAGAAAGGGTTTATATATATATATATTTATATATATATTGCATATATATTTTTAAAAGGACGTTAAGTGTTCTTATGACTGCTTTATTGTACTTGATCTGCGTTCTTTATTAGCCTGTAATCCAAATCATCCAGAACAGTTATGGTATATTTAAAATTTCTGCTGCCATCTTAGCCACATCTCACTGAAAAAGAAATAATATTAGTAATGATAATAATAATAATAATAATAATAATAATAATAATAAATTAATATCACTGAGACGCTTTACTTCAATTAAATAAATTTTTTGTAGAGTTAGACATTTTTCTGTGGTGTGACAAGAATGTTCTTCCTCACTTAATATTATAGATTTTATGTCATTTATAGCAGTTTAAATATAGTACAGAAACATGTTGTTGCTATCATACATTACTTTTATCTTTTATTTCTCAGCGTGCGTTCCAAAAATGCCCCTATCTCCTATTCCTAACCAGTGATGGGAATAATGGCGTTACAAGTAGCGTTGTTATTAACAGCATGATTGCTGCTGTTACTGACTGAGGAAGAATAAATGAGTCGTGGTAAGCCAATCCTACGACCACTTTAAAATGACAAAGCAACAAGGTGATATATACCAATTTTTAAATTGTGTTGATGGGCCACGTAAAACCAGAGTCATGATAAACAGTAAAAATATAACGTTTTCTACTCGGATTTTGTGTTTGTCTGATTTTAGATCAAATGTGTTAATACAGTATGTCAAAATAATAACATAACCGTAAATTCAGACACGTGAGGTTGTGCTGAAAAGAATGAGACCAAACAAGGCAAGTAAATAGTTTTTAAAGGTGAAATGTAGAGGTCAAATCAAAAGTAGTTAAAAATGGCCAATTATACCCTAGGCCCCAGAGGGTTAAAGATTTTTTTTTTAAGTAACGCAATAGTTACTTTTCAAGTAATTAATTACTTTTAGTATCTTGTAACTCACTAACTCAGTTACTTTTTTGTAGAAGTAACTAGTACCTATAATTAATTACCTTTTCAAAGTAACTTGTCCAACACTGTTCCTAACCTCTTTTTATTGATCTCAATACAAGCACCATAGAGGTCAAGGAAAAGTGCATACGAGAATTGCTAAGGACTTAGGAAAAGAGAAGAGTTGTGTGTTGAGGTTTGGAACTACCTTACTCTAGTCTATCCCTATAAATGTGCTGCCGTATGTTTTGAAAATGCAATGTGCAGAAGATGAACTGCAAGACCAAAGGTTTCTAAACCGGAGGTCTTGTAAGGTCATGCAACGAGAACAGCCTGTGAAAAATATCCTTCATTATGAACGGTGGAATTTTAGGGGCCAGATTTATTAAATGCTAACTCTGCCTCTTGATTGACTGAAGAGGCTCATTGTCACTTTATGACTGACAGTTGTGAACAGGAGTATTTTTACAGCTGAACTTGTGTCGTATATGTTTTTAAGAGTTTCATTTCACAAGAAGAATAATTCAATTTCTTGTTTTATTGCCAAACGTTTGGCTCTGTCCTAATAATCTTAACTCAGTCCTCACACCAAACATTTAGATCATCTTGTTGTTCCTCAGTAATGCTGGGAGTTTCATAAAACAGAGCAGGATGAACTGAATGAGCTAGGCTCTCAGCAGTGAGCTAGGCTGTTGTTCAATTTATACATTTCTTCCTTCAGGTCAGGTTGCAGCAACTCCACTGTCTGCACGACCCGTCATAGATGAATCCTCTCACTGTCCTTCTCATTTTGTCTCTGAGTTCGGCATCTACGGGTGAGTCAAAAAGGGGATGTTGATTTTAGTTCGTTCAAAACAAAAAACTCATGAGGAAAAAAGAGAAATGTTCTAAACAGTATTTGTGTATCTAACAGGGTTGTGTGTAGCTTGTCTGTCATAATGATATGATTGGAAAAAAAGGTGTTGTTTTTCTACTTGTTTCTGCATTTATAACGTCACAAAGACTGTGTGTCCCACTTCCTCATTCTGTCTTTTGTTCAGGCTTAAAAGAGATAGATGTGCAGGCAGACAGGAACGCCCAGCTGGAGTGTCAGGGTCCTAAAAAAGCCAAACTTGTCCTGTTAGAGTGGAAAAGACTTGATCTGTTGTCGGATGGATACGTCTTCTTCTACCGAGATGGTCATCTTCATAAAACCTTCCAGCATCCAACTTTTAGAGATCGAGTGAAACTGAGAGATCCGCAAATGAAAAATGGGAACATGTCCATCATTTTGTCCAACACCACAATTAAAGACACTGGAACGTATGAGTGTCGTATCATCGCACAAAACATAAGAGACAGTAGCAGCTCTACCTTTGAGATCAAGCATGAAATCAAGCTGACAGTTGTTCCTCCAAGTGAGTGAGGAGAGTTGAGTGTGTGTGATCAAGCAGCTGGTCTGAGTGATGTGATCAGAGTGCAGTAGATAATGTCTGACAGCAGTTTGAAGAGGAAATGGATTCTGTTCTGTTCTTCACTCATCACCTACCTGACAGCTGACACCTCACACCTGTTTCTCACCTGTAGGTCGGCCACAAGAGGTCACCGCACTTAGAGATGAGGAGAATGGAGGTATGGACGTTGGGAACAAGGATGAAAGAGATGGAGGATTTATTGGACTGGCAGGTGGTCTGTTAGCTTTGGTGGTGATTCTTGTTGTTTTGTTGTCTTACAATCTCTTCCTCCTGTTGATATGACAAAACGGTCACAAAGGTGACAAACTAACAGCAATTGGCTAATTGCCAATATGCATTTAAAATATTATATGAATCATGTCATTAAAACACACATTGCATGCATCTTCTGTTTTCTTCTAAGCATGTGCAGTCGTTTGCATTTTTTGTTCCAACACAGTATTGTTTCCCCAACACAAGCCCGTGGGGAGTAGGGTTGCTGAGGTTTACTGCTCCAACCCTTGTCGCAAAAACAAATGTCTTCAGAAATGTTTTATTTAGGAAGTAGAATTAATTAATGAAACAAGTAAAGAAAGCCCCCCGTAAAGCATTATAGTCAAATAACATGCATACTAGATACCAGTACAAGTGGTGTATTTCACAAAAAGAGCTAAAAGACAACAACTGCCACCAGCTAAATGCTCTCCCTAACATTTTGAACACTTTGGACATCACTGCTCCTCCTGAGGAAATTTATCACCAAAACTTAAAGTCACATTTAGAGTATTAATAGCATACACTCAGACAAAGGTTACATTTTAGCTTATTATGAGATGTCATCACAAAGTTTAACATTATACTTACGCAATAATTTCACCTTCCCACTTTTGTTTCCAAAGGGTTCTTGACTATGTGTGTAAATTTGACTTTTGGCTGAGTGAAATATCCATATATGACTTGGTTCTGTTACATTTTGGCTCTTTATGTGAGCACCGGGATCTGTAACTGGGGCTACACTGACTATAGTACAACAATCCAGTATTGAGTAGCACAGAGCTGTTGCCTTAAGTAGTGGCAGGAAAATGCAGGAACACAGGTTACTTGCAGGTGCGTAGGTCAAATGCGGGAACCTGTAATGAGTTCTACCCAGTTGGAGAGGAGTGGAAGAGAGAGAGAGAACAACATAACAAAAACCCAGCTGACATCAATTTGGAGGCAATTTGGAAGGATCATGACATCTGCTTGTTCATCACTGGGATGAGAAAGTGTTGCAGCTCTCAGTCTGACAAAACCTGCAAATATACACATTGTTCAAATGACTTGATATCTTCCACAAAAGATATGTTTGACAAGTTATGGGCCAACAACAGTTAAAATACTGGGAATCACTTTTTGGCAATTTGATAAATAAATGAATTTTTGGGAAAACTGTGAACTACGAGATTTATTTTAACACAGTTACATGCTTTTTTTAAAATAATTTTATTACTGGTCCTGGTGGCAATAATAAACTTCATAAACTTACCTTTCTAAATGCTGTAACACTTTCATTTGTGGGCACTGACTCTTAGAATGAAAACACAGCTACCTAAAACTAATGTTATTCCTTTTGTGTTGGAATTGGAATCAGCTGGATGCGTGAATCATTTGAAAGTTTGTGGCTGCTATAATTGCAGCTGACCACCAGATGTCACTGGTAGGGCCTGTTTTTGATACTTGGAACTTTCATATCTTTTACTTGTACAATGAGAAAGAAGTCACAGAAGCTTCACAAGGCTTCATGGGCCTATCTCTAATATGCAGAAGAAAGTGAATGGGTTACAGCATTTGTAAATTATGTGCACTTGCGACATTCATTCTCCTCATTCATTCTGATTGAGAGGAGGAGTGTAGGGAGTGCCTGAAAGTGAAAATATGCAATCCTGCATCAGATCTGACGCACACAAACACCCACAGTCAAGGTGCTTTTACGTCACTCAGACATAGTTCATCTGTCAAGGAATGCATTTACCCAGTTTGTTTTTCAAATCTTGTCTCATGTGATGAGGCACATGATCAATTGTGGGTCAATGAACCTCTTATGGGACAGACCCACAACAGTTTGAATAACTAGGACCTTCACCATTTGATTTTTGGAGTTCAAGAAGCCTCTTGGATGAGAAGTGAAACATCTTCAAGAAACTTAGAGAACTCCAGCTGCTTTCTTTCCAAGCTCCTTAGACACTGAAACAGAGTGAACTTCCACTGCTGGTTTATGTCCCTCACTCAACTCACTCACACTTATACACCAATCACCAATTGTTTTGCTATAGAAGTGATTTTTTTTCCACCATAATTTCACACTGGATAAATTGAAGGTCTCTCACCTTGTGGTAGCAGGGATAGGTTCCAGCCCCCCATGTCCATGACCAGGATAATTGGAAGAGGATGTAATGAAAACTTAGGAGACCCTTTGAAATATAAATATCACATATCCTGTGTCCCAAACTGTGACTGGATCACTGAAAGCTGACTGAAGTCAGTTTTCACAGACAGCTGGTACAGTCAGGGCACCATGAATAATCAGGCTGGCTGTGAATCAGCTCTACAGAAGCTCTTCTATTAAAGTCTGTGTTGAGGACACATGCTGGTCATGTTTACAACAATCTTAAGTGGTCAGATTTAGAGGCTGAAAGTGAATTTCTTGTAGTTTCAGTTCTCAGCAGCTCAGAGAAAAGATGTGACTGAAACCAAAACCTATCAAGAGCCTCTGAAATCAGGAATATTGTACATCAGGAAACGAGAAGGAAGCTTCAGTCTGTTCAGGCAGTCTGCTACTGACTAAGAAATTGATTTTTTAAAGGCATTGACTTAAATACAACTTACATTGTATATCTGCTCCTCTACATGTACAGAACACGTTAACTGCTTCAAAATCTTTTTTAGGAACTTGTGAAACACAAACACACTTTGTTATGAACAGTGACGTTTAATAAAAAAAGAACAGTTTCAGGATTCAGGAGAGTTCAAACTGTAAACATGCTGAGCTCCTCCATTCTGCCTCCTCTCTGACAGGCTCAAACAGGGTCCTGCACAGCCTTTAAGAGCCAAACATACTTCAGCTTTTTGTCGTCAGTTTTACACTTAAAGATGATAAACTCACAGCTCCTAATGAGTGTTTTATTCCGTTCTGCAATTTAACAAATTATTCATCTCCAGCCTGAGATTTTCTTCATTTGTGTGTTGTGAAGATTATGAGTAAAACATATGTTATTTTATGACCATAGTCAATGTAGTTGAATTATGTTAACAACTGTAGGATATATATTATCCTTTAGTTTAGATGGTGTGCTGTGTATGTAGTTTAGTTCTCATTATACTTTTGAGTTAACAGAACATATTCACATATTAGCTTATTAGATAAATGTGCATCACTCTGTATCCTTGATCTGCTGTGAATGTGTTACACTGTTTTCTTAACATGCTTTATTGTTGAATCATAAAAAGAAGGTTGTAAGCAGGAGACTTGGTGTCTAGGGCAGAAAAGATAACGGCCCAGAGGCTACAGGATAGTTAGAAGGACTTTAAATCACTGAAATAAGCAGGAATATTTGAATGTGACTCACACTGACCCACCATTTTGACATTTACAATTTAAAACAGTCTGATTGGGTGTGTTAATTATTGTTGCCTGACCTCCAGGTTGAACTCTCTCCTAACGTCACATCTTTTTTGGGTATTTTAAACACTTTTAGGTCAAAAGGACGTGAAAAATGCATTTGTCTTTGTTTCACTGTAGTTAACAGAACATCCAAGTAGTTCATTGGATTTTTTACATTTTTTACACATACATAA
Organism: Aulonocara sp. 'chitande type north' Nkhata Bay; assembly: GCF_057382095.1. Lineage (NCBI taxonomy): Eukaryota > Metazoa > Chordata > Actinopteri > Cichliformes > Cichlidae > Aulonocara > Aulonocara sp. 'chitande type north' Nkhata Bay. The sequence continues at coordinate 16,570,479 of NC_141346.1, forward strand.
TTTGCATGTATCATCCCCCCCCCCCCCCCCCCCCTCTGATTTTAAGTAAGAATACACAAAACAAGTATTTAAGAATAATTGTTGGCAGTTTTATTAGAGTAACAGACAGCTCTGAGAGAGTCCAAACATTTCATGTGGAGGCTGGTGTTAACTGTGGATCTCTTAGTTTTGTGCAGATAAGACGAACAAACAAAAAACAACCAGAACAGAATAGAATCCATTTCCTCTTCAAACTGCTGTCAGACATTATCTACTGCACTCTGATGTCACTCTGGAAGCTGTCCTGCTGTTTGCTGAGGAGGAGGAGGATGAAGTAGTTCATTCTCAACTGTCAGAGTGACATCTGGGATCCTTGTTGTGGAGTGTTGGTGACAGCTGTCTATTTTTAGGTCATTTCTGTCTCTTTGTTTATCAGCAGGAGATTCAGAGTTCAGAAATATCTCAGACATTTCAATCTGTGGTTCAGTGGTGGGGCAAAATGAGTCCTGGCTACGTTGTTTATATTTTCTGTAGATCAAATAACCAACAACAGCAACAATTGAAAGACCAATGATGAGTCCAACAGATCCACTATTCTCTCCTCCAGCCTCCTTCCCTCCTGCCTCCTTCCCTCCATCCTCTGTGTCTCCTCCTGGCTGACCTGCAGGTGAGAAACAGGTGTGAGGTGTCAGCTGTCAGGTAGGTGATGAGTGAAGAACAGAACAGAATCCATTTCCTCTTCAAACTGCTGTCAGACATTATCTACTGCACTCTGATCACATCACTCAGACCAGCTGCTTTCTACAAAGTCTCATCAACAACATCTTTAGAAACAAACATCAACAACCAGGAAGCAGCTTCACCTCTGATCACACACACACTCAACTCTACTCACTCACCTGGAGGATCAACATGCAAGTGGATGATGCTGATGGGGTCACCACTCAGATTTGCTCTTTTTCTGCGATTATTTCCTGTCTTTACACGACACTCATATGTTCCAGTGTCATTAATCGTCACATTCTTCAGAATCAAAGACACGTCTCCATCCTTCATCTGTCTGTCCTGCAGATCCACCCGGTTCTTAAAAGGTGGATGCTGGTTAAAGTGCCCGTCCCGGTACAAAAGCACATATTTATCTCCCTGGTCAGCTCTGCTCCACTCTACAGCTATGATGTTGTTGTTTGGAGCTCGACATGGCAAAATGATGTTCTGTCCAGACTCAGCTGTGATGATTTTCTGGTCTGAAAGAGGAAACAACACAGAGCAGATATTTCTATGATATATTTCTGGAGATCACCTGTTAGAAAAGAGCCAATCAATCAGAAGTAGGAATTATGAGCCAATTATGGTGGTGCATTAATGCACAGTGGACGTTTGGGACAATCTCAATTACTGGTTATTGTTGGGTCTGTGTTTCCACAAGCCTCGCTAATTCTAGAAACTTATTCATCATGAAAAAAACAAGACAGTCAATCGATCGATTATTTGCGCAAGGGAGGCCTGTGTCCACCACGAAAATGACCTCCAGATCTGACCTCCTCCTCTGCTGCCTTTTAATGAGAGACAGTTCACACAAAACACATCAGAACAAAGCCACGCCCAGACAAGGCATTGTATGTATATGTGTGAACTTCTGTATCTAAGTAAGAAGGTGTGTGTGTGTATGTGTGTGTGTGTGTCAGACCTCCTGCTGACCAAAGGGTCGTAAATGCAGGAAGCTTACATCAAAAGCACAAGGATGTGTCTGTGATAAAAGACTACAGCCCCCCACCTAGAACCTGGAGAAAGGACAGTGGAATTTCTTTCATCAGAGTTAAAACAATGTACAAATGGTAAACATAAAAATGACAAACATTTAACAATTCACTCTAACAGTTATGGTAATAAAGATGTCGTTGAGTACTTATTGGAGGAGCAAACAAGGAGGAACCGCTTACATGTCAACTTGTCACACAAGATTCAAGTGTAACATTCTTAATCCTTCTGGTAAAAAAAAAACAATCTCATTGAGATTAAAAATTGCATTTCAAAGAGAGACCTTCATGATCAAAATAAAAATAATGAAAAATAATAAAATGTACATAAAAATCTATCAGGTTTTAATGAATAAAACGTGTAGAAAAACACAAAAGATCAAGATGTAAAATAAATAAAATCAAACAAAAGCCTTACGATAAAAATGAGACTGAAGTTGCAAACGAAGACAAGTTGCACAGTTGAGCTCTAAGAGCAAAACGTTCGATCGCTGTGCGTCTTTACGCGTGAGGTGGGAACAGTGAAAAGGTTTCTGTCTGCAGGATCTGGGGATAGACGCTGTTACGGGAACAGCAGCTCAGGTACATTATTCTGGAGCCAGACCATGAAGGACTTTAAAAGTGATAAATAAAACCTTAAAGTCAGACTGCCTTCTTTAAGTTACCTCAGCATTATTGAGAGATATTACTTTGTTTCGATCAGTCAGGTATAAGTTCAGGTCTGAGGTTCGGCTGATGTCAGAGCTCACTTTCAGCAGCGCAAACCAGGACGCAGACGCACAGCACGCCCCGGAAAAGTGACGCAGGTTTAAGATGTTTCATTCCTGCTAACAGTGAACCAGAAGAACCGTCTACTTCATGCCTTTTCATCCACATTTAGTCACGAAATCCCGAATAACGTTGAGGAAAGCCTTATTTTAAGCTTTGGCGTGGGTGGCTTCAGCTTTTGACAGTAAGCTGAAAACTCTTTTGCATTTTTCATATAAGATTCAACTCATAATTGGCTTTCTGTGGGTTCACAACGCAGACATAAACATCAATCGCACATTTTCTTTTGTTTCTTTTGTTTATTTCTTTGGGGTTTTTTTTTTCTCGAGACAAATTTCCTTCCCTTTTTTTTCCAGTGATGACGCTTTTTAAATCTGACTCGTCTTATATACGGGCTGACTCGTGTCCGTACATAAACTAAATTTCACCTTTAAACGGGGAAAAAATCCGCAATTTGGGGTTGAAGGGCTTGGTGGAGCCGTTTACATCACGCACAACCGTTCGCATTTTGACCCGATTTTTTTGCATTATTTTACAGTGTTAGGTATTTTGATACCACGGTAAGCATTTACAGGATATTGTTTTATACAGGAAAACTGTTACTCAATAAGGCCCAACTACTAGTTGTTTTTCTCTTTCTCTGTGACCCAAGAATTAATGTGTAGGACTCACAAGCTGGTACCCCAAGGTCGAAAACACCACAGAGATGAGACCACTTCCTTACTCCCATCCTCCCTTTTTTCTTTATCTCCTGGAAAAGGCTCGTTAAAGGCTAGGTGGTTTGTTTCAGAATTCACTGATGAAAGAACTCTGTATTCTATGTCTAGGAGTGTATTTTGCTGGGATGATCATAAATTATAGCTGAACTGATAAACTACACAAGGGATACTTTGCTCAGAAGGCAGGAAGACGTTTCCTTATTTAGTCTGTACCGGTTTGAACTGGGAAAGCTGACACACGAACCTTTTTTTTTCTCTATATAAACTGCTGTGTATCAAATAAACCTTTGAGTTGATTTGGGAAGGCAACCTGAAGCAGTCTGTGTTTCCTTGTTCTCCCAAGCTGCTCCCGGCGCTGTAACTAACCCAGCTGAACGGCATACCTGAGTGTTACTTTAAATAATTGGGAATCTTAAAAGGAAAGGACAAAACTCTGCTTATCGCTCACGCCACGGAGGAAACCCGGGATGGCAATTTCCTTCAATTTTGGTGTCAGAAGTGGGATCCCTGACAGAAGGTAAATATGTGTCTTTCATATTTATATAAAGACCTATTATACCTCTCTCAGTGATTGATCCATAAAGAAACGGGATATGCTGACGAAGTTTCACTTAGTGATCCAGAGAGATACACTGACGACTTCCTCAGTCCCCGAATAAAGTAAATTAACCCTTGTGTGGTGTTGGTGGACACAGGAAGTTGCCTGTTGTCTTGAATATTTTAATTTTGTTTAAAAAAATAATAATAATTAATTGTTTAATTAAACGTACGTTAAAAAGTGAGAAGTTGCTCACTTAGAAAAGTGACACAGAAAGTTGCCTGTTGTCTTAAATACTTCTCGTTAAGTGAGAAGTTGCTCACCAAAGAGTGACACAGGGAGTTGCCTGTTATCTTGAAACGTACGTTAAGAAGTGAGAAGTTGCTCACTCACAGAAAGCTAGTAAATAATTAAATTTAATTTTGTTAAAAAAAAAAAAAAAAAAAAAAACGAAAGAAAACTGAAAACGGGTCTCACAGACCCGATTACCATACAAGGGTTAAAAGCAGTAAATTAAAAGCAGAAAGACACAGGAAGTTGCCTGTTGTTTTACGAGAAGTTGCTCGTTAAGCGAGAAGTTGCTCGCTAAGTGAGAGTTGCTCACACAAACAAAAAATTGCTAGCAATAAATTTAAAGTGACCTCAGCTGTGCCGCAGCGAAAATACTAACCTAAATCCTCCTAGCGTGTAAACCCCTCTGGAAATCACTGAACATGGGTCAGAATTATTCAAAGACCACAGACAGGTCCGATAAAAAATCTAAAGTACCTGTAAAACCAAAAATTAATAAAATACAAAATAAAGTCTCAAATAACGGCTCAGTACGACTCCCATTTCCGGTTACGTGTAACCTACGTCCGCGAATCGGTGAAGACGTCCATGATCACGTATCCAGAACATGCGGGAGTGCTTATGTGACTGACTTTGTTTACAACTTAAGAAGTTCAATGCATTCTAATTTCTTTTCGGAGCCTTATCCCGAACGATTATCGCCAGAAAACAGGTCAGTAGAAATGTTGAATATCATTTGTGATAAGAAAAGTAGTCTGCTTAAAAAGTCCTGTAGAAAATATATGATAGAATGCCGCGACGTGATGCATCAAATGTTACCGCTATGGACAAAAGGAGGGTAAATAATGACAAAGTCGCCGATTTCTTTAAGAATCTAAAGAAATTCCTGCTAACAATGTCCAGAGACAAAATTGACTTAAATGCAGTAACTATGTGTAAACAGAAGCCTGATGAATCTATCCTAGTATTCATAAAACGCTTTATGCACTGTTGGACAAGCTAGAGGTGCAAATTTAGCTCAGTTTTCCAGCAGCCGCAGACACCCAAAGCAAAAATGAATTTGTGTATTTAATTTAACACAAAGGGTGAAATGTTTGCTGACACTGATAACAGCTTATGTTTTCTCTGCCCTATGTACCGACATGATGGAGAAGGAACATCCTCTGTGTCAGCTGGACCCTCAGCAGAGAATGAACTCAACATCCTTTTTGTCCGGTACTCTATGTCACACACTGTGCCAAAAAAAAACGTGTACAGACGCCACTAACAGGTAATCCCATGACTGGGAGCCACACTTTTGTTTCTCTCACACTGTTCAACAACATGATAACTGCTCACACAAGTGAAGGTCAAACAGTGATTTTGTTACATAACTCAGACATAGGTTACGAAATATGTCGTCACATAGATCTAACCTACCCTATCCACTGTACTATTTCTGCACTTACGTTGCCAGCTGAATACCAGAATATGACATTGTGGTCTAAAAGTGAGAATGATATAGGATTTATTGACTGTACACTTTATCACGTACACTTATTAAAAAACAAGCAGTATATGTCAAGCAGCATCCCATTTCCACGGAAAAAGCCGCAGCCCTAGATGTCATGATAGGAGATTTATTGACTACAGGAGTAATAAAGCCCACACTCCTGTCAATCCTGTGCCAAAGCCTAACAAACCTGGCGTATGGCGTTTCATACAAGACTTAAGGCAAATTAATGCAGTCAACATTCCTCTGCCACCTCTCGTTTCAGATGTTCACAGCATATTGACATGCATTGCATACACACTTTACCGTGGTGGATTTATGCTCCGCTCCTTTTTCTCAGTACCTGTGCATGAAGACACACAGCCGTTATTTGCATTCACACATAGAAATAAGCAGTACACTTGGACTCGTCTGCCTCAAGGCATGATAGACAGCCCTGCTGCTTTCTCAATGGTGATCCGTGCTACCCTGGACAGCTTTACTCCTCCTGAGGGCTGTACTCTGATCCAGTATGTGGACGATCTCCTCCTCTGTGCTGAAAGTGAAAAACTATGTCAAACTGCTACACACATGCTTCTCCAGCACCTCCAAAAGACTGGCCACAAAGCATCAGCAAAGAAAATGCAGTACTGTCAGACTTCTGTTCAATATTTGGGATTCACACTGTCTCACGGAAAACGTTCCATGACTGCAGACAGGGTCAAAGCTGTGACCTCCGTCCCTCGTCCCACTACACAGAAGGACATGTTGTCCTTCCTGGGCATGGTGAACTATTGCAGACAGTGGATACCAGACTGTTCTTTTCATGACCACATTCTGCGTGACTGTTGTAAAAAAGACAAGCCTCCTCGAATACTGTGGTCCACAGAAATGACTGCCTCTTTCAATGCATTACAGGGAGTGCTGACCTCCGCCACTCAAAGGTGCTGCCTGAATTGTTCAGGGAATGCCGGCCTGCCTGAGGGCAGTAGCAGCTTGCTCTATCATGATAAGGGACTGCGAGAAGCTTACACTCTCACATGACACTATTCTACACACCAATCACCAGGTCACGACCATTCTAGCAAACATAACTAAACAACATATGCAAATCTCACTATAAAAGCGAGCAGCACACCTGATTCGCCAGCACATTTATTGATCCTATGCTGTGTTCTTCTGACCGACAGGATGGCTCAGACAGGCTTGACGATCATGACTGCATGACACGTATACAGGAATCCACAGCACCACGCCCAGATTTAGAGCAAACACCTATCTCAGACTCAGCCACGGTTTATGTGGACGGGTCCTGTTCAAGGCCGAATGACAACTCATTTCTTTGTGGCTATTCAGTGGTAACAGTGCCTGACATCATACTAGAGGCTCACTCATTACCATTTCACTCAGCACAAAAAGCAGAGCTCATGGCTTTAATACGCGCCTGTGAGCTACATTTGGATAAGCATGTGACAATTTACGCAGACAGCCGCTATGCATTTGGCGTTGTGCATGACTTTGGCACATTGTGGAGACAGAGAGGATTTAGATCTGCTGATGTAAAATAAATTGCTAAATTGTGATTTTGTTCAAAGACTTTTTCAGGCTATACAGCTGCCATCGGCCGTTGCAGTTGTAAAAACGAAAGGACACAGTACAGCTGACACAGACGAAGCAACAGGTAATGCCTTGGCAGACGTGACAGCCAAGGCTGCAGCTGCATCACAGCTCCCACCTCCGCAGGAAGTATTATCTGTGCCCCTACAGCTGCCACTTGTTACACTCCCAGACTATTTAGACACAAATGTTGATTTAAAATTCATACAAGAGCAAGCCTCTGCATAGAATAATGACTGTACCTTAGATGACAGAGATGGCCTATACAAAATCTTAAGGGTTTGATTGCCCTCCCATATTCCCTGATGCCAGTCCTTGCCCGACATTTTCACTGTGTGAGTCATGTCGGACAAAGAGGGGTAATAGGGGCAATAAAATCAAGATTTGTAATTGAGAAAACATCACATGCAGTAAAAAGCATATTAGCAACCTGTCTAACATGTGCGCGAACTAATGTAGGTAGCTCAAAAGCAAAACATCAGCATTTACCACAACCAGATTTTCCATTTCATACATTACAAATTGATTTCACACATATGCCAGCACAAGGAAGCATCAAGTACTTACTGGTAATAGTGGATCAATTTAGTAAATGGGTAGAAGCTTATCCAACCTCAAAAGAAACTGCAGAAGTAGTCTATCAAAAGTTGAGCAATGAAATAATACCCAGATTCGGAATACCTCACCAGATTAACAGTGATAGAGGATCTTCATTCACATTAGAAGTAATTCAAAAGTGTGCTAAAACTTTAATGACCTGGGTCAAATTACTTCCTCAAGTCCTCTGTGAGATTGGAATGACTCAATCTGCAGTAACCAAATTATCTCCATTTGAAATAAGACTATTTCCAACACCATGGTCAGCTTCCAGAGGGGCACCGCTAGTAGAAGGTGATGTATATTGCATTGTCCACTGATGTTCACAACCTGATAGAAAAACTGAATAATAACTATCAGAAAGTTTGTCTCTCTCAGCTTTTCCCCTCCACAGTTCCACCAGTGGAGACAAGGAGATGCATGTTGGAGAAGCCACTAAAACCAAGGACTCTCTGGGAGGCCGCGCGTGTTCCAGCCCCCAGACTGTACTGGCAGTGACGAAGAACCAGCATCCTCACAGACGGACAACCTCAGTGGATTCATGCCAGCAGGGTTAAGACCAGCCCAATCGGACCATCTCAGGCGTCGGATCAAGCAGACGACATCTCCGGCGAGCCAGCGCCCGGAACTAGAGCAAATAAACACACACGGGTAGATGACATCTCAGGCGAGCCAGCGCCCGGATCCAGTGCACACACACAATCACTGATTAACACACAATGTCTGAAAGAACAACAACAAGGTACTCAAACATCCAGCAGGAACAGAAAGCCAAAAGTACCACATGATGTCTAACCTGATAAAGCCAGACTCATTTCATCCTGATAATGGAGAAAATGAAATGCCCATTGTCATCATACGACGCTTATTCTGTGTCTCTCGAACCTGGGACCAGGCCAGAAGACGACTGAAGAACTGTCTTTTTTATATATTTAGGTTATTAATCATATCTACTGCATTAACCTTAGGATTTTTATTTACTATTTCATATTGTAAAGTGCAACCCTGTTCACATTTCTGCAAGCCACATTTTCAATGATAACCCATATAGCTACCAGTACAGCCACTTCAATGTATTTGCAATTAGCACAAATTGATCCTGAGGATGTGCCAGATGTTACCAATGATGTTCCTGATGTGTATATTGAACATTAGGTTGTGAACTATTACATTTTATGATTTGCTTTTTATATTATGTTATTACATTTGTGATTTTTCCTTTCTATTTGAGTTATTATTTTTAAAAAATAATAAAAGAGGGGAACTGTTAGGTATTTTGATACCACGGTAAGCATTTACAGGATATTGTTTTATACAGGAAAACTGTTACTCAATAAGGCCCAACTACTAGTTGTTTTTCTCTTTCTCTGTGACCCAAGAATTAATGTGTAGGACTCACAAGCTGGTACCCCAAGGTCGAAAACACCACAGAGATGAGACCACTTCCTTACTCCCATCCTCCCTTTTTTCTTTATCTCCTGGAAAAGGCTCGTTAAAGGCTAGGTGGTTTGTTTCAGAATTCACTGATGAAAGAACTCTGTATTCTATGTCTAGGAGTGTATTTTGCTGGGATGATCATAAATTATAGCTGAACTGATAAACTACACAAGGGATACTTTGCTCAGAAGGCAGGAAGACGTTTCCTTATTTAGTCTGTACCGGTTTGAACTGGGAAAGCTGACACACGAACCTTTTTTTTCTCTATATAAACTGCTGTGTATCAAATAAACCTTTGAGTTGATTTGGGAAGGCAACCTGAAGCAGTCTGTGTTTCCTTGTTCTCCCAAGCTGCTCCCGGCGCTGTAACTAACCCAGCTGAACGGCATACCTGAGTGTTACTTTAAATAATTGGGAATCTTAAAAGGAAAGGACAAAACTCTGCTTATCGCTCACGCCACGGAGGAAACCCGGGATGGCAATTTCCTTCATACAGAAAATGAAAAATAATACAACTGAGAAGTGAAAATTAAATCATAACTGACATTTTACGTCTTACGTTAAGACAAAAAACAAACAAACCAACATGAAAACCCAAAGTTTGAAAAAGGTTTGCGTTCATCAGCGATACTCTGGTGCAGTGTTGAGTGTGCTGATGTGGAGCTGTGCGCATCGTTGCTCACAGTGTGAAGAAACGCAGAGCTCACCTTCGGCAGGGCAAATCAGTACGCAGGCGCAGAGCACGGCCCGGTACAATGAAGCGGCTGTAAATGTTTCCATTGTGGCTGAAAGCAGATGAGGAGAGGTGTCGCCTCCATGCGTTTTACCAACCAAATTTCGATCAACGTTACAGAGTCGGCAAATTCTCGGCTTTGACTTCGGAGTGGAAATAATGGTTTGTCTGTGAGGGTATGCTGAAAAGTACTAAGTATTGATTCATGTAGGCTACTTGCTATAAATATTCATTTTAGAATTCAAGAAAAAAAATGCAGAAGGATGAAGTGACGATTTTCATATTTAGTTTTTTATCGTTTTTGTTTTTAGTTTTGCAGAAACGTTTTGCATTTATTTCTTTTAAATTAACTTTTAAAAGTTCAAACTTCTGAACGTCATTTATACTTAGATTCTTTGTTTGGATGGGAGGTTGATTATTTTATATTAGTCACATTTTTCAATGGTAAAGTGAATGTATTTGAGGAATACATCCTAAAGTGATTTGTATTTGGGATAACTTGAAATGCAGCTGGGGTAGACTTCATCTCCCTGTGAACCTGAGCTGGACGTGCAGAAGCAAATGAAGAGGGGACTTGAAATATCTCTTCAGTAATTTATGTGATGCTGAATATGAGGAGTACCTGAGCCACAGTTAGTTTCTGTTGTACAGACGTGATTATAAAAGCTGTTGTTCTGCTCTGTGTTCCCTCTGGACTCCTGTTAAATCATCAAACAACCTCACCCTCCTGAGCTTTGCTCCAAGCAACCGACAGTGGAAACTAGAGGGATCACTGATCCTCCTCCTTAACCACAGCGCACTTTATGAAAGCAGTCTTAAATGTCTGTTTGATAAGCTTTTATCAATCAGGGACAATCAGACTCATTGGTTCTGTGTTCACTTTTAAATCACAAAGATTAAACAAAATATAAGCTCTTTACTGTTATTGTTAACCTGTTATTGTGTGCCTGGGAATCAAAGATGTGATCTGGCTCTAATTGGCTGCTCTCGGCCTTTGGCTGTCATTAGAGGCACCAAAATGAAGCTGCTGTTACAGATTTCAGCTGTTACACTTCTTCCTGTGATCTGTCACTAAGTCATTGTTGAGTCAGTTTAACTAACTTTTGCAGGATGTCACAGGTTGTTTTTAAGTGTTTCAAAAATACTTTGTTTTTCTTTTTGTTCTCTCATTTTTAAAACTTGTATGGGAGGATTTTGAAATCCAAAAATCACATATTGTGGTAATGCAGAGTTAGAGGTAGAGGTAGAGGACTGGCTGAGGTGACCTAATTCTCTGCTTCTAAATTCAGACAAAACTGAGGTTATTGTAGTCTGTGCTAAAACTCAGATACATACTTTTTATGGCATTAACTTGCCATGTAGTAAACGAGTATGGAGGTGCAATCACATTTCCGGTCCTGCATAGGTCAAACACAGCTAGATATAAAAGAAAAAAGAAGCAGTTTCCTGCTCGTCAGTGTGTTACACAACTAAACCTATGACCACACTGTTCATCGCTTTTCTCTGCAGTCTTGTTAAATGTTAAATGTCAAACTCAAACTGCTGACCTCATTGTTTACCTCCCCATGACTCTCTTGCTTTAACCTCTATTTAAAAACATTCTGATCTTCCGCTTACAGGAAGTGACTTCATCATCTCCATGGCAGCAGAACCACCCAAGCACACTGAGCAGAGATTGGCTGAGGGGTGCTGTGACTGCTCAGCATCACTTTTGAGCTGCACAGACTCAGAGTCACAGAGTTCATGTTCAGTCAGCTGGGTGTAACTTGAGCTTTATTCACTGAATTTAAATGAATCCTGCCTTGTTCCATTTTAATGAATTCTGAAAGGAATACAGCTCTGAGCTTCAGGGTCTCTTAATCTTTCCTTCGTGGAAACATGAACTTCCAGTAAGTATCTGCAGTGAAGTGTAGTGATGGATTATCTTTAGTTTAGAAGAGCACATAATGTCGAAGCCTCCACAGGAACAGAGGGAGAGACTTTAGGGATCGCACTGGAACTGTTTTTACAGCATCAACCAAGAAGGTCAAACTTTTCTGCTACAGAAACTGTTTAGTTTTAATCCTTCAAACATTTCACATTTGCTAACATGGATTTTATTTTGATTTGTATTAAGTTAAAGTTAGTAACGGTCTATAAATCATCACAGTACAGTTGGTCTATTTTCCACCTCGTGGGTAACAAACGCAAACACCTGTGTGGTCGTCCAGGTTCAGGTTTCTGATCCTCAATCTTAGTGTCATGTGCCTGCCTAGTCAGCCCATCATGGCAACAAATGTTTTGGTTTTGTCTCTCTCTCCTCTCTCTTGCTCCTGTCACTCTGCCTGCTCAGACTGAGGTCCCGCCCTTGCCTCACGCACCTGCAGCTGATCACCGGTGATTCCTCACTATTGTTTGCTGGCTCTTCATAAGGCAGGGGCGCGGGCTACACGTCGCTGGGATATTGAGTAACTCAAGTTAGTGTTTGCCCAGCTCTGCAGAAAGCTGTCATTTGTTGTGTTTGCTTTGGAGTAATTCTCGTCTCTGTATGTAGACTTCCCTGATCCCTCTCATACCCTCACCCCTGAGCGTGAGTATGGCTCATTGCATGGAGTTTTGTGTGGGAGGGATACCCTGTGAAGAGCGAGAGGAGTGGAGCATGTGTGAAGATCTTGTTGCTCCATGACCCTGTGGAGCCTTGGAACTTTTTCCCCCACGTGTATCTAGTGCACCCAGTGTGGATTAATAAAAGACTGTTTAATTGTATCTCTTAGTCTGCACCTGAGTCCTTCCCAATTGCCTTGACTCTTAGCCAGTTTGAATCTACTTTAGCATCTATATTTTAAATAATTTGGAGTTCACGTTCCACTCACAGTGAGAGATGTTGACATAAACGTGGAGCAACAAGCAGCTCAAACAATGATGCACATTATTAGCAGTAATTTTAATATAGGAGACACTAACAGTATCTCCCATATTATACATGACACATGCTGCTGCTTTGTGAAAACTTGTTTATGTGGGAAATGCACATGATTAATAACATGCCACCCTGAAAACAAGGGTCAGGAAAGGTTGCATGGTTTTAGTTAAGAAGCAGTTTTAAGAAATTTCCAACAGGGGACAGCAGATCATCTCTTTAGTTCCTTTTTTTTTTTTTTTTTTTTTTTTTTTTTTTGTTAATCACTTATTTTAATCAATGAACAAAATGCATAATGAATAAACAAAAGAGAAATCTAAATCAAAACAACATTTGCTGTGACCACCCTTTACCTTCAAAACAGCATCAATTCTTCTAGGTGTACAGCCCATGTAACATACCAGTTTGCACTCTCACAAACATCTCCACGTATTTATAAATCATCCAGTTCAATTAGACTGTAATATACAAGTTTAACTTTTAAACACGAAAGAAACACTAATGAAAACTAAACACTCAAAATTAACACTCATTACTCACTCACTTATTACTCATCCCTCTGAAATTGACATTAAATATTCTTCAGGGGAATTAAATTTGCATTGTTTTTAAGTGTCAAATCTAACCTTACAATGGAAGTGGTAAGCCTGCATTTTATAATTTTATAATTTAAAATAACCTTGCATGAGAAGTGACTGAGGATACCTAATGTAAAACTTAAAGGTACAGAGCTTTAGACACCATTCAATATAACATATCCACTACTGAGAGGCTTGAAAATGACCAGAAAGTGGAACCAAAGCCTCTCTTACATAATGTAAACAAAAACTGAAATTTTTACGTTTAGGACAGGTTGCTGAAATACATTCGATTATATGGGTGCTTCTGATGTCACATCATCATCACATCACTTTTTATTGTCACATCACATGTGCAGGTACATTGGTACAGTACATGTGAGTGAAATTCTTGTGTGCGAGCTTCACAAGCAACAGAGTTGTGCAGAATTTGTCAAACTGCTTTTTAAGCAGTAACTGAGCAACAGCTGTGATGGAGTGAAATGTTACAAAGAGCCATCAGTCTACTCAGATACTTTCTTCGCTGCTCACTTGGAACATTTAAGCAATTTCTCTCAACTACTAGAGTGCGACTTTATCAGTGTCCCTGCCCAGCCGGCTTCAGTGCGTCACCACAACCCCTCAGTAATGAAGTCCGAACATCTAAGGCAAGATGACCTCACCAAAAAGAGCCAATCTGCCACAGCTAAAAGAGTGTAACGAGGTATCTGTCATGGTTATATGAGCATTATATGTTGAGATATAGTGTTGTAAAGTCTTCATTTTCATGGAAAGGCAGCACGAAAAAAATCAAATTTTATCCAATATAATAACAGCTTGTGCAACAATTCTTTCTTGGATTTGTTCTTTTGTACTCAGCAACACCTTAGAAGGTTGCGCTGCAGTAGAATTTACATAAATCAACTCTGTTACTACAACTTTTACTGTTTATATAGTTTTTCTTAGGGCCAAATAAGTCAAGCTGATATATGAAAAACACATTCTTATTTATAATGCCATTGAATTTAATGATCCTTGTCTTTTTCTAAATGAGGAGACTTTGTTCATGACAACAAAATCATCAGTTGAAGTTATGAAATTTTGTGTGTTGGTCGATTAATAGATGATCCTTGAGAGTTAAAAACTTTTTCCTCCCTAAAAAATATTGTATTAGTTAGAACTTAGGAATGAGTAATTACTACATTTTTGCTAATTAATTATTGTCCAGTTACTTTTGAGAGTCTGAAAATGGGAGACTGTACAAAAACCAATGCAATTCCTAAACATTTCATATGACAATATAAGATTTATTAAACCCACTGCAATGAATTAAAGCTGAATCTTCACTTTCTTTACATCTTGATTGCCCGATTTAAAATCAGTGTGTTGGTATACAAATGCAAAATTACAAAAATTGCATTTTTGTCCATGTATTTAAGAATCTACCTGTAAACATTTTACAAGGGCAACAACCTGCCATGGAAGAAGAAGAGGAGAAATGATGTGGACTGCACATTCTTTTAGTATTAGAAACATGCTTATAAGTCCAAGCTTGTTAAGCAAGTGGGTGCCATGGTCTTCAGTGTTTGACCCAGTGTTTTGAGTTTGTTATTCTTTGTTCTTAGTTAAGAGTTTTTTCTCATTTATGATTTCCTGTGTTCTTGGAATGAAGGAGTTTTTTGGTTCTTGGTTGTAATTTAGTCCTCAAGTTTCAGTTAATGTCTATTTTCAACAAGCATTCTACTTAAGGTTATTTGATTTAGTCTCTTGTTATTTTCTTAGCTTTCCTGTTTGTGTCAATTTTGTATGTTATTCATTGTCTCAGTGTTTTTATCTTTTATTTTGCTGGTCACTTGTCGTGTTAGTTAGATTCTGTGGCTGTTTCTTTGCTCCCTAACTATACCTCATATGTGTATTTAGTTCCAACACTGAGAGAGATAGAGATTCACTATTTAAGTTCTGTGTAGAGCAGGGGTCCCCAATCCCAGTCCACGAGGGCCAGTGTCCCTGCAGGTTTTAGATCTCACCCTGGGTCAACACACCTGAATCACATGATTAGTTCATTACCAGGCCTCTGGAGAACTTCAAGACGGTTATTTATCTATTTAAATCAGCTGTGATGGATCAAGGACATCTAAAACCTGCAAGGACACCGGCCCTCATGGACTGGGATTCGGGACCCCTGGTGTAGAGTCTAACCCAGTCAGAGTAACAGACACTGTAAAATGAGGTTGAAGGCTCTGAAAGCTGTTTTTTTTCCTTATAGCTACAACTTTGAAACTGACACACAGAGTCATCAATTCTGGACAAAAACAACATAGGAAAAGCCCAACACGTCTCTACACTGCAAATCTATTCCTGAGTGTCCCTCTGTGGTTAGTTTGAAGTCAACTCATAGTATCTTTGTTTTAGTATTTGGTGCCTTTGAAGTCATTTCTGTTGCCAGTATTGTAGTTTTCAGATTAGAGATTTAGTCAAACACTTTTTTAAAAGTTTTTTTTGCTTGTTATTTTTATTTTGCTGTTTATTCTTTTTATTTTTAGTATATGGTGAGAAGGCAAAAAATGAAATGGCTGCTCAATTCTTAATGTCAGAAAAATGAATAATAAAAATAAATATTATAGAATTTATTTATTGTTTGCATTTTAAGCCACTTAACAGTGACCTCTGAATTATTATAGTGTAAAAAGCCACCACAAACAAGGGAAGAACTGTATGCTAGCTACACATAGAAGACAATTTAGAAACTGAAACATGTTTTAATTGTACCTTTGCATTTTTTTGTTGTTTTTTTTCTATTAACAGCCTGCAAAAATACACGAACTTTTAGAATGATTTTTAACTGAAGCTAGAAAAATACCCCAAGTAAGATCTCATTGATTGTTTTACACACTTGGTGATTCTCACAGAGCTGTTAGCTAAAAATGTTTCACAGCATTTTCTGCAAATCTGAGGAAACTGGATACGCAGAGGACAAACTATCCACAGCAGATGAATAAACAAAAGTCACTTTTTAAAAAATATTTTTTCATCATGGAGTTAGAAATGATTGAAACATTGGGAATACCAACACCAATAAGGATGTTTCTTCTCAATATTCAAAGTTCAGTATTCAAAAAAATTACAGAAAATGAAGAAGAAAGTATAATCTCTAAATTAAAAAGTTCAAAAGCAAGGGATGATTTCCTGATTTCCTGAAGCATTGTAAATCGTGTCTTTTGGTGCCTGTGACCCATCAATCACACACGTAGTCATTCCTCTGAGTTGGAAGGTGGAAAAAGTTACACCAATTTATAAGATAAGATAACCTTTATTAGTCCCACACGTGGGAAATTTGTTTTGTCACAGCAGGAAGTGGATAGTGCAAAAGTTAAGAAGCAAAAATTAGAATACAATAAGAATAAATACAGTACACAACTGTACAGAATAGAATAGAATAAAATACTATATACAGTAGAATAAAATATACAATAAGATAAAAATAGAATAAAAATGCTATATACAAGTGATTAAAAATACAACGATGCCAGAAAAGATTATTGCACATGTGTGGATGTGTGTGTTTGATCAGTTAAAGTCTTTATTGTGGAGTCTGACAGCAGTGGGGAGGAAAGACCTGCGAAATCTCTCCATCCCACACCGTGGGTGCCGCAGTCTCCCACTGAAGGAGCTGCTCAGTGCTGTCACAGTTGCATGAGGTGGGAGATGTTGTCCAACAGGGATGACAGCTTAGCCGCCATTCTCCTGTCACTCAGGGGGCATCCTAGAACAGAGCTGGCCCTTCGGATCAGCCTGTTCAGTCTCTTCCTGTCCCCGGCAGAGATGGACTGGTTCTTATATGGACTGGTTCTTATACAGCGCTTTTCTACTCTTCTGAGCGCTTTACACAACTTGTGCATTCACCCATTCACACCCATTCACACAAGCACATTTTTCCTAGGTGCTTTCTAACTGACATTCACACACATTCATACTCCGATGAATGCATCGGAGAGCAATTTCGGGTTAGTATCTTGCCCAAGGATATTTGGCATGCAGACTAGGGGAAGCCAGGAATCGAACCACCAACCTTCCGATCAGTAGATCACCTGCTCTACCACCTGAGCTACAGCCACCCTTCTGAGCTACAGCCACCCTTGATGCTGCCACCCCAGCAGACCACACCATAAAAAATAGCAGAAGCCACCACAGAGTCATAGAAGGTCTTCAGGAGTGGGCCCTCCACTCCAAACGACCTGAGTCTCCGCAGCAGGTACAGCCTGCTCTGCCCTTTCCTGTAGAGGGCGTCTGAGTTATGAGTCCAGTCCAGTCTGTTGTTCAGATGAACACCAAGGTACCTGTAGCTGTCCACAGCCTCAATGTCCATACCTTGGATGTTCAGTGGTTGCAGTGGAGGATGTTTGTGCCTGCGGAAGTCTACCACCAGCTCCTTGGTTTAACTGGCGTTGATCTGGAGGTAGTTCAGCTGGCACCAGTCCACAAAGTCCTGAGTCAGTCCTCTGTACTCCTTGTCGTCCCCATCAGTGATGAGGCCGACTATTGCAGAGTCATCAGAGAACTTCTGCAGGAAGCACTGGGTGGAATTGTGGGAGAAGTCTGCAGTGTAGATGGTGAAGAGGAACGGAGCCAGAACCGTTCCCTGTGGGGCCCCCGTACTGCAGACAACCCTGTCCGACACACAGCCCTGAGTCCTCACATACTGTGGTCGGTCGGTGAGGTAGTCCAAAATCCAGGTAGTGAGGTGATGGTCCACTCCAGAGTTCACCAGCTTGTCCTTTAGAACCGAGGGAAGAATGGTGTTGAAGGCACTGGAGAAATCAAAGAACATGATTCTCACAGTGCTTGCAGCGGTCTCCAGGTGAGCGAGGGAACGATGTAGGAGGTGAATGACGGCATCATCCGCTCCAATGCCAGGCTGGTAGGCAAATTGAAGTGGGTCCAGTGATGAGCTTGTTAGGCACCGAAGCTGAGCCAGGACCAACTACTCCAGGGTCTTCATCAGGTGGGATGTCAGAGCCACCGGCCTGTAGCTGTTGAGGTCCTTGGGACGTGAAGTCTTTGGCACTGGTACAACATAGGAGGTTTTCCAGAGCTGTGGGACTCTTCCCAGCCTCAGGCTCAGGTTGAAGAGGTGCTCCATCACCCCACACAGTTGGTCCGCGCAGGACCCTCGAGCTGATGCAATCTGGGCCCGCTGCCTTCTTGCCATTAATCCTCCTCAGTTCCCTCCTAACCTGGGTGGTTGAGAGAGACAGGTTGGAGCCTTGTGTTGAGTGTGTATTGGATGCTGTTGTTGGGGGTGGGGAGGAGTGAGCAGGGTGAATAGAGGAGGTGTGAAGTGTCTGAGGTGTCAGAGGTGGAACAGCAGCAGTGGGGGTGGGTGAGTCTGCAGCCGATGTTGGAGACTGCCTCATGGCTGAATGAAATCTGTTGAAGAAATGATTCAGTTCATTTGCCCACCTCACATCCCTCCCAGGCAGAGAGTTCTGATGTTTGTGGTCTGAGATGGTTCTGAGGCCTCTCCAGACTTCACCAACGTTGTTTTGCTGAAGCTGGTTCTCCATCTTTTGCCTCTAGCTTTCCTTCCCATTCCTTATCAGTCCCCTCAGCTCTCTCTGCACCCTTTTCAACTCCTCTTTGTCTTTGGATTTGAAGGCCCTCCTCTTCTGATTGAGGACAGCTTTAATTTCTGGGGTAATCCAAGGTTTGTTGTTGGAGAAACACCGTACAGTCCTGGTAGGTACGGTGTTATCCACACAGAAATTAATATAGTCAGTAATGCATGTAGTAAGGCTGTCGATGTCCTCTCCGTGGTCGTCACAGATCACCTCCCACACAGTCGACTCAAAACAATCCTTAAGAGCCTCCTCGCTCTCCTCCTACCATCTCTGCACTGTGCGGGTGGCTGGTGGCTCCCTGCGCACTAAGGGCTCATACACAGGGACAAGGTGCACCAGGTTGTGGTCAGATTTGCCCAGTGGAGGGAGAGGTGATGAACTGCATGCCTCGTCTGCATTGGCATACAGTAAGTCCAGTGTTTTATTGTCTCTGGTTGGGCAGGTCACATACTGGGTGAAGGTGGGCAGTGTGGAGGCATGATTGAAATCCCCTGATATTATGAGAAGGGCTCTCGGAGATTGTGTTTGCAGTCTGCTGACCACTGAGTGGAGAGTGTCACAGGCTGCATCCGCGTTGGCCGAGGGGGGGACATATGCTGTTATTGCGATAACATGCGAGAATTCCCGGGGCATGGAGTACGGACGCATGCTAACGGCTAACAGCTCAATGTCTCTGCTGCAGAGTTGTTCTTTCACAGTGATGTGCCCAGGGTTACACCATCTGTCATTCACAAACACTGTCAGTCCCCCTCCTTTCCTCTTACCGCTCTCTCTCGTCCTGTCCGCTCGCAGCACAGCATCTGAAATCCCGGTAGTGTCACGCTCGTGTCCGGAGTTAGCGGTGTTAGCCACGACTCCGTTAGCATCATGATGCTACATTGTCGGTACTCCCTCTGTGACCAGGTTAGCGACGTGAGCTCATCCATCTTATTGGGCAAAGATCTTACGTTTCCAATAATTACAGAAGGAAGAGATGGTCGATAACGTCTCCTTTTCGGGCGACGGTGCTCCTTCCCAGCACGACACCCCCGTCTTTTCCTCCTCAGCTCGCTGGAAATGTCGGGTCTGTCCACTGGCAGTACCGCTGCGGGACGCAGCGCTAACAGCTGATCCTTACTGTAAACAAAGGATCCCTGCTCTGGGTCCCCAGACACCGGTGAAAAAAGTAGAAATAAACTAAGAAAAACGACCAGAACTAGCACAAAACGGTAGAACATGGTTGCAGAGTCTAATTACTAATACATTAGTTATAAAAATTACGAGAAGAAAAAGATAAGAAAGAAAGAAACTCAGAATGAGCAGAGCTGCTGTAACAGGCTGCCGCACACGGGGGGCGCCGAAATAAATCGGGTGATAAATAAGACCCTCCTAATTATCGACCTATTAGCATACTCCCTAGCTTTTCAAAAATAGCAGAAAACTAGGTTGCCAATTCTGTCATTGAACATCTGACTCCAATCCGAGTTTGCACCATATGCAAATACCAAATGCAATTTTGCACTCTTCATTCAACTGAAACGGCTGTCTGTATTTTTTGTTGAGAGAGTGAAATCTTACTTAGACAAGAGCAGTTATGTTGCGGCTATTGTTCTTGATTTCAAGCGTGCGTTTGACACTGTGAATTATCTTCAGCTCTTGTCTAGACTGTCAACATTTAACTTTAGTAATCACACCGTTAAATGGATACAGTCTTATCTATCAGATAGAAAACCATGCATGCAAATAAGTAGAGCAAGTCACCCGTTGTTAATGTAAGCAAGGTGTTCCTCAGGGTTCAATTCTAGGCCCCCTGTTATTTTCACTTCATGTAAATGACTTGCCCAATCTGGACACGATTATCTCAACACGTTCTCACTCCCAAAGCGTAACATTTTGCGCTAGGTGACAAATCATCAATATATTACGTTTTCTGCTACCCAACACGTTCCTAAATGACAACCTCGGAAAAATGAGGAAATATGAGAACCGTTTGGACTCAATCTACACATGTTCACTCTTTTCCTTCAAATAGCTTCGAAACACGCTATTTAACGTCATTAAAGTCCTGGTTAATATCAAGAATAAGGTTATGGTTTGGGCTAGGGATAAGGTTAGGTTTAGGGCTGGAATACAGGGCTGGAACGTCTATTACCGTGGGAGCGTCATTGCACTGGATTTCAGCCATAACCCTCCGCGTACCATAAGAACGCTGAAGGTCTCCTTTCGCGTTCCCCAGGAACGCCGCGGGACGTGACAAAACGTCGACATGTTACGCCTCGGGAGTGAGAACGGGCTGTAAAAGGAGTTAGCTTTACAACCACAACCACAACCACCCACACATGCAGGGCCTTGGAGTAGGGGTATGTCACCAGGGTGCAGAGGAGGCTACCCCCCCCCCCGTCCCCTTCTGGCTGCCTCTGCCTCAATTTTATCCCACAACTTAGACATTCACATTACTCACACTCTCATTACACATACATATAGGATCTTGGGGGTGGGCACGATACACGGAGTCCAAAGTACCATCAGGGTGTACACCCCACCCCTGGCATCGTTGCCCACCTCTCAATTTTAAATACACGTAGACATTGAGGGCTAGCAGGAGGGACCATGCGCTTACCTGCTGCTCTCTGGCAGGTAGCTCCAAGCCCTCCTGGGTTTTAAATGCACCTTAGAACACACATGCATCAACATTACAATGAGCGGGTGGAGGGAGGTTCGGAGTCTTCTCTCACCCCCGTTCTCTGCGACCTGCTGGAGCAGGGGGGCTAGGACTAGGAGGAGGAGTTGGCCGTCCGACTGCGGTCTGGAGTGTGGAGCCTTCCTGCTGCTGCGGAGTCGAGGCGGTCTGCCTCCCCCCACCGCAGGGCGCGTCACTGCAACTCCCCCTGGCTTCTGCTCCGCGGCTGCTGAGTGAGCCCTCATCTGGGACTCTCCTCAGCTCTTTCCGGGACAGTGGCGCAGCTGCCCCTCTGTTGGTCTTCCTTGGTCTCTTGTGTTCTGGGGGCCTCTGGATGTCTGGAGTTTTGATCTCCTCCACACCTGCTTCACGCCCTGGAGGACGGGGCTGTGGCCCCCCCCACACCCTCTAGCAGATTATTACATGAAGGAACCTTTTAAAAAAACAAAAAACAAGCGCGTCCATGCTCACAGGTGTACACACGGGTGATCACACCCACAAACTACACCCTTTTTGGCTCCTACCTCAAAGCACACTGTGTTCTGTTGATCTTATGTGCTGCACAATAATGTTTAACATTTAGTATTTACTGTCATATTCCCATATATCATTGTGATGTTGTTTATTCTATTACTCTTGTTCTCTTCTGCTTGCTTTCTTTTTTCTTTCTCAGCAGGTGATCCAGGTGATTGATATATGCATTTTTTTTTCTTATTTTTTTTTCTGCCCGTTCTGTTGGTTTTTGTCTTTTGCCCTTCTCCCCCGTCCCTCTTCTCAGCTGTTTCTCTTTCCCTCTTTCTTTCTCCCCTTCTTTCCCCCAGTCAAGTCTGTCCCGTATTCAGTAAGTGAAAATAAAATAAACAATAAAAGGTGAATCAAATGGACCATTACGGCAAGGCTGGGATGGTCAGTTTGGTAAAGTAAATCCGTTGGGCATCTTTCTTTGCCTTTAGACAACAATTCTGATGGCAAAAGAGCCAAACGGGACAGGCCAAAAAAAACAAACAAAAAAAAAAAAAAAACAAATGAAGAGGAGGACATTTTTTGTGAAGCTTGTGTTGAGGGCAAATTATCAAGAAAACCTTACAAATCAGTGGGAGAATTACGAGCAAAACGCAAGTTGCAATTAATGCATAGTGACGTTTGTGGTCCTTTTCAAACTGAGTCACTAGGAGGAAAAAAGTACTTTGTTACTTCCATTGATGACTACTCCAGATAGTTGTAAAGTGTATTTCATAAGAGAAAAAATGGAAATCCTGAACAACTTCAAAGTGTTTGAAAGAATCTTCTCGAATGAATGTGGACAGGGAGTAATAAGACTCAGAACTGACAATGGTGGGGAATACACATCTAAAGAGTTTCAAGAATATTTGAAAGCTCAAGGCATCCACCATGAAATGACTGTACCACATACACCACACCAAATTGGTGCAGAGAGAAAAAAACAGAACTCTTGTGGAATCTGCTAGAAGTATGCTGTCACATACAAAGTTGCCAAACACATTCTGGGCAGAAGCTTACTGTACACACAGAATAGGCTCCCGACATCTGCTTTAAAGAATGAAACACCCTATCAGAGATGGTATGGGAAAAAAACAGAACAGACATTAGCCATATGAAAGTATTTTGTTGTGTTGCTTATGCTCATGTTCCAGACACAGAGAGAAAGAAGCTGGATAATTGTAGCTGCTAGCTATAAGCTAGCTAGCTATCCTGCGCAACGTTAGAACTGGTTACCAGAAACCGACCATCACAGTCGGGAATACAAGTTAGTATACTGGTAAAAAACGGCTTTTTGCCTAACTAGCTAGCGTTACCACGATGCATCGGTGGTGGATAAAGCTAGCTAGCATAAGTTCATAGTTCATAACATTCATAGTATAACTCCGTGCTCCACTTCGTTTGAATTTTTCTGGTGAGCTCGCGGTTTCTAGACACAAGCTTGTGTTTGTGCGCGCACGTTTGTCTCTCTTCATATAAATATCTGTGTGTTATGTGTGTGTACACCGAGCGCAAAAGATAATTATTAATGTGCATGATTTAGAGACAGAAATAACATGCCAGCATATAAGATCAATGACATAAGACTAATTCCTTCAATTGACTTTCAGGCGCGGCTCGGAAAAATGTGCATTTTCTGAAGAAATTGTAATTTTAACAGCAAAAAATTGACCCTATGCCAAACTTAGTCGCTAATGGCTGGTCTGTAGACTGTTTGGTATGTCATGTTACGTATTTCTTGGTTTTTCTATGTAATGTGTTTTATAGAGAAGTAACATTATTCTTTTTTTTCTGTATGCTTTCAGAACCACAGATCGCTCCATCCATTCCATGGCTGAAGCATACATTTTCATTTAATCTGAACAGGTATCATTTTGCATTTATACTACACATCCTTTTTAAACATTTCATAATAATCTAGACTTTCCCTCATTATCCTCTCATTCACCTTGCTGATGTGTTGAGGACTTGATAAAAGAATACATGGTATGTCCATATCTGTTCTGTCTCTACATGAGATGCAGTCTCTTGATGTAAATTTGACAACTCTGCTATTAAATGCAGTGATTAATGTAGGACAGCAACGATTAATCAACTCATCAAGTTAATATCTTAGGGTTCTGTATTGTTTTCTTTTTTTTTTCTTGGGCTTTGTGGAACATTTATGAAAATGTTCCACCATTGATTTAATTTAATGATTATGCAATTCACAATCTGATTAGTCAAATAATTGTTCTAATAGTCTGTGACCAAACAACTATCAAAATAGTAGTTTATTATGGTCAAAGATTTATCAGGTGTGCCAGACTTCAGTTCTTCACTTGTACATTTTGTTCCATATTTTACCTCAAGATATCCCAGAAAGATGAAGCTGAGGAAGAGCTGCAGAGTACCACCATGGCACTCTTCGTCTTCAGGGACAACTCAAGCCTCCTACATCAGCCTCGAGACATCGGGATAATCATTGATGGTGTGGAAGTCCTGAATGAGTTGCCTTCTGTGGCAGCTGGAGTGGCAATGGTCTTTGGACTCTGTTATGCTCTTAATATGGAATATCCACGAGGATTCAGGTTCACCTTTGAGGCTCTTCAAAAGATTATGATGGAGCTTGACTTTAACAAGATGACCTCTAAGATTCGCAAACTTAATTGTGAACTTAACACTGCACAGTAGTGTGTTTGCATGCATGTGTGCATGTGTATGTGCACATGCATGTGCATGTGTGCTTGGTTATTTTGCTTGGTTGGCCTGCAGTGGTATTCTACATTCAAAATTTATAAGAACACCCATTTGAAAGGGAGATTTAAGTTGATTTCATTGATACATGTGTAGATTTTTTTTTTTTACATTGTACAGGCACAGTGCACATATAAACATTTTTGAGTACTTGCAAATTGGTTTAAAAAGAGTTTTTATAATGGTTTTATGCCAGTTTTAGACAGGTTGCAGGTTTTATACTGGTTTTCAAAAGATTGCAGGTTTTATAAAACAAACATTTCTCTAATCATTTCTGCCGTAGCACTAAATCTGTATATTACTAATCCTCTCTATTGATTATAGTTAAAATGGTTTGGAACAATAAATAATTTTGAAATAATTGGTTGGCCAACTGTCTTGTTTTTTATAGGAAATGCAGAGCATTTTTGAACTGAAATAAAATGAAATGTAAAAAATATAGTTTGAATATATGTAAATCAATTACCTGGCTTCAACACAAACATATTAGTTCATGTTAATTTGGTTCGATGTGAATACATTAGGTTGGTTAAATTTCAATATATTAGCTTGGTTCAATAATTAAAATATGGTTCTATGTAAAAAAATCAATTTGGGTCAATGCAAAATTTAACGTTTCAGTCAAGTCTAGTAATATTATCAACATAAAAGTATCAGGTCATATCAAGTGACTCAATTTGGATTCTATAAAGCCAAATATTTTGGATGTGACAACTGGACATCATTTTTTTTAATTTGAATAGGGTTATTCTTTTTACAGTGTAGAGGAGTTTGCTGATGTAGCTACAGTTGATCATTATGCAAACATCTGTTGTGTCACAGAACCAAATACACTGGAGGAGGCTATGTCAAGTCCAAATGCAAAGGAGTGGAAAGAAGCAGCTGATTTGGAATAAAGTTAAGCATCACAGTGATGGACAAGTGGAAAGATACAAGTGCAGACTTGTTGCCAAAGGCTATTCATAGATTTATGGTGCAGACTATGATGAAACATTCTCTGCTGTTGTACGATTTGGTTCAATTCGTACATTGTTATCATTTGCTGTGCAAAACAATCTAAATGTGCATCAAATGGATGTTGTGACTGCATTCTTGAATGGACACCTGGAAGAGGAAATCTACATGGAGCAGCCAGAGGGTTACATCAAACCTGGGCAGGAACATCTAGTGTGCAAACTAAAGAAGTCAATATATGGACTAAAGCAGTCTCCACGTTGCTGGAGCAAAGCTTTTACAGAGTTCATGAAAAGCATTGGTTTTACACAGAGTACTTCAGATCAGTGTGTGTTTGTTAGAACAGGTCAGGAGTTGGAAATATTGGCTTTGTATGTTGATGATCTGATTTTGATTACAGAATCAGCAGAGAGCATGAAGACCTTAAAGGACACTCTGAAGAAACACTACAAAATGAAGGATATGGGTGAACTATCCTAATGAAGAATAATAGTTTTGTCTAAGATGGACACAGTACATTTTTTTTGTAAGTTCAAACCAAAAGAGAAAATGTTTTATTTTATTTTTTTATTATTTTATTATTTTATTATTATTTTATTTTATTTTATAGTAACACTGTGATATAGGTGCATAATGTTGTTGTTTTTTTGGAAAGAAATAAGCAATGGCAGTCAAGTAAGTGAACTCCATGGTAAAATTAAGTGGGAGTGTTGTAATAGTAATTTTACAATGTATGTTGAAGGGATATTACTGCCCTCTGTTGGTGTGTCTGTGCATTACAAGCAATAAAAGGTGTTGGTTAAAAACATCATAAACTTGTCCACCCCAGCTGTAAAACACAGAAACCAGTCTTACTTGTTATCATCTATCGTCCACCTGGGCCTTACACAGAGTTTCTGTCTGATTTCTCAGACTTTTTATCTGATTTAGTGCTCAGCTCAGATAAAATAATTATTGTGGGTGATTTTAACATCCATGTAGATGCAAAAAAGGACAGCCTCAACACAGCATTTAATTTGTTATTAGACTCAATTGGCTTCTCTCAAAATGTTAAAGAACCCACCCAACACTTTCATCACACTCTAGATCTTGTTTTAACTTATGGCATAGAAACTGAACATTTAACAGTGTTTCCTGAAAACCCTCTCCTGTCTGATCATTTCCTAATTACATTTACAATAATTGATTACACAGCAGTGGAGAGTAGACTTTATCAAAGTAGATGTCTTTCTGAAAGCGCTGTAACTAAGTTTAAGAATATAATCCACCCACTGTTATCATCTTCAATGACCTGTACCAACACAGAGCAGAGCAGCTATCTGAACGCTACCCCAACAGAGGTCGATTATCTTGTTAATAATTTTACCTCCTCACTACGTACGACTCTGGATATTGTAGTTCCTGTGAAAAATAAGTCCCTAAATCAGAAGTATTTGACTCTGTAGAATAATTCACAAACACGTAGCCTAAAGCAGATGACTTGTTAGCTTCTAAATACAAATTTAGAAGATCATCATTTAGCGTGGAGAAATCATTTGTTGCTTTATAAGAAAGCCCTCCGTAAGCTAGAACATCTTACTATTCATCACGGATTGAAGAAAATAAGAACAAACGTAGTCTCCAAAAGTTGATTCTGTTCATATGGATGTAGCGTTTTCAGTGGGACAAACGTTTCGTCACTCATCCAAGTGACTTCTTCAGTCTCAGCTGACTGCAGGTTTCCCCAATCTTATAACCAGTACATTTGCATAATGACTGAAACCAGCCCACTGAAGGAACAATGGGCTGGGAGGTCAGTTACTTCGTCATAATTATGCAAATTATGACGAAGGAACTGATAAACAACCACTAATCAAAGACCACTGATCAGGTTGTTTGATTTCCAATCATAAAATGATTATGTTTGTTTTTACATTAGAACATTAGTATATCTGTGATGTACTTGAAGTCAGCCAGTTGAGCCTCCATCTACATGTCCTCCAACTTCTCTCTAAGCAGCCCAGGCTGGATCGTATTAAACAAACTGTAATGCTGGGTCTACAGAGGGAGTAATACGCTCCCTGCAACAGATGTATCACTGCATTGTCCACCCCCGAGTGGGACTGGTGTGCAAACTGCTAAAAGTCATGTGACTTGCTCACCAGGGGTCTGAGGTGTTCCATGATAACCTTCATAATATGAAGCCACAGTACATCAGTCCTTATGCAAGATACTAACCCCATGTTGCTCTCCGATGCATCCATCGGAGTGTGAATATGTATGAATGTTAGATAGGCACTAACAGTGCCTATCTACTTAATAAAAGTGCTGTGTGATTGGATGAATAAATTAGTTGTATAAAGTGCTTTGAGTGCTCAGAGTAGAAAAGCACTATATAAGAACTGGTCCATTTACCTCTTTGGTGGGAATTGAGTTGTCAGTGTCATATAGACTCTGTTAAACCATCAATGTCACTGCCATGTGTTTCATCATTTGTTTATATGACTATAATACATTTATTAATAACCTGAGAGTTTATCCACTTGTCACTGATGGGTCAGTCTAGCACAACCCCTCGCTAGAACGAGACAATTCAACAGTTTCTCTGTTACTATCAATAATTAGCCAGTCTTCGTTTCTTCCTCTGTGAAAAGTTTGGGTGTCATCCTCGATAGTACTCTATCTTTTAATTCACACATTAATAATGTCACTCGGTCCGCATATTTTAAATTGCGCAACATTAATTGTCTCCGTCTTTTTCTCACCCCACATGCCACTGCCATTCTTGTCCATAGCCGTGTTACTTCCCGGATTGATTATTGTAATTCACTTCTTTTTGGTCTTACTCAAAAATCCATCCACAAGCTCCAACGCGTCCAGAACTCTGCTGCCTGTATCATCACTAGGACCCCTTCTATCCATCACATCAATCCTGTCCTGCAGCGGCTTCATTGGCTCCTGGTACGGTGTACATTTTAGGACATCGTCAGGTATCAGACAAAAAATTGTCAGGTGTCAGTTGTCAAAAAAAAAAAAAGTCAGGTATCAGAAAAAAAATTGTCAGGTGTCAGTTGTCAAAAAAAAAATTGTCAGGTATCAGACAAAAAATTGTCAGGTGTCAGTTGTCAAAAAAAAAATTGTCAGGTATCAGAAAAAAAATTGTCAGGTGTCAGAAAAAAAATTGTCAGGTGTCAGTTGTCAAAAAAAAAAAAAAGTCAGGTATCAGACAAAAAATTGTCAGGTGTCAGACAAAAAATTGTCAGGTGTCAGAAAAAAAATTGTCAGGTGTCAGTTGTCAAAAAAAAAAAAGTCAGGTATCAGAAAAAAAATTGTCAGGTGTCAGAAAAAAAAATTGTCAGGTGTCAGAAAAAAAATTGTCAGGTGTCAGAAAAAAAATTGTCAGGTGTCAGTTGTCAAAAAAAAAAAAAAAGTCAGGTATCAGAAAAAAAATTGTCAGGTGTCAGTTGTCAAAAAAAAATTGTCAGGTATCAGAAAAAAAATTGTCAGGTGTCAGAAAAAAAATTGTCAGGTGTCAGAAAAAAAAATGTCAGGTATCAGAAAAAAAATTGTCAGGTGTCAGACAAAAAAGTTGTCAGGTGTCAGAAAAAAAGTTGTCAGGTATCAGAAAAAAAATTGTCAGGTGTCAGAAAAAAAATTGTCAGGTGTCAGTTGTCAAAAAAAAAAAGTCAGGTATCAGAAAAAAAATTGTCAGGTGTCAGAAAAAAAATTGTCAGGTGTCAGAAAAAAAAATGTCAGGTATCAGAAAAAAAATTGTCAGGTGTCAGAAAAAAAGTTGTCAGGTGTCAGAAAAAAAATTGTCAGGTGTCAGACAAAAAAGTTGTCAGTTGTCAAAAAAAAATTGTCAGGTATCAGAACACAAGGTACCAGAGAGAAAATCTTCCTTCAGGTGGCGCTGTTGTCATGTCCCACCCGAATTGATTTCCAAATATGTCATCAACGTGTGACCGTGGGAGAGCGTAAGGTCATTGACCTCACCGGAGTTTTACCGTGGTTCAGGCTCCTAACGACACAAGGTAAGTTTAACTTTTTCTCCCTTTTGTTCATATTTTTGCCACAGTTGTGTTATATTAAGTTGCAGTTATGTTGTGAAAGTTACATATCAGAGACGGAAAGCCAGTTTTGTACGAAACCAAATCAGTACTATTTTTGTCTGGCTAATTCATTCTAGCTAGCGACAGTGGTGAAACGTGATTCAAATTTAAACTGTTCAGTAATTGTTTTGTATACATTTCAGCAAATGGACAAGCTGAAAGCTCACGAGCAGCCTGCATCCTTTCTGTCGCTCTTTTTCTTTATTTCTCTTTTCTATATTGCTACTGTCGGGATATTTTTTGATCCCGATATGTTTTTTTCTGTTGTTGTTTTTAGACTTTGCTGCAATATGTCATCTGACGATGATGAAAGGAGTATCCGACTCTGGCTGGTTCCCATGACTGTACCAAAAATACTTTTTTTTTTTATTAAAAAAAGAGCATTAAAAATAAATGACTAAAGTACAACTTATTTATTAACTACTGTTCACCTCTTTCATATCAAAGAAGTGTATTTTTTGCTACACATGTTTTATTTGTGGGCACTGAATAGACGATGCTTTTAGTGTAATTGCCACATAAAAAGATTTAGTACTTTACTGGTTAATTACTTATGTTCAGTGTAAGAGGTGGGTGATCAATTAGACTGTTGTTGTTACACTTAACCTTTCAAGATATGATGATAATAACATTGTTCAACAAAGGCTTAAAACAAAAGGAAATCAGCTGTGCACTGAATTCATATGGGCATAAAATAAGGTAAGTCTGCATTTCAACAGTTTCCGTGACAACTCTCTAAAATGACAAAACATGCAGTTTGCATTTAATATAATGTAAGTCTGTGTTGTCTTTTAACAGTGAGAGGCATCTGAGACGAGTTTTAAAACTTCTAGGGTTGAAGCGAAGATGCCCCCAACGACCTTTTACTGAAATCCACAAAGCTGTGGAGGTAAGCGTTAAAACATCAGTGCAAAAAATATATATTTTCCTGAAGTCTGTGTCATGAGCTATTGTAGAAACAATAAATGTTATTTTCTGTAGTGATTTAAAAAAAACAAACATTCAATTGTCTGTTTGTTTGTTTTTTAGAGTGAGATGAAACAGTGGTCTCCTGAACAAGGAATCAGGGCAATGGTAAAGCGGGTAAGGGATGTCAGAGGAGTGCGGCCTTGTTACAGGTTGGTTAAATAGTGTGTATATGATCAAGTGTTCTCTTGTTTTACTGTTGAGCTCAGAGTAAAATCTATTGTTACTGTAGAGACGATGTTGCTAATATAATGAGGTATATGGATGCAAGTGGTCTTCAGAGGAGATCTCCTGGAAAGAAGAAAATTCCCCGTCGGAATTACATCAGCCGTGGTCCAAATGACACACGGCACATTGATGGTATTTATTTTATCTTTTCAATTAACCTTCCAAACATGTTTTGATGGTACTTCTGTTGAAACAAATTGTAATCATTATTTGTTGTTTCATATAGGCAATGATAAACTGAAGTTCTTTGGAATGTGGATACATTTGGGGATTGATGGGTAGGTTTGAATATGGCATTCGCTACTTAATTTATTATATTCAGTGATAGTACAAAGTTGCTTCAAGATAAGGATGTGCGGTAAACTGAGGTGTTATCTCTCCTGAGTAGTCTAGGGCAGGGATGGGCAAGTCCAGGCCTCGAGGGCCGGTGTCCTGCAGGTTTTAGATGTGTCCTTGATCCACAGCTGATTCAAATGGCTAAATTACCCTCACAACATGTTTTGTAGTTCTCCAGAGGCCTGGTAATGAACTAATCATTTTATTCAAGTGTGTTTACCCAGTGTGATATCTAAAACATGCAGGACACTGGCCCTCGAGGTCTGGATTTGGCCAAGCCTGGTCTAAGGGACCAAGATAAAGTATGAATAGTGAAGGAGGATTCAAGATGGCGGTTTTTAAAAGGCTTATTTCCTGCTAGTCTTAACCCTCTGATGCATGAATTATGAAAGCCTTGGTCAAGATTTTTTTCTTAAGTGCTTTTATTCTTCTCAGGACATGAAAAAAAATGTTTAACTCTTTTTTTTTCCAAAAATATGTTTTTTTATAAAGTTATAAACTTGTCCACTCCAGTGGACTACATGCGCCTGAGCACTTAGCATGAAATACTGTGAATTTACTGTAAAAATTAATTACCTCGTGTTCTATTGTAAATATACAAACACTTGTTTGCTTGTATCCTTTGAAAAACATCTCAGCAATTTTTTTGGAACTTTCAACTCATAAGGCCCCAATGTTTAGACGTAAATAACAAAACCAATCAACAGTCCTAGCTGTGAATCCTACACCTGAATATGGCAAACTATCTCCAACAAGAGAAACATTTTTGAGTCTACACAGTTCTATAACGATGCAGGACAGTATTACCAAGCCCTTAGTAGCATGCTGGAAGAAAACACAAACTGACATCTTAGTCTCTGCATCTCCAAACAGTTCTATGTTCATCACACCTAGGCTGTGCGAAAGTTTGCAACGCATCCAGGGCACAATGGCACACAGCATTGCATGCAGATGTATTTGGTCTTCCGTGTGCACGCAACATCATGGCACCTGTTTGCATTTTTCACCTCGGTCAGTTGGGGCCAGTGATATCCTGTGGCAAACCTGACCTCACAGGCTACTTTGATGACTGCTCTCCACTTCACGGGTTGTGGGGTCCCACTGGGTCTTCCTCTTTTGCATTGCTGGAGGGTGAATCTCTTCTCTTGTTACTGACAGTTCTTTCCCATACAAGTTGGTGTTGTATGTTATATTATCAATTAGATCTGCTGGAAACAGATGTCTGAAGAAATCTATGGGATCCTTCCCCTCCACATTCAATTTCCACTCTCCTAGAAAAGGAGGCAAGTCTCCAACCAAGTCATTGTCTTGGACTTTCCAAATATTTTTGCGGGCTTGAGTATGGTCAGGTGCCATGTACCCATCTCCCACAGCTCCCTGATCATACTGACCTTCCTCTTCATCCTGCCCCTCATCGTTCTCACTTTCTGCATCCTGACTGTCTGTGTCTTCATCATCCGTAGTTCCTATGTCTCTGTTCTGCTCTGGCAGCCACTCTCATCATCACTGGACTTATCACTGAACTCCTCATCACTGCACTCATCAATGAAATCATCATCACTGGAGCTGGATGGAATTTCCTGGACTATTCTGTACGCTGCCTTATTCTTTGCTGCATTTGAAGTCTACAAAATATGATAAAATAATTATTATAGTAACTCAAACTACAGCTGATCTGCACAGAAATATATATTTTAAATGAGTAGCTTATAAATGTAACAATTATATGCTTAATAATAACCAAAACAGTCCCAAAAAACAGTGAGACAATTTATGACTTATGTTAAAAAAATATAGTGGGTAATGCATGATGTCCACTACAGTGGACACATGGTTAATTGTAGTTTTCTACATATTAGACATAACAATTTCTTATTCCAAACAGATAATATCCTTCCCTAGATGTTACTGCATATCATCATATTTTTTTTACCTGTTGGGCTCTTTTAGCATAGAAGGATTGACAGGATATGCCAGCAGTGGTCGGCAGGGGTGACAGTTTGTCTGCCATCTTTGATTCAGAGGAAATTGACTTGCAGTTGCACTAACTGAACACTGAATTGACCTCAATGGAGCATGGCAGCAGAGAGCACTCTAGAGGCTAATATGCAGTTCCACCATAGAAACCAATGCATTAAAGAGATATGTACGTTTTAGTAGCTGTCCACTCCAGTGACCACTATGCATCAGAGGGTTAAAGTTCCATTTCAGACTGGCAGTTAATTTCAGGGAGGGCCAAGACCAACACAACAAACAAAACATCCCTGATATAAAGTAAACAGAATGTAACTCCAAAGAAAATAAAATGTACAATTTACGATAACCTACCTAACCAACACATAAACAGGAGAATACAAGGGATTACAAAACAAAAGGCAGCTCTCCCCTCGCGTCAGTCTGAACACAGTCAAGAGTCACATTCAATTCCAAAGGCATGTAAGCCTACACAACTATGGCAGTCAAAATGGCCGGAGGAACCAGAAACAACGCCTAGACATAATACAATGGAAAACCAGCATACTCTTGGGGAATGTAACAAAAACCAAACATAGTGCCAAAACATGATTAAATCATATGTACAAGTGGCCACTTTTCTGTTTCTTTCTTTTCAGATTTTCCAGGAAGGTTCTATGGCTAAAGGTGGGCACATCCAACCGCAAGCAAAACTTTGTGGCCAGATACTTGTTTGAGGCTGTTCAAGAACAGGGTGGTATGCAATATACTAAAAAATGGGGGGTTAAAAAAGATTACATTTTGTTAATAAATTTATTTTTTCATCATTCACTAATTATCTTCAGTTTGTGTCTTTAGGCTGTCCTCAAATGATTCGGGGGGACAGAGGAAAGGAGAACCTTGTTGTGGGTCAAATGCAGATGGCATTTCACATGCGAGATCTTGGGAATCAGGCATGGAGGTGCTTCAGAATGGGGACATCAGTGCACAACCAGGTATGTCTTTAAGCTGGTAAATGACTATTTCTAAAGTAACAACCTGACAACAAAACTGATAATGTCATGTTTCTGTTGTTTAGAGAGCTGAATGTTTCAACAGTATTTTAAAGCGGACATGGATTAAGAAATGGCTGACAACATTTGAGGTAAAGCAAATCTTTCACCTGTAAAACCTATTAACAAAGAGTAGCCATCCAAATTTCGTTAAACATACGATGGATTAGTTTATCTGAAAACACAAGGCCAGAATCTGTGTTTATGTACATCTGTACCTTTTCACTAATGAAATTCTCACCTTCACAACTTATGTCTTTTTCAAAAAAACATGCGTAGGCCATGATGGAGTCTGGGATCCTTGAACTGGACAATCCTGTGCACATGTAAGTCAATATTTTTAGACATGAAAAATAATCAAGCAGCAGTATGAAAGTATGTGGTCTAGGAATGCCTTTGTTTTTTGAGTACTGATTAAAATTTAGCTTTTACTTATTCTACCTCAAAGAAGCAGATGAACATATTAATTTTTTAATTCTCCTTTTTCATAGCAACTGCTTGCAGTACTCACACTTGCCACTGCTTCAAAGAGACTTAAAAACGGAGCAAACAGTTTGGAACACCCATGACATCCGCAAGCAACGCAATGCACCTGGTCCATTTGGGAAACCCGACCTTCTGTTTACCTCACCACCTCCTGGTATGTCATTTGAAAGCCTGTGGGGTTTTATTTTTTTGTTTGTTTTTTAACTTTCATTAGTTTACTTTTACTTTGATATAGCACTCTTCACAGGATAAAAGCCACAAAGTGGCTTCACAATAATATAAAACAGATAAACATAAAACAGCACAATCGAACATACAGAATAAATGCAATCAAGGAAACGTAATGATGGAGGCAGAGCATTCCATGACCTGGGAGCCACCGCTTTGGAAGATCTCTTGCCTCTGGTCTTCTGGTGGGACTACTAACAGCCATTGATTAGATGATCACAGGCTGGGAGAGGGAGCGTGGGGTTCTATAAGATCAGAAATTAAGGCAGGAGCTTCACGATTCGGAGCATTGAAAGTCATTACTAAAATTTTAAAATGAATTTTCTAAAAGATACTGGAAGCCAGTGTAATGAGCGTAAAACTGTTATAATGTGCTTTCTCTTTTGTGTCTTCCGAAGAAGCCTACTTGTAGTACAATAAGAGATTTCTGAATTTCTACTGTCAATACTAAAATGGCTTCATATTGACACCTTTAACTAAAAATTTATCTAAATGTTTGAGTGATATTTCCATCTTTAAGTTTCTGTAATAACATCTGTAAACACTGACTGCTTCTTATACAGGTTCTAGAACAGCTTTGTCATTATTCATTTATTTTTAACATTCAAAGTGAACATCTTTTCAATATTGTCTTTCATTCGCAGGATATGGCAATGTGCTGCACATTGTTGACCCAGACCTTTTAGACTATGCCAAGCAATTAATCTGTGAGAGGGAAGAGCCTTCACTGGTAGCAAACCAGGAATTCAGAGACATGTGCCAGAACATTTTAGAAAACAGCCACACCTGATGGTTGCCTTGCTGCATACCTCATGCTAGTCCAAGAGCTCACAACTGCCATGAACAGAAATGCAGTTCCTACACTTTCTACGTTTGCCGAGGCAAATGACATATACATCTTTCTGAAGAGAGAGAGGATGGAAGGTGCACCAGTAAACATTTCCAATGACCAATAAAATCATACAACAGTGTTTGTTAACATTTATTTATCCTTGTTTAAAATCAACAGGTAATTTGAAAACTGTCTGACCAACAAAATGTACAATAAAATGTTGAAATACAATTGACAAGGTGCCATCTTTCATAATGATTCAGTGTTTCATTTACCACAACTTTTGTTAACAATAATGTAGAACATAATTCACATTGAAAGACTTTTGAACTGCAGACTGTAGCAACATTACCACTTGTAGCCATATCAGCTCGTAAGATCAAGGCCTGACTTGAGAAACTTAACAACATCAGATGCGGAAGGCCTTGAGTCTGGGTCATAGCTCACCAAACCACCAAGAAAACTGTTTTTGTCACTGAGATGTGATAGGGCATGTGGTGGGGTTTTGGTGGCCATTAGTGCAGCCAGTTCTCTTTGTTTTTTAACCATCCACGGAGCGGAACCCGTCAGGATCTCCAGATATGTGGCTCCGAGGGACCACATGTCTGTCTGGAACGAGGCCTCTTCAAACATCAGTATGCATTCAGGGGCCATGTAAAGATATGTGCCACCAGCTGGACCAGTAGCCTGGGCAGTGAACTTACTCCCTTGACGAAGCATCACAGTGTCTCTTATGTTTGCCATGCCCCAGTCTGTCAGGACTGCCTTCTTAGAAGGGTGGTGAACCTATAAGGTATACATATGAGAACTTACCAGGTTGTCTAAAATTTCACAAATGTTATCAAAAATGTCATTCCAAAGACCACAGCTCATAATTGGGGAAAAAAAAAACCCTCAAAGCTTTTAGCACCCAGATCACCCAATCACTGCAGATTTATTCTGAGATTGTTTATTATACCCAACATTAAAATTAACAGATTGGTTAATGATCCAACCCGGTTTTATAGTCCTGTGCATTTTTTAATCCCCATTCCACTTAAGCAAGTGGTACAGACTAATAAAATAATAGAAACTTTCAGTTTGTAAAGCCTAAACTTACAACATGTTTGGGAATTTTGTAGGTGTGCAAGAACCAACATATTAAAGAAAAATTGGACTATTAAAGAAACAATGTAAGGCTTCTTACTTTAAAAAAAAATCCTTTATATGAATATGCCAGAAAAGTTTCTCATTGTTCAAATGTAGTGTTTAATAGACTGAAGAGAATAAAGTTAAATAAATAATATACTATTTTTATTTTGATCTTCAAAAACAAAGTGGAGAAAAAGAAAAATACAATATGGCTTACCATGACATTTGCTGGCTTTATATCCTGGTGAATGATTCTCTGTGCATGGATGTACTCTACTGCCATGGATAAGTCCAGTGATATGAAACCGGCATCATCCCCTTCAAGCTATCAAGACAATATATAATATTAATAAAACAATGCATAGCCAGGTGTGACAATCTAACATGTCTACCACTGGAAATGTATTACTTCAAATAGGATTAGTATTCAAATGCAACTGCTCGTAAGCTTTCAGCTTGTCCATTTGCTGAAATGTATACAAAACAATTACTGAACAGTTTAAATTTGAATCACGTTTCACCACTGTCGCTAGCTAGAATGAATTAGCCAGACAAAAATAGTACTGATTTGGTTTCGTACAAAACTGGCTTTCCGTCTCTGATATGTAACTTTCACAACATAACTGCAACTTAATATAACACAACTGTGGCAAAAATATGAACAAAAGGGAGAAAAAGTTAAACTTACCTTGTGTCGTTAGGAGCCTGAACCACGGTAAAACTCCGGTGAGGTCAATGACCTTACGCTCTCCCACGGTAACACGTTGATGACATATTTGGAAATCAATTCGGGTGGGACATGACAACAGCGCCACCTGCAGGAAGATTTTCTCTCTGGTACCTTGTGTTCTGACACCTGACAACTTTTTTTCTGACACCTGACAATTTTTTTTCTGACACCTGACAACTTTTTTTCTGACACCTGACAATTTTTTTTCTGATACCTGACAATTTTTTTTTTGACAACTGACACCTGACAATTTTTTGTCTGACACCTGACAATTTTTTGTCTGATACCTGACTTTTTTTTTTTTTGACAACTGACACCTGACAATTTTTTTTCTGACACCTGACAATTTTTTTTCTGATACCTGACAATTTTTTTTTTGACAACTGACACCTGACAATTTTTTGTCTGATACCTGACGATGTCCTAAAATGTACACCGTATCCTGGTCAAATATCGTATCAATTTCAAAATACACTTGTACACATTTAAGGCTATTCATCATCTCTCCCCTCCATATCTCTCCGATCTGGTTGAGATCACCGCCCCATCTCGTTGTCTCAGATCTACTTCTTCCCTTTCACTCTCCGTCCCCTCCCCCCGTCTTGCCACCATGGGGAGCAGGGCTTTCAGCTGCTCTGCTCCACGACTCTGGAATTCCCTACCTCCTCTCTCTTTAAGTCCCAACTCAAAACTCACTTGTTCAAAATAGCTTATCCCACATAACCTCTTCATTCTGCTATTTTAAATTTGTTTACGTCTTGTGCTTTTATGATTGTGTAAACTGCTTGCTTTTATGTTGCTTTTTATTCTGTGTACAGTGACCTTGAGTATTTTGAAAGGCGCTTTCAAATAAAATGTATTAATAATTCAACTACAACAGCAAAAAGCAAGACGCAAGTCACCAGAGTTCTTTGTGTTACTCGTGCACCAGGGAGAGAACCGCAACAGTGCCGTTCCTTCGGTTGACCCCAGTTGCTCTTGTCTGCTCCCTCGTAACACTGCTCTTTTATTGAGGTTACATGAATATGCATAAGTTATGTACATAAGTTTTGTAAAATATGACATTTTACATTGGCGTACACGTAAACAAAGGGTACCTTGTCTGTGTGTCATGTAGGTGTGTGTGTGTGTGTGGGGGGGGTTAATCCAGCAGTTCATTTAAAAAAAAGGAACTTATACTAAAACAGACATAGATGTGTTTATCCTACCATAAAACAATAAAATAAGGTACGACCTTAGGATCTGTGTGTGCATGCCAGTACACTCTGGAAGGCACACAGAGTCTTTACAGACTGCTAAGGATCAAACCTCTATCATTATGCAATCAAACTCTATGCATATATGGGTAAATATTTCTAAGCATAAATGACAATCCAGCAATATAAACCTGACAGTCATTTGACATGAACTGAAACAGAATAGTTTTAATTATATTTGGTGGTGGTTTAAAAGTCTTCCTTCTTATTCCCGCTCTGCCAACTCTCAGCCTCATTCTGTCTCTGCGCTTCCTCCTAGCCTACAACAGCTAGAGCTTCAAGTCAGGGTCTTCTCTTTCATGTTCCTTGCAACATTCTCCTTTTCTTTACGGGTCTGGCTCTAATACCTATCACTGCCGAGATGGGCCATCGGAGTCTGCCAAATATCTCTATAAAAATTGTGTACATCAACAAATCATGTTCATTCTTTGTAATGATCTCTCTTTATTTAAGTGGCCTCTAGGCCACTTTTGACAAGCTCAAGCTTTTTGGAAGCTTTGTGTGTTTTCCAGACTTACCTCAAACACCCATATTGTATGGAGTTATGGAGATCTCAGTTATTTACTTTATAAATTTCTCATTTTTATGTAGTGTATTACAATTATGGGGTGTTTTTGTTACCATTTTTTTTCTTTTGTTCCTTCTGTTTTGTTTCCTTGATTATAGTCAGAATAATTTTTGTTCACCCAGGGCTTCCATGTCTCCCTAATTGCCTCATGCATGTATTTATGGGCTCAGTCTCCCTTTGGCCTTTGACAGAGCATCTGGTAATACAGGAAACTAAAACAACTTTAATAATAAACATTTACAAAACAAATTTAGAGGATTCATATTTTTCCACTAGTCTTAAAACACATCTTGGAAATTTTCAGGGAAATATAGAAATTAAATTTCTTGATTTCAGACTTTTGATGGAACCATGCTTTTCACTCACACACAATGTAACACATACAATGATTGCGATGGTTTTAACACTTGAACCAAAACCACACTTTCAGTACAGTGGATGTCTAGGTCTGGGGTCTTAAGTTTCTGTTGAGGGAGTCATTTCCAATGTCAATGATGTTTCTCATGGCGTTCATTATTATAGCATCAATGTCAGGATTCAGTTCTCTTTCTGAGTGGTAGTTCTTCACTGGAAAAATAAAGTTAATAGGGATGCCCACACGTTTGCTGAACTGCTCAATCTAAATTAAAAAACAAACAAGAAATATAAAAAATATGAGAATTATTTTGACAGTTTAATTATAATGCATTCCTGTATACAGTTCTATTAAAATAATGTACCCTTTGCTGCAGACATTCGCTTCTGTAGACATTTGTCACATCATGTTTTATCTCAGGAAAAGCCTCGTCAATTTTGGTGAAAATTGCCACTTGTGGAATCTCTGACAAAATAAAATACAAATATTGAGTAAATGGATTGTGATGTGAGATAAGTTTTTCCTAACACTTCTAGTTGTACATAAAAGACGGTGGTCCAATTTCTATCTGTAGTGATGTGCGATACCACTGATTTCCTTTCCAATCCGATACCAAGTAACATTCAGGGTGGTATCGACGATACTGATTTGATACCGATACTTTGTACAAAAACTTATTTTATTTATTGTATCTCAAATGATAGCATCATAATGATTACAGGATATCAGATTACTTGTTTTTATCACTTAATAATGCAGAGTTCATCATATAGAAATAAAAAAACATGAAGTTGCTTTGAACACCTTGCCAGCCTACATCACTAAAGGACTCCATGAGAGACGTCTGTCTCGCCCTAGCAGCACCTGTCCCTCTCTTCAGTTCGCCTCAACATAGCTCGTCATATTCTATGATATGATTTACTCTGAGGTGTTTGACAAGGTTAGTGATGTTGCTGCAACCATACATGCCGACCCTCTCGATTTTTCCGACAATCCCGAATTTCAGTGCCCCTCCCAAACATCTCCCGGAGCCACCATTCTCCCAAATTTCATTTCTCCCGATTTTCAACAAAATTGAAAAACCATATCGCAGAATTCAAAGCGCGGCCCGGCCAATTCCAGTTTCCAACAATGACGGCAGCTACTTAGTTTTAATATTACTCTTATTTCTCTTTCTGGGTTGCAATTTTTTTAAACATATTTTCAGGTGAGAATGTAGCTGTGTAAACTTCAAATATCTGAGCCGATCGACACATCGTCTTCAAACCCCGCGGTCTTTCGCTACTCGGGTTAAACATGATATATAAGTCACTTTGATAATTTAAAAATGTTATTGTTTGGCTTTTTCAGTGTTTTATTTGTTCGTGAGTAAATCGGTTTGGCTGATATTAAAGTTAGATTAGATGACATTAAATTTAACTTTATTAATCCTTCGGGTGGGTTCCTCCGGGGTTTTCACACAGCTGAATAAACGTCAAACAGAAACTGATTAAACAGAAGAGTGAGGCGGTCGAGAATTTACGTCAGCGCCCGGTTATATTTTAGATAGCAAGGAGCAGACGGCAGAGTTTCACTCCACCGAGGGAGCTCGTGACGTACTACCCGGCAGGGCCGTGCAGAGAGGTTTAAAGGGGTGGGTGCTCAAAGTTAAAAAGGGGCACATTGAACCAGGCTGAATAACAACAACACACATTCATCAAGAATCTAATACGGGAAGGGCAGGGCTGTGTTGATCTGAGACTGTAGACATTAAAACGTCCATAAGAGAGATGGTAGCTGATTAAACAAGTGTCATGAGATAATAACTAAATGCAAAGATTGGTGACAGCGCTTGGAACCATAAGGCAACAAAAAACTGTGAGAAATAAACTCGGCTCTGCCTGTGAATCACTCTTTGCTTCTCTTCTTCCTTCCATCCCATCTTTTCATATATCACTCTCCACTTGCTGTCTATCTGAGAACAAGGCACAACTTGCTATTGCAATAAACTATAATTTAATTATCCACACCTAACAACTCTTGCACTTAATCTATAATAAAATGATGACAGAAAATGTTATAGCCCTGCCTTTAGTAGCCTCAAACAGCTCCTACTGTTTCCTCCTCATGTCCTTACCAGGCATGTCTGGACAATGTTATATCATGAGTAATAATTTTTTTTAATCCATCTAAATAAAACACACACATGCACACACAGGGACATTTTAGACCTTCTTCAGAATACTGTATATACTATGGGCATCACGGTGCTGATCCAGAATCCTTACATTATTATTTATTACTAGAGCTACAATAATAAAGCAATGAGGAGGGGGAAGTAATAAATATGAAATAATGTATTTATGATGATTCCATTTGTTTCACTATCCACTCTGTGCAGGGCAAAGCTTATTACATTTTTAAACTGTAGAGATACAATAATTTTACTGCTGTAAAATCCAAATTTTGTCTTATTTAAAATATAAATCTAATATAATCTGCGTCTTAATGTATGTTCTTTAAAATACAGTGTGTGTTTTTTAATATATTATAATTATAATAATGCATAATTATGTGGACATGCATATTAGATCGTTTTTTAGTGAAATATAATCCCTCCAGAAAGGCAGGAAAAGCCCTGTAACTTACTTTAAAACTAAATATGTTTCTTAATACCTTAAAACTAAATATTTTCCCTAAAACGGTGACAGAGCTACAGACCCATGACAGCCTTACACAGGTAGCCAGCAGCTATGACCAGCACTACTTGTGCAGTTAATAAAAGGACAGGTAATGTTTGTCGCGCTGTTGCACACACAGCACGCTCGTTTGTTTCAGTTCGTCAGTTGCCACAAGACAGCTTACCAACGTGTACGTAATAAGCTAATAATAATAATAATAATAATAATAATAATAATAATAATAATAAATTTTATTTATGAGCGCCTTTCAAGTCACCCAAGGACACTTTACAATAGAATAAAACACTTAGTAAAACAATGGGAGAATAAGAACAATAAAATACAAGCACAAGATAAAATGAACAAACAGTGGATTCACAGTGAATATGCAGATTTGAACAGATGAGTTTTGAGTTGGGATTTAAACTGGGGGAGAGAACCAATATTTCTTATTTCAGGGGGCAGAGAGTTCCACAGCCTGGGAGCAGAGCCGCTGAAAGCTCTGCTTCCCATGGTGGTGAGGCGGAAGGAAGGTACAGTAAGCTGGATAGAAGAAGAAGAACGAAGTGAACGGGCAGAACAAGTGGTGGTTAACAGGTCAGAAAGGTAAGAAGGAGCGAGGTTATGAAGGGCCTTGAAGGTGAGCAGAAGAAGTTTGAAAATTATCCGGAATTTCACAGGGAGCCAGTGAAGTTCCTGAAGAACAGGGGTGATGTGCTGGTAGGAGGGGGTTCTGGTGATAATGCGAGCAGCAGAGTTCTGAACCAGTTGAAGCTTATGGAGGGATTTTTGGGGGAGACCATGCAGAAGAGAATTGCAGTAGTCAATACGGGAGGTAACAAGACTATGTACAAGAATGGACGTAGACTGGGTGGAAAGAGAAGGAAGCAATCTGTTAATGTTACGTAGATGGAAGTAGGCAGAACG
The DNA here is from genome assembly GCF_057382095.1 of Aulonocara sp. 'chitande type north' Nkhata Bay. Classification (NCBI taxonomy): domain Eukaryota; kingdom Metazoa; phylum Chordata; class Actinopteri; order Cichliformes; family Cichlidae; genus Aulonocara; species Aulonocara sp. 'chitande type north' Nkhata Bay. Next base: position 16,614,109 of record NC_141346.1, read on the forward strand.
GGTGAGATTATTGATGTGAGATTTATAAGAAAGTGTACTGTCTAGGATGACACCAAGGCTCTTAACCTGAGGAGAAGGGAGAACTGTGGAGTTATCGATGGTGAGTGAGAAATGGTTTGCCTTCAAAAGGTTTGGATTTGGTGCCAATAAGGAGGATCTAATACTCCTGTTTGCCACACACTACAGTGTACGCTGTACACCTACTTACTGGTTTTGTCGTCTGTGTCTCTGAGTTAACTTGTGTTTCTCCTACAGCTCCGGACCGCTAAAAATGCGCGTGCTCTTTGTGAGCTCGTTCCTGGCTCGTAACCAGCGCGTTCTGCCGTCAAGGGCGATCGTTGGTTAAATGTGATCATGTAACTGATGCAAGCCAGATCCTTTTATTTAGCAAAACTGTGATTAATAGTATATATTATTCACAATGTGAATAAGTGTTATTCTTTATTGATGGGTGTTTACACTGAAATGGCAACAAACAATAACAACTGATGGCTTACATTAGATTTTTTAAGGCAATTGGTCCCATTGTAAAAAGAAGGAGTGATTTTTGCTCACCCAGCTCAGTGGCTTCATCTCTGACGTCCTGTATTGCTTCCACAGTGGCATCATTCATCAGAGATGCAGTGTTGGCATCAACAACACAAACCAAAACGTGCACTTTGTCGTTCTCAGTTGGAGTTCTGTTGTAGTATCTATCGCCTTTTGACAGTTTGTTTTCAGGGTTGAACTAAAAGATAAAGCGTAAACATAAAACAAATAATGTAAAATGATGAATTACCGAAAAATTACCAAAAATAATATGAAAATCTTTTCTTTTAACTGAACATCAGAATTTTAAAAATGCAGTAACTCTACCACGTAACCATCCTTTATGTGGCCCTTCAGCGCCTGTTTGACATGTTTCACATGAATCCTTCTGTTTCTTCTGCTGGTTGTGAATTTCAACCCTACCATGTCATTTAGGACAAAAGGGTAAAAGGCATTTCCCTTTTTGATCTTGTAGGTTGTATACTGTGGATCACATATGGAGAATACATTTATTTATTTTAACATTCAAACACTCTCAGAAACAGGTCCCATAATGATTATAAATTCAGAAGCAATTTACAGTCTATTGAGCTCTTGTTATTTTTATAACTTGTTGCCACCACAGCATCACCACTGGGTTAGTGGAATTTCATACCAAAACTTCAATGTGAAGACTTAAGTTATTATTTTGGCCTTTTGAAACCAGAAGTGGTGAGCAAGGGGCGAATCAGATAGAGAAACTAAAGTGCCACTACTACTAGAAAGCGGCATTGGTACCATGAGCTGGTGAGGCAGGAGGGGCTAACAAAATTAGACAACAATAGCTATTGTATATAGTAATAGCTAGCTAATTAGCACTAACTATTTCCAGGTTAGCTCATTGACGCTACTGATAGGATAGGAACAGGGTGCATTCATTTATCCAATTCTAGTTCTCCACCACAAGTTAACTTCACATACATGACAGTAAAAGATAGATAATAGCCTTCACCAACTTGCACATTCATGGATAAAGCCAGATCACTGATCTGCCTACAAGTTATTTAGTGAGTCACATATTAACTGTTACTGGCATAGTTGTACTCTGTCCATACCTTTTTGGTGAAACAGTCACAAGAGTTAGCCACCAAAGCCTCGCAACATACTCTCTTTTGTAAGACGCTGTTTACAGAATTGATGAAACTAGATTTTCCAGCTCCAACTGGACCATGAAGAAGGATCCTAAGATTTTGTTCTTCAACCTCAGGTTTGTAGTTCTCCACAACATGCTGATCAGTTGGGTTCTCTCTGCTCAGGAAAGGAAATATTACATTATCTCACACCTTACATGGAAAAAATGAATAGACATGGAAAATCTGGGTAGTTTACTGACTAAACAGAGGAAATAATTCAAATGTATTTTTTTTCTGTGAGCTTCACTCACCCATTGTTAATTTTCCTCCATGGTTTTTCAAGAACTGACAAGAAACAATTTAATGAGAAAATAACATCAATGTATAGTGCATTTTTTTATTGGATGACAACTCGTATAGCTTTTGAATAAACTTACGTAGAGATGGAGCAGCTGTTGTTGAAGACGAAGAACCCATAACTGAAACATGAAGTATTTATTCTATTTAATTCAAAGTTTACAGAAACAATTTCATTTTTGCTTTGGATTAAAATGAACCTACCTTTGCTGGAGAAAGCCTGCCACCCAATGCCAGAATGTGAACCTATCTACAGTTTTAAAGTCTTCCAAATCCGTTTTTACTTTCAATTTGACTTCTGGGAATTCCCCTTGATCACAGTTTACTTTAATTTTCATCCTGTTTATAGATAACATCAAAACAGCAACATGTTGATGTTTCCACTCTCACGTTCACTGAGAATATTTAATCTCACATTTCATTTGGTTGAGTTTGATATACTTCCATTATATAAAGTCATGTATACCCACAAGGGGTTCTGCAAATTGTTAGTTTTTTTATCTTATAAGTAACATTTTTTATACAGTACTTTCTAAATAAAAGATCACAAAATGCTTCTCACAAGGATAACAAATCATAATTACTTTGCTAATAGTTGAGCTTGTCATGGGCGACTAGGCTTATTCAGGGTTAGGATTTAAATGCAGACATAAACAGAACAACCATTCAAACTTTAAAATGTTCTTAAAGTATTGGGTTATTCATGTACAATTCAGATTTTTCATATCTGTTACCATTTTCATCCTATCCCTCTTTAAGTTTTCAGTTTCATCTTTGTGATTTTTTAGATACAAATACATGCATTGTTATGGTTGCTATGCACTTGGCTTTGAGTGGGCCTTTCGCAATATTCTCTTCATGTCCAAACAACTTCTTGTTCAGCTGACACTTGCGAGACTTTATCAAAGGTGTAAGAATCACAGCAGATGCCTTTGTGTCAAAGTAACTAAGAATAGAACACAGGAAAAACATAAATTTTTAGATGGGAAACTGTTCTTGAAGTATACTGTGTGTGTGTGTGTGTGTGTGTGTGTGTGTGTGTGTGTGTGTGTGTGTGTGTGTGTGTGTGTGTGAGACACCAACTCTCTGCCATCTATAATCCAGTTTTGAGATCCCTTCCCAGACGCCTTAATGCCCACTCACATCCTGGGCCATCTGATCTCAGGAATTCGCATGATAAGATGGGGCCAGGTTTCACAATGAACTCACCCGAAACTGTTCTTGAAGTATACTGTGTGTGTGTGTGTGTGTGTGTGTGTGTGTGTGTGTGTGTGTGTGTGTGAGAGGGAGAGAGAGAGAGAGAGAAAGAGAGAGAGAGAGAGAATGAGAAGTGTGCATGAAGTGTGATTTTATCGTGGTAAGTACTGCTAAGTACAAGTCTGCCACTGTTTTCTTCCTTTTAGTTACTTCCGAAAAGAAAACCTAATTTCTGCCGTTAAATAGGCTTCTGAACAAATTTAAACTTTTTAAAATCATGCAAAATGCAAAATGCAAAATACATGCCCCAAAATGTATTCTGTAACGTATTCCGTTACGTTACTCAATGACAGTAACGTATTCTGAATACTTTGGATTACTTAATATATTATCATGCTTTTTACAACAACGTGAATGTACTATTGCTGTGTGATTTATTGCCATTACTGAAGGTACGCGACTCCGAACTGTAGTAAAGGGACCTCTGACTAATACGGCGGGGTCCCTGTCGGCTCGTAGCCGAAAACTAGCTTTACTTTGTTGTGTGGGTCAACTTTTCTTGCGAGAGCCAGAGAGAGGCGTTGAAAGGCTGCTCCGAAGCAGAAACCCGCATTGCAAAGCTGGAAGACCGGGTCCAAAACGCGGAACAGGTGATGCTAAAGATGTTAAAAATTATCAACGAGCAAGAAAACAAAATTGTGGATCAGGAAAGCCGGGCCCGGCGAAAGAATCTGAGGCTGTATAATGTCCCTGAAGGAGTGGAGGGGTCTTCGATGACAGTTTTTGTGGAAAAAGTATTGACGGAATGCCTCGACCTCCCCCAGGGCACAGAGCTTGGTATTGAGAGATCACACCGGGCCCCGGGAGCAGTGAGGAACCGAGAGGGAACCCCACGTTCGATATTGATTTGTTTTGCACGTTACAACACCAAGGAAGAAGTTTTGCGTAAAGCGTGGGCCAAGAGGACTGTTCTGTTGAACGGTCAGAAAATATATTTTGATCAGGATTATGCACCAGCTATTCTGCGAAAACGTAAAGGCTACGCTGAAGCTAAAAGAGCTCTGAAACAACAGAACATAAGGTTCCAGACTCCTTATCCTGCTAAATTAAGGGTCTTCTATCAAGAGGGAACCATGCTCTATGCGACGGCGGAGGAAGCAACCGCGGACATGCGGACAAGGGGATTTCAGATTGATAAAGTTGCCCAGAAGCAGACCTTAACGGAACAGCTGTCAAATTTGACGTGGGCGAAGATTGGAAAGTCGCAGCGGTGTGACTCGGAGGGACATAGAGAAAGTCCCAATAGTGAGCAGCTTCAGCTATCTAGAAGGTGCTCTCCCTCTACGACAGGAGACTAATGGAGATATACTGTGCGGCCGCAATGGGTGAGATAACAAATACTTTTCCCTTATTAGATGATTAAGATTGCAGAGAGACTGTGGAGAAATGCACCTTAAAGGAGCTAGCAGGGGCCCTTGCCCTCCAGTCAGGGGAGGTTTCCCCCTGTCTATGGGATATACGTGCCAGGGTCTGTTAGGACTGACCCCAACCTTGGAATCACATATTATTTTTGTTTTTTTGTCTTGTTTTGTTTTTTCTTTGTCCGATTCTGGACGATTGTGGTTGTTTATTATTTGGGTTGTTAAAGGGAGTTTACCAGTTGATAAATTAATTAAGTCTGGATATTTTATTTCGGATAAATGACTACTAGAGGAATTAAGGTTATATCTTTTAATGTGAATGGGCTCACGAATCCCATTAAACGAAGTCGAATCTTGAATAAAATGAAGAAAGATCGAGCGCAGATAGTATATTTACAAGAGACACACTTGAATAATAATGAACATGAAAAACTCAGGAGGATGGGTTTTACAAATATGTTCTCCTCAGCGTATGAATCAGGCCGCAGACGGGGCGTGGTAATCTTGATTTCCAGGGCACTGAACTTTGAAAAGTCATTTGAACTTAAAGATAAGGATGGGAGATTTATACTGGTACGGGGAACAGTTGATGGTAATCAGGTTACTCTAATGAATGTGTACGCCCCACCAGGAAGTGACCTAAGTTTTTTTAAGTACATTGTTAACATAATGGTGACAGAAACTCAAGGCCCTTTAATTTGCGGCGGTGATCTGAATATACGCCTACAACCGGACCTAGATAGCTCTAAAAGAAAGAAGCCGGGATCGAGTACATTATATAAAAGAATCTCAGCACTGTTCGATGAGGTGGGTTTAATTGATGTATGGAGAAATCGCTTTCCTACAAGGAGGGATTACTCTCATTTTTCAGCCCCACACTCACTTTACACGAGGATAGATTATTTTTTAATGTTTGGAAGAGATAGGGATAAAATCTTAACATGCGAGATGGGCTTGATAGATATAAGTGATCACGCACCGCTGTACCTAACGATTGATATGAATGTACACCCAAAAGTTTCAATTTGGAGATTGAATTCATCCCTGCTTAAAGATGTAGAATTTAGGAAAGTAATAAAGGCAGAGCTCAAAGATTACCTTGAAATTAATGATAATGGGGAGGTTTTACCCCCGATACTATGGGACGCATTAAAAGCTGTTATGAGGGGGAAGATTATAGCATTTGCCTCCTTCCAAAAAAAAGCAAGAGAGAAAAAAATGGAAGATTTACAAGCGATTCAAAAACAATTAGAAAGTGAGCACAAACATAAGCCTTTAGCGGGCACCTTGCAGAAACTAACAATGATTAGAAATGAAATAAATACGCAGAGTATACAGACGATAAAGAGAAAATTGTTATATTTGAAACAGAAACATTATGATGGAGGATCGCAATCAATGAAAATTTTAGCATGGAAACTTAAGAAGAAGATAGCGGAGAATACTGTAACTAAAATCAAACACCCAGAGACGGGGAATATAATGACTCATCCTTGCAAGATACAAAACGCCTTTGAGTCATTTTATAAAACATTATATGCGGGAGTCCCAGGGGGGGCTGAACAGGAAATGGACAACTTCCTGAACTCTTTATGCCTACCAAGCTTTAACGAGGAACAAAATAAAACGATGATAGCGGAGGTGACGGAAGCTGAACTTATGAATGCCATCAATAGGCTGAAATCAAATAAGTCACCAGGCTCCGATGGTTACACCGCGGAGTGGTATCGGGAATTCAAACAGGACTTGATCCCTACACTACTTACTACTTTTAACTGTGTGTTAAAAACAGCGCAAATTCCACCGAGTTGGAAGGAGGCAATTATTTCGGTTATTCCGAAAGAAGGGAAAGACAAAATGGAGTGTGGCTCATATAGACCTATTTCTGTCCTTAACATAGATTATAGATTGTTTACTTCGATAATGGCCAGGAGAATGGAAGAATTTTTACCTGACTTAATTAGCAATGATCAAACGGGGTTTATAAGACGACGACAGACCCAGGATAATATACGTAGAACTCTTCATGTAATACATCAGATACAGACATCTAAGAGTACAGCCATGCTTATGAGTATTGATGCAGAAAAAGCCTTTGATTCTGTAAATTGGGACTTTCTATATAAAGTCCTGGATAAATTCGGCTTACATAAGGGAATTGTTGATACGGTGAGGGCACTATACACTAACCCCACCGCAAGAATTAAAGTTAATGGTTCTCTCTCAAATAGCTTCGTTCTGCAGAGAGGAAATAAACAAGGCTGTGCTTGGTCCCCGCTCCTGTTTGCATTGTACTTAGAACCCTTGGCACAATCAATTAGACAAAATAAAGACATTAAGGGGATCACTATTGCAGGACAGGAACACAAGCTCGCTTGTTATGCGGATGACATATTGATCTATTTAGATCAGCCCACTAACTCCTTGCCTTCGCTGATGAATCTGTGTCAAAAATTTGGGAAACTCTCTGGATATAAAATTAATATGTCTAAAACTCAAATTCTCAGCTATAACTACAACCCCCCAGCTCACATGGTTGTTCAATATCCAATGAATTGGCAAGCACAATCATTGAAATATCTAGGAGTTGTTATTCCCAAGGATTTAACTAAACTATCTGAGGAGAATTTTGGTTCTCTACAAAGGAGAATAGTGGGTGATATTAGGCGATGGAACATGATCCCCTTTCTTTCTTTACACTCACGAGTTGAATCTATTAAAATGAACATCTTGCCAAGAATATTATATTTATTCCAAACACTACCAATATCCATTGATCCAAGTCGTTTCAATGAATGGGATAAAATAATATCGCGGTTTATATGGGGGGGGGAAGCGGCCGAGGGTTTGTTTTAAAACTTTACAATTACATAAGAAGGTGGGAGGATGGGGGTTGCCATCACTAAAAAATTATTATCGGGCTGCTCAGTTGAAAACGGTGGTTAATTGGTGTGATACAAGCTACCAAGCACACTGGAAGACTATAGAGGAGAATATGTTTTCCTCCCCAATACAAGCTGTCCTGATGGACTCGAATATTCGAAAATATATTGACAAGATTCATAACCCCTGGGTGTCGTGCACACTTAATATATGGAGAAAAGTCGTGAAAGAATTCAAACTTGAACAGGATTTGGCTTTATTCAAATGGTATGCATATGATTCTGACTTTGCCCCGAATAAATTGGACTCACGTTTTAAAAGCTGGCCTGCTAAAGGGTTATCTACATATGATAGTTTGATAAAGGATGGGAACCTTATTAGTTTTGACACGCTGAAACAGAGACACAATCTAGAAAAACAGGATTTTTTTCGATACTTGCAAATAAGACACTATATAAAGACAACAATCGGTCAGATGTCAAATACTAACGTGGAATTGGTAACTTTATTTAGACAGGCGTACAGTGGGGATGTTGACACAAGACTCATTTTTTTTTGGTACAATTTTTTTATGAATAAGCTTCCACACTCAACTGATTATGTGAAGATGTTATGGGAAAAGGAGGGAGGGATGTGTATTTCTAGGGAAGAATGGACTCAGATGTGGGAATGGCAATGGAGGAGTACTTCCTCCAAAAGCTGGAGGGAGTTCGGATGGAAAACTCTGATAAGGTTCTTTATCACTCCATGTCAAAAGGCTCGCTATGATGGGAATCCTCCCGTGTGCTGGCGAAACTGTGGATACCAAGGAGCCCATCACACCCATATTATGTGGGACTGTCCTGTGCTACGGACTTACTGGAAAGACATTCATGGTATATTACAAGGCATTTTTAACTGTACATTCCCTCAGGATATGAAGACAATTTTTTTTGGCTGTATACCGCAGAACTGGTCCAAAAATGACATATGTCTGTTAAGAGCTTTATTGGTTGCAAGTAAGAAATGTATAACAAAGAAATGGTCCTCGCAAGACATACCGACTTTGTCATTATGGTGGGAAATTACGTTAGAGATATATAGGATGGAGGAAGTAACAGCTCATGTTAATGACAGGATGGCCTGGTTCCATCTGTGCTGGGATAAGTGGGTCCAATACGTTAATACCTATAAACCGAATTTTCTCTTTAAAGCTTGAAACCACCAATTTAGTTAATTGTTTACTCCCGACAGAGCTTTCTCCTTTTATTTTATATATATATAATTTTTTTTCCTTTTTTTTTTTTCTTTCTCTTTCTTTCTATCTGTCTTTCTTCTCGTTTTGTTTCGTTTTTCTCTTGTAAACTGTGTTAATTAATGCCTGTAATCATCTTTATGAGGTAATATTGTAGAAATAAAGAATATAAAAAAAAAAAAAAAGAAAGGCTGCTCCAACAGAACTTATTGTTTTCGGAGGAAAACACGAACACGGTGTACAGTCGAGTCTTAATAGCTTACTTACAACTGGGCTCGTCAGGCACTCTTCTTGGCTGCAGTGGTTATTATTATAGTTACATGCTTCCAGCTCCCGTTTTTCCTCGACGACAACTCGTACCTTTCCACTCCCCTTTTTCTCCCTCCTCGCGCTCACAGACCCATAATGTGTATGGCAGTCCATTCTCCCTGTAACACGGACTACACTGCCCATGATGCTACATTCTTTAGAGCTATGCTTGTAGCAGTCTGCCTGTTAGCTTAGCACAACAACAACGAAAAGGTGCTCTCTCACCCAGGAAACACACAGTCGCAGAGAGAGAGAGAGCGTCGCCCTGTAACCATGGCAACCATAACGCTGCCGCCTGGAACAACAGAACGTAGCTGTCAAACAAAACCCAAACAGTCCTGACCCGCGACAAAATGAAACAGGAAAGTACCGCAGTGTAATCCATTTATTTCAACAAAGTAACTGTATTCTGAATACCACCTTTTTAAACGGTAACTGTAACGGAATACAGTTACTCATACTTTGTATTTTAAATACGTAACGGCGGTACATGTATTCCATTACTCCCCAACACTGGACAAAAGTATATGTATATGCATGTGTGTGTGTGTAAAACACTAATACCTCTGGAGAATTTATATATTTCTATTTTATATTTATTCAGTGACATAAATTATTTATCTGACATTGAAAGTGAGAGGCATTTAGTTTCTGTTCTGAAGAAATGAAAATGAGAGATATGAGTGAAGTTGGCCCCCCCACCTTCTTCAAATCCAACAAAAGTGGTATCAGATGTTTGTGCTACTTTTGTGCTGCAAAAATTTTCATTTGTGCTCCTGTCATTTTAAAGATATTCAAGAAAATTTCTAGAGGTCATCAGAGGTCAACCAGCCCCCCACATTAATGGAATCAAACAAAACTGGTGTCAAACACAAACTGGTTCACCCGAAAGACAAAACTCCTGTTACGTTTCAGTGTTGTCAGTGTGTTGTTTTTGGCGTGACTGTTATGTGTTTCCTGTTTACTTTGAAAGTCTGTGTTATCTTAGTGTTTTCAGTTTACGTTTCCCTGTCTCGTCAGTTCTAATTTGCCCCAGCTGTGTTTCCCTCCTGTTGTCCATTTTCCTGATTGCTCCCTCTATGTATTTAAACCCTGTGTTTCAGTGTGTCATGGTCGCGATCTCCCCCATGTTGTAAATAGTTTGGTGTTTTGTTGTAAATAAATAGTTTGTTGTAAATAGCTTTAAATAGATTTGTCGATACTTTCGTTTTGGGATTTTGGTGGTGAGCTTTAGTGGGGGTTTTTTGTGTGGTGTTTTTTTTTTTTTTTTTTTTTTTTTTTTTTTTTTTTTTCTTTATTTTTACTTTTTTTCGTGTTGCACTCCGGTTGCCTAGGCCGGGGTGTAACATATGGGGGCTCGTCCGGGATTGCCTTCGCTGGGGGGTCCGGGGACCGCCCCAGCCTTTGTCGTCTGCTGGAGGGTCCGTGGGACCGCTCCAGCCTTCATTCGCCTTCGCTGAAGGGTCCGAGGGACCACTCCAGCCTTCATCCGCCTTCGCTAGATGGTCCGTGGGACCGCTCCATCCTTCGTCGTCTGCTGGAGGGTCGGTGGGGACGCTCCAGCCGTCATCAGCTTCGTCTGCCTTCGCTTCAGCCGTCCGTCTCCGCTGGAGGGTCCGAGGGACCGCTCCAGCCTTCATCCGCCTTCGCTGGAGGGTCCGTGGGACCGCTCCAGCCTCCGTCGTCTGCTGGAGGGTCAGTGGGACCGCTCCAGCCTTCATCAGCTTCGTCTGCCTTCGCTGAGGGGAGGGTCCGTGGGACCGCCCCAGCCTTTGTCGTCGCTGGAGGGTCCGTGGGACCGCTCCAGCCTTCATCTGCCTTCGCTGGAGGGTCCGTGGGACTGCTCCAGCCTTCGTCGTCTGCTGGAGGGTCAGTGGGACCACTCCAGCCTTCATCGGCTTCGTCTGTCTGGATCAAACTTTTCACTTGGTGTTAAATGTTTGATTTTTGGGTGGGGGGAACTGTTACGTTTCGGTGTTGTCAGTGTGTTGTTTTTGGCGTGACTGTTATGTGTTTCCTGTTTACTTTGAAAGTCTGTGTTATCTTAGTGTTTTCAGTTTACGTTTCCCTGTCTCGTCAGTTCTAATTTGCCCCAGCTGTGTTTCCCTCCTGTTGTCCATTTTCCTGATTGCTCCCTCTATGTATTTAAACCCTGTGTTTCAGTGTGTCATGGTCGTGATCTCCCCCGTGTTGTAAATAGTTTGGTGTTTTGTTGTAAATAAATAGTTTGTTGTAAATAGCTTTAAATAGATTTGTCGATACTTTCGTTTTGGGATTTTGGTGGTGAGCTTTAGTGGGGGTTTTTTGTGTGGTGTGTTTTTTTTTTTTTTTTCTTTATTTTTACTTTTTTTCGTGTTGCACTCCGGTTGCCTAGGCCGGGGTGTAACACTCCAAAACACAGACAACACTAGGAGTCCCAGGCTTCTACCGTTTCTACCTTTAAAAGCCGGAGAGCAGTCAAATGATGGAAGTGGAAGCTAAATTGGCTAGTCATTCATATGTAGATTAGGCTGTTACGTAGGAATTCTGGAGGGAGGGGAGTGGGGGTGAGTGATTGAGGGGGTGGGGGAGTGGAGTGTTTCAGTTTGCCATCTTAGGGAGAAATCAACACACATGGGTGTATGTCCTTTGTTGCTGACATTTATTGATGAAAACAGTACAAAAAACCCACCATTTGTACACATATTTACAAATAATGATAAAAAGTGAGTGAGTATATTACAACATTATCAGAAATCACTCACAATCCTGGCACTGCCACGGTATCTGTCGTCTGCATTTACCACATGTGTATCTGTAGCAGTGAACACATCGCACAGTGACCTGATTTCTCTTGCATTTGTGTTTGACCTGACACGTTGCTCTTTTTCCAGGGCTCGGTGTGGAGGGTTGTGTCCGAAGCAACTGTTCTTTTCTTGCCTTCTTCGCAGCTACATGAGAGCGAGCCAATTCTGTTGCAAGCGCCACCAGGAAGTCCATCCGTCTTTCCTTCGTCCCGGTGCATGCTTGATACAGCACATGTGCATTCAGTGCTGCCATGTCAATCATGTTATAAAACACGGCAACTGGCCAGCGCCGTGTTCCTTTGCGGACAGTGTACTCCCGAACCATCTGGTCCATCACATCCACGCCACACTTTGTTTTGTTGTAAAAGGGTGACAGTGTTTGGCTTCCTTTTGGTAGTGTTATCAGTCTGAACCACGCTGTGCATGCTGCTAAGAATGGTAAATGGCCTGCATTTGTATAGCGGTTGTATAGCTTTTCTAGTCCATAGGACCCCAAAGCGCTTTACACTACATTCAGTCATCCACCCATTCACACACACATTCACACACTGGCGATAGCAAGCTACATTGTAGCCACAGCTGCCCTGGGGCGCACTGACAGAGGCGAGGCTGCCGGACACAGGCGCCACCAGTAGGCAAACACGGGGTTAGTATCTTGCCCAAGGATATTTGGCATGCAGCCAGGATGCAGCCTGGGATCGAACCACCGACCTTCTGATTAGCGGCTGACCTGCTCTGCAACCTGAGCTACAGCCACCCATATAGACTGTCTTCTTCCGTTTGGCCGCATACGCCGTCAGCGTGGCAGCAGAGGTTGAAAACACCTAAGAAATAAGATAAATTGTTATTTCCATAGCCCTTTTACACACAATGAAACACATAAACATAAAACCACAAAAGACCTGCAACATACCTGAGTGGTGAATTCATTGCGATCTGTCTGTCTAGTGGATTGGGGAATTTCCCTGTGAATCTTGTTGACTGTGCCGAGGATGGTGGTTTTCCGTCCAAGAAGTTTTTGCGCAAGTGAAAGCGATGTGAAGAAATTGTCCGTGGTAACATTTCTGCCCTTGTCTAGGAATGGTTCCATCAGCCTCATTACGACATTTTCAGAAAGTCTCTCCCCAGTGGGACGATTGGGGTCCTTGCCAAGATATGGGAAGGCATTGCAAATGTACTTGGATTTTAGGTCGCAAGCCACCCAAAACTTGATCCCAAACTTGTCCGGTTTACTTGCAATATACTGCAGGAAACAGCACCGAGTCTTTGATGGGAAAAGCTGTTCATCAACGGTGATATGTAGACCAGGGTTGTAGCACGTGATGCAGTTGGTGACAAATGATCCCCACACACTGGAAATTGCAGCGAACTTATCAGTCTTTGCTCGATCACTGCGGGTGGACTTGTCATCAAAGCGTAGGTGTTGCATGATGTCTTGGAAGCGGTTTCGTGCCATAGTTCCAATTATCTGTGGGATTCCCAGGTTTTCTGACCAGCAGTCATTTACAGATGGAACCTTGTGAACCCCCCGCAAGATGACAATTGCAATAAATGCCATTAGTTCAGGGAGGTCCATGAACCAATGAACATGCTCCGTTTGCTGTGCATGTTGAATAGTCCATTCTTGAATGCTATGAAGCATGTCAAGAGTGATGTAAAGAAAGAGTGATATAAAGAATAAAGTTATGTTGAAATCAAGCTCACCATTGTTTTTCTTGTGACATTACCAATAAGTTTGATGTGTCACATGGCCCTCTTCCTATTGAAAAAACAAAAGTTGTATCCAAGATGGCCGATTTCTAAATGGCCGCCATGGTCACCACCCATCTTGAGGAGTTTGCCCCCTCACATATACTAATGAGCCACAAACAGGACTTTAATATCACCAACCATTCCCATGTTATTACGGTGTATCCATATAAATGGCCCACCGTGTAGAAATTAGTGACTATACCCAGCCGTAGTGCTGCCATCTGCTGACAGCAATTATCCAGTACTTTAAACAGATTCAAAGTCAGTTGATTCACATCTGATTCACCCACTCTGGGCTGTGCTGGGAATCTTGCATACAGTGGGCTGGTGTAAGCACTGACGGTTAAATGTTTATTTCTCTGTAGCATGTTGCATCCATCCAAGTCTGTTTTCCGTATAAGTTTGGTATGTCCTACATTATTGAACTGATTACTTTAACTGACGCGCCCTTGAACGCACCACAGGTGTGTGGAATGGCATGCACTGAATGTTAGTCTACTACTACTCCCGACACGTGTATCTGTTCCCCTTGATCATTTTACTGTCAACCTGCTGTGTGTGAATGCCACAGCAGAATAATTCAATCCTAACTGGAAATCTGCATCCGTGTCCTTGACTTGAATGCAACGCCCCAAACCTTGCCACGCCAAACCTATTAAACATCGTGGAGACAACGACTGATCCTTTTTACTGACGGCAGCCCATTGGTTCTTTTTCATCGCTGACACTGGATTGCCCAATCAAATATCCCTGTGTGCGCTAGAGTTTAGAGTGGTTTGGAAGTGGCTCATAAAGAAGGACAAACAAAAGTGAAGAGGCAGAGCTAAAGGGGTTAGAAAGAAAAATAAACTTGAAATAGATCCAGCACAATGTGCCAAATTAAGCGACACGTTAGCGTCTCACCGTCAACAGTAGAACCAGCAACAACTATTAAGAAGCCCTGACTGCAGCAGCCCCTGTTTAATGCCTCCTTTTACCATGAGCCAGTGCTAATAGCTAAAGTGTAACTTTTAATTGTTACAGTGCGGGGTAATTATCCCAACAACTGTACCAACCTGATCAGTTAGAAAAAAAAACTGCTTCAGTAACAGTAATCAAACTCCAGGACTGATTTGTATTCCCAGTCTTACCTACTGTGCATCAACATTAAAGGTGCAAAATAGATTTTCTTCAGAAGCTGCAGGGAGAGCAAGCAAGGAGGATGCATTTTGGCTTTCAGGGCCCCACAATTATCAAACTTTTTGAAAGTGTCCTTTCTACTGCAATTAAAGGTTTATGAGCGTCCAGTTAAAGTTAATTTGGAAAACATCAGATTAGGATAGATTGCCTTTGTGTTGAGGTGGATCAGGGATCTTGTCCGTCCATGTAGAAAGACATGACAGTGAGTAGACTGCACTTGAATCTATAAAGAGATCCAAACTCCAGTTTCTAAATTCTAGTATTCATTCACACCCCCAGTAAGTATAAAATTATTTATTATTATGTCAAATTATAACTATCTGGACCTCCTGGATCTGGCTCTGGTCCAGTCTCAAGCTGTAATTTTATTCACTTTGGATACATTCTGCTCTTTAAGTGGATTCGGATGAAGACCCAGTTTGTTGAATCTGTTCAGATTCAATTGTGTGTAAATGCCCACAGCCTTTGGAACACTGAGGTTACTTCATTGATATGAATATGATGCCAGGCATATGTGGCACTATGATAAATATGCCAGTCACTTTAAATCTCAATTGTAAATTTTAGGTTGTTATTAATCCTTTTGCCCTTAAAGTGTATATTTGTTCCTCAGTCTCAAAGTGTCTATATATTTTATTCTTACTCTTCCTATATTTATTGTGGTTCTTTTGCACTGATATCACTAATCTGCATCATTCTGGACAAACCAGTCAATGCTTTTCATCAGCACCATGAAAGAAGAGATACAAGGTTTTTGCTATTTTTTTATTTGCAGGTGTGTATCATTTACTTTTTACTGACTTTGACAGAAAGACCTCTTTCTACATATAAATGTGTATAAAAGCTTCCTAAAAATAATCCAGATGACTTGTAAGTGGATTTTTCTAACAGACTATTAGATTCTGTAAATTATCCATAATAATTTGCATGTGAGTTGAAAATTTAAAATGCATTTGCGTCAGAAAATAAATAATTTTATGCTGGACACTTTCTTACCAAGAAACGGTTTGACTGTCAAAGAAATGAAACAAAAACTAAATTAAAACCAATGATGCCTATCAAATTCTTTCCATGACAAAGAAGTTTGCCAAGACATGCCATGACTTTAGCCAAACAGGACACACCCACAAATTTTGCTTTTAACTTTCTTTTTTTTTTTTTATATTCTTTATTTCTACAATATTACCTCATAAAGATGATTACAGGCATTAATTAACACAGTTTACAAGAGAAAAACGAAACAAAACGAGAAGAAAGACAGATAGAAAGAAAGAAAGAGAAAGAAAAAAAAAAAAAGGAAAAAAAATTATATATATATAAAATAAAAGGAGAAAGCTCTGTCGGGAGTAAACAATTAACTAAATTGGTGGTTTCAAGCTTTAAAGAGAAAATTCGGTTTATAGGTATTAACGTATTGGACCCACTTATCCCAGCACAGATGGAACCAGGCCATCCTGTCATTAACATGAGCTGTTACTTCCTCCATCCTATATATCTCTAACGTAATTTCCCACCATAATGACAAAGTCGGTATGTCTTGCGAGGACCATTTCTTTGTTATACATTTCTTACTTGCAACCAATAAAGCTCTTAACAGACATATGTCATTTTTGGACCAGTTCTGCGGTATACAGCCAAAAAAATTGTCTTCATATCCTGAGGGAATGTACAGTTAAAAATGCCTTGTAATATACCATGAATGTCTTTCCAGTAAGTCCGTAGCACAGGACAGTCCCACATAATATGGGTGTGATGGGCTCCTTGGTATCCACAGTTTCGCCAGCACACGGGAGGATTCCCATCATAGCGAGCCTTTTGACATGGAGTGATAAAGAACCTTATCAGAGTTTTCCATCCGAACTCCCTCCAGCTTTTGGAGGAAGTACTCCTCCATTGCCATTCCCACATCTGAGTCCATTCTTCCCTAGAAATACACATCCCTCCCTCCTTTTCCCATAACATCTTCACATAATCAGTTGAGTGTGGAAGCTTATTCATAAAAAAATTGTACCAAAAAAAAATGAGTCTTGTGTCAACATCCCCACTGTACGCCTGTCTAAATAAAGTTACCAATTCCACGTTAGTATTTGACATCTGACCGATTGTTGTCTTTATATAGTGTCTTATTTGCAAGTATCGAAAAAAATCCTGTTTTTCTAGATTGTGTCTCTGTTTCAGCGTGTCAAAACTAATAAGGTTCCCATCCTTTATCAAACTATCATATGTAGATAACCCTTTAGCAGGCCAGCTTTTAAAACGTGAGTCCAATTTATTCGGGGCAAAGTCAGAATCATATGCATACCATTTGAATAAAGCCAAATCCTGTTCAAGTTTGAATTCTTTCACGACTTTTCTCCATATATTAAGTGTGCACGACACCCAGGGGTTATGAATCTTGTCAATATATTTTCGAATATTCGAGTCCATCAGGACAGCTTGTATTGGGGAGGAAAACATATTCTCCTCTATAGTCTTCCAGTGTGCTTGGTAGCTTGTATCACACCAATTAACCACCGTTTTCAACTGAGCAGCCCGATAATAATTTTTTAGTGATGGCAACCCCCATCCTCCCACCTTCTTATGTAATTGTAAAGTTTTAAAACAAACCCTCGGCCGCTTCCCCCCCCATATAAACCGCGATATTATTTTATCCCATTCATTGAAACGACTTGGATCAATGGATATTGGTAGTGTTTGGAATAAATATAATATTCTTGGCAAGATGTTCATTTTAATAGATTCAACTCGTGAGTGTAAAGAAAGAAAAGGGATCATGTTCCATCGCCTAATATCACCCACTATTCTCCTTTGTAGAGAACCAAAATTCTCCTCAGATAGTTTAGTTAAATCCTTGGGAATAACAACTCCTAGATATTTCAATGATTGTGCTTGCCAATTCATTGGATATTGAACAACCATGTGAGCTGGGGGGTTGTAGTTATAGCTGAGAATTTGAGTTTTAGACATATTAATTTTATATCCAGAGAGTTTCCCAAATTTTTGACACAGATTCATCAGCGAAGGCAAGGAGTTAGTGGGCTGATCTAAATAGATCAATATGTCATCCGCATAACAAGCGAGCTTGTGTTCCTGTCCTGCAATAGTGATCCCCTTAATGTCTTTATTTTGTCTAATTGATTGTGCCAAGGGTTCTAAGTACAATGCAAACAGGAGCGGGGACCAAGCACAGCCTTGTTTATTTCCTCTCTGCAGAACGAAGCTATTTGAGAGAGAACCATTAACTTTAATTCTTGCGGTGGGGTTAGTGTATAGTGCCCTCACCGTATCAACAATTCCCTTATGTAAGCCGAATTTATCCAGGACTTTATATAGAAAGTCCCAATTTACAGAATCAAAGGCTTTTTCTGCATCAATACTCATAAGCATGGCTGTACTCTTAGATGTCTGTATCTGATGTATTACATGAAGAGTTCTACGTATATTATCCTGGGTCTGTCGTCGTCTTATAAACCCCGTTTGATCATTGCTAATTAAGTCAGGTAAAAATTCTTCCATTCTCCTGGCCATTATCGAAGTAAACAATCTATAATCTATGTTAAGGACAGAAATAGGTCTATATGAGCCACACTCCATTTTGTCTTTCCCTTCTTTCGGAATAGCCGAAATAATTGCCTCCTTCCAACTCGGTGGAATTTGCGCTGTTTTTAACACACAGTTAAAAGTAGTAAGTAGTGTAGGGATCAAGTCCTGTTTGAATTCCCGATACCACTCCGCGGTGTAACCATCGGAGCCTGGTGACTTATTTGATTTCAGCCTATTGATGGCATTCATAAGTTCAGCTTCCGTCACCTCCGCTATCATCGTTTTATTTTGTTCCTCGTTAAAGCTTGGTAGGCATAAAGAGTTCAGGAAGTTGTCCATTTCCTGTTCAGCCCCCACTGGGACTCCCGCATATAATGTTTTATAAAATGACTCAAAGGCGTTTTGTATCTTGCAAGGATGAGTCATTATATTCCCCGTCTCTGGGTGTTTGATTTTAGTTACAGTATTCTCCGCTATCTTCTTCTTAAGTTTCCATGCTAAAATTTTCATTGATTGCGATCCTCCATCATAATGTTTCTGTTTCAAATATAACAATTTTCTCTTTATCGTCTGTATACTCTGCGTATTTATTTCATTTCTAATCATTGTTAGTTTCTGCAAGGTGCCCGCTAAAGGCTTATGTTTGTGCTCACTTTCTAATTGTTTTTGAATCGCTTGTAAATCTTCCATTTTTTTCTCTCTTGCTTTTTTTTGGAAGGAGGCAAATGCTATAATCTTCCCCCTCATAACAGCTTTTAATGCGTCCCATAGTATCGGGGGTAAAACCTCCCCATTATCATTAATTTCAAGGTAATCTTTGAGCTCTGCCTTTATTACTTTCCTAAATTCTACATCTTTAAGCAGGGATGAATTCAATCTCCAAATTGAAACTTTTGGGTGTACATTCATATCAATCGTTAGGTACAGCGGTGCGTGATCACTTATATCTATCAAGCCCATCTCGCATGTTAAGATTTTATCCCTATCTCTTCCAAACATTAAAAAATAATCTATCCTCGTGTAAAGTGAGTGTGGGGCTGAAAAATGAGAGTAATCCCTCCTTGTAGGAAAGCGATTTCTCCATACATCAATTAAACCCACCTCATCGAACAGTGCTGAGATTCTTTTATATAATGTACTCGATCCCGGCTTCTTTCTTTTAGAGCTATCTAGGTCCGGTTGTAGGCGTATATTCAGATCACCGCCGCAAATTAAAGGGCCTTGAGTTTCTGTCACCATTATGTTAACAATGTACTTAAAAAAACTTAGGTCACTTCCTGGTGGGGCGTACACATTCATTAGAGTAACCTGATTACCATCAACTGTTCCCCGTACCAGTATAAATCTCCCATCCTTATCTTTAAGTTCAAATGACTTTTCAAAGTTCAGTGCCCTGGAAATCAAGATTACCACGCCCCGTCTGCGGCCTGATTCATACGCTGAGGAGAACATATTTGTAAAACCCATCCTCCTGAGTTTTTCATGTTCATTATTATTCAAGTGTGTCTCTTGTAAATATACTATCTGCGCTCGATCTTTCTTCATTTTATTCAAGATTCGACTTCGTTTAATGGGATTCGTGAGCCCATTCACATTAAAAGATATAACCTTAATTCCTCTAGTAGTCATTTATCCGAAATAAAATATCCAGACTTAATTAATTTATCAACTGGTAAACTCCCTTTAACAACCCAAATAATAAACAACCACAATCGTCCAGAATCGGACAAAGAAAAAACAAAACAAGACAAAAAAACAAAAATAATATGTGATTCCAAGGTTGGGGTCAGTCCTAACAGACCCTGGCACGTATATCCCATAGACAGGGGGAAACCTCCCCTGACTGGAGGGCAAGGGCCCCTGCTAGCTCCTTTAAGGTGCATTTCTCCACAGTCTCTCTGCAATCTTAATCATCTAATAAGGGAAAAGTATTTGTTATCTCACCCATTGCGGCCGCACAGTATATCTCCATTAGTCTCCTGTCGTAGAGGGAGAGCACCTTCTAGATAGCTGAAGCTGCTCACTATTGGGACTTTCTCTATGTCCCTCCGAGTCACACCGCTGCGACTTTCCAATCTTCGCCCACGTCAAATTTGACAGCTGTTCCGTTAAGGTCTGCTTCTGGGCAACTTTATCAATCTGAAATCCCCTTGTCCGCATGTCCGCGGTTGCTTCCTCCGCCGTCGCATAAAGCATGGTTCCCTCTTGATAGAAGACCCTTAATTTAGCAGGATAAGGAGTCTGGAACCTTATGTTCTGTTGTTTCAGAGCTCTTTTAGCTTCAGCGTAGCCTTTACGTTTTCGCAGAATAGCTGGTGCATAATCCTGATCGAAATATATTTTCTGACCGTTCAACAGAACAGTCCTCTTGGCCCACGCTTTACGCAAAACTTCTTCCTTGGTGTTGTAACGTGCAAAACAAATCAATATCGAACGTGGGGTTCCCTCTCGGTTCCTCACTGCTCCCGGGGCCCGGTGTGATCTCTCAATACCAAGCTCTATGCCCTGGGGGAGGTCGAGGCATTCCGTCAATACTTTTTCCACAAAAACTGTCATCGAAGACCCCTCCACTCCTTCAGGGACATTATACAGCCTCAGATTCTTTCGCCGGGCCCGGCTTTCCTGATCCACAATTTTGTTTTCTTGCTCGTTGATAATTTTTAACATCTTTAGCATCACCTGTTCCGCGTTTTGGACCCGGTCTTCCAGCTTTGCAATGCGGGTTTCTGCTTCGGTTATCCTGTTATTGGCTCTGACCAAGTCGGATTTAAATTCTTGGAACTCTCTTCGAAAGTCCCGTAATTCTTCCAGTATCATGGTCAAGCCCGAGCCTTCATCCATATTGGCCCTAGTATTGACTTCATGTCGAGATGGCGATGCCGCTGCCATAGGCCCTTCGTTTACACGTTCTTCTGCTGAGCTTTTCTGTTTGTCTCTTTTCCCCATGTTCACCCCGCTTGTAACTCTACTATCTATCAAAAATTGGTAATAATTTTGACACTTCGCGGGGTGAACGAATCATATATGAGAGAGCGCTACTCGTTAGGCTGCCATGCGTTGGGATGACGTCACCGGAAAAAACTTGCTTTTAACTTTCATGTCCTGCACTGCTGAGCAGTGAATCCGGTAAAGGGGAAGCGGAAAGTTTAAGGCTGACTCGACAACTGATTAAAACGATTATAAAACTGTTAATCAAATTATTCCTTGTTGGAACAATCACCGTTTTGCTCTACAGATGTGCACTGTATAACTTATTCAAAGTAAATATCTTAAATTACAGTAAATGCAAATCATAAGGGTAGGCTTGGCAGGGAATTCCCTTGTGACGGGGCAAGGGCAGGGTTTGTGAAAGAGAAATCCAAGGGGCAAAATAAAAGCACTGAACCAAATACAGAGAGAGCCAGCAGATCACCAGAGTCTTCACAAATGCACATCATCTGCAATATTTCTCATCATGTACAACAGGTCAGTAATAGATTTCAAAAACATTGCATGAAATATGAATAGAATAAGCAAGTTTCAGCTGCTCGCTTGTCACAAAGAGTCGCCAGAGCATTGTGTCTGTACATGTTTGATTTGGCTTTGAGTTTTCACACTGAAAGGAGATTGGCATCCATCATTAATCAAACCAGCAATCTTTTCCTTACTAAGCAAATATATTGAGAGAAATGTTGTTACGTGTGTTAGATTATGATTGTCATTGTAATAATACAATGGTGCAAATAAATACAGCCTGCCTGGAAGTTTGTACAAATTGCATTGTGTATTTTCAGAGTAACAATCTCAACACATTTTTAAATGTGTTTTTGAACAGATTTTTCTTATCTGATTAAGAAAATGGATGAAGATGAAGAAATTCTACTCAAGAAGCTGAAAGCACAAATATCAAATGGAGCCCAAAGGAGGTCGCTGACTTGTTTGATGCTCTTTTGAAGAGATTTGAGTCATCAGTAAATGACAAATCACATCTCCTCATGTGGATGATCAAAATGTTGCACTGCATAGAGATTCACTTTATTACTTCAGACTGGAAAAATGAAGATGGAAAAACACTTCTGGAACTGCTCCAAGACAAAGCTGTAACAGATGAAACCTTGAAGGAATATTTAGCCAATGACAGAGAGAAGACTCTGGAGGAAATACTTGATGAAATTCGGCAAGAAAAGTTGAACCAGATTGATGAAAACATTTTAAATAATATCAAAGATATTGTATCAACAGTTAATGAAGGGCGTGATATTCCTGAGGACGGCTCACAGAAGAGTGAACTGAAAACCATCTTAAAGAAGCTCTGTTTGGCAGTGGAAAAAACTAAAACTAAAACTATTAAAAAGCCATTTCGGCCACGACTGACACAGATGGTGAGCTGGTGTCTGATGGCTCTTTCAGAAACAGGGCGATTGATTCAGGTTGGCACAGGAGAGGGGAAGTCTTGCATTGCGGCCATGTTTGCAGCTTTTCGAGCTCTGAGAGGAGAAAAAGTCGACATCATGTCAAGTTCATCAGTTCTTGCAGAGAGAGATTTTAAAGAATGGGAAGGATTTTATAAAGAGTTGAATATCACTGCTGATTATAACTGCAACAGGCCTGATGTAGAACTAAAAAAGTGCTATGAGTGTCAAGTTGTTTATGGCACTGCAGAAAACTTTGCTGGTGACTGGCTTCGGCACCACTTTCAGAGGTTGGACATATTAGGGCAGAGGAAATTCCAGTGTGCAGTAGTGGATGAAGTGGATTCCCTGATGCTAGACAAGGGTCATCATGTAGTCTATTTAAGCAGTAACATGCCAGCTTTACAGCATCTCAACCCACTCTTGGCATGTATATGGGCCACTGTTAATCATTACAAGAAAACTGGCACAGATACAACAGTAGGACCAAAATATCCTTTTTATCAAGTGCTGGAAAACATGATGGACAAAGATGGTGATGAGTCCATCATTTGTCAGATAGCAGAGGACACAGGTATACTGTCAAAAGGATCAGTCAAGGACCTGAGAAAGAACCCGAGCCTCTTAAATGAAATGACTAAGAGTGCGACTGCTGACCAGCTGGGTGAGTTCTTTAAAATGATGGAAAGGAAATTTCCATCTTCCCAGTTTGCTCTCCACCTCATAAACAGCAATGGTGAAATAGACAAACTCAACAAAGAGCTGCAGAGTGAAAATGTGGAAAGCAGAAGAGTGTCACTGCTTTTACTTGATGGTGGCTTCTGTCAGTACATGTACTCTGATCACAATAGCGTGGTGAGAGCTGTAGAAGAGGAAGTAAAGAGATCAATTGATTTTACACCCTGTGAACTGAACCAAGCTAAAAGCAGCTGCTACGTCCCAGGCTTCTTTTCAGAGCTGGTCAAATCTAAACTAAAGGTCTGGATTGAAAATGCATTTGAAGCTCAAGTCATGACAGAGGACCATGAATATGTGATGGAGAAACATGGAATCGTGCCTGTGGACTACAGCTGCACAGGGGTTGTTGAAAACTACATGAAGTGGACAGATGGACTTCAACAGTTTATTGAAATGAAACACGAGTCAAAGATTAGTGACATGACAGCCATCACAAACTACATGTCTAATGTGGGCTTGCTTCAAAAGTACAAAAAACAGTTTGGAAGTCAGATCTACGGGATGTCTGCAACTCTTGGTCAAGAAAAAGAGACTGAGACTTTGCAAAAGATTTATGACGGTATCAAAACCTGTCAGATACCGTCATTCAAACGTAGAAAGCTGTTTGAGGTTGAAGGTGTTGTTGTAGAAGATGAAAAAGAATGGATTGAAAAAATCTGTGATGTTGTCATTGCACAAACCAGCCCTACATCATACAGGGATCCTAGAGCTGTGCTCATCATCTGTGAGACCATCAAACGAGCAAAGATGATCCATCACAGTCTAGGAGACAGAGTCACAAATAAAACTCTTTATATAAACAACAACATGGACAACAGTGTGATCATTTCCAAGGAGTTTAAAGCAGGAGAAGTAATCATAGCAACAAACCTCGCTGGCCGTGGAACAGACCTTCAGGTTTCTGACACAGTAAAGGAAGCTGGAGGTTTGTTTGTTGTGCAGACCTTCCTGCCAAAGAATGCTCGTGTAGAGTTGCAGGCATTCGGTCGAACTGCCAGACAAGGATCTCCAGGATCTGCTCAGCTCATTGTCTGTTTGAGTCATCTGGCAGAATCTCTTCAATTGCTGCTTTCAATAAGGAAACTTTATTCTTTATTGAGAAGTCTAACAGATGTCAGGCCACTTAAACAATTTAGGTTTGTGATGCAATTAAGGTTGTATAAACAAGTCAACAGTAATAAAGCATCTGCAGAAATGTCTTCAGTGCTGAAGGATATTTTGTCTGGAGCATCACAGCAGGAAGTAAAGATAATTAAACAGGTCAGAGACAGCACAGTGGCTGATGAGCTATCAAGCTACTTGGAGTCTCAGATCCCAGACATGAAGAAGAAGGAAGAACTCTTCAATGATTATCTGGATGTACTGGATGATCTGTATACAAGCAGCAACAACAAACCAGGAGCTTCAGATTTGTCTGCTCTGAATGAGTTTTGGGGTATGTGGCTACTCACAAGCTTCAGTGCAAAAGATTCTACTGAAGAGTTGAAAAGTCGACTAAAAACAGACCTGGACACAGCGAGGCAGAAACTCAGACGGAGAGAATCACCATCATCAAACCTCTACCACTACATTAGCTTTGGTAACAACCTGCGTGAAAAGGGGAAGTTTGCAGAGAGCATCAACATGTACACTAAAGCCATTCAGAGGGATCACTGTTGGGGAGCTATTGCATATTACAACCGTGCTCTTACATCTTTGAAGCAGCAAGACAGGAGTCAGAGTCCAGACTGCATCAATCGAGCTCTAGAAGATTTGCAAAATGCACTCAAGTCTGTTCAGCTTCACTGTGACCAACTCGAAGTCACTCACAGGTTCTTAACACAGCACACCAAAAACAACAACAGTGCTTCACTCACAAGACTTGACAAACACTTCATGGCTAGATGCACAGTGTTGGAGTCATTCAAGATAAACATTACAGAGGCCATAAAGAAAGTGGACAGAGCCAGAGATACAGGTGGAAATGTAAAAGTGGAGGAGAGTCTAGTTTTCTTCATGGTTCCACTGGTGCATTTTTTGCCTTTTATGATCCATTTAAGGGAATCAGTGCCTGTTATCCGCTCCAGAGATCCTCTGATGTGCCGCCAGCTAATCAGCCACCCCTCCCTTGATATTCTAAATGAACTTGAGTCTCTTAAATCTCTGGGCCTCACTCATGTCTATACATTAGACACAGTGTTTTCACTAGGAGGCTTTTTCTCAAAGATTACTAGAAAAATAATGAAGACAAGTTAGGAGGCAGGTGTTTAAGTAAACAAGAGCTGCTCTAAAGAATATTTGTTAGGTTTTGAAGAATGGGAGTAAGATAATGGCAGCAACCAGTTATACCCATCAGCCTCCTAGTAAATACAACTATGGCATAAGTTTTAAAATCTTATGTTGCCATCTCATGTTGTTAACTCTCATAATTTCACATCCATAGCTATACTGTTAAGTAAGTCACCGTTGGTCCAACTAGGTTTAGTTATGTTTCTTTGTACAATGTCACTGCAATTCTGACAATTAATCATTAAAATTAAGTGATGTACAATATGTGTCTGGGCTCATGAATAAAGTAAAGGCAATAACACAGTCAAACATTAACAAGTGAATGTACTCTGGTCTGATTGGTGGATGAGACCTGAAGAACCATCACACACCTGCTACTATGGTCAGACTTGCAGTTCTATAGAAGCTTTTGGTAGCATCAGTGACCTGAGCACTATCTGGGTGACTTTATTGGCAGGTTTGTGGTCATATTAAGTAAAACACTAAGTCCAGGATATGAGTTATGGTCATTCTAAGAGATGGAAATGAATCAGGGTGAAAAAGCGCAGCTGTTTGAGCACTTCTGAGTCAGTAGATGGCAGCACCAGACTGTGTTTCTATCAAAGCACGGTAAGAAGATTATGGTTGGTAATTCATCATCATATCAGATAATTTAGGAGAAACAATCCGCATTTTTCTGTCTTCTGATTTCTTAGATTATGCGTGAGAGCTTAGTGTATAAACACCTTACTGTATACTGAACCATATCTATTCCTTTTGAATGGATGAAGGGACGTGAAAGATTATGATGAAGTTTTTTACACAAAATCAGCTCGTTCCTGTTTATAGACAGAAAGGTGGAAAACAGAACAGAAGATTTTATCAAACTGTGGGAAAACTTGGCAAAATTCATCACTTAAAAACCCCCGAAACACAACTTGTGTGAGCATTTGTTTGGCAGAATTGACTTTAGTAGAAATAATTTTTGACTGAACCAAAAAGGAGTTCAAATTTAGAACTACTGACAGAACTGAGGAACCATGTGGATCCAAACTAATGACTCAAATAAGTTTAGAATAAAATCTGTGAAAACCCCGAGTTTGTCTACATTTGTCTGCATGAAACAGCAAATTAATGTTTGGGTAAAATATTCATTTTTAGTCATTAATTTTTTTTATAATTTTTTTGTTTCCACATATACCCTGAAACATCATGAAGTAGTGTATAAACCCATGATGTGAATCCTGTTGATGAGGAAGAGGCTGAGCTCATTATTGGAGCTTTAGTTTACCTGATCAAATCCATACAGAGTGTTTCTATTACAATTGGAATTGTATCTAATATGCAGACGACACTGAGATAAGAGATCCCACTTACAATTTAACTCAATAACTTTGTGAAAATAATGAGATGTTAAATGTCTCCAACTCATCTCTGACTGAATGAGGACAAATGTCAAACATGTCCTCATTTCATTATGACGACATCAACACAGCCTGAACCATGGAGGTAAAACCATCACCTGATGGAGGAACATCATTCGTTCAAACAGCGCCTGTAATAAATTATCTGAAGCTTTCCTGCGAAGTTTTAGGCCCCTGATTAATGTTCCTGCTGCTTCTAGTCTGCGGCTGTGGGTTTATTTGTGTTTGTTGTTGTTACTGCTCAGCAGTCGGTTAGCCACATTTCACATTTGTCCCCAGCCCCCAGCGCTCTTTCTGAAACCCAAAGAACCACACGAGAAGAACAAGAAGTGAGAACAAACTTTATTGTTCCTGCGAGAAAGCAGGCAACAACAGTCTTACACTTGGAAATAAAATATAACAGGAAACAGTAAAATATTAAAGACAGTGCATTATGCATTATTTATAAAATACATAGTATCATTTCTATATTATGGAAGAGATATTGCCAATATGGCCATAATAAGACAGTTAAGAGCAGGTTGAGGACAACATGCTTTTGAACATACAAAATAATGATTTTTAAAACGTTTGAGACCAGCAGCTGGTTCCAGTGGTTGGACTGGTGGGTTACTTCAGTAAGGAGTAAACATCTGGCTCTTGTACAAAGTCTGAAAACACAAAATACACACAGTTCAAACAACATATCAAAAGTATAAAACTAAGCCCGTCTGTTATATTTATATGAAGCAAATTGACAGAATTGTATCAAATCAATCATAGTGAAAATAACTTATCCAAAAAACATTTTCATTAAGGAAACATTTCTCAGTGGGTTCAAACTCATGTAATTCTGAAATTTGACTACACTAATGACTTAAATCCACAACCACTTTAGCTAAAAGTGTTTCAGCCAGGCTGTCGCAAATAAGGTTTTGATGTGAAAGAAACCCAGCAGGAAGTTGCTGGTGCAGTAGTTTATGTCAAAGGAGAGAGTGTCAGCAGAGCGGTTAGTGTGTGACACATCGCTGAGCTGCACTCATACACTAAAAGCAAAAGGGTTGTTTCTAAAAGGTAACATGTTCGCGTCTCTTATTTCCTTTGTGGAGTCAAAATCAAAAGATATTAAAGTAAAGAATCTGAAAAGACTGAGCTGCTCAAAATGTTCTTCAGCAGCTGATCAAAAAGAAGCAGCAACAAACAGGAAGGCAGTGGCCTCCCTCATGGCAGTCACAGTTCTTCACACCACTTCCTGTGCTCACACTGAAGGTTAACGTAGGACTCATAAGTCCTTATCATAACCAATGTGATGAATTGGTTATGTCATGCGGCAAGTGTGACACCACAGCTCAACGTCTGCTAGACACACCGCAGTCATCTCCTGAACAACACTGCCATTAGGAAAAAATAAATAAAATAAAATAAAAATGTACATAGGAGTTAAAGAAGTCAAATGAAATCGTGAAGACTTTTTCAAATTTTTCTCCAGAATGTCTCATCTTTTCCGTCTTGTCCTCAGTACAATCTCTCCACTGATATGATTGGAAACACTGATATAATACTGTACTCGTGTCTTCAACCCAGGTGCACCACGCTGTCAAATGCAACAAGCTAAAAAAAAGATTCGAGAGGTCACAGAGAAGCCGACACAACATCAAAGCTCGTGGTGCACCAACAGCTGTGACATCACTTCTCGTCTGTGTGTCTGTTTTAGACGGTGATAATGGCGAGCATGAACAGGATCAGATATCTGTGGGAACCATCATAACTTTCATCTTAATAATTCTGTTGATTTCCGTTGACCTTTACCGATGATGGAGGAGGCCAAAAATTGTTATTGATACTTTTAGTCTAGTAACAGATGTAAGTACAATTTTCACTGCTGGTGAAATCTATTGACTTTTAGTGTGTCTATTTGAACGAGAGGGCTTTGCTTCTTCATGCTTTCCTGGCTCATGCTGCTTACACACTTTATATTTTACAAAGAGAAAACTTTTCAGGAAGTAGCCTTGTTTTCTTTGTACTGAACAAAGAGCATGTTTACCTCCAGATCTGTTTGATCGCATTTCTGTTTGTTCATAATTGATGTCTTCAGTTCTCACTGCTGTGTAGACTACAGCTGAATCACTCCCTGCACAACAAAACACACACAGGTCATCAGTGCAAGCAGTAAAGCTTATAAAAATATTGTCAGTATGCAGGGTGCATGTTAAAGAAAGAGTTATGATTTCCTATATAAAAATAGTTCTTAGAGACCGTTGGGGGTTTCAGAACCTCTGTGGCTGGATTTCCTGTTTCACTCAAAACACCCCAGTGACATTTCAACTTTTGGCATTAAGTCCAGTTGAAATCCCACAAAGACACCCACACTTTGTCACACCATGTACACAATATCATCAATGGTGTGATGAGAACTCACCTTTTGTAGTGCACTACTGGTTTGGTATGTTTTAAACTTTAATGCTCTCAAATGCAGCAGTTACTTCCTTCTCTTGTTGTTTCACCTGAACATATTTTAGGGGATACTTTGCGATACAGAATTGGAATTTCACAGATTTTCACGTAGAGCTTTACTGGCATGTTGTGTAATTAATAAAGAGCCATTAAGTTTTGTATAAATATTGATCATCCAGTGGTTGCTGATTTAAGGTAAAGTAGTCCAGCTGAGAAGTAATACATGCAGAAGCTAGTTTTTCAAGGTCACTCTGAGACAGTCCATTTAGATAGATAGCATATTTCTAAGATTTTCAGGGCCAAGTACAATAACATCAGTTTTATCTGAATTTAGAAGCAGAGAGTTCATCCAGGTTTTTATGTCTTTATTCCTGCAGTTTAACTAATTGGTTTGTGTTACCTGGCTTCATGGATAAATTTTCAGGTTGTTTTTTGTCTGTTTGGGAGCTGACACACATCTGGTCCCAACTCTGGATAGTCATATTTTGGGAGGTTTAATAAATTTGTCCAAATTTCTAGAAATGAGAGCTGCTCAGCAGTTTTAAATTTCCCTCAAAGTCACCTGCTCGGGCTCCTGGAAGACAATTGACTATGGTTGCCGGTGTCTCTAGCTTCACATATCTCAGAACAGAATTGCCAATTACCAGAGTTTGACCCTCAGTGGGTGTGGCCGAGTGGGGGAAAACGGGTACTACGTAACTAAACATCTGACACAATGAGCAGGAAAGTGCAGGAGGGACAGGTGAAGAGGCCATGCTGCTAGCGAGTCAGCTAATAGCTAAGCTAAGCTATTAAACCCTAAAGACACATTGAGTGAAAACTTTAAATATAAATTAGCGAGTTAATAAACAGACCGTGTGCTTTGGATGAAATATGTGAAGATTATACAATGCAATAAGAAGTTATCTATATTGTTTTATTAAATTGTTGTGTGTTATAACAGGAAGTGACACTCTACCGCAGAGATAACGCACATAACAACAGACACCATTTAAACTAGTTTACCTTCCTGTTAGTGTTGAATTCAACTGTGAGCTGCAGATGAGTCATTTAATCTCTTTATCTCCATTAACAGCTTTATCAAAACACATCAGTGTGAACACTGCTAAGCAGCTTTGCAGGTTTCTGGAGCTCCAACTATACTGCAACGCGTGAGCAAAGTGCAAACAAGACCGACCACAGATAATCGAACAGCATCCTAGTATTTACAACACATATAAACCCAATGAACTACATAAAAACTTGAGAGATATGAAAAAAGACCCAAAGTCTTTTGGACAAACGGCCTCACATTTGACTCTAGAATATGTTGGAACAAAGAGGACTACACTGCCATGTCTAAAGCTGGTATGAGGTGTTGATGTGCACATTCTGCCCAATAATCTCCAATGCGTCCCTGTCCTATGTAAAAAAAAAAAGACATTGTTCCTGAAGTCTGTGCTATGCTCAGACGCAACTTAGCAAACTGCCCAAATGTCTGCCTCAGAAGGTTCTAGTTTGTTTTGCATAGGATTGCATAGAGCCCTGTAAAAACTCTCTTTATCACATGACAGTCATGTGAAACACTGAGACCCTCAACAGTTTTATTTCTTCTATTGGTACTGCTGCGAAAAACAAAAACAGAACTGATACAGAAGGTTATATGTGAACTGACGGACTGTGGTTACTCTGTTCACATGTTAACTACAGGGAAATGTGTTATCTGGTCAAAAGGTCAGTATATCACACAAACTATAAAATGATTAACTACATAAAACTAAAACTCAGAATTTGGATATAGGTGACAAGAACTATGAGGAGATTTAATTTACTGTTTGTACAAACTGTTCATCTACATGTTTCCTCTTTTCTTAACAGCCCTGCAGTAAAACCTGAGCAGAGACATCAAACCACAGGCTGTTAACCTCTGTTAACACATTAGACACAGTATGACCCTGGTTTTATTGTTTTAATCTAATATGCTAATTTTATTATTTTAAATGTCATTCCAATTATCATTTAATTTTTTAATTTTATCTGTATTTTTCTTTTTGTTACCTGCATGTCAGGTGTACAGCTCTTTGTTTTCAGCTGGGAGTTGTTCTGAAAGTTCTATATAAATAAATTGCTTGCTTGCCTACTAACAAACCAACTTTGAGCTAATAAAGACACAGACCAGCAATAAGAGAACAAAATTCACCAATCGTCATCTACAAACACAGAACAACTATAGTCTGATCATTTTTAGAATTGAACTGATTTAAGTGAATAGTTTAAGGTGCATGTTAATGTAAGGTGCAAAGCATAAAAGCTCAAAGCCTTTTTCTGCATTACTTTCCCAGAAGGTACCAATAACGGTCCAGCTGTTAACAGCAATAGCTGTTAAATTTGCAAAACCTTCTCTTCTAAATATAGTTACTTCTGTACTTCTGGCTCCAAACAAACGAGACAACAAAGGCTAAAACAATAACAATGACACTTGAAAATGCCTTCAGATGTATATGGAAGAGAATGTTGTGCGACATTACACATTTTTTAACACAATCTATAGTCTCAGCCCAGCTGAAGATTTAACCATTATGGATATAAGCAAGGCTTAGATGAAAATACTAGAAAGCAAATTCTGAAAATGTTGTTTGTGAAATTGAAGAACACAAACACAAAGTACATAAAAAGCTACCTGTGCTGAGTTTAACTGACTGTTGTTGGTGATGTAATTCTTTGAGATCACTGTATGTGAGGCCATCTTCAGCTTTTTCCAGATCAACTGAAACAAACCAACACGAACACCAAATTAATTTAGCACAGTGATCTTAACGAATACTTGTTAGTAGATAACATGTAACAAATAGTTTACATAACTCTCTACGTCATATTTCTGAGTCTCACCTGCAGACTTCCTACAAACACGTTGTCTCACCAATAGAACCACTAACACCAGCAGAACCACAACACACACTGATCCAACAGGCAACAACACAGGGAGAAGCAATGAATCAGGAGGAGAGGTAATAATGGAGACTGGTGTCGGTGTGGATGTAGGTGGAGGTGTGGTGGTGTGTTTGTCTGAGATAAAGCAAACACAGTCATTAAGTTGTCGTCACATTGTGAATGTTGAAAGCTGCAGAAACACAGACAGGTGAGTGTGTCACCTGTGACAGTGATCCAGCTGGATGGAGACTCTCCATGACCGCTGATGTCACACTTGTAGAGGCCTTCATCAGACCTGGAAACATGCTGGATGGTCATGTGACCTGTAGGCTGCTTCCTGATGAGGGAGCCATCTTTATAGAAAGCAGCTGGGAGGTTGGAGGGAGTGGTCTTTGTTTTACAGAGCAGAGTGACGTCATCTCCCTCCATCACAGGGAGGACAGGACTCTGCAGGATCACTGATCCACCTCAACACAGAGACAAACTACAGCATTTCATCCATTTACACACAGCTTCATCAACACTAACTCCACACACTCAGCTTACCAGTGACTGTCAGGTTAACCATGTTACTGATGGGGCCCTCTCTGGACTCACACCAGTAAACTCCACTGTCTGATTCATATAGTTTGCTGATTTCACAGGAAGAACCAGCTGCTTTTCCCCACCCATCTCTTCCACACTGACTCATCTGTTGTTTGCTTATGTTTCTCCTCAGAGTCCATCCAGCAGAGCTGTCGTCCTCCTCACAGCTCAGATACACAAAGTTTCTTTTAAAGAACTGAGAGCTGCTGGGACTCACAGTCAGACGAGCTGTGAGGGTTAAAATGAAATAATGTTGAGACTTTTGTTATTGTAAAAAAAAAACAACCTGATATATCATTTCATAAAACAGCTAAATCTAAATACATGAAACTTTGTGTGGCTGTAACTAAATCTCAACAGATTAAGAGCAGGTTATTTGATTCTGTGGTGTACTGTATCTAACCAGTTGCTGAGTTCCTGAGAAGAGAAAAACATTTCTTTTGTGTTGATAACACAACTTCATTCTGAGCATTTAACAGATGTAAGCAGACACAGAAGAAGGTTACTGACCTTGGTGTGTTGTAGAGCTCAGCAGTGAGATCACAGCTGGAAAGAGATGGTTATAAGTTTAACACAATAACCCTGAAGAAAAACATGACAAACTCGGGTCGTACTGTATGCCTCACTGCTGATTTTGTCTCTACTGCTGTGCAAAATAGAGAACAGTGGATGCTGTAGTTCATCTCCATACCATTAGAGCTTCTGTGGTAGGTAATGTTAAATATTAGATTAGCAACTTTGGATTTGATTTCTGGGTTTATTTCAAAATAAAACAACGACTCAAGAAACTAATCAGGGAAAACAAAAACTACATGACTGAGAAACATAACACAGAACGCAGTTCATATTTATGCAGGTGTTACTGACACGAACAGGCTGTCCTGCTCTCAAGCATTGTGTTAGAAGAAAGATAAAAATGACAGTGGTGTTACTTAGACGGTGATGGTATTTATGCTTTATTAATAAATTTATTGGAAAGCAAAACATATGATCATTTTTACTTTTTGTTGTGATTTTGGATGTTACCAATGTAAACATTGCAAACTAGTCACGACTCAATGCCTAATTACTATCAGTTATACAAAGTTTCCAGGTAATATTGCTGTTAACTCATTTTTTAATTTCCCTTAACTTTTTTCTGTGGAAATGTCTGTCATCTGTTATCACTTAGCAACAAAGAAGACTTTAAACAATCAAGAAAAATAAACATTGTTAAAAGTGAGAGATTTTACTCACAGAACAGACAGCACAAACACGTTTCCTCCATTGTCCTTCGCACTAACTTCAAGTTTTTTTTCTTTTATTGATTTTTGTCAGTTGCACCAATTTAAGCCCTCCCTCTTCCTCCCCAGCAAACCTGGTGGAAACCTTAGCGTCATTTCCCCTGTTAAAACCGATAAAAAGAAAGAAAAAAAAGAACAGAAAAATGTACATGTACAGTTAAATGTTAACCGGATTTGTTCATAGAAACGAGGTCAAGCCACACTGTGTCCTCCTAACATCAGAAAGTTGTTTTTGTTGTCTCAGCTTTTCTTCTTGTCAATTTGTTTTCTTGTGTGTGGGTGGTTTGCAGTATGGATTTTAAATTAGACTTTACTTAAGGTTAGACTAAGAAGAAGTTTAACAGGATAATAGAAGACGATGTGATAAATTTATGTAATATTTAATAATATGTGAAGAAAAAATAAATATTTGGACCGTTTCCCAGCTACCATTTGTCCCGTTGCTGTAAACATACGTTTATATAAGATCAGGATACAAGCAGACAGAAATATTGTGCAGTCCCAGAATACTGCACTTTAAAAACTAGAGCATGTAACGTTTACAAGTTTGTAAATGCGCACAATAAGCACTTCATTCTAAAGCCATCACCAGTAGATGGAGACATTTGCTTGGCTGTAGTTTATAAAGAGTGTGGCTGTAATTGCTGAGGTCATGATCTCAGGGTTTTTGTGCTTTTTCTATTATTAGGATTTTAAGAAATTGTGATTATTTACAGCTTTACTGTTAGATCTTTTTATAGTTTAGTATATTTTCTTTTTATACTTCTTGTTAAAGTTCCCTCATCTTACTGTGTGCCCTTAATGATGATTACTATCACATTAAATATGGACAAAGGTTGCATCTGGTCACAAAGTAACATCCACACCTCTTGTGTTGACGTGTAGTTGCACATTATCATCATCGTAATTGCTTTCTGATGTGCTGACACGTGGCACCCTGAATATTTTAAGTGTGTAATAAAACCTGGCCACCTTCTTTTGCTTTTGTTGTTACAATAGTTTACATCAGGGGTGGGCAACTCCAGGCCTCGAGTGCCGGTGTCCTGCAGGTTTTAGATGTTCTTGATCCAACACAGCTGATTTAAATGGCTAAATTAACTCTTCAACATGTCTTGAAGTTCTGCAGAGGCCTGGTAATGAACTTATCATGTGATTCAGGTGTGTTGACCCAGAGTGAGATCTAAAACCTGCAGGATACCGGCACTCGAGGCCTGGAGTTGCTTACCCCTGGTTTACATCATTGAACAGAGCGAAATTTGCTCCCATCTCATCAGATGGGAGCAAATTTCGCTCTGTTCAATGTTAGGGTGATATTAAGTTCCGCCAGTAGGTGCCAGTGGCGGCTCAGACAAATGAGTGACTGGCAAAGTAATCCCTTACAAAAGTAATGCAGGCCAGTCATTGTAATGGAAGCCGTCAGTGACACAGAGCTGCTGTTTTGCCGTGTTTCAGAAAAATAAACCTCAACATGCACTTGGATGAGCCTTGGCTTCCTTCAGCTGTGTCTGCAGTGTGTTCAGCTGTAGCTCATTATACAAAACAAACCTGAATCAGGCCCGTTCCAGCACAACAGGTCAACCAGGAAGCTTTGTTTAAATGTTATAACGACAAAGCTGCCACATGGAAGAAATTCAAGAAGATCAAGTTGTATTGCCTAAGTTAAAATTAATGTGAGGTGAAACACATTTAGCTTGTATTTGAGACCACAGGCCTTGGTTTACAATAGAGACAGACAAGGCTGTAGGTCCACTTTATTCTGATACTGGTTGAGGGTTCTGAGAGGGAAACATACACATGAGGAATATGTAATGCCGGCAAATCACAACCTCAAAGCCATCTTCACTGAGACTGTAACTATTTTCCCTGATTCCCTTCTTAGCTCACCTGCTCAGTCTGACCACAGTGACCTTTTCTCACACCTGTGCTGTGTTTTCAAGGATGTTTTCCACAAATAAAGCCACTTCTATGTCACTGAAAACACCTCATTAAATAAAATTAGTCAATTATGAAGTAAGTCGTGCACACTTGTTAAGCTACTCATCTTTTTGATTTCCATCCACTATCACAATCCTCATATAAGAAGTACAAGTACAAGCCCTGCTCTCCATACTTCTTCTCCCTTCATAACAGCGAATTAGCCCTAAAAATCAGCTTATTGGATAAAATAGTATCTGCTGTTTCCTGAGACTGCATAATAAAGGGAGTGTTTGTACTGAATTAATTAAAAAACCTTCCACATAAAACAACTCTATTAACTCATTCACTGCCATTGACATCTATAGCCGTCAATTGCAGTGCATGAGTCAATGGGTTTAACTCATTCACTGCCAATGGCTGGCAGTGAATGAGTTAACAGCCTTTTTAACTTTATTTGGTCTACAGATACAAGAGCTCTGTATTTTTGTATTTCCTTGAAATCTTCCAAAGAAAAAACTCAGGTCACTTTATCTTAGTTTTGGTTGTGAAATGAAGCCTTTAATAAAAAATAAGGATTTTTTTTTAAAGGAGGACAGTGTAACCAGATGTGTGTGCAAATGTTTTCTAATCAGTCTTTTTTTCTTTTGCTAGATATGTTGATGCCATGTCTCTCCTGAAAATGAGATTTTTAATCTCAATGAGATTTTTTACCTGGATAAATAAAAGACAAATAAAAATAAAAAGTGTTCTTTAGTTGAGAGATGAGAAAGTGATCTGTTTTCAAAGAGATTATTTTTCATCTTTAATGTTTGTTCAGAATTATAACCTCCCTTTCCTGTTAAACGTGTTGAGTGAGGAAGAGTTCCTCCCCTCCTGTTGACCTGAAGCCAGAACCGTTGAGCTTCAAATCAACAACTTGAGAGCATGGAGCGAGGACGGCTGCTGTCGCACTGCTGGGCTTTGTTGTTTCTCCACTCCTCCCTGACTGCTGCTGCAGGTGAGTGTTTCTGAGTGTGCAGAGGCAAGAAGTGAGCTTCAAATACTTTTTTACTTAAGTAGAATTTTCATGTAGCTGTACCAACAGAGCTTATTGCATGCAAAGAGAGTAAAGAGGCTAAAGCATTACATTTATGTATCATTTATATAGTTGTACTCAGAGGTTAAGTATCTGTACTTTTACATAGTAAATAATTTCTGCACTGTTGCTATCTGTGTGTGTGTGTCATTTCAGTTGTTGTCAGTAATTGACTGATTAATGTGTATGTCACTTAAGCTTGAAGCTGCAGCTTATTTCATTCACTGAGTTAAGACTTTCCAGAATAATATGAAATCATTCATTGGTAGAGTGACTAATAATTATATTTTTAAGTGACACATATTTGTTTGTTTCATGAATATAAAATCTTGAAGCAAATGTATCACCTTAACAAACACAAAAACACCGACACACACACACACACACACACACACACACACACACACACACGCACACACACACATACACACACACACACACACACACACACACACGCACACACACACATACACACGCACACACCCACACACACACACACACACACACGCACATACACACGCACACGCACACACACACACACACACACACACACGCACATACACACACACACACACACACGCACACACACACATACACACACACACACGCACACATTTACTATAAAGGAACATAGCTTCATTACTGAAAGAGGATACAGGAAGAGGATCTGTGTGTTTTCTCAGCAGAGACCTTTAGCAGGAACAGGTTATTCAAGGTGCCTGTGACTACGTGTTTGTCTTCGGAGCTCCCCAAGGGATTTCCCAAATGGGTTTTTCCTTTTTTAACTCTAACAATTAGGGAGATCCTAACTATGTGACCTCATAGATTGTTGTATCCATACCTGTATCACATATTACATGTGGTGATCTCTAATTGCAGGATAACAGAATTTGTCTGCTTAATACACACCAGTTGTCTCTTTTGTCCTGTAGACCTCGTAAACATCACAGCTGAATCTGGACAGAACGTCACTTTGTCATGCAGAGCCAACAACAACAACCTCGTCACATTTCTTGAGTGGAGCAAACATGGTCTTAGGAAAGGATATTTACTTTTGTACCGGGATGAGCGGTTTGATCTAGAGAACCAGCATCCATCGTTTAAGAACCGAGTGGAGCTACAGGACAGACAGATGAAGGATGGAGACGTGGCGTTGATACTGAAGGATGTGACGCTTGATGACCGTGGAAGTTACGAGTGTCGTGTTGAGACAAAAATGAACCGCAAAAAGAGAGCGAATCAGGATGACGACCCCATCATCATCATCAGCCTGAATGTTGTTCCTCCAGGTGAGTGAGCAGAGTTGAGTGTGTGTGTGATCAGAGGTGAAGCTGCTTCCTGGTTGTTGATGTTTGTTTCTAAATATGTTGTTGATCAGACTTTGTAGAAAGCAGCTGGTGTGAATGTCTGACACCTGTTTATAACCTACAGGGCAGCCGGGAGGTGACGAGGAGGATGGAGAGAGGAAGGGACAAAGAAGTCGTAACAGTATTCTCATTGTGGCAGTTCCCACTGTTCTTGTCTTTGGTGTTCTTGCTGTACAGATCTACACAAAACGCAAAAGACAAATTCAGGGTCCAGATGACTACCAGCCTCCTTCTGAAGTGATGACTATTTGAAATGTCTCAGATTCTACAGCTTCTACAGTGTCCTGATGATGCTTCAAATCCTCTCATCAACTGTGTGTAGAAAATCAGCCCGACTCAGTAAACATGTTCAATGGACTGTACAGTCCATTGAACATGTCCCATGGTACATATTGCAACTCCCTTATTCACCAAGGGTCGCTAAAAATGTCATTTCTACACCAGCTTCTCTTCCTGACACCACCCATAAGGGACCTTTGTTTGGGCTCGCCCTTTTGGGCCATGGAGACCCTGAAGGGGAATTCTGCGGACACATGTGAGCACATATGTTTGCTTTGAAATGAGATGCATCTGATACAGGGATAGTGGGAGGTCTTTGTGCTCACAGTGGGGTTTATGGTTTGAAGAGAGGTGTAAGCAATGGAAACAGCTGCTGTGCAGACACCGTCACAAAGTGCTAACTGACATGTTTATCGCTTACTGACTGACATGAAAGTCCAGAGCAAACCCTAGTGTGGGAGTCAAATGTCCACCTGAAATTATTTTGTTAAATGACAAATAACAATACGGCCGCATAATAGTGTTTGTTCTGAGCCATGTACACATGTCAATAATGCAACTGTGTCCTGCCCATTAAACACTCTGTTTATAGTTACAGTGAAAACATTGGTTGCTAGGGTGAGGTGGATAATCTGCTGTTGTTCCTGTTACTCTACCTCTGTCACATGAGGTAAAAACTCAAGACAGATAAACAGATTTTCTCGGTAAGATTTCCTGCTGAGAAAAACTACAGCAATATGACTTATTTGAAGTCTTTAAACGCAAACTAAATGAGCTTCAGTGTTTCCTCCCTCATGAATTAAAAGTGATCACGTTGTCGCTTAATTCATAGTGACCAAATAGTCAGCATGGCTGAGGAGCTCATTATGTAAATTAATATTACATGTGTACATGTGGGGCGATCGTGGCTCAAGAGTTGGGAGTTCGCCTTGTAATCGGAAGGTTGCCGGTTCGAGCCCCGGCTTGGACAGTCTTGGTCGTTGTGTCCTTGGGCAAGACACTTCACCCGTTGCCTACTGGTGGTGGTCAGAGGGCCCGGTGGCGCCAGTGTCCGGCAGCCTCGCCTCTGTCAGTGTGCCCCAGGGTGGCTGTGGCTACAATGTAGCTTGCCATCACCAGTGTGTGAAAGTAAAGTAAACTAGTAAAGCGCTGGTAAACTAGTAAAGCGCTATATAAATGCAGGCCATTTACCATGTGTACTGTATCTTACAGCAGAACTGGATAATATGCTGATATGTTTTAAACTTGAAACTGTTTGCAAAGCTCACAGGTGAACTCTCACTGCAGTGTAGCTCCATCTGTCTTCAGTTTGGCTGGTCTAATATTTCTGTTAGCTTAACTGGCATCAGATATGCTGAAGGCTTTTAAACAGGAAGGAGTAAAGTTGATCATGAGGAAGAGAAAAAAATTGTACTTATTCTTTTTTTTAAAACATTGTGATGAATTTTATTTGTTTGAAATACCCTGGAAGAACTACATCCACCATCACAATCTTAATCAACACAGAGTCAGAAGAGTGTGTTTTGTTTTGTTTTAAATCAGACATGTTAAACTCATATATTACTGATCTGAGAGATGACAAAAAACTTGCACAATTTAATAAAAAAAAATTAAACATTGCAAATCCATCCACTCAAAAAAATATGTTCCATCTCTACATACATGTTGTGTTGTGATTGTCCTGTGGTGCTCTGGAAGAGAACCAAATACATATTTAAATGAGGTAAACTGGGGAAAAAATAGTCCATGAGTCCATGGGATTTAAGAAAAGAGACGTGATGTTAGTTCTAGACCTCAAACATGTCCGTTTATAAAAATGTGTTCATTTCTATCTAGAGTGTAAAAAATGTGGAGATAAATATAAATCTGAAACTAAACAGAAATCCTGTGTCCTGTGTGAAACATCAAAATGTACTATTTATACGAATTAAAAAAGAAAACCATATTTTCCATGTACATGAGAATAATTAAAATTAACAGCTGCAGATGATCTCAGAAATGCATCCTGAATGAAAATAAGAAAATAAAGTAGGAAGAGCTTCGTGAAGAACTTCCTGTACTCTGCAGCTTTAAGAATGCAGTGAACCATTCAGGTTTGGATGTTTCTCTGTAATGTAAACAAGCAGGAAGTTCTTATTACTCATAATTCCTTTTTAATCGTATGATCTGTGATTGCAGTTCAACCACAGAACCCTGCCCTGTTTCTTTTTTTTTTTCCTTTTTGTTTTTGCTTCTTGATAACAAAAGGAGAAAAAACTTGCCTATGTAGAATTTTTAAACCATTTAAAATCACAATTCATAGTTTTATATGTGAATTATATAATGTTAAATTACTATTAAACAAATGACTGACTAAGTATTTTAGACTTCAGCCATATTCCATTTAAATCAGGTATCATACAAAAATAAAAATAGAGTCATGACAATAAAAGAATATGACTTTAAGGACTTAACAACATTACTTCAGATATAGTGCACCAACATCTCTGATACATTAGTGCTAAGGGAACACTGAATGACCTGCTGGTTTTCTTTTTTTTATGAAGAAGCAGAACATTTGCACAAAATCACCAACACACCACATGAATCCTGCCAATTCTTCACTTCCTTATAACCCACTGAATCAGGTACTGAAGCAGTGATGCACTGAATGAAGCTTCGGACCTCTGTGATCACGTTGCCCTGTTTAAACAAACCAGGGCTTCTGAAGCAATGCACTGATTTTTTAGACGCATGCGCTGGAGATTCAGCTTCAAACAGACAATCATTAGCTATTAGTGTACTTCTCGTGTTTCTGAGTTCTTTATTTGGGTCCCACCTGTCATGGTCCTGGGTTATGTGACCCAGTGCTTTGCATTTCAATGTATTTTATTATTCATTTGTTTTCCAGTTTCATTTTAGCTTATCTCGTTAATTTCTATCAGGCCCCGGTGGCTGTTTTAGTGATTTGTTTATTGGATCCTCTCGTGTCATCAGCCCCTGTGTTTTAGTCTCCCTTGTTGGTTCATGTTATTAAGTTCATGTCATGTCTCTCTTGTCAGGTTTACTGTTTATTTTGAAAGTCTCGTTTCCATGTTTTGTTTTACTTCCCCTGCGGCATCACTATGTTCATTCTAGTCAGCTGTCTCCTCGTGTGTTTCCACTTCCCTTGATCACCTCTTAGTCTGTGTGTTTTCTTTCAGTCTTCGTCGGATCGTCTGTGTTGCCTCCCTCCATGTGTATATAGTCATTGCCATAGTTGTTTAGTGTTACATTTAACTCTTGCCCCTGTTTGCCTTCGTTTCAGTTGTATTCATGTTATCAGCCACAATAAAGGCTCGTTTTTTTGTTTGTAGCTCAGTTTCGTCTCCCTCCCTGTCTGCCTTTGAGTCCCTAGCTAAAACACACGGGCATACGTCGCCATGACACTACCTCTGCCAGCCACGCAACCACCGTGACAAGTTGTGCGTTGTCAGCACTCATCATTGTTGATGAGGATGAGAGCATTCTGTCTTCTGCTGTGAGAGCATTGGAGATATTTGTTTCTCTGGTAGTGATGGCCAAATGAAGCCTTACGATTACTGGAAGCTTTACATCCAATTGGTTCAAAAAATGGTTTGTTTCTTGAGGCTTCATATGCACATAAACCCCCTCTTCTGGTCAAAATCTTTACTGTTATTTCAACTATTTGTCATTCCGGACACATTGAGCCCTCTGTAATTTGCATATCAAAAGAATCCACTGAAGATGCCGTTACTGCAGCCATCCACACAGCCTTCTCACACCTCGAATATGAGGACACCTATGTTTGAATGCTGTTTATAGACTACAGATTCATTCAACACCGTCATCCTAAACAGACTGATGGTCATATCAAATTTTTTTTAGTTTTTAGTTCACAAATTATTTGGATTATGAAAGGAGCGAGCTGAAAGATTTCCATATTTCCTTAAACTCTCCCAGAGAAAACACGCAGATCGCTTAATATGTGTTGTAAAAACCTGATTATTAAAACAACATATGAGATAATTTTTAAAAGTACAACAGTGTCACCCGATGTGACTACTGTAATCAGTATTGCGTCTTTTTTTGGCTAGAAATATACGTTATTTAAGAAAGATGGGGGTTAACCTGGCTGTTTTCAAAGCCTGGATTATATTTTCATATCTAATGTTTTTTTTTTTGTTTTTTTTTAATGGGCTGTAATTATGATGCCTGTAATCTCTATTTGGAAACTAACGTCATAAGAGCTCCTCCCATTTGATGTCAACAAAGAGCCGTTGAAATTCTAATCTACTCAGCTTGAGAGCATGGAGAGAGCCGGGCAGCTGTCGCACTGCTGGACGTTATTGTTTCTTCACTTCTGCCTGTCAGCAGCTGCATGTGAGTGTGTGTGTGTGACTTTTTGGACAATGTGGGGAATCTCCAACACATATGTACAGACATACATATATGTATATTTGTCCCTGTAATGTGTATGTCATAATCTTAAATCTTAAATTCCCCTTGTTAAGATTGGTGGGATTTAATTCAAAATAATATGACATCATTTAATAGATTTATTAGTAGACTGACATTTTATGTTGGGCAGCAAGTCTTTCTGTGTGAAGTTTGCATGTTCTCTCCATGTTTGCATGGCTTCTCTCCACTTGTTTTGGCTTCCTCCCACAGTCCGAAGACATGCAGTAAGTGGGGTTAGGTTACTTGATGATTCTAAATTGCCCGTAGGTCTGGGTGTGACTGGTTGTCTGTCTTTATGTTCAGGTGATTATTTATAAATCATTGAACCAAATGTATCTCATAACCAAATGTATCTCATAACCAAATGTATCTCATTAACAAGCATGTTTCCTGTATAGGAGCATAGTAACCATATCCAACTTCTTAATAGCAATGAACTGGTCTGCATTGGTGCATCATATCTTTATTCTCTTCCCCCTCCTGCCCCCCCCCCCCCTCTTTCTTAAATAGATAACTATCATATCTGATATCATATCTCACAGTACAATAATATTGAATGGGTTGCATTGTTGTATTTTGTCATGTTTCTCAGGTCTTTGTCTGAATTTCTACGAACATTATTGCTAAGGATTGTCTTATTGCATTGGAGTCACACTGGGTTAAATATGTACACTTGGGTTTTAAGGGGTATTTATTATTTTCTTCTTTTTTTTGGGTTGTATGGAAGCCCCAAACGCAATTTCATTGTTCTTGACAATGACAATAAATAAATAAATAAATAAATAAAATAAATAAATAAATAAATAGTATCTTAATACCGAAAAACCAAGAAGAGTTGTGTGGGTT
Source organism: Aulonocara sp. 'chitande type north' Nkhata Bay (assembly GCF_057382095.1). NCBI lineage: Eukaryota > Metazoa > Chordata > Actinopteri > Cichliformes > Cichlidae > Aulonocara > Aulonocara sp. 'chitande type north' Nkhata Bay. The sequence goes on from NC_141346.1 coordinate 16,658,345, forward strand.
TCAGTTACAGGTTTTTGCCTCAGAACTGTTTTGCAGCCTTTAGCATGTGGGTGTGGAACCTATAACCATATCCTGTTTATAAGAGTTTTATATCTGATGGATGTCACTGGGAAATCACCCTCATGTCACCAAGAAATGTCTAAAGAGTCTTTTTCTTTCTTTCTTTTTAGCTCTAATAATTATGGGAGAGCCCAAACATGTGACCTCACAGATTGTTATATCAAAACCTGTATCACATATTACATGTGGTGATCTCTAATTGCAGAATAACAGAATTTGTCAGCTTAATACACACCGGTTGTCTCTTTTGTCCTGTAGACCTCGTAAACATCACAGCTGAATCTGGACAGAACGTCACTTTGTCATGCAGAGCCAACAACAACAACCTCGTCACATTTCTTGAGTGGAGCAAACATGGTCTTAGGAAAGGATATTTACTTTTGTACCGGGATGAGCGGTTTGATCTAGAGAACCAGCATCCATCGTTTAAGAACCGAGTGGAGCTACAGGACAGACAGATGAAGGATGGAGACGTGTCTCTGATTCTGAAGAATGTGACGCTTGATGACCGTGGAAGATACGAGTGTCGTGTTGAGACAAAAATAAATCGCAGGAAGAGAGCGAATCAGGATGACGACCCCGTCATCATCATCAGCCTGAATGTTGTTCCTCCAGGTGAGTGAGTAGAGTTGAGTGTGTGTGTGATCAGAGGTGAAGCTGCTTCCTGGTTGTTGATGTTTGTTTCTAAAGATGTTGTTGATGAGACTTTGTAGAAAGCAGCTGGTCTGAGTGATGTGATCAGAGTGCAGTAGATAATGTCTAACAGCAGTTTGAATGGTAAATGGCCTGTATTTATATAGCGCTTTACTAGTCCCTAAGGACCGCAAAGCGCTTTACACATCCAGTCATCCACACACACATTCACACACTGGTGATGGCAAGCTACATTGTAGCCACAGCCACCCTGGGGCACACTGACAGAGGCGAAATGGATTCTGTTCTGTTCTTCACTCATCACCTATCTGACAGCTGACACCTCACGCCTGTTTCTCACCTGCAGGTCAGACAGGAGGAGACACAGAGGATGGAGGGAAGGAGGATGGAGGGAAGAAGGATGGAGGGAAGGAGGATGGAGGGAAGGAGGAATGGGGAAGTGAGAAGATAGGGAGGCATAGCTCTGTCGGTGTGGCAGTTTCTGCTGTCCTTCTTTTGGGTGGTATTGTTGTGTTTTTGATCTACAGAAAACATAAAACAACACATAATCTGGACTCATACCAGCGTCCTGCTGAACTACAAACTGTTTAAAATGTGTCACATGTTTCTACAGCTGAACTGTCAGTGCCTCTGCTGCTGTTTCCTCAAACCTTATTTATTTGTTTTTTATACTGTTTTGCATATTAGAAGGTTTCAGCTCTATTTATGGTTCTATCTCTGTTCTGCCGCTACAGGAAGCTGAGAAAGGCATAATGTGGTAACTTTATCTCTGACTGACTGATGTGAAAGTCCCTAGCATTACATTTTCCCTCCAGTGTTACGAGTCAAACTTCCAAGATTAAATTTGAATAAGATTATCAATATGTGTTTTTTAAGCTTTAAACAGTTTCCAAAGCTCATGATTGAACTATGGATCTTACGTCTGTTGAGTTTGTGTGGTTTTATATTTACGTAATGATGAGCTTAACTGACATTGGAGATACTGAAAGCTTTTAAACAGGAAACATTAAATTGCATTAACAGGGAGAGAAAACATGAGTGTTTCTTTATTTTAGCCTTTGTAATGATTGTTGAATAAATCTGCCTGTAAATGTTAATATGAACTGCACTGTAAGAACTCATGGGGTGAAGTAGAGAGGAAGAGCTTGCTGTGCGAGTAGTTACAGCATGGTTTAACTACATTTATAACATCCACCGTCACATTAATGAGCAGCCCAGTGTCAGAGCAGTCAGATTTTAATGATATACATTAATACATATAAATACATACCATACATACATTTTTCCTTCACCCTGTGATTTATTTTCTTTAAAAGAAAGGCAAAATGACTAACAAAAGAAAGCAAAGATGAGCTTTTTGATAACTATCTTAGTCTGTTGTCTATTATCTCATGCCTCGACCTTCTTAATGTCAGTCACTTCTCATTTGTCTTTCAGTTTCAAACAATGAAGTGCATTCTTGCCACAGAGGTCTTTATATAACATACTGTCCATATAAGAAGGGAAAGCTGCTGCTGTTAGAGGAACTGAAGTCTTAAAACACAATGACTATGAGTCCACAGACCATCCTGAGAACAGAGGAGGTGAAGGACTAGTTAAAAACATTTCCAGAGATCTCTGATTAAAACAGGCCATGTACCTCAAACTGATTTGAATTTCAAATGTCTGCTCGTCATCTGTGTACACTCTCCTCTGTGTTTGCTCTGTTTTATTTACTCTGTGCTTCAAGATTCAGTATCGAGATAAACACAGAGCAACAAGAACCAAACAAGCCGAACTGAAACTGTTTGGGATTCTGGATAATTCGTTATTATATTACAAGTACAAGTTATAAGTAACTTGAATTTTAAAAAAAGAGAGAGATTTTTGTTTGAAGAAGGATCGTAGCCAAAATAAAGATCCCCAAACAGATTTGAATAAGTGGAAAATAATCCATACAAAAAAGTGTACGGAGAGAGAGAGAGAGAGAAGAGAGCAAGCAAACAGAAACACGCAGGTGAAACCCCCGAGCTGACAAACAGCACTATGCAGCAACTCATCAAGGAAATCTGAGGCCTTAAATACACATGTAACCAGGGAGATGGAAACCACCAAGGACACACCTGAACAAAATCAGGAAAAATAAGATGGTAAGCAAAACTATATAAAATGCACAAGGACAAGAGAAGCCACTACACAGGGGCTTTCTCATACAGCGATGGGGACTTTACATGATACCTGGATAAAAGGAAAAAAAGAAACTCAGGGGAATAACAAGAAACGATAACTACAGTTACAGAACATGAAAGAAAACTCAATCTTACCTGAAAATAACTCAAATAGGAACAAAAGTTAGAATATGAAACTGTAACTAACCAAGAACAGAGCAAGTAAAGGTCAAAGCATCCAAAACTGAAATGTGAAAACCAAAAATAAAGGGTCAGTGAGAGCACCCTAACCATGTACAGGTTTACAACATTCATTTTGTGAGTTTAATTCTTTAAAACGAGTTCATGATGTCGAGATCTGTGTGTGGGTGTAACATCTTTGTAGGGACCAAAAATACTTGTGGCGACCAACAGCCGTTATAGGAACCAGAATCCCATCTCCACGAGTTTGAAGGCATTTTTGAGACTCAAAATGTGGTTTTATTGTCAGGGTTACAATTAGGTTAGGGTTAGGTTCAGGGTAAGTGTCACGGTTAGGCATTCATTTCATGATGGGTAGGGTTTGGGTAAGCGGCTAAGGAAAGCATTATGTCAATGAGATGTCCCCATAAGGAAATAAATAAACACGTGTGACTATGAGAAACATCTCTGCAGAGTTTTCTATGTTAATTATGTAGAAAAAAAAGTGACTCAGATGCAACAAATGAGTTCAGTACAAGTGAAACGGCCGGAGCTTTGAGGCCCTCAGACTCTCATTTATGTGTTTCTAGCACATATTTATTCTCCAACATTTTTAATTGTTATTTGTTTTCATTTATTATTTAATTATTGTTAAAAGCGTTCTTCGATATGTAAGCATGCAATATTGTGGGCAAAATCTTTAACACCAGCTCTAATTTAGACCCTCCCTTTGCAAAAAAAAAAAGTTGTACTGTATTGTATCGTCCCCAGTACAATCGTAAAAATTTTATTGGGCACTGCCAAGTTTTGTGGACAGTGTGGGCCCAGTTGTTTCCTGATTTTCACATGAAATACTGAGGGTTTGCCCACAATGACTCTGCACGAGTCCCAGTCAGACATGTTTGCTGGGAAACTCTCCTAATGTTTATGTCACTGTTATCTGAACTTAGCTGTACAGTAAGGCTGCTTATTAAATCATTAAAAGATTCATAAAAACAAAAAGATGCTTCATTTCCAGCTATGATGGAGTTTAATTCATTAATGAGAATTTAAAATGAACGCTGCAGTGTGTCCTCTGCTAAAGGAGGTAATGAAGGAATCATTGCACCTGTTTCTTAAGCACTTGGAGAATCCAAGTGTTCATGTATAACATGGTCTGATATGTGTGTATGCTGTATGTACATTTTTTTTCAAAAATGTATCTTTCTGTCTATTTCATGTAATGCTCTGTATTTAATAAAGTAAATATTATGATTCAGACAGCAGCATAAGACACTTTCAGTTTTTGAGTGTTTTTAATTGTTGCATTTTTGGCATCACCTATTTCACCTATTTCAATGTTGTAAATGAGTCTTGTATAAAACATCAAAATAAACTGTTTACTTAAACAATGTGTCACGGTCCTGGGTCCCCTGACCCAGCGTTTTTAGTTCTTTGTGATGTTTGTATTATTGTACTTGTGTGAGTTATGCTATGGTTTCTAGTTTCGATCCCTTGCCCTTCATGTTTCTCTGTGTCCCCTCTGTTCTGTGTAAGTCTGTGTCTGCATGTTTGAGTTCCCCTCTGTGTCTCTCGGTTCTTAGAGTCCTCTGCCTTATGGTTTATGTCTCTGTGTTTCTTAGTTGCTGTCTCCACTGTGTCAAGTTCGTGTCTCTGTGTGATCCTTCCTGTTTTACTTTGAAGGTCCGTGTCTTATGTGAATGTGTCCTGCTTTGCTTGTCTCGTCAGTCCTGATTTCTCCCAGCTGTGCTCTCCTTCTGTGTCTCATTCCCCTCGTTACTCCCCAGTGTATTTAAACCCTGTGTTTCTCTGAGTCAGTGTTGTGTCGTCCCTCATGCTGTGTGGATCTCCCTGTGGCTTTAGTATGTGAGTTTCCAGTTTAGTTTGCTTTGTATGACTTTCTCCTGCCAGCGAATAAGGCTGCCGCACAGCGATTCATGACACAATGTATTTGTCATGGACATATACTTATGTCATGGACATAAGTATAAATGAAATCAGCAGTTTCTTGTAATTGCTCTTGTACACAGAGCTCTTCATAAGTATTGGAAAATCATTCTTTTTTTGTGCCTTAAAGAGATTTATGTGTAATAATATGAGCACATGGCAGCAAACTGTTTGTTTTTTTTTTTTGTTTTTTTTTATTATGCATACAGTAAAACTTACCCTACTCTTTGGTGGGAAAAAAGTATGACGATTTTTAATGTGTAATGAAAGGCGGAAAGGAGATTTTTTAATTAGAATGACCTGAAATTTCTTTTTTTTTTGTAAGTAATTTATCTGCTATTGAATGTGAGCAGTCCTGCTTGAGCCACGGTTAGTTTCCGTTTTGCAGAAGTGATTATAAAAGCTGTTTGCTGCTTTTGTTTGGCTCATATAACCCATAATCACTCAGGTATCCTGCTGAACCAGAGATAAGAATACGCAGCTCGCCCTCCTGAGCTTTGCTCCAAGCAACCGATGGTGACAAATCAAACAGTCGCTGATCATCTTACTAATAATAACCTTTAAAGCACATTTTGAGAACAGTCTTACCTTTGGTAAGCCTTTATTATTATCAGGTACAATAAATCAGTAACACAATGAATAAAACAGGCTTCAAGTGTACTACATAAAATTATATAGAGATTTTGTTTGTTTTTACTTTTGACTCTGACTGACCAAGTGAATTTAAACCAAGCACCCTAAAATGTAATTAGAGCACAAAGTCCAGTGTATGCTATTCCAGCTAGCATCTCCCCCTCCCACTGTATGTGCTACACAGTCTCAGTCAGGCTTTTTGTAAATGGGCACCTGTTTATGATGTCATGTTGGCTGTGGTATACCCTCTTTGGATCTGGTGCCTGTTCCTGTCACGATCAAAGCCTCTGTGCTGACCTGTCCAACATTAATCAGCATCAGCCAGGCTCAGAAACCTTTTGAGCCTGGCTGATAGAGGTGTGCTGTCCGAGATGACGTCTGCCTTCATCTAAACTGTTTCTAAATTTTATCTAGATGTTTCCTTGCTGCGTTGAGCTTATGAGGCACAGATGCTCCACGGTGTGGTTGAAAACACCCACATCACCTGACCATGAATGATTGAGGTTTTGGACAGGTGCCAGGATTGCCATTTTGACGCACCAGTCATTTGTGCTGGAGCTTCTAATCAGTGAATTACTGTTTGAATACTACTGCTTCAATGCCCGACTATAACTGGCCCAGAGATCAACACGTCACCCTTTGCTCTGTTTCTTTTTTTAGCACAGACAACAAAGTTTAAAGTTAAATCAGCAGTGGAGGTGTTGTTGCCGTTCTGTTTTAGTCTGTGCTTCACAATAACTTTAACTCCTCTGTGGTTGTCATGGCTCCCATTTCTGGTGAAACTAAGTCAACAGAAACCGAAACATTTAATACATGACAAATATTTAAACCTGCAGGCAGCTCCAGGTCCTGCACAGTACATCTCATATCTTATATAGATAACAAATAGATCATCGATGTGCTCCAGCACAGCGGGCTGATCACTTCACTGCCATACACAAAAACATACTTTGGTTCAGCACAGCTCCCGTCTAAATGTAAGATCTGTAAGTATCTGAATACATCTTTAATACTTAAAGTGCACTTTCATTGTTAATGTAGCGACTTCCACAGTCGTTAGAGGCCGGGGATGGAGCCTGCCTATTTGCCTGACACGCTCAATACTCAATAATGCGAGAGGTGGAATTGCTTGTATATTAAAGTGCTTTGAGAGTTTACAGAGTAATGTGATGAGCTCCCGATTCAGACTCTTAAAACATCACAGGCTCTAAGACAACAAGGGAAAACTCGTCGTGCAGCGTTCAACAAAAACTACAACAGACAGAGGTGTGAGAGTGAAGATATGAAGATATTACACAAATTAAACATATTTACATGTAGAATGAAAAGAACCTTGTAGCTTGACTGTCTAAGTTAGTACAAGTACAATGAGACTCATGAAGGAGGCTGAGATTACATAATTGTTGTTGGAGCTGAAAAAGAAGAAAACTGTTAGAAAATGCATCAGATCCACATCTATTTGTATTAGAGCGCCCTCTAGTGGATTTTGGTTTGATATGACAGACTTTAAATCAACATAATAAAAATCAACTTTCTGTGCTCTGTGGACAGATTTAAAACTCAATTACTTATGTGGTACCCTGGAAAAACCCCAATCTTTGAGGGAAGCTTGATATTAAATCCAAATATTCTGAAAATATGTCAGTAATTGTGATTTGTGTTTTAAAAATGTCTCAGACAGTGACATTTTTCAGTTTCAATCTGCTCACAATTTATGGGGAATTCTTTATTCATAAATTTAAACTTAGTAACAAGAAACTTCAGTTTAAAATTTTCATCAACCAGCTTTGAGCACAACTCCAAATCTGCAACAGACAACAGTTTTTAATTTATATACAACTTCTTCTGTGGATTTAGAAAATACATGTCTCGTCAATAATATTGTTGTCTTAATGTCAACCTTTTTGTTTCTGTCTCCCTTTTTTATATTGTGCAAATATTATTTCTGCTGTTTGAGCCTCTGGTTAATATTGTAAATGTCATTTGTCTTATTGTTTTGTTGTAAACAAACAAATCATTTGCAAACGTTTGCTGTTGAACTTAGCAGCTGTGATAAATGCAGTATTGTAGGGAAACAATGCATGAGTGCTCTGTGGTTCTGTGCGTGAAACATCTTATTTTACACTGACAGCATTAAAAATAGTCAAAATAAATCTGCATCACAGGTGAGCTCTGGTCTGCAGGATTATCTATCTCTACCTGCTTGAACGTAGTGAAGATGTGCAGTAGTTTGCTGAATGAGACTTTTAACTACCTTTACTGTGTATATGCTGTATTAAAACAGTTGAATTACAATCCCACCATCCACCCACCGCAATGTGGTTGATGAGAATCAGCGTTAGTTCAAGCATTGCGCCTGCATTCTCTTAAATTGACCAGCAGAGGGCGACTTGTGGTTGTGAAAAGGCCTCTGAAGTTCACAGGAAGCAGCTCCCTCACTCATGGTGGTAAATGGCCTGTATTTATATAGCGCTTTTACTAGTCCCTAAGGACCCCAAAGCGCTTTACATATCCAGTCATCCACCCATTCACACACACATTCGCACACTGGTGATGGCAAGCTACATTGTAACCACAGCCACCCTGGGGCGCACTGACAGAGGCGAGGCTGCCGGACACTGGTGCCACCGGGCCCTCTGACCACCACCAGTAGGCAACAGGTGAAGTGTCTTGCCCAAGGACACACACATAGATAGATAGATAGATAGAGATATAGATATGGCCTTGGGGCCTCGCATCTCCCAACCACGGTCAGGAGACTGACGGCAATAGATAATACTGGCGACCACGATGTTACCCTAAAAAGATTTAAAAAATATATTAAATAGTGACTTTAAAACAGCAAATTTAAGCCCTTTATTGTGGTCAAACAAGCATTCATAGATGTTGTACAAGATCATTATGATACAGGGCTTAGTTATTATTAGGGGAAAAATCGTTTAACTTTGGAAGAAAAAAGATCAACATTTTAGGATATTTTTTCCCCAGATTTGATGAATGTAGTTTCTTTTATGTCCCAATTGCCATTCAAATTAAAGTCGAAATAATAGAAGTAATACTTCTCAGTAGCATAATCAAAACCTTGTTCTATATGATTTTGGTTAAATTATTTGGAAATTGTTGACTCGCTGGGTAGATTGTAAAACCTATATACAGGAACTATATACCGATAAAAATATAGAAAATTATACATTTTAAAAGATTTTAAATAAGCAAAGTATTTGGACTGGTACAGGTTAGCATTTTTATGAAGAAAAGAAAGGAAGAAATCAGAATTCCAGGTGTGTCAAGATTAGATTGAATCATACAGTTTAAGTTTATTTATATAATTTGGGGATGTCCGTGTCTACTTTACATGGCTGTAAGAATGATCTGTACATTTTTCAGTGGTAATAAAACAAAAATACATAGCCACTGCACACAGGTTCTCATTAGATCTCATAAGAAAAAGTTTTCACTACTTGTGTTAATTTATTATACTTAAGGACATTGATCAGCATTGAATCCCCCCCCCCCGTTTTTTGTCTATAATGTTTCATGAAATCATTTCTGCCACACGTTGTTTCTGATTGATCTCATTGATTTAGCCATGAAGTTGAGCTCAGTTTTAACGGTTGAACCTGAATCTACATCTACGGCTGTGGTCGTCATTTCTGTGGCACCAAACTTGATTTCTAGTTTGATTTCACGATTCATGCCGCGTGCTGTGTCAGGTGACTCAAGAATAATAGAACCAATGTTCTCTACTCCCCACTCATCCACATACATTAGACCTTGGATATTTCTCTCTGTGCGATAAAATGCAAAGATAACTGCTGTCTGATCTCTTTCTACTGGAGTGAAGCTGTGCTCACAGGTTTTATCCCAGCCCACTTCCTCATTTTCCCTCACCAGTACACAGAAAATACCATCACACCACTCGCCTTCTTTGTTTGTGTATCTCTTGTCTGGCCTATGCTTGGATGCATCAAACCTATGAGACAAAGAAACCCCGTAAGTAAAGGCACTTATTCGAGATGCCACCAATGCTGGGTTTCTTCCAAACATCACAGCTCCTTTCATGATTGCTTCTTGAGGATGAGAAGGACACAGAACTTTACACTGATCACCAAACTGATTGGTAATATGCTGACGCAGAATCAGGCTTCTAGCGTAGCCTCCGACTAACAGAATGTACTCAATGGTGAAACCTTTCTTCAGGATTTCTCTGAGACTCTTGGTGATGCCATTCAGACTCTCAGCAAAGAAAGATCGTACTTTCTCTTTTGAGATTTTGATGGCTCCTTGATTCCAGGAAACACCTCTCACTGATTCAAAAAACTTTTCCATTTTCTGCTTTTCTTTTGCCATTTCACCCAGGTTATATGGGCAGCTGATCTCCACATCATCATCATTCTCTTTTAAAACTGAGATATCATACATCATCTTCTGCAGCTCTCCTGGATGCTCTTTTTCATATTCATCCCACAAACTATCACTGAAGATTTCTCTGAGAAACTCTTTGAATTTTTTATCCACAGTTTGTCCCCCCAGATCATTTCCTGAGGCCTTGTGCAGCTCTTTCAGGGCTCCTCCCTCCAGGACTTCATGAACAGTGATGTCAATTGTTCCACCTGCAACACATAGAAAGTAATTAAAAATAAAAGTGACAAGTGATAGCATCTTTACAAATCATTCTCTCCTCTTCTGGAAAGGGATGTCAAAACTGGATTATAGATGGCAGACAGCTGGTGTCGTAAACCCCCGCCTCTGTTCAATGATGGTCGCTCACAGTGGACATAGATGGCTTCTATCACTCCTCTTTCAAACCATAAAAACATAAAAAAGTAAGAAAAACTGCACAATGAAAACAGAGTACCTCCACAGTCCACCACAATGTATTGTGTTCCTGAAGCCTGTTCGAATGTGACTCTGCTGTTATTTTCTGTTTTAAAACCATCAGCTGGCAGCTTCATACACCAGACTGAGGCTGCCTCTGCTTCCAGTGCAATGACCAGTCTGTCTTCCTTGCCTGCGGCCACAATTCCTGCCTATAAATCAAAGGTAAATAAATTCTTTTTCTCTTTAAAACAGCTGTACAGTACATCTGTTTATTGTCTTTGTTACCTGTGTCGCAGCTTCTCTCATGAACTGTTTTGCTGAAGGATCCCAGATGGCAGGTACAGTCACCACCCAGGTGAAGTCAGAGGCTACGAACTGCTTCCCACCAGCATTTTCTGAGATGAACTTCAGAGCGTCCTCCTTCAGGTATCTCAGAGCTTCTGTGAACACCTTCAGTGCCTTCATTGACCGTCCATTTGCAGCTTCAATTGCCACATCACTATTAAGCTTCTATGATGGCAGACTGGATATTAGTTAATAGGTTTGTAATAGAAGTGGGTTTTGATAATCAATTCATCGATTAAAATCAATTCTTACTTGGATAACGTGATATCGATTCATTAAAATCCCGAATCGATTTTTAATACAAATGCATTTTGCCCGAAACGTCAGAATCTCAGCTTAAACTTCACAAAACCATTTTGACAACCACACAAAGAGCGGATCTGTCGACGCATCAGAGTCAGTGACCGACGGCACGTACACCGTATGCCATCGGGGCTGAAAGCCGACAGCTCACAGATCCTGATGCGTCGGTGGGAACGCGCTCTGTATTTACGTCTTTTTTGCATCTTTCTGAGCTGCAGGTTTTGTCTGTCCCAACAAAATACACTGAACCAGCGGCAAAAGAAGATCCAAACTACTGAACAAATTTAAACTTTTTAAAATTATTTAAAATTGCAAAATGCTTGGCTGTGTCTCTAATAAAACCTCTGTAACTCCGCTCTGCTTGAATTCAGCAGCATCCGTTAATGTTTATATGTTGATCATTCATGGTTTTCTTCTGTTTTTTTTTTTCTGTTGCAGAATTGTTTTAAGGTTATCTACTATAAAACACATAGTGTGTGTATGTATGTATGTATGTGTATATGTGTGTGTGTGTGTGTGTGTATATATATATATATATATATATATATATATATATATATATATATATATATAAAAAAGAGAGAGAGAGAAAGAGAGATATCAGAATATTGATATAATCAGATTGTTACACTTACTTTGCCATAGAGGGACATCTTGAAGCATTCAAAGAAGAATTTCTTTCTGGCTTCATCACCCCGTGTTCTAAAATAAGCTGACTGGGCTTCATAACCTAAGCTGAGAAATTTTTCATGTTCATCAAAAAGGATGCAGGTCGGAGTCTTTGGGGTCCTCAGTGAAACCTGTTGACCCCAGTACTTTAAACGAGGTTCAATTTCTGCGTCTCTTTTTGTCAGACTGAAAGCATATCCACTGTACGCAGTGCCAAAGTCTATCGCTATGATGTATGAGTTATCCATTGTGGAAACAGTGCTGCAGAGCAGCAGTTACAGAGTATTTATGAACAAACCAGGGGGCGGACCTCACTGAACTCCACCCCCTGGTCTGTGGAGTTCAGTGTAACAGTCGTACTTGTGTCAGACTGGAAAAAGACTTTCACTAAACAAGACAGGAGACACCACGATGACTACTCAAAGCAGGTAAGTGCATTATATCAACATTTATCATCTGCATAAACTGGCAGATTTAAAGGTTACACTAGTTAAAATTATTTAAACGTGAAAATGCCTAAATGTAATTTAAAGTTTTGTTCATCACTTTTCCTTAGTTTGAAATGATATGACAGAGAAGTACACAGCTAAGTTTTTGTTATTTTCCTCTCTGGACATTTATCATCTGGCTAAATATCTGTGATATCAGTTTTTCATTTTTACCTTGAAAATAGAGATTGCAATCAAGCAGCAGCTCCACAGGAGCTGAGGAAAGGATTCATTGATGTTTCTGATCAGAAATGTTTAAAATTGCTTCATTTACATGGTTTTCACAGCTGGACACAGCATAGATTGCATGAATTATACTCTATGTTGCTATATGATCATCTTATCATAAGATTTTACATTTTAAAAAAGCTCAATAAACATTAATACTCTGAAATTAATACTTCAAAATTGTTGTGTGTATTGTGAATAACCTCTCTGTTTTCAAACAGTTTGGCAGAGATGGGGGAAAAAATTCATGATGAAGCAAAGTAAACATTTGTTCTTATCTTTCGTAAATGCCTCGAATTTCTCATTGCTTCTTTTAATTTCATCCTTTTTTTAATCTGTTCACTGAGACTTTTGTTTTACATGCTGTATATTTGTCTCACAGGCCTGTGGTGAAACGTCTAGAGGAGGAATTGATTTCAGTCATAGAGAGGTACTGTTGGTATATTCTGGTGGAACATAAAAAAGTCTACTGTACAAACTCATATAATTACATTTATATTGTTAAAGTATTATTTTAAACAGGGAAATGTAGCAGACTTTTGCAGAGTGGTATGCTTGATAATACATATGTTTAATTAAACTAAAAACATGAATTTTCTCTCACAGGTCTGTGAAACATCTAGAGGAGGAACTGAATCCAGTCATACAGAGGTACTGTTGGCATATTCTGGTGAAACATCAAAGTCTACTGTACAAACTCACATAATTACAATAACATTGTTAAAGCATTATTTTAAACAGGGAAATTTTAGTCTTTTGCAGAGTGGTATGATTGATAATATGCATCAACTGAAAACCTGCTGGGATTAAATTTTCAAAATATTTTTTCTCGGTTTCAGTGAGTAAAAATCTCTCAAAAACAGTCAAAAAATCCTATGCAACACTGGTCGCAGACCTGTGTTATTGATCATCAGCAAGTGTGAGCATATCTATAACCTGAATAAGGGAGGTTTTAGCTGTTTGTTGGTCATGAAATGTAGGTTTCTCTAACCCACACCTACCGCCTGCAATGACCTGAGCACAGAGTAGCCTGCTGAGCCACCTCCTGGTCAAGGCTCTTAGTGGAATCTGTCGGTAGCTCAGTGGACTGGAATCCTGGGAGGCTGCCAAGACAGACTCCCACACCACAAAGGTAGACGGACACACAATGCCACAACATATGGTACCACACAAAGCGCAAGTGGTCAATGATCGCTGGTTTTACGTCTGTACAGCCATTTTATATGCACGCTTTTGGGCATGGATGGGCTAGCTGGAGTGTCTTAAAGGGGTATTCAGGTGCCATAACCAGGGGCGGAGCGTGGGGGTGGCTTACTGGGCTTAAGCCCGGGTTGTTTTTTCAGAAGCCCGGGGTCTTTTGGAGTGTAATTTTTTCATAGTTAGATGCCTAGCTGACAACTGTATAAAACAAAAAGTACACACAATAGTCGAAGCACATAGTGCACACCGTGGGAATTTACGACTGTGCGTGAATCCCCCCTGATATTGGTATGATCCGAGCTCAGGCACTAAGCGACTGAGCGAGGGGGCGGGGCAGCTGCTGCCTATGAGTGCACTGTTGGAGAAACGGAGCCAGCCATACTAAGGAGAGCTTAAGTTTGAGCAGGTACCAAAGCAAATCATTCGTACTGTACAAATAATGTAAATGTAGCCAGGTGGAAGTTCGATATTATGGGACATGCCACTGGATGGCGCTGTTTCTTTTGGGGTACCCCTGAGAGCGCAAGGGATCATGGGGATCTACAGAGACATTCACGGGAGTGCTAGCTTGCATTGGTGTTATGTGGGTGTGCAATGCCTTTTTTCGCTGCGTGATCTGTTTTGAATGCAAAGTGTGCAACGGTTAAGGCACCAGGAGTGGCTGCAACCAACTTCGCCATTCATCTCAGAGGGATCCATATTCCGTTTTCTGCTGAATTAATGCACTGTATGTATTTGAGTTCACACTTGTATTATACTATCTCTGTGGGTAAGAGGGAAATGTACCTTGTTAACTGTTTAATCTTGGCTCTGTATCTTAGCAGGAGAAGCCACAGTTATTTTTGCACTGCTAAGTTTTGTTTTATTTATGTTTGGGTTTATATCACACGAAATGACGCTAGACGTCCTTGAGTTCCAGATGCTGATAAAGTTGAGGAAATAACCTGCAGTAGCAGTGGGTTACCAGTGCACAAAGCTGTTACTGGATAAGAACTGTCTGTAACAATTTTATTTCTTTATTTTTACAACCTTTTTATTTTATTCTGAGCACTTACTTTATCATTCAGATTAAAAGAACCCCAAAGATAATCTGTGTTCTGGGCTGGTTAATTTAGCCAGGCTACACAAATATGACGGTGAATCACGAAAGATTGATGTCAAACTGATCACTTGACCAATATTACGTTACTTGCTCTTCAAGTGAATCAACAAATGGCGAAATGAAAAGCCGAACAACAACAATGCTGTTTCTTTAGAGTCTCAGCTTACATGTGTGTTTATTTCATATTTTCAGTTGTTTCCCTCCACGGCTAAATAAATCGGTTTCAGTAATGCACTGATATATAAGAATGGACATAAGGAGCTTCTTTCAAAGAAAAACCTCTGGTAGTATTTTATATAGTATGCTTTGTATGTTGTTCAGTATATTTCTATGCAAAACAAGAGGAACTTCAATACACAGCAGTATATTCACATTTGAAACCAGATATTTACACTTTATGGAAAACACAAGAACATTTTTTTACTGTACAACATCAATTTAGAGTAAACTTGTTTTGTTTTTGAATAAATAAATATTGAAATATCTTTTGAATTAGTTAAATGTCAGAATAAAGAGAGACAGAGCTGTTTATTTTTTTATCACTTTCATCAAATTTAGGAGTACATGTACACTAAGTTTATTGTTAATTAATAAGAAAACTCCAGACGATTCCATTCTGCGCTGAAGAAGCTTCTGATAGGTTAGTAGAGTCCATGTGAGTAAACAGGTGGCACAGCTGTGGATGCATATAAGGCAAAACACAGAGCCTGTTTCTGTGACATGGGAAAAATCAAGAGATGTCAACCAAAACACCAGGAAAAGAACTGTGGAGCTCCATAAGTGTGGCTCAGTTTTGAATACAATTTGGTGCCATTTACAGTTAAGAAATACAGATAGTTTCTCTCTTTACTCTTAAAGTTAACAAATATGTTATTGATAAATAATATATTTATCAATCTAAAAAAAAATAAACATTTAGTCTGATTTGATGTTACAATTAAAAAAGTGTTTTGATCTGAAGAGTTTGTAAATATCTGGTTTCAACTGTATATTTGATGATTGTCAGCACAAAGAGGGAGAGAGAGGAGAACGAGGACAGAACTGAGATGGAACAAGAGCAGGTGAGACACACATGTTAGTCAAATGGTTGTTTACCAAAAGTATCACCGTATCATAGGTCCTCATGTATCTCGTACCTAGTGTTTCTTTTTAGGTCTGTTATTTTTCAAATTCTATATTTATTAAGTTCTGCAGGCTTGTTTGCACAACAAGGCTAAATAATTATATAAACTTTTCTGAATCTAAATAGTGGACTTTGGTAGAATTAAAAAAATAGTGTAGTGCAGGTCTATGATGATTTTTAGTGCTACTATCATCTAGTTCTGATTCTGGTTCTGTCTTGGTTAAGTCCTCAGTAGTCCTGATTTTGAACTGTTGTAGTCCTGTTTTAATTCTGGATCAGTTCTGGGTCTGGTTGAATTGGGGTTTAGTCCTCGTGTCTTGATGCAGCCCCGACTTTGTTCTGCCTTGCTGCTTAATTAAAAAACTAGTTTAAGGTGTCCTGCACATGTGATATATTTTTTTCCTATATGAAGTCTTTTTTTTTTTTTTTTTTTTTTTTTTTTGAACAAAACTCAAAACACAGCCTATCAATCTTTCAGTCATTTCTACCCCCCCCCCCCTCCCCCCAAAAAAAAAAAAAAAAAATCCCACATGCATACTACCCTTTAGGGCTAAGCCCCGGGTGTTTCAAATGTCTGGCTCCACCTCTGGCCATAACCAAAAGGTGGGGATCATTACATATGGAGAGATAATGTCAATATACCAGAGAACACAACAATCTTCCTAGGAGTGGGCGTTTCATCAAATTCATCGCAAACCCAGGAACTCTACAGGCCTCAGTGAGCAGGTTAAAGGTTAATAATAATAATGACATCACAATTAGAAAAAAACTGATCAAGCACAGCTGTTTGGACGGGTTGCGAAAGAAATCTTCTTCCATGTAAAACACGGCTGTCCAAACTCCGGCCCGCGGGCGTCCATTTTTAATTGGCCCGCAAGTAATTTTATAAATAGAATAGAATATGGCCCACACTTCAACTTTTGCTTGAGTGTATTGCACTTCTTAGTTTTAATTAGAGATGGACCGATCCGATATTAGGTATCGGTATCGGTCCGATACTGAGGTAAATTACTGGATCGGAAATAAAAAAAATGTAATCCGATCCATTAAATATCAAAAAAGCACCTCACAAAACTTGCTACACGGCGTAACTCGGCTGATAACCGTAGCACGTCGGAGCAGTGTGCTCACGTGATAGAGCGGCTGTGTGTATTTGTATGTTCCCTACCAAACCAGCATTTCATCTCCGAGAAAGTTATCCCAGAGAGAAGTAAAGCAAGTGTGTAAGTTCATCTCTGAATGTTTGTGAAGCATTCCCACGTTAAGCTTAACAACCAATACCTGGAGCGACTGCCTCTTCTTGCTGCTACTTCAATCGTGAAACTGCTTAATGATCAGCTGATCGGCTTTTCTGTCGCGAGTCCGTCTCTCTTGTTTGTTTATCGCCCACTTCGTGCCAGAAAGACTAAACCAGCGGATGAACAAGAGCAGCACGTTTAACCTTGATAAGCTGTTGTTAGAATTTATTTAATATTACTTTCTAGACCAGGATCCTTTTCTACGCAGCTGACGGCTGGTAACTGTGCAGGGGCGGATCTAGCAAAGTTTAGCCAGGGGGGCCGATAGGGCATGAACAGGGAAAAGGGGGCACAAAGACATACTTTTCTTTCTTATTCTCATTTAAAATGTCTAGCGTTTAATAATTAATTATCTGAATCTTACACCCAAAGTTTTAATCTTATGTAAAATATATCGAAGTCCATTACTGTATATAGTAACTGTTAAGTCCAATATACCCTAGTAAGCTATAGTACTTTTTCCTTTAGGAAGATACCATCTGTGCAGTCTGCAATTCTGTTGAATCTATTTAATTATTCTTGAAAAATAATTTATTTCTGTGTGCTTTTTTTTTCAACACTGCATCAAATTAAAGTTGATTACGTCGATTAAGCATCATGAGGTGGAGGTTGGGGGGTGGTTCCCTATTTTATTTTTTATTTATTTATTTTTTTTGCTTGGAGTTTGCAACCCTATTAGTTAGATTACCTAATATTTCTGCTAAGTACTCTTTAAAATACCAGAATAGGGAGGATGGAGTAGGTTTAAGTTTATTAGATTGATCAGTTTTGCTGAACAATGAAATATTTTGGGTGCAGTGTATTTTTTTACATACAGGTATAACAGAATAGCTTTAGTGTTGTTGTTTATTTAAACTTGAGTATGAACTTATACAAAATGCAACAAGATATTAAAAAAAATAGTTTTATTGATTAAAAAACACTATATCGGATTCATATCGGTATCGGCAGATATCCAAATTTCTGATATCGGTATCGGACATAAAAAAGTGGTATCGTGCCATCTCTAGTTTTAACACCAGGGATAGCTACTGTTGATCAAGGCAGTTGCTCCACCAAAACGGAAGAAATTTAAAGTTACTAAACATGGCAGAACCAAAGAAGCGAAAGGTAGAAGGTGAGTGCTGAAAATTTCAGACACGGTGAGAGAGTGAATATTTCTTCAAAGAATTCAAGGGGAAGTGTGTTTGTTTGATCTGCACTGAAACTGTGGCAGTTATGAAAGAGTATAATATACGACGTCATTATGAAACCAAATATCAGGCCTATGCATCCTGGTCGTAACATAAGTGGGGGCTCGTCCGGGATATTTGGACATTTTAGTGGAGACTGAATGTCAGTTTGTTTTGCTTTTAAGTGGGTGAGTGATGGTGTTCACTGTAATTGTGCAAACTCCCTTTAGTTAGTGTGTTTCAGCTGGGTGGCTGTGCTGCCCTTCCATCGAAGCACTTGTTTGTTGTTTTGCTTTATTGTTTTAGTTTATTGTTTTTGGTGGTTATCCTGGGTGGGGGTACGCTTCAGAGTTTGGTAGGAGACTATATCTCTGGTCTGCTGCCTGCTCTCGAGTTCGCGTTTAAAGTTGCCTCGAGCCTGGTACACCACTGAAGACTAGGGTAGGAAAAGTAAGGGTTTTGTTGTTTTTAGTGTTTTAGGCTGGGAGTTGCACATAGAAAATCAGTGGCACCAAACTTGGTAGGAGGTTTGAGACCATTCTTGATTATGGTCTGTAGCTGAGGCAGGTAGGCTGTTTTTAAGTTGGCATTGTGTGCACACCCTGTGTGTGCATATGTCAGTGTGGATGGATGCTAATGAGATCCTTGTGAGGTGAGTGTTTTGTGCTGTGACCTTTAGTGTTGTGGGGAATATGGCTATTTTGTTGGATCACTTTTGTGAGTGTTGTTGGCCAGGTGATGGCAATAACACTGTGGGCTGCTGAGCCACCCTTGATGTGATCATTGTGTGGCCATAGCTCTCCATTTTGTGGTTGGTCACTAGTACGCTTGATTTACTGAACTTTTTGGATTAAAGTAACTTGTTGTGGTATAGGGCCACTTGTATGTGACTGTTTGTGTGGTGGAGACAACAGATCACTTAGTTGTGATTATTTGTTGCTACTTTTGGTTTTGTGTTGTAGCAGATCAGGTAATCATTTTGGGTTTGTGACTGTTGTGCTCCTTTGTGTTGGTCACATGTTACTTTTTGTCTGTTCAGTGTGGCAACTTCAAATCCTCATGCCCATCCATGCTTAGAGATGCCAACTATAACGTGAACACTGTGCTTCTGTTAGCTTTAACTTTTATTCCAGGTTTGTGGGTCAAGGAACTGAAGGCTTCAGAGGGGCTTTTAATAAATTTAAGGGTCCTAGAGGAACCCTTTTAAGGGAGGAGGTGTTACGTCCCTCTGCAGCTTTTAATCGTCTCAGTGTTTTCAGCTGGTGCTAATTGGCCACACCTAGTCAGGTGTGGATAAAAGCATACCTGAGGCAAGCTTTCCGGCAGTGCACTAGTCTTTCCCTTGGTGGCACCAGCCATTTTAGCCAACCTGGTTTTCCATTTTAGGATGAAACCTCTTCTCACCCACACTCTGTTATTCATCTCCTTTTTTTTATGTTGCGGCTTTTGAGCCGGGTCGTAACAATCCTACACTGGTACTGAGCGAGAGCAGAAATTAAAGCAAAGGGTAGCTATCGTGCAGGGTCAGCAACAGTATTTTATTCGTGCTCAAAAGGTCCAGGAAAAGGCTACAATAGCCAGCTATGAGGTCGCCCAACTAATCGCAAGACATGGCAAGCCATTTTCAGAGGGAGACCTCATAAAACATTGCCTCGTTAAAGTCACCGAAATGATGTGCCCGGAAAAAGTGCAGGACTTCAACAACGTCAGCATGTCCAGAAATACAGTTGTGCACTGAAGACTCGTCAGCCAACATTAAACTGCAACTGTCTGATAAAGCTGTGCTTTTGATTTTTACTCCGTCGTGATGAGAGCACTGATGCCACAGACGCCGCACAGCTGCTAATTGTTTTGTGGGGAGTGGACGAGAGCACGAGCACTTTAGGCGAGTAAAAATCTATTCCACAGTATGTGTGTGTTAATAAGCATTGTTACGGATTCAAATATTGGGGATGGAGACGAGGAAAAACCACAATAACAACACTGGTCCGGCCGGGTTGAGTCAAACGATGATTTTAATGAACACACGCGTGGGAGATGGACACCGTACGCAGACACCATCAGATCTCAAAATGGTGGAGCATTGATCAAACTCTTATAGCCTCTGGTGCCCCCACCTTATCATAAAAGCCTAAACATTCACATGCTTTCTCTCACACGGTGCCTAAGCTACGACCTTGGCTCCCTGTTTATCTGCTCCTGCTGTGATGGGGCAGAAAACTCCAGCATGTTCTGTTCTCTTCTAATCAGACAAATAAGGCGATGACTTTCTGCGAACAGTATTTCTTATAACTCAGCAGTATAATGCATCATGAAACAATATCATTCATTCACAATAAATCAGCAGTCTAATGTAATGCAAATCAGTTTAACAAATGCAATAGTTATCACCTTCGTCTAATTCAGGAGAATAATGCAAACTAAAACGACATAATAATTCACAATCTTTAATTAGGGGTATAACATGGCATAAAATAATATTATAATCTCACAGCATGGATGTGCAGGTACACATGCTTCAAATATCAATAATGCGCATCAATTATGTCACTACCCTGCTTTTGCGCGCCACTTTCTTATATGTGTTTTTCTTGTTAACATACAGAGTACACACCGCTGTGCACAGCACATGCACACGCAAAGTCAGCTGATCTTATCTGGTGCAGATTTGCTCCTTGATCGAGTGACATTTGTCTGGATTTTTGGCACGAGTGGCGATCAGCACCGCAGCTGGATGGCCCGATTTACATACCCAGTGCAGCTGATACTCACCAGAATAATTTACCAAAATTATATGGACTCCTGTTATTAAGTCCAGTTCAGTTTGTTAATGTTGATAACGGTTTCAAACGAACGTTAATAGGTGTGTTGTTAAGCCTAATAACTTAAATAACAAACTTGAAATGTACCCATACCATTTTCCCCTTTATCGTTTTTTCTCTGTGCTGTAAATCTTCTGTCTAAGAAGAAATCTGAGGCTGCTGTTCTGAGATTGAGCTACCAAAGCTTTGTCTGAATAAATCAATAAAGATCCATTTATGTAAAGCTGTGATGAAGGCAGTTTTGTCTTTAATTATATTCAACAATATAACATATTTGACCACTTTTAAGTGATTTTTCTAACTTTAATACACTAAAGATAAGGTTATATGCCTAATTTTAGTAAGTGGCCCAGCCCCTCCTATATTTTTATGTATAATGATAATAACATTTATATAGCACTTTTCATGGCACCTGTAGCATCCCCGGTTGAAAAGAGGGTCTCTCAAACTGATGGTTCACAATCCTTTTATTAAACAGCTGTGTATGTGAACACACCGTAAGAGCTACAACATACAGAATAAAAGACTATTAGTAAATCAAACAGTGTGTTACCTTTAACCTTTTGAGTTATTCATTAATCACAAATTAATTCTCCTTACCTTACATAACAAATAACACTAAAACTTGTAAATTATTGCATATAACAGGGAAATCGTTGCATCGCTGCCTAAACATGACGAGGTACTTTAGCGCCCTCTAGTGGGTGAAAACTTAGCCGTTATGCTTAGTAGCGGTCAGCAGCTATATGCTCCGTAAAACAACAAAATACATATCTACAGGACAAACTTTGTTACAAACCTTGTTCCCTCATCAACCAGGTGCTAAGAAACTGCTTTCGACTCAGTGTTGCACCTTAATAGCCGTTCTTTTTCCCATTCCCGTCCATTAACCATAGAGCACACCTTCTCTCTGTGCATTAAAACTCGCGCTTCGGCCATATGGTTTACGCCACTTGATTTACGGCACCTTGTCGCTCTGTGACTTTCAAAATAAAGCATTCACTCCAACAATATAATAGCCACTCATAAGTTTACAAAACACTTTACCAAATATTAATGAGGTCATTTACACTCCCACCAAATCATTAAGAGCTTAACTGGGAATTAACTGAAGCGATAATGATTTCCTAATGAAGAAATGACCCGTAACCATTAAACTGTATGATAACACATAGTTCCATTGAACCTTAAACTTTAGAATGCAGTTAAACAGTCTCTAATAGCAAAACCAGTTTCTGCACTGGGCGTTCCACTATAGAACGTTTACTTGAACATTGTCCCTTCTCAGTCTTCCTTTCTCCGAAGCAAATCCTTACTTTTCTTACAAGTCCGTCTTTGTCAGTTACTGTGTCCATTACACGTGCTAATCTCCATTCATTGCGGGGTAGATCATCCATCTTCTCCATGACAACATCTCCAACTTTCAAGTTTCTCCTTGGAGTGTGCCATTTCTGTCTTGTTGCAATGTTGGATAGATACTCCCTTTTCCAACGTGACCAAAACTGTTCTGATAAGTACTGCACCTGCCGCCACCTTTTACGTGCGTAAATATCCTCTTTGATGAATGTGCCTGGAGGGGGCAGGGATATCTTTGATTTCATAGTAAGCAGGTGATTTGGCGTCAAGGGCTCTGGGCTGCTTGGGTCACTTAGGTTGTCCACCGTTAGAGGCCTGCTGTTGACAATCGCCATTGCCTCATAAAAGAATGTCCTTAACGATGCGTCATCCATTCTGCCAGATGAAAGTGAAACTGTGGAGCGCAGAATGTTTCGAACTGTCCTGATTTGTCTTTCCCATACACCTCCTGTATGGCTTGAATGAGGAGTGTGCATTTTGAAGTCACACTGCTTCTCTGCAAGAAATGTGGTAATGCGGTTGGAGTCCACTTGTTTTAAAGCTTCTTGTAGCTCATTTTTGGCTCCGACAAAGTTGCTTCCTTGATCGCATCTAATCTCACTGACTGCTCCTCTTATGGCTATAAAACAGCGGAGCGCATTGATAAAGGCGTCTGTAGTCATGTTGTCCAACATTTCTATGTGCACTGCTCTGCAGCAAAGGCATGTAAAAAGAAGTCCATAACGCTTGTGCTCTTTGCGAGCTTGTTTGGTTAGAAAAGGACCAAAACAGTCCATTCCACAGAATGTAAAGGGTGGAGATGGATCTAAGCGCTGCGTTGGGAGATCAGACATCTTTTGTTCCTCTGTGCCTCTTCTGAGTTTGCGACACTTCACACAGTGGTGTATAAAATTTGCTACGGCCTTGTTGATGCCTGGAATCCAAAATCCATTCACTCTGATCTCATTGATTGTAAAACCTTTCCCTTGGTGCTGCACCTTACTGTGGAAATGATCTATTATTAGTTGAGTGACATGGTGACCTTTTGGAACTATCACTGGGTGTTTCAGTATGGAGGAGAATGAAGCATCTTTAAGTCTTCCTCCCACCTTAAGGAGTCCATCAGTATCAAGAAAAGTGTCCATTTGAAACAGTTTACTTTTGTGTGGAAGTGGTTTCCCGTTCTTTAGCAACCTTATCTCCTCTGCATATTCACTTGCTTGTGTGTCCTTTAGAATAACACATTGTGCATTTTGTCTTTCTTGTACTGTACTGTGGCCTGTTGTTTTGTCTCCCTTGGCACAGCGAATGAGTCGAGCTATGTCTTGGGTGGCTTTGTACCATGAGGAAAACTTTGTCAACTTGTCTGATAAACCTTTTTTCTCTGTTTTGAGCGTGTTCAGTGCCTGTACCTTCTTAACCTCTGGGTCTCCAAGTGGTATGTTCATGTCGATGTCAGCAGGTGGAGGTATTTCCTTTTCCCATAGAAGCTGTGGCCCTTTGAACCAGTTGGATATGATGAGCTCACTTGCACCTGAACCTCTAGAGGCAATGTCTGCAGGATTTTCCTCAGAAGGGACATATCTCCACTGCTGGGGAGAGCTGTTGAGCCTTATCCTCTGAACTCTATTGGAGACAAATGTGTGAAAACGTCTTGCATCATTATTAATGTAGCCTAAAACTACCTTAGAGTCCGTCCAGAAATACTCCTCTATCTGTGTCAATCCAAGCTCATCTTTTAACATGCTACTTACAGTAATGGAGACAACAGCAGCGGTCAGTTCGAGTCTTGGTATTGTTGTTACCTTGATGGGAGCAACTCTGGTCTTTGCTGTGACTAAAGCACAATGGACTTTATCATCTTTGTTTACATGTCTTAAGTACGAACACTGACCATAGCCGTATGAACTTGCATCAGAAAAGTGATGCAACTCTGTTTTTACAATTGGGCCAAAGTCTTTAGGGACATAACAGCGTGGTATTACGATTTTCTCTAAGTTCTTCAAGTCACTGTTCCAGTTATCCCACATTGGCCTTAATTCGCTTGGAAGGGGATCATCCCAGCCTGTGCCTTGTTTGCATGTCTCTTGAAGCACTCATTTGCCTGTTAGTACAAAAGGAGAGATGAATCCTAATGGGTCATAAAGGGATGCAACCATAGATAGGATGCCACGCCTTGTAGCAGGTTGAACATTGGGGTGAAAACGAAACCTGAGTGTGTCTGAGCCAATGTGCCAGTGAATGCCTAGTGCTCTTTCAAGTTTAGAGTCATTAAACGCCAGGTCACATGCTTGCTGTGGGGAGGCACGTTCAGATGCTGGAATGCTTTCTAACACAGTTTTGTCATTACTTACAAACTTGTGTAGTCTGAGGCCACCTGACGCACAGAGTGTCTGAGCCTCCTGAGCGAGCTGTATTGCTTCTTTGACACTTGGAGTGCTCGTCACACCATCGTCCACATAGAAATCCTTCATTATAAATTGAGATGCAAGAGGAAACTGTGTCTCGTTTTCTTTAGCAAGATACTTTAATCCATAATTTGCACACCCTGGTGAGGACGTAGCACCGAAAAGGTGCACCTTCATCCGAAACTCTTGGGGCTCAGTGTTCATTGCGCCATTTTTCCACCATAAAAATCTTAAATAGTCTCTGTCTGCTTCATACACGTGAAATTGGTGGAACATTTTTTCAATGTCACATAATAATGCAACTTGATGCCTTCTAAACCTGATGAGAACACCATTAAGGCTATTCAGCAAATCTGGGCCTGACAGCAAATGATCATTAAGACTGGTACCTCTGTATTTTGCGGAGGCGTCAAACACTACTCTGAGTTTGTCTGGTTTTTGGGGGTGATATATCCCGTGGTGAGGAATATACCATCGTTCTCCTTCTTTAGCTTCATTCTGCACTTCCTCTGCATCACCCCTTTCCAATATTTCACTCATGAACCTTATATACTGTTCCTTGTACCTTTGGTCTTTTGACAGTTTGGTTTTGAGGCTTTGAAGCCGCACAGTGGCCATTTGCTTATTGTCTGGTAGGAGGGGTCTCTCCTTAAATGGAAGTGGCATTTCATAATGGCCTTCAATGTTTTTGTAAATGCCTTCCTTTAACATGTTGAGAAAGAGAATGTCATCTTGAGACACTGACTTGTTATCCTTGTCGTTATCCTTAAAGTCAGACTCAAGGACCTTGATTAGTCAAGTCAAGTCAAGTTTATTTATAGAGCACATTTAAAAACAACCAAGGCTGACCAAAGTGCTGTACAGTAAATACAGATAAAAATACAATAGAACACAATTTCGTAATAACACCTCGCTGATAAAAATAAAATAAAAATATATAAAACAAATAAATTAAACCTTTCTAAAAGCCAATGAAAAGAGGTGAGTTTTAAGAGCGGTTTTAAAAGTTTCTAGGCTTTTGGAGAGTCTGACGTGAGGAGGTAAACTGTTCCACAGTCTGGGTGCAGCCACAGCAAACGCCCTCTCTCCCTTTGTCTTTAATTTATACCTGGGAACATCTAAAAGCATCAGGTCGGCTGACCTCAAAGATCTCCTGGGGCGATAAGTACTAAGGAGTTCTGACAGGTAAGAAGGTGCAGTGCCATTTAAAACCTTAAAAGCCAGCAATAAGATTTTAAAATCAATCCTAAAGGCAACTGGGAGCCAGTGGAGAGAGCAGAGAACCGGAGTGATGTGGTCTCTTTTTTTTGAACCGGTCAACAGGCGAGCGGCAGCGTTCTGCACCAGTTGAAGGCGATGTAGACAGGAACGATCTAGGCCAGCATAGAGGGAATTGCAGTAGTCTAGCCGTGAAGTAATAAAAGCATGGACCACTCTTTCTAGATCGTTCCTGCAAAGGTAAGACTTGACTTTGGCTAAAATCCGCAAATGATAAAAAGATCCCTTAACTACAGAGCTAATTTGTTTATCAAGTTTAAAAGCATTGTCAAAAATAACACCAAGACTCTTAATGGAAGAAGTGCAATCGGAGGTTAGGGGTCCCAAAAAGTCAAGAGAGAAGTTGGGATCTTTAGGAAGCCCAAACACAATGACTTCAGTTTTGCTTTCATTAAGGTGTAAGAAGTTAAGAGTCATCCAAGTCTTAATGTCAGACAAGCAGGAGAGTAGCGGCTGCAAGGAAACATTGCAGTTCAACCTCAGAGGGAGGTAGATCTGAATATCATCAGCAAAGATGTGGAAGGACACATTATGTTTACGGAGCACATCGCCCAGAGGGAGCAAGTACAGAATAAACAACAGGGGGCCTAGTATGGACCCCTGAGGTACGCCACAGGTTAAAGGAGCTCTGGGAGATGAAAGTTCACCAAGGTGAACAGAAAAACTCCTATTATTCAAATAGGACTGGAAAAACTTTAAGACAGTGCCCTTTAAACCGACACAATGTTGAAGGCGGGATAGCAGTATGTTGTGATCAACAGTGTCGAAGGCTGCTGTCAGGTCCAGGGTTACTAAGACAGCAGCACAACCAGAGTCAACAGTTAAAAGCAAATCATTAAAAACTCTCAGAAGGGCGGTTTCTGTGCTATGCCGAGCTCTAAAACCAGACTGGAACTTCTCATAGAGATTGTTATTGTCAAGAAATAGCTGGAGCTGCGTGAGGGCGGCTCGTTCCAGTACTTTAGACAGAAAAGGGAGGTTGGAAATGGGCCTATAGTTAGAGAGTAGGGATGGATCTAGATTAGGCTTTTTAAGGAGAGGTTGAACAACAGCGTGCTTGAAGGGTGTTGGAAAACAACCAGAACTGAGGCAGGCATTGATCAGGACCAGAAGGAAAGGTCCGACTGAGTCCAGAACCTGCTTCAGAAGCCGAGAGGGGATAGCATCGGTGGAACAGTTGGTAGTCTTAACCTTGCAGACTATTTCATGCAGCTGAGAGAGAGAGATTGGTTCGAACTGATTAAAGGCAGAATGGCACAAAGACAAAACACAGGGATTGGAAGGTGAAGATGGAATGACAGACTGCAGGGAGGAAATCTTGTTTACAAAGAACTTTAGAAAGTCATTACAGAGGGTGGCTGATTACATCAGCTGGAGTCACTAGGGGAAGCTCTTTAACTGCAACTCTGTGACACACAGTAGACATGCTAGAAGAGTCACCATAAGATGATGTCGGGCCTACAATACTCCATCCCAATGCTGTGCGAACTGCATAGGGTTCGTTCTCGCCTCCTAAGATTACCTGCTTTGGAGCTAATGCCTTAGAGCAACTGTAGCCAATTAAAAGGCCGACTTCACATTCTAGCTGTGGAGGAATCTCGTTCCTTATTTCCTTGAGATGATTCCACCGCCTTGCCGTTTCACAGGTAGGAATGTGAGAGCGGTTAACTGGTATACATTCTTTAGTGTAAGCAGGAGGGAGTTCAATCATTTCTGAGGAGTTATAGCCTCTTACCTTGAGACCTGAGATGCGTTCGCTTGGCACAACAACATCCTTACCAAGCAGTGTAGTGAGCTTCAACCTTATTGGGGTAGCCTTAGCTTGGAGGTTATTAGACACATCTTGGTCAATGACCACGGTGTCACTTTGCGTGTCTAGAAGGGCATAAACAAGTCTTTCTGTACCTGGATGTTGCTCTGAAGAAACCCATACTGGTAGAATCATGGAGGTGCTCACGCACTGTTCACTGGCTTCTGCATTCAGAGACAGGGTGGTTGCAGCCTGTTCTGTGCTGATCTGAGTTTGTGGCTGGTTTGAGGCTGATTTATCATTGTTATAGTTGAAGTCGTGCAGACAGGTAGGATGTTTTTTCTTACACACTTCACATACAAGTCTGTAATTACAGTTCTTTGCGCTGTGTCCAGGTTTAAGACAACCATAACAGAGTTTTTTCTCCTTTATATATTTCCTTCGTTCCTCAAGCAATATTCCATTGAACTGTGGACAACTGTGAAGTTTATGGCCGTTGTTTTGACAGAACATGCATGGGGCCTTAACATTTGGACCTTTATTTTCAGTCTCAGTTATCGCCTGGGTATGGAGAACACTAGAGGTGGGCCTTTTGTCCTTTTGGCAGCCCTTACCAGTGTCTGTGGTGAAGTTTGCAGAGTGGAGAGCCTGAAATGATGTAATCGGGTTGCACATGATCTCTGCTTCAGAAGACATGAACTTGGCAAAGTCCTTTAAACCTGGAAACTTCCCACTTTCTTTCATAAACTGAGTGGCCTGACGATTCCACCTTGCAGCTGCCCAGTTTGGTAACTTTTGAACGAGCTTTTGGTTCTCCTCACAATCGTTGAGAATGCTTAAGCCTTCAATGTGGGGCATGGCCTCGTGACATGTTTGAATGAAATCAGCAAATGCCCTGAATCCTGTGGAGTCATTTGTTTGGATCTTTGGCCATTTTGCCAGTCTTTCTCTGAAAGCCCTCTGTACCACAAATGGATGTCCATACCTGTGGTTGAGACGCTCCCATGCATCTCTGTATGCTTCACTGTCGTTTCTATAGAAGATGCCATCAAGCGTTTGTCGACCTGGACCTCCTATGTATTTCTTTAAGTAGTGCAGTTTGTCAGCAGGTGAGATGTTCCTTTTATCAATGAGAGCAGTAAAGGAAGCTTTCCACTCTATGAATTGTATTGGGTCACCTGTGAACGTGGAGGGCTCTGGCACTGGCAGTCTGTTCAATGCAACACTATCCAGTACTGCTTGTGCTAAGTAGAGGACATCTGTTTGTGGAAGTGAGGTAGACACTACATTGTTGTCAGGGACTTTACTGAGATTAGAAACTGTGGGGGCTTTCTGAGCAGTGTTTCTATAGTCAACATCAGAGGCACTGATTTCACTCTTTATCTCAGTGTCATAGGTCCTTAGTCTAGCTCGTGCAGCCTTTAACTCCTTTTCAGCCTTCAGTTTCTCTAGCTCACGCCTTTGAGATTCGAGCTCCTTTCTTTGCCTTTCTTCTAAAAGCTGAATCTTTTCCTTTTGTTTTTCCTCCTCTAATAACACCTCATACTCTGCTTCTTTGGCTGCTAACTCTGCTGCAGCCTCTGCTCTTTTAACAGCTACTACTGACATTGCAGAGTATGACTTACTGGCAGAAGAGTTTTTACTTGAGTGCGTGACTGAGGAACTGTAAATGGACTGAGCATAGTCTGGCTCAAGAAGCTCACGGAGACGTATCTTTACCTTGTCCCTATCATACTCATCTATGCCTGAGAGTCTTTCATGAGCAATCTTGATAATGTCTCTGGTGACTGCTTCACATGCGTCTATGAGTCGCCTTGTGCCACTCGAGGGAGTAATGTTTTCTCTAATTTCCATATACAACTTTATGACATTCTCCTTTTCATTCTCTAACATGTCCATGAGTGAAGCAATTTGATTGTTTGTTAAGTCTCCTTTTAATTGCTCTCGTGTTTTACGTACTTGTTTTTTCCATTCATCATAAACTTTGAGAAGCCGTTTTTCTTTCTTGTGGGCCTCCTCCTCCTGATGTGCTTGCATTTTTTCAGTAGGCCTCCTTCGACGAACAGAGTGTGGAGGCTCCTCTTCCTCATTGGCCTTGGGATCCTCTGCAAACTCTGTCTCTTCTTCAGATGCTTCCATGCTGAGGACGGGGCAATTTAGTTGACCATCAGATCCCAGAAGACTTTGTGTGGAGCTGTGGAACTGGGACCTCGATGCTGAGCGTGGGATGGAGCTCTTCTCAGCTGGGGTCAAGCTCTTACTGTAGCATCCCCGGTTGAAAAGATGGTCTCTCAAACTGATGGTTCACAATCCTTTTATTAAACAGCCGTGTATGTGAACACACCGTAAGAGCTACAACATACAGAATAAAAGACTATTAGTAAATCAAACAGTGTGTTACCTTTAACCTTTTGACTTATTCATTAATCACAAATTAATTCTCCTTACCTTACATAACAAATAACACTAAAACTTGTAAATTATTGCATATAACAGGGAAATCGTTGCATCGCTGCCTAAACATGACGAGGTACTTTAGCGCCCTCTAGTGGGTGAAAACTTAGCCGTTATGCTTAGTAGCGGTCAGCAGCTATATGCTCCGTAAAACAACAAAATACATATCTACAGGACAAACTTTGTTACAAACCTTGTTCCCTCATCAACCAGGTGCTAAGAAACTGCTTTCGACTCAGTGTTGCACCTTAATAGCCGTTCTTTTTCCCATTCCCGTCCATTAACCATAGAGCACACCTTCTCTCTGTGCATTAAAACTCGCGCTTCGGCCATATGGTTTACGCCACTTGATTTACGGCACCTTGTCGCTCTGTGACTTTCAAAATAAAGCATTCACTCCAACAATATAATAGCCACTCATAAGTTTACAAAACACTTTACCAAATATTAATGAGGTCATTTACAGCACCCAAAGCACTTTACAATGCCACTATTCATTCACACATTGGTGGAGGCAAGCTACATTTGTAGCCACAGTTGCCCTGGGGCAGACTGACAGATGCGAGGCTGCCATATCGCGCCATCGGCCCCGCTGGCCACGACCAGTAGGCGGTAGGGTAAAGTGTCTTGTCCAAGGACACAACGGCCAGGACAGAAAGCCCGGGGATCGAACCGGCACCATTCCACTTACAGATATGCTTCCCAACCCCCTGAGCCACGGTCGCCCCAGTTTGGCCCTCAGTGAAAAAAGTTTGGACACCCCTGATGTAAAAGAACATAGTTAAATGGTTTAGGCTTGCAAAGCTGCAGGTGAACAAAGCACAAAACTTCTGGCTGAAAAAGTCACAGAGAAAACCACCACTGCAGGTTACTGTTGCTAAAGGATGTTCTACAAGATGCTGAATCAGGTGGTGGACTAGTACACATAACACTAGATAGAGATTTATTTCTAATCATGGAGCTTACTGAATATATTGTGTATTGTGAACAGAGATGGGCAGTAATGCGTTACTGTAATCTGATTACTTTTTAAAGTAATGAGTAAAGTAAGGGATTACTATTGCAAAAAAAGGTAATTAGATTACCGTTACGAACGCTGCGTTACTGCATTACTAAAACTGTGATTTTTTTTTTGCGAGGGTGTCTCATGACAGTGACGTAAGCGAGTGGGATGTTCGTGACAACAGCTGTGTGCAGATCAACAATGGATAACATATCGAGTACTGGAGAGAGTATGAGCGTGCAGCGTTTAAAGCGTGGAAGTACTGACCTTACTTTAAGTTTGATTCCATAAAAAGTGCTGAAAACATTAGCATCCGTTGTGCGTGGGAAGAAAACTTCTTTTTACAGCTAAAAAAACCTCTAAACAAGCACCGAGTGCGCTACGACGTAATAGGAGATTCACAGAGAAACTCGCGGATTCTTCCACTGACCGCTGCAGCTCACCTGCACCATGGCAAACCTCCACCTGTTATACAGGTGAAAATAGAGCAACAGGACCGCTAATCTTTGATTTTATTTATTTTCTGGTGTGTTTTACTTGCATCTATTTGAAAGACTGAGAGTAAACACACAAAAACAATGATTTTATGTGCTGGAATGTGCAGAAAATAGGTTTAAATGTTAAACAAATTTCTTCCAGTCAGTGAATGTTGCATATAATTAATTTTTTGCTTGATGCATAAAGTTAAAAGATTAAAACTAATAAAACAAGTTTTAAAAAGAGACTTTCCCATTTGATTACATTTTGTATGATGGATTATGCAGAAAAAGCAGAATTGGGCTGAAAGATCTATCGCTTTATCACCTCTTCAGGTTGTAAATCGTGTTTATAAAAAGTAACTAATTAACTAAGTAACTAAGTAATTAATTACTTTTCAAAATAAGTAATCAGTCAAGTAACTGAATTACTTTTTGGGGGAAGTAATCAGTAATTAGTTACTGACTACTTTTTTCAAGTAACTTGACCACCACTGATTGTGAATAACCTCTCTATTATGTTTTCAAACAGTTTGGCTAAGATGGAAAAAACACTTCAGGAGGCCAAGTAAACATTTTTTCATCTTTCTCATCTTTCATAAAAGCCTCAAGTTTCTCATTCCTTCTTGTTATTTCATTTTTTGAAATCTGTTCACCGAGACTTTTGTTTTACAAGCTGTATATTTGTCGCCAAGGTCTGTGGTGAAAGATCAAGTGGGGGAACTGAATTCAGTCATGGAGAGGTACTGTTGGCATATTCTGGTGAAACATCAAAGTCTACTGTACAAACTCACATAAAGTATTATTTTAAACAGGGAAATGTAGCAGTGTTTTGCAACTAAAAACATGAATTTTCTCTCACAGGTCTGTGAAACGTCTAGAGGAGGAACTGAATCCAGTCAAAGAGAGGTACTGTTGGCATATTCTGGTGAAACATCAAAGTCTACTGTACAAACTCACATAATTACAATAACATTGTTAAAACATTATTTTAAACAGGGAAATTTTAGTCTTTTGCAGAGTGGTATGATTGATAAAATGCATCAAAATATTTTTTCTCGGTTTCAGTGAGTAAAAATCTCTCAAAAACAGTCAAAAAATCCTATGCAACACTGGTCGCAGACCTGTGTTATTGATCATCAGCAAGTGTGAGCATATCTATAACCTGAATAAGGGAGGTTTTAGCTGTTTGTTGGTCATGAAATGTAGGTTTCTCTAACCCACACCTACCGCCTGCAATGACCTGAGCACAGAGTAGCCTGCTGAGCCACCTCCTGGTCAAGGCTCTTAGTGGAATCTGTCGGTAGCTCAGTGGACTGGAATAGGTGAAATTTGGACAAGGCCTTCAGCAGAATCGCTGGATTGAGCCAGATGACTATCCTTTTCCCATCCAGAAACTACCTTCAGTAATCCCTTTGGACCACCTTTATCCCTGTAAATCAACTGAGCATGGCGTTCACTAATCCTTCAGTGGCTCAAAAGAAGGATGCCGAAGTGTGCCATGGAACAGATCACCAACTTCATAATAACTTAATAACAGTGGTTTACAATATCAAAGAAAACAGATTTATTTATTTTTTTTGTTCAAAAAACAAATTGGAATTTAAACGGTTAAGATTGGTTTCTGTCTGTTTGGTATTATGTTTAAAAATCATCTTTCGGATATTGTTCACAGAATCTGCGTTTAACAATGAATTTATGATCTGATGCGTTTTAACAGATGAATCTGTTTATGTTTTTAAATAGTTTGAGTGAAATGGAAAAAGTTTACAAAGTGAGTCTCCACCAAGCAGGGTAATTATATTTCTACATTTTTTTATTGACACTCATGAACCAGTATTTATATCCACTGTTGCTCAATATACACGTCCATGATTATTTAGATCATTCTGTTCCTAATATTAGTTCATTTTAGACTTGAACTTTTATCCTTTTTTGAATTAATTGTTAAATTTCGTCCAAAAAGGCATAGACCATTTTACACACTTCTATTTTACTAAAAGATTGGTTTAAAAAAAAATAAAAAATAACATTAAAAAAGGAGATGAAAATTGAAATTGAACCTGTATCGGAATAACTTCTTTCTTTATGTTTTAACAGTTTGGGTGGAATGGAAAAGTTTTACAAACAGAAAATCGAAAAAGAAAGGTAAACACATTTCAATACATAAAATACTTAAAAATGCTTCAAATCCACATTATGGTCCTGGGTCACCCAATTTTTTGTGTTATTTGTGCCTCCCTTATGGTTGGTCTCTATGGCTACGTTCACACTGCAGGTCTTAATGCTCAATTCTGATTTTTTGATCAAATCCGATCTTTTGTCTGCTCGTTCACACTACAAATAAAATGCGACAGCAAACGCGCTCTAGTGTGAACCCTCAAAACGGCCCGCATGCGCAAAAGAAGACGTCACACACAACGCGCTCTGCTAAGACCCAGAGCAAACAGTATTGTTTGACAGATGGCCCTTTATATATATATATATATATATATATATATATATATATATATATATATATATATTTTTTTTTTTTTTGCCTGTCCCATTTGGTTCTTTAACCATCAGAATTGTTGTCTGAAGACCAACAAGGATACCCAATGGATTTACTTTGCCAAATGGATCATCGTGGCATTGCCGTATTGGTCCATTTGGTCGATCTTTGTTTTTATTATTTATTATATTTTATTTTCAGATGTTACAGACGGGACAGACATGAGTGAGGGATAGGAAAGGAAGAAAGAAAGAGGAAGGAAAGGAAAAACAGAAGGGGAGAGGGACAGTGAGAAAGGGGGGGAGGAAAAAAAAATCTCCTGGATCACCTGTTGAGAGAAAAATAGAAAACAAGCAAAAAAAACAAAGCAACATACTAAACACAACACCATCGCATTAATCTAGCTAAGTGTAAACAGCAGTAAATACTAAATATTCAATGTTGTTGTGCAGCACGCAGGACAGATGTGCTTCGAGATGGCCCTTAATATAAAGACTTCGGACTTTACGTTTCCCAATTTTTGCTTTAAGTTATTTTGTTATTTACATAATAATGTAGATAACCTAATAATGATCCTTATTGCTGTTTTAGAGGAGCGGTGCTTGAAAGGATAGCTGCAGATTTCTGTCAGACTCTGCAGATTATGCAGTACAAATAAAATGTTCACGTTTCTCCAACGCTGTCTTCCCAACACTTTCACTGGATGGCCAGGAAGCGTTCGCGATGTCTTCTCGGGCGCTTCTCCAGCGCTAATAATTGGCGTCTGTCTTGTGTCAGTGACGTAAAAGACAGATTTAATGTGACTTGACCATTCAAACAGCAGTCGCTTTCTGAAACATCGGATATGTATCGGATTCAGTACCACATACGAAACTGACCCAGATCGGATTTGAAAATATCAGATTTGTGCCGTTCACACTGTCATACCATCATCGGATATGGGTCACATAGGGTCCAAAAAATCGGATTTGATGCGCTTTCGCCTGCAGTTTGAACGTAGCCTTTGTTTCTTAGTTGCTCTGTCTCTCCTGTCAACTGGATCACCTAGTTAAGTCTGCATCTCAGTGTTACGTTTCCTGTTTTACTTTGAAGTTCTGTGTCCTACGTGAATGTATTGAATTTTGCTTCCCTTTGGTCTCGTCATGTCTGCTTTGTCCCAGCTGTGCGGTCCTTTTGTGTCTCTTTCCCCTCGTTATTCCCCAGTGTATTTAAGCCCTGTGTTTCTCTGAGTCAGTGTTGTGTCCTCCCTCATGCTGTGTTCCTCTTGGTGAAGATTAGTTTATATTTTCCAGTTTACTTTGGTTCTGTATCATTTCCATGTGAGCAATGAAGCTGCATTTTGAGTTTTTCCCGTGTGTTGCGAGTTCTCCATTTTGGGTCCTCTTCCTGCCTGTAGACTAGTGATGGGCAGATGAAGCTTCATGAAGCACTGAAGCTTTTCATCCAATTGGTTCACCCCAGTGCAAAGCTTCTTGAAGCTTCATTTGCTCTAGTAGGACACCTACTGGACGTAAAAATATTAGTTGGCATGAATTTGAAGAGTGTGGCCTTTTGCACACAGCCTGCAAATGTCAACAACAAAAGGAGTGTGTAAAACATGTGTAGTGATGGCAGTATACTGTGTATATTTATACTGGCAGTATGGAAAATGATCATTTGGAAATGCTTAAAATGGAAATGATCATTTACTGTGAGGTGAGGTGTGGTTGGGGTGTGGACAGTGGTTGTGCTTTTGTAACGTTGAGGTATGGACAGCTACACACTGAGGCCTCAGTCCTGCCTGTTCACATTTTATTCAGTAAAAACTAAATTTTCACTGCTTTTATGACCTTTTTAGTGGGGAGAACATAGCTAGGATTTAATGATTTAACAAGTCTTTTGAATCCTTTGTCCTCCACAATGCTAACTGGCTGGGAGTCCTCAATCACCATGCTAACCAGGTCTTCATCTATTTGAGATTGTTCTCCTGAGGAAAGACAATAAAGACAAAGCACAAATATAAATATCACACACATAACTTATTGCATTGTATAATATTGTTATATCATTTAGCAACATTACTGCATGCTATATTATCATTGCATTTGATGGCTCACCTGGTCTTGCTCCACAATTGGTGTTCCCCTTATTCTCATGCAAAGCTCTGTAGTGCCTAAGCATGGATGAGGTGTTGTTGTTATATCCCAGCTCCCTGGCACATAGCAAACACTTCACCTTGTACAAAAGTAAAGACAGCTTAACATAAATTGTATTGCACCATCAGTATTATGAAAATACATCTTCTGTAGAAATTTACATACCTTGTTGGGAGGAATAGAATCAAAATGTTCCCACACAGGGGAGGACATCCTCCTCTTCTTAGCTGGCTCCATTCTCTCCTGACTTTCTCTCCTCACTCTCATAAACCTCCAAAGGTTGACTGGAGCCAGCCAGTCAATCGGTAGTGTAGGGAATTTGGTTTTTATTGATTAGCAGAAACGCGGTTTCGGGCGTCAGGTAATTAAACTGGAGGGCAGAGTGCCCACAGTGAGGCTTTTAAAAACAACTAAACGTTTTTTAGGACGGGGGACGCGGTCCCCTAAGAGCGCAGTTGCTCAGCGCTGTGACGGCGACTCCTGATCGTGGACGCATGGTTAGGCTATTTGCTCGGTTGGTTGCCGGGGGAGGTCGAGCACCCCGAAGAACCAAAGTGGTCGACGGAGACCACTTTCTTTACTGCGCTAGATTGATTGACAGGGTCGAGCTGGTCGGAGCGGGCATGCTCTGTTTTGCGTAACTATTTTTAAATCCCGGTAGCTCTGCAACCACATAAGCTGGCGCAATAGTTTTTTTTGCATATGAAACCGGAGGAGTTGTACTTACATCTTATACCATCAGCTTGTCCTCGGTCACAGTTTCCTTCCACATACAGCTTTGCAAAAACTGCATAAAAAGCTCTTGCAGCAACAAAAACATAATATTCCAGAAACACGTTTTGCCGCTGTTCATAACACTTCCTACGTTGGAATAGACGTCAGCGCGAACTTTTGCATGTCCGCCATTACCTGCCCGAAACCAGAAGTGACATAATTTTCGCAGAAATGGAGTTTTTTTTTTTTTTTTTTTTTTTTTTTTACCATCAGGGCCTCATGACCCTATACTGGTGTTTTTAAAAGTTATCTCTGACTTTATGACTTTCTGTGTTTTTTCTGGGATGTTTAGGACTCATATTGAACTGCTGGAAATAGTTTATTTTGATGCATATGCTGCTTTTTTGCAAATTTGCAGTGTAATATTTATTTTCGTTTTTTCCTGCAGTATATAAAAATAGTTTTATTTTTGAAATACACCAATGAAGACACTCAAAATAAATTTCCTGTGGTGGGAAACTATTTTGTGCAACTTTTTTGTATTTACAGTTTTGAGGGATAAGCCTCTTAAATTTCTCTAACTAGAAATATATGTTAAAAAAACAAAAACGATTTTCAATTTTTTTTTTGTACTTTTTTGCAATTTATTTCATTACTATGCACTTAATGCAGACATATTATTACAATATGAGCTATAATGGTTGTATTGATGTATAGCAACTTGAAATGCTCCCAAAAATGGCTCCACAGCATGTAAAAATATAATATAAGCTCTGGCGGATTTGGTTCTATGGTAGGTCTTAAAGGGTTAAATGTGATTTTCTCTAGTTTTCATCTTTGAGGAACTCCTCTGTTGGTATGGCTGTATGCTTGTGACAAAAGAATTAGTTTGGTGGATTTATTCTTATTTTTAGATTCAAAATAGCTGCTTTGGCAACTAAAGACTCCAAAGGTCATGACAAATTATTAATTTACAATTTTTTCAGATAAAGGAAATTGAAACCACTTGGGAAACAATATCTTATCTATAGTCATGTGAACTGTGGAGCACAGAAACAAATCATTTATTAGTACCAAACACTATTCCACAGATCTGCACATGAAAAAACTAAAGAAGAGTATAAATCATTCAAAGACAGGTAATGTACAGAAACACTGATTGTGTTTGATTCTCCAGACATTGCCATCTGTTTTGTTTTTTCACTTTCAACATTATCCATTACTATTACCAGAGTGGCAGGAGATGTTGATCTTGCACTAAAGACGGGGAACTCTGAAGACATGAACAACCCAGTGAATGAAACCAGACTGAAAGAGATGTATGAAGAGCTGAGGAAGGACTGGCCTAAAATCAAGCGTTATCTGCAGAAAACTCAGAGCGACCCAGAGATGATGAAAGCTTGGATTAAGGTACATTATACAGTCTAAAGAGGTGAGATTGGAGTGTAATATGAACTTTGTTCTTAGAAAAAAAAATCCCTCTGATGATTATAGCACAGCTTTCAACATGGGGCAGACGCAATAGAGCAGAAGAAGAAACTGATAGAGTCAGAATTTAATCTAAATGCGGACAACACTCCAGCATCTCCGAAGGTACTGATGTGTTTTGGATGTGTTAAACATGATCACTGAAGCTTCTGTGATAAAGATCAATGACAGGTTTCATTATTTGTTTCAGGTTCATGAATACACAAAGTTAACCATTCAGAACCTTCAGCTTGCTGTTTACTACAGATTCAAAGACACTGTTGTTCAGGTTTGTGGGAATTACAGACACAACATTACACACATTGTAAATACACAACACTGCATTTGTGGGACAGGGAACCAATCGGAAGATGTTAAATTGTGTGTTTAATAAGAAATAGTAACTTAAACAGGACATCGTTTTTTTTTTTTTTGTTTTGTTTTGTTTTGGGGTTTTTTTGGACTAAATGTTGTTTGTAGTCATGTAAACTTGAATCATTTCTCAATGGGTCATGGACAGGAAGGTGAACCTCGTGATGATAGCTGGAATAATCTCCTCTCGAAGTGCCACTGGCTGAGCAGCTTATTGGTGCTGAACAACTCCCCTCTTCAGCCTGACTGGAAAAATCATGATCCAGGGCAAGATGCTTGGAACTTTTTCCCACAAGAAATCAGAGCTTATTCTGCCACGTCACCCTGCCAGGACGACTCTGAACATTTCCGTAAATGTTCTTGGACATTCCAGCATCCAGACTTGAACCAGACTGAAGATAATATGATGAGTTCTTGAGGCCACATGAGGCAAGGGGTGAGTGGAGGTTGAAACAGCCGAGTAGGGATCTCAAGACTGCACTGACCGTGAATAATAGGTGGTGTTATAAGTCACCACCTGTGTTCATCCCTGAACAAAGTAAAGGTCTACAGAATCTCACCACTGTGAGGAACCTTGGAGTCATTTTTGACCAGGATATGTCCTTCAATGTACATATTAAACAAATGTGTAGGACTGCTTTGTGCCATTTGCACAATATCTCTAAAATGAGAAATATCCAGTCTCAGAGTGACGCTTAGTTATTTATGCTGCAATAGACGTAGGCTGCTGGGGGTTCCCATGATGTATTGAGTAATTCTTCTTCAGTCACCTTTCTCGCTCACTATGTGTTAATAGACCTCTCTGTATTGAAACATACTTTTTATTAGTATCTGTCTCTCTTCCACAGCATGTCTTTATCATGTTTTCCTTTTCTCAGCCCAACTGGTCGCAGCAGATGGCCACCCCTCCCTGAGCCTGCTTCTGCTGGAGGTTTCTTCCTGTTAAAAGATAGTGGGTTTTGTTTTTTTTTTCCTTCCCACTGTCACCAAAGTGCTTGCTATATGGGGTCATATGATTGTTGGGTTTTTCTCTGTATGTATTATTGGGTCTACCTCACAATATAAGGCAAAGGCTGTTGTGGTTTGTATAGTAGTATAAATAAAACTGAATTGAACATAAATACCTGTCCCCCTCTATTGACATTGCCCCATGAGCTCCTGCACCACCTCTCCACTGCAGCCAGCCAGAGGCCACAACCCTGCCACAAGTTCAAAAAATATTTTCCCTTAACTGACAGTAATGTGTTTGAAAGTTCTGCTCTGGCAGTGTTACGGGAAACAAAAAAATCTTGATGTATTTATTATTTAAAATGACTTCTGTTAATACTTTCAACTTTTGTTATGTTGTTTTGTTATTCTGATAATTTAAACATCAAAAACAATCCGAAATAATTACAGAAGAGGTTTACAGCTGACAGTCCATGCTGCATGCTTTATTGCCTCGGCTTATATAAAATTAACATGTTTGACTTGTAGTAAACAGACCGTTCTTAGTGTCCTGCATTTTTGAAAACTTGGGATATCCTTTAGAGAAAACATAGGAAAATCAGGAAAAACACACCTTCTTTGTTTTTGCCTCAGAGTCGTGCCCTCAGCCACTGTTGTGTATGTATGTAATTTGACTTTAGAACAAATTTAGTAGAAGGAGTAGAAGATGCTACTTAGTGGGATGTGAGTGTGTTTGTATCTGTCAGAAGGATAAACTGGAGCTCCCACCCTAAACACAGACTCTGAGGGGCTCAGACCACAGAGGGAGCAGCTGGAAATGGACCAGGTGGAAGCTCAACAGTAACATCATAAGTCAAAGGTGGGTTGTCATTTATAGCAGGTAGACTTGATGCTGGTATAATATTGTTTTACAGCTTAGGGCAGAAATTTTATCCCATGTCATTCTGTTATTTAGCAAACACAACATGCCATCTGGTCCTCAGCTGGTTTTGTTTGAGTTCATTCATTCTGTTCATTGGGCGAACAATAGAGTCTGTTTGCAAGGTGAAGTGTTCCCATTGGCTCTCACATGCCAGTCTGCTGTTTTGTTTGCTCTGAGTCACAAAATGTAGGAATGAGGAACAAATTAAACACAGAATCGAGATCAAATATTTAATTTTTCACAGGATTTTTTTTTAAGTTCAATAATCAGAGCTGAGGAGACACTGGAGCATCATGAAAGGAGAGGCAATAAGAAACCATCTCACCATCACACTAGACAGTCAGCATGACTGATGAGTGTCACATCATCATCTAAATAAATGCTGCAGTCATAATGCATCTTACAGCAGATCTTGATAATACGCTGATATGTTTGAAACAGTAAGCAGTTTGTTAAACTCACAGGGCAACTCAGTTAAACAACTTTGTCAAAGTGGAGGGTTTAGTTTGGTAACACAATCTGTCCTCAGGTTGGGTGTTGTTATAGTAGAGATTATCTTTTGCTCACCATTTCCTCAACTTTTAAACAGCAAGGATTAAAGTGCTTCAAAAACTGAAGAGAAAACTGCTGTATATGAATAAAGTTGAATAGAAAACAAGTGTTTATTCTGCTTTTGCTGTTAAAGGAACTTAAGTTAAATGCACATTATGACTACAACTAGTCAGGGACTCAAAATGGAGAGCAGAGGAGAGTCCGGTCAGGATACGTTAGGCAAATCAGTCCCACATGTCTTAGTAAAATACAAATGATTTGAATTTCAAATTTGACGCAAACTTTGTGCTCATGTAAAATTTGCAGTCTCTTCTTTGTGTTGTGTGCTGCTTCAGTGCCAAGATAACCTCAGAGCAAATAAATAAAACCAGATTCTACTGAAGCTTTCATGGGATTTCAAAGTTTATTTAGAAGTCTTTATAATGTGTCTGGAAAGGCTGCAGCCTGCAGTCACTGTTGGTCACACAGGAAGTTTCCAACATTTATTCTCTGATTTTAATCCCAAAATATGTTAATGACATAAAACTCGTTATTCATTGCTCATATGGATTAAGCTTTGCTGCAGGTTTTACTCAGTTAAATACACAGAAAAAAGTGCACATGTTACAAAGTTCCAACAACTGAGCTTAATACAAGTGATGAAACAGCTCAAGCTTTGAGGCCATATGGAGGTCAGATATAAACACTATGAGCTGTACTTATAAACAGAACAGACATTTATTTATGGATTTATGACATTTATTCTGCTCTTTAAGCATATTTGTAGTTTATACTTTATATAAGCATGATGACTGACGGCTCCTTCCATAATTCTTCCTCTGCCCCACTGCAATCCGGAAATATTAAATATTTAGGTATTAATGTCTCTCCTAAGCTTTCAGACTTAACTAAATTAAACCACATCCCACTTCTAAAGAAAGTAGAAGGCGATCTGACTAGATGGAAATCTTTACCCATATTACTCATGGGAAGGGTCGCCACTATAAAAATGATGATCTTGCCAAAAATAAATTACTTATTTTTGATGATCCCTAACAAACCATCACAAGATTGGTTCAGATCTCTGGATTCATATATTTCCAAATTCCTTTGGAAAGATAAAGCCCCGCGTATCAGCTTAAAAACGCTACAAAGAACCAAGGATAGAGGAGGATTAGATCTGCCTAATTTTCACCAATACTTCTTAGCCAACAGGCTTCAGTTCATCTCAGAATGGTTAAAACATACCTCCTTAGTTGAGCCCTGGCTAGATGTTGAACAGGCACTATGCAAGGATCTAGAGATTTCAGACCTACCATTTATTAGCTCAAACATCAAAAGACATGAATGCTTTAAAAGTATCAACATCAGCTTTTCTCTGACAGCATGGTGGGAGTTTCTAAAAATAACGGAGTCTTCATTAATCCCATGCAAACGTACACCTATCTGGAATAACCCTGACATATTACAAAACAATAATATGATTAATTTCCCAGAATGGAGTTGTAAAGGAATTAAATACTTAGAACATATATTAGAGGGAACAGAATTTATTCCATTTGACAGACTAGTTGCACAATATGGGATCAACAAGACAAGGTTTTTAGAATATCAACAAATTAAATCCATAGTAAAAAAGAAATTTAACCTCAGT
This sequence comes from Aulonocara sp. 'chitande type north' Nkhata Bay, assembly GCF_057382095.1. Classification (NCBI taxonomy): domain Eukaryota; kingdom Metazoa; phylum Chordata; class Actinopteri; order Cichliformes; family Cichlidae; genus Aulonocara; species Aulonocara sp. 'chitande type north' Nkhata Bay. The sequence goes on from NC_141346.1 coordinate 16,701,478, forward strand.
CAAGTTGAATTACAAACACCACTAAGTGCGGCACATTTTCTTACTCTTAAATCCCCCAAATTATTATCTAAAATATACAGAACACTTTCTAAATTAGATGAATCAATATCCCTTCCTATTGCAAAGTGGGAAGCAGATTTATCAGTCAGCTTAGACCAAAACTTCTGGTCTCAGATTTGCTTAAAAACCTTTAAATTAATTAAAAATCCCAGTCTGCAATTAATACAATACAAAATACTACAGTGGGGCAAAAAAGTATTTAGTCAGCCACCGATTGTGCATGTTCCCCCACCTAAAATGATGACAGAGGTCAGTAATTTGCACCAGAGGTACACTTCAACTGTGAGAGACAGAATGTGAAAAAAAAATCCATGAATTCACATGGTAGGATTTGTAAAGAATTTATTCGTAAATCAGGGTGGAAAATAAGTATTTGGTCAATAACAAAAATACAACTCAATACTTTGCCAACAAAGGTTATGTTACAATAACAGAGGTCAAACGTTTACTATAGGTCTTTACCAGGTTTGCACACACAGTAGCTGGTATTTTGGCCCATTCCTCCATGCAGATCTTCTCGAGAGCAGTGATGTTTTGGGGCTGTCGCTGAGCAACACGGACTTTCAACTCCCGCCACAGATTTTCTATGGGGTTGAGGTCTGGAGACTGGCTAGGCCACTCCAGGACTTTCAAATGCTTCTTACGGAGCCACTCCTTTGTTGCCCGGGCGGTGTGTTTTGGATCATTGTCATGTTGGAAGACCCAGCCTCGTTTCATCTTCAAAGTTCTCACTGATGGAAGGAGGTTTTGGCTCAAAATCTCACGATACATGGCCCCTTTCATTCTGTCCTTAACACGGATCAGTCGTCCTGTCCCCTTGGCAGAAAAACAGCCCCATAGCATGATCTTTCCACCCCCATGCTTCACAGTAGGTATGGTGTTCTTGGGATGCAACTCAGTATTCTTCTTCCTCCAAACACGACGAGTTGAGTTTATACCAAAAAGTTCTACTTTGGTTTCATCTGACCACATGTCATTCTCCCAATCCTCTGCTGTATCATCCATGTGCTCTCTGGCAAACTTCAGACGGGCCTGGACATGCACTGGCTTCAGCAGCGGAACACGTCTGGCACTGCGGGATTTGATTCCCTGCCGTTGTAGTGTTACTGATAGTGACCTTTGTTACTTTGGTCCCAGCTCTCTGCAGGTCATTCACCAGGTCCCCCCGTGTGGTTCTGGGATCTTTGCTCACTGTTCTCATGATCATTTTGACCCCACGGGATGAGATCTTGCGTGGAACCCCAGATCGTGGGAGATTATCAGTGGTCTTGTATGTCTTCCATTTTCTGATGATTGCTCCCACAGTTGATTTTTTCACACCAAGCTGCTTGCCTATTGTAGATTCACTCTTCCCAGTCTGGTGCAGGTCTACAATACTTTTCCTGGTGTCCTTCGAAAGCTCTTTGGTCTTGGCCATGGCGGAGTTTGGAGTCTGACTGTTTGAGGCTGTGGACAGGTGTCTTTTATACAGATGATGAGTTCAAACAGGTGCCATTCATACAGGTAACGAGTGGGGGACAGAAAAGCGTCTTACAGAAGACGTTACAGGTCTGTGAGAGCCAGAGATTTTCCTTGTTTGAGGTGACCAAATACTTATTTTCCACCCTGATTTACGAATAAATTCTTCACAAATCCTACCATGTGAATTCATGGATTTTTTTTTCACATTCTGTCTCTCACAGTTGAAGTGTACCTCTGGTGCAAATTACTGACCTCTGTCATCATTTTAAATGGGGGAACTTGCACAATCGGTGGCTGACTAAATACTTTTTTGCCCCACTGTACATAGAGTGCACTATACAGGTCATCGGATGTTCAAGATGGGCTTTACATCTTCCAACAACTGCTCACACTGTCAAGGCAATACACCAGACAATTACATCCACGCTCTTTGGTTCTGTCCACCAGTGCAAAAGTTTTGGCGCGAGATATGTGAAGACTTATCAAAGTGTCTGAAATGTAACATTCCAACTTCCCCCTTAGTGTGTTTACTGGGCAGCTTAGATAATGTCACTTCAGAAAAGAATATAGCCCATATGATCTTCACTGCCCTATGCATAGCCAAGAAAACAGTCCTCATGAACTGGAAAAATAAAAATAATCTTAATTCTAACCAATATAGAAATTATCTATTAGATTACATTAGTCTTGACACAGCCTCTGCCACCACATCAGATCAATTGCTCTGGGCTCCTTTTATCAGCTCCATCACCTAGTGGGGGTGGGGGGTCATAGTTTGGTCCCGCCTTCACTGTTGTGATTGGTGTGGGGGTAGGGACAGGCTTAGGGCGTCGGGGGGTTCCCCGGAGGCATCTTCCTTGGGGGGCTCAACCCGGGGTAGCGGTCATGTCCGGTTGGGGGCTCTGTTGGCTCTCAGGTGACTGTTTCCTCGCGGCTGCGTGCAGCGGGGCTAGGGGAGGGTCTGTGCTGACGGACGTGGGTTACTGACCTGGTAGCCTGGCTGCCCCTGGGTGGGTCCGGGATGGGCGTGAGGTTCTGGGGGCGCTCCGTCTCTGGGCTGGGGCCCGGGCCGGGCCTCGGGGGCTTGGGTCCTGGTTGGTGTGTTGCCGGGGTTGTGGGCGGGTGGGTGCATGGGGGCCCGGCCCTGGAGCAGGGTGCCACCGGTGCGTCGAGCCACCTGGGGGGCTCTTCAACTGGTGGGGGAGATGGTCACATCTTGCAGGAGCTTTCCTCTCTTCAGGAACTCTCTGCAGGAGGGGGAGATACAGGAGAGGTGGAGGAAGATCTCAGCCTGGGCGTTTACTGTCTTATGTAGTCTGGAAGATGAGTGGATGGTGGGGTGGGTGCAGTTTTCTCTGTGGTGGGGTTGGGTGGACTGTCCCGGGCTCTGTGGAGCTGGGAGGCGCTGCTGCACTGGGCCCCGGTCTGGATGGGCCTGGGCCCCCTTTCCCTGGCGGGTCGCGGAGTGTGGGAGTGCCTACTGGGGTCAGCGGGGGAGCTGGCCCCAGGGAGGGGTTACCTGCCCCTCCCTTCCTTCCCTCCCCATCTCCAGCTGCCTCCCTCTTCCCGCTCCACCACAACCACCCACATATGCAGGGCCTTGGAGTAGGGGTATGTCACCAGGGTGCAGAGGAGGCTACCCCCCCCCCCCCCCCCCCCCCTCTGTCCCCTTCTGCCTGCCTCTGCCTCAATTTTATCCCACAACTTAGACATTCACATTACTCACACTCTCATTACACATACATATAGGATCTTGGGGTGGGCACAATCACGGAGTCCAAATTACCATCAGGGTGTACACCTCACCCCTGGCGTCGTTGCCCACCTCTCAATTTTAAATACACTTAGTCATTGAGGGCTAGCAGGAGGGACTATGCACTTATCTGCTGCTCCTTGGCAGGTAGCTCCATGCCCTCCTGGGTTTTAATTGCACCTTAGAACACACATGCATCAACACTACAATGAGCGGGTGGAGGGAGGTTTGGAGTCTTCTCCCACCCCCATTCTCTGCGGCCTGCTGGAGCGGGAGGGCTAGGAGGAGTTGGCCGTCCGACTGCGGTCTGGGGTGTGGGGCCTCCCTGCTGCTACGGAGTCGGGGTGGTCTGCCTCTCCCCACCGCAGGGAAAAGGGTAACACCACCTGGGTCTGGGTGCAGTTCCCCCCTCCAGGGGCAAGGGTACCTAGACCCGGTTTGTATAGTACGCTTGGGGAGTGTGATTGTGTGTACAGCGTCTCTTTATGTCTGTCTCCACGTTGGTTGAGTGTGGAGTGAGTGCATATGAGAGCATGAGGGTGGGAATGGATGTTTGTGTCTGTGTGTGCCTGTATGTCTGTGTCTATATGTCAGGTTGGGTATCAGACGCCACCTCAAATATTTAATTTTTCACAGGATTTTTTTTTAAGTTCAATAATCAGAGCTGAGGAGACACTGGAGCATCATGAAAGGAGAGGCAATAAGAAACCATCTCACCATCACACTAGACAGTCAGCATGACTGATGAGTGTCACATCATCATCTAAATAAATGCTGCAGTCATAATGCATCTTACAGCAGATATTGATAATACGCTGATATGTTTGAAACAGTAAGCAGTTTGTTAAACTCACAGGGCAACTCAGTTAAACAACTTTGTCAAAGTGGAGGGTTTAGTTTGGTAACACAATCTGTCCTCAGGTTGGGTGTTGTTATAGTAGAGATTATCTTTTGCTCACCATTTCCTCAACTTTTAAACAGCAAGGATTAAAGTGCTTCAAAAACTGAAGAGAAAACTGCTGTATATGAATAAAGTTGAATAGAAAACAAGTGTTTATTCTGCTTTTGCTGTTAAAGGAACTTAAGTTAAATGCACATTATGACTACAACTAGTCAGGGACTCAAAATGGAGAGCAGAGGAGAGTCCGGTCAGGATACGTTAGGCAAATCAGTCCCACATGTCTTAGTAAAATACAAATGATTTGAATTTCAAATTTGACGCAAACTTTGTGCTCATGTAAAATTTGCAGTCCCTTCTTTGTGTTGTGTGCTGCTTGAGTGCCAAGATAACCTCAGAGCAAATAAATAAAACCAGATTCTACTGAAGCTTTCTGCACTTCATGGGATTTCAAAGTTTATTTAGAAGTCTTTATAATGTGTCTGGAAAGGCTGCAGCCTGCAGTCACTGTTGGTCACACAGGAAGTTTCCAACATTTATTCTCTGATTTTAATCCCAAAACATGTTAATGACATAAAACTCGTTATTCATTGCTCATATGGATTAAGCTTTGCTGCAGGTTTTACTCAGTTAAATACACAGAAAAAAGTGCACATGTTACAAAGTTCCAACAACTGAGCTTAATACAAGTGATGAAACAGCTCAAGCTTTGAGGCCATATGGAGGTCAGATATAAACACTATGAGCTGTACTTATAAACAGAACAGACATTTATTTATGGATTTATGACATTTATTCTGCTCTTTAAGCATATTTGTAGTTTATACTTTATATAAGCATGATGACTGACGGCTCCTTCCATAATTCTTCCTCTGCCCCACTGCAATCCGGAAATATTAAATATTTAGGTATTAATGTCTCTCCTAAGCTTTCAGACTTAACTAAATTAAACCACATCCCACTTCTAAAGAAAGTAGAAGGCGATCTGACTAGATGGAAATCTTTACCCATATTACTCATGGGAAGGGTCGCCACTATAAAAATGATGATCTTGCCAAAAATAAATTACTTATTTTTGATGATCCCTAACAAACCATCACAAGATTGGTTCAGATCTCTGGATTCATATATTTCCAAATTCCTTTGGAAAGATAAAGCCCCGCGTATCAGCTTAAAAACGCTACAAAGAACCAAGGATAGAGGAGGATTAGATCTGCCTAATTTTCACCAATACTTCTTAGCCAACAGGCTTCAGTTCATCTCAGAATGGTTAAAACATACCTTCTTAGTTGAGCCCTGGCTAGATGTTGAACAGGCACTATGCAAGGATCTAGAGATTTCAGACCTACCATTTATTAGCTCAAACATCAAAAGACATGAATGCTTTAAAAGTATCAACATCAGCTTTTCTCTGACAGCATGGTGGGAGTTTCTAAAAATAACGGAGTCTTCATTAATCCCATGCAAACGTACACCTATCTGGAATAACCCTGACATATTACAAAACAATAATATGATTAATTTCCCAGAATGGAGTTGTAAAGGAATTAAATACTTAGAACATATATTAGAGGGAACAGAATTTATTCCATTTGACAGACTAGTTGCACAATATGGGATCAACAAGACAAGGTTTTTAGAATATCAACAAATTAAATCCATAGTAAAAAAGAAATTTAACCTCAGTCAAGTTGAATTACAAACACCACTAAGTGCGGCACATTTTCTTACTCTTAAATCCCCCAAATTATTATCTAAAATATACAGAACACTTTCTAAATTAGATGAATCAATATCCCTTCCTATTGCAAAGTGGGAAGCAGATTTATCAGTCAGCTTAGACCAAAACTTCTGGTCTCAGATTTGCTTAAAAACCTTTAAATTAATTAAAAATCCCAGTCTGCAATTAATACAATACAAAATACTACATAGAGTGCACTATACAGGTCATCGGATGTTCAAGATGGGCTTTACATCTTCCAACCACTGCTCACACTGTCAAGGCAATACACCAGACAATTACATCCACGCTCTTTGGTTCTGTCCACCAGTGCAAAAGTTTTGGCGCGAGATATGTGAAGACTTATCAAAGTGTCTGAAATGTAACATTCCAACTTCCCCCTTAGTGTGTTTACTGGGCAGCTTAGATAATGTCACTTCAGAAAAGAATATAGCCCATATGATCTTCACTGCCCTATGCATAGCCAAGAAAACAGTCCTCATGAACTGGAAAAATAAAAATAATCTTAATTCTAACCAATATAGAAATTATCTATTAGGTCAAGGTCAAGGTCAGATTTATTTATATAGCACATTTCCAACAGCCGATGCTGCACAAAGTGCTTAACAATAACAATAAAATTAAAAACTACAGTGTAATACAATAATAACAATAGAAACAATAAAATAGAAGAATTGAAACAATACTAACTAATTCAGATAAATCCACAATGCTTGGGTCATAATGTGTTAAAAGGCAGAGCGTAAAAGTGTGTCTTTAGTAAAGATTTAAATTGCTCAAGAGTTTGAGCAGATCTAATATTAAAGGGGAGACTATTCCAAAGTCTGGGACCTGCCACAGAGAAGGATCTATCACCACGAGATTTGAGGTTAGTCCGTGGAATGGACAACAATAGTTTTGAACTAGATCTCGTGGGTTTTCCTGGAGCATAGGCAGAGAGGAGCTCTGACAAGTAGGGGGGGGCTCGGGCGTTGAGTGACTTAAAAACAAAAAGTAAGAGTTTAAATTGGATCCTGTAGGGGACAGGGAGCCAGTGTAAAGAGGCTAAAATTGGGGTTATATGCTCTCTCCGTTTGGTACCGGTTAGCAGGCGAGCAGCAGCATTTTGAACCATCTGAAGGCGATGGATGGTGGCATGATCTAGGCCATAGTACAATGAATTGCAGTAGTCCAATCTGCAAGTAAGAAAAAGGTGGATGATACGCTCGAAGACGTCAGCCGGAAGGTATGGCTTTATCCTGGCTAGCTGTCTTAGCTGAAAAAAACAGGACTGAACTACTGCACTCACCTGCTTATTCAATTTAAAAGAACCATCAATGTAAACTCCGAGGTTTTTTACATGTGTTTTACAATACGAGGAGAGGGTACCCAACGTGCTGTCGATATGATTGAAATTGCCAAAAATGACAACCTCAGTTTTGTTTTCGTTTAGCTGTAAAAAATTTAATGATAACCACTGTTTAACGTTGTCAAGGCAGCGTAATAAGAGCTGCGGTTGATCTGATCCTGATTTTAAAGGTAGATAAATCTGTAGATCATCCGCAAAGCAATGAAATGAAATGCTGTACCGCGAGAAGATGGAGACCAATGGCAGCAAATAGAGTGCGAAGAGGGCGGGACCCAAAATAGAGCCTTGAGGAACGCCGTATTTAAGAGGAGCTAATTTGGAGTTGTGGGGGCCCATATTGACATAAAAGAACCTTTCTGTCAAGTAGGAGCGAAACCACTGAAGGGCAGATCCTTTTAGGCCAGCATGCGATTCTAGCCGTGATAACAGGATGTCGTGGTCAACCGTGTCAAAAGCTGCTGACAAGTCCAACAGTAAAAGGGCAGCAGGGCTGCCAGAATCCATAGTTAAGAGAATATCGTTAAAAATCCTTAAAAGTGCTGTCTCAGTGCTATGTAATGATTTAAAACCAGATTGAAATTTTTCTGAGATCATATTAAAATCGAGGTGTGCCTGCAACTGTAGATAGACCACTTTCTCCAAAACTTTAGATAGAAAAGGAAGCTTTGAGATGGGCCTGTAATTAGACAGAACAGTTGGGTCCAGGTTTTGTTTTTTAAGAAGAGGCTGAACTACAGCTTGTTTGAAGCATAGTGGGACGCAGCCTGTAGTAAGGGACGTATTAATCAATTTCAGAATAAAAGGGCCAACAATATTAAAAGTGTTTTTGAGCAGACTCGGGGGGAAGAGAATCAGAGGGGCAGTGTGATGATCTTAGGCCACTAACTATCGCGGTCAGGTCCTTAAGGGAGACGGGATCAAACTGCTCTAAGACAGCTGAACACACAGGTGGAGGGCTTTGAACTGAGACAACAGACAACGAAACAAGGGCCCTAATCGATAAGATCTTGTTATTGAAAAATGCTAAAAAATCATCGCACATACTTGGTGAAGAAGTAACTCCAGGATTATCACATAAACTAAAAAAGCGATTAAGAATGTTAAAAAGTACCTGAGGCCTATGACCGTTTGCTGATACTAAGTTTGAGACAAATTGTGTTTTTGCAGTTTTTACAGCTTCTTGATAAGCAGAGAGACAAGTCCTTAAAATCTGTAAGGAAACATACAATCTGTCCTTTTTCCATCTCCTTTCAGCGCGTCTGTAGTCGCGTCTGAGGGAGCGGGTGTAATCGTTCAACCACGGTTCTGATGAATTCTTAGCGCGCACAGTTCTGAATGGTGCAATAGAGTCCAAGATATAAGTGCAAGTAGAATGAAGAATAGCCGAAAGGTCCTCAACATTTTTACAATTGGAGTTCAATATTCCAGAGTCCATAAAGGCAGCAGAAAAGGCAGGTGCTGTTAGTACATTAAGCGCTCGCTTTTTGCGCAGTGGGGCGTTCGACTTGTCCATCGAGCAGCGCAGTGTTAGAGTGAACAACACAGGAAGATGATCGGAAATGCGTAATTCGGATATATCCGTGATGCACACTTCCAACCCGTGGGAAAGCACCAAGTCCAGTGTGTGACCTTTTTCGTGCGTGGGACCAGAAACCCACTGGGTCAAGTTAAAGGAATCAATAATATTTAAAAAGTCCTTGACCAAAAATTTCGAATCACAACAGACATGAATATTAAAATCGCCAAGGATCAAAAAGCTGTCGTATTTAAGAGCGATTCCAGCCATAAAATCAGAAAACTCTTTGATAAAATCCTTATTAAACTTGGGAGGGCGATATATAAGGGCACACAGCAGAGGCGCAGCAGGATTAAGGTGTAACTCAAACAGCTGGAGTTCAAAACTAGAAAATGAGTCATGCTGTAATATTTGATGGCAATGAAATCGAGGATTGAACACAGTGGCTAGGCCTCCCCCCCTGCCAGAGGACCGAGGGAGGCTGAAGAATGAGAAATTGGGAGGGACCAGTTCCGAAAACGCTACAGACTCACCGGGTTGGAGCCATGTTTCCGTCAGAAATAGAAAGTCCAACTGTTGTGACTTTATGAAGTCGTTTAATACAAACGTCTTGTTTGCTAATGATCTTACATTTAGCAAGGCCATTTGGAATGTGTAGATCCTAGCATCGGACACTCCAGCTCGGTTAAGTGTGCGAAGATTTCTGTGGTCCACACCGCATCCACGGGTCCGAGGCCGCTTAGGAAAATAAAAAGCTGAGGACGGGGGATCAAGTGACGTGGAAGTTCCAGGGACAACAGGCAGGATCCATCTCGAGATGCACTCTGCTGGTCCAGTAGTTCCGCGAGAAGCGCGGAGAACAGCTTGGAGTTTGATGAGTGTACCAGCCCGCTTTCCTCGTTTCCTCGGACGCTTTTTCCAGGACATTGTGAAGGTGTGTTGACACAAGTAGGCTGGGATACAGGGCTCTAGAAGTGGTGGAGGAGGCCCATAAGCATTTCCTACCACCGATTGTTTAAGAGCGAGGTCATATGAAGCTTTGATTTCAAGGAGTAACTGGCGATTATACACACGCAGAGCGAGAGCATTTTGGGATAGAAAGGAGAAGGATAAGGCTAGCCAAAGCCAAAGCAAAGTTAGCAGGGTTAGCGGACGTGTCGCCGTGCATACTGCTGGCGCCATCTTATCGAAAGGATCGATTATTAGATTACATTAGTCTTGACACAGCCTCTGCCACCACATCAGATCAATTGCTCTGGGCTCCTTTTATCAGCTCCATCACCTAGTGGGGGTGGGGGGTCATAGTTTGGTCCCGCCTTCACTGTTGTGATTGGTGTGGGGGTAGGGACAGGCTTAGGGCGTCGGGGGGTTCCCCGGAGGCATCTTCCTTGGGGGGCTCAACCCGGGGTAGCGGTCATGTCCGGTTGGGGGCTCTGTTGGCTCTCAGGTGACTGTTTCCTCGCGGCTGCGTGCAGCGGGGCTAGGGGAGGGTCTGTGCTGACGGACGTGGGTTACTGACCTGGTAGCCTGGCTGCCCCTGGGTGGGTCCGGGATGGGCGTGAGGTTCTGGGGGCGCTCCGTCTCTGGGCTGGGGCCCGGGCCGGGCCTCGGGGGCTTGGGTCCTGGTTGGTGTGTTGCCGGGGTTGTGGGCGGGTGGGTGCATGGGGGCCCGGCCCTGGAGCAGGGTGCCGCCGGTGCGTCGAGCCACCTGGGGGGCTCTTCAACTGGTGGGGGAGATGGTCACATCTTGCAGGAGCTTTCCTCTCTTCAGGAACTCTCTGCAGGAGGGGGAGATACAGGAGAGGTGGAGGAAGATCTCAGCCTGGGTGTTTACTGTCTTATGTAGTCTGGAAGATGAGTGGATGGTGGGGTGGGTGCAGTTTTCTCTGTGGTGGGGTTGGGTGGACTGTCCCGGGCTCTGTGGAGCCGGGAGGCGCTGCTGCACTGGGCCCCGGTCTGGATGGGCCTGGGCCCCCTGGGCCCCCCCTGGGAGTGCCTACTGGGGTCAGCGGGGGAGCTGGCCCCAGGGAGGGGTTACCTGCCCCTCCCTTCCTTCCCTCCCCATCTCCAGCTGCCTCCCTCTTCCCGCTCCACCACAACCACCCACATATGCAGGGCCTTGGAGTAGGGGTATGTCACCAGGGTGCAGAGGAGGCTACCCCCCCCCCCCCCCCCTCTGTCCCCTTCTGCCTGCCTCTGCCTCAATTTTATCCCACAACTTAGACATTCACATTACTCACACTCTCATTACACATACATATAGGATCTTGGGGGTGGGCACAATCACGGAGTCCAAATTACCATCAGGGTGTACACCTCACCCCTAACGTCGTTGCCCACCTCTCAATTTTAAATACACTTAGTCATTGAGGGCTAGCAGGAGGGACTATGCGCTTATCTGCTGCTCCTTGGCAGGTAGCTCCATGCCCTCCTGGGTTTTAATTGCACCTTAGAACACACATGCATCAACACTACAATGAGCGGGTGGAGGGAGGTTTGGAGTCTTCTCCCACCCCCATTCTCTGCGGCCTGCTGGAGCGGGAGGGCTAGGAGGAGTTGGCCGTCCGACTGCGGTCTGGGGTGTGGGGCCTCCCTGCTGCTACGGAGTCGGGGTGGTCTGCCTCTCCCCACCGCAGGGAAAAGGGTAACACCACCTGGGTCTGGGTGCAGTTCCCCCCTCCAGGGGCAAGGGTACCTAGACCCGGTTTGTATAGTACGCTTGGGGAGTGTGATTGTGTGTACAGCGTCTCTTTATGTCTGTCTCCACGTTGGTTGAGTGTGGAGTGAGTGCATATGAGAGCATGAGGGTGGGAATGGATGTTTGTGTCTGTGTGTGCCTGTATGTCTGTGTCTATATGTCAGGTTGGGTATCAGACGCCACCTCTCTGGGGACACCTCAGGCCCTCCAAGGTTTGGAGGCCTATCTCCACCCACCACCACTTCCCCTGCCAGTGGCGGACTCCCTCAGGTGTCGGTGCGTTGGTGGTTCTTTGTGTCTGGGGGTGGGCGTCCAGGTACACACCGGCTCACTCCTTGGCGGCCGCTTATCGGGGCCTGGAGCCTGGGGCTCGCTCGGGCCCCTTCGGAGGTGGGGTGCCCCCGGCCTCTCGGCCTGGGGCTCGGTCACTCAGGCACAGCTGGGGGCCGGCGGAGCTCACGGGCGCATCACTGCAACTCCCCCTGGCTTCTGCTCCGCGGCTGCTGAGTGAACCCTCATCTGGGACTCTCCTCAGCTCTTACTGGAACAGTGGCGCGGCTGCCCCTCTGTTGGTCTTCCATGGTCTCTTGTGTTCTGGGGGCCTCTGGATGTCTGGAGTTTTGATCTCCTCCATACCCGCTTCATACCCTGGAGGACGGGGCTGTGGCCCCCCCACACTCGCTAGAAGATCGTTACATGGAGAAACCTTTGGAATACAAGCGCGCTGATCCACACAGGTATGCACACGGGTGTTCACTGCTCGTAGACCCAAATTACACCTTTCTTGGCTGCTACTTCGAAGCACATCTATCCTGCATGCTGCACAACAACATTGAATATTTAGTATTTACTGCTGTTTACACTTAGCTAGATTAATGCGATGGTGTTGTGTTTAGTATGTTGCTTTGTTTTTTTTTTTTTGTTTTTTTTGCTTGTTTTCTATTTTTCTCTCAACAGGTGATCCAGGAGATTTTTTTTCCTCCCCCCCTTTCTCACTGTCCCTCTCCCCTTCTGTTTTTCCTTTCCTTCCTCTTTCTTTCTCCCTTTCCTATCCCTCACTCATGTCTGTCCCGTCTGTAACATCTGAAAATAAAATATAATAAATAATAAAAACAAAGATCGACCAAATGGACCAATACGGCAATGCCACGATGATCCATTTGGCAAAGTAAATCCATTGGGTATCCTTGTTGGTCTTCAGACAACAATTCTGATGGCTAAAGAACCAAATGGGACAGGCAAAAAAAAAAAAAAAAAAGCATGATGACTGACAGAAGATTGTGCGAATGTGGTGAAGAGTAAAGACGCACACACACCTTTCAGTCTCGACGTACACATACACACACCCTGTGAACAAGTCTGAACTTCACTGGAATGCATTCAGCTGCTGGCTGATGAGAAGTCACATGTTCAGTGGTTTATAAAATACACTGCTTCGTCTGATTAGGTCAAAACTCGAATGACCATAACGAAACAGTGGAAGCAAAACTGAACTTAACGCACACTGATACATAAGACTTCCACAATAAAATAAGAAACATGATGCAGGAGTGGAGGAGAAGCAGGCAAGAGGGACCGAGGGAACCAGAGGGAGAGCACAGACATGATGGGATGGAAAAAGATAGAATAAAACACAAAGCTGGGGAAACAAGGCACAAGGACTCACAAAACTATATAAACAAAGACACACAGAGGGAGACTCAAAGGGCCGAAACACGGGGAAAAAAACAATAAGCAAAACTAAAAAGAACAACCCAGGCACGACAGAATAAACCTTTAGAAAATCAAAGTGACTTAAACATAATACAAAATGCCAAAAAACACACAAAATCTCAAAACACTGGGTCAAAAGACCCAGAACCATGACAGCAACATTTTTATTATTGTAGAAATGACTATAGATAACCTTTACTTTAACCCAAATCTGTCTGTAAATGAACTCACATTTGTGTCTAAACTACATAATAAACAGGTGTTTCCATTAAAGAAAATCAATAGCTGCTCTGTTCAGAGTTTCAATAGGTACATTGCTAAACATCCACAGACAAAAAAAGTACAAATCTCTAAAATGTCAGAACCAACAACCTTAAAAATCTTTTTCAAGAAATGTGTTGGCATGGCATTTTTAGGGCCAGATGATGTCTTTATACCATTACAAAGTTCTTCTACCTGATTAAAACACCGGCTCAAACTGCTCAAAGGCAGTAGAGTAGGTGAATTTTGTAAAAACTTCATGTGAAGGGTTAGTTAGGGCGGTCATACATCAGAGTTGTTCTATCTCATTAATGAAAAACTGCAAAAATCTTTCACACGTTTCTGTGGAGCTATTTATATGAGAAGCAGGGGAAATATTCAGGGAAGTCAGTTACTGAGTTGTCTTGATTACAGACGCTACAGCTCCAAGAGGATCATGGATGATGACAAAAGTCTTAAATGTAAACCAAGATGCAAAAGGCTTGGTGCGTTCTGTGAGACTACAAACAAAGATGTGTGTTTTGGAGAGGCCAGTTGCAAAACTTCTTTTGCTACTGGAAGAGAAATAACATCATGAACAGAGATTAAAGACTTGCCTGAGGGAATAGCTCCTTCGTTTTATAACTTTAAAGTAATTGTGATTGTATGCACAATCAGGGGCCAGAGTGCTGGAGGTATTTATTCTTTATTTTTGTTATTTTGAGATTTGTTAAAGTTTGTTGTTGAGTTTATTTGCAGGTTAATATTTGTTTCATTTTGTTTTGGTCTGTTGTTTATCTTGTTAAGTCAGCCAGGAAGAACTGTAGGCAAATTTAGTATAAATAAAGGGACTGGTGTAGGACCAGCATGCTCTAAGGTGGGCCTATGGTTTTTTACCAGAACAGGAGAAGCGGCAGGAAGGTACAAAGATGGGTATGTGTCATTGCTTGCCATACTGGAAAAAAAAAAAAAAAGATAAAACACAACTTTCGAGTTTGATCACTGGACTTCTGTTGCCTGCGTACAGAACATTACCACAGTGCAGCAGTGGCTTCTAGATTTTAAACTTTAGGATGTTTGGTTGGACAAACAAAGGGAATCACCACTACATTAGTCACATTATTGCATTGTAATGTGAATTTATTTGAGGAATAGATCTTTAGTTTTAATATTAGTAAAGAGACTTGTATTTAGGAGAACTTGAAATGTTGCTGGGGTAGACTTTATCTCCCCCCTGATCTGGACGTGCAGAAGAAAATGGATGGAGGACTTGTAATGTCTCTTCAGTAAAGTGACGCTGAATATGAGAGGTACTTGAGCCCCAGTTAGTTTCTGTTGCGCAGACGTGATTATAAAAGCTGTTGTTCTGCTCCGTATTCTCTCTGGATTCCTGTTGAATCGTCAAACAGCACACAGCTCACCCTCCTGAGCTTTGCTCCAAGCAACCATCAGTGGAAACTAGAGGGATCACTGATCCTCCTCCTAATTAACCTTTAGTGCACTTTATGAAAACAGTCTTAAATCTTCCTTACACTCATTGGCTGTGTGTTCACTTTTAAATCACACATATTAAACATAAAACAAGCAAGCTCTTTACTTTTATTGTTAACCTTTTATTCTGTGGCCGGGAATTAAAGACATAATCTGGCTCTAATTGGCTGCTCTGGGCCTTTTCCTGTAATTAGAAGCAACAAAATGAAGCTGATGTTACAGATTTCAGCTGTTACACCTCTTCCTGTGATCTGTCACTAAGTCCTTCTTATGTATGTTATTTTAGTATAACTAACTTTTGCAGGATATCACAGGTTGTTTTTATCTGCCGTTTTCACAGCATCAATCAAGAAGGTCACACTTTTCTGCTAAAGAAAAGGTTTGATTATATTATATTATTTATGATCCTTGATACAAAATTAAAGTTAGTCACAGTCTACAAATCATCACAGTGCAATTGGTCTTTTTTCCAGCCTGTGGGTAACAAACGCAAACAGCTGTGTCGTCATTCAGCTTTTTGGACTCTTCCTCCAAGAAGAGATATACATGTGTAAAAACTGTAATCAATACAACTTTATGCTCTGTGTATCAAACAGTCTGGATGAGAGCACAGCTGCTTTGATTAGAGACTGAAGACTTTGCATAACATAACATAACAAACAGAAAACACTTTGCTAGCCTGGAAACATCTTTCAAGATAAAGGCTTCACAATACAAATGTTTATATGGGGGAGTGTAGCTGCCTCCACTTACATTCACTTCATATGGGACAGATGTGAGGCGTGACACAGAACACTAGACAGTGGTGTAATTGTGTCAGAGCAGATTTTAATGTTTCGATAAAAGTAAAATGTCACAAACTCCTCAGGGACAATTCTCATGTTTTCATGATTATATTCCTTCATCTGTGCATGTGTATAACCCATCTTATGGAGTTTAAAGAGGAAACTGAGATGATCGGTAAGTGTAGAATTAAACGAGCGGCTGGAATATGTTGAAAGTATTTCACTGTTTTGTCTTTTTTTCTAAAAACTTAAGAACTGATCAGTCATTTGTATGATCTGTGGGGCTCAGGCTTTAAATGTGGTAATGTGTAGGCCTGCTCCTGCTGCCTCTCCCTTACTAGGTCAGTAAATATCAGCAGTTATATATATATTTGCAGTAAAGTAACATAGAGATTCATATATTATTGTATATGAATATATTACTGATGGGACATGAGGCCTGAAGGCAGCCAAGCTGGGGCCAGACTCAAGGTCAGGTGAAACGTGTCACGTGCAAACTAAAGCTCTTCTGCTGCCACCTACTGGCACTTATTCTTTTGTGACTTTTTCCACAGTGCATACACTCATTGGCCAGATTTTTAGGCACACCTCACTAGGTGTGCTAGGCCAGGCGAATCTCAGAGAACATAAAAATAATCCATGCACATCCTCTTCACCCTGTGGGGTAGGTGCAGATAAGGAGCAGGTATGGATGAAACATTACTAAATGCAATAAATCAGGGATCACGAGTTCTGCTGTGTGCAAACTATTATTTCCTCTTCTTTGTTAAAAGGAATCTTAGAAATAAACAGCAGTTTTTTGTGACATTCTGCTCTAAAAATACAGGGTGAAATGTACAAATTGATCAGATTCCTCCATCATTTAAACTCTCACTTACTCTTACTTTTCTGTCAGTTTCGTATTTCAACCGATAGCTGCACACTCGTTTTATTTTCTGGGCCGGTCTTCAGTTATTGGAACAGTTCAGTGTCACTCGATGGCACAAGACAGTTTTAGCCAGTGCTTGTTGCTTTTTTTTGTCTGTGGATGTTATAGCAATGCAGCTATTTAAACTATTTATTTTGAACTGAGCAGTTATTGATTCTTTTTAATAAAGCAACTGGAAAGACCTGTTTATTGTGTAGTTTAGATACAATTTCAGGTTCATTTACAGACAGATTTGGGTTAAAATAAAGGTTATCTATTTCTACAATAATAAAAATTATGCAGCTACAAGAGCACAAAATAGTAATAATTAATTACCAAAAGCATTTCTTACCTCTGTGAAAAATTCATGCTTTAAAAACATTGAAGCTCAAACCCTGATAGGACAAACATACACACTAAGGAGAGTAAAAAAAATGACAGACACCATGAACCCTGCAGAGGAAACAGGATTCACACACACCTGTGACAAAGAGGATAAAAATCAATCAAATTAAAGACGCATCCACTGATGCACTTATTTTTATAATTTAGCAATACACTTACAATATATTTTACAAGTTTAGCTACTTGTGATGCTAAATATTTTGAATTCAACTTCATGGTGCATTACTTAGCATAAAATAAAATAAACATGATCACAGAGGTGTTGTGTTAATAACATATTCTTATAAATACAACATCAGTTCAAGCATGTAATATGTACTATTTGTTTGTATTCAGGTGACAATAGAAAGACTAATAAAACAAGTATGAACACATTTTCTACGGGGTTTTCAGATTTTCGATAAAAACACTTGTTGTTTGGGTGCTCTAGTTTCAACATTTTTATCCAGTATATCCACCTACATCCCCCTTTTCTGCTCTTCTGTTCAAGCAATCTCAGCTTTTCCTTTCTATCTTTGTCCTCTAGACTCCGCAGCTGAGCTGATCTACTGATTTCCAATATAATATGTGTGCACTCCATATAAACATTGGAATTTGTGATGGGGAAAAAATATATAAATTTAATACGAAAACCATATATTGGACAACAAGTAGAATATATTTAAAGTAGTGACTGCAAAGTAAACTAAAGTGAAGCAACTTGTGAGGTGTGGAGCTTGCCATGTGTGGCTTGCCATCACACACATATTTAATATATATACATGTAAGATAAATAATAAGACGCAGGAACCTTATAGCTTGTCTGTCTGAATCAGTTTGTGTCAGGTCCAACGGTGCCCCGACCGGCGACCTGTGTGTGTGTATGTGTGTTTGTTCTCCCGCTCTGTTTTTGTCTCCGTCTCCGTTGTAGTTGTTACGCGGTTGCGTAGCAACGGGAGATGTCCGACCCGGAAGTGCCGCCACTCTGAGCGGTCCCACCTGCAACTGATTCCTCGCCAACTGCTGCCAATCATCCACCATTGTGACAGAGCTATTTAATGGTGTGGCTGAGTGACAGACAGCGCTGGAGTATTCCACCAAGCCTGGTAGTGACTCGAATTCAGCGAGTGTTAGACAAACGTTTGATAGCGGAGGGAGGCTAACCGCGTCTGTTTGCCTTTTTTCCAGGCTACGAGTGAGACGGAGATACGAGAGGAGAGACGTCACTGTTCTCGAAAGTCGTATGGACACACGAGGGGAGCACGGAAGGGACTTAGCATTGTGGATTACTTTGGATTGGCTTCACTGTAAATAAAGACACTGTTCAACCTTAACGAGCGGTCCGCGTCTGGGTTCTCTTACTCACCACCCCCTAACAGTTTGAAGTACAATGAGACTCATGAAGGAGGCTGAGATTAAATAATTATTGTTGGAGCCAAAGTAGTAGAAAAAAAACTGTGAGAAAACACATCAGAGGCACATCTAATTACTAATTACACAACTAGAGCGCCCTCTAGTTGATGATGGCTTGATATGACACTGGCTTTAAATCACATAATAAAAATAAATGGAAATTTGACAGATTAAAAAAATTGTTCTTTTAAAATGCAAAATACAAAGTGGAATATCTGAGCAAACAATTGTGTATGTGGTAATCTGGAGGAAAACACAATTTTAAATCCAAAATATCTTTTTGGATTTAATATCATTTTACTTGGATTTTACTTTTACTTTTTAAACTGACTTAATGTGAGTTACAGTGGGAGAATTTGGCTGAAGAACACTTATCAGTACAGTCACAGATTGCTGTCTGTACGAGTCTCATTATTTTTTTTGTCTCGTTTGTGAGGATTTCTCCAAAACATTATTGACAGTAGTTTGTCAGATGTGTGTCACAAGTTAATCTAGTAGTAGGCTATGGCACTTGGCCAAAGGTGGCAGCAGAGGACTCAATTTGAGACTGCTCCAGCTGCTATGTGATAGTAGATCTGCTAGTAAACTGCACGCTTTAGTTGTGAAGCGGAAACTCTAAAATTAGAGTAATAAAACATATGAGGGGAACGATAAAGAAGACAAGATTCTCCCGATCATTTACTCTTGTTGTCCTGTGAACAGCATGGTATTAATTGTTTGCTGTTTCCACGATTGCCTCGCACATGAGGATATCACCAGGTAAACTCACAACATTTTTAAACATTTTGTTGTTCAACAGCATCAAGACTGACGGAGTGTGTTTGAGATAACCTCACACGTGTCACAGATGACACATTTGGTGATTATTTGCTGGTTTTTCGGTAGCGGCTCCTGAAAAGCAAGTCTACCACACCTCTGTTCGACCAATGCCAGTTAATCTGGAACATCGGTCAACTCCTGGCACATTGTTTTCAACCCCCCTGCTGTCTTTTGCTGCCCAGGTTAAACATGATATACAAGTCACTTAGATAACTTAAAAATGTTTTAGTTTATGTTATAGTTTAGCTTTATTCAGTGTTCCTGAGTAAATTGGTTTAGCTGAGATTAAAGTTATAGTGCTCACATAGATGAATAAACATCAAACAAAAAAAGGATTAAACAGAAGTGTGAGATGGTAGAGAATTTACTCTAATGTAGGGCTGGGTATCGTCACTGATTTCTAGAATCGATTCGATTCCGATTCGATTTAATTCGATTCGATTTGAATCTGGGAAATTTTGACAGTCAGAAATATTATTCAGATCAGTACATTTACATATTTTTGCATCTATACAAAGGAAGCTGACACACGCAAGACTTTATCAAAGGTGTGAGCATCACAGCAGATAACTCTGTGTCAAAGCAGCTGAAGATAAAACACAGATAAACATGAAGGTGATTTTCCTGGCCTGGGATTTTATAAAAATATTCTGCAGTACATCAAAAACGAAAGAAAACCATTAATCAACATATGAACATTACCTCTGACGTTACAGCGGTTTTATTAGAGACACGGCTAAGCGTTTTGCATTTTGCATCATTTTAAAAAGTTTAAATTTGTTCAATATTGAACGGCAGAAATTATGTTTTCTTTTCGGAAGTACGTAATAGGAAACAAACAGCGGCTGACAGCGCTGTAAACAACGGTAGACTTGTGCGTAACAAGCAAGCAAATAATGAAGAAAACAGATTTTTAGACGGGAAACTGTTCTTGAAGTACAGAGAGAGACAGAGAGAGCTGTGCATGAAGTGTGATTTTATGATGGTGGAAGCAAAACAGTAAAAGTCAGAGTGAATTCATGACGATGTTTATGTGAAGCGCAGTTTGGATCTTCTTTTGCTGCTGGTTCGGTCAATATTGTTTGGAGAGAGATCAAACTAACAGCTTTAGAATCGGAGCAAAAACGGCTTGAAAACAAAGCGCGGACCCGCCGACAGATCAGAATCAGCGAGCTGTCGGCTTTCAGCCCCGACTGTGAGAAAGGCGACATCTAACTGATTCTGATCCGCGGGTCCGCGCTGTGTGTTTACGTCTTTGTGCAGAATCCGTGTTCCTGCTCTCATTTACTGTCTTAGCTGTTTGGTGGTTGTTGAAATTTTGTGAGATGTCACCAGAGATTCTGGCATTTTGGGAAAAAGAAATTTATATAAAAAAATCGATTCAGGATTTTAATGAATCGGTTTCACGTTATCCAAGCCAGAATCGATTTTAATCGATAAATCGATTATAAAAACCCACCCCTACTCTAATGTCAAGTTACATGTTAGCGAGCAAGGGGCAGACAGCTGAGTTTATTAAACTCCACCAAGACAGCTGGTGACGCAAATCTAGGCTAGACCGTCCAATTTCACAACCTTGCACTTCTGGGCTCCTCTGTCTCCGAAGGACCTGGCCCACATAGACTGCGAAGGCCAGGTTCTTTGCAGGATGCAGCCTAGGAATTGGGAAACAACTTCTGAACATGTTGTTTTAGTTTCATTTTGTTCATTTGTTTGAAATTTTAGTGTTATTAAAAGTTTTAAGGGATTTTTGTATCTGATATTTGAATGAGTAATCTATGAATTGTTTTTTATCTTTTACTGAAAAGTGACTTTTTAAATTGTCAGCAGAGCATTCTTTAAACATGCAATCAGTTTGTGTTCTTGAAGAAAGTTTCATTTCTTGTACAGTTTCAGCACAGAATGAAAACAAAATGGGAAAATGTGTTTTAAGAGAAATGAAAGCTCACAAATTTGACTTTGGTGTCATTGCTGCACACATTCTATCACTTGGTACACTATATTTCAATGAAAATCAGACATACCATTTTCCACTGATATACAGTTCACTTGCATATTTACCTTACTCTTTTTATAAAGGTAATATAATGAGCGAAGGATGTGTTTTTAAACTGATAAAACAGGTTAGCTATCAGTACATCAAAACTGAAACTGTCTAGAATGGCTTGAATTTAAAAAGCCTTCTCACATTTATATTACACATGTACTGAGACAATATTCTCTCTTTCTTTTCATGCTCACCACCACTGCAAAGGCTGTAACTTTATCTCTATCCTTAGGTCAGAGCCAGGCCACTATTTACCAAGGAATTAAAATCTGAATAATCATATTTATTTTATGCCCCAGTGATCTACAAATTGACTCTTACTTCAAACATCCTATTCAGCAAGTAGGCTGCACCTCTTTTGTTTTTGTTTGATCTGATCACTGAAATAAACTGTACATAAGTGCAGTTCAACTTGTGTCAGCAGAGCAGACGGCTGTATTCAGAGAGAGCCGAGGACGTTTTCACGCCTAATCCTAACCCTGACATCCTCCAGCATCTGTCTCCTGAGGGGCACCAGGCAGGGATGCCCACTCTCCCCTTCACTGTTTGCAATTTTTTATCAAAACACTAGCAGCAACATTTGGGCGGACTATAGTTATTAAGGGCATAAAATGCAAGAACGTAGAACCTCAAATCAGTCTACATGAGGATGATGTGTTGCCTTTTCTCCGAGGTAATTGCATTAATAAACTCTTTCTCAAGACTTTCAGTTTATCCAATAAACTGGTTAAAGTCTGCAGATCTTCACATAAAGAGGCACTGTAGGTGACACTTAATAATTGTGCACATTTTTCAATTTTTCATATTACTGCTGTGTTGCAGGATCCATGACAGCAAGAGGAACCATCATCATTCTGGACAACCCTATGAGTCCAGTCAGCATTTAATTAAAAACACAGACAGTGCAAAACAACGAGGTTTGGTAACATACGCACTTCAAAGTCCTGAGAAACTGCCTGTACAATTCCTAAAATGTGTGTATTTACTGTGTTATTTAATAAATAAATAATCAAATCTATTTGGTTTTATCATGCTAGAAGGTGCAAAATCACCCAAATTAAAGCATATTGGTTATTTCTGCAATTCAGAACGACGTTTACTTAAATAGCTAAATATGCAAAACATAAGCTTATAGATGTGTGTGAGTCTTAGCTCAGTGTTGGAGCTATTTATTCTTTAATTTTTTTTATTTTGAAGTTTGTTAAAGTTTGTTGGTTTGTTTATGTTTTTGGGTTATTTACAATTTTTATTTGTAGGTTAATATTTACTTCGTTTTGTTTTATTTTGTTGTTTATCTTGTTAAGTCACGCAGGAAGAACTGTAGAGACTGGTATAGAACCAGCATGCACTGGGGTGGGCCTATGTTTTTTTTACCAAAGCAGGAGAAGCAGCAGGAAGGAACAAAAATGGGTCTTTGTTATTGCTTGCAAAAATGGATAAATAAACCATAAAGTACATTTGGACATTGGACTTCTATAGTCTGCATACAAAATATCACCACAGTGCAGCTGTGCAGTGGCTTGTAGATTTGAAATTGTTGGATGTTTGGTTGGACCAGGGACGATTCTAGAATCAGAGCTTTGGGGGTGCTGAGCATCAGGAGAGCTGCCCAGCCAGGCAAGATAAACTTTACTTGTCATGATGAGATTTCTTCCCTGTCTCTGTCAGTCCCTGCATCCCTAAATATCTCCAGTTGTCCCGAGTTCCCTCTGACTGTCTCCTTGGTGCATTTAAACCCCTGTTCCTCCCTGTCCTCGTCGTCTGTTGTCTTCGTCTCCGTTATCAGTCATCATAATTTTACCATCTCTGTGCAAGTCTGCAAATTTCTTTATTAAATCACAAGAATCTTAAATTCATCAAGTCTCTCTGTGCCTGGGTCCTCGTCTCAAAACATGACATCACTGTTTTGTACATTTCAACATAATTTAATCCCCAAATTTGTGAAAGAAAAGCAAAACACTTTTTTGAAAAATCTGTAACAAAACCATCAAATCTGATCAAGGTTATTTAAATGCTGCAAAAGAAGAATGGATTGGAATTTAAAAAAAAATACATATCCTAACCTTAATTACTGGGGGAGAATAATGAATGATGCTCATAGTTAGGAATGGGTATCGTTTAGGTTTTATCCGATACCGGTGCCAAACCGGTACTTTTGAAATGGTGCCGGTGCTCAAACCGGTGCTTAAAGAATGGAGAACACAAAATTGGTCCAAAAACCTCTCATGTTCAGCTGTTTTTTTGTCAAAAGATAACCATGTTAGCCTTTACTGCGGCTATGGGGCATATATGGTATCACTCTTGGCTGGAAGCAGTGCTTAAACAATGGAAAAAAAAAACACAAACTTTGTCCAAAAACATCTCATGTTTAACTGTTTTCCACTTTTTCTTTGGTCATTTTAGCCTTTTTGGCCAGGGTGAAGGGAGCATCTGCCATCAAACAAGAAGACAGCCGCATGTAGCTATGATGATGTTTGCTAGTTCACCTTACATGCATTAATGTAATAACGTGGTTAGCCTACTCAATGTAAATTACACACGAACAACATTAACCTACTCGCCCAGAGAAGAACGGCTGCTGCTGCCATCATCATCCTCATCATTTCTGCTACACTGGCAGGGCTAGGGGCCAGGACTCTCCTCTTCGAGTTTTTGGGGGATGTTGCTAACTCCGGGTCCGATAACAGGCAACCCTCCCGCAGTAGATGTGCTCAGTGTGAGGTCTTGCAGCAAGCTATCAAATACGGTGCATTTCTCAGCTTTTAACAAAATTCTATATGTCGCCAGGTGTTTCATCGGATTCGAGGTGTTACCTCCTTTGACAGTATCACAGTATCAGCTTAAAGCACTTGTTGCAGGCTGCTGAGTTTGCATCTTTTGCTGTGAAGTACAGCCAGACTTTTGACCGCTTCGCCTTGGGCATTTTTAATCTGTAGCTCTGCTCTAAAAGAACGTACGTACCTGGCCCCGCCTACTATCCTCGAAACGTAAAATGATTGGCTAGAATCTAAAGTGTATCACAGCTCAGGAAAAAAAAGAACAGAAATAAAGCACCGAAATGTGCGCTGCTTTTCGGTCTGGTTACTACCGTTTATGTCGGTACCCACCCCTACTCATAGTGAGTAAAAAGTAAACTGAGTGCATTTTTTGAACAGAGATTCACTTTTAATATTTATGTATAATATAATACAGATACATAAAAAACACTCCGGAAACAGAATTATTACAAAATATTTAAAAAATATATATATAAAAATGGAGGCAACTTTGCCTGTGGTAGAATGTATACCATGCATGAAAACATCTTTACTGCAGATACTAATTTTACTAATTTAATAAGACTAATTTTGTGTTGTAAGATTTAGGAGTTTCATGCTTTCATAGTGGTATTTGGGAGAGCTTGACATTTTCTCACACAGTAAAAAGTTTGAGAAATACTGAGAAGTGTATGTGTGCTTTTGGAAAACATTTAAAGCTGCAGTACAGAATCTTTGAAACAAGCTTAAAAAATTTTTTAGAATATAAACAGAGCATCTGCTTCTCTTTACAGCTCCTCACTCCACCAGAGCTGTTTGGCTCTTTCTGATAGTGTGCAAATGTGATGTACGTACTGCAGCAGTCATACGGACAAGTGGACGGTCCAAAGGTTGGCCTACCTATTACTGGCTGAGGTTTTAGTAGAGTTATGGCTGAACCACATAAAAATATATCATTAATTTTAATATATCCAATCAATGATAATGTTATGTTGGAATGTTGTTAAAGAGGGTCAAAAATGTTTCAACCCAGTTTGTTTGTGTGAGTAAAATCAGGTTTTTTCTCTTTGTCAGTTTAACAGTTTGTGTTGTGCCTGTCACTGTTCCCTGTCTGTTTTCTTACCTGGTTCTTCCTGACTCTGTACTTTCTCCTCACATTCCCCTCTTTCCTCTCTCCCTCATTGGACTGACAATCATACACAAATAGATTGTATTCAATTAGATTAAATTACATTAATATGAAAAAATACTATTAAGATCACTAACAAAAAGTCCTCTCTCAGTGTACTTTCAACCAAAAGGCAAATAACCGCATGAACATCTAATAAAAGACATAAATATTGAAACACTGATCCAACATTATTCTTGATTAACGGATCATTTGATTTTACACTTTTACCTGAATGTGGCTCCTTTTTTTGGAAAAACTTCCTTATATCCATTATGAACCTGGCTGTCTCTCTGTACACACACACACACACACACACACACACACACACACACACACACACACACACACACACACACACACACAACAGGAGTTATAAGGTTAATGGGCATTCAGTCAGTTAGTATCCATTTTCAAACAGGACAGTGGTAACAACAGCAGGCTACGGACAATTTTAAGTTTTAGATTTTAAATAGTCTGTATACATTTCGATGGGAGCAACAGGACGGTCAAATATCAGTGATTTTACTACGAGAGGACGGATTGTAGGGTAGCAAACATCGTTGGAAAACATGTTTTCAACACTGCAGGTTACCTGGTGTAATGTTTTTCAGTTAAAAAGAAACATGGTCTGACTCCTACCAACTATATAAAGAGTAACTGAAGGTTAAATGCAGCTAATATGTCCTGTTTTAAGCCAGGCACTCACACCTCCGCTCCGCTGTGTCTCAGCCACCATCGCTCTGGCAGACAGAGCGCTAGAGCCAGAGCAGGGGTCGAGCTGGAACAGACCATTTTGGGAGGGGGGTGTTATCTATACTGTTGTTGTTGTTAAAATGTTGTCTCAACCAAGTACAGTACTGTATGCTTGTTATATTTTTAGCAGTGTGTCACACAAACAGCAAATATTGTAAAAAAAAAAAAAAAAAAAGTAAGAAATCTTTGGGGGTGCTTGATTCATTTTGAAGCAAAATCCGCCAAAGGTGGATACTGCTAAGTGGTCTGCAAGTGATGCTTTGTGTTGTTGTGGTCTGTGTGAAACAGAAAACTAGGAAAGGAGAGTGTCTTCACACACTTAGCATGGCCATCACCATATATGGATTAAATGGTTATCTGATTTTTTTTTTTTCATTTCATGTGGCATATTAGAATTTGCATTTAATCCATATATCATTCACATATCGCAGTGTTGTAAGAGTATAATTTTGAATATTCTTCTCTCTCTATTGGTCAGTGATCAGTTAGATGTATAACAATGTTATAAAGTAGTTTTAATTGTATCAGTTCTTCATTCTAATGTGAATCATTATCAGATCTTGTGGAAAATATATTTTGTTATAGTGTTTAAGAGCAGATTTATCAAAGCACCTTTTTTATCTGCACTATATTGTTTCAATTGTTGTAATTAATAATAATTTATATTGGCATTTAAAATTGTTGTGATGCAGCATAGACTTCATAATTTGGGCTTTACTTATCTGATTATGTTTTTATAATCTATATTTTTGTTTAAGAATCGTTTCTGAAATAAATATATCAAAATGTAAATTAACAGGCTGTTTGTTGCTGCTCTTCTGTCAATGACTCCATCCTGATTTTAATTTTTAATAAACAAACAATCCACATATTTCAGTGCAGGATTTAGAGCAGAGTATATGAGTAAACTGGGTTATGTTCAGATGCTACATTAAAGTGACACATCAATGAATAATAATTATGATTCAATAACAATGTGGCCTTTAAGATTCTGCATATGGAGCAACTGTCACAGTTTTGGACCATAGAGCTTACTGTCGTTAAGTTTAAAAGTTTTTTAAACAGTGAACATCATCAGTAATATAAGCTGCAAGGTTTTAAACTACTTTTTAAAAGAGTCCACAGAGTCAGCTAAACTTAGTTGCTGTGGATGACTGTTAGTTATCTCGAGCAAGAATTTTAAAATGAAACCTGAAGTGTAGAACATAAATAAAGAGAACCCTTATTAAAATGTGTTAATTCTCTGGTGTCAGCATTTAGTGCAGCTTGGAGGTGTGAAGGAGATGATTTATCAAAGCCACAGTAATCTACGCATGACGACACAAATCCATGAATAATTTCTTCCAGATTAACGAATAACATCATACGTCACAATTTAAAATTTGCTCTTAAATAAAAGAAAGAAGGAAGAGAACTAGATTTTACACGTGAAGCAAAGATAAAGAGTTTAGGAACACTGGACTTAAGCATTTAAACAAAACAAATCAAACGCCCGGCTGTCTTTAGAATATAATTCAGGAGGAGTTAAAATCATGGTCTCAATCTGGTGTGTAAAACAAAAATTTGACAGAAACACGATCACTGTTAGTACATCTCAGAAAGATCTCATTTCTCAGAAGAGTAATAGATTACATCTTCACAGTATCTGATCAACCAGCTGCTGTGGAAAGTTCTGAGTTTTTTTAGACACAGAAATAAAAAAAATGTTTGATTTAATGCTGATAAATGAATACTGAGAATTTAGAAGGAAATGTTTTCATCTCAGAACCTGATTAAAACTGTCACACGAATCTCTATGCTTTTTTAAACTCAGCAAATATGAAACTAAGTGCTGTTTTAATTGCTCTCATTTTTATGTGATGTGTAAATAATTCAGAGCAAAGTATTTTGTTCCTCAGTGGTTCACTCTGTAACCTCACAGTAACGTGTCTACTTCAGGAGCTCCAGTTTCTTCAGCCAGCATATACATTTCAGGCAGAGGGAATGCTTCATGCACCAACAACAACATCATCACACAGCCACATCCATTTATACCAAATAAGGAAGCACTAAGATTTTATCGAAAAATCAATCTAACCTGCTGAAATTATGAAAGCCAAATTTTTAGCCACCATGTAAAAGCATCTGATTGGATGTGACATCATTATTCAGGATAACCTACTGACCTATTGCCAATCAAGTAAAAACATACCCGGATAAATGAACTATCAGTCAGGATTGGTCTCCCTAAAACCCAGAGAACTGCTTAAGCAACCAGATGCATGTGTCAGACACTGAGTGCCAGTGTACTGTATGTGTGTGTTTGTGTGTGTGTTTATGTGTGTGTAGCACCCCAAAATGGGCTATGTTTACCAATCAATCAGCAAGTTTAATTTCAGTTATTTAAACATACAGGAAAACATGACTCATGATTAATATGCTGGTTTTACAACACATACATCCAGATTGTAAACTGGCTAAGAAGCATATTGACATTGATCAAGGTGTCTACTTGTGTAAAAACAGTAAAAACAATAAAAGGTCTTGTGATGTGATGACAAATTTGTACCAATGCGAGAGAAAAAGTGAGCTAAACCAGTGAAATCAGCGTGTTTGCAGACAGAAAGATAATGAAGACATGCTGCTAGGAAATGAAAGATACAGATAAAACGAATGTGGTGTGTATTGTGTAACTGCCTCAGTACTCATGGACATTATAAATTCTGTCTGTATTCTCTTTACAGTCATTGCGAAACATTACAAACGCGGTGACACGTTAACACTAGTACAGTAAATATTAGTAACTACAAACTAAGTTTAAAGATTCTGCTGTTGGAATTTAGTAATTTAATACAAACATACCTTATTATTATTATATATCTCACAACTACCTCATAATAATAATAATAATGGATTGCAGTGCTGTACAATTCCACTATTCATTCACTCTCACATTCACACACTGGTGGAGGCAGCTACAGTTGTAATAATGACATCTCTTCCTTGTTTTATACTTTATTCCACACAGTTAAGTATTGCAGGGTAGTTTTAGAAGTAGATGGAGGGAGGGTAAGGCGTGGTTTCCATGGTGATCTCTGCATAAGGCAGTGGTTCCCAAACTTTTTTTGCTGGGCCCCCCTTTGTTTTACAAGAAAATGTTTGCCCCCCGTGCGCGCACCGCCCACCACCACCACCCCCACCTAAACAACAGCATGTGCTCCTGACACAGGGGAAACTAATTCTGTCACAGAGACCAGCCACTACATGACACCCACAGTGGGCCCACAGACTGTGAAGCCTTTGATTTATTATTTATTGCTGCAGTCTATGGAACACTTATAAAACAATGAAGAAGATACGTGTTTATATATCTAAATGAATCTGTAAAATCAGATCCAAACAAATCAAGAAGAGCAGTTATTCACTGTAGTGAGACAGGCAGTCAAAGTTAACATTTAACCTGAGTTACTGTTTCCTGTATTTGGCTTTAAATCAATTTGATGTCTGATGATATGAAATAATGCCAAGGTACATCAGCTCTATGTTCACAGATGGAAAAATGAAGCATATCAAGAAAACAACACTGTCCCAACTGTGAAACATGGGGGAGGCTCGGTTATGTTCTGGGGCTGTTTTGCTGCATCTGGCACAGGGTGTCTTGAATCTGTGCAGGGTAGTTGCAGGTCATAAGTCTTACAACAGGACAATGACCCAAAACAAAGCTAAAAACACCCAAGAATGGCTAAGAGGAAAACATTGGACTATTTTAAGGTGGCCCTTTTGTGAGATCTGACCTCAATCCTATTGAGCATCTTTGGAAGCAGCTGAAACATGCAGTCTGGAAAAGGAGCCCTTCAAACCAGAAACAACTGGAGCAGTTTGCTCATGAGGAGTGGGCCAAAATACCTGCTGAGGGGGGCAGAAGTCTCATTGACAGTTACAGAATTTGTTCGATTGCAGTGATTGCCTCAAGAGGTTGTGCAACAAGATATTAAGTTGTGGGTACCATCATTTTGGCCAGGCTTGTTTCATACATATATTTTAAAATAATTCAGTTGAAGCGTGGTTGAAAAGCAATGTCTGACTTTCATTGGTTAAGATTTATAGAATTTTTATTTATTATTACTTTTGTCAGATTAAAGTTATTTCTGTGACCATTGTGGGTTTTCTTACATTGACCAAAGGGTACCAACAATTTTGTATTACAAGTAGCAGCTAAAGTTCATAAAATATATTGCAAGCATATTACTAAAATATACAAATAAGAGCATCAGTGCTTAGTTTGATTGTTTTTTTTTATCCTGTTTGAATCTGGTGTGTATGAATCCTGTTTCCTGCAGGGTTCATGGTGTTTGTCATTATTTACACTCTCCTCGGTGTGTGTATAATGGTCCTGTCAGTTTCAGAGTTTCAGTGTTTTTTAAAGGGAGTGTTTGCCCAGTGCACCAGACAGGCTAGGACTTTCCCTGTGTGTGGAATGCATTTTATGTTCTCTGTGAGATTCACATAGCACACCTTGCAAGGTGTGTGGCCAATGAGTGTATGCACTGTGTAAAAAGTCAAGAAAAAAAAAAAGAGCCACTAGGTGGCAGCACCGGAGCTTCAGTTTGCTCAGCACATGATGGTTTTCATCTGAACTTGAGAGTGTCCCCAGCTTGGCTGCCCCCAACAGGCCACATGTCCCATCAGTGATATATTTATATACAGTAATATTTGAATCTCTGTGTTACTTTAGTGCTAATATATATAACTGCTGGTATCTACTGACCTAGTAAGATTGAGGCAGCAGGAGCAGGTCTACACATTACTGCATTTAACGTCTGATCCCCGCAGATCATACAGTGAAGTGATAATGCTGACAGTCCTTGGCTGATCAGTTTTTACGTTATTAGAAAGATAAATAAAAGTGAGATTTTCTGTGTTTGCAGGCCCAGCTGGTTCAGAGACTTATCACCCGTGAACAAAGCAAGGCAAACAGCGATCCATTTTAACTTGCAAGGGAGGTCGATCGGATCAGGCTCCAATTCTGTACCCGACCTCAGACGACTCCGACTCCCAGTGTCCTCTTGCCGCCTTTTATTCAGTGACAAACAAACACCACCCATTATAAAACCCATATGGTCATAAAAGTTTAAAACACGAGCATGTGTGTGTGTTATCCACGTGTGCATGAGCACACGAGTATGCGTGTCCGTGTGTGTGACTTCCTGGTTACAAACATTTTAACAACATCCCTGGTCATAAAAAGGGTCATCTCCCTTCACCCCGTACATGGCTTAACCCCTTTAACGGTCCAACATATATAAGAAAGAAGTGAACACCCTTACTAAATAAGAAAACAGAACCTTTACATAGGATGTGCCTGCAGTTAAACATTATAGCCTCCCCCACCATTCAACAGGCTGGGGAGGAGAATACAACCAAAAGAATGTCTTTGATCATATAGTTTAAAACAAGGTTTACACATTTAAGTATAATAATGACAACATTTAACAATATACTCTAACAGCCCTAGTCTGGTGGTTTGTTTTTATTTAGTTTGATTTTGTGAACTGGTTATTAGGTGCTGCTCCAGCCAGCCAGAAAATGCCCCGCCATCCGTCCTACCCCTTCCTCCCTGTGTAGCAAGCAGCAGGCGCAACTTGCAAATGGAGGGCCTCCTCCCTGAAAATGGGCAACACAAAAGCAATCGGTGCCCATGCAAAAAAAAAAAAGAAAAGTGCTGCCATGATGTCGGGGCAGCATGGGTGTGAGCAACATTTTTTGTGCCAATGCCATGATGCCGCCCAGGGCAACCATCCATGTCGCCCATATCAAAAACCGCTACTGGAGACACACAGAAGCATTCGTTATATCTGAGTGAGTGTCAGAAATTATGACAGTTTAGTGGCAATTCAACTGAGTGACAGAAAGTACCTGAAAGTGCTTCAGGTGTTTCACATTTCAACATATCCCAGACCTTGGACAGGATTTAACATGTTTGTATTTGGCCTTTGGGAGAATACGTTGGTCGCAGAGAAAGTTCACAGAGGCACAGGGAGAACATGCAAACTCCACACTGAAAGGCCTGGGAAATTTAAAGCAGCAGTTTGACTTCATTTAAAAAGATCTTAAATTACCAGACAAAACATCTGGACTTCTTTAAATTGGAAGTCTGGACGCCTTTTCTTTCCAAGCTCCTTAGAATATACTGAGTACATCAAAATTACACTGTTAATTAGCAGTAATTTTAAAACATTATACACTTCTTATTACACTTTAGAACGTGCCTTTTCTTGGAAATTATTCCACTTTTCCACTTTCAAACAGGTGAATTTCATTTCCCATTCATGCACGTCATGGAAACTGACACATGCAGAGACTATTTTCCGAATAAGTCTGTTTGTGTGTCAGTTTTTCAGTGGTTAAATACTTTTAACTGCCATCCCCAGGAATGCACACCCTATTCACCCTGTTCATTACAGAAAATAAGGCACACATGAACGCTTTACTGGAGAAACAAACACAAAACAGGTTCAGGTTCCCACTGTTATTTCAAAGGACTTGCTTGTTGGAATGTGTGGATTTATTGTCGCTCTTTTACAAGCTTCTGTTCTTACTGAAAGTGCTGCTCAAAAAAACTGTTCCGCTGAGGAAGTTGTCAGTGACATTCAGGAAGAGAAGTAGTACTCCAAACATTTTCCTCTCATAGTAAGGAATCAGACATTTACAAAAGAGTTGAGCACATTTTAAACCAATTAGATAACTGATTTTCAAAATTAACACTGAGAAAAAAAAGGACAGATATATTATGATTAAAAATGTGAAATAGTTGAGATTAACCTCCTAAGACCCACATTTTTAATTTCTCTTTGATATTTGGGCATATCGGGGTCCGATGAATGTAAAAACAAAGAATTACCAGATTTTTTTTACCTTATTTTTGTTTTTAAGATTAATAAGAGCCACATAGGAGGGGTGATCGTGGCTCAAAAGTTGGGAGTTCGCCTTCTAATCGGAAGGTTGCCGGTTTGAGCCCCAACCTGGACAGTCTCGGTCGTTGTGTCCTTGGGCAACACACTTCCCCCGTTGCCTACTGGTGGTGGTCAGAGGGCCCGGTGGCACCAGTGTCCGGCAGCCTCGCCTCTGTCAGTGCGGTGGCTGTGGCTACAATGTAGCTTACCATCACCAGTGTGTGAATGTGTGTGTGAATGGGTGGATGACTGGTCGTGTAAAGTACTTTGGGGTCCTTCGGGACTAGTAAAGCGCTATACAAATACAGACCATTTACATATGAGGATATTCATTTAAAATTTTGATAGAACAGTAGCAGTATATTGTCCTTATAAGTGGATATCAGGCCCTTGTTGAGCAAAATTGAGTATTTTGGTCTAAATAACCCAAAATGTGATGTCCTCATATGTGGACGCCAGGTCCTAGGAGGTTAATGAATTTGTACTTGGTGTAAGATTGGATACACATAGACTTAGAACTACAGGTGTTTGTAGTGAAATACCTGTCAGAGACAAAAACATGTATGTGCCCATTTTAGTTACAATAAATTGATTTTCAAGTATAATGAAAAATAGAGAATATTTCTTGCATGAATTTGAAAGACAAACTGGGTTATACAAAGACATTAACGAAGGATTATATTTCCAAAACCATTCTGTTTCCACAACAGAAATATGTTCTACACATTTTACTGTATTATGATGATTTTGAAACTGCAAACATATTAGGTTCCAAGATCCTGGAACTGGACTGTCTTTATTTCAAAATAAAAAATTTATTTAAAAAAAAAACTTCCACAAAGGTTAAGTCTGTACTGAAGAGCCTACATTTAACCGCTCTTTTCTACAAAGAAGACAAGAAATATGGTTTTTAAAAAAAAACATGGTATGGAGGCCTACCCCTCCCCCCCACTGCCAGTGACAGACGTCCCCAGATATCGGTGCATTGGTTGTTCTTTGTGTCCGGGGATGGGCATCCAGGTACACACCGACACACTCCTGGTTGCTGCTTCTCGGGGCCTGGAGCCTAGGGCTCGCTCGGGCCCCTTCGGGGGTGGGGTACCCTCGGCCTCTTGGCCTGGGGCTCGGTCACTCTGGCATAGCTGGCTGCCGGCGGAGCTCACGGGCGCGTCACTGCAACCCCCCCTGGCTTCTGCTCCGCGGCTGCTGAGTGAGCCCTCATCTGGGACTCTCCTCAGCTCTTTCTGGGATAGTGGCGCGGCTGCCCCTCTGTTGATCTTTCTTGGTCTCTTGCGCTCTTGGGGCCTCTGGATGTCTGGAGCCTGGATCTCCTCCATACCTGCTTCATGCCCTGGAGGACAGGGCTGTGTCTCCCCACACCCTCTAGCAGATCATCACATGAAGGAACCTGTTAAATACAAGCATGCTCATGCTCACAGGTGTTTCACACGGGTGCTCACACACACAAACTACACCCTTTTTGGCTCCTACCTCAAAGCACACTGTGCGCTGTCGATCTTACGTGCTGCACAATAATGTTTAATATTTAGTATTTACTGTTATATTCACATAGATAATTGCGATGATGTTGTTTATTATATTGCTCTCTTTCTTTTGCTTGTTTTCTCCTTTTTTCTTTCTCAACAGGTGATCCAGGTGATTGATATATGTTTTTTTTTTGTCTGTTTGTTTTGTTGGCTTTTGTTTTTTGCCCTTTATCCCCGTCCCTCTTCCCCACTCTTTTTCTTTCCCTCTTTCTTTCTCCCTTTTCTTTTCCCCAGTCAAGTCTGTCCCATACTTAGCAAGTAAAAATAAAATAAAATTGATGGCAAAAGAACCAAACGGGACAGGCAGGGGGAAAAAAAAAGAGAGAGAGAGAAAGAGGCGTTGAAAGGCTGCCCCAATGGAACTGTTTCAGAGGAAAACACGAACACAGTGTACAGTTCAGTCTAGTAGTTTGCTTACAACTGGGCTACACTGCCCATGAGGCTACATTCTTCAGGGCAATGCCTGTAACACTCTGCCTATTGCCTTCATATTAAGTAATTTTTTGAAGAATTATTTTTGAAAATGTTTGGTCACGTCATTATTCGGGCCGCAAGTTGAGGTGACATGTGCCACGAGATTGAGACAGAGCCTTGGTCTCAAGTTTGTATTTTGTTTGTTTCCAACAGGGTGGAATTACCAAAAATAGAGCGGGGACGGACTAACATATGAAACAGGAAAAGACCACCGTGTATTCCATTTATTTCAACAAAAAGTAACTGTATTCGGAATACCACCATTTTAAACAGTAACTGTATTGGAATACAGTTACTCATATTTTGTATTTTAAATACTTAACGGCTGTACACCAGGAACGGCTGGGACCAGGGAGCAGAGTTGCAGTCTTACACGCCTCTCTGCAGCTTCTCTCCTCCTGTTACCCCCGCAAAACCCATCTCCATAGAGACTGTGTCAGCTCCCAAACAGACGAAAAACAAACTAAAAACCAGCAACAAACAACTTAAACATAAACAATCACAAAGAAAGAACAATACAGTATCCACATCTGAACCAAAGAGTAAAACAGTGAAATGTGGATTATTAAATATTAGGTCTCTCGCCTCCAAGTCTCTGTTAGTACATGACTTAATAATTGATCAACAAATCGATTTACTTTGCCTTACAGAAACCTGGTTGCAGCAGGATGATTATGTTAGTTTAAATGAATCAACACCCCCGAGTCATTCTAAATACCAGAAATTTCGAAACACAGGCCGAGGGGGCGGTGTGGCAGCAATTTTTCACACCAGCCTATTAATCCTATTAAGCCTATTTTCTGAATCCTTTATCATCTGCAACTGAAAATAGTTGTGGATCATTACTATACCTTTCTAATGTGACATTGTTGTCCCTCGCTGTCTTTCTCTCTATTTCCCTCCTACTCTGCTCCTGTGCTACTGAGAGTGTAACTACCCCCCACCCCCTTCCCTTCCCAGCGCAAAGCACAAGACTCGCGTGCAGAGTGTAGCGGAAATTAGTGAGAGAGAGGGTGAGAGAAAGGGAAAAAATATCCACGGGCTCGCGTCATTAACGTCAAAGATCACATGACTACAACTTTCCTTTCATATCAAAAATCCTTGAAAGAGTAGTTGTCAAACAGCTAACAGATCATCTGCAGAGGAATGGTTTATTTGAAGAGTTTCAGTCAGGTTTCAGAGCTCATCACAGCACAGAAACAGCTTTAGTGAAGGTTACAAATGATCTTCTTATGGCCTCTGACAGTGGACTCATCTCTGTGCTTGTCCTGCTAGACCTCAGTGCAGCATTGATACTGTTGACCATAATATCCTATTAGGGCGATTAGAACATGCTGTAGGTATTACAGGTACTGCGCTGCAGTGGTTTGTATCACATCTATCTAATAGACTCCAATTTGTACATGTAAATGGAGAGTCCTCTTCACACACTGAGGTCAATTATGGAGTTCCACAGGGTTCAGTGCTAGGACCAATTCTGTTTACATTATACATGCTTCCCTTTAGGCAGCATCATTAGAAGACATAGCATACATTTTCACTGCTATGCAGATGACACCCAGCTTTATCTGTCCATGAAACCAGATAAAACACACCAATTAGTTAAACTGCAGGAATGTCTTAAAGACATAAAGACCTGGATGGCCGCTAATTTTCTGCTTCTTAATTCGGATAAAACTGAGGTTATTGTACTCGGCCCTGAAAATCTTAGAAATATGGTATCTAACCAGATTCTTACCCTGGATGGCATTACCTTGGCCTCCAGTA
This sequence comes from Aulonocara sp. 'chitande type north' Nkhata Bay, assembly GCF_057382095.1. NCBI lineage: Eukaryota > Metazoa > Chordata > Actinopteri > Cichliformes > Cichlidae > Aulonocara > Aulonocara sp. 'chitande type north' Nkhata Bay. Next base: position 16,738,152 of record NC_141346.1, read on the forward strand.
ATGCTGTGAGGAACCTTGGAGTAATTTTTGACCAAGACATGTCCTTCAATGCACATATTAAACAAATGTGTAAGACTGCTTTCTTCCATTTGCGCAACATCTCTAAAGTTAGAAATATCCTGTCTCAGAGTGACGCCCCTCCCTGAGCCTGGTTCTGCCAGAGGTTTATTCCTGTTAAAAGGGAGTTTTTCCTTCCCACTGTCGCCAAAGTGGTTGCTCATAGGAGATCATGATTATTGGGTTTTTCTCTGTATCTGTTATTGTACGATCTACTGTACAATATAAAGCGCATTGAGGTAACTGATGTTGTGATTTGGCGCTATATAAATAAAATTGAATTGAAAAGTTTATAGCATGTGAAAAAGAGGTTTTATGAATCTAAGATGTCTCTATTTGTTGTTTTGCGATTGTGTGCTAGGATCAGATACTGATGGAAGTCATTGCTTCACTGTTTGTTTTCGCTTTGCTTTACAATGTTTTATAGTGCTGGATGTTGAGTAACAGTACAGCTGTTAGAAATCAACTGAGAAGTACTTCTTCACTAAGGAATTTTATTCTAATCAATCAACAATACATTTTTAAACTTATATAACTTTGTCAGAGTATTTTTGTTTTTAAAGGTTTTATTATTCATATAATAATCAGCTAAGAGTGTTTATATTTCTGTTCTGTACTCAACCAGCTGCATATTTTAATTGCTGGCTCCCTACTCTATAACGGAAACTGTTTGCCTTCACATTATCAGTCTTTGCCTTCACATTGTCACTGTTTGCCTTCACACTAGCAGGAAACCGCCACCCACGAGTAAGAAACAACCTTGTAGAGAACACGAAGTTTTTTGATAAACCACACCTGTTTTCTTGACAAGATAAGGATGATATTTCATTTTTTGTATGCTTCATGATGTGTATAAATAAAGCCAGACTGCACCAAGGAGGTGTGTGAGTCTCTCCCTGAGTCTCTCACCCGTGCACGTTTAAAACTGCTCTAAGTGTCTGAGTGATATTTCATTGCATCTGAGTACTTGATAATAGAATATCTTTAACAAACTTAAATTTCTATTGTAATGAAAGAAAAAGTGGCGATTTGCTGTTTATATGTTTTATATTGAAATCAATTAAAAACAAACAAAACAAGAAAGTTTGGGCTTTTTTGGATTTTTTGTTTTGTTTATTTATGTACATGTTTTTACATCAAATTGGCATAACATTATGACCACCTACCTACCATTGTGTTGGTCCCCAATTTGCTTGCCAAAAAGCCCTGTCCTGTTGAGGCATGGACTCCTCTAGACCCGTGGAGGTATTCTGTAGCATCTATACCAAGATTTTAGATCCTTTAAGTCTTGTAAGCTCTGAGGTGAGCCCGCATGCAACAGACTTGTCTGTCAAACACATGACAGATGCTCAAGTGGATTAAGATCTGGGGAATTTGGAGGCCAAGTCGACATCTCAAACCGGTTGTTGTGCTCCTCAACCTATTTGTAAACCATGTTTGCTTTGTGGCAGGACACATTATCCTGCTGAAAGGGGTCATCAGGGAGTACTGTTTCTATGAAAGGGTTTCTGCAACAGTTCTTAGGTAGATCCAAGGTTTCCCATAACACTGCCCAAAGTGTCACATCCCCCCATCAGCCCGCCTTCTTCCTGTAGGACATCCTGGTGCCACATTTTCCTTAGTTAAGCAAAACACACAACTGGGCATCTGCAGAGATGGGCAGTAATGCATTAATTGTAATGCATAATTGTAATCCGATTACTTTTTTCAAGTAACGAGTAAAATAAGGGATTACTATTGCATAAAATGTAATTAGATTACTGTTACTTTCCCATAACCACGCTGCGTTACTACGTCATGACAATGACGTAAGCGAGTGCGACATTTGTGGCAACACCTGTGTACAGATCAACAATGGATATTATAACAAGTGTGGGAGAGAGTATGACCGTGCAGTGTTTAAAGCATGGAAGTACTGACCTTACTTTGAGTTTGATTATGTAAAAGTGACAAAAACATTAGCGTCCGCTGTTCACTGTGTGGGAAGAAAACTTTTTTTTACAGTGAAAAAAAAAACCCTAAACCTCTGAGCAAGCACCGAGTATAGGCTACGCTACCACGAGAATGTAAAGTTCACAGAGAAACACGCAGATTCTTCCACTGACCACTGCGGCACACCTGCACCAGGGCAAACCTCCACCTGTGTTCCGCTGTGTTTTATGTGCATCTATTTGAAAGAGTAAGTGTCAGCACAAAAAACTATTTTATTTAATGTGCTGGAATATGCAGAAAATCGGTTTAAATGTTAAACAAATTTAGTTACTTATTACTATTTTCAAGAAAGTTGACCAACACCGTTTCTAAAAAGAATGAGAGAAATTGAACATATTTAATGAACAAGTGAGGGTTAAAAGCTTGCAGTTGTTCTTAGCTAAGCTTTTAGTTAAATCACATCTGATGACCGTCATTAAATGTGTCTGTTAGCAGTTCAGCAGGTAAGGAGAGTAGAGATCAGTCTCCACCGGATCTCAAGCCTGAAACTTCTTTTAGCAGTTGGTTAACAGGTAACTCTACCACCATCAAATTTCACTTCCAGAGTCATTAGGAGTGTAAAATAAAGCAAAACATTATTTACAGCAATATTCTAAAATAATTTTCTTTCCACCTGTTGTTTACAGCATAGTTTGATACTTATAATAATGGGAATATGGTAAAGTACAGTTTTGTATTTTTTGTAATGTCATGATGTGTTAGAAAATGTGATGTATTGGTCATTTTGTCATGGAATGACAAAATTGTGTGTATTTTTAATGTTTACAAAATTAACCAGGAAATTAGTTTGCTATTGTTACTGGAGGTAGATGAAGACCTTCATCCTCCAGCTCCAATACAGGTGAATGCGATGAGTCCACAGGTTTTACAGACAACTGATTTCCTTACAGTAGGGGTCCCGAATCCCACGAGGGCCGGTGTCCTGCAGGTTTTAGATGTGTCCTTAATCCATCACAGCTGATTTAAATGGATAAATTAGCTTGTCAACATGTCTTGAAGTTCTCCAGAGGCCTGGGAATTAACTAATCATGTGATTCAGGTGTGTTGACCCAGGGTGAGATCTGAAACCTGCAGAGACACCAGCACTCGTGGACTGGGATTGGGGAACCCTGTCTTACAGGAAGAAACAGGTTTATATCGTAAAAAAAATAAAATATTTTATTGAACAATGGCTTTAAAACAACATATGAAAGCCCTTTATTGAGGTCGAACAAGCATTAATAGGTGTTGTACAGGCTCATTAGGATACAGGGTCTAGTTATTATTAGCTATTAGCAATGAACGATGATAGTAGTAACTGCGTACCTTCCAATGGGAAAAAACCTTTTAACACTCATGTTGGAAGAAAAAACATCAACATTTTAGGATATTTATTTTCCAGATTTGATGAATCCCCCAATTATCATTCAAATTACAATTAATAAAGTGATGCTACAAATAACTTCAAAGTAACATTTTCAAAACTTTCTTCTATATGATTTCGGTAAAAATTTTTAAGAATTGTTCACTGAAAAAGCCCTGGATAGATCATAAAACATATAAACAGGAATTATACACTAATGAAAATATTTTAAATTATACATTTTGAAGGATTAAAATTTATACAGTGTCTTTGGACTTTAAGGCACAGGTTAGAATTTTTATCAAGAAAATAAACAAAGAAATTAAAATTCCAGGTGGATTAAAATTAGATTGGATTATACAAAAGTTTTATTTATAAAGTTTAACGGTAATAAAAAAAAAGAGAGCAACATAACCACAATGTAACTTCACATTGGTTCTCATCCAATTTCATAAGAAGAAGGATGTTTTCAATACTTCCGTGACTAAAGATAAACTGCTAGAGTACCTATTATAACTTAAGGACAGCAGTGGCTCTAACAACAATGTATCTATTTGTTTGCCTGATGTTTCATGAATTCACTTCTGCCACACGTTGTTTCTGAATGATTTTATTGATTTAGCCATAAAATCGAGGTCAATTTTAACTGTGGAACCTGAATCTACGTCTATGGCTGTGGCCGTCATTTCTGTGGCACCAAACTTGATTTGTAGTTTGATTTCACGATTCATGCCGCGTGCTGTGTCAGGTGACTCAAGAATAATAGAACCAATGTTCTCTACTCCCCACTCATCCACATACATTAGATCTTGGATTTTTCTCTCTGTGCGATAAAATGCAAAGGTAACCGCTGTCTGATCTCTTTCTACTGGAGTGAAGCTGTGCTCACTGGTTTTATCCCAGCCTACTTCCTCATTTTCCCTCACCAGTACACAGAAAATACCATCACACCACTCGCCCTCTTTGTTTGTGTATCTCTTGTCTGGCCTATGCTTGGATGCATCAAACCTATGAGACAAAGAAACCCCGTAAGTAAAGGCACTTATTCGAGATGCCACCAATGCTGGGTTTCTTCCAAACATCACAGCTCCTTTCATGATTGCTTCTTGAGGATGAGAAGGACACAGAACTTTACACTGATCACTAAACTGATTGGTAATATGCTGACGCAGAATCAGGCTTTGAGCGTAGCCCCCCAATAACAGAATGTACTTAATGGTGAAACCTTTCTTCAGGATTTCTCTGAGACTCTTGGTGATGCCATTCAGACTCTCAGCAAAGAAAGATCGTACTTTCTGTTTTGAGATTTTGATGGCTCCTTGATTCCAGGAAACACCTCTCACTGATTCAAAAAACTTTTCCATTTTCTGCTTTTCTTTTGCCATTTCACCCAGGTTATATGGGCAGCTGATGTCCACATCATCATCATACTCTTTTAAAATTGAGATATCATACATCATCTTCTGCAGCTCTGCTGGATGCTCTTTTTCATATTCATCCCACAAACTATCACTGAAGATTTCTCTGAGAAACTCTTTGAATTTGTTATCCACAGTCTGTCCCCCAAAATCATTTCCTGAGGCCTTGTGCAGCTCTTTCAGGGCTCCTCCCTCCAGGACTTCATGAACAGTGATGTCAATGGTTCCACCTGCAAAACACAGGAATTAATTAAAAGTGACAAGTGATAGCATCTATACCAGGGGTTGGAAACCTTTATGAATATGTGGCAAGATCTGAGAACTGCTGTTCACAAATGCTGTCCATCTAATCTGACTGAGCTGGAGTTGTTTTGCAAAGAAGAATGGGCAAGAATTTCAGTCTCTAGATGTGCAAAGCTGGTAGAGACATACCCTAAAAGACTGGCAGCTGTAATTGCAACAGAGAGAGAGAGAGAGAGAAAGAAAGAAAGAAGAGAAAAAGAGAGAGAGTGTTTTGAGATGTGTGAGATTTGTGATGTTTAGCGTTTGTAGTGTGTAGTTAAATTTGTTGACTTGTGTAGTTAGTGTGTAGCGTGGATAGTTTTGTGTTATGTGTCAGAACAATGAGGCGACTGCTGATTACACCTGCTGCTGTCGGTCCTGCAGGTATCAGGCTGTGATGTTCTCCTTTATAGTGGACAGAAATTATTTTTTTTTGGAGTGGCACAAATAATTTGTGTGGCATCTTATTGAATCCAGAGCTGATTGTTCTGTAAATAGTTTGAAATGGTTATTTAAAAAGGGGGTAAATGTAAACGGCCACAAATAACTTTGTTTGCAAAACTGATGCATATGATTTCAAAATTGACAATTTATATTTGCATTAAAAGTTGTGAAATATGATTCAATAAACATGTTTGTGGTTATAAACAGTACTTTTTCTACTCCGATTTTATGTTTTTTGTCTGATTTTAGATCAACTGTGTTAATACAGTATGTCAAAATGAAAACATAACTGTAAAAACAAACACTAACAAACACAAAACTCGTGAGGTTGTGCTGAAAAGAATGATTCCTTAGTTTGACTTCACTGTAATTGATTCCATAAGTTTTGGAGCAATATAAATTTAGTTATCTGGTATCAATTCTGACTAACACCACTCCATTCAATGTTTTAAATGGGAGTCCTGAATTGTCACGGTTTGCCGGGGCACGCCGTGTGGAATTATGTAGGACCAGGACGCGGCAGCTCTGGTGCAGGGGAGTATTTATTAAACGAAAGAAATACAAACAACAAGGCACTGGGAACATGAAACTGAAACCTAAACTGGGTAAACTAACAACACAAACCAGAAACGAAGATGCAGGGAGGTCCGGGGAAATACATACGGAGAGACGCAGGGAGACCGAGGGGAAACAACACAGACGAACCAGCAATTACTAAGACAGAAAATACAACTTAAATACACTCAGAGAACACAGGGAGATTACACACAGGTGGGAGACACAGCTGGGAGTGATTAACATGACGAGACCAGGGAGGCAAACTGAAAACACTCACATAAGACGCAGACCTTCACAATAAAACAGGAACACACGGGGGGGAACAGGGTAAACACCAATTAGAGGAGAACAGAACCAAAATCGCGAAGAGAAAACACAAAACGCTGGGTCAAAAGGACCCAGGATCATGACATGAATGGTTTTAGTTTCATCCTCCCAGGCTAACATAAATAAATATCGAAAAAACTACATTATGTGGGAGAGGTGTTCTGTCTAAATAATCTTCATCTTATTAATGATACATTGATAAACTTAAATTTTCTGAATTCCTGTAAACTTTGACAAAAACATCCTCGTGTTAGTAAAATGTAAAAGTAAAAAAAATTGCACTTTGAAATGAAAACATAGAGTACCTCCACAGTCCACCACAATGTATTGTGTTCCTGAAGCCTGTTCGAATGTGACTTCACTGTTATTTTCTGTTTTAAAACCATCAGCTGGCAGCTTCTTACACCAGACTGAGGCTGCTTCTGGTTCCAGTGCAATAACCAGTCTGTCTTCCTTGCCTGTGGTAACAATCCCTGCCTATAAATCAAAGGTAAATAAATTTTTCACTTTAAGCAGAACAGTTGATCTGTTTATTGTCGTTTTACCTGTGTCGCAGCTTCTCTCATGAACTGTTTTGCTGAAGGATCCCAGATGGCAGGTACAGTCACCACCCAGGTGAAGTCAGAGGCTATGAACTGCTTCCCACCAGCATTTTCTGAGATGAACTTCAGAGCGTCCTCCTTCAGGTGTCTCAGAGCTTCTGTGAACACCTTCAGTGCCTTCATTGACCGTCCATTTGCAGCTTCAATTGTCACATCACTATTAACTTTCTATGATGGCAGACTGGATATTAGTTAATAGGTTTGTAACTTCCCATGTCTAAATCAAACAGCAATTTACAGAGATTTAAAATATTTTTCAAAAATGACAAAAGATGATATTTATGTTTAAAATTGATGTATTTATGTTTATGTTCTTGTGGCTATCATCTTACATTATATCACAATTAATAAGGTTGATCAGGAAAATGCAAGAGCTAAAAGTATTTAACTATAATCATCTATAACACACTCAACACAACGCAGAAAGTGTTAAACCATAATATAAGATTATTGATATAATCAGATCGTTACACTTACTTTGCCATAGAGGGACATCTTGAAGCATTCAAAGAAGAATTTCTTTCTGGCTTCATCACCTCGTGTTCTAAAATAAGCTGACTGGGCTTCATAACCAAAGCTGAGAAATTTTTCATGCTCATCAAAAAGGATGCAGGTCGGAGTCTTTGGGGTCCTCAGTGAAACCTGTTGACCCCAGTATTTTAAACGAGGTTCAATTTCTGCTTCTCTTTTTGTCAGACTGAAAGCATATCCACTGTACGCAGTGCCAAAGTCTATCGCTATGATGTATGAGTTATATGAGTTATCCATTGTGGAAACTGTGCTGAACAGCAACAGTTACAGAGTATTTATGGACAAACCAGGGGGCGGACCTCACTGAACTCCACCCCCTGGTCTGTGGAGTTCAGTGTAACAGTCGTACTTGTGTCAGACTGGAAAAAGATTTTCATTAAACAAGACAGGAGACACCACGATGAGTATTCAAAAGTTCCGCAGGTAAATACATTATATCAACCTGTGTCACTGCATAAACTGTCAGATTTAAATGTTTATACAAGTTAAAAGTATATAAACATGAAAATGACTGAATGTAATTTAAAGTTTTGTTCATCAGTTTTCCTTAGTTTGAAATGATATAATGAGTATGTAGTCCATAGCTTAGGTTTATTATTTTGCCTCTCTGGACATCTGCCTAGATATCTGTGATATCCCTGTTTCTTTACCTTCAAATTAGAGATCGGAATCAATCAGCAGCTCCACAGGAGCTGAGGTAAGGATTCACTCTTTTTAATATTATTTGATGTTTCTGATCAGGAATTTTAAAAATTGCTTCATTTACCTGGTTTCCACAGCTGAACATAGGATAGATTACATGAATTATACTATATTTTGCTATGTGATCATCTCATCATAAGATTTTATTTAAAAAGAAAAAAAAAGAAAAGAAAAAAAAGCTCAATAAACCTTACTCTGAAATTAATGCTTATAATTTTTTAATGTAAAATTAATATTTTTGGGCATGAATATTTCTTCATAATTCTGGAATACAATTTCCTAATACACCAGATAGTAACACAAACAGCAGAAGTGACCATTTAGCATACAGGCCAACACAGACATGTAATCACATACTTAATATATTTTGGTAGTTTATTGTCATTGAAGAGTTTTGTAGAACATCACTCATTATTTCTGGTGAGTTCAGGTTTATGTTTACTGAATTTTGTACATGTTTTTTTGTACATATTTTCTGTGCTGCAGATTTCAAATGGGGTGGCAAAATCAAAACCTTTTTTTTTCAAACTCACATGTCAGGTTAAATCAGTCATGTGATTTGGAGGTGCAGTGTTTCTGTGGACCCCAGACCCCAGGGTTAATAACACTCACCTTCATTCCATTTCCAGAGTGTAACAACCAACCACATGTGAAATCTGAAATTCCCACGATGTTGTTCAAAATGTGCTCTGGCACAATCATAAGCATCGCTTGCTACTGAAAACAAGGCTGAACCATTTGTTAATGGTGTGTGTGGGAGGGGGGGGGGGACACTGTGCAATATATATTTAGTTTTAGCATTTATATTTACTGTTAACTGTGAATCCGCTCAAAGTGTTAATGCTATCTTATTTTAATAAACAACACTGTACACTGCCTTCACGACATGTGACCATGTGAAGCTAGACAGCCAGTGAACAAAATAGATGAGATCTCTACACAAGGCTTGATTTTTGTGATTTTAATGAAGATCTTTTTAAGCCTTTTCCTCTCTCGAGGCGTCTCCTTGCCATCTCTTTTTGGTAACTGAAATATACAGAAAGTAAAAATAAATTGCTAGCTAATACACATCTTAATTTACAAACTTAATGATTAGCCTAGCTTAACACATGTGTTGCATTAGCATCACAGTTCACTTCATGTAAACACTTATAAAAGTTGTTTCTGAACACATTAATATTCACAAAGACAAACATTTTCAAAGGTACAAGCATGTAGGGCAGCGGTCCCCAACCTTTTTTGTGCCACGGACCGGTTTATGCCCGACAATATTTTCATGGACCGGCCTTTAAGGTGTTGCGGATAAATACAACAAAATAAAACTAGTACTGGTACCGAAAAAAAGAAGATTTATTCATAAGACACGTGAAAAGACCCAGGAAAACCGAGTTAACGATAAAAACCCTCCCTTCTTTTCCTCCCCATCCCCGGCTACCTTCCTCTTCCCGCTCCACCGCACCCACCCACACAGGTAGGGCCTTGGGGTGTGGGTGTGTCACCAGGGTGCAGGGGAGACATCCCCCCCCCCTGCCCCCTTCTGGCCACCTGTGCCTCAATTTTATCTCACAACTTAGACATCCACATTACTTACACTCTCATAACACACGCATATATAAAGGGCCTTGAGGGTGGGCACGTTAACGGCGTCCAGTGGACGGTCTGTGTACTCAAACCTACCTCTGGCGCCGGTGCCCACCTCTCAATTTTAAATCCATGTAGACATTGAGGGTTCTCGGGAGGGGCCGTTCTAACACCTGCTGCTCTCTGGCAGCAGCACCATGCTCTCCCTAGTTTTAAATACACTTTAGAACAACACGCAGCAACACTACACATGAGCGGGAGGTATGGGGTCTCCACACACCCCTGTTCTCTACTAACCATTGGGGCGGGGGGGCTGGGAGGAGATGTTGGCTGTCCGATTGGCCTCCCTGCTGCTGCGGAGCCTGGGACGGTCTGCTTGCCTCCACCCCGGGGGGAAGGGTAACATCTCTTGGGTCTGGGTGCTGTTTCCCCCTCTGGGGGCGAGGGTACACAGCAAATTCAAAAGTGTTAAATGTTTTGGTGTTAATAGGCTTCTTGCAAAAGTAGAGTTAATTTTACTCTAAGCAGAGTCACATTCTTTTAATGTAACTCTGAGGTGTAAAATGATAGTAGTTAAAATCGACTGTTAAAAATGAGTGTTTCTCTGTCAAATCTGGAGGTGTTACAATGGAAACATTAACTCTTGACCTCTTAACTCTGAACTCCTAGAGGGGCTATGACACCAATAGAGTAAATTCACAGACTCCGCCCCCAGCACGGCTCCAATCGAAGCTGAAGTGAAGCCGTTTCAGAACATTTTGCTCTACATATTTGAGTTGTTTGCCATGCTTGGTAAGTCATTTTTTCAAAGATTGTTTCAATTATTATCATGAGCTTTTACTTCTGTGGCTCTTTGGAGTTGAGACAAAGCTGTCTGAAAGGCATTAGCCATGTTGCTCGCTGATAGCATAACATTCTGTTTTAGCTAGCTGAAAGGTATTGTTTGCGGGCAAATACCACAGCCTTGAAAAAAAGCTTGCATGTGAATTTTCAGTCAAACTTTTGGTCAAATACACCTAAAACAATGTCTAAAATGTGAAATGTTGGTATAATGGTGCTACTTGAAGCCTGAAAACGATCGCCCATAAAAAAACGAGCAAACAGCAGTAGCTGACGTCCTGACTGGATTCTACGTTAGCATAGATCCCTCCAGAGTTTTGTGCACACAGTTTCGGTAAAAATGAAAAAGGTTGAGGTTTTACATTTAGTTCAGTATTACCGGTTGCCTGTGTCTTTGTCTTTTGGGAAAATACTTTACACAAGTAATGGCTCAAAGAGGATTCCTTTTTTTTTTTTTTCTGTGCTGCAATTGTTTACTGGATTATTTGTGCCATTAATTAGTGTCAACTAATTTTTATTCAATCTCCGCACAGGATATGCTTGTGAAGGTGGAATATGGGGGAGAGCAGAAGTGCGTTGAAGTTCCACAAAGGGATGAATGAAGGACATGCATATTGTATTGAAGAAATAAGTGATGAGAATGCTGTTATTTGCATTTACCATGTCAGACCTTTTGATAAACAAAATTCTAATGAAAGTGAGAACATGTATACTGTTACATCTTTCAGAAAATGTTTTGAAATTGTGGTGCACAGTTCAGAATAAATGTTTTTCAAAAAACATTGCATCTTTTTAGTAAATGTTTATTTCCAAAAGAAATTTCTAGAAGTTCAGAACAGTAAAATTCCCACTTTTTCGAATGAATTAAAGGTAACTCTTACGTAGTTAAACTAAAATACTCTTTGAGAGTTAATATATAAACTCTTAACACCAAGTGTTAAATTATCAACTCCAGACAGATTTGGTGTTTAACACTAAATCAGAGTTAACGTACCAACTCTCCAAAAAGAGTTAAATTAACACTCTCTGGTGTGGACCCATATAGACACTTTAATAGTGTTGAAATCAAATCTGACAGTGTTAATTTGGACATGCTGGATTTGCTGTGCACCTGGACCCGGGGTATAGAGTATGTTTGGGGAGTGTGATTGTGTGTACATGTCCATTTATGTCAATCCTTACGTTGGGTGAGTGCTGAATGTTTGTATATGTGTGCATGAGGGTGGGAATGCATGTTTGTGTCTGTGTGTGCCTGTTTGTCTGTGTCTATATGTCAGGTCGGGTCTTAGACTCCACCTCTCTGGGAACTCCCAGGCCCTCCAAGGCCTATCTCCCCTCACCACACTCCCTGCCGGTGACTGATGCCCTCAGGGATTGGTGCATTGGTGGTTCTTGGTGTCCGGGGCTGGGCGCTCAGGTATGTACCAGCTCACTCCCGGTGGCTACTTGGCGGGGCCTGGTGCCTGTTGCTCGGTCAGGCCTCTTCCAGGGCGCGGGGGGCCCTCGGGCCTCTGGGCCTGCGGCTCGGTTCACTCTGGCACAGCTGGCTGCCGGCTGAGCCGGCAGGAACGCCGGTACAGCCCACTCTAGCTTCTGCTCGGTGGCTACTGGGTGACCCCTCGTCTGGGGATCCTCAGCCCTTCCCATGAGGGTGGAGAGATGGATGAGATCCACCCCTGAAACCTGACAATATTGATTTTTAAACTTAGTTTTACTGGTTTCAGTAAGTAAAAGAAAAGAAACATTCCAAAAATCCAGACCTGTGTTACTGAGCATCAGGAAGTGTGGTCTAAGGAGCTTGCAAAGAAAAGCGTCTGGACTTCTTGAGTTGTTTGAAGACATTTCACCTCTCATCCGAGAAGCTTCTTCAGTTCTAAGGGTCAAATGGTGGGGAGTCCCAGATTTAAACCCAGTGGGAGTTTCCCCCCAAAGAGGGACAAAGGACCCCCTGATGATCCTCTACCTAATCACATGAGCCAAGTTGTGAATGCGGGTGTGGGTCCTAATCAGCCAGGGTTTCGGGTGAGCTCATTGTGAAACCCTATCATGTGATTTCCTGAGGTCAGATGGCCCAGGATGTAAATGGGCGTTAAGGCATCTGGGAAGGGATCTCAAAAAAGGATTATAGATGGCAGACAGTTGGTGTCGTAAACCCCCGCCTCTGTTCAAAGATGGTTTGATGATACATACAGGTGATACATACATTATTATGCTACTGTTCTATTGAAATTTTAAACGAATATCCTCATATGTGGATCTCATTTTTCTTAGAAACATAAAATAGGTAAAAAAAAAAATCTGGAAATTCTTGGTTTTTACATTCATCGGGTCCCAATATGCCCAAATATCAAAGAGAAATTAAAAATGCATGTCGTGGAGGAGTCTGGGTCTTAGGAGGTTAAAGAAATATCCAGGTAACAAAACCAAAGGGTGGGGGATCATTACATATGGAGAGTTCATGTCAATATGCTAGAGAACAACACATTCTTCCTAGGAGTGTGTGTTGCAGCAAATTCATCACAAGGTTGTGCAACAAACCCAGGAACTCTACAGGCCTCAGTGAGCAGGTTAAAGGTTAACATTAATGACATCATATAATAGTGCGCATGCGCCAACCAGCGTGCAGCCTGTTACAGTCGCTCCTGCTTTTCTCTTAGTTTAGCTCTTTTTTCTTACGTATTCTTTTTTTTTCTGACTTGTATTTTCCTCCGTTTTCTATCTCTTACTCAATCATGTGGATTGAGAGAGTTTTTGTTCTTCTGGTGGCCGTGGAACTGTTACTTTTATCAAGGAACGGGACCGCGGCACATCTCCTACACGCACGGACTGTTTACTCCAGAGATCAGCTGATCGCCCTGATGCCGGCCGGTTCGCTGGCCAGGCCCGCAGAAGTACCAGCTGAAATTTGGAGGAAAACACATCGGGGATGCAGAGGTCAAGGACAGAAGAGAAGAAAAAAGGTGACGGTGAGACAGCGGAGGCTCGAAGCGAGGAGGAGGTTTAAACCGTGTCTGCCGTCTATCGTGATGGGTAATGTGCGATCGTTGGCAATTAAAATCGACGAGCTCTCAGCACTGGTACGGAGTCAGAGGGAATACCGAGAGTGTAGCCTGATGTGTTTCACCGAATCATGGCTGCACCAGGACATTCCCGATGAGAATGCTTCCGTGGAAGGCTTCCACACTGTTCGGGCGGACAGGGACAGCATCGCTAGCGGTAAGCGGAAAGGAGGTGGGCTTGCTGTTTTAGTTAACAACCGGTGGTGTAACCCTGCCAACATAACAATCAAAGAAAGGATTTGTTGCCCCGACACTGAACTGTGTGCTGTTGGACTCAGGCCGTATTATTTACCCAGGGAATTCTGTCACGTCATCTTGGTGGCTGTTTATGTTCCCCCCTCTGCTAACCCCACAGCTGCATGTGACACTATCCACTCTGCCATAGCTCGGCTACAGACTCAGCACCCGAGTGCCTTTATTGTGATCTCGGGTGACTTCAACCATGTATCACTGGACAATACACTACCAACATTCAAACAATATGTGGACTGTCCCACCAGGGGAGAGAAAACTTTAGACTTACTGTATGCTAACGTCAAGGATGCATACAGCTCCTCCTCCCTCCCCCCACTTGGTAGGTCAGATCATAACCTGATTCACCTCACCCCCTGCTATGTGCCAATTGTGAGGAGGGAACCTGTGACCACCAGGACTGTCAGGAGGTGGTCAGAGGAGGCCTTAGCAGAACTACAGGGCTGTTTCGAGGTGACCGACTGGGAAACACTCTGTGAGCCTCACGCCGAGGACATCAATGGGCTTACTGAGTGTATCACAGGCTACATAACTTTCTGCACCGACTCCATTGTTCCAGCTCAGACGGTTCATTGTTACCCAAATAACAAGCCGTGGGTGACTAAGGACATCAAAGCCCTCCTCAACAACAACAAGAGGGCTTTCAGAGGGGGCAACAAAGAGGAGGTGAGGAAGATCCAGGTGTTACTGAAGGACAAGATCAGAGAGGCTAAGGACAATTACAGGAGGAAGCTGGAGTGGAAACTCCAGCAGAACAGCATGAGAGAGGTGTGGAGGGGCATGAAGACCATCACTGGATTCAGGCCAACCAACAGCAGGGGAGCTGAGGGAGGTGAGAACAGAGCCAATGAGTTGAATCTGTTTTTCAATAGATTCAACACCACAGTGTCTGCTCCCACCCCCACAACCTCACCTGTAGTCAGCCTGGAATCCAGAGCCACACCACTGTGCCAGCCTCTCTCTTCACATGTTGCCTCCTGTGAGATTCCTGACACCCCTCCCCCACCCATCACCTTCACTCAATACCAGGTTGAGATGCAAATGAGGAGACTTCACTCAGGCAAGTCTGCTGGACCAGACGGAGTGAGTCCCCTTGTCCTCAAGACCTGTGCCCCCCAGCTGTGTGGAGTCTTTCATAAACTGTTTATGCTGAGTCTGAGTCTGCAGAGGGTCCCGGTGATGTGGAAGACATCATGCCTCGTCCCTGTACCAAAGACGCCACGTCCCAGTGGCCCCCAGGATTACAGGCCCGTGGCATTGACCTCCCACATCATGAAGACCCTGGAAAGGCTCATCCTGGACCAGCTGCGACCCATAGTAAGACCACACCTGGATCCCCTTCAGTTCGCTTATCAGCCTCGTCTCGGAACAGAGGACGCCATCATCTACCTGCTCAATCGTGTCTACACCCATCTGGACCAGCCGGCGAGCACTGTGAGGGTCATGTTTTTTGACTTTTCCAGTGCTTTCAACACCATCAGGCCGACCCTCCTGGGTGATAAGTTAGCAGCGATGCAGGTGGATGCTTCTCTGGTGTCCTGGATTGTTGATTACCTGACAGGAAGACCACAATATGTACGTCTCCCACAGTGTGTGTCTGACAAGGTGATTAGCAACACAGGGGCACCACAGGGGACTGTCCTCTCCCCCTTCCTCTTCACCCTCTACACCACAGACTTCAGCCACTGCACAGAGACCTGCCATCTTCAGAAGTTTTCTGATGACTCTGCGGTGGTTGGATGCATCAGCAGGGATGATGAGACAGAGTACCGGGCTGTGGTCGACTCCTTTGTCACGTGGTGTGAGCAGAATCATCTGCAGCTCAACGTGGCAAAGACCAAGGAACTGATCGTGGACTTCAGGAAGACCAGGAAACACTTGACCCCTGTTTCAATTCAGGGGGTCAGTGTTGACATTGTGGAGGACTATAAATACCTTGGAGTACACATTGACAATAAACTGGACTGGGCTAAAAACACCACAGCACTTTACAGGAAGGGTCAGAGTCGTCTCTATTTTTTGAGGCGACTGAGGTCCTTCAACATCTGCCAGAAAATGCTGAGGATTTTCTATGAGTCTGTTGTGGCCAGTGCGATCCTCTATGCTGTTGCATGCTGGGGGAGCAGGCTGAGGGTCGCAGATGCCAACAGACTCGATAAACTGATTCGTAAGGCCAGCAATGTTGTGGGGATGGAGCTGGACTCCCTCAAGGTGGTGTCGGAGAGGCGGATGCTGTCCAAGATAAAGACAATGTTGGATAACACCTCCCACCCACTCCATGACATGCTGGTCAGTCACAGGAGCACGTTCAGTGAGAGACTGAGATTACCGAAAAGCACCACTGAACGACACAGGAAATCATTCCTGCCTGTGGCCATCTCCCTGTACAACGCATCCATCTAACACACTGTTTACTGCTACAACTACACATGTTTCTTTTCCAAATATTTATTTATAAGTGACTTATGTATGTATGTATGTATATATATGTATATATTGTACTATTCTTAGTTAGTGTATTGTCTGTCTTGTCTTAATGTTGGTTTAAAATGGAGCACTGTAACAAAAAATAATTTCCCCCAGGGATCAATAAAGTATTCTGATTCTGATTCTGATCACAATTAGAAAAAGACTGAACAAGCACGGCTGCTTGTAAGGATTGCAAGAGAAATCCTCTTCTATCTAAAATAACATAACTAAATGGCTTAGGTTTGCAAATCTAGGGGTGAAAAAAGCACAAGACTTGATAAATCACATCACTGCAGGTTACTGCTGCTAAAGTTTGTTCTACAAGCTGCTGAATCCGGTGGTGGACTTGTACACAAAACTGTAGATACAGATGCATTTCTAACCAAGGGGCTGAGTGAATATATTGTATATTGTGAATAACTTCTCTATGATGTTTTTAAACAGTTTGGCTGAGATGGGAGAAAAACTTTGTGAGGCAAAGTAAACATTCTTTTTTTTCTCATATTTCACAAGTGCCTGAAGTTTCTCAT
Organism: Aulonocara sp. 'chitande type north' Nkhata Bay; assembly: GCF_057382095.1. Classification (NCBI taxonomy): domain Eukaryota; kingdom Metazoa; phylum Chordata; class Actinopteri; order Cichliformes; family Cichlidae; genus Aulonocara; species Aulonocara sp. 'chitande type north' Nkhata Bay. The sequence continues at coordinate 16,755,138 of NC_141346.1, forward strand.
TTCCTCTTTGTATTTCATCCTGTTTTATCTGTTCATGCTTTATATTTGTCTCACAGTATGATGGTGAAACGTCATGAGGAGGAACTGAATTCAGTCAAAGAGAGGTACTGTTGGTATAATCTGGTGAAATATCACATAACATATTTGCACTTACATTGTTAAAGTATTAAACTGTGAAATTTTGCAGTCTTTTGCAGAGTGGTGTGACTGATCAATAACTTTGCAATATTGCTTATTAACAGTGGCCTACAAAAACAACAAAATTGATTTGAAAGACAAATGTAGAATTTAAACAGTTAGTGTTGGTTTCTATATGTTTGGCATTATGTTTAAAATTGTTGATCTGTTATTGTTTAATGATGAATTTGTGATCTGATGTGTTTTAACAGATTAATCTGTTTACTTTTTTAAATAGTTTGACGGAGGTGAACACATTTTACAAATTGAGCCTCAGAAAAGCAGGGTAATTATATTTCTGCAATATTTATAGACACCCATGAAACAGTATTTGTATCCGCTGTCAATCAACATACACACACACACACACACACACACACACACACACACACACACACACACACACACATATATGTGTATATATATATATATATATATATATATATATATATATACATTTTTTTTTATTTGTTTTAACAGTTTGGCTGCAATGGAACAGTTTTATAAAGAGAAACTCCAAGAAGAAAGGTAAACACATTTCAATGCATAAAAGACTTAAAAATGTTTCAAATCCACATCCAGGCTGTGGTGACAGTCAACTTTTATTACCGTATTTCCCGGACTACAAAGCGCACCTAAATATTAGCCGCACAAGCTAAAATCAGGGGAAAATCCTGTTTTGTACATACATTAGCCGCACCTGACCAAAAGCCGCAGGTGTTTCAATGTTGACTTATCATATGTAAGAGAATATGCACAAAGGGAATTGTCAGGAAAGAGATGGCTGTTTGGAGACATCACTTTTATTAATATTTTGAAAAACAAGTTATGGGTACATATTTGCACATGTAGTACATAACAGTAGCCTACAGCACACCAGAAAAATAGATTCGGACTACCTTTTAGGCTCAGGTGCAGTGACACAGCTTTAACAAGAAGAAAAGTCAGTCATTCACCACCATCTTTCTCTTCTTCCTGCGCACTAAAACCACCAAAGTCCTCTTCTCCAGTGTCGGATACAAACAGGCTCAGGATGGCTTCGTCATCCACTCTTCTTCTCTCCTTCGTTGTCACTTTCAAAACCAAAGAAATCCTTATTGTCAGTGTCAGAGTCGAACACCCTCAGAAGGGCCGTGGCGGTGTCCTCCTCTCCATCATGCAGCAGTCCAGCCCTTCAAAATCCGTTGGTGATCGTGGATGTTTTCACACTTTTCCACGCTGTCAGAATCCACCGGTGGAGTTGGGCATAACTTGCTTTTTGGGCATAACTTGCAAGTTTATCGCCGCTCATCATCCACCCCTCCCGCTGAATGCGTAGCGCTACTTTGAAGTTTGTTTTTCGCGCTACTTCGTACGGCACTACGTTGCCTGGCGGACGGACATGTGACTAACATACCACTCTTGAACCCCGATCCTTCCGCCAGGCAACGTAGTGCCGTACAACAGCGGAACACACAAAACAAATCGTCTTACGATATGACAAAAATCACGGACAATCCATAGAAAAGCCGCACCTGACTAAAAGCCGCAGGGTTCAAAGCTTGTGCAAAAAGTAGCGGCTTATAGCCCGACATTTACGGTATTTTATTTATGATTTTATTAACAGACAACAATCTTGGCACAGAGATACATTAATGTAATACCTTAATGTTAGAGCACGACAATGTGTCGTATCTAGGTATTCATGTTCATAACTTATTATTAAATGTGTTACCTCTATGACTACTTGCTGCCTTTAAATTTGATTTTCCCCAGTTTTCATCTTTAAGGAACTCCTCTGTTGGTGTGGCTGTATGCTTGTGAACAAAGAATTAGTTTGGTGGATGTATTCTTATTTTTAGATTCAAAATAGCTTCTTTGGCAACTAAGGAATTCAAAAGTCATGACAAATTATTAATTCATCATTTTCAGATGATACAGGAAATTTGAACCACCTGGGGAACCAAAAATACCCAATACGGCAATCGTGGCTCAAGAGTTGGGTGTTTGTCTTGTAATCGGAAGATTGCCGGTTCGAGTCCCGGCTCAGACAGTCTCGGACGTTGTGTCCTTGGGCAAGACACTTCACCTACTGCCTACTGGTGATGGCCAAAGGGGCCGATGGCGCGATATGGCAGTCTCGCTTCTGTCAGTCTGCCCCAGGGCAGCTGTGGCTACAATTGTAGCTTGCCTTCACCAGTGTGTGAATGTGAGAGCGAATGAATGGTGGAATTGTAAAGTGCTTTGAGGGGTCCCGAAAAGCGCTATATAAATGCAATCCATTATTATTTATATATATCTAATCCTAATGTAAACAGAAACAAATCACTTATTTGTACCAAACACTATTCCACAGATCTGCACATAAAGAAACTGAAGAAGAATTGAAATCATTCAAAGACAGGTACTGTACTGAAACGTGGATTTAACACCATCTGTTTTTTTTACAATTTCAACATTATCTATTACTATTACCAGAGTGGCAGGAGAGGTTGACATTGCACTACAGGCCGGGAACTCTGAAAACATGAACAACCCAGTGAATGAAACCAGACTGAAAGAGATGTATAAAGAGCTGAGGAAGGACTGGGCTAGAATCAAGCCTTATCTGCAGAAAGTTCACAGCACCCCAGAGAAAATCAAAGCCTGGATTCAGGTGGGGCATTAGAGTGAGATTATAGTGTAGTATGAACTTTATTCTTATAAAAAATATTTTTATTCCCTCTGCGAATTATAGCGCAGCTTTCTGTGTGGGACAGGGGATATGGAACAGAAGAAGAAACTGATAGAGTTAGCATTTAACCTAAATGCAGACCACGCTCAAGCATCTCAGAAGGTACTGATGTGTTTGGGATGTGTTAAACATGATCACTGAAGCTTTTGTGATAAAGATCAATGACAGGTTTCATTATTTGTTTCAGGTTAATGAATACACGAACCTAACCCTTCACAACCTTCAGCTTGCTTTTTACTACAGTTTCATAGACACTGCTGCTCAGGTTTGTTGGACATTGCACACATTGTAAATACACTACACTGTGCATTTGTGGGACATGAAACCAAACCCAGGTTATTAAATTGTTTGTTCAATAAGAAACTGTAACTTAAACACAACAGCTCTTTTTTGAATTAAATGTTTGTCATTTAAACTTGAATAATTTCTCAATGGCAGGGGTTCCATGGACAGGAAGGTGAAATTTGTGATGCTAGCTTGAATAACCTCCTCTTGAAGTGCCGCTGGCTGAGCGGTTTATTTGCTTTGAACAACCCCCCTCTTCTGCCTGACTGGATAAATCATCATCCCGGGCAAGATGCTTGGAACATTTTCCCACAAGAGATCACAACTGATTCTGCCATGTCACTCTGCCAGGGCCACTCTGCAAAGGTCCTTAAATGTCTTTGCCCATTATAGGGCATGAACGAGAATGGAGACCCCTGGAACAATGCAGCAGAACAATGTAGAAGTAAGAGAACTCCAACGTAGCTTGTGAAATAAAATGAGTTATTTCTTTTTAATATATCCATGAGAGATCGAAAAGAAGAAAACTGCACTAGTTTTGTGTTTTTATTGAAAACATAGACCCTTATCCAAGAGGCTTCTTCACTTTTACAGTAATTGCTAGAGCATTCCAGATGATTTAAAAAAAAAAAAAAAAAAGCTATTGGAGGCTTTCCTCTTGGAGGTGGTCATGAGAATCGCTGGCCCACTTTTGATTATGTGAGTCATCACATGAACCAAGGTATGGAAAACGTCACTGAGAACAAGATGTAAAACCTTAGTAAAACATTACCCCACCCTACATGAGTTGTTGAAGTCACATGAGGCAAGGGGTGAGTGGAGGTGAAACACCCAAGTAGGGATCTCAAGACTGCACTGACCGTGAATAATAGGTGGTGTTATAAGTCATCACCTGCGTTCATCCCTGAACAAAGTAAAGGTCTACAGAATCGGGTTACTTTACACTTTAAAATCAGTTCAGCATATTACATTCTGCAGCATCCATGTTCAATTCATACTGTAGCATTTTTATGTTACAGTATGAAGTCTCCAGTAACACTTTGAGGAACCTTGGAGTCATTTTTGACCAGAATATTTTCTTCAAAGCACAATTTGAAATAAATATGTAGGACTGCTTTCTTCCATTTGCACAATATCTCTAAAATGAGAAATATCCTGTCTCAGAGTGACGCTCAGTTACTTAGTTATGCTGCAATAGGTGTAGGCTGCTGGGGATTCTCATGAAGCATTAAGTATTGTTTCTTCAGTGACCTTTCTCACTCACTATGTGTTAATAGACCTCTCTGCATTGAATCATACTTGTTATTAATCTCTGACTCTCTTCCACAGCATGTCTTTTATCCTGTTTTCCTTCTCTTTCCCCAACCAGTCGCAGCAGATGGCCCCGCCCCTCCCTGAGCCTGGTTCTGCTGGAGGTTTCTTCCTGTTAAAAGAGAGTTTTTCATTCCCACTCTCACGAAAGTGTTTGCTCATAGGCGGTCATATGATTGTTGGGTTTTTCTCTGTATATTTTAATGTAGGGTATACGTTACAATATAAAGTGCCTTGATTGTTGTTGTGATTTGATGCTATATAAATAAAATTTATTTGAATATAAACACATGTCCCCTCCGCCATCCTGACACTGCCCTACGATCGCCCTGCTTCATCTCTCCACTGCAGAAGACCAGAGACCACACCCATGGCAAAAATTTCAGAACATTTTATCCCCGACTGACAGTAATGTGAAAGTACTGCTTTGAAAGAGGTGCATGTTTTATTTCCTTGGCTTATATAAAATTAACATGTTTGACTTGACCATTCTTAGTGTCCTGTGTGTTTTAAAACTTGGGATATCCTTTAACGTAAACCAAGGAAAATGAAGAAAAACACATGTCTGTAAAGGTTCTCACTCATCCAGGTCATCGTAGTCAAAGGAGCTTGCAAAGAAAAGTGTCTGGACTTCTTTAAGTTACTTGAAGACGTTTCACCTCTCATCCGAGAAGCTTCTTCAGTTCTAAGGTCAAATGGTGGAGAGTCCCAGATATAAACCTAGTGGGAGTAACCCCCCACAGAGGGACAAAAGGACCCCCTGATGATCCTCTAATCGCCTGAGCCAAGGTGTGAAACTGGGTGTGGGTCCCAATCAGCCAGAGTTTCGGGTGAGTTCATTGTGAAACCTGGCCCCACCTTATCATGCGAATTCCTATAATCCAGTTTTGAGATCCCTTCCCAGACGCCTTAACACCCACTCACATCCTGGGCCATCTGATCTCAGGAATTCGCATGATAAGGTGGGGCCAGGTTTCACAATGAACTCAGCTGTAGGATTGCATAGTAGGTTTAACTGGCTCAGTGATGTTTTGTTTATTTTAGCTGGTTACTGCCCTGAAGCCACACTAGTTTGTATCTAAAGTAAATGGAGTGTAGGACTGTGATTACACAGCTCTGTATTGTTTACCATCTTATGATTTACAACAGTTAAACCACAGTAACAACTCAACACTAGTATGGGAGATATGAAGCTACATACACTTTAGAAGAATAAACACATTTTTGACAACTAACATTTTTCCTCTGCAATCAGACTTGTAAATCATCAAACCTATTTTGTAGCACACGAGTCCCTGCAGATGGGCTGTGTACTTTCTGTAGATGCAAAATATTGTGTGCCTCCCTCCATACTTGTTATCTTGATATTCAGAGTAGACAGCTTGGATGTAAGTGACTTCTTACATTCCTTGATTTCAACCTGATTGTCTTAATGTCAGATCTAATGAACTTCCAAAACAGAGCTACCTAGATCACTTAAATTACACAATTGAAAGCATATGTGTATTGTTTGTGTATTTATACACAAGCACTCATATATATTCAAATAATTAAAAAAAAAATCTTTGTTTACCTGTTACTACCACACACCAAATCCGGTCGTTGGTACTTGCTGGCTTGTGTAGCCACTAGGTAACAAAAGCTCAACACTGCGCCTAGCATCCTGGAGCACTTCTGTTGTGTTTTGCACGTGCTTCGAAGTTTGTACGTGCTTCGAAGTTTGTACGTGCTTCGAAGTTTGTACATGCTTTGGAGTTTTTAAGTGTTTTGGAGTTTTTACGTGTTTTGGACTTTTTACGTATGGCGTTAGTTTTGTGCCACTATTCTGAGCACACGTAAAATAAATTGCAGGTGCAAATGTAGCATTTTGAGGAGAAATTTATTTTGAGCAAAGAAAAGCTGAATTTGAGTGAACAAAATTCATTGCTGTGTGCAAAAAATGTATTTCAGTGTTTGCTATTATCCACACACACTCACAATAGCAGCCCTTCTCGCTCTATTTTTGCATTTGCGCTCGCTCGCAATGTGTTGCTCGCGCTCTCAACATTTCTGTCTGTGCGCGCTCAACTGCAGAAAGTTCACAGCACCCCAGAGAGAATCAAAGCCTGGATTCAGGTGGGGCATTAGAGTGAGATTATAGTGTAGTATGAACTTTATTCTTATAAAAAATATTTTTATTCCCTCTGCTCTGCGAATTATAGCGCAGCTTTCTGTGTGGGACAAGGGATATGGAACAGAAGAAGAAACTGATAGAGTTAGCATTTAACCTAAATGCAGACCACGCTCAAGCATCTCAGAAGGTACTGATGTGTTTGGGATGTGTTAAACATGATCACTGAAGCTTTTGTGATAAAGATCAATGACAGGTTTCATTATTTGTTTCAGGTTAATGAATACACGAACCTAACCCTTCACAACCTTCAGCTTGCTTTTTACTACAGTTTCATAGACACTGCTGCTCAGGTTTGTTGGACATTGCACACATTGTAAATACACTACACTGTGCATTTGTGGGACATGAAACCAAACCCAGGTTATTAAATTGTTTGTTCAATAAGAAACTGTAACTTAAACACAACAGCTCTTTTTTGAATTAAATGTTTGTCATTTAAACTTGAATAATTTCTCAATGGCAGGGGTTCCATGGACAGGAAGGTGAAATTTGTGATGCTAGCTTGAATAACCTCCTCTTGAAGTGCCGCTGGCTGAGCGGTTTATTTGCTTTGAACAACCCCCCTCTTCTGCCTGACTGGATAAATCATCATCCCGGGCAAGATGCTTGGAACATTTTCCCACAAGAGATCACAACTGATTCTGCCATGTCACTCTGCCAGGGCCACTCTGCAAAGGTCCTTAAATGTCTTTGCCCATTATAGGGCATGAACGAGAATGGAGACCCCTGGAACAATGCAGCAGAACAATGTAGAAGTAAGAGAACTCCAACGTAGCTTGTGAAATAAAATGAGTTATTTCTTTTTAATATATCCATGAGAGATCGAAAAGAAGAAAACTGCACTAGTTTTGTGTTTTTATTGAAAACATAGACCCTTATCCAAGAGGCTTCTTCACTTTTACAGTAATTGCTAGAGCATTCCAGATGATTTAAAAAAATTTAAAAAAAAGCTATTGGAGGTTTTCCTCTTGGAGGTGGTCATGAGAGTCGCTGGCCCACTTTTGATTATGTGAGTCATCACATGAACCAAGGTATGGAAAACGTCACTGAGAACAAGATGTAAAACCTTAGTAAAACATTACCCCACCCTACATGAGTTGTTGAAGTCACATGAGGCAAGGGGTGAGTGGAGGTTGAAACACCCAAGTAGGGATCTCAAGACTGCACTGACCGTGAATAATAGGTGGTGTTATAAGTCATCACCTGCGTTCATCCCTGAACAAAGTAAAGGTCTACAGAATCGGGTTACTTTACACTTTAAAATCAGTTCAGCATATTACATTCTGCAGCATCCATGTTCAATTCATACTGTAGCATTTTTATGTTACAGTATGAAGTCTCCAGTAACACTTTGAGGAACCTTGGAGTCATTTTTGACCAGAATATGTTCTTCAAAGCACAATTTGAAATAAATATGTAGGACTGCTTTCTTCCATTTGCACAATATCTCTAAAATGAGAAATATCCTGTCTCAGAGTGACGCTCAGTTACTTAGTTATGCTGCAATAGGTGTAGGCTGCTGGGGATTCTCATGAAGCATTAAGTATTGTTTCTTCAGTGACCTTTCTCACTCACTATGTGTTAATAGACCTTTCTGCATTGAATCATACTTGTTATTAATCTCTGTCTCTCTTCCACAGCATGTCTTTTATCCTGTTTTCCTTCTCTTTCCCCAACCAGTCGCAGCAGATGGCCCCGCCCCTCCCTGAGCCTGGTTCTGCTGGAGGTTTCTTCCTGTTAAAAGAGAGTTTTTCATTCCCACTCTCACGAAAGTGTTTGCTCATAGGCGGTCATATGATTGTTGGGTTTTTCTCTGTATATTTTAATGTAGGGTATACGTTACAATATAAAGTGCCTTGATTGTTGTTGTGATTTGATGCTATATAAATAAAATTTATTTGAATATAAACACATGTCCCCTCCGCCATCCTGACACTGCCCAACGAGTGCCCTGCTTCATCTCTCCACTGCAGAAGACCAGAGACCACACCCATGGCAAAAATTTCAGAACATTTTACCCCGTCTGACAGTAATGTGAAAGTACTGCTTTGAAAGAGGTGCATGTTTTATTTCCTTGGCTTATATAAAATTAACATGTTGGACTTGACCATTCTTAGTGTCCTGTGTGTTTTAAAACTTGGGATATCCTTTAACGTAAACCAAGGATAATGAAGAAAAACACATGCTCCGTCTTTGTTTTTGCCTCATAGTAGGCCACTGTTATGGATGTATGTGATTTGACTTTAGAAAAAATTGAGTGGAAGGAGCAGAAGATGATAGTCAGCACGATTTGAGTGTGCGTTAATCTGTCAGAAGGACAAACTGGAGGACTGAGGGGCTCAGACCAAAGTGGGAGGAAGCTGAAGTTTTGTGGCCCTCTGGAGGCCAGATATAATCTATGACATTCATTTTGCTGTGACAAGAGGAATTTTCGATAGTGGTGAAGAGTAAAGAGAACACTCCAACATCTATTAATCCTCATACACATTTTTGTGGAAGTTTTCCAGAGACACTGATGCACAGAAAAATTCTCTGCCGGTTTCTGCATCCCACAGAGATTCTGTGGATTCCCCTTTGGACCTGAAAACTCCAGCAAGTATAAGAACCCCAATAGGCCTGTAGATCAACGTGGTCCATCTCCTTCCACCTCTCTCCAAAAACACACCTTCCTTCTAGATTACTGCAATCCAGAATAATTTTCTGGATGGAATCTGGGATGAAAAGCCCAAATGAAGACTTTATGTCCTGCACATGAGTAACTGCCACCTGTGTTGGCCCTGGTTGCATCCTTATCACATTAGCAGCTCTGCAGGGTGGCTCATTTCTTGGGCAAGAAGAACATTCAATTTCACCGTTTTTTGACATCCATTTCTCTTTACTTGCTGTGTTGTGGGCTTGTTATGGTCCCGGAGCTGGCTGCTGACGAGCTGGCTGCTGATGGGGTACTCGTCTACTCTCATCTTGATCATTTGTGAGAAGGAACCATATTGGCAAAGTCTTATTTATAGTATTATGCCCCTAATTTGCAGGTGGGACAGGGTATGAGAAAATAAAATTTGGATCCCTCAAGAAAGAGGGTAAAATGTTTGGGAATGTAAGAGCAGACGGTGTTGATAGTTGAATAGTTGAACTTTTTGTGGGAGCAGGAGGGGAAGGAAACACTATCAGCAGCACCAGAAAGGAGGAAGACAGAGTGTGGGAACACAGGACCTACACTTTCAACACTTTTACTAGGCCTGGGTCCAGTGGACCCGAACACCTTGTATGTAATGTAAATGCGTGGGGGGAGGTACAGTATGAGGTCATTGAAAATATGTTCGGATTTATGTTCTTCCCAGAAAATAAGCCAAAGCCAATGAATTTCAGATTGAAAAAATAATTAATTGTTTAATTTTTCTTTTGGAAAAAAAAATGAAAACGGGTCTCACAGACCCGAACACCATACAAGAATAATCAAAGGAGCTTGCAAAGAAAAGTGTCTGGACTTCTTTAAGTTACTTGAAGACGTTTCACCTCTCATCCGAGAAGCTTCTTCAGTTCTAAGGTCAAATGGTGGAGAGTCCCAGATATAAACCTAGTGGGAGTTTCCCCCCACAGAGGGACAAAAGGACCCCCTGATGATCCTCTAATCACCTGAGCCAAGGTGTGAAACTGGGTGTGGGTCCCAATCAGCCAGAGTTTCGGGTGAGTTCATTGTGAAACCTGGCCCCACCTTATCATGCGAATTCCTGAGGTCAGATGGCCCAGGATGTGAGTGGGCGTTAAGGCGTCTGGGAAGGAAACTCAAAACTGGATTATAGATGGCAGAGAGTTGGTGTCGTAAACCACCGCCTCTGTTCAAAGATGGTCGCTCACAGTGGACATAGATGGCTTCTTTCACTCCTCTTTCAAACCATCTGTCCTCTCTGTCCAAAATGTGAACATTGGCGTCCTTCAAAGAGTGACCTTTTATCCTTTAGATGCAGATGGACTGCTGAGTCTTGTCCTGTGGAGGTGGCTCTTCTGTGTTGTGCCATGTGCTTGTGAAGTGGCTGTTTGGTCTCTCCAATGTAGAGGTCTGAGCATACCTCACTGCACTGTACAGCATACACCACATTGTTAAGTCTGTGTTTTGGCGTACAAGAATAATGCAGTGTTACAAATGTCATGTTTACTGGATATAATATAAGATCACAGCTGCTAGCTTATAGGAGGTTACATGTTTAAAAATATAATGTTGAGTATGATTGGGTTCAGATAATCAATTCGATTTACTTCAACTTAGATCTTTAGATCTAAGTCTGTACTTGTGGTGCTTCCCTCCTGTCTCTGCATTTAACGCATACACTGAGTTTTTTCTGTGTGTAGCTTCTTTTAACCATAAATCACAGTGAACAAGTATCCACAAGAAAACACGTCTCAGTTTCTGGGAACTGTAGAGGCTTACAGCAGCTGTTTTTAAAGATGAGCTCTGCAGGCACAGACAAGAAGACTGAAGTCAGTTTTCTTGCCTGAAGCAGAATCAACCATCAACCTTTTTGACTTCTTTGAGTTGTTTGAAGACGTTTCACCTCTCATCCGAGAAGCTTCTTCAGTTCTAAGAGTCAAATGGTGGAGAGTCCCAGATTTAAACCCAGTGGGAGTTTCCCCCCAAAGAGGGACAAAAGGACCCCCTGATGATCCTCTAATCACCTGAGCCAAGGTGTGAAACTGGGTGTGGGTCCCAATCAGCCAGAGTTTCGGGTGAGTTCATTGTGAAACCTGGCCCCACCTTATCATGCGAATTCCTGAGGTCAGATGGCCCAGGATGTGAGTGGGCGTTAAGGCGTCTGGGAAGGAAACTCAAAACTGGATTATAGATGGCAGAGAGTTGGTGTCGTAAACCACCGCCTCTGTTCAAAGATGGTCGCTCACAGTGGACATAGATGGCTTCTTTCACTCCTCTTTCAAACCATCTGTCCTCTCTGTCCAAAATGTGAACATTGGCGTCCTTCAAAGAGTGACCTTTTATCCTTTAGATGCAGATGGACTGCTGAGTCTTGTCCTGTGGAGGTGGCTCTTCTGTGTTGTGCCATGTGCTTGTGAAGTGGCTGTTTGGTCTCTCCAATGTAGAGGTCTGAGCATACCTCACTGCACTGTACAGCATACACCACATTGTTAAGTCTGTGTTTTGGCGTACAAGAATAATGCAGTGTTACAAATGTCATGTTTACTGGATATAATATAAGATCACAGCTGCTAGCTTATAGGAGGTTACATGTTTAAAAATATAATGTTGAGTATGATTGGGTTCAGATAATCAATTCGATTTACTTCAACTTAGATCTTTAGATCTAAGTCTGTACTTGTGGTGCTTCCCTCCTGTCTCTGCATTTAACGCATACACTGAGTTTTTTCTGTGTGTAGCTTCTTTTAACCATAAATCACAGTGAACAAGTATCCACAAGAAAACACGTCTCAGTTTCTGGGAACTGTAGAGGCTTACAGCAGCTGTTTTTAAAGATGAGCTCTGCAGGCACAGACAAGAAGACTGAAGTCAGTTTTCTTGCCTGAACCAGAATCAACCATCAACCTTTTTGACTTCTTTGAGTTGTTTGAAGACGTTTCACCTCTCATCCGAGAAGCTTCTTCAGTTCTAAGAGTCAAATGGTGGAGAGTCCCAGATTTAAGCCCAGTGGGAGTTTCCCCCCAAAGAGGGACAAAGGACCCCCTGATGATCCTCTAACTAATCACATGAGCCAAAACGGGTGAAAACGGGTGTGGGACCTAATCAGCCAGGGTTTCGGCTGAGCTCATTGTGAAACCTGGCCCCACCCTATCATGTGATTTCCTGAGGTCAGATGGCCCAGGATGTGAGTGGGCGTTAAGGCGTCTGGGAAGGGATCTCAAAACTGGATTATAGATGGCAGAGAGTTGGTATCGTAAACCACCGCCTCTGTTCAAAGATGGTCGCTCACAGTGGACGTAAATGGCTTCTTTCACTCCTCTTTCAAACCATCTGTCCAAAATGTGAACGTTGTGTTACGTCCCTCTGCGGCCTCTAATCTGCTCAGTGTGTTCAGCTGGTGCTAATTGGCCACACCTAGTCAGGTGTGGATAAAAGCATACCTGAGGCAAGCTTCCCAGGGAGCTCACTTGTCTTTGCCTTGGTGGCATCAGCCATTTGAGCCAACCTGCTATTCCAATTTAAGATAAAACCTCTTCTCATCCATACTCTGGTATTCATCTCCTTTTTTATGTTGCGGCTTTTGAGCCGGGTCGTAACATAAGTGGCGGCTCGTCCAGGATATTTGGACATTTTAGTGGAGACTAGTGATGGGCAGATGAAGCTTCATGAAGCACTGAAGCTTTTCATGCAATTGGTTCAACCCAGCGCAAAGCGTCTTGAAGCTTCATTTGCTCTAGTAGGACATCTACTGGACGTAAAAATACTAGTTGGCATGAATTTGAAGAGTGTGGCATTTTGCACACAGCCTGTAAATGTCAACAACAAAAGGAGTGTGTAAAACATGTATATTGTAGTGATGCAATATACTGTGTATATTTATACTGGCAGTATGGAAAATTATTATTTGGAAATGCTTAAAATGGAAATGATCATTTACTGTGAGGTGAGGTGTGGTTGGGGTGTGGACAGAGGTTGTGCTTTTGTAACGTTGAGGTATGGACAGCTACACACTGAGGCTTTGAGCCTCAGTCCTGCCTGTTCACATTTTATTCTGTAAAAACTAAATTTTCACTGCTTTTATAACCTTTAGTGGGGAGAACATAGCTAGGATTTAACGATTTAACAAATCTTTTAAATCCTTTGTCCTCCACAATGCTAAATGGCTGGGAGTCCTCAATCACCATGCTAACCAGGTCTTCATCTATTTGAGATTGTTCTCCTGGTGGGGGGGATGGTCACATCTTGCAGGAGCTTTCTTCTCTCAGGAACTCTCTGCAGGAGGGGGAGATACAGGAGAGGTGGAGGAAGATCTCAGCCTGGGCGTTTACCGTCTTATGTAGTCTGGAAGATGTGTGGTTGGTGGGGTGGGTGCAGTTTTCTCTGTGGTGGGGTTGGGTGGACTGTCCAGGGCTCTGTGGAGCCGGGGGGCGCTACTGCACTGGGCCCCGGTCTGATGGGCCTGGGCCCCCCTTCCCTGGCGGGTCGCGGAGGGTGGGAGTGCCTACTGGGGTCAGCGGGGGAGCTGGCCCCAGGGAGGGGTTACCTGCCCCTCCCTTCCTTCCCTCCCCATCTCCAGCCGCCTCCCTCTTCCCGCTCCTCCACAACCACCCACACATGCAGGGCCTTGGAGTGGGGGTATGTCACCAGGGTGCAGAGGAGGCTACCCCCCCGTCCCCTTCTGGCTGCCTCTGCCTCAATTTTATCCCACAACTTAGACATTCACATTATTCACACTCTCATTACACATACATATAGGATCTTGGGGGTGGGCACAATCACGGAGTCCAAATCACCATCAGGGTGTATACCTCACCCCTGACGTCGTTGCCCACCTCTCAATTTTAAATACACTTAGTCATTGAGGGTTAGCAGGAGGGACTATGCGCTTACCTGCTGCTCCTTGGCAGGTAGCTCCATGCCCTCCTGGGTTTTAATTGCACCTTAGAACACATATGCATCAACACTACAATGAGCGGGTGGAGGGAGGTTTGGAGTCTTCTCCCACCCCCATTCTCTGCGGCCTGCTGGAGCGGGAGGGCTAGTAGGAGGAGTTGGCCGTCCGACTGCGGTCTGGGGTGTGGGGCCTCCCTGCTACTGCGGAGTCGGGGTGGTCTGCCTCTCCCCACCGCAGGGAAAAGGGTAACACCACCTGGGTCTGGGTGCAATTCCCCCCTCCAGGGGCAAGGGTACCTAGACCCGGTTTGTAGAGTACGCTTGGGGAGTGTGATTGTGTGTACAGCGTCTCTTTATGTCTGTCTCCACGTTGGTTGAGTGTGGAGTGAGTGCATATGAGAGCATGAGGGTGGGAATGGATGTTTGTGTCTGTGTGTGCCTGTATGTCTGTGTCTATATGTCAGGTTGGGTATCAGACGCCACCTCTCTGGGGACACCTCAGGCCCTCCAAGGTTTGGAGGCCTATCTCCACCCACCACCACTTCCCCTGCCGGTGGCGGACTCCCTCAGGTGTCGGTGTGTTGGTGGTTCTTTGTGTCTGGGGGTGGGCGTCCGGGTACACACCGGCTCACTCCTTGGCGGCCGCTTGTCGGGGCCTGGGGCCTGGGGCTCGCTCGGGCCCCTTTGGAGGTGGGGTGCCCCCGGCCTCTCGGCCTAGGGCTCGGTCACTCAGGCGCAGCTGGGGGCCGGCGGAGCTCACGGGCGCGTCACTGCAACTCCCCCTGACTTCTGCTCCGCGGCTGCTGGGCGAGCCCTCATCTGGGACTCTCCTCAGCTCTTACTGGGACAGTGGCGCGGCTGCCCCTCTGTTGGTCTTCCATGGTCTCTTGTGTTCTGGGGGCCTCTGGATGTCTGGAGTTTTGATCTCCTCCATACCCGCTTCACACCCTGGAGGACGGGGCTGTGGCCCCCCCACACTCCCTAGCAGATCATTACATGGAGAAACCTTTGGAATGCAAGCATGCTGATCCACACAGGTATGCACACATGGGTATTCACAGACGCGGACTAAAGCTTTCTTGGCTGCTGCCTCAAAGCACACTGTGCGCTGTCTATCTTGCGTGCTGCACAATATCGTTTATTACTTAGTAAATACTGATATCTATGACTAGCTAGTTTATTGTGATGGTGCTTTGTTTTCTCTATTATTATGTTGCTCTTTGTTGTTTGCTGTCTCCTCTGTTTGTTTTTGTTTGTTTGTTTGTTTTTTTTCTCCATACAGGTGACCCAGGAGTTTTTTCTTTTTTTGTCTCTCTTCCCCCCCCTTCTCACCGTCTCTTCTCCCCTTTGGTTTTCTTTCTTTCTCTCCCCCTCTCTCTCTCATTCATTCCCCCTGTCCTATTTATTAAAAAAAAAAAAAAAAAAAAAAAAAAAGAGATTGTTCTCCTGAGGAAAGACAATAAAGACAAAGCACAAATATAAATATCACACACGTAACTTATAACAGTTGTATAATATTGTTATATCATTTAGTAACATTACTGCATGCTATATTATCATGGCATTTGATGGCTCACCTGGTCTTGCTCCACAATCGCTGTTCCCCTTATTCTCATGCAAAGCTCTGTAGTGCCTAAGCATGGATGAGGTGTTGTTGTTATATCTCAGCCCCCTGGCACATAGCAAACACTTCACCTTGTACAAAAGTAAAGACAGCTTAACATAAATTGTATTGCACCATCAGTATTATGAAAATACATCTTCTGTAGAAATTTACATACCTTGTTGGGAGGAATAAGATCAAAATGTTCCCACACAGGGGAGGACATCCTCCTCTTCTTAGCTGGCTCCATTCTCTCCTGACTTTCTCTCCTCACTCTGATAAACCTCCAAACTGTCTCCAAACTCTCACTAACCGCAACTCTCCATCAAACACCCACATTTTTGAATAGAGATTGACAGACCACGTGACTTTCGCGCATTGCATGCCGGTAACTCGTGGCAAAACAATCCAAGTACCGCATCAAATGCAAGCATTTGCAGCACCGCAAAACGTTCATTCTTCGGTTCCAATAAATTCTTGCTTTTACTTTGTCCCCCAAAAAGGTATGTACAAAACAAAGGAGAACAATGCCGGTCCGTACAAAGACAGACTTGATGAAAAGTCAAAGATACGAGGAAAAAAATCAAACCAGTGAAAGGGTCAGACCCTTACGAGCACACAGAGGGACAAAATACGTTAGCGTGCTGCCCAACTTTCACCACGCTCATATTTATAATTATACGGTTCTTGAAGTGAGTGCATACACTCGTGAAGTTTAGTAACTTCAGGTCACTGCAACAAGCCCAGGTACAGTTTACCGACGGATGGGTACAGGACCTTGAAATGCACCGTGTAGAACGAAAGACCATCGTACATATCATAATAATAATAATAATGGATTGGATTTATATAGCGCTTTTCTAGGCACCCAAAGCGCTTTACAATACCACTATTCATTCACTCTCACATTCATACACTGGTGGAGGCAAGCTACAGTTGTAGCCACAGCTGCCCTGGGGCAGACTGACAGAAGCGAGGCTGCCATATCGCGCCATCGGTCCCTCTGGCCATCACCAGTAGGCAAGTAGGGTAAAGTGTCTTGCCCAAGGACACAACATAAGTTTACCAGTCTCACAAATCGTCGTCATAAATACACATTCGTTAACCGTTTATTGATAAGACCTTTGAGCTCAACGGTAATTAATTAGTAATAGAAATAATTTCTGGTAGCATTACAGAAATGTAGCAGTGACAATAATATTGTATGTTGTAATCGTACTGGGCAATTAGTGATACAAAACAACTGTTTTATCCTGTGAATAAAAGTATATGTTTTTGTCAATGTACCATGGTAATAACAGAAGCGAAACACAATATTGTGTCAGGACAATTCACTATTTATGCACAATAAATAAAGGAGCATAGCGCGACAATTTCTGTTCAGCGCCAGACTTGCTTGTAACCTATATCACCAATTATGTTAAGAAAAATGACGCATTAACTACAACAGCAGACTGACCTTTGTGTAAATGCTTGGAGCAGACTAACCTGTGAGCTGGGGTGTTCTGGGACGTTATATTTTGTCTTTGAATGGCTGCAATCCAGTCGCCTCTTTGTTACTTCGGAAACATGGCTCGAACAATTTCTCTTCAACGACGTAATCCGATAACAGCCGATCTCTTTACCCGTCGGCTTTCCGTGACTGTCATGCGACCGGCTATTGCAGTTAATAATACAACAGCTTCTTGCCATTTTTTGTGTTTCTTTTTATCGCTGTATAACTGATTTCAATTGAAAGCCTGCGTGCGCTAGTACCTCTTGCCACGAGTTCCCAGAATTCTTTGAGGTTTTACCCCTGAGTGACGTCACATTTTCAATCTCTATGAAGTCTGAGTGGTTTATATCGCTGTCATAGCTCGCGGCAAAGTTCGAACCACTTCATGAACCAGTCACGTGGTACAGCCGGGCAGCGAGGCTTCGGACGT
The DNA here is from genome assembly GCF_057382095.1 of Aulonocara sp. 'chitande type north' Nkhata Bay. NCBI lineage: Eukaryota > Metazoa > Chordata > Actinopteri > Cichliformes > Cichlidae > Aulonocara > Aulonocara sp. 'chitande type north' Nkhata Bay. The sequence continues at coordinate 16,772,865 of NC_141346.1, forward strand.
CATCATTTTCAGCTCCTCCCATAAATGAAGCAAGCCTCGATACGCGCATCGCGGAAACGCCCCCTCAATTACTCGACACAAGCTTCGAAGCCTCGATACAGAACGTCACATCACTAGTGGAGACTGAATGTCAGTTTGTTTTAGTTTTAAGTGGGTGAGTGATGGTGGTCACTGTAATTGAGCAAACTCCCTTTAGTCCCTTTAGTGGCTATCCTGGGTGGGGGTACGCTTCAGAGTTTGGTAGGAGACTATATCTCTGGTCTGCTGCCTGCTCTCGAGTTCGCGTTTAAAGTTGCCTCGAGCCTGGTACACCACTGAAGACTAGGGTAGGTAAAGTTAGGGTTTTGTTGTTTTTAGTGTTTTAGGCTGGGAGTTGCACATAGTAAATCAGTGGCACCAAACTTGGTAGGAGGTTTGAGACTGATTTGATTATGGTCTGTAGCTGAGGCAGGTAGGCTGTTTTTAGGTTGGCATTGTGTGCACACCATGTGTGTGCATATGTCAGTGTTGATGGATGCTAATGAGATCCTTGTGAGGTGAGGGTTTTGTGCTGTGACCTTTAGTGTTGTGGGGAATATGGCTATTTTGTTGGATCACTTGTGAGTGTTGTTGGCCAGGTGATGGCAATAACACTGTGGGGTGCTGAGCCACCCTTGATGTGATCATTGTGTGGCCATAGCTCTCCATTTTGTGGTTGGTCACTAGTGTGCTTGATTTACTGAACTTTTTGGATTAAAGTAACTTGTTGTGGTATAGGGCCACTTGTATGTGACTGTTTGTGTGGTGGAGACAACAGATCACTTGTGATTATTTGAAGCTACTTTTGGTTTTGTGTTGTAGCAGATCAGGTAATCATTTTGGGTTTGTGACCATTGTGCTCCTTTGTGTTGGTCACATGTTACTTTGTGTGTGTGTTCAGTGTGGCAACTTCAAATCCTCATGCCCATCCATTCTTAGAGATGCCAACTATAATGTGAACACTGTGCTTCTGTTAGCTTTAACTTTTATTCCAGGTTTGTGGGTCAAGGACCTGAAGGCTTCAGAGGGGCTTTTAATAAATTTAGGGGTCCTAGAGGAACCCTTTTAAGGGAGGTGTTACGTCCCTCTGCAGCCTCTAATCTGCTCAGTGTGTTCAGCTGGTGCTAATTGGCCACACATACTCTCGTATTCATCTCCTTTTTTATGTTGCGGCTTTTGAGCCGGGTCGTAACAGTTGGCATCCTCGAAAGAGTGACCTTTGTCCTTTAGATGCAGATGAACTGCTGAGTCTTGTCCCGTGGAGGTGGCTCTTCTATGTTTTTTTTTTTTTTTTTTTTCTCAGACTATGTATTTTTCAAAATTCTATAAAGTGAGCGCGAGAGCCCTCGGTGCGCCTACTCACTGCTGAAGTCAAAGTGAACTTTATTGTCATCTTCGCTACATACAGTCCAGCATATAGAGACGAGACGACGAGGCTCCAGTTACAGCAGTGCAAGTAAACAAACAATATATATAAGAAGAGTAAGAAAATAAATATACACTTTAGGACTCGGGGTAAAGAGATCAATAACAATTTAAAATGTATAATTTACAGTTTGATGATTACAAAGTGAATCTCTGAACTAAGGTGAACTAGAGGGAGTGTTCGCCCGGGGCGCCAAACAGGCTAGGACCGCCACTGCTGACAGAGGCGAGGCTGCCAGACACTGACACCAACCGGGCCCTCTGACCCCCACCAGTAGGCAACGGGTGAAGTGTCTTGCCCAAGGACACAACCCCCGAGACTGATGGAACCGGGGCTCGAACCAGCAACCTTCCGATTACAAGACAAACTGCCAACTCTTGAGCCACTCCACACAGATAAACAACAGTGTTTCCTCTGCTGAGAAGGTTTATAAAGTGGACTTTTTCTGCTGAGGGTTATGTAGTTATTACATAGTTAAACAGTTAAAAACATAATACATGTTAATCAGAAACTAAAGGTCAGTCACATCAGTAAGAAGAACTGATGTTTTTACTGCAGATTCTTTTCCATTCACAGCCACCTTTGGTTTTTAATAAAGTGATATTTTTCACCAGGTTCTCCACACTTATACATACTGAAAATAATACCATTATGTACCCAGACTAAAAACACGGAGCAGAAGGGACACGTAGTAATTTGAATCATTTTTGAATTTCAAACACGGATCCAAAGTTTCTTCTATCATGTCCTGTATTTACACTCTGCTCTCTGTGTTAGCCCTGTTTTCTTTATTACATTGTGACTCAGTAGCAGTAATGTAAGTTCACCCATGTCCCCAAATAATCCAAACCAGTTTCATTGAAACTGGTTATGTCAAACTGTCAAATTTGAATGCAGACTATAAGGTGATGTTTAGACCGGACATATATCAGTGCTTCTTACTAAAACATTTCCAATACAAACAAAGGGAACTAATTTTTAAAGATACAATAGACTTTATAAAAGTTTGACCTTAATGTGACGTTGGTCCAAAGTATTTAGGATCCGCATATATCATTCCCTTTATGCATGTTGTCAATACAAGCACTGGCAGTGAGAACCAGTTTTGACATAGCAGATAGTTGAGAACAATCTCTTGACCTTGAAGGAGGTAAAGGTCATACAATATTTTAAACCTTCAAACTGTGCTATATGTTGACAACACATACCCAACTTTTAAGAATCATAGCGTCTAAATTCTACATTTTCTAAGTTATATGATTGTCCATGCTATAAGGTTTACTGCCAAGAAGCTTTGTTACAACAAAGAAATAATCAGCTAAACACAAATGAACTTCCTATTTGTGAAAAACAAATTTAATTAGTTAAAAAATCTGCTGTATGTTCTTAAAGCACTTAAAGTAAGTGGGTTTAGACATGTTCCTGTACGTTGTACCAGACACTTCATTCTTCTTCTCAGTGAATGAGATGTAACACCTTTAATCCTAAGTCTGTTACTAGGCTTCCCTTCCTAAAAAACACACTCTGTATCATCAGATATACCAGATTCTAATACCAGTTCTGTTAACACCAGTGCTGTGTTATCATAAATGACGTTTAATAATAAATATTTTGATTTGAAAATCTTTGAGTAATTGCTTTGATAACTTTGGCCATAAAACACGCTCCAACACTGTAACACTGCTCTCTCAGTCATCTTTTTGCCTCAGTGTAGCATTGGTAACAGTGAGACAACACTGTCACCATGAGGTCAAACTGGGACATTACACCAGATAATTCTCATCCTCCAAATGTTTATTAAAAAAATACCTCCACACATTTGTAAACACTAATAACATCTAAAGAGCAAAGTTTCTGACCATTTAGTTCAATTTTAATCATAAGGTGATAAATTGCAACAAGTGTTGCCCAGAGGTGCTTTGTATTGTAAGGTAAAGACCCGGCATTTGAAACATGAAGAGTAATGAGGCAGGAAAATAAGACTGTGAGATGATCATCCATGATTTTTTTAATGAGCATCAAACCACACAGAGGAATTTAGGACAAACATTTACATAATGTCCTCTTTTTCTTAAACGAAGCATGCAGTCAAGTAGATACACCTGCTAAACTCAAAAATTAAATTAAATTTTTTCTGCTGCAGTAAACTAAAGTGTAAGAGCTACAGAGAAGATTTAAAGTGACATGTCCACACAAACCAACTCATTCATTTATTTGTCTGTTTGTGCAGGAAGAGTGCTGGGATCATGATCAGAGTGAGTGTGATGTCTTCTTTCAGGCTAACGTCATTAAACACTTCAAAACAATCTAGAGAGGTCAGAATTAATGCATTATTTAAAGTGAATTGCTGCCTAATGCTCTAGTTTACATACATACAGAAGTAGTGAAGGTGAGGCAGTTGCGAACTACAGTCTGAAGTCATTAATGATTCTTCAGCGCAGACCTGATGCAGATGCAGCTTCCAGCTCTGATAAGTGAGGCCTCACACCTGCATTCTTTTTATTGACAAGCAGGGAGCAATTCACAATCATGGCAGCAGTCACAGTTTCCCGGTGACTTTCTGGGCAAATTTTCGGTCATATTAAAACAATAAGATGAGCATTGATCCGGATGAAACAAGATGCTCCAAAATTATGAATGATTTCACTGTTTTAAAATGTTTAACTGTTTTGTGCGTCTGCCTTCACACTGTGGTGATGGAGACTTGGCATATTTCAGAACAACTTCAGGAGAAAGCTGGAGGTAAAGGACAACGACTTGTAAAGGGTCAAGACAGAGTTATCTTCAAATAAAATATGGAATGAGGACTGTCTGCCTGCTTAGTTTTACTTTGTTTGGGAAAGAAGGCAGTCTTGAGAGATGAAGTGAAGTTCATTGTTACAGTTATGAAGATCTGGATTGAATTTAGTCAATGAGGTTGTGGCAGGTGTGTGGTGGTCTTTGGCCTGCTGTAGGGTAGGGGTGGCACAGTGAGCTCTCAGGGTGGCGTGGAGGTGTGGCAGCGAGGCAGATGTGTGCGCTCAGCCTAATGGCTCTTTTTCCGTCTGTTTGGATACAGTGACGATGGAGACAGAGGAAGAGAGACTGAAGCAGTGACTGTTTCCTGGGCTCAACAACAAAATTTTTCTTGAGCACAGAACAGCCTCACTGAGGTAAACTCCATGTCTGAGCCATGTCAGAATCTGAATGCAGCAAAGTGGATTTGGTTTATGTGTGGACACTTAATTAAGCTTCAGTGACAGAAAAGATCAGAAGTTAGATTTAGATGCATAGAAATAGAAAGGGGACTCAAGACAAAATTAAAGTTACTAAGCTAAGATTTTATTGTGTGGATTTTAATAGTGTCATGGTCCTGGGTCGTGCGACCCAGTGCTGAGTTTTATGTATCTTTTGTATTCATTTATGCTCTAGCTTAGTTCGTCTAGTTAATTTCTAGGGTGCTGTTTAGCCCTTTGTTTCTTAGTTGTTTATGTCATCTCCTCCTGTACTCAGTCTCCCTGGTTCGTGCGTCTACCTGTCATGCGTCATGTCTCCGTGATTATGTTCAGTTCAGGTCACGTCCATTTAATCCCTATGTTTCCTGTTTTACTTTGAAAGTCTGTGTCTAATGTCAGTGTATGTCATTAGGTTCATGTGTATCAGCTGTTCCCTCTCATGCGTTTCCACTTCCCTTGATCATCCCTTATGTGTATTTAGTCCCTGTGTTTCATTCAGTCTGTGTCGCATCGTCTGTGTTCCTACCCTCCATGTTTTCACGGCCAGTCTTTGCATTCTTAGTTTTCTGAGTCTTCATAGGTTATCGCAGTATCAGTTTCCCGGTTTAGTTATAGTTTAGTTTAGTCACTGTGCTTCTGCCTTGTTTAACCTCTATGTCATCAGCCATAATAAAGGCTCACTTTCAGTTTAAATTCACTCCTGTCTCCTCACCTGTGTTCGCACCTGGGCCCACCACACACCACCACACGGCTTGTCTCCACAGACTGGGATTGATGTGCGTATAACACGCTTTACTAGTCCATAAGGACCCCAACGCGCTTTACATATCCAGTCATTCACCCATTCACACACACATTCACACACAGGTGATGGCAAGCTACATTGTAGCCACAGCCACCCTGGGGCGCACTGACAGAGGCGAGGCTGCCGGACACTGGCGCCACCGGGCCCTCTGACCACCACCAGTAGGCAACGGGTGAAGTGTCTTGCCCAAGGACACAATGACCGAGACTGTCCAAGCCGGGGCTCGAACCGACAACCTTCCGATTACAAGGCGAACTCCCAACTCTTGAGCCACGATCGCCCATGAGACAAATGCCTTACAATGGCCTGTAATGTGTTCTTTTTTGAGCAAGAATAGGGCAGCAGACATTTTAATTATGTCCACTATGTCAAAGTTGTTTGAATGAATGAGAATGGATCTTTTGACCATTCAGGACCCCACAGTAGAAATTCTAACTACTGGGTAAATGACAGGGAGATGACAAGAAACTGTTTTGGAGGTACTGTGGGCCAATTAGAGGAGAATCACCTTCCACCACAACAACCCCCAAAAAGCAGGAGCAGCATCTTTATGTCTGATGTGTGCAGTGGCATGGTTGGTATGTGACAGTCAAGCAATGGCACTAGGTTCATCGCTGACATCAGGTGAACTCCAGGAAGCCCTGAAAAGTATGGACAATTCTGGCACCATTATTCCACAGAATGTTGCAGGAAATCAAGGAATATGGCAGACTACCATTAAATATGAATTCAGCCATCATTATTCTCCTGCTAAAACCAAAGCAAAGACATTCCTACCATTTTAATGTTGATCTTAAAACAATCTGCAAAGCTCTCTAAAAAGATTAGAGAAGATAACCCATCTCACAATACATCCTGACGAACTGGTTTCTTAAAAGGGAGCCATTCATTAAAAATGCACATAGATTATTTAATTTAATAGACTGTTCATGTAATAAAAGCACTGAAACTACAATATTGTCTCTAGATGCGGGAAAAGCATTGGATAGAGTACACTGGAAATTTTTTTTTTGTAACTCTACACAAATCTGGTTTTGGAAACTGTTTCATAAACTGATTAAAAATATTATATAATTCCCCAAAAGCATCTGTCAGGCTGAATGACCAAACATCCTCCAATTTTTGTCTCTAGAGGGGCACCAGGCAGGGATGCCCACTCTCCTCTTCACTGTTTGCAATTTTTATCAAACCACTAGCAGCAATTAGACAGGCTATAATTATTAAGTGCATATGATGCAAGAGTGTAGAACATAAAATCTGTTTTTATGTGGATGATTTGTTACTTTTTCTTCAATTTTCACAAACCATTCTCTCTGGGGTCATTCCATTAATAAACTCTTTCTCAAAAGTTTCAGATTATTCAATAAACTGGTTAAAGTCTACAGTTCTTCACATAAAGTAGGCTGTAGGTTACATTTTATATTTGCAATTGTTCCTGTGTGCCAACATGCCCACATTACTGCTGCACTGCAGGCTCCATGAAAACAAGAGGAACCCCTAAGGCACAGGAGTCGAACTCCAGGCCTTGAGGGCCAGTGTCCTGCAGGTTTTAGATGTATCCTTGATCCATCACAGCTGATTTAAATGGCTAAATGACCTCCTCAACATGTCTTGCAGTTCTCCAGAGGCCTGGGAATGGACTAATCATTTGATTCAAGTGTGTTGACCCAGGGTTTGATCTAAAACCTGCAGGACACCAGCCCTGGAGGCCTAGAGTTGGAAACCCCTGAAGAGTGTAAAAGTGGTGATCTTGAAGAACCAAACACCTACACAGGCTACACAATAAAAACTGAGAGCAAGAATGAAGATCCAGCACCTGCAAACTGGACTCTGGATAAAAATATCTCTAATATTAACAGTTACCCAAATGTAATAACGCTAAGTAATTAACATTTAAATTTAATACAAAATGTTTATATATTGTGTCATGAAATAAATAAATATATATATTAATACATAATCAATAATGATTTTGTTATGGTAGAAGGTGAAAAATCAAATCAAAACATAACAATTATTTCTGTAGTTCAGAAAGGTATCTACAAAAATAATAAATATGCAAAAAAAAGTGCATGCAGGTTTTATTATTGAAGTTATTATCGTCACAAAACTTAACTCGGATTTACAACTGCTGTGGTGCAATTTTTTTTCTTTCTTTCATGGGACTTGCTGATCTGCTGCCCTAAGAGAATGTGTAGACTTTTTCTTTGTTTTCTCTTTTTGTCACTTTCACTTTGATAAGGAGTCAGCTGTAGGATTGCATAGTAGGTTTAACTGGCTCAGTGATGTCTTGTTTATTTTAGCTGGTTACTGCCCTGAAGCCACACTAGTTTGTATCTAAAGTAAATGGAGTGTAGGACTGTGATTACACAGCTCTGTATTGTTTACCATCTTATGATTTACAACAGTTAAACCACAGTAACAACTCAACACTAGTATGGGAGATATGAAGCTACATACAATTTAGAAGAATAAACACATTTTTGACAACTAACATTTTTCCTCTGCAATCAGACTTGTAAATCATCAAACCTATTTTGTAGCACACGAGTCCCTGCAGATGGGCTGTGTACTTTCTGTAGATGCAAAATATTGTGTGCCTCCCTCCATACTTGTTATCTTGATATTCAGAGTAGACAGCTTGGATGTAAGTGACTTCTTACATTCCTTGATTTCAACCTGATTGTCTTAATGTCAGATCTAATGAACTTCCAAAACAGAGCTACTAGATCACTTAAATTACACAATTGAAAGCATATGTGTATTGTTTGTGTATTTATACACAAGCACTCATATATATTCAAATAATTACAAAAAAAAATAAATCTTTGTTTACCTGTTACTACCACACACCAAATCCGGTCGTTGGTACTTCCTGGCTTGTGTAGCCACTAGGTAACAAAAGCTCAACACTGCGCCTAGCATCCTGAAGCACTTCTGTTGTGTTTTGCACGTGCTTCGAAGTTTGTACGTGCTATGGAGTTTTTAAATGTTTTGGAGTTTTTACGTGTTTTGGACTTTTTATGTATGGCGTTAGTTTTGTGCCACTATTCTGAGCACACGTAAAAAAAAATTGCAGGTGCAAGTGTAGCATTTTGAGGAGAAATTTATTTTGAGCAAAGAAAAGCTGAATTTGAGTGAACAAAATTCATTGCTGTGTGCAAAAAATGTATTTCAGTGTTTGCTATTATCCACACACACTCACAATAGCAGCCCTTCTCGCTCTATTTTTGCATTTGCGCTCGCTCGCAATGTGTTGCTCGCGCGCTCAACTCTTTCTGTACACCGTTATATTGGTGCCAAAAAAAACAGCCAATTACAGACTTGGATGCAAAAAAAATCTGATTGGCTGTTTTGGTCTCCAATCAGCTCGAAATGACAAAATGCAATATCCCAGAATCCATTTCGTCCAAAACGCAAACGAGGCAGCAGCAGAGAAACACAGAGTGGCGGAGTTTGAATTATTACTCTGTCTGGGTCACAAAATAAACGTTTAAGTTATTTTCAAGCGAGAATGTAGCTGTGTAAGCTTCAAATGGCTTTATTGGCAATGAGAAAAGCTATAAAACACTGACTTATTTAAAACATTTTCCTAGGAAGTGCATAGATAGTGTTATCATTATTGACTTTCTTTTACTTTTTTCAGGTCGCAATAAGAAAAATTGTTTCTGACAACTGGTTCGGTCTAAGGTTAATTCTTGGTGGAGTTTAAGCAAAATCGTGGTGGTGATACTAGTGTTGGTTTGCTGGTTGGCCACAACTGTGAATCCTGGTAGATCTGTTGCAACAGATTGACAAAAATAAATATTTATTAGTCCTGATGAGCAAAGACCAAGTCATTACTGCACACAAGTCTTGGCAAAAAAAGCAGACAGACCAGTATTTCTTCAAATACGTGTACCTGCAGCATGCTGTAGTGTTATAAGAATATTGTTTATACTCCATATGCACAGATTTCTATAAATAATGCTACATGCTTTAATTGTGTGTATTTGTAGCTCTTATAATCCCGCTAAAACTCTTTGAGGGGAAGAGTTTTAGCGGTTTAATGTCTTTTTCCAGAATTAAACCGCATTTAGTCGCTGTTTAATGTCTTGCAGTAAAATAGATATGTTGCCCCTGCTGGACTCCGCAATACAACTACCGGGGTTCTCTGTGCACCGCGCGGACAGGTCGCAGGATCTTACTGGGAAAAGCAGAGGCGGTGGTGTATGTTTCATGATCAACAGCAGCTGGTGTGATTTTTCGAACGTGCACCCGGTCAAATCCTTCTGCTCACCGGACCTGGAGTACCTGATGATTAAGTGCCGGCCATTCTGGCTGCCGAGGGAATTTACAGCAGTGATTATTACGGCTGTTTACATTCCCCCACAAGCCGATACTGACCGAGCACTCAGGGAACTGTACAGCGCGATCAGCAGCGAGGAAACCGCACACCCAGGGGCAGCGTTTATCACAGCCGGAGACTTTAATAAGGGAAACCTGAAGAAAGTCTCACCCAAACTCCACCAACACATACATTTTAACACTCGTGGAGAACGGCTTCTGGACCACTGTTACACCTCTTTCCGGGATGCGTACAAAGCCCTCCCCCGCGCCCCATTCGGCCAATCAGATCACTGCTCCATCCTGCTCCTGCCCGCCTACAGGCAGAAGCTGAAACAGGAAGCTCCAACCCGGAGGGCGGTGCACTGTTGGACGGACCAATCGGAGTCCGCGCTGCGGGACTGTTTTGATCACGCGGACTGGGAAATGTTTTGCGTGGCTGCTAGGGACATTGATGAATACACAGACTCAGTCTGTGGATTTATCAGGAAATGCGTGGAAGATGTCGTCCCATCCAGAACAGTTAAATCCTTCCCAAATCAAAAACCCTGGATTAACGGAGATGTTGCACTGGCGGCATGGAGCACCGCCTTTGCCTCCGCGAACACATTGGACTACAAACACTCACATTACCAACTCCGGAAGACGATCAAAGCAGTCAAACGTGAGTACAGGGACAGGGTGGAGCAACAGTTTGACAACCCTCGGAGTATGTGGCAGGGACTAAACACGATCGCAGACTTTAGAGGGAAAACCAGCACACCGCAGACCACGGCCTCTCTGTGTGAGGATCTAAACGTATTCTACGCTAGATTCGACACAGCGAACACCATGAGACTGGACAGTGTGCGCACCGCGGATGACGTCAGTGCGCACACTGTGTCTGAGGAGGATGTGCGGAAGTGCTTCAGGAAGGTGAACGCGCGCAAAGCTACTGGTCCGGACGGGATTCCCGGCCGCGTCCTCAAGTCATGCGCGGCTCAGCTGGCTGGAGTGTTCACGCACATCTTCAACCTTTCCCTCTCTCTGTCTGTAGTCCCAGCCTGCTTCAAAATGGCCACCATCGTCCCTGTACCCAAATCCTCCACCATCTCCTCATTGAACGACTGGCGACCTGTAGCCCTGACCCCCATCGTGAGCAAATGCTTCGAGAAGCTGGTCAGGGACTTCATCTGCTCTGCACTACCCGACTCACTGGACCCTCTACAGTTTGCATACCGCCACAACAGGTCCACTGATGATGCCATAGCCCTGACACTACACACTGCCCTGTCACACCTGGAGAGGAGAGACACGTATGTGAGAATGCTGTTTGTAGATTACAGCTCAGCATTCAATACCATCGTTCCCTCGAAGCTGGACAGGAAACTGCAGGATCTAGGACTGAGCAGCTCCCTCTGCAGCTGGATCCTTAGCTTCCTGTCTGACAGACGCCAAGTGGTCAGACTGGGCAGCATCACCTCATCCCCCATCACACTGAACACTGGTGCTCCACAGGGGTGTGTACTGAGCCCTCTCCTGTACTCACTCTACACCTACGACTGCACAGCCACTAACAACTCCAACATCATTGTGAAGTTTGCGGACGACACTACAGTGGTGGGTCTTATCACCAACAGTGATGAGACGGCTTACAGGGAGGAGGTCAGCGCCCTGACCCACTGGTGTCAAGACAACCATCTCACCCTCAACGTCGCAAAGACAAAGGAGTTGATAGTGGACTTCCGGAGGTGCAGAGAAGTACACACCCCCATCACCATCAACGGCGCTGCTGTGGAGAGAGTGAGCAGCTTCCGGTTCCTTGGCGTACATCTGGCTGAGGATCTTACGTGGTCAGTACACACAAACAAAACAGTGAAGAAGGCGCAGCAGCGCCTCTTCTTTCTCAGGAGACTGAAAAGATTCGGCATGAGCCCCCGCATCCTCAGGGCCTTCTATCACTGTGCCATTGAGAGCATCCTCACTGGATGCATCACCACCTGGTATGGCAACAGCACCGCCTACAACTGCAAAGCTCTCCAGCGAGTAGTGCGGTGCTCTGAACGGATAATTGGAGGTGAGCTTCCCTCCCTCCAAGACATCTACAGGAAGCGCTGCCTGAGGAAAGCGGGGAGGATCATCAAGGACTCCAGTCACCCCAGCCATAAACTGTTCAGACTGCTTCCATCAGGAAGGAGGTTCTGCAGCATCCGGTCCCGTACCAGCAGACTGAGAGACAACTTTTTCCATCAGGCCATCAGACTGCTGAACACGTCATAGACACCTCAGCTTCACTACTGGAACTTCAACATTATGCACTCCATACTGTACAGTAATGCCACTGTTTTGCACATATTCAACTCTGTATATTTTTATATTTTTATATATTTTATTTTATTATTGTTTACTATTTAATTTGTAAAAATGTGTATACACAGCCACACACACACACCACACACACACACACACACACACACACGTAGGAAAACATTTAGTATACACATCCAGAAATGCATACACTATTATATATTGTACATATATTTATTAGTTTCAGGTTGGCCATTCTTGTATTTTGCTCGTTTGTGTTGTTGTGTTTTGCACATCTCTGTTGCTTGTGGGGCTCGCACACAAGAATTTCACTCGCATGTGCTGTGCCAGTGTGCCTGCACATGTGATGTGACAATAAAAGTGATTTGATTTGATTTGATTTGGTGGGGAAAAAACACTTGAAAATCTGCAACTTTCAGGGAGCTTTCTCAGCAGACACCAGCGAGCACAGCCCGAAGCTACTTCGCTTGTTTAAAATTCCACTTGGGTGTGCCGTCTGAGAAACGCCTGTGTTTTGACATTGATAGAGAAGTGAAGCAATAGACAAGAGAAGAAGCTCTTGAGTTAACACACTTACACTAACCAGACTCCCAACACTTTGACGCAGGACAAAGTCAGTCTTTTTTTTTCCAAACATGGGGAAACTTTTGATTTCCTCCACCTACCTAATGCTGGTAAGTGCTTCTAGTTTGGTTTTAGAGCATGCCTACATGATTGATACATGTTTACTTTCTCTCACTTTTGTCATGCCAGGAAGCATTAAAACATTAAATGTGACAAGTCAGTTTGAAACTCACTTTCACCTCCAGATCCTGTCCTGTGTGGAGTCGTGCTTTCTGCTGAGATCTCTCTACGTAATTGTACCTGAAATAATTCCAGCTGGATACCAAGTAGCAAAAGGTGCCGCTCTGTATATTTGTGTTATTCCTTCTGTTTGAAAAAGTGTTGTAAGCCGAATGTTTTGTGTTTTATGTCTCTTTTTATCTTTCACTTTCTCGCTTTTCAGTTGAAACTGTCGGCTGTGTTGCAAAATCAGTGCAGTTAACTGTGAAGGACCCGAGTTTCACAATAAAAAGTAACGGAGCAGTCGTAGCTTTAACGTCTGTTTCAGTGGGAGAAAGAGGACGGACATTTTCTGTGTCTGCTCGGGACAATAGTGGACTGGAAAGAAAGATGGAAGTTCACCTTGTCCGCAGTACAATGCCGAAAAGACATGTAAGGCAACTGCATATTGTGAGTCGTTTATACAGGTCAGAAGGCACAGTCTTTTTTTTTTTTTTATCTAACATGTCTGAACTTGTTGGAATGTCACAGCGACGAGGCCAAGGCTCCCTGAACCGCTCTAAAAGACCGGCCTGTCGTTTTCCGACGTCTGTAGTCGAGAATTATGAAGGGAACTATCCAATACTCCTTGAGAAGGTGAATTGAATGCTAAATTTATATACCCTCCCTTCATTTGATCTGATTCAGGTTACATTCAGCTGACAAAGTTATTATTTTCTTTGATGTTATGTGTTTGAGCTACAGTACCATATTGTAAACTGCGTACACTTTTGATCTATTTCATGACCCTGTGAGCTGAAAGAGCCCACAGCAGACTGCTTCATGATAAACACGTTATGAATAACAGAATCCTTGTTTTTGTTTATGATTTTATTTGGATTCTCCTGTAGCTGGTGTCAGAGCCCTCAGCAAGCCATGATATGTACTTTACTATTGAAGGAGAGGGAGTCGATACGTATCCAACTGGAGTGTTCAGTATAGACAGAGACACGGGGGATCTGTTCTTGCTCAAAGCAGTGGATCGTGAGGAGTTCCCAGCGTATAATGTGAGTGTGAAGATGACGCTGATTTAGAAGATTTGTAAAGAGTTCCAATAATGTTCCACAGTCATCTTTAACGGGTGATTTATCAATCATTTAAATAGCTGCAGAGTATTTGTTCCTCTACTGAGCATGTTTGTTTATTTCTTTTTTTAAATTTATTTATGTTTTCATTCAAACCTGGTACTGGCACAGTTCACATATGGAGTCTTGTTATGTCCCTGCCTCTCCTTTCGATATTTGTGTGCATTAACCTAGTCAAATGTGTGTGTTTTTTTTCCCTCTATAGTTTGTAGTGCGTGCTTTTGACAAGCATACCAATGTGGAGCTAGAGGAGAAATTCCCCCTGAGAGTGATTGTAGATGATGTCAATGACAATGCTCCAGAGTTCGTAGGTCCTTTACACTTTACAGTTCCTGAGCACTGTAGTGCAGGTGAGAAAGACAACATACAGTAATAGTTGATTCTGTTGTATTTGACTTTCAGTGCAGTTGCTCTAAATGATTATGGGTTACAATACAGGGACTGTGGTGGGAGTGGTGAGTGCAACTGACAGAGACCGAATTTACACCAACCATGTGAAGATTAAATATACACTCGTATCTGGATCAGACATGTTTACCATTCATCCAGAAACAGGTGTCATCACAACAACAACCAACACCCTAGACAGAGAGGTGAGCACTGCCTCTGCATCACTGATACCTGTGAACTTTATGTAATTGAAAACTTGCATTATTGAAATCGATGATGCAAGTGCTTTACAACATATTTTTATTATAATACTTTTCTAACATTTCTTTTAAAGTTAAAAGACAACCATGTGGTGACTGTAAAAATCCAGGATATGAATGGTGCACCAAATGGTCTGTTTGCCACATCGACAGCAACAATTGCTCTGAGTGATATTAATGACAATCCACCAACCTTCATGAAATCAACTGTAAGTGTTTGAAAGAAGTGTCAGTTTGTAATTTGGCTGAATAACTGAAATCATATCGATTGATTTTAGCGTCCTTTTTCTACCTTTTTCACCAAAATACTTTTTACTGACATAATTAAAGAAATACTAAAGACACCCCCTCTCTTCCCCATCTTCTTGCTCTTTCTTGTAGTATAATGTTACTGTGCAAGAAGATGAAAGTGAAAAACCTTTACTTCGAATTCCTGTTCAAGATAAAGATTTGATAAACACATCGAACTGGATGTCAAAGTTTGTCATTACTAAAGGAAACGAAAATGGAAATTTCAGGATAGTTACTGACCCCCAAACAAACGAAGGGCTTTTGTACATCTCAAAGGTGAGACTGGATTATTATTCAATTCATTATTATCATTTAGTGATGTTGGTGGAAGCATTTTGCATGGATCACATCTAATGCAAAGTCAGCCTATATACAACTGATTTATATTCATAAACTTATAAATGTCTTTCTTTTTTCCAGCCATTAGATTATGAGAAGACCAACGATGTCCAGCTTCAGATCACTGCACAAAATGTAGCATCACTGAATGGCAGCAGTGCCACGTGGCAGTCCATCCCTGTGAATGTCAATGTTGAAAAAGTGGATGCAGGGTAAGATGGGTATGGTTGTTTCCTTTGTCTGGACTCTTGGAAAATGACTGATACACCTTTTCCTGCAGCTCTGTGTCCTTCGGACTACTAGGAATTATGACTATGCTGTGCCCTGTGGTCCTGCTCCTGATGCTCTGTGAGTCTCCCATTGTGATTAAGTTGTAAGGGTTAGATAGGGGTTCTCTTGTAGTTTGCTCATTGCATATTAGGAAGTGAACACTATTGCATACAATAGTGTAGTGTATAATGCTGCTATGCTCATTCTTGTGATGCCTACCACACATAAAAGAACTCTGTGACCTCTGATTTTGAACACGCCTGCTTTTTGTTGCAGTCCTGCTTCTTGCATTTTTCTGTCTAACAAAGAGAGAGAAATTGCAGCTTAATGAACCAGGAAACACAGGAAGAATCCCACTCATATCCAACATAGACGTCCCAGGGGACAGCGCGGTAAGGTTAGTAACGTAGAAGCACCGTCTCGGCTTACAGTTATTCACAAAGAAACCATATTTGCTTCTCCCCCCCCTCCTTTGGCTTTATTTGTTTTATTGCTGCTTTTGCTTTAATTGATGCAAGTCTCATCAGTCGTCTCCGTTTCGAGACTGACCAAACACTAAATGGTTTATGTTAAGGGTGTAATGATTAATCTTGGCTTGAAAGAAAAACCTCAAGCACCATTGGTCAGCCTGTTGGTAGTGGTGTAGACTAAAGAGGTTTTCTGTATAACAAATGGTTGCTATATACATCAGGTATTTTTTTTTTTTTATGATTACAAACATGAGTTAAATCCCATTTGTAATATCGTCTTTTTCTCTAAGTCTGGATAGTATCCTGTGCAAACCTCAGCATTTCTCAGCTTTTGGTAAAATATATTTTGTCTTTAACTTGTTGGTGATATGTTAGCCCGATGTTCAATATCTGACCGTCAGTAATAACAGGAAATATTAACAAACTGCCTGTGTCTTCTAGAAACTGATTCAAATGGGAACAAAAGGGCAATACGCAGACGATATCATTCACTTCTAAGGGTCTAAGGATGTGGCTGTGTAACTGGCTCTATCAGATGTTGCAGTGATAATAATGAAAACGATAACATTGACTTTCTGAACACATTCGGATGAAAGTTAAAAACTCTTGCAAAGGTCTGCAGGAAGAAATGAAAACAGTCACTCCAGATTAATGTTGTTTACTTTAAGCTGTAAAAGATGCAGATTGGGTCTGAATGCTTCGCTTGTTTCTGGGGTAAGAATATATATATAAAAAAAGAACAAGCAGGTGGTGCAGGTGTGTATCTGCTATTGCTGTTTTTTGCTTTATTTCTTTGCTGTTATTGTTGTTGTGAGTTTTTTGTTGTTCCTTTGTTTGTATTTTTAATGTTAAAGTGGTTTTGTTCTAAAAACTAAGCAGATGCTGTTAGTTGTGCATACTGTGTGCTGTATGGCTTTAGCAACATTTCCACCAGGAGCTCCTTACCAAGCAATCTTTTGGAGCTTTGTACCTCAAGATCTAAAAAAAAATCATATCTTTATTTTTGGAGGACAGCACCTTCTTACACTTCAGGAGTCTTTGGTGCATGGACGTTTCTTGTTGGAAAGCAATTTCTCATAAAAATCCAGCTGTTTTCGGAGTATACCACATAAATTGTTGATTATCATTAACTTAAATTAATTCAGAAAGCTGTGAAGGGAAATGGAAACAAAACAAAAACAAAACTGTGTTTTCTTGCACACAAGCTATTGGTGGGAGAACATACAAAACCACCTTAAGGGAACCTTTTAGCTCTTAGTTCATGGACTAGAAGTTCTGGTTAATTTGGGTTGAAATTCAGCTACTCGTGTTTGTCTGTATATTAGTTAGTAGTCACTATGGTATGTTTTACTCTTTTTTTATTTAAATCATTGTCTGCAGTAAGAAAGTGCATTTCTTTTTTCGCCTTGTTGCTGGTTTTTATTGTTATTAATTTTCATCTTTGCAGATATATTTGAAGTAAAACAAAAACATAACGAAAGAAAATAACTGCCTAATATTTCACAATATGTAATGTAAAAATTAGACCTTCATAATGATCTATTTTACTCAGTGTTGATTTACTCCTGCTGAATTTCCTAATGGCACAGAAATACTGTGTTACTGTGTTTTATTTCAACTCCCTGACTGTCAAATGGGTGCAGGTTATTGAAACATTTCCAACAGTCTCCGTTTACAATCTGCACAAGGGCAGAACTGGAGAGGTAAAGTGTTACTGCCTGAAACTAAATACAACTGGCTGCACAGTGAAAACACAGTAAAAAAATTAAAAACAAATTGAGCATTACAGTGTGTGTAATGTTCCACTATCTGAACTTAAATTTGTTTTTTGTAACCATTTCCTTTATTGCTTACTTTCAAAAATGCTATTTCTGTGAACAAGATGCTCTAGTGACTCATCGAATGATGCTACTGACCAGCCAATCAGTGGCATGCAGTCTGATGGTGTCACACTGTAGTACCTGTTTGGATCACTTGGAAATCTGGCTGAGCATGTACTATAACCTGATGGCAAACCCTGCAAACCATGCAGAGTTGATCCAAGTAGGTACTAATGGAACAGGGAATTAACTGCTAACTCTTGAGCGATCGTGGCTCAAGAGTTGGGCGTTCGCCTTGTAATCGGAAGGTTGCCGGTTCGAGCCCCGGCTTGGACAGTCTCGGTCGTTGTGTCCTTGGGCAAGACACTTCACCCGTTGCCTACTGGTGGTGGTCAGAGGGCCCGGTGGCGCCAGTGTCCGGCAGCCTCGCCTCTGTCAGTGCGCCCCAGGGTGGCTGTGGCTACAATGTAGCTTACCATCACCAGTGTGTGAATGTGTGCGTGACTGGGTGGATGACTGGATATGTAAAGCGCTTTGGGGTCCTTAGGGACTAGAAAAGCGCTATATAAATACAGGCCATTTACCATTTACCATACCGTCATATAGGCACCTACTATAAATTCTGAAATGTGGGAATAAAACATGGAACTTGAACAGGAACTGAAGGAAAAGCTATAAGAGACATGCAAGCTGAATGGCTCAATGACTTGGCTTTGTTTTAAAGTTTGAATGGTGTCTGTAGGTCAACGTATGTGGAAGTAAAGTTGAAAAGGGAGGTGGAGATTCTCTCATTTGAAATACATTATAATTTTTTGTTGAATAAACTTGAATATTTCAAAAAAAACAAAAGTTAGAAATGAGAAATATTCTACTGAGGAAACATGAGTAATAACTGTGGCATTCCTTTAATGCACTCTCTAACCTTGCTTGTTACTTTTTGAGATTTAGACTACCTACCCCATGAAGTAAGATTCAAAAACACAGTGATATATATAAAAAAAAGTGCCAGGAAAAAAGAAAGGATCGTCATGCCCTGCATGTTTGTGTAGCAGACCCAAAAGCAAACACAGGAGAAATGAACTGATGATCAAACCATTATTACGGCTGATATTAAGAAAAAAACAAACAAACAGTAAAACAAGTGAAACTAAACCTATTCTGGGACTGAACTAAACAAACTATGAAGACAATGACACGAGGCATAAGATGAAAACTCAACAGGTGTATGTAAAACCGTGAAGTACTACAAACATGACATGAGCATGAACCTGAACTGCTGAAAGCAAACACTCAGTGACCTGACCTGACTTGACATGGTGACATGACAAGGAGGAGAGGAAGACAGAGGACTTAAATATACAGGAGGGTAATGAGGGAAGTGGAAACACCTGAGGAAACACAGCTGACAAAAATGAACATGATGCCACAGGGGAAGCAAAACTAAACCCACTGAAAATAATAATTTACAAAAACCACTTGCAAAATACAACAGGAAACATAATGGAGACTTGACAACACAAGCTTAGAAAATGTAACACAGGGAGAGAATGACGCACTGAGATAACTGAAAGTAAAAACACTGAGGACAAAACAGACTACATAGAGGAGAGGAAAAGACTCATATCAGGAGACATAGATGAAACAAAAACTAGAATGAAACTCAATTACTCCCTAACTGAATTATAACACAAGAATTTAATATAATCTCAATCTAACATCAGGAAATCAAAAATAAAAAAAATTAACTCAAAACGCCTGGTCACAAACAAAAATTCCAAAAAATAATAAATGTATATGGCTTGAGCCACCTGAGTCTATTATATTATCAACATTTATATCCAGTCATGGCAGCCATGATCACTTTCTAATGTCAGGCCTGATGTTTTGTGCCCTCACCTGTTCTCAGCTGCATTTGAATAAAACACCAATTCCACCCATTTAAGCTTAAATTTCAAAACTAACATTTTAACTACTGATTTTATCTATTGTTCTGATTTTTGATTTTATATACTGTTTTGTTTGTTTGTTTGTTAATTAGTTTGTTTGTTTGTTTGCTTGTTTTAATCAATTTTAAATCATGCTTTTTATTTGTTTTTGTTTTTAATGTCTCTGTAAAGCACTTTGAATCACCTTGTTGTTGAATTGTGCTATACAAATAAACTTACCTTGCCTATATGCATATTTTTCACAGCCACCTATACAATGGGTTGTTATATGTGGTATCACAAGTAACAAGCACAGCTTATGTCCCACCTCACAACATACAGATTAGTTTTTTGGGGTTTTTTTTGTAAATGCTGGCTTTATTGGCAATGAGAAAAGCTATAAAACACTGACTTATTTAAAACATTTTCCTAGGAAGTGCATAGATAGTGTTATCATTATTGACTTTCTTTTACTTTTTCCAGGTGGCAACAAGAAAAATTGTTTGTGACAACTGGTTCGGTCTAAGGTTAGTTTTTGGTGTGGTTTAAGCAAAATCTTAGTGTTGATACTACTGTTGGTTTGCTGGTTGGCCACAACTGTGAATCCTGGTAGATGTGTTGTATTAGGAAACTGTATTAGTCCTGATGAGCAATGACTAATTCATTACTGCAGACAAGTCTTGACAAAAAAAGCAGACAGACCAGTATTTCTTCAAATACGTGTACCTGCAGCATGCTGTAGTGTTATAAGAATATTGTTTATACAATTCGGTGGCGGACTCCCTCAGGTATCGGTGCGTTGGTGGTTCTTTGTATCTGGGGGTGGGCGTCCGGGTACACACCGGCTCACTCCTTGGCGGCCGCTTATTGGGGCTCGCTCGGGCCACTTTGGAGGTGGGGTGCAACCGGCCTCTCGGCCTGGGGCTCGGTCACTCAGGCACAGCTGGCTGCCGGCGGAGCTCACGGGCGCGTCACTGCAACTCCCCCTGGCTTCTGCTCCGCGGCTGCTGAATGAGCTCTCATCTGGGACTCTCCTCAGCTCTTACTGGGACAGTGGCGCGGCTGCCCCTCTGTTGGTCTTCCTTGGTCTCTTGTGTTCTGGGGGCCTCTGGATGTCTGGAGTTTTGATCTCCTCCATACCTGCTTGTGATGGTGCTTTTCTTTTTTATTATTATTATTATGTTGCTCTTTGTTGTTTGCTGTCTCCCCTGTTTTTTTTGTTTTTCTTTCTCTCCATACAGGTGACCCAGGAGTTTTTTTTTTTTTTTTTTTTTTTTTCTCTCTTCCCCCCCTTCTCACCGTCTCTTCTCCCCTTTGGTTTTCTTTCTTCCTCTCCCCCTCTTTCTTTCATTCTTTCCCCCTGTCCTATTAAAAAAAAAAAAAAAAAAAAAAAAAAAAGGATGACAAAGGATGAACTGAAGCTCTGCCAAAAAAAAAAAAAAAAAAAAAAAAAAAGAAAAAAAAGAATATTGTTTATACTCCATATGCACAGATTTATATAAATAATGCTACATGGGGAAATAGTAAAGCATTTAGTCGCGGTTTAATGTCTTGCAGTAAAATAGATATGTTGCCCCTGCTGGTGGGGAAAAAAACGTGAATATCTGCAACTTTCAGGGAGGTTTCTCAGCAGACACCAGCGAGCACAGCCCGAAGCTATTTCGCTTGTTTAAAATTCCACTTGGGTGTGCCGTCTGAGAAACGCCTGTGTTTTTACATGGATAGAGAAGTGAAGCAATAGACAAGAGACAAAGCTCTTGAGTTAACACACTTACACTAACCAGACTCCCAGACGCAGGACAAAGTCAGTCTTTTTTTTTCCAAAGATGGGGAAACTTTTGATTTCCACCATCTACCTAATGCTGGTAAGTGCTTCTAGTTTGGTTTTATAGCACTCCTACATGATTGATACATGTTTACTTTCTGTCACTTTTGTCATGCCAGGAAGCATTAAAACATTTAAAGGTGACAAGTCAGTTTGAAACTCACTTTCACCTTTAATGCACTCTCTAACCTTGCTTGTTGCTATTTGAGATTTAGACTACCTGTGCTGTGAAGTAAGATTCACAACCACAGTGGTATAACAAAAAGTTCCAGAAAAAACAAAATTGTCACGGCCGTCATGGCCGGTGTGTTTGTGGAGCGGACCCAAAAGCAAGCATAGGAGAAATAAACTGATGATCAAACAAAAAGTGAGCCTTTATTACGGCTGATAAAAAAAAGAAAAAACAAAACAGAAAAACAAGGCGAGACCAAACAAAAGTGAAACCTAATCTGGGACTGAACTAAACAAACTATGGAGACAATGACACGAGACATAAGATGAAACCTGAACAGGTGAATGAAAAACCTTGAACGTGAAGTACTTCAAACATGACATGAGCATGAACCTGAACTGCTGAAAGCAAACACTCAGTGGCCTGGCTTAGTGTCATTGTCGTCATAGTTTGTTTAGTTTAGTCCCATTTTAGGTTTCACTTATGTCATTCTTTTCAGCACAACCTCACATGTCTGAATTTACAGTTATGTTTTCATTTTGACATACTGTATTAGCACAACTGATCTAAAGTCAGACAAAAAAGAAACTCTGATTAGAAAAAGGTACATTTTTTACTGTAACAACCGCATATACACACTCCAAACACGCTAAATCTCTCACAAACTCTAACTCTCTCTGTCTCTCTCTCTCTCTCTCTCTCTCTCTCTGTCTCTCTCTCACCATCACTCCTTAAATTCCCCCCTCTTTCTAAACATCCAAATGTCATGTTGCCAGAACATTTTTTGATTGGTCAACATTTTACATTTTTCCACCAACACAGGTGTTCTTTGTTTTGTTTCTTTTTTTTTTATGCTCATAAGCTGAGAATGCTTGCTAGAGCTGTCCTTAGACATTAAAGGTGAGGAAAAGATGCCACATATATATTGTTTATCATGACTCTGGTTTTACGTGGCCTATCAACACAACTGAAAAACTGTTATATATCATCGTTTTGCTTTGTCATCTTGAAGTAGTCATGTGATTGGTTTACCACGACTACTTTATTTATCCTCAGTCAAACAGCAGCACTCATGCGATAGTGGGGTGTACCATCTGAGAAACGCCTGTCTTTTTACATTGATAGAGAAGTGAAGCAATAGACCAGTGACAAAGCTCTTGAGTTAACACACTTACACTAACCAGACTCCCAACACTTTGACGCAGGACAAAGTCAGTCTCTTTTTTTTTTTCCTAAGATGGGGAAACTTTTGATTTCCTCCACCTACCTAATGCTGGTAAGTGCTTCTAGTTTGTTTTTAGAGCATGCCTACATGATTGATACATGTTTACTTTCTCTCACTTTTGTCATGCCAAGAAGTATTAAAACATTAAACGTGACAAGTCAGTTTGAAACTCACTTTCACCTCCAGATCCTGTCCTGTGTGGAGTCGTGCTTTCTGCTGAGATCTCTCTACGTAATTGTACCTGAAATAATTCCAGCTGGATACCAAGTAGCAAAAGGTGCCGCTCTGTGTATTTGTGTTATTCCTTCTGTTTGAAAAAGTGTTGTAAGCCGAATGTTTTGTGTTTTATGTCTCTTTTTAACTTTCACTTTCTCGCTTTTCAGTTGAAACCGTCGGCTGTGATGCAAAATCAGTGCAGTTAACTGTGAAGGACCCGAGTTTCACAATAAAAAGTAACGGAGCAGTCGTAGCTTTAACGTCTGTCTCAGTGGCAGAAGGAGGACGGATATTTTCTGTGTCTGCTCAGGACAAGAGTGAACGGGAAAGAAAGATGGAAGTTCACCTTGTCCGCAGTACAAAGCCGAAAAGACATGTAAGGCAACTGCATTGTGAGTCGTTTATACAGGTCAGAAGGAACAGTGCATCTTTTTTCTAACATGTCCAAACTTGTTGGAATGTCATAGCGACGAGGCCAAGGCTCCCTGAACCGCTCTAGAAGACGAAGCTATGGGGATTTGAATGTAGTGGAGAACTATGAAGGGAGCTATCCAAAGCGAATTCAAACGGTGAATTGAATGTTTAATTTTCATCATTTATGATCACTGTGGTATACAAATGTTTATTGTCAATACACATCAGATTGTAAAGACTTTATGAATAACAGAATCCTTTTTTTTTTCTTTTCCTTAATATGTATCATTTTATTTGGTTTCTGCTGTGGCAGGGGTCAGATTCCCCAGACAGCCGTTATTGGTACTTTATTGAAGGAGAGGGAGTCGATACGTATCCAACTGGAGTGTTCAGTATGGACACAGACACGGGGGCTCTGTTCTTGCTCAAAGTGGTGGATCGTGAGGAGTTCCCAGCATATAATGTGAGTGTGAAGATGACGCTGGTTTAGAAGATTTGTAAAGAGTTCCAATAATGTTCCACAGTCATCTTTAAGGAGTGATTTATCAATCATTCAAATAGTTGCAGCGTAATCAATCCTCTACTGAGCATGTTTGTTTATTTATGTTTTCATTCAAACCTGGAACTGGCACAGTTCACATATGGAGTCTTGTTATGTTCCTGACTCTGCTTTCTATATTTGTGTGGATCAAACTAGTCAAACGTTTGTTTGTTTTCCCTCTATAGATTTTGATGATTGTTTTTGACAGGCATACCAATGCGGAGCTAGATGAGAAAGCCCCCCTGAGAGTGATTGTAGATGATGTCAATGACAATGCTCCAGAGTTCGTAGGTCCTTTACACTTTACAGTTCCTGAGCACTGTAGTGCAGGTGAGAAAGACAACATACAGTAATAGTTGATTCTGTGGTATTTGACTTTCAGTGCAGTTGCTCTAAATGATTATGGGTTACAATACAGGGACTGTGGTGGGAGTGGTGAGTGCAACTGACAGAGACCAAATTGGCACAGACCATGTGAAGATTAAATATACACTCGTATCTGGATCAGACATGTTTACCATTCATCCAGAAACAGGTGTCATCACAACAACAACCAACACCCTAGACAGAGAGGTGAGCACTGCCTCTGCATCACTGATACCTGTGAACTTTAGGTAATTGAAAACTTGCATCATTAAAATCGATGATGCAAGTGCTTTACAACATATTTTTATTATAATACTTTGTAACATTTCTTTTAAAGTTAAAAGACAACCATGTGGTGACTGTAAAAATCCAGGATATGAATGGTGCACCAAATGGTCTGTTTGCCACATCGACAGCAACAATTGCTCTGAGTGATATTAATGACAATCCACCAGCCTTCATGAAATCAACTGTAAGTGTTTGAAAGAAGTGTCAGTTTGTAATTTGGCTGAATAACTGAAATCATATCGATTGATTTTGGCGTCCTTTTTCTACCTTTTTCACCAAAATACTTTTTACTAACATAAGTAATCAGCAATTAACCCCCTCTGCTTTTTTTCTTGTAGTATAATGTTACTGTGCAAGAAGATGAAAGTGAAAAACTTTTACTTCGAATTCCTGTTCAAGATAAAGATTTGATAAACACATCAAACTGGATGTCAAAGTTTGTTATTACTAAAGGAAACGAAAATGGAAATTTCAGGATAGTTACTGATCCCCAAACAGATGAAGGGCTTTTGTACATCTCAAAGGTGAGACTGGCTTCTTATTCAATTCATTATTATCATTTAGTGATGTTGGTGGAAGCATTTTGCATGGATCACATCTAATGCAAAGTCAGCCTATATACAACTGATTTATATTTATAAACTTTAAAATGTCTTTCTTTTTTCCAGCCATTAGATTATGAGAAGACCAACGATGTCCAGCTCCTTATCACTGCACAAAATGTAGCATCACTGAATGGCAGCAGTGCCACGTGGCAGTCCATCCCTGTGAATGTCAATGTTGAAAAAGTGGATGCAGTCAGGGCTGGACTGGGACAAAAGATCAGCCCGGGAATTTTGACCAGAGACCCGCTCACCAGGTATTATAGGAAAAGCAATAGAGCCTGTCAATGAAAACAAACGCTGTTGTGACAGTGATGTACAGTCTTGTTGGTATATGTATGATTTCTATACATTTTACATCAGATAAACACTTTGGTTGTAAGATTCAGACATTTATTTAATAACAGCCAGACATTTTAAATGAAAATAAGAAAGAAAAGTATTTCTTTGTGCCCCCCTCTCCCTGTTAATGCCCTACCTGGCCCCCTGGCAAAACTTTGCTAGATCCACCCCTGCACAGTTACCAGCTGTCAGCTACTTAGAAAAGCATCCTGGTGTTATTTGTCTCTCAGAAACAGTTCATAACTTCCTTTCAACTCATTCATGTCACCTAAAATGTAAACCTGTTTCTTCATCACCTGTTCAGCTCTGATGATTCAGTAAGGACATCTCCTGGTTTCATCTTCATGTTTCCCTCTCACCAAACTGATATCATGACCAGCAGCTTTACAGCTGTTGGCTCCAGCAAATATCAGCTGATACTAGAAATCAATATTAAATAAATTCTAACAACAGCTCATCAAGCTTAAACCTGCTGCTGTTGTTTAGCGTGACATCTGCCGGTTTCCCCGTTCTGGTGCAAATTGGGCGATAAACAAGAGAGACGGGACTTCAAACCATTCAAAATCACAAAGCAAAAAAAAAAACAATCAATATACCTACAATATTGATCAGTTTCCCTGCACGCAGTCGATCTAGGGCTGTTTCTTCTATTAAATTCAATTCTTCTATTAAAACACTAAAAAAGTCAAACGACACACATTAAAAATGGGCACCTACAATAACAAATGATCCAAACAAAATGGCAAAAGACTCTTACCAACAGTATACGTACTCACACCCAAGCGAATTAATCGCCTCTGGTTTTTTTCCACAGAAGAGCACTGACTTCACCGCACACACCCACTACCTTTTCACAGCTCTTCAGCCAATCACCTGGCAGACAGCAACAAACTGCCAGGTGACACTTGTTACATATGGATTCAGGGTAAGATGGGGTGTGGTTGCTTTTTGGACACTTGGAAAAATGACTGATTCACCTTTTCCTGCAGGTCTGTGTCCTTCGGACTACTGGGAATTATGACTATACTGTGTCCTGTGGTCCTCCTCCTACTGCTTTGTGAGTCTCCCACTGTGATTAAGTTGTAAGGGTTAGATGGGGGTTCTCTTGTAGTTTGCTCATTGCATATTAGGAAGTGAACAATGCTGCATACAATAGTGTAGGTATACCACACATAAAAGCACTCTGTGAGCTCTGATTTTGAATATGCCTGCTTTTTGTTGCAGTCCCAGTCCTTGCATTTTTCTGTCTAAAAAAGAGAGAGAAATTGCAGCTTTATGACTCTGGAGACACTGGAGGAATCCCACTCAAATCTAACACGGAGGCCCCAGAGGACAGCATGGTAAGGATAGCAATGTGTAACCAATGTCTCCGTTTCCAGGTCTTCTAAAAAAAACACACACACACACACACACACACACACACACACACACATTTACTTTGTTTTACAAGAAAAATCTTCTTGAAAAATGGGTTTAAAAACATAAACAACTATGGGATACTGTTTGTTCATGATTTGGACAGGGGGAACAAATTATGGAATTATATATGTGTAAAGTGTAGAAGTAAATTTAAATCTACTTTGATATACAAAGAGGTGTTTACAAAGGTTATAAAACTAGTTATGTATTTGGTGGTTACGTGTTTTGATATTTACATGTTTACATGTTTGAATGTTTAGACTGATGCTAAACTTCTTCAAGCGGTTGAGGAGCTCACGCTTACTGTAACCGGCCTGAAACATGAAATACAGCAGTTACGGGAGAAACAGAGTTACCTTGCCCAACGTTTGGACTCCAGTCGTGATAGATCCTCCTCTTCCAATGTTCAGTACAGCACCAGCAGTGCGTCCCCGTCGCCTTATCATGCCAGACAACATTCCAGAGACTATTGCTCGCCTGAGAGGCGTTATCATCGTGATCCAGAGTCTCACCGTGAACGTCCTTCTTCCCCTGTTCCCCAGAGGTTCAATGAGTGGGACAAATGTGAGAAACACGATCAACGCACATACCCTTCCCAACAGCCCCCCCAGTATTCCAGGTACAATTACCCTGACAATAACAGATACCGACGCAGTCCCAGTCCTGCTCCACGTAGAGCTAGAGATGCTGCGTCCTACAGTAGGATCGGTGTTCGTTTCCAGTCCCCGGAAAGGCCTGCACATTTCACCTCTGGCGGACTTGGTTCTATGGTAGGTCTTAAAGGGTTAAATATATCATTATATATCTCCAAAAGTATTACAAATTATCTCCAAAATTTCAGGAGTAGTTACGTTTAGTTACATTTCATTTATATAATTTTTCAAGGGATCTTATATCTGTTTTCACTCTTGTATGCTTTTCATACAAGTTTCACACAAGACAGATACAAACTTTATAAGAAGCCCCGTCAATAACCTGTCAGTTATGCTAGCAGTGTCCAAGCATTCTTTTTTTTTTTTTCTTTTCATACCATGCACCCCTGCAGTGGCTCTTGGGAACCTCTGTTCTTTATAATTGGGAATCAAATGGCCACTATCTCCATCATGCAATGTTGTTTATTATTACAAACATATTATTTGTTTGGTTTTGATACATCCAACAAAAATGTCTTGTGGCAGACCTTTGCAAAAAAAATTCAAAAATAAAAAAAGCAGAAGTTTCTTTTTCTGCAGTAAAATAAATGTCTGTGAATGTCTGTAAAAGATATTATTTCTCTAACTTGTTGGTCATCTGTTTGCTCGATGTGTAATATATATATATATATATATATATTAGGGGTGCAACGATACTCATATCGATATTGAACCGTTTGATACAGTGCTTTCGGTTCGGTACGCATATGTATCGAACAATACAAAATTTTTAATTTATTTTATCAACCTTCCTTCTGACGATGCTGTCTGTGTTGAGCGCTCAGTGGATCTGCGCTCGACAGTGCAGCCTAGGCGGAGTAGTCGAACGCAGATTCACTGAGTGCAGGGCAAGCTAGCAGACAGAAGTTAAGCTCTCCTTGCAACATGGCAAATTGAACCTCCCCCACCCTCATTCAGATGTGGCGTTTGGAACTATTTTGGTCTTCATGTGACATATGACCCTGAAGGTAAGCGCGTCATGGACTAAAGTAAAACAGTATGTTGGATGTGCCACGGAATGCTCAATTACATGGGTGGGAGCTAGTGTGTTAGCGCAGTTAGCTCGTTAACGTGTTGGCCATCCAGCCTCAGACACGGGGCGATCGGTAGCTCGTTAACGGAGATTTGCCATGTTGTGGCGCTAACGTCATTTCAGATTAACGCTGACAGCACTAGTGGGAACACAACGAATATGACTGCACATTTACTCCGACATCATCCTAGTGCAAAGACAAGTGGAAGCAGACAAAAACAACAAGCACACATGCTACAAACTTTACCCGAGTCATTTAGACAGCCGTTAGCACATGATTCTCCTTATGGGGACCTGATATGTTTAATATGCTGCTGAGAATATAGCCCAGAAGAAGAAGCGTATAGTATAGCTTTTAGTTTGGAAAGAGCCATTTCTCTGTAATAAACTCTCTTTTCCAAAGATGAATGTTTTCTCGATGAGATAGATTTATTTTTGTATTACTTTGTTGTTTAAGCAACATTAAATATAAAAACTGTACTTTTGAGTTAAAATATATATTTATAATTTTAATAAATGACAAATTAAAAAGGCATGAACATTTTTTTTGTATCAAAAAAATATCGAACCATGACACCAAAGTATCGAACCGAACCGAACCGTGAATTTTGTGTATCGTTGCATCCCTAATATATATGTGACCTTCAGTCATGTCCTCAGCAGCTTTGAAAGTGTTGTATGCTTCCTCCTATTATCCAGGCTTGGGAGTAATAACAGGTAATAATAACAAACTACCTGTGTCTTCCAAATGGGAACAGAAGAGGATGGGCAGCATTCAGGGGACGTGGCTCTGTAGCTGACTCAGAGGTCACGGTCTGAACGCTTGGCTTGTTACTGTGGTAACAATGTAAAAACAGAACAATCAAGTGGTGCAGGTGTGTATCTGCTATTGCTCTTTGTTGCTTTATTTTGTTGTTGTTGATGTTGTTGTGTTTTTTGGGTTTTTTTTAAGCAAAAGTGGTTTGCACTAAAAACTATGTAGATGCAATATTTTGGAGCTTTGTACGTCAGCAATCAATTCTCTAAAAAAATTATATCTTTATTTTTGGAGGGTAAGTTTTAATTAAAACAAATGCGTAATGAAACAAAATAACAATTACCTAATATTTCAAAATATGTAATGTAAAATTACACCTTCATAATAATCTATTTTAGGCAGTGTTGATTTACTTCTGCAGAATTTCCTAAAGGCACAGAAATTGTGTGTAACCATGTTTTACTTCAACTCGCAGACTGTGAGATGGGTGCAGTTTGAGCTCACTGTAAGTCAGGTTGTTGAAACATTTCCAACAGTAGTCGTGTTACAATCTGCACGAGGGCAGAACTGGAGCACTAACGTGTTACTGCCTGAAACTAAATACAACTGGCTGCACAGGAAAAAAACCCATTTAAAAGACAGTGTATACCCTATATGTATTTTGCATTTTTAAGTTGTTATTTGACATTAACATTAAGGAGTTGTGTTTAATTTTTGCTGCTGTAGCAGTTATTTGTGGTTTTTTTAACATTTAAAGGAACGTGATTATAAAACAGCATAATCAACAAACATACAATAAGCATACATGCACCCATACAACTTGTACTTTTAGTCTTTACTGTTTATTTGTTTAAGTTTTTGTCCAATATCTTTTAATTTGTAATTAAAAAAACAAAACAAATGTCCTTGTGATTTTTCTGGTTGTACTGTATATAAAGGTCAGATCCAAAATGGTTGTTTATTGTGTTCAGGTTTTATGTGCACTCTAGTGTTTCACAGGGTGGAGCCCACATACACATAATACACTATGTGCAGTGTTCCAGCATCTCAACTCCTTGGCTTATAATTACTTCAGTCCTCTGCAGATCTAATTGGTGCACTGATGTTATTACTGACAAACAGCCCTGACCCACTGAGGTATAGACCCCACTGGACTTCTGAAGGTGTGCTGAGATCTGAGGAATTTAAAGGCCAAGTCAACATCTCAAATTTGTTAGCCTCCTCCTCACATGAACTGCAATACACCATGCATTTTGACACCTTTCTTTCAGAACCAGCATCAACCTTTTTGGTTGTTTGAGCCACAGTCAATTTTCTGTTCGATGGAACCACACAGACCACCCTTCACTCCCTGCGTGCATTAGTTGCTGGTTCACCACTGTTCCTTACTCACGTTCAAGTCACAATGAAGGTCACAGCAGTAATCATTATCACAGACTCATTAGACCAGGACATGTATTTCCCATCTTTTGTTCTTAGTGAAACTCGTGTGGTCTTCTGGTTATTTGAGTCCCTTTTGCATTCTGGCAATTCTCCTCTGTCGTCTGACATCAACAAGGCATGTTCACGCTAACTGGATATTTTCTTTTTTCCAGACCATTCACTCTTACACATGTAAGATGAAAAGTTAGATGAAGGAACTTTGCAGCTTGTATGTCTAAAAACAGTAAGAGTACAATGAGGCTCATGAAAGAGGTACGGATTAAAGAATTGTTGTTGGAGCTGAAAAAGAAAACACAAAGATCCACATCTATTTATGTTAGAGCGCCCTCTATTTGATGATGGCGTGACATGATACTGGCTTTAAATCAAAGTAACAAAAATCAATTCTCTGTGCTCTGTGGAAATTTGCTATTTTAAAGTACATAATATAAAGTGGAATATCTGAGAAAACAATAATTTATGTGTAATCTGGAAAGGCCTAATATTTAAAGAAAGATGATATTAAATATTAAGGAGTGAAATCTTGAAATCTGCTGAGTTTAAGGAGGTGCAGGAATGCAGTAATGAATGTGATCTCCACATGAAAACCCTTTAACTGTGAAACTGTTTCATGGTTTTTATTTTTTGCTGAATAATTGTCTCTCTGACTCTGAATATAGTTTCCGGATCATTTTGACACTTATTTCTACACTCTGTACAGAAGGTGTCTGGAGGATTTTCACATGACAAGCTGCTTATTAGAGCACATAAAAGTTGTTGACTACGTATTTAGGTTTCAGGTGACCAATAAAAATAAAGTTCTGGCTCTCTCCATATTCATCTAGTAGCAGTCAGTTTTCGCACCTTTGACACTGACTTAAAGAAAGCATGTTTCTAAAAGAGTTTGTAGTTTTTACAGACATAAACAGAAAGATGCCAAAGATGCAAGGAGCAATGACGTGCAGACATTAAGTAGATAAACCTGTTGATAATCGCCCAAACTTTCA
This sequence comes from Aulonocara sp. 'chitande type north' Nkhata Bay, assembly GCF_057382095.1. Taxonomy (NCBI): domain Eukaryota; kingdom Metazoa; phylum Chordata; class Actinopteri; order Cichliformes; family Cichlidae; genus Aulonocara; species Aulonocara sp. 'chitande type north' Nkhata Bay. The sequence goes on from NC_141346.1 coordinate 16,804,955, forward strand.
CAGCCTGAATCATGAATGAGCTGCAGAAATGCATCAAAGTGTCAACACCAACTAATACCAAGGCGAGATATAATCTCTCCAGCATGTCCTGGGTCTGCCCCGGAGCGTCCTCCTGGTGGGACATGCCACGAACACCAGGAGTCAGGTATACAGGTACACCTGTATACATGTCATCCAAAAATCCACCACACTCACTCTCATTTTCGAGTATGTTTCATGACAAACTCACATTATTTCTTTTGCTTTTTCTCTCTCACACTCACACCTACACAGACACACATAGAAACAAACAGCAAAACTTCATGTTTGTTTGTGTATCCCCCTGTGTTGTGTCTTTCAGTTGCAGTTTGTTGTTCTAGTCTGTTTTGTTACAAATGCAGCAGTTGGAGACCCAGCATGTCTGTTGGTTTCATCCCCCCATGAAATCATTGGGAAATTACACAAATATTGGTGGTTGCCAGCAATATTCCCTCAGCCTCCATCAGATGCATGTACATTTGACAGTCCTAGGTGACTTTCCTCTTGAAGTAGAAGGTTCCCTCTAGAAGGTTCCGCATCTTCCGGGCAAGGACAGAGAGACTCAAGAGAAGCTTCTATCCCCAAGCCATCCGTGCCCTAAACACACACACCCGCCCTCTCACATCATCTATAATTGACTGAGTCAGGACTCTTCCAGACACTAAACCAAGGCACAATGTACATTTCAATTCCTTTAATTTTAAATATGTTTATATTGTCTATCCTGTAAAATAGTCAGATGTCTATTCATATTAATGTACAGAATTCACCTGCTTGCTGCTACTACTGCACATTCACCCAATGTATATACTATATGTGTATATATATATATATATATATATATATATATATATATATATATATATATATAATGTTTTTCCTCTACACCCCCCCCCCCAATTTTTTTGCACATGTCGAGGAGCGTGTCAGGCTACATTTCACTGTGTGTTATACTTGTATAACTATGCATGTGACAAATAAAGAACCTTGAACCTTGAAGTAACTGACAGTAACTAACTTCACAAAAGTTTTAGAAAATATGACCTGTGACTTAGACATTGACATTAAAGTAACTTAGATATGTACTTGAAATTTTTCGGTGCAGCTAGAGCATGAATTTCCAAATCCTATCTCATCATTTAGAAACTTGGGTGCTAGCACCACCCACATCTGCCCAGCAGGGTGACGACTATACCTTATCAACCTTTACAGCCAGATGAAAGGTAAAAATGGGGTAAATTGAAGACATAAATGAGAATTAATAAGGAAATAATGTGATGCTAGATGGTGTTGACATGAAGTCCAAAGTCCAGACTGGACTGCAAAAAGATCATCTCAGATAATTACAAGTGTTTTTATTGTCCTGTTTCATGGAGGCGGTGTACAAAGAGACAACAATTTTTTTTGTCTTATTTATGCACAAACATCTCATGATAAAATAACCATAATAGTTAATAAATCAATGTGGTTGATTTGATATGTATTGAATTAGTCATGTTACAGTTGTGTAATAGTGATAATAGTGTACCTATCGTTTCTAAATCACTTGTGTATGATATAACTGTATTAGCACTTGCACATAAATTTAAACTAGTTCAACATCAAATCTAAAGCTAGTTTGGCATTTAAAACTACTTTCACTTTGAATCTGAAACTTTGACATCAAATCTGAAAACTATTTCAACATGTAGAAGATAATTTTGTTACATACAGCTTTCTTTCTCTTGTATCTAAATTACGTCTAACCCCTTTACCCCAGCATTATTCCTTAACTGAGGCAGTATCCTACTTCCTGCCCCTGTTCTTATTTAACCTGTCTGCTACTTATAGCCTTTTGAACTGTGTCTAACCTTTGTAGGCTGCTGGTTTTCTCCTTGGCAATATGGCAATAAGCATGCAAGGAAGACATTGTGGTAATAGGGTCAGTTTCCTCTCTTCTGGTGAATTCTTTAGTAGAACGCAGACTATCGATATTTTAGAGATATTCACAATTCTTCTCACAAGAATAAACACTTGAGAAAACGCTAGCAATGTGACTACCTCTATTTAATGCACACGATTTCCACAATAGACAACAAGTCTGAAACCAACTAAACATCAAATCTGGAAGTAATTTTACATTCAAAATTTATCTGACATAAAATCTCAGTCTAGTTCAAAATAAGATCTGAACCTAGTCTGCCATCAAGCCTGAAACTAGTTCAACATTATCATTATCATGTCCATCTGTAAAAATGTCTCTCTGTAAATGTGGAAACAATAGATTTGTTTTACAAACTAGAGGTAAAAACACAGCATTCCAGTACAACAGGCTACAGAGGAGATACTGGCAGCTGCTGACAAGCCCAATAATCATCACTGGAGTATTTGTTCTCACATCATATGACAGAACAAAACCGTGGATGGAAATTGATGATGCAGTTACATGGTGGGAAAAGCTGTGTTCACGTGGCTAATTAAAGACTCCAGGTACAAGATAAGTAGAAAAATATTTTTTTCAGTCTTGCAGTTACTGACAAGTAAAAAGTTAAATTACTTCAGTAATTGTTCAACTAAATTATTAAGCAGCTATTTTATATGTTTAGTTAAAATTTCCAAGGAGAAAAATCACCTGTGGTACTTTAGTGTTTACATGTTATTTATGTTGTGTCATTGGGTATCATGCTGTGTCACTACTATTGTATTATAAAGTTTATAAAGTTGTTTTCAGAAATATAATATACTTTTAAGACTTCATCACCCACCAAATATAGATTGGATTCTGTTTTTTTGCACAGTGTGTTGTCTGTTATCAGAGTTTCAACTCAGTTGAAACCTGGGAGATACCTTGGTGACATGTGTTTCCCGGCTCTTTGCCAAAATAGCCAATGAAACATGAGCCAACCATGCTGTTGCACTTCATATTTTAAAAAAGCTGGTTCAAGTTTTGTTTGGCGGATTGTTTTTAGAATGCAGTCCACGTCCACCAGATCTCCAGACTACAAACTCTTTCTCCACTTTTAAATCACGTCTTAAAACCCATGTTTTAAAAATTGCATACCCCGCTTCATGATTCAGTCATAGTCTATTTTTTACCTTGGTTAGCTTTTATACTTTCATACTTGGTTTTTTTTTTTGGTTTTTTTTACATGTTTTTATTTTGTTCTACTAATTTAAGGTGACCTTCAGTGTCTTTAAAGGCACCTATAAATACAATTTATTATTATTATTATTAGTCACTGCTGAGCCAGTTTGTCCAGGATACAGAGACATGGAAATCCACACATTTCTCGTATGTCATAGAAAATACCAACAGGCTCACACATTTATAACAGCAGCAGACCTGGACAACATGGAAATGTCTCCTGTAACTGCGTCACTCTGCTCGACTTTGCTGTTTGCCGGCGCCTTCACATTTGTCTCTGCAGGTGAGATTTATAAACCAAAGCATGTTCTTATAAAGAAAAATAAACAGTATCGGCCTCGTTTACACATTACTTCCCAAATAATTATTTTCATATTTCATATTAAGTTTGTTTATGTCTGTGAAGGCATCATGAGGTCTGGTGGCATCTGTGTGGATGTAAGTGCTTGGTCAAGGGCAGCTTTTACCACAGAGACAAAGATGTCTGCGTCAGTGTGATGTGTTGTAGTTTCATGGGTCAGTATACACCTACAAAGCTTTTTCTTCATGTTTTACAGTATCAATTTAACCTATGCAGTTGCATGTCAAACAACAAGTGTATTTTTTGTAGATATTGTCATAGAAAGCTCTGCAACACTTAGAGTCCCAGAGAGCAGCCATTTGGCTTTCTACCTTTAAAACCCACCTTCCAGCCAAATGGCTGGCAGGCTTTTAGCTAGGCTTTAGCTTCAGCCAAGTGGAAGCTAAATTGGCTAGTCATTCATATGTAAATTAGGTCGTTACCTGAGAAGTGGGGGAGTGGGGGTGTGTGAATGATTGCTGATTTCTAACTGCCAACTGCCTCTTTGTTTGTGTGTGGGGGTGGGGGAGCTGCTAAAAGCTGTGAACTTCCTTTTGTGTTCGTCTTGATGCATTCTCAATCATCCAGGGAAATAAATCTCCAAAAGTCATCAACTTGGAGTGTTTCAGTTTGCCATCTTAGGGAGAAATCAACACACATGGGTGTATTTCCTTTGTTGCTGAGATTTATTGATAAAAACAGTACAAAAAAACCCCAACCATTTGTATACATATTTACAAATAATAATAAAAAGTGAGTATTTAGTATTTAGTATTTATTTATTTATTGTCATTGTCAAGAACAATGAAATTGCGTTTGGGGCTTCCATACAACCCAAAAAAAAGAAGAAAATAATAAATACCCCTTAAAACCCAAGTGTACATATTTAACCCAGTGTGACTCCAATGCAATAAGACAATCCTTAGCAATAATGTTCGTAGAAATTCAGACAAAGACCTGAGAAACATGACAAAATACAACAATGCAACCCATTCAATATTATTGTACTGTGAGATATGATATCAGATATGATAGTTATCTATTTAAGAAAGAGGGGGGGGGGGGGGGGGCAGGAGGGGGAAGAGAATAAAGATATGATGCACCAATGCAGACCAGTTCATTGCTATTAAGAAGTTGGATATGGTTATTGTCCGTGAGAGGGGGGCAGAGAGTTCAGGAGCCTCACAGCCTGTGGATACAGGCTGTTGGCCAGTCTGGATGTTCTGGCCTGTATAGACCTGTACCTTCTCCCTGAGGGCAGCAGATGGAAAAGGTGGTGCGCAGGGTGATGTTGGTCCCGCAGGATACTGTGCACCCTCCTCAGACAGCGAGTGGGGAAGATATTACTGATCTCTGGCAGACTTGTTCCAATAATTCTGCCAGCTTCTTTCACCACCCGCTGGAGTGCTTGCTGATCAGCCTTGGTGCAGCTGGGGAACCACACTAGAAATCCATACGTCAGAACGCTGCTGATGGCACAGTTGTAGAAGTTCAACATCAGAGATCTGGGAATGTGTGCGCTCCGCAGTCTCCTCAGGTAGTAGAGGCGCTGTTGGGCCTTCCGTACAACTGAGGTGATATGGTTGCCCCAGGACAGGTCCTCGGTCACAGTTACCCCCAAGAATTTAAAACTGCTCACCCTCTCCACCGCCTCACTGCCAATAAAGAGAGGCAGATGGTTGTTATGACCCCTCTTCCGGAAATCTACAATGATCTCCTTGGTCTTTTTGGTGTTTAAGACCAAGTTATTGTCGTGGCACCATGACTCTAGTTGTTGCACCTCTGTCCTATAGTTTGTCTCATCATTGTTGGATATAAATCCGAGCACTGTAGTGTCATCTGCAAACTTAACAATGAGATTGGACGCGCAGGAGGAAATACAGTCATGGGTGAAGAGAGTGTATAGCAGAGGGCTCAGAACACACCCCTGAGGGGCACCGGTGTTGACCACAAGGGTGGAAGAGGTGTTCTTACCCACTCTGACACTCTGTCTACGGTTAGTGAGGAAGTCCACAATCCAGTTGCACAGAGAGGAGTTAAGTCCCAGTTGGTGGAGTTTGGGACGGAGTTTGTATGGCCGGATGGTATTAAAAGCCGAGCTGTAGTCTACAAAGAGGAGCCGTGCATAGGTGTTCCTGTGTTCCAAGTGCTTCAGTAATGTGTGCAGCACTGTGGCGATCGCATCCTCGGTTGACCGGTTCTCCCTGTATGCAAACTGGTGCGAGTCCAGGGATGGTGGAAAAGCAGCTCTGATGTGTTTAATGACCAGTCTCTCCAGGCATTTGGCGGGAATGGGGGTGAGTGCCACAGGTCTGAAATCGTTCAGACATGTGACATTTGACTGTTTTGGGATGGGAACGATGGTTGCTGCTTTGAAACAGGATGGTACCAGTGAACAGGACAACGAGGTGTTATATATAGAGGTGAAGACGTCCGCCAGGTCCGCAGCACAGTCTTTTAGCACCCGGCCCAGCACTCCATCCGGCCCGGCCGCCTTCCTGGTGTTAATGCTCCGGAACACACGCCTCAGCTCATGAGTGCTCAGGACCGGAGCAGGGTCGGTTGAGGGGAGAGGGGACAGGACAGGGTCGGTGTTCTCCCTGTCAAAACGGGCATAAAAGAGATTTAGATCCTCAGCCAGAGTAGAACTGTCGGCTGAGGGTGATGGTGTTCTTCTTTTGTAGTCCGTGATAGCCCTGATGCCCTCCCAGACCTGCCTTGGGTTTGTGTTGTTCTCAAACCTGGCCTCGATACGCCTCCTGTGCTGCTGCTTGGCAGTCTTGATGCCTCTTCTCAGGTTGGCCCTGGCAGCACTGTATGCCTCCTGGTCCCCGGATTTGAAAGCGTTGTTCCTTGTTCGAATAAGTTGTTGAACTCCGTGTGTCATCCAGGGTGGATTATTAGGGAACACACGGAATCGTTTCCAAGTTGTTACATTGTCCACACAGAAACAGATGTAGTCCAAGACAGTGGAGGTGTAACTGTCCAATGCGACACGATTGTCAGTGTCCTGCACCTTGAATACATCCCAGTCTGTGCAGTGGAAACAGTCCTGAAGCATCGGAATAGCATCCTGCGGCCATGTTCTCACGGTTTTGGTTGTAATCCCAGTGCTCTTGATCTTTTGTGTGTATATTGGGTGTAGCAGAAGGGAGAGATGGTCTGACAGACCCAGGTGGGGATAAGCCTGGGCTCTGTACGCATTCGCCATGTTGGTGTACACCTGGTCCAACGTTCTATCTCCTCTGGTAGCACACTTCACATTACGGTGGAAATTGTGAAGTACAGATTTCAGGTCCGCGTGGTTAAAATCCCCAGCCGCAATAAAGACACTGTCCGGGTGTGCTACCAGGCTGTTATTGATGCTGCTGCTCAATTGTGCTAACGCTAGCTTAGCATTAGCATCTGGTGGAATGTAAACAGCGCAGATGTAAACGGCAGAAAATTCCCAAGGGAGATAGAATGGACGGCACTTTAACACCAACAGTTCTACCTCTGTACTGCACAGTTTTTCCGTTACCGTGACGTTCGTGCACCAAAGGTTGTTAATATAGATGCACAGCCCCCCGCCAGTCTTCTTACCCGAGTCCGCAGACCTGTCGGCTCGATAGGCGGTGCGGCCTGCTAGATCGATAGCCGCATCGGGAATGGCGCTGTCCAGCCAGGTTTCAGTGAAAATCATGCACGAACAGTTATTAAAAGTCCGTCGAGTGGCGATCTGCAGTCGTATTTCATCCAGTTTGTAACGGATTGAACGGGCGTTGGAGAGGAATATGATCGGGAGTGGTGGTTTAAACGGACTAGTCTTTAGCCGTGCCCACAGGCCTCCCCGCTTGCCTCTCTTCTGCCTCCGCTCGCAACGTCTCCTCCTGCGGCTTGCTGTTGCGGGTAGCCCCGGGGGTTGCTTAACGATCTCCGGGGGGATGAGATACTCGGATGTTAGTTGAAGATCTCCACGGCTTAGTTGTAGTAGATCATCTCTGTTGTATTGAAGTAACCCCAGACTGTGTGAAATAATACACAGTACCACCAAAAGTGCAAAAGTGTAGGAGCTCCGGGCCGCTGCGTCTGTGCGCGCCGCCATCTTGGCAGTATTTGAGTGAGTACATACAGAGGTAGAGGTACACTACATGTACATATTAACATACAGTTCAAAGACATGCATTAAGGTGCACACTTGGGCATCTTTTATTTAACATGGTTATACCATTGTGGATTTTTGCTAGTTAAATATGCTCAAGAGTCAGTCATATGTTTGACATCGAGCTGAAAACTTGAAAAGATACATATATTTCAAAACAGTAACATTGCATATCTAGAGAAAATGTTTTTGGATAACAGATGAGTCACATTTTAAACACTGTTTTAATAATCAAACAGACATTTATGAAGCACAGGATACAACAGACATGCTTACAGTGTGAAAGGGAATCTTGGAGCAGAGAAACACCTGTATTTTTGCAATTCTTTTTCACAACAACAACAACACCAGAAACGCTCTGTGCAGGTAGCAAAGTCTGCGCTATGGGGGTGCTGGGGCTGGCTGGACCCTCAGCTTCCATGCCAGGATCTGCTGCACAACCTTGCACTGGCCCCATGGGCACGGCAAAATTTGTAATCCCTAGTTCGGCTCCCGAAAAAGATGCTTGGGTTGTTCTTGTGTCTAACAAAATTCGTTCTAATGTTTTATTTTTAATGTTACTGTGGAATGTGTTGAACAAAGTGAGTTAGCACAATTTAAATTCCCAAAAAATATTAGTCCCTCAAATGACTGGCATCTGACGTGGCTAGACCGTCACCGGGGACCTGGTGAAAGGTTAAAAAAAACGATCTATGCTGTCGATAGGGCTGTATTTTTTTCAGAATAAATTCTTTTCCATCTTATGCACTTAAGTACACCGATTTAGCGATGAAACTCAAAAAGTGTGATGAATACACACACACACACAAACAGTATGGAAATGATAACTTGGTATTTGTCAGGGAGGAGCTCATTGAGTGTAAGTATAGAGGAGGAGGAATTCCTACTCGTTATTCATGTACACTGCATTGTGCTTCGTATTGAAACTGTCCATATCTGTCCTTGTAACATTCAGAATAAATTTGAGATTAAATGGCTGAGACAAAAAACATCAATGTTGAGTTTAGTGGTTACTACAAGAGAAATATTTAAAAATTCAAGTCCTAGATGGACTCTGAGGGCTGGACAGTGGTGCATCACGGGAGAGGGCGAGTCCATTTTGTTTCTCCCTAACCAGTGAAAAGTATAAATCTATAGTGTATTTCAGGACATTTTACAGAATAACATGAAAGTAATATAATGAGTAGTAAAATAAATCACTCTAATACGTATACACTGATAGGATACACTGATCAAAGCAAAGAGTCTCCAGATCTGATCTCAGCCCTATAGAAAATCTGTAAAGGGAACTGAAGCTTCAAACTGCCACGCAGCAGCTCATAAACCTGAAAGACTTTCTGTTGAGAGGAGTGGCACCCCCTTAGATGTGTATATAGTGTATACCTGCTGAAAAACTACACGCGCCACCAGTCCCGAGCTTACCTTCCTGGGCTGCTTACTGAGGATACACCCTACGTCAAAAAGTCAGTGACCCCCTCCATGACTGCAGCTCTACCAGAGCGTGTCAGCCTGCTGGCCACCTTACTTCCCCTCACAGTCGACCAGAGCCAGGCTAGTTGGTTAGTCAAATCAAAAATAACTATTATTATTATTGTTGTAGTCATTTAAGAGCACTAATTAAAAATATGAATGTATATAAATATAAACATATATTTACATTTTTTAAGTAATAAAAAACACAGAAATGTAAATGAACATATTTTTTTAACCTGATGTCATCTGTACCTGCAGCAGCCTGAAAGGAGGGATAGTCAGAGGTTTCAAAAATGAATTTTTAACATCTTAAATTTAAAGCATCAATTCAGCTCAGAGGAAACATCTGAGTTTCACCTAACACCATCATTACTGTGTAAATTCAGGATCCACTCCTTTCACCTGCTACACCAGTTAGCTGCTACAAACCAGGTGATCCTAATGGGAGAAGCAGGAAATGCAAATATGTACAGCCAGAGGCGGAGCAAGAAATTTAACATCATTTTCCAGAAGCGAAAGTAAACGTGTGAGAGAGCAGAGCTGCAGTTGAGTCCTGTTTGTCTCTGAAAGAAGATTCAGCTGTCCATCAGGTTTCTCTCAGCAACAGTGGTGAGTGCAGCTGATTACTTTGTTCATCACAGTCACATTGGTTCAATAGAAATGTGCTCATATAGCCACAGATCCACTGTAGAAACACTGAGCTGCTGTTTGAAAGAGTCTCACTGAGGCACTGCTCAGGACTTTGGAATGAACCTCGAGGTGTCCAAAAGTACCTCCTATCTTATATTCCTAACCTGCTTTCCTTGACCTTAATGAAGACGTCACTGAGGTCAAGGAAAAGTTGGTAGGAGATATGATAAGGACTTAGGAAAAGAGAAGAGCTGTGTGCTGAGAATGGCAAAAGATTAGAAAACGCTGATCTTACTTAAACGGGTCTATCAGGCTTCTCTGGAGTTAGAAGAGGTCTTCTAACACGCTAATGTTTTATGAATGGCATATAAACCATTTTGCAGTTGGCCTTAAGGAATAAGTGTTTGTAAGAGTTTTACTTTCAGGAAGACATTTCAATGAGTCATGCAAATGTAACTTAGAAAGTTTATGACACACAATTTACTGCCAAATCCACAAAACCTGTTGTGGAGAATGCTGCTAGAGCTAAGAAGCAATACGAGCATACATGCACGTGTCACAGTAACATAGTAACTGGGACGGCAGTTTTCACAGAGAAACACTTGCACCTGAGCGCACACTCGACGGTTGTGGTCAGCAGGCCTGCGGCACTCTCTCTCACACTCCCTCGTTGGGATTTTTGAGCCAATAATTTGTGTTGTTCTTTGCAGATTGCTGTGTTTTGGGGGGTTTTTTTTGGAAAAATGTGGGGGTTGTTTTGGAACGCACCTTCTGTCTTTTTGACTTCTGTCTGACTCCACATTTCCTCTTTTTATTAGTGCTTTTGTTTCAGTTAGCTCTTTCACATTACAAGCAAAGCGAAAGCAGGCCTTTATTATGAAGCATTGAGAGGAAATACTCTGTTTGTCACAGAGTGAGGGGAGTTTTGTCAGTAGAGCTGTCTCACATGCCACCATTTTCATCATGAATAATAAAAACAGGAACAGGAAGTTAAATAAATGGTGGTGCAATACCATCAGCAAATCTTATCTTATCAGACAGGGAAGCACATGACGGACTGGGGAGGCAATGGATGAACCACAAGGAGGCAAACATGGGAACAGCTAAGGCAGATACAGACATGACTAAGGCATGGAGCGAGAGAGCGAGCGACACAGAGAGAGAGGAACATGGAGGGAGAGAGAGAGCGAGAGACATCCAGACAAAACAGCATAGACTAAGACTAAACATGACACACAGGTGAGGCACAGTAACAAGAACCTAAAGATGAATAAACTAACTAAGAGAACAGGAAACACAAAAGATTAAATGAGGAAGAGCAAGGAAACAGAACCACGAATAATATCAAATAATGGAAACTGAACCAGAACACAAAACACTGGGTCACTGACTCAGACCAGTAGATCAAAAGTAGAGTAGAGTTTCCAAATTCTACTCTAATTTTAACTAAATTAAATTTTAACTAAATTTAACTAATATTTTATTTTCAACACCAGGTACCTTTTTATAACATTTTCTGCTGCTTTAATTTGCCTAAGAACTTTATGGTCCACGAACCATCAGAAAGTGGAAACTCTGCCAATGACATCTGTTGTGGCTGTGACAAGTGGCATCATTCTGGTGATTTTCACACTTTTTCACCTGGAGGTTTGCTCATTTAGAGGGTTAAAGTGCTTCATCTGCTCATCACAGTATACATACCGTCACAGCAGAGCAGCAATAACTCAAAATTGTTGATGGACACATGTAAAGAGTAAAATACTGACACTTTCTTTTTAAAAAATGAAACAAAATAGAATTTTAAAAAAAAATGTTTTCTTTCTCCTTCACAGTGCAGACATGTCTGCTGCCGGTAATCTGCAATCTGAAGATCAGATTACGTGCTCCATCTGTCTCAATGTGTTCACTGATCCAGTCAGCACACCATGTGGACACAACTTCTGCAAAAACTGCATCAGTCAGCACTGGAAAACTAATCGAAGATATATATGTCCTATTTGTAATAAGGTGTTCAAGAGACGACCTGAACTAGACATCAACACTTTGTTCTCTGAGATGGTTGCTCAGTGCAGACGTGAAGCTCTGCAGAACGCCAGCAGCTCAGAGCAACAAGCTGCCAAACCAGGAGAAGTTCCCTGTGATGTCTGCACTGGAACCACACTGAAGGCCCTGAAGTCATGCCTGGTGTGTCAGACCTCCTACTGTCAGACTCACCTGGAGCCTCATCTGAGAGTCAAAGGTCTGAAACGACATCAGCTGATTGATGCTGTGGAGAACCTTGAAGGCAGGGTGTGTACAAAGCATGATAAACTTCTCGAGCTCTTCTGTAAAACCGACCAGACATGTGTCTGCATGCTCTGCCCTGTTTTAGACCACAAGAGCCACGAGTTTGTTCCTCTGAAAGAAGAATATGAAGGAAAGAAGGCAGAGCTGGAGAAGACAGAGGCTGAGATTCAGCAGAAGATCCAGAAGAGACGACTGAAGATTCAGGAGATCAAAGAGTCAGTGAAGATGAGTAAAGATCGTGCAGATTTACAGAAAAGAGTGGGTGTTCAGGTCCTCACTGCTCTGAAGGAGTCTGTTGAGAGACGGCTGAAGGATCTCATGAAGGAGATCGAAGACAAACAGGAAACGACAGAGAAACAGGCTGAAGGTCTCATCAAAGATCTGGAACAGGAAATATCTGAGCTGATGAAGAGAAGCTCTGAGGTGGAGCAGCTCTCACAATCTGAAGACCATCTCCACCTCCTCCACAGCTTCTCCTCCCTGAAAGCTGCTCCACCCACCAAGGACCGGACAGAGGTCAGAGTCCGTCCACCATCATATGAGGGGACTGTGGTGAGAGCTGTGGCTCAGCTGGAGGAGACATTCTGGAAACCCATGAAGAAGAAGCTGTTTAAGGCTGAGCTGAAGAGGGTCCAGCAGTATGCAGTGGATGTGACTCTGGATCCTGATACAGCAAATCCTGCTCTCATTCTGTGTGATGATAGAAAACAAGTGTATCATAGTGATGTGAAGAAGAAACTTCCAGACAACTCAGAGAGATTTTCTCAGTGTGTTTGTGTTTTAGGAGAGCAGAGTTTCTCTTCAGGCAGATTTTACTTTGAGGTTGAGGTTAAAGGAAAGACTGAGTGGGATTTAGGAGTGGCCAGAGAGTCGATCGACAGGAGGTCAAATATTATACTGAGTCCTCAGAATGGTTTCTGGACTGTCCTGCTGAGAAATGGAAATGAGTACAAAGCGTGTGCTGCCCCTCCAGTCCGTCTCTGTCTTCAGCCTGGTCCTGAGAAGGTGGGGGTGTTTGTGGATTATGAGGAGGGTCTGGTCTCCTTTTATGATGTAGATGCTGCAGCTTTGATCTACTCCTTTACTGGCTGCTCCTTCACTCACAAACTCCACCCATACTTCGGTCCCAGTCTGAATCATGGTGGTAACAACTCTGCACCTCTGATTATCTGCCCTGTCAATCAACCAATCAACGACTGATTTTATTTGATGAACTGAGTGATTTTTACATAAAGGAACAAATGAACATATTGAGTGTAAACACTTTACGATTTCCATGTTTTACATAGATTCTGATTACTGTGGACTCAGATTTACTCTTTGGTTTATTGCTAATGGAATTTGATGTAAAGACAAGAAGAAGACAAAATATCAAACATAACATTTCAGAAACCTTAAATTAATAAAAAAGAACCTTTTGTTAGATTCTTTTATTAAAACAAAGCATTCAGACTTCAGCTGAGGGGCAGTTATGATGTGTAAAAGTGGTTTGGTTATTTTGGATCTGTGTGAAGACTTTGTATCTGCTCAGTGCAAACTGATGGATAATATTAAAACAAATCTGAGAATATTCATCCATCCATTTTCCTCTTTCCCAGGTCCCTGTTAGAAAACCTCTCTTATGAAGTGAGACACAGAGTCTGTGCAATTCTTCCACTATTATCCTGGGAACAGATATATGTGTGACGCGCCTACAGAGAAACAGGTACTTGGTGTACTTGTACATGATTGTAACAGTGCTCTGGATAACAGAGGAACCACAGACAGGGACAGAGAGACTATCATGGTTCTGGGTCATTTGACCCAGTGTTTTGCGGTTTTGTTTGTGTTTTTATGACTGTTATGGATGATTAAGAATATATAAGAATAAAGTTATGTTGAAACAAGCACACCATTGTTTTTCTTATGACATTGCCAATAAGTTTGATGTGTCACATGGCCCTCTTCTTATTGAAAAAACAAAAGTTGATTCCAAGATGGCCGACTTCTAAATGGCCACCATGGTCACCACCCATCTTGAGGAGTTTGCCCCCTCACATATACTAATGTGCCACAAACAGGACTTTAATATCACCAACCATCCCCATGTTATTATGTTATCCATATAAATGGCCCACCCTGTAGTACTAGTTCTAGTACTACTGCTACTGCACAACCCGTATTGTTCAGGGATTTCACAAATTTGTTTAACTCTAATATTTTGGCTTACAGGTAAACTGCTTTTGGAGGTGGGCAGGATAAAAACTTCCAGCATGACACAATGTTTGGAAGTAAAGGGTGGGCGTTGGGGGCTAGGAAGACTGCCAGGTAAAAGAGTCTAGCATCCAGGTGTTACATGGTGTTGCATGTTATAAACAGCCATAAACTATTCCCATTATTTAGAGGTGATTGCCAGATTGTTGGATTTTAGAGACACAGAGAGTGATCCTGTCCTGCATTACTTAACCCTTTAAAACCTACCATAGAACCAAGTCCGCCAGAGCTTACTTTATATTTTTACATGCTGTAGTGCCATTTCTGGGAGCATTTCAAGTTGCTATACATCAATACAACCATTATAGCCCAAATTTTAATAATATGTATGCATTAAGTGCATAGTAATTACATACATTTTCCGATCCGCAAGTTTGGAGTAAAGAGAACTGGACATATATTTGCTTTTTTTGGGTTACTTTGATGTCAAGAAAGTTAGCTTGTTTAGAACTGTGATCAAGGATAACATGTAAAACGTTGAAAGTGTCAATGTAAAAATTGTACAAACTCAAGAAAAGTGGCAAGTGAGGTGGCAAAAGTGCATTTTTACTCACGTAGAAGTACAGCTGCTAGTGTCAAAAATACTCGAGTAAAAGTTTGATAAAGTATCAGGTTACAAAATGTGCTCAAAGTAAAGTAGTAACCTAGCTGAACCTTGTGCTATAATAAAATAATATTAGTAGATAGGACTACAAACTTAGTCTGGTGGTAAAAGGCACAAGGGCCTAGGGGGCACATTTGGCAGCCAGGGTTAGAGCTCAGACACCTGGAGCCTGGGGGGTTGGGGGCTAACAACACTGTCTGGTAAAGGGAATCTAACATCCTGGTACTACATGGTGTTGCAGCTGATAAAAAGCCATAAAATATTTGCATTGTTTAGAGGTGATTGCATTATTCTGGAGAGCAAAGGTACTTGTACTATTGAAAATCAGTTTCATAAAAAACACGTAAACAGACATAAAGAAGAATGTGTTTGTAAAACTAGCGGTAACATATGAGAATACTTTATTAATCACCAGCCATCATAATTCGTCATACAATGAGAACAGGACAAATCAGCAACTGACAACGACTAATTAATATTAAAATCTGTAACATAATGCATTGCTTGGAGTTTAGTCTGTTACTGTTACTATTTTTACAATTTCTTCTTGGAGCAACTGTAATGCACATAATTTCCTTAGTGATTAATAAAGTATTCTGATTCTGATGGTTTCAGGATGACCTGCCATTATCCAATCACACATCTGCTTACCTGGATCTTTTGCTTGTTTCTCCTCCTCTTCTTTTCTCTTTTTTCTAAACTGAGGACCTAATTTTGCACTCCAGTATGAACACCCATCCCTCAACCCGAGGATCACCACAACATAAGCTAATAAACTTAAACCTTAGTTCACAGATTCACTTTGTCTAGGGTGTATTTCTGGGATTTCGCACAACCCAGGATTCAAATCATGAATACATAATGGGCTCGGATTTACAAAATTATAAATGAAATGTGCTCTATTCGGAAGCAGCCGGTCCCTCCCCTTTCGATGGGTTGTGTGTGAGACTTTAAATCATCAAACTGTAAATTTTAAATTGTTATTGATCCCTTTACCCCTGGTCCTAAAGTGTATATTTATTTTCTTACTCTTCTTATATTTATTGTTTGTTTACTTGCACTGCTGTAACTGGAGCATCATCTTCTCGTCTCTCTATAAATGGTAAATGGCCTGCATTTGTATAGCGCTTTTCTAGTCCTTAAGGACTCCAAAGCGCTTCACACTACATTCAGTCATTCACCCATTCACACACACATTCCCACACTGGTGATGCAAGCTACATTGTAGCCACAGCTGCCCTGGGGCGCACTGACAGAGGCGAGGCTGCCAGACACAGGCGCCACCGGGCCCTCTGACCAACACCAGTAGGCAAACATGGGGTTAGTATCTTGCCCAAGGATATTTGGCATGCAGCCTGGAGGCAGCCTGGGATCGAACCACCGACCTTCTGATTAGTGGCTGACCTGCTCTGCCACCTGAGCTACAGGAGTGGCTGTAGCTCAGGTGGAATATGCATAATTCAATTCATTTTTATTTATATACACAATATATATAGTGTGTTGTTAGTTGCCTCAAGTACAACAGTACAAAGAAAACAGAGACTATCCCAACAGCCTTATGACCCCTTATGAGCAAGCAGTTTGGTAACAGTGGAAAAGAAAAACTCCCTTTTGACAGGAAGAAACCTCCAGCAGAATCAGGTTCAGGGAGGGGCAGCCTGATTGGTTGGGGTGATGTGGGGAAGATTAAAAAAACATGGTGTGGAAGAGAGTAACAGATAAATAGTAAATGATGATTAAATAAAGAGGTGAATAAACATGAAAGAAGGAGAAATTGTCACGGTTCGCTTGAGGACTCAGAGGTACAGTCAGTATTTATTACAGTTCCACCAGGTGTATATATAAACAGTGCAGGGGTAGTGCTATATACAAAGCGTTTTTTGGCCATAAAAAGTAAACTTTTTTGGCTTAAAAAATAGGAAAAAATAAACCCAATATGTTTTAATAATCAAATCATTTTCTAATTATTGAAAATTAATGAGTTATAAAATGTGACAATTTTGATCATACTTTTATGAATATAATAATTTTGTTAAAAAATATATTTTTATGGCTACCATTTGTTTTATTACTTCCTTTATTACTCCATAGGTCATAAATCATTTTATTTGGGTCATAAATCACTCGGTTTGACTTAAGGGGTATAATATCCCTCTCAAGTGTTTATTCGGATTTTGCTGTTAAAGTAACTGAAGTCAAATAAACACTATGACTACAACTAGTCAGGGACTCAAAATGGAGAGCAGAGGAGAGTCCGGTCAGGAGAAGTTAGGCAAATCAGTCCCACATATCTTAGTAAAATACAAATGATTTGAATTTCAAATTTGATGCTTGTGCTCATGTAAAATGTGCAGTCTCTTCTTTGTATTGTGTGCTGCTTCAGTGCCAAGATAATTTAAAAAAGCATACAAATAAAAAAGCAAATTCTAATGTAGCTTTCTGCACTTCATGGGATTTCATAGTTTATGTATAAGTGAATCTGAAAATAAAAACATATATAAAATCTCACGAAGAAAATGAAAATAATGCAGTAAGTTTTGTTTTACGTGAAATGAGAGAGGTGGAGGGTTGGGCTCCACCTGAAGCCTGCAGCAGTTGTCGGTCAGACAGAATATTCTAAAGATTTTAAATATTTAGTATTACAAGTGCAAGCTAAACTTTAATATATTGTCAGCATATTGCTAAAGTATAAAAACAAGTGCATCAGTGGATCTGTCATGGTCCTGCGTCCATGACTCAGTGACTTTGTGTTTGTGTCCCTTATTGTTATTATTCTCTTTATTATTCATGGGCTGTTTTGGGATGGTTTGTGTTTTGGGATTTTAGGTACTGGGTTCTGGGTTTGTGCTCCCTCTATTGGTCCCTGGTGTTAGTGTTCCCCTGTCTCGTCAGGTTAATCAGGTCCAGCTGTGTCTCCCACCTGTGTGTGATTTCCCAGTGTCTCTCTGTGTACTTATGGTGTGTGTTTGCCTCTGTTCCTCGTCGCGTCGTCTGTGTTCATACTCTGTGAAATTCCCTGTGTGCTCTCCCTGCTGTTCTCCCTTCATGTTCAGGTTTGCTACTCCTTGGTATAGTTTCTCCCAGTTTAGTTCATCCTTAGTTCTGTTTGCCATCTCCACTTTATGTTTGGTATTGTTAATAAATCGCCCTCACGTCTGAATAAGTGCTGCATTTGAGTCCTCCTTTCCACTCTTCACACGGCCACTGACCCGAGCCGTGACAGTACGACGCGCCCACAAGATGGACCCAGCAGCGCTTAATCCGTCTAAGGAGCTACGGGAGAATCTCATCGATGCCACACAGGAGCTTATCGACCTGTGGTTGGAAAACCCGGGTAGCAGGTCCCAGCGCGCTGTAGAGAGGCGGCTACAGCGTCTAGTGACCGGTCTCCCATGGCTTCTAGGCTCGCTATGTCCGTGGGAGCGGGAGTTTCTCCTTTTGGATCTTGGACTTCACCCCCCGTCTGCATTCCCTTTCGAGCAGCCCGATGCGGTGAGCGAGCGGGACGCTTTGGCTTCCCCAGATTCCGGGACTTTGTTTTCTGGGGCTATTCAGAGCGGGATGGGAGACTGTGTGGGTTGCTTACCTACCTTCGTGGTAACGGATCCTTCCCAAGTGGGCGTCTACAAACCCTCTGCAAAACTGACAGACTGTGTCTCTGCCGCTCCTTCTGAGCCAGGACTTTATCGCCATTCTCCGGCTCAGTTCTGTGTCCAGCCACAAGCTTCCCAGTCTGTAGCTCAACCGTTAGCCTCCCTAAGGACACAATTATCTGTTCTGCCGCTGCTACAGTTAGCCACTCAGCCACCACCACCGCTAGCATCGCTACAACCCATAGTTCAGTTAATGGCTGAGTCACAATTTTCACACTGTTTTTCCACCGCTGTTTCTGAGCAGGGAGACAAACTGTTTCACAATGGACCTGTTCCTCAAAAACTGGCAACATTAGTGACCGTTACTCGCTCCGGGGCTTCCCCAGAGGCTGGGTTACAGCCCTCAGCTTACTCTGGACCCCTGGAGGCCAAGATGCCAGCTGTGAACTGCACCGGGCTGTCGCTGCCTGAGCAGGGTCAGTGCTCTGCGCAGCTGCGGCCCTCTTTCTGTGTGCCAGATGCCCATGTGCCTACTGGTTTTGTTTCATGTGTGCCAGAGGCCCATGTGCCTACTGGTTTTGTTTCATGTGTGCCAGAGGCCCATGTGCCTACTGGTTTTGTTTCATGTGTGCCAGAGGCCCATGTGCCGACTGGTTTTGGTTCACGTGTGCCGGGGGCCCCGGTGCCCACTGGTCCTGAGACTGTTTTCGCTGGGGGGCCCAAGGAGCCTGTCCAGCCTCCTGCTTCGCCAGCTGGGGGACCCGAGGAGCCCGTCCAGCCTCCTGCTTCGCCAGCTGGGGGGCCCGAGGAGCCCATCCAGCCTCCTGCTTCGCCAGCTGGGGGGCCCGAGGAGCCCGTCCAGCCTCCTGCTTTGCCAGCTGGGGGGCCCGAGGAGCCCGTCCAGCCGCCAGCAACAGCAGCTTCATCCTCGCCTGGTCCTGGTCCAGCTTCATCCTCGCCTGGTCCAGGTCCAGCTTCAGCCTCGCCTGGTCCAGCTTCAGCCTCGCCTGGCCCAGCCTTCGTGTCTGCATCCTCGTCTGGTCCAGCATCCGCATCATCGCCTGCTGCATCAGCTCCAGCCCCGCCTGGTTTGGCTTTAGCAGGTCCTGCCTCTTGCTTCTCCTCATCTGTGCCTGGTTCCGCTGTTGGCACACCACCATCTGGTCCGCGTCTGGCACCTCGTCTTCATTGGCCGCATTCTAGGCTGCTGGCTGGTCGTCATCGCCATCGTGGCCGCCCTCCTAAACGAGGTTGTCGCTGCCACGGCCTCCTTCGTGGACGGCCTCCTGAACTGTCCCATCCTGGCCTCCTGTGCTGTCGGGCCCCAGGCCGGCCGCCTGAACTGTGTTTCAGACTCTGCTCCCCTGTGAGTTTTGTGAACGTTTGTTTGGGACTCTGGGGCCTTCGTTTTGGTCATGGCCCGGTCCCTCCGTCCTGGGCCCCCTGCCACCCGCCCGGGTCTGGTGGTATGTTTCTGTGGCTGTCGGGGGCCAGCCCTTGAGGGGGGGGGGGGGGGGGGGGGTGTACTGTCATGGTCCTGCGTCCATGACTCAGTGATTTTGTGTTTGTGTCCCTTATTGTTATTATTCTCATTATTATTCATGGGCTGTTTTGGGATGGTTTGTGTTTTGGGATTTTAGGTACTGGGTTCTGGGTTTGTGCTCCCTCTATTGGTCCCTGGTGTTAGTGTTCCCCTGTCTCGTCAGGTTAATCAGGTCCAGCTGTGTCTCCCACCTGTGTGTGATTTCCCAGTGTCTCTCTGTGTACTTATGGTGTGTGTTTGCCTCTGTTCCTCGTCGCATCGTCTGTGTTCATACCCTGTGAAATTCCCTGCTGTTCTCCCTTCATGTTCAGGTTTGCTACTCCTTGGTATAGTTTCTCCCAGTTTAGTTCATCCTTAGTTCTGTTTGCCATCTCCACTTTATGTTTGGTATTGTTAATAAATCGCCCTCACGTTTGAATAAGTGCTGCATTTGAGTCCTCCTTTCCACTCTTCACATGGCCACTGACCCGAGCCGTGACAGGATCTGTGTTTAGTTTGATTGATTTTTATCCTGTTTGTCTCTGGTGTGTGTGAATCCTGTTTTCTCTGCAGGGTTCATGGTGTCTGTGATTATTTACACCAGGGTTTTAGCTCCAGTGTGTTTTAAAGCATGAATATTTCACAGCGGTAGAAAATGCTCCAGCTTTTGGTAATGAATTATTATTTTGTGCTCTTGTAGCTGCAACTGTCACAAAAGCGGCCGTGTGCAAGCAGGAGAAGGACCCAAATGCAAACTCTCAGAAACAGGACGTAAACTCAAAACCAGCTTTACTTGCTGAATGGAAAAGGCGATACAAAACTAAACTGGGAAATACTAATGATAACACACATTGGGAAACACAGGGAGAGTCAAACAGCTATGAGGGAGGACGCGACGAAGGACTGAGGGAGAAGCTGACCTAAATACACAGAGGGATTAAAAGGAAGTGAGTACACACGAGAAAAACACCTGGCATGAATGACCATAACGAAACAGGGGAAGCAAAATTGAACAGAACAAACACTGATACACAAGACATCAATAATAAAATAGGAAACATGATGCAGGAGTGGAGGAGAGGTAGACAAGAGGGAACCCGAGGAAGAGCACAGACATGACGGAAAACATGGAATGAAACACAAAGCAGGGGAAACAAGGCGCAAGGGCTCTCACAACTATATAAACACAAACACACAGAGGAAGACTCAAAGGGCAAAGACACAGTGGAAAAAAATATAAACAAAACTGTCTGTGAAGGTTCTCAGTCATCCAGGTCATCGTAGTCTAAGGAGCTTGGAAAGAAAAGCGTCTGGACTTCTTTTGAGTTGCTTGAAGTCGTTTCCCCTCTCATCCAAGAAGCTCAGGTGAGCTCACAAGAGGCCATTTACGTCCACTGTGAGCGACCATCTTTGAACAGAGGCGGTGGTTTACGAAACCAACTGTCTGCCATCTATAATCCAGTTTTGAGATCCCTTCCCAGATTCCCATTTCGCCTTAACACCCACTCACATCCTGGGCCATCACATCCAGAAGTTATTTCCAAGCTCCTTAGACAATAAACAAAACTAAACAGAACAACCCAGGCACTATAGAATAAACGTTTAGAAAATTAAAGTGACTTAGATATAATACAAAATGCCAGAAAACACACAAAAGAGAATGAATAACCTTTATTTTAAACCAAATCTGTCTGTAAATAAACTCACATTTGTGTCTAAACTACTGTGAGTACAAAAACCAATTATTAGAATATAATGCGTTAAATTTGCTTAGATGAGGGGGTCCAGCAGTAGATCAGAGAAATAGGGAAGGATTTGTCTGTGTGTTTCAGTTTGGTTTAGCTGTAGGCCTGAGAGTGTGTGTAATGGTGTAGAGGGAGAGGAATTTGTGGACACTGGGGGTCAGCCTGTCAACCCTAACCCTGTCATAAAAGGAGACAGGAAGCTACAGTCGGGGGATGCTAATGCAGAGTGGGGGTCTCAGTGCTTGTAAAATGTTTTGTATGTTTTGTAGAGGAATTCGGTGTCGCTTGGGTGTGGGGAGATGGACTTTGATGACCGACAGGATTTCTCTCTCTCTCACACACACACACACACACACACACACACCTACACACACACTGGTACGCGTACACACCGGCACTCACGTGCTCGCTCATACAAACACAGAGTTTACGACACACCATGTGGGTTTTACGATGGGGTCATTTCTATAAAACTGGAGGAAAACAAACAAAGAAGAAGGACTTTTACATAAAGATATTATATTCAGTCCTGTAGAAAGTTATATATTTAAAAATACATGATCCTCTCTGGTTACTCTGGTATGAATAACTCTGGATTACTTTTTGGTAAATAATAATACACTATCTGCAAAAAACTGTGAAAGAATTCCAGATCACAAGTTTGTAGTTCAACATACAAATGACGACATTTGACCTTCATCAGGTTTTATTTAATTGTGCCAGAGAAAGTCAGCTGTGCTCTTCATGCAGCTGAGTACATCCATTGTTTAAAAGGGAAGCTGTGTAGATCTGAGATCAGCAGCTTTCTGAAACAGCAAACTGAGGTATGGAATTAATGCTGATATTGTCATGATCCTGGGTCATGTTGCATTCTAGCATTCTTAGTTTTTATTTATGCCATGGTTCCTAGGTTGTTCTGTTAAGATGTTGCTTATTTGATTTCCCCTTGTGACTTTACCACCTGTGTGCCCCTCTGTGTATCTGTGAGCCCTCGTCTCCCCTCCTTGTGTTTTATTCCATGTTTTCCCCTGCCCGTTATGTCTGTGCTCTTCCTCGGTGCTCTCTCTCCCCTCACGTCTGCACCTCTGTGTGCCACAGCGTGAATATTTTTATATTAGGGGCAACAAATGTTGCTCCGTTGTGTGGACAATTTTATTTCTTGAGGAGCTAGAAAAACCTTACCGTCGTCGCCCGCACGTTTTGTACCATAGGCTCATCAGAGACAATCATATCCAGGTAAAATTATTTTCTTTAATCTACACGCATTTAGGATGGATGATGCAGTGGACAGTGGGAGGAAGCATCCTTAAGCTCTCTTTGCAGACCCGTGTGATTCTCCACTTGCTGACCAGAAAAGACAAACCACAGGTCTCAGTTGCAGCACCCCATCCATGTCTGATCTTCAGCAACACTGCCAGAGACTTCCTGTAATCTATTACAGTTGTAAAAGAAACGGTCCAGGAACAGGTCACAACTGAAAATATTGTTTTTCCATCTTTGCATACTGTGTATTTGAAATATTCTTGTTTAATTGTTATTGTTATTTACTTTATTGCTATCAAATAAATATCCATGTAATATTGTTCAAAGTTAGTGTTATGTTCAAACATTTTAAAAATGCCTGTAAAACAAATTGAGTTCAGTGACAATTACTGTTTGTTTGAATCAGTTTGTTAATAACATAAAACCTTTAAACTAATGCAACACATATAACAATGTAACAAACATTTTCAAATAAATAAAATTCTCAATACATAACTCATTTGGGAACTAATCTTTCTAGAAGTGAAAACAGTATGTCCATCCTCCCCCTGCTCTCCTCTCCTCAGCCTCTCTTTGCTGCCTCTTGTCCTCTCTGATGAGGTCTAGCAGCTCATCATCCCTGACTCTTTTCCTCTTTCTCCCTGTCGTAGGTGGCTGAGCCGCTTCGTCATCGCTGTCCTTTTGGTCACCCACTGCTGTGCTTGGCCCTGGGGTGTCCTCAGTGAGAGAGGAAATTGGGACAGGAGGCTTAGTGGAAGGCATCTGTCCTATCACCTCATCCATGAGGGATGAGGGCAAACCAGGGCCAAGTAGCAGCAGAGGGCTTCCCACTGACCCCCTCTCCTGAGCCTGGATACTTGCAATCCTAAAGGCAGAGGAAATCAAAAATGATTGCAGGCAAATAAAAACACCACCAGTCCGTGAGTCGTTTGGTACCGGGCCACGAGAGTTCAGGCTCTGCTGTGAAATTTATGGTTTTCAGGGGTTATCGTTAACTCGGTTTCCCTGGGTCTTTCCCTTGTTGTAGTTGTGTGTCTTATTTTGAAAGAAATATTTACACGTTACCATAGCGACCAGAGAGCATTAAGCGGCAGAGAGGAGGATGCTACTCTCAATGTTGGCGCATTTTCAAGAGGACGCTGCTAATAAAGTTACACAATCACACAGTACATTCACGTTTATTATTATATTTACAAAATACCACAGTTTTTGTCTTGGTCGGATCATTTTATGTGGTTGTATTCATCCACGATACCTTAAAGGCCGCTCCGTGTCTGACATAAACCGGTCTGTGGCGCAAAAAAGGTTGGGGACCGCTGCTGTACAGCATGAAGGTTAATAGGACCGTACTCACAGACCGATACCCACTATATATACACACACAAGGTAATTGGGTAATCGCACACAGGAGGGAAGAGCAGCTGATCTGAATACACATGATGACTGGAGGACACAAGCTGAACACAATGACAACAGACACAGACCTTCAGAATAGAACAGGAAATCCAGAACACGAGCCTTCAAAGTAAAGCAGGAACACACAGACTGATTTATAACACAACACGGGGACATGAACAGAGCACCGAGGACAGACACAGGTAGGGCTGAATATACACCAAACTTTAGGTTCAACCCTAAACTAATACAAAATCAGAATAAACACAAGGCACAAAAATGAACTTCAAGGAAACACAAAACGCTGGGTCAAAATGACCCAGGACCATGACAGTTTTAATAAATTAAGCCATTTGGTCTTTGTTCCCCACAACATATCACCAATTCCACAAAATCTAAATTATTTGTATGTAAGCGGCAATACATGAAAAATCGCAGGACCCGCGAAACAAGCTGGTTTACGGTTATTTTAAATAAAAGAAACATGTCTATGCAGATGCCCAAAGCTTAACAACACAACCGCTATAACAATTTAACTTTTGTACTACCAGATTTTTCCTTAGAATTCAGGGCAAAGTAGGACGCATTTGTCGCAACATTTTGAGTGCTCTTTGAATTCGGACAGCCTTCGCCGCGTCGCTTTGACGTCATTGCATCCAAATATGGCATTTTAAACATCCTTCCCCTGAATTCGGACACAGCCCACGTCTCCCTCAGTTCAAGGTTTTGTCGTCAATGTCTCTTCCCTGAACCTTTCTCTGTGTTTTCTCGGTCCTCAGTTTAGCTTTCCCAGTTTAGTTCAGTTTCTTTGCGAAGCCTGCAATAAAGCAGAGATTTTGAGTTCAGCTTTTGTCTCTGTGAGTTTTGCATTTGGGTCCTCATCTCCCTGCACACAGCTAGTTCATGACAGATATATAGTGACACAGTTACAGGGGTGATTAATCTCTTTGACTTTTTGTCTTTAACTTTATCAATAAAACAGCTGCAGCTTTCACTGGCAGCACATGTGGTAATTTAACCTTTGCACTGTTTTCATCAGTTAATTTTGCAATTAACATTTGAACATGTTGGATGATCTGTCTACTGTCACTGTTTGGTGCCGAGGTGTGAATCTGAGGACAGCTCCTGTAATCACAAAGAGAAAAGAACCATTACAAACTCAACTATAAGGTTTATTTCTCAAAACTGAAATAAAGCTGATTCTTCTCTTTCCTCACACTCAGGATCTGAAGTTCTTCTCTTACATTTTTTCAGTTCTACAGTTTAATCCATAGTTATTGATTAATGAGTTTAATGAAGTACAAGCTTTTTAAAAAAAAAAATGGTGTTACTGTGTTAATGTGGCAAGAGACTGAAAACATGCTTATTGCAGCTCCTCCAACCAACGGCCGCGGCAGGCTAAACATGAGGACACAGATGAAGTGCAACAATAAACACATGAAATACACTTCTGTACTTTTTGTACCTTTTATTCCACATGGTACTGTCCACTATACAAGTCAGCACATGGCATCAAACCATTAAACAAATGCACAGACTGCACAAACAAAATAATTGCAACTCACAAAGAATTATATCAATCACTATGCCAAACTACAACATTGGCCTATGGCATAACTTAGTGCATCAAGTCATCAATTAACATCAAGTTGCGCTCAACAAAAGGTTTCCCCTCATCCTCACCACACCTTTCTGCTCATCAACAACAGGGGCGGTGAACAAGTGAGTGCAACCACATTTATCACCTAACGCAACCATGAGTCATGCCCCACACCCATGCACCAATACAGTCAGTGCATTTAAACCAACCCACTTAACCAAAAAAGGAACAACTCATATGGCTCCTACATACCAGCCCCTAATTATTTTAGAGCAATAATTACATCATACTTACCATGTAGGAGACATATTGATAAACACGATCAATCCTTTATCAAACATTCAAGGATACAATTTTAATTCAAAATAAACAAATACACATTAATACAAATAGACATTTGAAAATCTTCATGACTGTTCTGCTTCCTGTAGAAGACACACTTTAGTGATCGCCCTGTCCAAACAACCAGTCTTTGCTTTAATACGAATCTGACGTAAAAGTCCTTTACCGTCAGAAATTGCCTCCACAACCCTTCCAATCACCCAAGAGTTACGAGGCGCAGAATCATCGACCACGATAACCACATCCCCAGGAATGAAGTTTAGTTCAATTTTCTGCTACTTCTGACACTCTTGAAGCTGGGGCAGGTACTCCTTCACTCAGCGCTTCCAGAACAGGTCAGACATGTACTGTAGCCATGTACAATAGCCTCTGCCTCACAAATAATAATAATAATGAATTGCATTTATATAGCGCTTTTCGGGGCCCTCAAGTGCTGTACAATTCCACTATTCATTCAGTCTCACATTCACACACTGGTGGAGGCAAGCTACATTGTAGCCACAGCTGCCCTGGTGCAGACTGACCGAAGCGAGGCTGCCATATCGCGCCATCGGCCCCTCTGGCCATCACCAGTAGGCGGTAGGTGAAATGTCTTACCCAAGGACACAACGACCGAGACTGTCCGAGCCCAGGCTCAAACCGGCAACCTTCCGATTACAAGACGAACTCCCAACTCTTTGAGCCACGATCGCCCCAAAGAACGAAGCCTTCTTCGTCCAAATTCTGCACTTTCAAAATGGAATTTAACACCTTCCTGACAGACCTTATGAGACGTTCCCAAACCCCGCCATGATGGGAAAAAGCAGGAGGATTAAAAATCCACTTTATGCCTTTTTGCAGCAGCATCTCATGAATCTGAGCCTGATTCCATCCTTCCACTGCCTCTTTCAACTCATGTTCACCACCCACAGAGTTTGTACCATTATCCGATACCTGACCCCTCCTTGATACAAATCGTCGGAGAGCATTAATAAAGGACTCTGTGCTCAAAGATGACAACACCTCTAAATGCACACCTCTCACTGCCACAAATGTAAAGATAATTCCATACCTCTTTACTTCACACCTTCCACACTTAACCTAAAAAGGTCCGAAACAATCTACTCCAACCTGAGAGAATATAGGTTCACCTGGTGAGATGCGATCATGTGGAAGGTCTGCCATCGTCTGATATCCTGGTGCTATATTATCAACATTTATATCCAGTCATGGCAGCCATGATCACTTTCTAATGTCAGGCCTGATGTTTTGTGCCCTCACCTGTTCTCAGCTGCATTTGAATAAAACACCAATTCCACACATTTAAGCTTAAATTTCAAAACTAACATTTTAACTACTGATTTTATCTATTGTTCTGATTTTTGATTTTATATACTGTTTTGTTTGTTTGTTAATTAGTTTGTTTGTTTGTTTGCTTGTTTTAATCAATTTTAAATCATGCTTTTTATTTGTTTTTGTTTTTAATGTCTCTGTAAAGCACTTTGAATCACCTTGTTGTTGAATAGTGCTATACAAATAAACTTACCTTGCCTATATGCATATTTTTCACAGCCACCTATACAATGGGTTGTTATATGTGGTATCACAAGTAACAAGCACAGCTTATGTCCCACCTAACAACATACAGATTAGTTTTTTGGGGGGGGGTTTTGTAAATGCTGGCTTTATTGGTAATGAGAAAAGCTATAAAACACTGACTTATTTAAAACATTTTCCTAGGAAGTGCATAGATAGTCTTATCATTATTGACTTTCTTTTACTTTTTCCAGGTGGCAACAAGAAAAATTGTTTGTGACAACTGGTTCGGTCTAAGGTTAGTTTTTGGTGTGGTTTAAGCAAAATCTTAGTGTTGATACTACTGTTGGTTTGCTGGTTGGCCACAACTGTGAATCCTGGTAGATGTGTTGTATTAGGAAACTGTATTAGTCCTGATGAGCAATGACTAATTCATTACTGCAGACAAGTCTTAACAAAAAAAGCAGACAGACCAGTATTTCTTCAAATACGTGTACCTGCAGCATGCTGTAGTGTTATAAGAATATTGTTTATACTCCATATGCACAGATTTATATAAATAATGCTACATGGGGAAATAGTAAAGCATTTAGTCGCGGTTTAATGTCTTGCAGTAAAATAGACATGTTGCCCCTGCTGGTGGGGAAAAAACACTTGAATATCTGCAACTTTCAGGGAGGTTTCTCAGCAGACACCAGCGAGCACAGCCCGAAGCTATTTCGCTTGTTTAAAATTCCACTTGGGTGTGCTGTCTGAGAAACGCCTGTGTTTTTACATTGATAGAGAAGTAAAGCAATAGACAAGAGACAAAGCTCTTGAGTTAACACACTTACACTAACCAGACTCCCAGACGCAGGACAAAGTCAATCTTTTTTTCCAATAATGGGGAAACTTTTGATTTCCACCACCTACCTAATGCTGGTAAGTGCTCCTAGTTTGGTTTTATAGCACTCCTACATGATTGATACATGTTTACTTTCTGTCACTTTTGTCATGCCAGGAAGCATTAAAACATTTAAAGGTGACAAGTCAGTTTGAAACTCACTTTCACCTTTAATGCACTCTCTAACCTTGCTTGTTGCTTTTTGAGATTTAGACTACCTGTGCTGTGAAGTAAGATTCACAACCACAGTGGTATAACAAAAAGTTCCAGAAAAAACAAAATTGTCACGGCCGTCATGGCCGGTGTGTTTGTGGAGCGGACCCAAAAGCAAGCATAGGAGAAATAAACTGATGATCAAACAAAGAGTGAGCCTTTATTACGGCTGATAAAAAAAAGAAAAAATAAAACAGAAAAACAAAGCGAGACCAAACAAAAGTGAAACCTAATCTGGGACTGAACTAAACAAACTATGGAGACAATGACACGAGACATAAGATGAAACCTGAACAGGTGAATGAAAAACCTTGAACGTGAAGTACTTTAAACATGACATGAGCATGAACCTGAACTGCTGAAAGCAAACACTCAGTGGCCTGTCATTGTCGTCATAGTTTGTTTAGTTTAGTCCCATTTTAGGTTTCACTTATGTCATTCTTTTCAGCACAACCTCACATGTCTGAATTTACAGTTATGTTTTCATTTTGACATACTGTATTAGCACAACTGATCTAAAGTCAGACAAAAAACAAACTCTGATTAGAAAAAGGTACATTTTTTACTGTAACAACCGCATATACACACTCCAAACACGCTAAATCTCTCACAAACTCTCTCTGTCTCTCTGTCTCTCTCTCACCATCACTCCTTAAATTCCCCCCTCTTTCTAAACATCCAAATGTCATGTTGCCAGAACATTTTTTGATTGGTCAACATTTTACATTTTTCCACCAACACAGGTGTTCTTTGTTTTGTTTCTTTTTTTTATGCTCATAAGCTGAGAATGCTTGCTAGAGCTGTCCTTAGACATTACAGGTTAGGAAAAGATGCCACGTATATATTGTTTATCATGACTCTGGTTTTACGTGGCCTATCAACACAACTGAAAAACTGTTATATATCATCTTTTTGCTTTGTCATCTTGAAGTAGTCATGTGATTGGTTTACCACAACTACTTTATTTATCCTCAGTCAAACAGCAGCACTCATGCGATAGTGGGGTGTGCTGTCTGAGAAACGCCTGCCTTTTTACATTGATAGAGAAGTGAAGCAATAGACAAGAGAAGAAGCTCTTGAGTTAACACACTTACACTAACCAGACTCCCAACACTTTGACGCAGGACAAAGTCAGTCTCTTTTTTTTTTTCTAAGATGGGGAACATTTTGATTTCCTCCACCTACCTAATGCTGGTAAGTGCTTCTAGTTTGGTCATGTAGCACTCCTACATGATTGATACATGTTTACTTTCTGTCACTTTTGTCATGCCAAGAAGTATTAAAACATTTAAACATGACAAGTCAGTTTGAAACTCACTTTCACCTCCAGATCCTGTCCTGTGTGGAGTCGTGCTTTCTGCTGAGATCTCTCTACGTAATTGTACCTGAAATAATTCCACCTGGATACCAAGTAGCAAAAGGTGCCGCTCTGTGTATTTGTGTTATTCCTTCTGTTTGAAAAAGTGTTGTAAGCCGAATGTTTTGTGTTTTATGTCTCTTTTTAACTTTCACTTTCTCGCTTTTCAGTTGAAACCGTCGGCTGTGATGCAAAATCAGTGCAGTTAACTGTGAAGGACCCGAGTTTAACAATAAAAAGTAACGGAGCAGTCGTAGCTTTAACGTCTGTCTCAGTGGGAGAAGGAGGACGGACATTTTCTGTGTCTGCTCGGGACAATAGTGGACTGGAAAGAAAGATGGAAGTTCACCTTGTCCGCAGTACAATGCCGAAAAGACATGTAAGGCAACTGCATATTGTGAGTCGTTTATACAGGTCAGCAGGAACAGTGCATCTTTTTTCTAACATGTCCAAACTTGTTGGAATGTCATAGCGACGAGGCCAAGGCTCCCTGAACCGCTCTAGAAGATGTTTTCGTGTTTTCCCGTCGCAAACGATAGTGGAGAATTATGAAGGGAGCTATCCAAAACTAATTGACAGGGTGAATTGAATGTTTAATTTTTATCATTTATGATCACTGTGGTATACAAATGTTTATTGTCAATACACATCAGATTGTAAAGACTTTATGAATAACAGAATCCTTTTTTTTTTCTTTTCCTTAATATGTATCATTTTATTTGGTTTCTGCTGTAGGTGGGGCCATATTCCTCAGACAGACGTTATTGGTACTTTATTGAAGGAGAGGGAGTCGATACGTATCCAACTGGAGTGTTCAGTATAGACAGAGACACGGGGGATCTGTTCTTGCTCAAAGCGGTGGATCGTGAGGAGTTCCCAGCATATAATGTGAGTGTGAAGATGACGCTGGTTTAGAAGATTTGTAAAGAGTTCCAATAATGTTCCACAGTCATCTTTAAGGAGTGATTTATTAATCATTCAAATAGTTGCAGCGTAATCAATCCTCTACTGAGCATGTTTGTTTATTTATTTTTTCATTCAAACCTGGAACTGGCACAGTTCACATATGGAGTCTTGTTATGTTCCTGACTCTGCTTTCTATATTTGTGTGCATCAAACTAGTCAAACGTTTGTTTGTTTTCCCTCTATAGATTTTGATGATTGTTTTTGACAAGCATACTAATGCGGAGCTAGATGAGAAAATACCCCTGAGAGTGTTTGTAGATGATGTCAATGACAATGCTCCAGAGTTCGTAGGTCCTTTACACTTTACAGTTCCTGAGCACTGTAGTGCAGGTGAGAAAGACAACATACAGTAATAGTTGATTCTGTGGTATTTGACTTTCAGTGCAGTTGCTCTAAATGATTATGGGTTACAATACAGGGACTGTGGTGGGAGTGGTGAGTGCAACTGACAGAGACCAAATTGGCACAGACCATGTGAAGATTAAATATACACTCGTATCTGGATCAGACATGTTTACCATTCATCCAGAAACAGGTGTCATCACAACAACAACCAACACCCTAGACAGAGAGGTGAGCACTGCCTCTGCATCACTGATACCTGTGAACTTTATGTAATTGAAAACTTGCATCATTGAAATCGATGATGCAAGTGCTTTACAACATATTTTTATTATAATACTTTTCTAACATTTCTTTTAAAGTTAAAAGACAACCATGTGGTGACTGTAAAAATCCAGGATATGAATGGTGCACCAAGTGGTCTGTTTGCCACATCGACAGCAACAATTGCTCTGAGTGATATTAATGACAATCCACCAACCTTCATGAAATCAACTGTAAGTGTTTGAAAGAAGTGTCAGTTTGTAATTTGGCTGAATAACTGAAATCATATCGATTGATTTTGGCGTCCTTTTTCTACTTATTTCACCAAAATACTTTTTACTGACATAATTAAACAGCAATTAACCCCCTCTGCTTTTTTTCTTGTAGTATAATGTTACTGTGCAAGAAGATGAAAGTGAAAAACTTTTACTTCGAATTCCTGTTCAAGATAAAGATTTGATAAACACATCAAACTGGATGTCAAAGTTTGTTATTACTAAAGGAAACGAAAATGGAAATTTCAGGATAGTTACTGACCCCCAAACAAACGAAGGGCTTTTGTACATCTCAAAGGTGAGACTGGCTTATTATTCAATTCATTATTATCATTTAGTGATGTTGGTGGAAGCATTTTGCATGGATCACATCTAATGCAAAGTCAGCCTATATACAACTGATTTATATTTATAAACTTTAAAATGTCTTTCTTTTTTCCAGCCATTAGATTATGAGAAGACCAACGATGTCCAGCTTCAGATCACTGCACAAAATGTAGCATCACTGAATGGCAGCAGTGCCACGTGGCAGTCCATCCCTGTGAATGTCAATGTTGAAAAAGTGGATGCAGTCAGGGCTGGACTGGGACAAAAGATCAGCCCGGGAATTTTGACCAGAGACCCGCCCACCAGGTATTATAGGAAAAGCAATAGAGCCTGTGAATGAAAACAAACGCTGTTCTGACAGTGATGTACAGTCTTGTTGGTATATATGCAGGATTTCTATACATGTTACATCAGATAAAAACTTTGGTTGTAAGATTCAGACAATTATTTAATAACAGCCAGACATTTTAAATGAAAATAAGAAAGAAACGTATTTCTTTGTGCCCCCCTCTCCCTGTTAATGCCCTACCTGGCTCCCTGGCAAAACTTTGCTAGATCCACCCCTGCACAGTTACCAGCTGTCAGCTACTTAGAAAAGGATCCTGATGTTATTTGTCTCTCAGAAACAGTTCATAACTTCCTTTCAACTCATTCATGTCACCTAAAAGGTAAACCTGTTTCTTCATTACCTGTTCAGCTCTGATGATTCAGTAAGGACATCTCCTGGTTTCATCTTCATGTTTCCCTCTCACCAAACTGATATCATGACCAGCAGCTTTTACAGCTGTTGGCTCCAGCAAATATCAGCTGATACTAGAAATTAATATTAAATGAATTCTAACAACAGCTGATCAAGCTTAAACCTGCTGCTGTTGTTTAGCGTGACATCTGCCGGTTTCCCCGTTCTGGTGCAAATTGGGCGATAAACAAGAGAGACGGGACTTCAAACCATTCAAAATCACAAAGCTAAAAAAAAACAATCAATATACCTACAATATTGATCAGTTTCCCTGCACGCAGTCGATCTAGGGCCGTTTCTTCTATTAAATTCAATTCTTCTTTTAAAACACTAAAAAAGTCCAACGACACACATTAAAAATGGGCCCCTACAATAACAAATGATCCAAACAAAATGGCAAAAGACTCTTACCAACAGTATACCCCATGCCTATTCAACTACGAAGTTAGTTTGGCCAGATTTTTCAAACCGAGGAATTTATCTGGGCCAGATATTTTTTTTTGAAGCCAGTAAGCAGCAGATCATGATCAATTTCAAACCCACACAACTGTATTGAAAAACAAGTATTTTTTTTTATTCCTATTCCCCTGTAAATCTGGTGACCTCTCACAAATGCACACCAAAAGGTCCATTTTTAAAAAAGGGAGCTATAACTAAACTATTTTTTGCACATTTGAAATAATAATAATAATAACAAAAAAACATTTTGATAATTCCCTTTCAAATTAAAATAAATATTTCGCTGACCACTCACTTTTCCTGCCATGGATGGAGCCCCATCCGTCACAAGTATACAGACACGCTTCATATCCAGACCATTTTCCTCAAAAAGAGCTTAAATCTTCTCAAACATCATTTCGCCAGCTGTGTGTCCCTCTAACGGTAGCAAGTCGAGCAATTTCCCATCCAAAAAACGGACATATACACACAACTGTGCATTATCAGTTCTGTCAGTGATCCCCTGCTATAGACATTACATCAGTTTTCTTCAGGTCATCTAACAGCATTTCAAACTCGTCTGATGCCAGAACTTCAACTCTACAAATATTTGAACTGTCCTACAGGGGTACGTTTTTAATAGCAGATGTCACACTTACTTTAATTTTTTCATCACTTTTCACCGCATCCACCACGGCCAGCATGCAGTATTTCATTGTTTCAGAATCTGTGAAAGGCCTTTTCTTCTTTGCCAAGAAGCAAACACGAAGGGAAGATGCTGCCGCTCTCTCTTGGGCTGTACAGGACCCTCACCATGGTAGTACAACTCCGGTTGTAAGATTATTCAACTCGGTAAAATGAATAAGTGTCAGTCCAGGCAGGGTTAAACCGACAGTTTTCATTGTCAATTTTGCGCTTTTGGAGTGAGAAAGACATGCTGTTGTCGCATCATATATTACGATGATTGTTTAATATGTTTACATCACGGTGCATTGTGGGTTAAATATTGCTAGGCTACTAGGAGTGTTGCATTCACAGTCTACACTACGCTGTAGGAATTTTAAATTTTTTTTTAAATTAACTAATTTTTTGCGTTTTCTCTGTGTTTCTGCCAGGACCACAGGCAGGGCCACTCGCAGGTTGCTTCTGGGCCGCCATTTGAATAGGCTTGGTATACCCACTCACACCCAAGCGAATTAATCGCCTCTGGTTTTTTTCCACAGAAGAGCACTGACTTCACCGCACACACCCACTACCTTTTCACAGCTCTTCAGCCAATCACCTGGCAGAGAGCAACAAACTGCCAGGTGACACTTGTTACATATAGATTCAGGGTAAGATGGGGTGTGGTTGCTTTTTGGACACTTGGAAAAATGACTGATTCACCTTTTCCTGCAGGTCTGTGTCCTTCGGACTACTGGGAATTATGACTATACTGTGTCCTGTGGTCCTCCTCCTACTGCTTTGTGAGTCTCCCACTGTGATTAAGTTGTAAGGGTTAGATGGGGGTTCTCTTGTAGTTTGCTCATTGCATATTAGGAAGTGAACAATGCTGCATACAATAGTGTAGGTATACCACACATAAAAGCACTCTGTGAGCTCTGATTTTGAATATGCCTGCTTTTTGTTGCAGTCCTAGTCCTTGCATTTTTCTGTCTAAAAAAGAGAGAGAAATTGCAGCTTTATGACTCTGGAGACACTGGAGGAATCCCACTCAAATCTAACACGGAGGCCCCAGAGGACAGCATGGTAAGGATAGCAATGTGTAACCAATGTCTCCGTTTCCAGGTCTTCTAAAAAAAAAAAACACACACACACACACACATTTACTTTGTTTTACAAGAAAAATCTTCTTGAAAAATGGGTTTAAAAACATAAACAACTATGGGATACTGTTTGTTCATGATTTGGACAGGGGGAACAAATTATGGAATTATATATGTGTAAAGTGTAGAAGTAAATTTAAATCTACTTTGATATACAAAGAGGTGTTTACAAAGGTTATAAAACTAGTTATGTATTTGGTGGTTACGTGTTTTGATATTTACATGTTTACATGTTTGAATGTTTAGACTGATGCTAAACTTCTTCAAGCGGTTGAGGAGCTCACGCTTACTGTAACCGGCCTGAAACATGAAATACAGCAGTTACGGGAGAAACAGAGTTACCTTGCCCAACGTTTGGACTCCAGTCGTGATAGATCCTCCTCTTCCAATGTTCAGTACAGCACCAGCAGTGCGTCCCCGTCGCCTTATCATGCCAGACAACATTCCAGAGACTATTGCTCGCCTGAGAGGCGTTATCATCGTGATCCAGAGTCTCACCGTGAACGTCCTTCTTCCCCTGTTCCCCAGAGGTTCAATGAGTGGGACAAATGTGAGAAACACGATCAACGCACATACCCTTCCCAACAGCCCCCCCAGTATTCCAGGTACAATTACCCTGACAATAACAGATACCGACGCAGTCCCAGTCCTGCTCCACGTAGAGCTAGAGATGCTGCGTCCTACAGTAGGACCGGTGTTCGTTTCCAGTCCCCGGAAAGGCCTGCACATTTCACGTCCGGCCCACAGGGAAACTTTCATTAGCTGCTGTTGAGGGGCAAACATCAGCTACAGTATCAGGGCCCCAAAACCACATCCCCCAGTTCCCCTCAGAATCTGATGGCTCAGTCTCCTCTAACGTCTTGGCTATTGTCGAGGGCATTGAAGTGTGTGCTCTAATTGACTCTGGTTCCTTTGTCTCCCTTGTGAGTGAAGATTTTCGAAACGCTCATCCAGCTTTGAAAAAACAGCCTATGGTAGCATCCTCTGTGCCAGCTCGTTCGGTCAATGGAGAACGTCTGGAAATCTTAGGCAAGTTAACCGTTGGTATTAGGCTTGGGACTCAGGTATGGCAGCAGGACTTTGAAGTCCTCAGAGGTGCTTACCAGCCAGTCATTCTAGGTTGGGATTTTCTGCAGAGGCACCATGCTCTTCTCGACCTCAAAAACAAAGTGCTGCAACTGTGGGACATGAAAATTCCCCTGTTGCCCAAAGGACATGAGGTGGCTGCCTGCTGTAATGTTTCCGTGTTAGCACCAACCAAAATTCCAGCTATGAGCGAAACTCTGATCACAGCCTGTGTGTCAGCAGCCACACCGGCTTCTCCTGTTCCAACAGACTACTGTGGTTTCTTGGTCCCTAATCCAACATGTGACATTGTTGTGGCTCACACTCTCAGTGAAGTTCAGAATGGTACTACAGTGGTTCGAATGCTTAATCCCTCCAGTGATGAAATTGAACTGTACCCTGGACAGCATCTTGGTGAGTTTCATTCAGGCTCATCTGTTGATATCATTCCACTGGAGCAGACATGTTGTGCTACTTCACCTGTGTATGATTCGACTCTGCCGGTAGAAATAGATGAAACAAACTTGTCACACTCCCAGGTTCAGTCCCTGAAATCACTTCTCCAGAAGTATTCAGGAATCTTCAGTAAGCACTCAGAGGACAGAGGTCACACAGGCATAATTAAGCATCATATTCACACAGGTGATGCTACACCGATTAAACAAAGAGCCTATAGAGTGACACCTGAACAGAGAGCTGAAATACAGACTCAAGTTGACAACCTTTTAAAGGCAGGTGTCATCGAAGAAAGCTACAGCCCATGGGCCGCCCCAGTGGTTCTGGTGCGAAAGAAAAATGGTACGTGGCGTTTCTGTCTCGACTATAGGAAACTCAATGCAGTGACAATCAAAGACTCTCATCCTCTTCCAAGGGTTGATGATGCACTGGATGCGCTGTCAGGTTCTGCCTGGTTCTCCACAATGGACCTTCAACATGGCTATTGGCAGGTTGAACTGGAAGAGAAGGATCGTGAGAAAACTGCTTTCACAACCGGCAGTGGACTTTACCACTTCACTGTTATGCCCATGGGACTCACAAACGCTCCAGCCACATGTCAGCGGTTAATGGAGATGGTACTTCGTGGCCTTCCCTGGAAAACCTGCTTAGGATGATGTCCTCATTTACAGCCGCTCTTTCGCAGAACATCTCCAGCATCTGGAAGAAATTTTCGGCAGATTCCGGGCAAGTGGCTTGAAGCTAAACCCCTCAAAATGCTGTTTTGCCAAAGATCAGGTACAATTTTTGGGCCACATTGTATCAAAACATGGCATCCAGCCTGACCCCAGAAATGTGAACAGTGTGCAAGCCTGGCCTATTCCACAAACAGCGACAGAAGTAAGATCATTCCTTGGACTTTGTTCATATTATCGCAAGTTTATTCAAAACTTTGCGCACCACAGAGTCCCCCTACATGCTCTCACTGAGAAGCATGCACCTTTTCAATGGACTTCTCAGTGCCAGGATGCATTCATGTATCTGAAACATGCCCTCTCAAACCCTCCAGTGGTTTCATTCCCTGACTTCACATTGCCATTTTCTCTGTATACTGATGCTTCTAGCACAGCTACTGGCAGTGTACTAGCTCAAAAACAGGGACAGCAAGAGAAAGTCATTGCCTATGCTAGCCATGCGCTTACAAAGGCAGAAAGAAAGTGGTCGACTTATGATCGAGAACTCTGGGCCATTGTTTGGGCAGTTAGACATTTTCGGCACTACCTCTATAAGCAGCCATTTGTTATTGTCACGGATCACAAGCCCCTCCTGGGTCTTCGGAAAATACCCATTGACAGTGATAGAACTGGTCGCCGTGCTCGCTGGGCTCTTGAACTTGATCCTTTTGAGTGGACTGTGATTCATAAAGATGGCCACCGCCACCTCAATGCGGACGCACTGTCACGTCGCCCTGTCACTGGTGAAACCGTAGAGCAGGACACAGTCTGCACTGCTTCTGCTACCTTGAAACCTGAAGAGAGGTGCGTGGGTCCTGCAGGCCCGCCCAACCATAGTCCCTGCAGTACTGACCAAAAACACATTCCATGCAATGACCTTCCTGATCCACGACTGCAGTGTGCAGCGCTATCTGTTTCATCCACATTTGTGCTTGAGCTGCCTGAAGATGATCTCAAAAGTGAACAACAAAAAGATCCTGTACTGTCAGAAGTCATTGGCTGGAAAGCTAAGGGTCAGAAACCACCCTACTGGCGTATGAAAAAATGCCCACCTCAGGAAAAAGTGCTATGGCACGAGTACTCTAGACTTACCTTTCACAATGGCTTACTCTGTCGTAAAGCTTTCAACCCGTCCCAAAAGTCAGTGTTGCATCAGTTGGTTGTTCCTGAATCTTTAAAAGACACTGTCCTACAGCTGCTGCATGGCAACCCAGTGTCCGGTCACCTATCAGCAGATAAGGTCCTGAAACGTGCTCAGCAGCTATATTACTGGCCATTCATGTCACGTGACATCAGAATATGGTGCACACAATGCACCCCATGTGATGCCAGACGGAATCCCACACCTCATCACAGAGCTCCAATGAAAACAATTGTTGCTGCGGAGCCATTTCAAAAGGTGGCAGCTGACATACTTGAACTCCCCATTACGAGTCGTGGCAACAGGTACGTGCTCGTTGTTCAAGACTATTTCTCGAAATATGTCAATCTCTATGCTATCGCAGACCAACGTGCCACAAAAGTTGCAAAATGCCTGTTTGACAACTTCATCTGTCAGCACGGCGTCCCTGAAATGCTACACACAGACCAAGGACGTCAGTTTGAATCTGACCTGGTGAAACATCTGTGTCAGCTGCTAGGCATCCAGAAGACACGGACCAGCCCATATCACCCTCAATGCGATGGGATGGTCGAGAGGTTCAATCGAACACTTATTGACCAGTTAGCTAAGTTACTCCTTCAGCAGCCTGGCGAATGGGATGACTGCCTCAATCAAGTTGCTTTGGCTTACAACACCAGTCCTCACTCTACCACGGGATTTACGCCATTTTTTCTCACACATGGACATGAGGCACGGATGCCTGCTAATATGCTGTTGCCTACCAACATGTCAGCATCATCTACTTCTGTTTCTCCTGCTGACTACGTCACCCAGTTGACTCAGAGACTTCAGTCTGCCTTCAGCACTGCTGCATGGAACAGAGATTGTGCCCACAACCAGCAGAAACAATTGTACGATAGGGGCATCAAACACACTCCTTATGTTCCGGGTGACTTGGTGTGGTTAAATGACCCCACTACAGCAAAGCAGAAACTGGCTCCACATTGGAAGGGCCCCTTTGAGATATTGGAGTGCCTTGGAACAGATGGAGAAAACCCTGGTGTCACGTACAGGATTCGCTACCTCCTGGACCAATCAGACAAGACTCAAATCGTTCACTACAATCGTCTCAGGCCGTACAAAGCACCTGTTCCTAAAGGTGGAACCAACTCACCTGCTGGTGACATACCTGTACAGCCCCAGATTCCACAGTTGACTGCATTATCAGGTGCGTTGCCCTTCACAGCTTCAAAATCTGCAGCTGAAGGGAGCTGGAATGTTCAGTGCCGCAGCCCTGCAACCTCATCAGACCCTCAGGTTTGTCAGCCACCACCTCTAAACCAGTCAAGACCCCATTCCCACTCTCCTTTGTCCCCTTCTCCTCGGTCTGAGACTGTAACGACTTCCCCCTCTGGCCATGTGGTGATACACCAATCAGACATTGTCCCTTCAACTCCTCATCGTGTATCTGGTGTTTCACGGCGATGTGTGAGACGTCAAGTTGTGCCTCCCAGATACCTCAAGGACTATGTTTTGAACTGAACTTGATTTTGGTTTTGCTGTTGTTTTATTGTTGTCCCCTTTGCTCGCAGCATGTTGGGGTTTTTTTTTCTTCCTTTTCTGTAGGGAAACGGGGACGTTTCTTATGTGAGGGGGGGAGGAAAATGTAAAGTGTAGAAGTAAATTTAAATCTACTTTGATATACAAAGAGGTGTTTACAAAGGTTATAAAACTAGTTATGTATTTGGTGGTTACGTGTTTTGATATTTACATGTTTACATGTTTGAATGTTTAGACATGCATGTTCAAACCAGTAATAAGTATGTGTTATATCTACCTGGTTGTTTTCCCTGTTTTGATCTGAGTATAAGATTTCCTGGCTTCTGAGAGGCCAGTGAAGTACTCATGAGGGCGGCACACAGGAAGTGTGGGTTATTGTTGCAGTGTGCTAAAAAGTAAAGAGGCTGCTAAAAAGTTATCCGTCTCCGTCTTGCTGTACCTAATTATTCAGAGAGATTCCCAACCATCTAGTGAACCCTCACGTTACATATGTATATCTATTATCCCTTTAAAGCCGGTCGGAGCGGACACGCTCCATTTTGCGTAACTATTTTTAAATCCCAGTAGCGCTGCAACCACGTAAGCTAGCGCAATAATTTTTTTTGCATATGAAAGCGGAGGAGTTGTACTTACATCTTATGCCATCAGCTTGTCCTCGGTCACAGTTTCCTTCCACATATAGCTTTGCAAAAACTGCATAAAAAGCACTTGCAGCAACAAAAACATAATATTCCAGAAACACGCTTTGCCGATCCGATCAGCTGTTCATAACACTTCCTACGTCCATCAGCGTGAACTATCACATGTCCGGCATGACCTGTCCGAAACCGGAAGTGACGCCATTTTGCGGAAATGTAGTTTTTTACCATCGTGGCCTCATGAGACTATACTTGTGTTTTTAAAAGTTATCTTTGACTTTATGACTTTCTGTGTCGTTTCTGGGATGCTTAGGACTCATATTGCACTGCTGGAAATATTTTTATTTTGATGCATATGCTGTTATTTTGCAAATTTGCACTATAATATATTTTTTTGTTTTTCCTGCAGTATATGAAAATTGGTGTATCTCAAAAATAAAACTATGAAGACACTTAAAATAATTTTCCTTTGGTGGGAAACTACAGTGGGGCAAAAGAGCCACCGATTGTGCAAGTTCCCCCACTTAAAATGATGACAGAGGTCAGTAATTTGCACCAGAGGTACACTTCAACTGTGAGAGACAGAATGTGAAAAACAAATCCATGAATTCACATGGTAGGATTTGTAAAGAATTTATTCGTAAATTAGGGTGGAAAATAAGTATTTGGTCACCTCAAACATGGAAAATCTCTGGCTCTCACAGACCTGTAACGTCTTCTGTAAGACGCTTTTCTGTCCCCCACTCGTTACCTGTATGAATGGCACCTGTTTGAACTCATCATCTGTATAAAAGACACCTGTCCACAGCCTCAAACAGTCAGACTCCAAACTCCGCCATGGCCAAGACCAAAGAGCTTTCGAAGGACACCAGGAAAAGTATTGTAGACCTGCACCAGACTGGGAAGAGTGAATCTACAATAGGCAAGCAGCTTGATGTGAAAAAATCAACTGTGGGAGCAATCATCAGAAAATGGAAGACATACAAGACCACTGATAATCTCCCACGATCTGGGGCTCCATGCAAGATCTCATGCCGTGGGGTCAAAATGATCATGAGAACGGTGAGCAAAGATCCCAGAACCACACGGGGGGACCTGGTGAATGACCTGCAGAGAGCTGGGACCAAAGTAACAAAGGTCACCATCAGTAACACACTACAACGGCAGGGAATCAAATCCCACAGTGCCAGACGTGTTCCGCTGCTGAAGCCAGTGCATGTCCAGGCCCGTCTGAAGTTTGCCAGAGAGCACATGGATGATACAGCAGAGGATTGGGAGAATGTCATGTGGTCAGATGAAACCAAAGTAGAACTTTTTGGTATAAACTTAACTCGTCGTGTTTGGAGGACGAAGAATACTGAGTTGCATCCCAAGAACACCAT
Organism: Aulonocara sp. 'chitande type north' Nkhata Bay; assembly: GCF_057382095.1. Classification (NCBI taxonomy): domain Eukaryota; kingdom Metazoa; phylum Chordata; class Actinopteri; order Cichliformes; family Cichlidae; genus Aulonocara; species Aulonocara sp. 'chitande type north' Nkhata Bay. Next base: position 16,847,345 of record NC_141346.1, read on the forward strand.
ACCTACTGTGAAGCATGGGGGTGGAAACATCATGCTATGGGGCTGTTTTTCTGCCAAGGGGACAGGACGACTGATCCGTGTTAAGGACAGAATGAATGGGGCCATGTATCGTGAGATTTTGAGCCAAAACCTCCTTCCATCAGTGAGAACTTTGAAGATGAAACGAGGCTGGGTCTTCCAACATGACAATGATCCAAAACACACCGCCCGGGCAACAAAGGAGTGGCTCCGTAAGAAGCATTTGAAAGTCCTGGAGTGGCCTAGCCAGTCTCCAGACCTCAACCCCATAGAAAATCTGTGGCGGGAGTTGAAAGTCCGTGTTGCTCGGCGACAGCCCCAAAACATCACTGCTCTCGAGAAGATCTGCATGGAGGAATGGGCCAAAATACCAGCTACTGTGTGTGCAAACCTGGTAAAGACCTATAGTAAACGTTTGACCTCTGTTATTGCCAACAAAGGTTATGTTACAAAGTATTGAGTTGTATTTTTGTTATTGACCAAATACTTATTTTCCACCCTGATTTACGAATAAATTCTTTACAAATCCTACCACTGCAACTCCCCCTGACTTCTGCTCCGCGGCTGCTGGGCGAGCCCTCATCTGGGACTCTCCTCAGCTCTTACTGGAACAGTGGCGCGGCTGCCCCTTTGTTGGTCTTCCATGGTCTCTTGTGTTCTGGGGGCCTCTGGATGTCTGGAGTTTTGATCTCCTCCATACCCGCTTCACACCCTGGAGGACGGGGCTGTGGCCCCCCCACACTCCCTAGCAGATCATTACATGGAGAAACCTTTGGAATGCAAGCATGCTGATCCACACAGGTATGCACACATGGGTATTCACAGACGCGGACTAAAGCTTTCTTGGCTGCTGCCTCAAAGCACACTGTGCGCTGTCTATCTTGCGTGCTGCACAATATCGTTTATTATTTAGTAAATATTGATATCTATGACTAGCTAGTTTATTGTGATGGTGCTTTGTTTTCTCTATTATTATGTTGCTCTTTGTTGTTTGCTGTCTCCTCTGTTTGTTTTTTTTGTTTGTTTTTTTTTTTTTCTCCATACAGGTGACCCAGGAGTTCTTTTTTTTTTTCTCTCTCTCTTCCCCCCCTTCTCACCGTCTCTTCTCCCCTTTGGTTTTCTTTCTTTCTCTCCCCCTCTTTCTCTCATTCATTCCCCCTGTCCTATTTATTATAAAAAAAATAAATAAATAAAAAAATAAAAAAAAAATCCTACCATGTGAATTCATGGATTTTTTTTTTCACATTCTGTCTCTCACAGTTGAAGTGTACCCCTGGTGCAAATTACTGACCTCTGTCATCATTTTAGGTGGGGGAACTTGCATAATCGGTGGCTGACTAAATACTTTTTTGCCCCACTGTAGTTTGTACAACTTTTTTGTATTTACAGTTTTGAGGGATAAGCCTCTTAAATTTCTCTAACTACAAATATATGTTAAAAAAACAAAAACGATTTTAAATTTTTTTGTAGTTTATTGCACTTTTTTGCAATTTATGTATGTACTATGCACTTAATGCAGACATATTATTAAAATCTGGGCTATAATGGTTGTATTGATGTATAGCAACTTGAAATGCTCCAAAGAATGGCTCCACAGCATGTAAAAATATAAAGTAAGCTCTGGCGGACTTGGTTCTATGGTAGGTGTTAAAGGGTTAAATATATCATTAGATATCTTTTTCCATGTGGCTTATTATATCTCCAAAAGTATTACAAATTATCTCCAAAATTTCAGGAGTACTTACGTTTAGTTGCATTTCATTTATATAATTTTTTTAAGGGATCTTATATCTGTTTTCACTCTTGTATGCTTTTCATACAAGTTTCACACAAGACAGATACAAACTTTATAAGACGCCCCATCAATAACCTGTCAGTTATGCTAGCAGTGTCCAAGCATTCTTTTTTTTTTTTTTCATACCACGCATCCCTGCAGTGGCTCTTGGGAACCTCTGTTCTTTATAATTGGGAATCAAATGGCCACTATCTCCATTATGCAATGTTGTTTATTATTACAAACATATTATTTGTTTGTTTTTGATACATCCAACAAAAATGTCTTGTGGCAGACCTTTGCAAAAAAAATTCAAAAATAAAATAGCAGAAGTTTCTTTTTCTGCAGTAAAATAAATATCTGTGAATGTCTGTAAAAGATATTATTTCTCTAACTTGTTGGTCATCTGTTTGCTCGATGTGTAATATATATATATATATATATATATATTAGGGGTGCAACGATATTCGTATCGATATTGAACCGTTCGATACAGTGCTTTCGGTTCGGTACGCATATGTATCGAACAATACAAAATTTTTAATTTATTTTATCAACTTTCCTTCTGACGATGCTGTCTGTGTTGAGCGCTCAGTGGATCTGCGCTCGACAGTGCAGCCTAGGCGGAGTAGTCGAACGCAGATTCACTGAGTGCAGGGCAAGCTAGCAGACAGAAGTTAAGCTCTCCTTACAACATGGACCCCCCCCCACCCTCATTCAGATCTGGTGTTTGGAACTATTTTGGTCTTCATGTGACATATGACCCTGAAGGTAAGCGCGTCATGGACTAAAGGAAAACAGTATGTTGGATGTGCCACGCAATGCTCAATTACATGGGTGGGAGCTAGTGTGTTAGCGCAGTTAGCTCGTTAACGTGTTGACGCCGTCCAGCCCCACGCACGGGCGATCCGCGGTAGCTCGTTAACGGAGATTTGCCGTGTTGTGGCGTTAACGTCATTTCAGATTAACGCTGACAGCACTAGTGGGAACACAACGAATATGACTGCACATTTACTCCGACATCATCCTTTTTTTTTTTTTTTTTTTTTTTTTTTTGGGCCTGTCCCGTTTGGCTCTTTTGCCATCAGAATTGTTGTCTAAAGGCAAAGAAAGATGCCCAACGGATTTACTTTACCAAACTGACCATCCCAGCCTTACCGTAATGGTCCATTTGATTCACCTTTTATTGTTTATTTTATTTTCACTTACTGAATACGGGACAGACTTGACTGGGGGAAAGAAGGGGAGAAAGAAAGAGGGGAAGAGAAACAGCTGAGAAGAGACATCATCCTAGTGCAAAGACAAGTGGAAGCAAACAAAAACAACAAACACGCATGCTACAAACTTTACCCGAGTCATTTAGACAGCTGTTAGCACATGATTTTCCTTATGGGGACCTGATATGTTTAAAATGCTGCGTATAGTATAGCTTTTATTTTGTTACAGAGCCATTTCTCTGTAACAAACTCTCTTTTCCAAAGATGAATGTTTTCTCGATGAGATAGATTTATTTTTTTATTACTTTGTTGTTTCATCAACATTAAATATAAAAACTGTACTTTTGAGTTAAAATATATATTTATAATTTTAATAAATGACAAATTAAAAAGGCATGAACATTTTTTTTTATCAAAAAAATATCGAACCGTGACACCAAAGTATCGAACCGAACCGTGAATTTTGTGTATCGTTGCACCCCTAATATATATGTGACCTTCAGTCATGTCCTCAGCAGCTTTGAAAGTGTTGTATGCTTCCTCCTATTATCCAGGCTTGGGAGTAATAACAGGTAATAATAACAAACTACCTGTGTCTTCCAAATGGGAACAGAAGAGGATGGGCAGCATTCAGGGGACGTGGCTCTGTAGCTGACTCAGAGGTCACGGTCTGAACGCTTGGCTTGTTACTGGGGTAACAATGTAAAAACAGAACGATCAAGTGGTGCAGGTGTGTATCTGCTATTCTTTGTTGCTTTATTTTGTTGTTGTTGATGTTGTTGTGTTTTTTATTTTTAAGCAAAAGTGGTTTGCACTAAAAACTATGAAGATGCAATATTTTGGAGCTTTGTACATCAGCAATCAATTCTCTAAAAAAATTATATCTTTATTTTTGGAGGGTAAATTTAAATTAAAACAAATACATAATGAAACAAAATAACAATTACCTAATATTTCAAAATATGTAATGTAAAATTACACCTTCATAATAATCTATTTTAAGCACAGTTGATTTACTTCTGCAGAATTTCCTAAAGGCACAGAAATTGTGTGTAACCATGTTTTACTTCAACTCGGAGACTGTGAGACGGGTGCAGTTTGAACTCACTGTAAGTCAGGTTGTTGAAACATTTCCAACAGTAGTCGTGTTACAATCTGCACGAGGGCAGAACTGGAGCACTAACGTGTTACTGCCTGAAACTAAATACAACTGGCTGCACAGGAAAAAACCCAGTCAAAAGACAGTGTATACCCTATATGTATTTTGCATTGTTAAGTTGTTATTTGACATTAGCATTAAGGGGTTGTGTTTAATTTTTGCTGCTGTAGCAGTTATTTGTGGTTTGTTTTTAACATTTAAAGGAACGTGATTATAAAACAGCATAATCAACAAACATACAATAAGCAGACATGCACCCATACAACTTGTACTTTTAGTCTTTACTGTTTATTTGTTTAAGTTTTTGTCCAATATCTTTTAATTTGTAATTAAAAAAACAAAACAAATGTCCTTGTGATTTTTCTGGTTGTACTGTATATAAAGGTCAGATCCAAAATGGTTGTTTATTGTGTTCAGGTTTTATGTGCACTCTAGTGTTTCACAGGGTGGAGCCCACATACACATAATACACTATGTGCAGTGTTCCAGCATCTCAACTCCTTGGCTTATAATTACTTCAGTCCTCTGCAGATCTAATTGGTGCACTGATGTTATTACTGACAAACAGCCCTGACCCACTGAGGTATAGACCCCACTGGACTTCTGAAGGTGTGCTGAGATCTGAGGAATTTAAAGGCCAAGTCAACATCTCAAATTTGTTAGCCTCCTCCTCACATGAACTGCAATACACCATGCATTTTGACACCTTTCTTTCAGAACCTTTTTGGGGTTGTTTGAGCCACAGTCAATTTTCTGTTCGATGGAACCACACAGACCACCCTTCACTCCCTGCGTGCATTAGTCGTTGGTTCACCACTGTTCCTTACTCTAGTTCATGTCACAATGAAGGTCAGTAATTATTATCACAGACTCATTAGACCAAGACATGTATTTCCCGTCTTTTGTTCTTAGTGAAACTTGTGTGGTCTTCTGGTTATTTGAGTCCCTTTTGCATTCTGGCAATTCTCCTCTGTCGTCTGACATCAACAAGGCATGTTCACGCTAACTGGATATTTTCTTTTTTCCAGACCATTCACTCTTACACATGTAAGATGAAAAGTTAGATGAAGGTATGGAACGCCAGGACTGCCATAATGAATTAATTAAATACACCATTAAATAATTAATTAAATGTGGCAATAATTAATTAAAATTGGAATTAATTAATTAAATAAATAGTTATGACACATGTAATTAATTAAATATTGACACATTTAATTAATTATTTATGTATTTCACATTTTAATTAATTATTGACACATGTAATTAATTAATTATTGACACATTTAATTAATTATTTAATGATATATTTATTTCATTTTGGCAGTCCTGGCGCCTGGCTCTCATCATGAAATAATTTTATCTGTCAGCCTCACCCATCAAACTCAGGGGCGGGGTTACTACTACCACCACTACCACCACATCTACAAACTCTTAACTTTTAAATCACGCCTTAAAACCAATGTTTTAAAAATTGCATATCCTTCATCATGATCATAGTCTTTTTTTCCCCCCTTGGTCAGCTTTTATGCTTTCATACTTGCGTTCTTTTATTTTTACATGTTTCTATTTTGTTCTACTTATTTAAGGTGACCTTCAGTGTCTTTAAAGGCACCTGTAAATAAAATGTATTATTATTATTATTATTAGTCACTGCTGAGCCAGTTTGTCCAGGATGCAGATATGTAGAAATCCACATAATGTTGAGTAGCGTAAAACAGGTCAAAGTTTTGTCTTGTAAACCAGGTTAACAAGGAAATAAAGGTGCACTTGTTGGTGGCTGTTTGGTACAGAGGTATCTTTACTTTTGGATTCTTAACTTGATGTATTTCATCTTTTTGGTTTTTAGTTTTTAAACCTTTCAATTTTATTTAACTTTTCACTTGGAATCAATCCTTTGAACCGATTAAAAGGCAACAGGATAAATTAACCTTATACAGTTTAGTTAACCTGTCAGTGGATAGTTTTCGGAGATCCTTCAAAACAACAGTAAGTCTTTAAAATGATGTCTTTCAGTGTTTTAGCTAATCCGACAGGTTGACTGAAGTCGGTGAGCTTCAGTGGATTAGCAGATTGTTAATGTTAATCCATCTGAACTAGGATTAAAGCTTCACTTTTCTGGTGACAGATGAATGTCATGTGTAGTTAGTGTGAAGCATTTGATTTACTGTTGGCTGGTTTCATCTATGAAAACACATCATATGAAATGAATTCAATGCGTTTTATCATCTGGGGCGATCGTAGTATTTTGTGTGAAGGGACAAATGCCTATTAGGGGCGATCGTGGCTCAAGAGTTGGGAGTTTGCCTTGTAATCGGAAGGTTCGAGCCCCGGCTTGGACAGTCTCGGTCGTTGTGTTCTTGGGCAAGACACTTCACCCGTTGCCTACTGGTGGTGGTCAGAGCCAGTGTCCGGCAGCCTCGCCTCTGTCAGTGCGCCCCAGGGTACCAAAAGCTGTCAGATTTTATCTGACACAATCTAAAAAAGAAAATCACATCAATCACAAACAGGAAATGTACTGAGTTACTCTCCTGTACTCTGATTACTGTTGTGAATGTTTTCTCTGTGTGTGTTTCTGCTGCTTCTTTGTCCTCACTGTAAACAGATGTACTGAGAGACTCCTGCACTGATGTTTCATAGGAAAGTCCAAACAGCCTCACTGGTTCTCCATAAAGAACAAAGATTTGCTGTCTGTGGCTCCAACACAACTTAAAGACAATCAAAGGTGGACAAAGTTCTCCAGAACAGCTGTGGTTTGATGGAGGCTACAGCTAAATGCTGCCTCCTCCATAGTACTATATACATTTTATACAGTGACGTCATGCTGAAGTCCTTTGGCTGATGAGTGTAGCCAAAGGTTATGTTTGTGTTGTTCTGTGGAGATCATTCAAGAACTGCACCTGTCCTGCTCTTTAAAGATGACACATGTTCTGATCCTCCTCCATGCTACCAAACATCACTCTAATGTGACTTCTTTAAGAGAACTGATACAGAAGCGTCAAGTTTGAGCGACTATATTATAGACAAATCGTTCAGCTTTATTTAATCCTTAAATTTAATCTCATGTAGTCAGATTTGAAACTCAATTTCTGTTATTCTATCATAGAAAATACCAACAGGCTGAGACATTTATGACACTCAACGTGTTGGATCAGCAGACCTGGACAACATGGAAATACCTGCTGTAACTGCGTTGGCTTTGCTGTTTGTCGGCGTCTTCACATTTGTCACTGCAGGTGAGATTTATAAACCGAAGCATGTTCTTAGTAAGAAAAATAAACAGTATCTGCCTCGTTTACACATTACTTCCCAAATAATTATTTTCATATTTCATATTAAGTTTTTTTATGTCTGTGAAGGCATCATGAGGTCTGGTGGCATCTGTGTGGATGTAAGTGCTTGGTCAAGTGCAGCTTTTACCACAGAGACAAAGATGTCTGCGTCAGTGTGATGTGTTGTAGTTTCAGGGGTCAGTATACAGCTACAAAGCTTTTTCTTCATGTTCTACAGTATAAATTTAACCTGTGCAGTTGCATGTAAAACAACAATTGTATTTTTTGTAGATATTGTCATAGAAAGCTCTGCATCAACCCTGTGAGGTACCCAAGGGGAATCACAGTTACTGCTCAGCCTGTGCCCAAAAGAATAGAATAGAATAGAATAGAATAGAATAGAAAAAAAACTTTATAATCCCACAGATGAGAAATTTCGGTGTTACAGAGCCTTTAAAGCAAAGGAAAATAAAATATAAAAGGGGGGGGGGGGGGTCCTATAAACATAAGCAACCGGAGTTCGTATATACAGGTAACAGTGTACAGAATATGTAAAGCAAAATTTTAGAAAATTGTTCGGAGATATGTATAAAATGTACAGGGTAATGTATAAAATCTATAGAGCTATTTATAAAATGTACAGTAAACAAACAAGCTGGTGAGTAAGATGACCAAAAGAATGTTAAACTGTATTATAGAGTCTGACAGCTGCTGGTAAGAATGACCTGCGGTAGTGAGCACTTGACATATTTTACCTACATAATTCAGGCCAGGAGGTTACTGACGTCCATTCATTCATTTGCTGATCAGAGAATACAAATGATTGAATCAGTGGACTGATTAGTTATGATGCTTCCTGTGCAGAGAACAGAAACTGTGTACATGGCGGTTCTGTTCTCCTAATCTTAAGGAGCTTCATTATTCCTTTATTGGGCAGTGTAGTACAGGGACTATCAGTTGTTTATCAGACCATCTGTTCAGTTGTACGATACAGTTTGCATTAGTTATGGCCTTTGCTTTATTGATTATCATAAATTTATGTGTGTGTGTGTTTGGGGGGGGGGGGGGGGGTTACAGAAAAACATGCATCACAAATATATAGCAAACGAGCGCAACGCCCCCTGCTGGACATAGAATAGAATAAACCTTTAATATCTGACCTGCAGTCAGCTGAGACTGAAGAAGTCACTTGGATGAGTGACGAAACATTTCTCCCACAAAACGCTACGTCCAGATGAACAGAATCAACAATATCCCGCGAATGAGAAATTTGGCCGTCGCACAGCTCTTATAGCAAGATGAATATGACATTTAGAAGGAAGGCACAAAGTGGTCTTATATACATAAGCAACCGTATGCACAGATAAAAATGTACAGAGATTTGTACATGTAAGTGTGGTGGGTGTATGGATGCTCCTGGTGAAATAAACAGTGTACAAACAAGCTGCAAATAAGTAGCAGCAATAAAAAACATGGGATCCGTCAATTAAACAGGTGATGAGTAAGATAACAGTGTTAAACTGTGTTATAGAGTCTGACAGGTGCTGGTAAGAATGACCTGCAGCAGCGCTCCTTCCTACACTGTGGGTGTAAAAGTCTCCTGCTGAACGAGCTGCTCAGAGCTCGTACAGTCTCATGCAGGGGGTGGGAGGTGTTGTCCATGATGGATGTTAGCTTACACAACATCCTCTCTCCCCAACCTGCTCAATGGACTTCAGCGGAAAGTCCAGCACAGAGCTGGCCCTCCTGACCAGTTTTTTGAGTTTCCTCCCATCCCTCTCTGCCATTCCACCACCCCAGCAGCAGCATAGAAAATAGCAGACACCACCACAGTGTCCTAAGTGTCCTTAGGAGAGTCCTGTTCACCCCAAAGGATCTCAGCCGTAGCAGATGGAGACGACTTAGACCCTTTTTGTAAAGTGTATGTGTGCTTGTAGACCAGTCCAGTTTGTTATTGAGATGAATACCCAGTTATTTGTACTCCTCTACCGTATCAAACCCTGGATGTTTACTGGTGTAATAGCGGGTGGCTCCTTGCTGAAGTCAATCACCAGCTCCTTCGTCTTGCTGGCATTGATGCGAAGATGGTTCTGTTCTGTTAATCTGGACGTAGCATTTATAGATGAACAGAATCAACCTTTTGGGATTTATTTACCTGGATGATTGAGCATCCTTCAAAACTCTCAGCCTGTGCTGTCAAAGTGTGACATTTTTGGCTTTTTAAAAAATGTTCTCCAAACTAACTAACAAAAATTCTTGCACATAATTAAAAAAAAAAAGTAACTACAGGTTGTCCTTTAACAAGAAGAGAATACTTCACTGTCAACAGGACTACAGTATCAGCAGATCTGCTGATGCAAGGAGGTCGGGGTGCCTTTGCACTGCAATGCATTGGTAGCATTTGCCCTGATGCTGACAGTCACAATGAACAATTCACATTTTCTCCTCTTTCTACTTATTTCCAGTCTCGAGTCCTGGCACCTCCTCTTTATTACCTCACCATAGGCACACTCAGTGCCATCAACTATCTCATGCGTTAAAGAGAAAGCCTCCCAAATAAGTTAGAATTAAAAATAAATGATTAGTGATAACAGAGAAAAACATAGTCTGCAACTCCACTCTTTGTTGTTTCCACCTTGTTCAGGTGAACAGTTGTACTTCGACCTTTAACCTCTCTGCTCTGTGTTGTTTCCTCTTTCAGAACAGAAAAACATCAAAGCTGAGTCTGGACAGGACGTCACTCTGCCATGTCGAGCTCCAAACAACAACACCATAGTTGTGGAGTGGAGAAGAGCTGACTTGGATGAGTATGTCCTTTTGTACAGAGATGAGGGGTCTGTACTTGAAGAGCAGCATCCATCTTTTAAGAACCGGGTGGATCTGCTGGACAGATGGATGAAGGATGGAGACGTGTCTTTGATTGTGAAGGATGTGACGATTAATGACACTGGAACATACGAGTGTCATGTCGTCCAGAGAGAACCCAGCCTCAAGAAGAGACTCATTAACAACAAGCCTATCTGTATCATGGACGTGAGAGTTGTTGATCCTCCAGGTGAGTGAGTAGAGTTGAGTGTGTGTGATCAGAGGTGAAGCTGCTTCCTGGTTGTTGATGTTTGTTTCTAAAGATGTTGTTGATGAGACTTTGTAGAAAGCAGCTGGTCTGAGTGATGTGATCAGAGTGCAGTAGATAATGTCTGACAGCAGTTTGAAGAGGAAATGGATTCTGTTCTGTTCTTTACTCATCACCTACCTGACAGCTGACACCTCACACCTGTTTCTCACCTGCAGGTCAGACAGGAGGAGACACAGAGGATGGAGGGAAGGAGGATGGAGGGAAGGAGGATGGAGGGAAGAAGGATGGAGGGAAGGAGGCTGGAGGGAAGGAGGATGGATCTGTTGGACTGGTCGTTGGTCTGTCAGTTTCTGCTGTGCTTCTTGTTGCTGCTGTTGTTGGTTTTCTCATCTACAGAAAACATAAACAACAGCAGAGTCAGGATTCATACCAGCCTCCAGTTGAAATGCAGCCTGTTTGAAATCTTTGGAGAAAATGGATCTGGTAACGTCTTTCAGTTCTTATGATTATGGTGATCTGTGATGGTTTAAAAAACAAACAAATCAACAAGAAAAAAAACTGCCACTGTGATTCAGAATGGCAAAAATCCAAAGTAATTAAAAAGAATACTATTGCCATAGTAACTAAGATATGTGACAGTCTAAATTAAGATCTAATAAAATAAGTATGTCTATAGGAGATATGGTTCATATTTGCTGAACTGACAATTTTTGCCCCAGTAATGTTTTTGAGTTTTAATTATTTTCACAGCAAAGAGTATATCTATGTTTACTGTAAACCTTTAAAATAGATGATTGCTGACAGTTTTTATATCAGCTATAAAGAGAGATATCATCATGATCATATCACTGACTATTTTGATGAGTTTCTCATCCCTAAAATTATTTTTGTCTAAATTAACATTTATTTCTTGACTCTCAACATTTTTTTGCAATTTGCTTCCTGCAAATTTGTGATTTATTCTCAGAAATCACCCCTCATTCCCTTTAAGTGCATCATATCAGTAAAGTCGTATCTAAAATAAAAGTGCTGTCTGCTACACAGACACACATATGTGTCAATTGATGCATTCAAATAAAATCTTACTAGCAGACTTAACAAAACTGGAGCAAAGAATCACATTTAGTTGATTTTTTTCTGTTTAATCAAAACATGAAATTACATTTTCATGCAGCTTTCATGCTGAATTAACATAAAAAGAAAAAAATTGTATAGAAATATTATGGATTTTATGAATCACATTCCTGGTTTGAAAACAGTGAAAGCTGCACATATTAATCTCTGAAGGTTTTTGAATTATTATTAAAAAAAATTATTTTAATTTTTTTGTGGTACATCTATATTTGATCATTAAAGCATTGAAGAAAAACAAGTGAAAACACTCAAGCACTTTGACAATTTTGTTATCGTGATTTTCTGCTGGCTGGGTGCAGCCATTAAAACAGAGAAGCAACACTGCCACCACGAGGTCAAACTTGAACATGACACCTGACAGCTCTTATCAAACAAACTGCCATTAGAAGAAGACATTCACACATTTTTTTAAACATTAAAAAAGACCAATGTGTTTGATCTCATGCGTTTTATTGTAGCAGGAACTGAGAATTATTCATTCTTTAATCTACTCCCGTGCATTTTTTGTGAGTCAGTGAGAAATGTAACCTCAGCTTCCAGTTAGCTGACAGGAGTGGAACCTGCTGTGATCTACTGAAAGGCCACTCTGAGCTCAGAGTAAATGTATTATGCTTTGTAGTCAAAATCCTTTTGACTACACACTTCCACCACATACATATGTAATTTAGAATCACCAGTTAACCTAACATGCACACGTGTGAACTGTGGGCCGAAGATGAACACGTGAGGAAGCACACACAAAAAGACCCCAACTGACATTTTAACCATCGCTAACTACTCCACCAGCATCCCAACCAGTGTTACGTCTGGTTCAGTTTGGGTAAGAAGGAAAAACAGCCGAGTCCGTGTAGGTGACAAAAATAGTGATTTTATTACATACTTCTAAGACAGAAGCATGGGAAGACAAGCGTACAGCCACAGATCTCCAAAGAGTGGACCGTTCCCCATCCTTATATAAACCCATGATGACATCACACAGTTAGACCTTACTGGAAATGATAAGTCTCCCCATAGTCCAAAGTTCTCCTTATACAAACATCAGATGATACTTTAGAGAAAGAGAAGTGTGTGACATGTCATGTTGTGCAGTTCTGTGAGCCTGTGTGTCCAACTAGAGAATGTCCTGACATGACCTCCCTGTGTAAATAAGGGTGAACGTGCGTGTTTACATAACTCTCTATGTGCATGTTCTGATGTAGGCCTGCAAATGAATTAGAACAAGGTCCTGCTGGACCCTCCAGTTATGGACGGTGAATACAATGCTGTGGGTACCATTTGAGACTTGATTACAATGATGATAACATGCATACATTAATCTTTACTCAGATTACCATAGATATAAAACAAAGATTATACTGTCATCAGATTCCACAATGGTAAATGATTAATGATTGATACTTCTAATTATAACTGTGATCATAAGAATACAAAATAAAATATCTCCTGGTCACACCAGTTACAGATCTTTTCTTTATGTCAAGGCCCTCTCTGACCTCTGCTAGTATGGCCTCTGCTCTTTCTATGTACAGTATATGATCACTCATATGCTGTTTAATTGTTTCACTGGCTGCGGATTCCCCCATGGTCCTCCATGTGCACGTAATACATTATTTTATATTTAAGTAAACTTTGTGTGTGAACTCCCCGCTTGTCACCTACTTTCAGACAGCTTGTTACACACATTTAAGACTCAAACTATTGATTCTGGTCTCCAGCCAAGCCTTTCAACCCGGACTATGAAGTTTCACTGTTTAAAAGTGGAAAATGTCATTTTCTGTACATTAACATGAAACAGTACATCTATAAGAGTTCATGTGGAAAATAGTGTTCAGAGAAACCACAATAAGGGATCAAACTCTTGTCTGGAAACAGAAAAAAATGGAGAAAGTGTGTTTGCAACGTGAATCAACAGATTAAAAGTCTTGACTGTGTAGTGCCTCTACTCAGGACCAGTACAATATCAATTCAAATAGAGACCCCAGACATTTACTGAAGCTAGGTTCAGAAGGTTTTGATTTCACACAAGGGGCTTAAGTGAACAATTAAGGACCAATTTGTCTCAGTAAAACTCCTAAACACTCACAATTGCACAATCAATTGCAGTAAACAAAGTTTGCACAGTAATAGTGCTTTTTAAAAAGAAAATAAAAAATACAATAAAATAAGAAGCTAATGAAAATACTTAAATTGGTGCTCCCTTAACTGAGTGCCAATAGAAGCAAATTAAAGTTTTCCCATCCTGTAGTATGAATTGTCCTTTAGAGTAAACCCAAACTATTGTCAACTACCTGGGTAGGACTGATAGGGCTCATTTGATATCCAAGGTATGGCTTGAATCATTTCTTCAAAGACTTTCCGATCGCATGGTTGGCATGTTCACCTTCCGGATCAATTACTGCAAATCTCTTCTTTTTTGTCTTAGTCAAAAGTCCATCTATGAACTTCAACGTGCCCACAACTCTGCTGCCCGTATTATCACCAGGACCCCTTCTATTCACCACGTCACCCCTGTACTGCAGCAGCTCCATTTACTTCCAGTCAGATATCACATCAATTTCAACATACTCTTGTATACATTTAATGCTATTCATCATCCCTTCATACCACGCTGATATGGTTCAGATCACCATTACTTCTCAGAGTTTTAGATCCTCGTCCTCTCTTTCTTTTTCCATCCCGTCCCCTCATTTAGCCACCATGGGGTGCAGGACTTTGGAACTCCCTTCCTCTTGATATAAGAAAATATCACTTCCCTCTCTCTTTTAAGTCTAAACTCAAAACTCACCCTTTCATAATAACCTATTAATGACTGCCAGCCCTGGCAGTTGCCGTTGTAGGGCCACTTCTTAGTTGCACGTTCTCATAAAAAACTTGTCTATGTGGTGTCTTCAGGGATGCTGCGGTGTATAAGGAGAAGCTGGATTTGGAGGAGTCTGCTGTCCTAGGCTACATTAGTAAGTGTGTGGAGGATGTTACCACCATCAAGTCTGTGATGTGCTATCCAAACCAGAAACCCTGGCTGAATGCAGGAGTCCGTGCCCTGCTGAAGCCGGGGACGCCACCTTCAGGTCTGGTGATGCACAGAGACTCTGGTTAGCAGAGAACTGACTGCAGGTGTAACAAGAGCCAAAGCCATATACGCACGGAAGATTCACGGTCATCTTTCTTCCCAGGACCCACAGTATGTGGAGGGGTATCAAGTGCAACACTGACTACAAAAACCAGGGATGTACAATGCCCCAGGACCCTTCTCTGCCTGAGACTCTCAACCGCTTCTACGCCCACTTTGAGGACCCTTTAAATACAACTAACTTGTTGACAAATTACTAACCCTGGGACTGAGCTCCTCTCTTTGTAACTGAGTCCTGGACTTCCTGACTACAAACTGCAGTCTGTGAGGATCCACAATGTCTCCTCATCTTCCAGAGTCCTCAGCACTGGCTCCCCTCAGGGCTGTGAGCTAAGTCCCCTCCTGTTTACGCTGCTTACGTGTGACTGCTCGCCCAACCATCCAGGCTGTCATATTGTAAAGTTTGTGGACGTCACAGCTGTGGTTGGTTGCATCACAAACAATGATGAGACTGGCTTCAGGAAGGAAGTGGAACTCTTGGAGGACTGGTGCAACCAAAACGATCTCTGTTTAAATGAGAAGAACACAAAGGAGATGATTGTGGACTTCAGGAGGGGAAGACACACACACACAATCGGAGGATTTGTAGTCAAAGTAGTACCCAGCTAGAAGTACCTGAGTACGTACCTGGATAGCAGCCTCACCTGGAAAAATAACACTTTCAGCCTGATCAGTAAAGTTACTTCCTGAGGAGGTTGAAGCGTGCAGGAAATGAGAGCTCAGTCCTCATCTCCTTTTACAGCAGTGCGGTGGAGAGTGTTCTGTGCTCTGGCATCAATGTGTGGCACGGAAACTGCACAGTGGCAGAGAGGAAAGCTCTACAGAGGGTGCACAGAGAGTTGTCGGAGGCAGCCTCCCAACCGTCACAGACATATACACCTCCGGATGCAGAAAGAGGGCCGCCTGTATCATGAAGGACCCCACTCACCCAGCACACACACTCTTTATCCCGCTCCCCTCAGGCAGGAGGCTGAGGAGCATCACATGCAAACCCACCACTTCTCAATGCATAAATGGACAAGAACTGATATTGTAGCACCTTAACCATTATTGACACTTATTATCACTTTATCAATGCAGGTCATCGTGCCCTTTGCTGCTAAAGTCTTTCTTTACACCTATATTCATATCTACACTCTATACCCATACTCCACACTGGTACTCAGGTTGTTACACTCTACTTATAGCATTATTTATTGTATTGTTTTATTACTTGTCATTTCTGTTTGTTCAAAAAAAAAAAAATATTTATTACTTAAAAAAAATCTTTTTCGTCATTATTTTTGTTTCTTTTCATTCCGGGACCATGTGTACACAATTTTGTTCCACCTCATGTTGACATGTGATGCGAATGTGTTGAATCCTTGAACCTTGTTTATGGGTGAAGCAAAAGCTGTAAAAAACTAGTTTACATAGTTTTAGCTACTTGCAGGATGACATTTAAAGTCTGGAATGAAACACCTGAGTTACAAGTGAAACAACATTTTTCTCCACAGCCCTTAACCGACTCTAACCAGGAAACAGGCTATTTGTCTTAGTAAAGACACACAGATGATCAAACTGAGTTCAGACAACACTATCAGCTTCCTCTGAGTGAGTCCAGCTAAAGGACAGAAAAGTGGAAAACTCCAACACTGCTGCTTGAAGCTGTTGACGGGAGAGGAGCCAGGACTGACTGTACTTCCTATCTGCTGTTTTCAGCTTTACTCACAGAATGGCTTCCAGATCAGAGGAGGATCTTTGCTGTCCAGTGTGTCAGGAGGTCTTTACAGATCCTGTTATTCTGTCATGTAGCCACAGCTTCTGTAAAGACTGTCTGAAGAGATGGTGGAAAGAGAGACCAACACACGAGTGTCCAATTTGTAAGAGAAGGTCTTCAAGGCCAGAACCTCCTTTAAACCGGGCTTTAAAAAACCTGTGTGAGTTGTTCTTACAGGACAGAGATCAGAGAGCTCCAGAGGCTCTCTGCAGTCTGCACTCTGAAAAATTCAAACTCTTCTGTCTGGACCATCAGCAGCCAGTGTGCGTTGTCTGCTGTGCTTCAGACAAACACACCAACCACAGATTCAGACCCATCGATGAGGCTGCACAACAACACAAGAAGGAACTACAGGAAAATCTGGAGGCCTTAAAGAAGAAGTTAAAGATTTGTGAAGACGTTCAAGTGAAGTTTGATCAAACAGCAAAACACATTAAGGTCCAGGCCCGACACACAGAGAGGCAGATTAAGGAGCAGTTTAAGAAGCTTCACCAGTTTCTAGCAGAGGAAGAGGAGGCCAGGCTGGCTGCACTGAGGGAGGAAATGGAGCAGAAGAGTGGGATGATGAAGGAGAAGATGGAGGCTCTGAGCAGAGAGATAGCAGCTCTTTCAGACACAGTCAGAGCCACAGAGGAGGAGCTGAGAGCTGAAGATGTTTCATTACTGCACAACTACAAGGCTGCAGTGGAAAGAGTCCAGCGCTGTTCACTGCTGGATGATCCACAGCTGCCCTCAGGAGCTCTGATAGACCAGGCCAAACACCTGGGTAACCTGACCTTCAACATCTGGAACAACATGAACGACATGGTCTCCTACACTCCTCTCATTCTGGACCCAAACACTGCTCATCCACAACTCATCCTGTCTAAAGATCTGACCAGTGTGAGACGACGAGAAGAGAGGCAGCAGTTTCCTGATAATCCAGAGAGGTTTGATTATTACATCTCTATCCTGGGCTCCGTGGGCTTTACCTCAGGGACTCACAGCTGGAATATGGAAATTGGAGACAGTACAGGGTGGGTACTGGGTCTGTTAGCAGAATCTGATGAGAGGAAGGGAGATAAACTGTCTGGATTATGGGGAATACGGCACATATTAGATAAATACTACGCAGTCTCACCATTGGCTCCAAAAACCTCTCTCTCAGTTCAGAAGAAGTTCCAGAAAATCAGCGTGAATCTTGACTGGAACAATCGAAAGCTGTTGTTCTATGATCCTGACACTAACACACACATACACACCTTCAATAACACTTTCACTCATAAAATAATTCCATACATTTACACTAATGGTAAAGTGAAGGTGTTGCCGTTGAAGGTGTCAGTGTCAGTGGAGCAGATGAGTTAAGGATGATTTTATTTCTAATCTTGTTTCCTGTCAGTGAATTGAATCTGTTAAAGTGCAGCTGTTGTCCTGCTGGTTCTGTCTGAGGGTTTACTAGGGAGGGGTTTCTTGGGTGATCGTTGTCATGACCTGTCCTGAACAGAGTAAAGCAGTGAGGGAATGGTACACAGTAGGGGGCAGGTGACTGTCCAGGGTAGCTACTTCAGCCCTGCCACTGACAGCCAATTCCAGCTGCAACTCCACTTCACAGTAATTATAATACTGCACATTCAGATTCCATTACTTGTTGAAGTTACTTGTACCTTCATAAATACCAGTCTGGAAATGTACAAAGCTCAGCTAATAAAATCATATATTTCACATTTGTATTTGGAAATGTTGTCTTCATCGTCTTCTACGTTTAATCTCTTTATCCCTGGAACATAAAGGATTTTATGTTTTATGTTGGATCTTATGAAAATAGCTGGATACATGGATGGGACTGGAAAAAAGTGAAAAATCTGCTAATGTCCAAAGAAAAAACTGAAAAACCTTTAGAAAGCCTATAAATATCACTCAAGAGCATTTTAAAAAATTACAAAAATGCTGTTTGGAAGATGACAATTATGAAGTGAGAGGAGGCTCAAGAGTTTTGCACAGCACTGTATGACTGTACGTGTTGTTGCTTGGCATCAAAACTACACAAGTTACAAGGAGTGGAACATCAGGCTCTGATTTGACTGATTTGTTTGCAGTGCAGCTGTTAACAGAACGACAACTACCAGTTTGTAATAATTTTATGATTTGGCAGATTCTCCCTTTACATTGGCTTTATGCTGGCTAAGAGCTCCTAAGCAGCCACGATTGCAGTTCTTGGTTAGTTCACACTGCAGTTCGACTTTTAACTTTAGATGCAATAGTGAAACCAAAGCTGTAGGACTCATGAACCTCATAAAGAGGCACAAACTGGTATTTGTAGCACAGTGTCTGTTGTGCCACCGCCAGGCTGACAGATGGTTTGTTCCATATTCTTCGCTTTAAGTTCAATAAATACCACACATATATATTACACATACAGCAGGTGAAAAGCAGGGTTTATGCACACAGTGCTACTGCTCACTTTAGCACGAGTAAAAGGAATGCACCCCTGCTCCAGGAATCGTCGCTGACTTATCACTGAAGCATCTTCAGAGCGACAGAATGCTGCCGCTCAGGTCGTCACAGTGCTCGGCAGGTTAAACTTTTCATAATACGGGTAAGGGTTGGAAATCTGCCAAATCCCACTTTAACTGTGATTACACTGACGTCTGATGATGATTTGAGATCTGTGATCTGAGATGCCTCCACCCATCCCATCCTGGGCATGAACAAAGGCGAGGACTTACATAAACAGAGCTGTCCTCGCAGACATTCCTGCCCAGCTGCACCAGGATCGCCTTCTGAACAGCAGCCTTCATCAGAGCCAAGGTAAGATGAGCTGCAATCTACTCCTTTGGTGGGAAGCTGGACTGTTGGCAGCAATATGACGGGAGATGAGTGGGGGTTGGTGGATCCTGCTAACTTCTTTTTTCTTTTCCCTTCTTTTTTTGATCGCCTCTGTCAGTGCGCCCGAGGGCGGCTGTGGCTACAATGTTGTAGAGGAACATAGATACTTGCAAGAGAAAAAAAACCCAGAAGGGTTGGGACCAATGATGAATCAAACCAAGCAAAGGGACAGGTACTTTCCTTTCCCCCAGACGACAGAAGTAAAGTTTGGTTCAGAGTGGAAACTTATTCCAGCATTCAGTCTGATATTGGTGGAACTAAATGTAATGTATAAATGAATGCTGCCACATTTTTGCCACTTCCATGGATTTTCCTGTTTCTCCTGGTCCTCTGTTCAGCTGCTTCTGGAGGTGACATCTGAATTTTTTTACATTCTATTTTAATTTAAGGTGTTTTGTTTGTAATTCAGTTGATGTTTGACTATTAAAGTTTAAGTGTGCCACATTTTTAACCACTTCCCATCAGCTCTGTGGCGTGGGTGTGGTCCTTGGCCAGCTGCAGAGGAGGGGTGACGCAGTGAGCTCCCGGGGCGGCGCAGGGGCGGGGTGAACAGGTGTGCTGGGATCTGACAGTGATTGTGTCTCTTTATATGTTGGCAGTGACAGACGGAGACGGAGGTGACAGCAGAGAAAGAGAGCGCGGGAGTATATGTGTCCACGTACAACCCCGAGTTTAATAAAAAGTTCTGCATTGTCAAAGTCGCTCCGGCTGGTATTTCTTGGGTCCACCGTTACACTGGTGCCGAAACCCAGGAGTGATGTCCGGTCCCCTGCCGGCTCCCCCTGCTCCCCCGGCGGCGCCGCCGCCCGCCCAGCCGCTGCAGATCTTGGGCCAGATGATGGTGGACATGGCGGCGATGGCGGCTCGTCAGGCGGCCACGCAGGACCAACAGTTGGCGTTGCTTCGCCTGCAATCGGAGCAGCAGACCGCGGCTCTGGGGCAGCTGCTGGGGAATGCGGCCGCGCCGGCTCCCGCCCCTCCGCTGTCGGTGACGTTGCACCGGATGCGGGATGGGGAGGACCCGCTGGTTTTCATCGAGGCTTTCCAGGCCACGGCGGTGGCCTGTCGTTGGCCGGAGGAGGAGTGGGCCGCCCGGCTGCTGCCGCTTCTGTCGGGTGAGGCCCAGACGGCGGCGCTGAGCCTGCCCCCCGGCTCGCGGGGGGTGTTCGAGGACGTGTGCCGGGCGGTGCTGGATCGTTTGGGGCTCTCCCCAGAGGATTACCGCCGTCAGTTCCGGGCCAGCAGGATGTCGGGGGGGGAGCGGCCGTTTGCCTGGGCTTACTGGGGCAGTACGCGGGGATGCGATCGCGGTCTGTAAATTCGTGTGACGTTTGCGCGGAGCTCGGCGGTGACGCGGGGTCGACCGACGCTGACTCTGGGGGGGAGGAGGAGGCGGGGACTTCCACGGAAGCCCCGCCGCCTCCCGTTGTGTACCCCACAGAAGATTTTCCACTAGAGCAGTCTCGGGACGACACCCTACGCTCAGCCTATGACCAAGTGATGGATATTGATGGTCGCTCGGTGCGCCCCGACGCTGCGCGAACGTACCCTCATTTCCAATTGCGGAACGATCGGCTTTATAGAGTGAGCCGTGACACTCACACTAATGAAATCCGCACACAGTTATTGGTGCCGCAAAGCCGCCGGGAAATGATTTTCCAGGCGGCTCATTCGAACCCCATGGCAGGGCACTTGGGTGGCGAGAAAACTCTGGAGCGCATAATGGCCCGATTCTATTGGCCGGGCATTTGGGCCGACGTACGCCGCTGGTGTGCGTCGTGCCCCGAATGCCAGCTGGTTAACCAGCCGGCCGTGCCAAAGACGCCGTTGCGCCCATTACCGCTGATGGAGATCCCGTTTGAGCATATTGGCATGGATCTCATCGGGCCATTGCACCGGAGTGCACGCGGCTATCGCTTTGTGCTGGTCCTGGTGGACTACGCAACGCGGTACCCGGAAGCAGTGCCGCTACGCACCATTTCAGCGAAGAGCGTGGCGCAGGCACTGTTTCAGGTCATCTCCCGAGTCGGTATTCCAAAAGAAATACTGACTGACCAGGGCACGTCGTTCATGTCGCGCACATTGCGGGAACTGTACGAATTACTGGGTATTAAATCTATTCGGACCAGCGTCTACCACCCTCAGACTGATGGGTTGGTGGAGAGGCTGAATAAGACTTTAAAATCCATGATTCGTAAGTTCATTCGCGAGGATGAACGCAATTGGGATCGCTGGTTAGACCCTCTGTTGTTTGCAGTGCGGGAGGTGCCCCAGGCCTCCACGGGATTTTCTCCCTTCGAGCTGTTATACGGCAGGAAGCCGCGGGGGGTGCTCGACCTGATTAAGGAAAACTGGGAGGAAGGTCCGAGCCCTGCGAAAAGTGAAATTCAGTACGTGCTGGACCTGCGAGCAAAGCTGCACACACTGGGGAGGCTCTCACGGGAGAATTTGCTCCAGGCCCAGCAGCGGCAGCGACGCCTGTATGACAGAGGGGCTAGACTCAGGCAATTTTCACCGGGAGATAAGGTGCTTGTGTTACTTCCTTCTTCCAGCTCTAAATTACTCGCCAAGTGGCAAGGACCCTTCGTGGTCACACAGCGAGTGGGGGACGTTGATTATGAAGTGGTACGGTCGGACAGGGGCGGGGCCACGCAGATTTACCACCTCAACCTCCTCAAAGCCTGGAGGGAGGCGGAGACCGCTTCTCTAGTGAGCTTGGTAAGAGGGAGAGATGAGTTGGGGCCGGAGGCGCCAAAGTCTAGCATCCCCGCCTCCCTCCATTGCAGTGACCATCTCACACAGGCCCAGAGGGCGGATGTTGCTGCATTGCAACAGCGCTTTGCCGACGTGTTCTCCCCCTTGCCCGGCCGTACTTCTCTCATAGAGCACCATTTTGAGACGCGGCCTGGCGTGACGGTGCGTTCACGGCCCTACAGGCTGCCGGAACATAGAAGGCAAATTGTTTTCCGGGAATTGAAGGAAATGCTGAGGCTGGGAGTAATAGAAGAATCACACAGTGCTTGGTGTAGCCCCATCGTCCTTGTAGTAAAGAAGGATGGGTCTATACGGTTCTGTGTCGATTATCGCAGAGTGAATGAGGTGTCACGTTTTGATGCTTATCCCATGCCCCGGGTCGACGAGCTCCTGGACCGGTTGGGCACCGCTCGCTTTTTTACGACTCTGGATTTAACCAAGGGCTACTGGCAGATTCCCTTGTCTACAGAGTCCCGGGAAAAGACGGCCTTCTCCACTCCGTATGGGTTGTACCAATTCGTGACGCTTCCGTTCGGCTTGTTCGGCGCCCCTGCCACTTTTCAGCGCCTCATGGACCGGGTGCTGCGGCCCCACGCTGCCTATGCTGCCGCCTACCTAGACGACGTCATCATTTACAGTGACACGTGGGCGGGGCATGTGCGGTGTGTGGCCGCGGTGCTGGAGTCCCTGAGGCAGGCGGGGCTCACGGCCAACCCGAAGAAGTGTGCGGTTGGACGGAGGGAGGTACAGTATTTGGGGTACCACTTGGGGAGCGGGCAGGTGCGACCTCAAGTGGAGAAGACGGCGGCGATTGCATCCTGCCCGCGTCCCAAGACGAAAAAAGAGGTGAGACGGTTTCTGGGGCTGGCCGGCTATTACCGGCGGTTCGTCCCAGGGTTCGCGGACCTGACCAGCCCCCTGACTGATCTCACCCGCAAGGGTGCCCCAGATCTGGTCCAGTGGACGGAGCGGTGCCAGGCGGCGTTTGTGCAGGTGAAGCGGGCTCTCTGTGGAGAGCCGCTGCTGTTCACACCTAACTTCTCCCTCCCTTTTTGTCTGCAGACTGACGCCTCGAGCAGAGGGCTGGGGGCCGTTTTGTCCCAGCAGGTGGGGGGAGTTGACCGGCCGGTCGTTTACATCAGCCGGAAGCTCACGGACCGCGAGTCACGGTACAGCACCGTAGAGAAGGAGTGCCTGGCAATCCGGTGGGCGGTCGACTCCCTTCGCTACTACCTCCTGGGCCGCCCGTTCACCCTCTGCTCAGACCACGCCCCGCTGCAGTGGCTCCACCGCATGAAGGATGCCAACGCCCGGATCACTCGGTGGTATCTGGCCATGCAGCCCTTTAAGTTCAAGGTGATCCATAGGCCGGGCGCGCAGATGGTCGTGGCCGATTTCCTCTCTCGCTCGCGGGGGGGGGAGTAGGTTCGGCCGGATGGGCCCCGGCCTCAGTCGGGCGGTGGGGATGTGTGGCGTGGGTGTGGTCCTTGGCCAGCTGCAGAGGAGGGGTGACGCAGTGAGCTCCCGGGGCGGCGCAGGGGCGGGGTGAACAGGTGTGCTGGGATCTGACAGTGATTGTGTCTCTTTATATGTTGGCAGTGACAGACGGAGATGGAGGTGACAGCAGAGAAAGAGAGCGCGGGAGTATATGTGTCCACGTACAACCCCGAGTTTAATAAAAAGTTCTGCATTGTCAAAGTCGCTCCGGCTGGTATTTCTTGGGTCCACCGTTACAAGCTCATTTTAGATTGCTTTTAACTGATTTCTGTTTTCTTATGCCTCCCAATTTATACTACGTATGATACAGGGAATATGTGATATTACAGTCGGCAAATTCTAAATCTTTACTCCAGAGTTACTTCAAAAACTCTTCATCTGTAGTGAGTGCATCCTTTCTAGTCTATTCTAATCTAGTCCTGCATCCTTTCTCTGTTGTGCAGGCTGCATGTCCACTTTTTTATCTCAGCTGTCTTTGTTGGTGTTCCAGATTAACTGTTTTTTTTACATCAGTAGTTTACTTGTTCACGTTTGTTTACTTTGCAATCTTTGATCTGCTATTTCCAGTTCATGTGAATGCATAGATGTCGATATTATCTCCAGATAATAACGCAAAATATTATAACAAATGTTTTAAGAAAGTTATAATCAATGTGTTTCTGTGACATCACAAGCAACTATCTTCCATCTGATATCACCGAGCAGCTCAACCCGAGTTGACCTGCATGCTGATGATTTAGGAAACACGTACATGTTATCTGATGAATGTTACAGCAGGCTTAAATTAACACTGATGGTGATAATTTGCCATTTTGTCATTGCATGGCAACTCTGCTGCTCTAAGAAACTGGAATTTTGCATCATAAACATGAATCAAAGTCACTGTAGTGACCTGGATTAAAAATGCTGAAACATTTTAAAGACATAAATGTTTAACTCCTCTAGCAAACTTTTATTGATGAGATTTTTACAGGCGTGTGTTGTGTTACTGCTGAACTTGAAGGAGGTGGCCCAGTTTTACTACACATCAGGCTGTAACTACCGATTGTTTTCATTTGCCGACTGATTTTTGATCTGATCTTTGGTTTATAAAAATTCTAAATTACATTTACTCTAAATTATTTAAATGACTGAAAGGTACGACAGTAATAAATGTTGCTCACCTTAATCGGCTGCTGTAGAAGTGAACACTTGTAATTTGGCCTTCAACCTCTTTGTTCTTTTGTACCGTGATGAAGGGTCTTTACTTGAAGACCAGCATCCATCTTTTAAGAACCGCGTGGATCTGCAGGACAGACAGATGAAGGATGGAGACATGTCTTTTATTATGAACAATGTGACAATTAATGACACTGGAACATACGAGTGTCGTGTCGTCCAAAGAGTTCACAGCCACCATCATTAAGAACACCTCTATCAGCATCATCAACCTGAGTGTTGTTGATCCTCCAGGTGAGTGAGTAGAGTTGAGTGTGTGTGTGATCAGAGGTGAAGCTGTTTCCTGGTTGTTGATGTTTGTTTCTAAAGATGTTGTTGATGAGACTTTGTAGAAAGCAGCTGGTCTGAGTGATGTGATCAGAGTGCAGTAGATAATGTCTGACAGCAGTTTGAAGAGGAAATGGATTCTGTTCTGTTCTTCACTCATCACCTACCTGACAGCTGACACCTCACACCTGTTTCTCACCTGCAGGTCAGACAGGAGGACACACAGAGGATGGAGGGAAGGAGGCTGGACCTGTTAGACTGATCGTCGGTCTGAGTCTTTCTGCTGTTCTTCTTGTTGCTGTCGTTGGATTTTTGATATACAGAAAACATAAACAACAACAGAGTCAGGATTCATACCAGCGTCCAGCTGAAATGCAGCCTATTTGAAATCTTAAATGGCTTTTTCCAGCTGGTCTGTGATTGTCGTCCTGCTGTTTCATTTATCAATGTTATCACTGAACAGAAACAGCCATTGGGTTTTTAGGTAATAACATCCAATACTGAAATAATCTGCTCTGTGTTCGAACCTTAACTTTGGAGGTGCAAAGATTTAAAGTAATTAAATAGAAAAACACTGTCATAGCAAATAAGATATATGACAAATTATGTCTAAATTAAGATGCATGCAAATTCTTTACAAATCCTACCATGTGAATTCATGGATTTTTTCTTTCACATTCTGTCTCTCACAGTTGAAGTGTACCTCTGGTGCAAATTACTGACCTCTGTCATCATTTTAGGTGGGGGAACTTGCACAATCGGTGGCTGACTAAATACTTTTTTGCCCCACTGTATATTTTTTTTTTACATTATATTCATATTCATATTTCATTTTGGAGAAAAAGAAAACATAGGTTATCAGATTTACTGTAAATATAATTTATTAAAAGTGTAGATAGCAAGAGTATTATTTGGGATGAAATGTTATGAAATGAAATAAAAACAGGAGATTTCATAGAATAATCCCTATAATTTGTATTAGTGCAACATTAATAAGCATTTAAAACACAAAACCTGCTTAATGCAAACTAGTCTGTGCTTTCACAGCAGTGGTAGAAAACCTTGCAGGTGAGGAACTTGAACATGTGTTTTCCATAACCACTGAAATGGCTGCTTAGATAGCTTTTATACTCCCTTTATACGGGCATTTGAAGCTTATTTTGAACTTCATTTAAAACACTGATTCTCACAACAGCCTCTCTTAGCTCTCCAGCATTTACGTGAAATTGTAACAGATGTGTTCAAACCAGGGTCGTTTTTATCCCATTTCAAAATGAATCAAAGATCCCCCAAAGATTTCTTACTTTTTGTTATACAATATTTGCTATTTATGTGACACAATACTAAAAATATAAAAACCATACAGTACTTGGTTGAGATGTAATATTTTAACAACTAAAGTATAGATATGCCCCTCCCCCCTCCAAAAAACATTTTGTTCCAGCTCGTCTCGCCCCTACTCCGGCCCTAGTGCCCTTTTGCCAGAGCGATGTTGGATACCCTACTCTGCAGTAAAATCAGCGTCATTCGACTGTCCTGTTGCTCCCATTAAAATTTTTAGAGCCTATTTAAAATCAAAAAACTTAAAATTGTCCATAGCGTGCTGTTGTTACCACTGTCCTGTTTGAAATGGGATGAGAGGGATGAGTCTTTGAGGTCAGCAGACCTGATGCTGACCTCAAAGACCAGGAACAGACTAAAGACTAGGGGAGAGAGGGCTTTTGGTGTGGCTGCACCCAGACTGTGGAACAGTTTACCTCCTCACATCAGATTCTCCACAAGCCTAGCAACTTTTAAAACTGCTCTTAAAACTCACCTCTTCTCATTGGCCTTTAGCAAGGTTTAACTTATTGTTTTAATCTATTGTTTTATCAGTGTTTTTATGTATTTGTGTTTTATTGTATTTTATATTTGTATTTTATTGTACAGCACTTTGGTAGCCTCGGTTGTTTTTTAAATGTGCTTTATAAATAAACTTGACTTGACTTGAGAGAAGCTGCTTATTTTGTCATATGTGCCGATATTAAAGCCAAGGTACTAACTAGCTAACTGACTGGATGCCCATTAACCTTATAAATCCTGTTGTGTGTGTGTGTGTGTGTGTGTGTGTGTGTGTGTGTGTGTGTGTGTGTGTGTATGTGTGTGTGTGTGTGTGTGTGTGTACAGAGAGACAGCCAGGTTCATAATGGATATAAGGAAGTTTTTTTTTATTTTTCAAAAAAGGGAGCCACATTCAGGTAAAAGTGTAAGAACAAATGATCCGTCAATCAAAATAATGTTGGATCACTGTTTCAATATTTATATCTTTTATTAGATGTGCATATAGTTCGGTTATTTGCCTTTTGGTTGAAAGTACACTGAGAGAGGACTTTTTATCACTGATCTTAATGGTATTTTTTCATATTAATGTAATTTTTCATCTAATCGAATACCATCTATTTGTGTATGATTGACAGTCCAAAGAGGGAGAGAGGAAAGAGCGGAATGTGAGGAGAAAGTACAAGGTCAGGAAGAACCAGGTAAGAAAACAGACAGTGAACAGTGACAGGCACAACAGAAACTGTTAAACTGACAAAGAGGAAAAAACCTGATTTTACTCACACAATCTGGAAGTTGTGTTCTCCCTATATTAAAGCTGCTATACAGAATCTGCAAAACAAACTGGGTTGAAACATTTTTGACCCTCTTTAACAACAGCACCCCCAAAGCTCTGATCCTAGAATCGCTCCTGGTTCAAACTAACAGAGAATTGAAGTTTGTAGTCATGTTGTACATTTTATGAATTTAACTTAGAGCTTAAAATGGCTTATGGGTCTTCCAGAGAAAGATAACCTCTAGGGTTTTTTAGCAGTGCACAACTCAGCAAATGCAACAATAGAATCTAAAAACATCTGTTATGATTAATATTACTGGGATACTGTGGAGGGAAAAGTAATCAGAAATAGTGAGACCAGCTAAATAACCTGAAATAACGGCTTGTTTAGACTTTGAATTATGCAAACACTCTGAAGCCGGAGTATGACAACAGTTAACTTTCACATTTTTTATTGAGGGAATAACATCACATTCACATTTATGACCAGTTTATAGGGATAGTGAGCATTTAGCTGTGACAAGCACAGCCTCTCCCACTAAAGCGTTCAGCTCCAGTTCTAGTCTTGACAAAAGAAACAGACACACCAGTATTTCATCTAATGCATTTACCTGCAGAATGCCATAGTGTCAGGGCCTGGCGCCTGTTGCTCGGTCAGGCCTCCTCCAGGGTGCGGGGGGCCCTCGGGCCTCTGGCCCCTGGGCCTGCGGCTCGGTTCGCTCTGGCACAGCTGGCTGCCGGCAGAGCCGGCGGGCACGCCGGTGCAGCCCCCTCTAGCTTCTGCTCGGTGGCTACTGGGTGACGCCTCGTCTGGGGATCCTCAGCCCTTCCCATGAAGGTGGCACGGATGCCCCTCCGGTGGTCCTCCTTGGGCTCTCGCACTCTGAGGCCTCTGGATGCCTGGGGCCTGGATCTCCTCCATGGCCTGCTTCATGCCCTGGGGGACGGGGCTATGGCTCGCTACATCCTCTTGCAGACCATTACATGTGGAAACCATTTGAATACAAGCACGCTGATCCACACAGGTGTGCACACGGGTGTTCACTGCACGTAGACTTAAATTACACCTTTCTTGGCTGCTACTTCGAAGCACATTGTGCGCTGTCTGTCCTGCGTGCTGCACAACAACATTGAATATTTAGTATTTACTGCTGTTTACACTTAGCTAGATTAATGCGATGGTGTTGTGTTTAGTATGTTGCTTTGTTTTTTGGTTTTTTTGCTTGTTTTCTATTCTTCTCTCAACAGGTGATCCAGGAGATTTTTATTTTCTCCCCCCCTTTCTCACTGTCCTTCTCCCCTTCTGTTTTTCTTTTCCTTCCTCTTTCTCTCTCCCTTTCCTGTCCCTCACTCATGTCTGTCCCGGCTGTGACATCTGAAAATAAAATATAATAAATAATAAAAACAAAGATCGATCAAATGGACCAATACGGCAATGCCATGATGATCCATTTGGCAAAGTAAATCCATTGGGTATCCTTGTTGGTCTTCAGACAACAATTCTGACGGCTAAAGAACCAAATGGGACAGGCAAAAAAACAAACAAAAAAAAAAAGAATGCCATAGTGTCATTTTCACTTCATATGCATGGATTTGTACAAAAAAAGCTACATGCTTTAATAATGTGTATTTGTAGCTCTTATAGTCCTGCTAAAACTGTTTAAGGGGAAATAGTAAAGCATTTGGTAGCGGTTTAATGTCTTGCAGTAAAAAACAGTTTCCCCCTGCTGGTGGGGAAAAAAATGTAAATATACACAACTTTGAGGGCGTTGGCTTTCTCAGCAGACAACAGAGAGCACAGCCTAAAGCAGGGGTAGGGAACTCCAGGCCTCGAGAGCCGGTGTCCTGCAGGTTTTAGATGTGTCCTTGATCAAACACAGCTGATTTAAATGGCTAAATTAGCTCCTAAACATGTCTTGAAGTTCTCCAGAGGCCTGGTAATAAACTAATCGTTTGATTCAGGTGTGGTGACCCAGGGTGAGATCTAAAACCTGCAGGACACCGGCTCTCAAGGATTAACGTTCCCTACCCTGCCCTAAAGGGACTTCACTTCACACTTGGGTGTGTCATCAAAGGTATGTCTGCTGACTCACCTAATAGCGACAGTTAGAGCCATCTGAGAAAAACCTGCCTTTTTGCATTAATAGAGGAGTGAAGGAACAAACAGGAGACAAAGCTCTGGAGTAGACGAGACACATTTGTCATCTATTAGTCTGTTAAACACTAACTGAACTCTCCACACTTGGATGCAGGACAAAATCCGTCTTATTTTTTTCATCTGTGGAAATTTTTAATATTCACCATCTGCCTAACCCAGGTAACTCCTTCTAGTTGGGTTTTATGGCACTCCTGCATCACTAATATGTGTTTCATTTCTGTTACTTCAGTCATTCCTCATTGCCATAGCCAACATTTTAATGCCCAGAAGCATTAAAACATTTAAACGTGACAAGTCAGTTTGAAACTCACTTTCACCTCCAGATCCTGTCCTGTGTGGAGTCGTGCTTTCTGCTGAGATCTCTCTACGTTATTTTACCTGAAACAATTCCACCTGGATACCAAGTAGCAAAAGGTGCCGCTCTGCTTAATTTTTTATTCCTTCAGTGTTAAAACGTGTTGTAAGCCGAATGTTTTGTGTTTTATGGCTCTTTTTATCTTTCACTTTCTTGCTTTTCAGTTGAAACCGTCGGCTGTGATGCAAAATCAGTGCAGTTAACTGTGAAGGACCCGAGTTTCACAATAAAAAGTAACGGAGCAGTCGTAGCTTTAACGTCTGTTTCAGTGGGAGAAGGAGGACGGACATTTTCTGTGTCTGCTCGGGACAAGACTGGACGAGAAAGGAAGATGGAAGTTCACCTTGTCTGCAGTACAATGCCGAAAAGACATGTAAGGCAGATGCATATTGTGAGTCTTGACCTTCAGTCATGTCCTCAGCAGCTTTGAAAGTGTTGTATGCTTCCTCCTATTATCCAGGCTTGGGAGTAATAACAGGTAATAATAACAAACTACCTGTGTCTTCCAAATGGGAACAGAAGAGGATGGGCAGCATTTAGGGGACGTGGCTCTGTAGCTGACTCAGAGGTCACTGTCTGAATGCTTGGCTTGTTACTGGGGTAACAATGTAAAAAAATAACAATCAAGTGGTGCACGTGTGTATCTGCTATTGTTCTTTGTTGCTTTATTTTGTTGTTGTTGATGTTGTTGTGTTTTTTTTGGGGGGGGGGTTTAAGTAAAAGTGGTTTGCACTAAAAACTATGTAGATGCAATATTTTGGAGCTTTGTACCTCTGTAATCAATGTCTAAAAAATTATATCTTTATTTTTGGAGGGTAAGTTTTAATTAAAACTAATACATAATGAAACAAAATAACAATTACCTAATATTTCAAAATATGTAATGTAAAATTACACCTTCATAATAATCTATTTTAGGCAGTGTTGATTTACTTCTGCAGAATTTCCTAATGGCACAGAAATTGTGTGTAACCATGTTTTACTTCAACTCGCAGACTGTGAGACGGGTGCAGTTTGAGCTCACTGTAAGTCAGGTTGTTGAAACATTTCCAACAGTAGTCGTGTTACAATCTGCACGAGGGCAGAACTGGAGCACTAACGTGTTACTGCCTGAAACTAGATACAACTGGCTGCACAGGAAAAACCCATTCAAAAGACAGTGTATACCCTATATGTATTTTGCATTGTTAAGTTGTTATTTGACATTAACATTAAGGAGTTGTGTTTAATTTTTCTGTTACTGTTGCAGTGGTTTTTTAACATTTAAAGGAACGTGGGTATAAAACAGCATAATCAACAAACATACAATAAGCATACATGCACCCATACAACTTGTACTTACAGTCTTTACTGTTTATTTGTTTAAGTTTTTGTCCAATATCTGTTAATTTGTAATTAAAAAAAGAAAACAAATGTCCTTGTGATTTTTCTGGTTGTACTGTATATAAAGGTCAGATCCAAAATGGTTGTTTATTGTGCTCAGGTTTTGTGTGCACTCTAGTGTTTCACAGGGTGGAGCCCACATACACATAATACACTATGTGCAGTGTTCCAACATCTCAACTCCTTGGCTTATAATTACTTCAGTCCTCTGCAGATCTAATTGGTGCACTGGTGTTATTACTGACAAACAGCCCTGACCCACTGAGGTATAGACTCCATTGGACTTCTGAAGGTGTGCTGAGATCTGAGGAATTTAAAGGCCAAGTCAACATCTCAAATTTGTTATCCTCCTCACACAAACTGCAATGCACCATGTATTCTGACACCTTTCTTTCAGAACCAGCATCACCAGCATCTTTTTGGCAGTTTGACACACAATCACTTTTCTGTTTGATAGAACCACACAGACCAACTTTAACTCACTGCGTGCATTAGTCGCTGTTTCACCACTGTTCCTTCCTTGGACCATTGTTGATGCCGACTACTGCAGATGGGAACAGTCATGACACCCACATGACTCAGTCATCTAGCCATGACAGTTTGTCCCTAGATCTACACCGCGTTCCAAATTATTATGCAAATTGTATTTTTCTCTGATTTCCCTAAATATTTGTTGCAAATTACAGTCAGCATAATTGTCGAGTCATTGAGTATTAGAGTATAATTCAAATATTACTGAACAAACCTCCCAATGAAAACAGTATGTTTAAAAAAATAAAAATAAAAAACTTAAAATCCACTGTTCCAAATTTTTACTCACAACAAAGAAACATTTCATTCTTGCATCAATGGAACTTGGATGTTTTTGGACAGTTTCTGCTTAAATGTGTTTGCAGGATGTCAGAATAGCCTCCCAGAGCTGCTGTTTGGATGTGAACTGCCTCCCACATAGATCTTTTGCTTGAGGTTGCTCCAAAGGTTCTTAATAGGATTGAAGTAAGAGGAGGATGGGGGTCATACCATGAGTTTCTCTCCTTTAATAACAATAGCTGCCAGTGATGCAGAGGTATTCCTTGCAACATGAGATGGTGCATTGTGATTTTGTTGCAGAAAGTATGGTTCCCATGATTCCAGACTAAAACATGACTCCACCACCTCCTTGCTGATGTCACAGCCTTATTGGGACATGGTGGCCGTCCACCAACCATCCACCACTTCATCTACCTGGATAATCCAGGGTTGCACGGCACTCATCAGTTAACAAGACTGTTTGAAAATTAGTCTTCATGTAGTTCTGGGCCCACTGCAGCCATTCTGCTTGTGAGCATTGGTTAGAGGTGGCCGAATAGAAGTTTTATGCATAACTGCAAGTCTCTGGAGGATCCTACACCTTGATGTTCGCAGGGCTCCAGAGGCACAGCAGCTTCAAATATCTAACCATAGTGAACCAATTATCACAGGTGTCCGAGATTGATTTTAGTGATCTAAAGAGCCCTGAGACTCAATGCCATCCATGACTTTAATTGAAAAACAACATATTTAATCTTTATGACACTTAAATACAATTTGCATATTAATTTGTAATGCAGTGTAATTATTGCACTTACTCAGGTTCTAACATTGAAAGGGTGAAGCACACATACACATTAAGACCTGGAGAGTGTGGAGGAAATTTGAGTACAGTGAACTTGAGTACAGTGTCTTGAACTCACGTTCAATGAAGGTCACAGCAGAAATCATCATCAGAGACTCATTAGACCAGGACATGTGTTTCCCATCTTCTGTTCTTAGCTTACAGGAGTAAAACTCGTATGGTCTTCTGGTTATTTGAGTCCCTTTTGCATTCTGGCAATTCTCCTCTGTGGTCTAGCATTTTCACGCTAACTGGATATTTTCTTCTTTCCGGACCATTCATTTTAGACGATAATGGGTGGGAAAAAAGTGAAGACATTATACATTATTTACATGTAAGATGAAAAGTTAGGATCTTTGCAGCTTGTCTGTCTAAATTAGTACGAGTACAATGAGGCTCATGAAAGAGGTGCAGATTAAAGAATTGTTCAGGTCCTAGTGACCAATAAAAATAAAGTTCTGAATCTCTCCGTACTCATATAATAGCAGCCGTTTGTTAGACTTGGTCAGACCTTTGACATCGACTTAACCAAAGCATGTATCTAACAGAGTTTGTAGTTTTTACAGGCATGAACAGAAAGACGTTGCAGAACAGAAATGAAAGAAGAAATGACCTGCTGACATTAAGTAGATAAACCTGTTAATAATCTCCGAAATTCCACTTTTCTAGATTTTGCTGCAATTTCACAACATGAATCATTGATGAGCTACAGAAGTGCATCAAACAGAAGTGTCAACGCCAACTCATTTCTTTGTTTGTGTGGACAGAGAGTCGTGATGAGGATCAGAGGAAGTGTAGCTGAGATATAATGACATGAATCAGTTGTAATGAACTTCCTCAAAACTATATTTTATTTATTTATTTATGTATTCATTATTTTCTGTTGTTGTCCTGCTGGGAGACTTCAATGCTCAAGTGGGTAACGACAGCGAGACCTGGAGGGGTGTGATTGGGAGGAACAGCCTCCCTGATCTGAACCCGAGCGTGTTTTGTTATTGGACTTCTGTGCTAATCACAGTTTGGCCATAACGAACACCCTGTTCGAACATAAGAGTGTCCATAAGTGCACGTGGCACCAGGATGCTCTAGGCCATAGGTCGATGATCGATTTTGTAATCGTATCACCAGACCTGCGACCATATGTTCTGGACACTCGGGTAAAGAGAGGGGCTGAGCTGTCAACTGATCACCACCTGGTGGTGAGTTGGATCAGGTGGCGGGGGAGGACGCTGGACAGACCTGGAACACCTAAACGCGTAGTGAGGGTGTGCTGGGAACGTCTAGCAAAAACTCGGGTGTGGGAGGAGTTCGGAGAGGCCATGGAAAAAGACTTTCGGACTGCCTCGAAGAGATTCTGGCAAACCGTCAGGTGTCTCAGGAGGGGAAAGCGGTGCTCTGCCTGCACTGTGTATAGTGCTGGCGGAGCGCTGCTGACGTCGACTGAGAAAATTGTCAGGCGGTGGAAGGACTACTTCGAGGACCTCCTTAATCCCACTGACACGTCTTCCGAGGAGGAAGCAGAGTCTGGGGATGAGGGGAATGACCCGCCAATTTCCGGGGGCGAGGTCACTGAGGCAGTTAAACAACTCCTTGGTGGCAGAGCCCCTGGTGTTGATGAGGTCCGCCCCGAGTTCCTGAAGGCTCTGGACATTGTAGGGCTGTCCTGGTTGACACGCCTCTGCAATGTTGCGTGGAGATCAGGGGCAGTCCCCATCTTTAAGAAGGGGGACCGGAGGGTGTGTTCCAACTACGGGGGATAACACTCCTCAGCCTCCCTGGGAAAGTCTATGCCAGGGTGCTGGAAAGGAGAGTTCGTCCGCTAGTCGAACCTCGGATACAGGAGGAACAATGCGGTTTTCGTCCTGGTCGTGTAACACTGGACCAGCTCTTTATCCTCTCGAGGATACTTGAGGGTGCATGGGAGTTTGCCTAACCAGTCTACATGTGTTTTGTGGACTTGGAGAAGGCATTCGACCGTGTCCCTCGGGTGTCCTGTGGGAGGTGTTGCGGGAGTATGGGGTGTCTGGCCCATTGCTACGGGCCATTCGATCCCTATACAACCGTTGCAAGAGCTTCACATTGCCGGCAATAAGTCGGACTCGTTCCCGGTGGGTGATGGGCTCCGCCAGGGCTGCCCTTTGTCTCCGGTTCTGTTCATAATTTTTATGGACAGGATTTCTAGGCGCAGCCAAGGCTTTCACTTTGGTGGCCTCAGAATCTCATCTCTGATTTTTGTGGATGATGTGGTTCTGTTGGCTTCATCCGGTGAGGGCCTCCAGCTCGCACTGGAACGGTTCGCAGCCGAGTGTGAAGCAGCGGGAATGAGGATCAGCACCTCCAAATCTGAGGCCATGGTTCTCAGCCGGAAAAGAGTGGAGTGCCCACTCCGGGTCGGGGATGAGTTCCTGCCCCAAGTGGAGGAGTTCAAGTATCTCGGGGTCTTGTTCGCAAGTGATGGGAGAAGGGAGCCGGAGATCAACAGACGGATTGGGGCTGCAACTGCAGTAATGCGGACGCTGCACCGGTCCGTTGTGGTGAAGAGGGAGCTGAGTGTAAAAGCGAAGCTCTCAATTTACCGGTCGATCTACGTCCCAACCGTCACCTATGGCCACGAGCTGTGGGTAGTGACCGAAAGAACGAGATCGCGGATACAAGCGGCAGAAATGAGCTTCCTCCGAAGGGTGGCTGGCCTCTCCCTTAGAGATAGGGTGAGAAGTTCGGTCATCCGGGAGGGGCTCAGAGTAGAGCAGCTGCTGCTCCACATTGAAAGGAGCCAGCTGAGGTGGTTCGGGCATCTGACAAGGATGCCCCCTGGGCGCCTCCTGGGTGAGGTGTTCCAGGCATGTCCCACTGGGAGGAGGCCAGGACACGCTGGAGAGATTATATCTCTCGGCTGGCCTGGGAACGCCTTGGTGTTCCCCCGGATAAGCTGGAGGAGGTGGCTGGGGAGAGGGAGGTCTGGGCCTCTTTGCTTAGGCTGCTGCCCCCGCGACCCGGCCTCGGATTTAGCGGATGAAGATGGATGAATGGATGGATATTTTCTATTGAATCTTTTGTAAAGCAAATGCCCTGGGGCGCACTGACAGAGGCGAGGCTGCCGGACACTGGCGCCACCAGGCCCTCTGACCTTGTAAACCTTCCGATTACATGACAAACTGCCAACTCTTGAGCCATGATCGCCCCCACCCATGTTTCATTGGGCTAAACAGGAAGAGAGGCCTAAACTTGTGTGTGTCCACTGATTTGGGGTATATTGTGATTTTTATCCGCTACGGTTGCAAATTATACTTTCAGGCATTTTGGAAACATTTATTTTTCCATGAATATGTGTTTTGTAACTGATTTATCTTACTGGG
Organism: Aulonocara sp. 'chitande type north' Nkhata Bay; assembly: GCF_057382095.1. NCBI lineage: Eukaryota > Metazoa > Chordata > Actinopteri > Cichliformes > Cichlidae > Aulonocara > Aulonocara sp. 'chitande type north' Nkhata Bay. The sequence continues at coordinate 16,883,966 of NC_141346.1, forward strand.
TATTTAAATATTGCCAGTTTTGCAAACAACCGACACAATACTTTATCAGTCCAATGATTTATTTTAGGCTGACAACATTATAAGCTTCAAAACAAATCTAAAGAGTCGGAATCATTGGACTATAGAGATAAAAAAAAAAAAAACATTCAGTTAGTTTATTTCCTATTACAGGATTTTACAAACATGCAAGTGTAGTGAAAGTTAAAACATCAGAGTCTGGTAACAGCTTGCTGCTTTTACACTGTGACTGTCACAACTGAATCCATGACACAGACAAGTTCTGGTAGGTGAAGCCTCACGCCTGCATTCTTTTTAATGACACTTATTAATGGCAGTAAAACATTCACCAAGGTTGTTTGGCTCAAACACACACATATGTGTGTTTGACTCAAACACACACTCAAACACACACATATGTGTGCTTGAGTCTGGGGTGGTTTTGGCTCAGGTGGTAGAGCAGATCAGCTACTGATTGGAAGGTTGGTGGTTTGATCCTTGGCTTCCCCGGTCTGCATGCCCCATATCCTTGGGCAAGATACGAACCCCAAGTTGCATCTCCGATGAGTTCATCGGAGTGTGAGTGGGGTGAATGAGGCATGTTGTATACAGTGTTTTGAGTACTCTGGGAGAGTAGAAAAGTGCTATATAAGAATCAGTCCATCTACCATTCACTATGTCCTGACAACCCTAATAGATGAATGTTGGTTGTCAGGAAATATTGTTGTCCATGGTCTCAGCCCCACTTTACAACTGTGATATTGTTAACTGGAGCTGCTTATGCTGGAGGGTGGGGCCTGGGTGCAGTACAAGCATTAAAAAATAAAAAAGAATTAAATAAAAAAGAAGCTATCTTTCCAGCAGCTGGTGTGTACTGACCTCAGGACACTTACATTTCATTTCATGGTTCTCTTTGTTGTGTAGTGGGAGCTCAGTTGGATGTGTAGCAGTTCTCTGGGGCCTGGGGTCCCATCGTAGTCTCGCACTGGGGCCATCAACATCTGCCAGGTGTAACTTTTTAGATTGATGTATAACAGTGGACAAATTCCAGCAATAAAGCTGCCGCTACTAACCATGTGGATATTTAAAATTAAATAACTTATTGTTGTTAAATAGTAATGAGATATAATATCCAAAAAGTTGGGTAATTGCTCTTTTGCTGAGTTCAATATAGCCTGTCTTCTTTCAGTCCTATTTGTTTTTGTTTGTTTGTTTTTTTTACTTACTTCGACAGCTGACAGATAAGAGTCTTCACTCCACATTGGCCACTTTTGGTAGCTAAAACAACGGAAGCGGCACATAAGGACGCTGTCAACAACTTTATTTAGCTGCGTATATACGAATGTAAACCGCATTATTGGCTGGAGCAGCCAGCCAGTCACCGGTCACTTACTGACTCATACTGCATAACAGCACAGAAAGAATTGTTACGTATTTATTTTAATTTCAATGCAGGTTAGATTTTTTTGGTGTGCAGCGCAGATTTTCTGTTCGCAGAGACCAGCACTGCGCAATTGCGCACACTTAGAGGTTAGAGGGGACATTGTTGCAGTTATGCTCATAGTGTCTTTTACAATACACATGGACTCTGACTTAAAAATTAGTGCCTAAAATAAAAACAGGGACTCTGGTCATCATTTCATTGATCATTTTGTGTCTTATGATTATGTTCTGGAACTTAAATGTGCATGTTTTTCACAGCACATGGTGAGTGTTTTAATGTTCTGTAATCCATTCTTTCACTGTTTAAGTTTACACTGAACACACAGAAATGGAAATATTAAAAAATGGAAAATAATATGATGCCTTTGATCCATTTAACGTTTTCCCTGGCACAATGGAGGTGGTCTTGAAGCATGCTGGTAATACTGCCTGGGCAAGCAAGAGGTTAAAGATGTCTGTATAGACCCCCTGCTCAGCAAGTGCTCGAAGCACACATTCAGGAATGTCGTCAGGGCCAGCACCTTTGCGAGTGTTGATTCTGCTCAGTGCATTATGGACATCTGTGATGGTAAGAGTGAGTTTTTTCACAGTTTTTTGGGGGTAGTGTTTTCAGGAAGTCAGTGGTGGTCAACCTGCCTGAAGCCTTTCAGCCATGACAGCACATCAGTGGTTAAAGCAGAGAGATGCAATCAGTCAAACAGCATTCGTACCACCTCCAGCTCACTTCCTCTCAGCTGAACTGTGGTCAGCTACAGGAAGATGCAAGTTGTTTCCACGAATCAACAACATGATCAACACAACCAATGTCTAAGATAAAAATTAAATAAATCATTGATGATGATCATTATTGAGATAAGAATAGTTTGCCCTGTAATGACAAAGACATAATCCTGTCAGTAAAGGCACCATGTGGGCGATCTATAAATATCTTTTTTTTTTTGTTATTTACATGTTTTTGGTGGGGATTTGTGTGTGTGTGGTTTCCTGACTGACTTCAGCCACTCACAATGTTTGTTTGTTTGTTTTTTAAAGTCAGTGAAGGGATCTGCTCCCCTTTATGTCAACTAAATTTGTTGGGGCCCATGTCTACAGTCACTTAACAGTCAGTTTGACCATTTTAAAGCTTTTTTTCTCTTGTATTTGTTGCAGTCAGACAAAGAAACTTTGCTTCCGCTAAAAACCACAACACTTACATCCTGTCACAGAGCAGAGGATTACGGTTTGACTTTAACTGACCGTGAACTGGTTAAAGTGTTGACCTGATATCACAGAGAGTAGGATGAAGAACACATCTCTGCTGTGGCTGCTCAGTAAGTACACTGAAATGATTATCTATGAATATCTGTCATTTCTTCAGGAACATGCATTCAGGTTGGATTAGAATAGGACGGCAGTAGATGAGTTTTTATCAAGGACACCAAAAAAAGGAAGAGGGTCAACAGGGAATCAGAATATTTCATAATAAATTAATACAGTGCAGAAAATTGACATGGATACACTGATTTACAGTTTTGTGTACATCCGTCATACAGATGCATGACATTTAGTGTAGTTTAATGTAGTTTTTGTTCAACAGCAATTTTAAAAAAATTCTAAAAGAAGCTACTTTCATAAATATCAGAAGGTATAAAGGTACAAAGATTTCTCTATCCAAAAAGTAAAATTCCTCTGTTTGAATTTCTCAGTTTTTTGTGTATTTGTATCTTGGTTCTGTATTTTGCACTGTTGACATTTAGCTTGTTATTATTTCTTATGGTTCATTGGTCTTTATATCAGTTTACCTGATACTAGTTCCTTTTGCTGTTATTTCAGTTCTTCTGTCCTGATGCTCATTTATTCTGTGTGTCGTGGGTTTGTGGCTTTATTTTTGGTTTTAAGATAGATGTTATGTTTGTGCTCCATAGTCTTTGTTCATGATGTTAGTTTTGCTTTTCTGGTGCTTCTTAATTTCTTGTTATGCTTCTAGTTCCTTGACATTTTATGACGAGCCTTTTGTGTTCTTATTCTGTTCATTCAGTCTTGCCTCCATGTTTGTCTTCTCTCTCTATGTTAAATTCACATATGTGAGCTTATCTAGAGAGTATTTTAAATTCAGGGAATTTAAAATAGAAAGTAGCTCGTCCACAGAAGGACTGGTAGCTCCCCTTACGATAAGGGTTCAGATCGCGCGAACAGGTGTGAATGTGAATGTGTGTGTTTAGTTAGTTTGTTTGTTTGCTTGTTTTAATCAATTTTAAATCATGCTTTTTATTTGTTTTTGTTTCTAATGTCTCTGTAAAGCACTTTGAATCACCTTGTTGTTGAATTGTGCTATACAAATAAATTTGCCTTGCCTTGCCTTATCATCTGTTACTTGCTGTTGTATTTTATTTCATTTTGGTTGACTTTTGTCTCTTAAGTCTCTAGTTAATTCACCCTGTTCTTGTTATTCCTGATTTATTCCCACCTTTATACTCTCCCCTTGTCTGCCATCGTGCCTGCAATGCAGTGTGCTCCTGTTTTTTGTGTCTTTCCCTAGATTCCTAGTTTTGTACTCCTGGCTCCAGCACTGCCTTGTTTTGTTTTTTGTATTTTGAACAATTTCAGCATTAAAGCTGTTTTGAGTTTGTTTCCCTTGTTGTGAGTCCAGCATATGTGTCCAACCAACTGTTTTAATGAAAAACCGACTTAATATGTACTACTCGGTAAGTTTATCTATAATAATATAACAACATATGGTACTTAAATCTTTAAAATATCTGGTGTGCAGTGCAATGTTTTAATCCAAGATACAGCTGAGCTGAAGTTGAAAGGTGCAAAACAAAGAAATGCTTAAACATAGTATAAAGTATGTAGAATTTCCATTAACCACTCGAGTAAATGTACTGCTTTACACCGTGTCCCTGCTGATATTAACAGATTATCAGCACTATAGTCCAGCACACATGCCTCTGTGTAGGACACGAAAGAGAAAACTGTTTCATCCTTTCTACGCTTATCAGTATCAATTCAGACTGTGTTCTTCACAGTCTGGTGGATTTGTTTTTACTCCTGTTTAGTTAAATGTCAAACTCAAATTAAACTAAGTGTCATTTCTCTTTAGTTCTGATCTCACTGCTGAGCTGCACAACAAACCAAGGTCAGTAACCTTCTTCTGTCACAGTTTAAACCTGACATGAACTGAACCTCACTAAGTGCCTCGTCCTTTTTTGAGCTTTCTTGTAGCATGACATGACAATCATGCAGAAACAGATCACTTCAGCCTGCTAAATACTTACGGTAACCCTCATAGGTATAAAGGAAGTAGAGTCACATCATTTATTTTATGTGATAGAAATTACTAAATATTCTCTTCACAGCTCGTCTGACTGTGAGTCCCAGCAGTTCTCAGTTTTTTATTAGAGCCTTTGTGTCTCTGAGCTGTGAGGAGGACGACAGCTCTGCTGGATGGACTCTGAGGAGAAACACAAGCAAACAACAGAGGACTCAGTGTGGAGATGGGTGGGGAGAAGCAGCTGGTTCTTCATGTAACATCAGTTACATTTACACATCACACAGTGGAGTTTACTGGTGTGAGTCCAGAGAGGGTCCCATCAGTAACATGGTTAACCTGACAGTCACTGGTAAGCTGAGTGTGTGGAGTTAGTGTTGATGAAGCTGTGTGTAAATGGATGAAATGCTGTAGTTTGTCTCTGTGTTGAGGTGGATCAGTGATCCTGCAGAGTCCTGTCCTCCCTGTGATGGAGGGAGATGACGTCACTCTGCTCTGTAAAACAAAGACCACTCCCTCCAACCTCCCAGCTGCTTTCTATAAAGATGGCTCCCTCATCAGGAAGCAGCCTACAGGTCACATGACCATCCAGCATGTTTCCAGGTCTGATGAAGGCCTCTACAAGTGTGACATCAGCGGTCATGGAGAGTCTCCATCCAGCTGGATCACTGTCACAGGTGAGGAGCTTCACTCTGATTTCACCTCTTATTTTGTCCATATATTCACTGACCAGAACTCTCTGCAGGGAGACCTACAACCACAACCTTGCCCACCACCTCTACAAATATGTACCCTACCTCTGCTTTGTCCCCTTCCTCCACCACCCTCCCTCTAGTGATCAGGCTGGTCTGTCACCTGGTGGTGTTCTGTCCATACTTCATCTCCACTCTCGTCTTGGTGTCTTTATATCAACACAGAGCCAAAGGTAAGACTCTGAGTATCCTTGATTATTTATCAAACTCAATTGCTTTTGCCTCAAAAATATCTGATGACCTCATGTTACAGGAAATGACCCCACCGTCATCTTGGCAACAGCAGCCAATGCTGAGCAGAGAATGTCTGAGGACTATGATGATATTGCGGCGGTGACCTCTGAGCATCAGTTCTGAGCTCCATCAAATTGTGGTTATTAGGTCACTGTGACTGAATTTTATGTGACATCACAATGCGAGTCTTTGTTTGTCTGAGCTTTATGAATAAATTTTGATTGTTCTGTCAGCTTTTTTTTACATGTCAGTATAACAGAAAGAGCTTGTTGACATCCTGATGTTGCTGTGGCACATTTTTATATTATAGGTTTTATGTTAGCACCAGGCAGGCTTGATCAACAACAACACAAGTACATGTCAGCAGTTAACATGACGCCCGTATCTTTATACTGTGGTAGTAAATGCACATAACCTGTGTTGTTTTCCACAGACTCATGTACATCACAGCCTGCAGACTCTCGTTTGACACTTCTCTGTGTAACTGAAACTTTGAATGTGTCTCTATTTTAGCCATTTGTGGTGTGTTTGCTCTCAGCTTTTTCTGTAGCACCACCACTTACACCTAACTTCCTCTTGACCTGAAGCACCTTCCAAAGCTGTGACCTAGACTCCCCTGGGACCCTAAAACATTTATATTTTAGTAAATCAAAATACAAAGCAGAAGTAGAAAACAGTGTTCTGTGGGAGAAAATGCCTTATTGATGTCATAGGTCTGACGTGAGTGATCTGATTGCTTTGATGGCACAGTAGGTTCATAATAACTCAGATAAGCACTTGTTACAATCAAAGTATGCAGGATAGCATCTATGACAACGTTTACACTACAACAATGTTATAAAATCATGGATCCTTCCTTTTATCAGCAGTTCAGGTTGATGATGGTCATGGTGTAGAGGTGTGGGCCATATTTTCTTGGCACACTTTGTACCCTAACTCTGGCAAAAATGTCAACCCCAGAGTTTTGCAGTCTGAGTATAAGATGAGTATAATTTTCTTTGAGATGGCGTCCATCATATTTTACACAAATTTGCATAGTTTCGTGACTTTGTGGTGGCTCACAGTCTGTTTTGCATGAGCTCAAAGTGTGGTCATAAATATTTTGTAAAAACCTGAGTGTAAAACTCTACCTAACGCACCCCTCCAACAGCCAAACCCATCTGTTCTCGGACTGGATTGTTAAATTTCTGATTGACATGACATTGACCAATCAGCTGAAAGGAAGAAAAATCAAGTCAAAATTTGTACGTGTAAGTTGAAAGCCACACGCAGCCAGGAAACCTGAGCGCAGATGTTTTACATGCAGGTTTTTGCTTTGTATCTGTAACCAGACCTTAAGCAAAAAATGTGTAACTCGTGTAAATATTTTTTACAAACACACAAATTCTCATCTATAGACGCACAAACATTGAATTTTCACATATTTTGTTTTAGGAGGTTACAAAACAAAAATATGCATTTGATTTACAAGTACAAAATATTTATGACCCATTTTGAGCCCATAGTTTCTTTTTTTTTCTGTGTAGTGTTGGCAGGAAGACTGCTGCAGGTCAACCTGCATGAAGCGTTTCCTGTTTTCTGGCTAAAACAAAGACTTTAGAAATGTGTTTCTCCCACATTGATGGCAAGATCCTGTCACAGTTTTGGTCTTTGTCGCAGTGTCTCAGTTTTTCTAACAGCAAGTCTGTGGTTAAAGCAGACTGATTACTGATGCAGTCACTCATCAGTAATCAAACCACCTCCAGCTCACTTCCTCTGTGCTGAACCACAGTCAGGTAGAAAAAAAAATGTGTCAAAAATGTGCAACACAAGAAAATACTAAGACAAAACTTAATCAAAGTAACTAATAAGTACTGTTGAAATTCTCTTATATTAAAACAGAAAGGTTTGCTATCAAATAGTGAACATAAAGAACTGCCAATGAAGGCATCTTACAGGTACTGACATGTTTTCATGTATTTAATTTCGTGTGCGGTCTCCCAACTGACTTCAGCCACTCACCCACAATGTGTTTTGGTTTGTTTTTGTTGTCTGGCAACAATTTCTTCCTAATACCTAATGGCAGTCAGGTTATCTATCTACCTTTTAGAGATCTGTTTGTCCCTCCACTGACTCACCACCAAATCTGTCACGTTGAGCATAAATTAGCTGTAATAAATCCTAAAGTTTGAAAACTTTACCTGCTTAACAAAATGCGATGGACCTTCAACAGACAAAGTCAAAAACATGGTGCATTGCAAAAGAGGTGTTTAGTCTACAAGTGTTTAATGTCTTCTTGCTGTAGAAATATATCTACTAACATTACTCCCACTTCTTTCTCTAATATTACTTAAAAAAAAAAAACAAGGCAGGCACCTGATTAGTGGAAAAGAAGCAAGAAGCAATACTGAGCACATAGTTTCTTACAGGAGCCTATTCTCTGTTATTGAAAGAGTTATTGAAAAAAAATATTCAATTAATTGTGAAAGGCAAAAATTACACAGAGGTCCAAATTATTATTTTTTAACCAACCTACAAATATGTTTATGTCTGCTGTGCATTTGGACAGTTTAACTCACTGGTGATATTGCCTACTTAGATAACGAGTGAAATCTGAGTCTGTGTATTGAGGTGAAAAATGTACACGTAATAATGAGAAACAATGTCATGGTCCTGGGCCATGTTGGCCCAGTATTCTTAGTTGTCGTGTGTTTTGTATTTTGTTCTTTATTCCTGCCTTGGTTGTTCTGTTAAGATGTTCCTTATTTGATTACGCCCTGTGTGTATCTGTGAGCCCTCGTCTCTCCTTGTGTTTAATTCCATGTTTTCCCCAGCCCTTGTGTCTGTGCTCTCCCCGTGCTCTCTCGCCTCCTGTCTGAACCTCTGTGTACTTCCTGTTTTACTTTGACAGTCTCTCGTCAGTATGCGTCATGTTGTGTTCACTCCTGCCCTGTCTCGTTACGATTATCTGTGTCAGCTGTGTTCCCCGTGTGCTCCCACTTCCCTCGTTAACCCTCTGAGTATTTATGTCCGCGTCTCCCTCAGTTCAGGGTTGTGTTCTCCGTCATGACTGTGTGCCCCTTCGTGTGTTTCCTCGTGAGTCCTCCTTTATGACTTCCCAGTTTAGTTTCATATTATTTTGTATCGCCTTAACTTCCCTCAGCAATAAAACTGTGTTTTGAGTTCATTCCTGCCTCCGTGAGCTTGTGTTTGGGTCCTCATCCTGCCTGCACACAGCCTAATCATGACAAACTCTGTAAATTCACAATGACCACATGTAGTTCATCTATTCCCAGGATACAGTGCTGCACCCCGTGACTTAGTTTAATGCAACTTCAGTATCAATGAAACCCCAATGCATTCTTCATGTGGCAACAAACATTGCTTTTTTTAAATAGCACCACTGTCAGGACTGTAAGTCAAGGTAAGAACTATTACTGAAGAGCACTTAAACAAATCTACTAGAACAGCTGGCTGCTTGGAAAAAATTAGAAAGACACAAACATGAGCTTTAGACTTTTGCATCCTGTTGTTCTCTTCAGGAAAATAGAGCAAATGATGGCAAACTGAATTCCAGGAATGAGTTGTCCCCCCACTGACTTATCTCTGAGTGACTGAATGCTGCCACTCAGAGTTGACAAAGTGTACTTTGCACTTTGCACTTGCACTTTGTTTTGGTACATAGCACTGAAGTCAAATGTTTCACCCAGGAAGAATGTACAGCAAAGAAATGCACAGTAGTGTTCAGTGTTCTTGATCCACCCCTCACTTGTCACTTCTTCATCTTTTCCTACCAAGAAGCCAGACATTCTTCTCTATGTTTTCAAGTAGTGTTGATAAGTAGTTCCACCGGGTTTCTGGAGGTCTTTCAAAGTGTTTCTTTGGATATCGTCTGATTTATTTTATTAATTTTCCATATCATCCTTCTACTTGATCATATTCTTAATTTCTTTTTTTCCTTTTCTGTTAAAGATTATATTATATATCCTCCTGAGAACCAGCCTACACTTGTATTTATTAAATTTGTTTTTCAAGCCTGACACTTCTTTACTCCTCCACTGGTGAATTTTTCTCAAAGTTCTTAAGGAAATCCTGCACACTATGCTGTGATAGTCTTCAGCTCTTTAGGAATCAACTTGTGCACCTTCCTGCCAAACTGTATGAAACAGTCTTCTGAAAATAGCTGGATACATGGATGGGACTGGAACAAAGTGAAAACCCTGCTAATGTCCAAAGAAAAAACTGAAAAACCTTTAGAAAGCCTATAAATATCACTCAAGAGCACTTTAAAAGTTACAAAAATGCTGTTTTGGAAGATGACAATTATGAAGTGAGAGGAGGCTCAAGAGTTTTGCACAGCACTGTATGACTGTAAGTGTTGTTGCTTGGCATCAAAACTACACGAGTTACAAGGAGTGGAACATCAGGCTCTGATTTGACTTATTTGTTTGCAGTGCAGCTGTTAACAGGACAACAACTACAAGTTTTTAATGACTTTATGATTTGGCAGTTTCTCCCTTTACATTGGCTTTATGCTGGCAAAGAGCTCCTGAGCAGCCACGATTGGCAAACTGCAGTTCTTGGTTAGTTCACACTGCAGTTCGACGTTTAACTTTATTTGCAATAGTGACACCAAAGCTGTAGGACTCATGAACCTCATAAAGAGGCACAAACTGGCACAGTGTTGTAGCACAGTGTCTGTTGTGCCACAGCCAGGCTGACAGATGGTTTGTCAGCCTGGCTTTATTAAACTTAAAGCCTTTGCTTTAAGTTTAATAAATACCACACATATATATTACACATACAGCAGGTGAAAAGCAGGGTTTATGCACACAGCGCTACTGCTCACTTTAGCACGAGTAAAAGGAATGCACCCCTGCTCCAGGTATGAGCTCTGTCGTCGCTGACTTATCACTGAAGCATCTTCAGAGCGACAGAATGCTGCCGCTCAGGTCGTCACAGTGCTCGGCAGGTTAAACTTTTCATAATACGGGTAAGGGTTGGAAATCTGCCAAATCCCACTTTAACTGTGATTACACCGACATCAGGCAAGACTCACAGTACTGTGAGTTATAGACGTTTCCCAGCTAACTCTGTTGCTACCATTTCAGGCAGTGGTGCAATTAATTATGCTCTCTGATTGGAGCAGTCAAGGCCTCGTTTTTACATAATGAATCATCAGTGGGAGGTTCCCATCAGGCAGCTCAACTGTGAACGACACCTCCACCCATCCTATCCTGGGCGTGAACAAAGGTGAGGACTCACATAAACAGAGCTGTCCTCACAGACAAATCTGTCCAGCTGCACCAGGATCGCCTTCTGAACAGCAGCCTTCATCAGAGCCAAGGTAAGATGAGCCGCAATCTACTCCTCAGCACGCCGGCACCTGTACTTTATTTATTCTAATACAATTTTAACATGAATCTCTTTTCAATATTGTCTTTTAATTTGACACTTTTATATGTGAAATATGTGAAAAGCGTTATTTAAATAAACTTTACCTACTTACTTACATCCACATTGCAAAGTTCTACTTGAAACACATCAGGACTGTAAACAAGCTGCACAAGCAAAACAATAAAAACACAGAGATCCAAAGGCAGCTCTGTGGTGTCATCTGGAGAAATAACAGGAAGTGACTTTTTAAAAACACTTTTAAATAATGAAAAAACTTTACTGAACTCCATCCCTCTGTGTAAAAGTATATTTTAATGATTGCCTGAAATTAATCTGTGACTTTTAACAGAGTCAGTAAAGGTATATGTAGATCTTACAAGAACATACAGCCAGTTTAGCATTTTAGTTCAAACACTAGTAGAGCAGATAATAATGGTTCTTTTATGCATTGTTGCCGTAATGTTAACGTAGTTAACCATGTGATGATAATGATGTAAAGTTGGGTGAATGTAAAATATAATGTTATTAAATGTACAACCTTCAAATGCAACTTATTCAAAATGTTATTTTGTAATGTTCCTGCAAAAGGAGCCTCGGGCTGCTTACATCTTTATGTTAGTTTTCATAATTTGTTTATAATTGCTTAATTATAAACAAATTATAATTTTTCATAATTGCTTAATCCCAGTTTTGTTTGTAAGGAAGGATGGCATTAAAAATTATTGTTTGCTCTGCAAAGACTGAAACTCCAGGAGATTTGCACTAAGTGACCCATTTAAAAAATGCAACTTTTTTTTATCCATGTTGTTTTAGGCAGAATCAAGAAGTGACTTCTTTACCCACAACACAAGTGTGTTTATCACAGACACACAGCTGGTTATATTTGAGGTAAACACCAAACTCTACATCCCAGAAATGAAACATGCCTGGTATTTATTGAAAAAAATCTAGTGACTGTGTGACAGACTATTTATAGTAAATATGCTGGGCGAGGAACACTTTAAACTTTTGGATTTGATTATGAAATAAAAACAAAAATAGCAAACTGAGTTCTCTTCCAGTCTAGAGAAATGTGTGAAATATAAGTGTGAGGAATCAGATTTTAGAGATGAATTACAATCACTACACTTTCTTTGTTCAAACACTGAGTCTGTTCGCATGTTATGATTTTTTTTAATAATGTGCACTGTTCAGAATGTGTCTTTAACTTTCTGTTTAGTGGTTTCGATCTTTGTTGTCTTATAGTTCCCAATCCGCTAGATGGCTCCCTACAAGATGCTCCACCCCCTGCTCTTCCTGTCTGCTCTCATTGCACTTTCAGGTAAACACATGCACCAGTCGTTTTGAATGTGTCCTTACAGAGGAAAGAGGAAAAGCGAATCAGGAGGGTTGGATTATGATTTAACTTTCCATTGAGTTACATGACGACTATTATTAGATAAATGTTGGTTTTGCATTCAATTCAAATGATTAATTCTTTGTCTATATCCTTGTTTACTTTTTTTCCAGAGTTATTCAGTCTCATTTTTTCTTAATAATCTACTATCAGTATCTCATGATGACAAACTGTAATCAAAATGAAATAAATGAATTGATCATTGCTATAAGATGCTTCCAAAGCTTGACTGGAGTACACCTGTGGACCAAAACTGATTAGACATGATGTGGAAAAGCATACACCTCTTTATAGAAGGCTTCACACCTGATTATCCACATCAGAGCAAAAATAAGGCCATAAAGTCAAAGGAACTCTCTGCAGAGGTCAGAGATGAGGTTTTACAATGCAAAGCTCTGTGCAAGGCTGCAGAAAATGTTCTGCTCTACTGACGGTTCCCAAGAGTGTAGTGAGCTCCATAATTGTCAAATGGAAGAGGTTCAGCACAAATAGGACCCTTGTGAGAACTATTCAGCTGCCCAAACTGAGCAGTTGACATAGACTAGCTTTAGTGAGAACGCTGACCAAGAACCCGATGACCACTCTGAAATCCAAAGATGCTGTGTGGAGAGGGGAACAAGAACCCACTGTGACTACAGCCCTCCAGCTGTTCTTCAAACAAGAAAAAAGCTTTTGTAAAACAAGAGTATTTTTTTTTCTTTATTTTCATAAAATTTTTGAATATATTTTGATTTACATATTTTAGGGTTATGTTTAGCAAAACCAGATTTTTGTTAATCAAATACTGCTGTTCCAGTAACACAGTTATGTCAAAGGTGTATTTATGTTAATGAGGTGGGATTTAATAAATTACATCATTGTCCCTTTAAAGTCCTTATAAACTGTTTATTTTGACCTTGTGAACCACATATTTGCCCAAATTCAAAATGTCCAGTTAGTGTGTTTTAGATTTTATTGACTTCCACACACAGTGTAAGAGGTCTGAAGTAACCCATTTTTTCCCCCATACTTTTTAGAACAGCGCAGCCATACGTTCAGGAGTCCAGGACCTGTGGAAAGACTACTCCGTCTAGACCAACGATTAGCAGGGTTTGAGAAAAGGGCAAAGCATACAACCCATACCAGTATGTGTGTGTGTGTGTGTGTGTGTATGTGTGTGCGTGTGTGTGTGTGTGTGTGTGTGTGGCAGGCAATCTTTTGTAAAGTTTCCTTTTTTCCATCGTTTAATGATTTTGATAGTCTGCTAATTTGATAATGTCCTGATTTAATCTTTGCTACAGAGCTTGCAGCACTTTTCTCTGACGATGCTCAAGGTAAGAAGTTGTTTTCTTTCTCTTTTATAATATATAAACTATCCGCACTCTAAGTTACAATTAAAGTTACATTTTCTCTGTATTTATATTGTACATATGTAACAGTTAATTCTATGTACCTTCACTGTAAGATGAGTTGCTTGTCTCAAATTGCGGTTGAATGAAGAGTATTTTTAACACTGGCTAAAGTGTCCTATTATCACAAAGACACCAAAAGCCTCTGGAAAGACCTCTTCCTGTCAGATAAAAACTACTATTGGGCAGAGGAAATATGAAAAGAAAGAAAAAGATGAAAGAAACCTAGTACAAAATAAAGACTATAAATTTAAGTTGTCTTAAAAACTGTAAGACAACAACACATGCATAAATAGTGACCCAGCTACCTGTCTTGCATTTATTCTTATGTTATAAAGACCAAAGTTTCTTTTTTCTTTTTTTTATCTCGTAAAGGGATATTTTTATGTAAACAGTTCATATTCAGTTTATTGAGGTCCTAGACTCAGCTGGACTCACGATAAAACAGCAGCTGTTATATGTGGTATTAGGCAAAGCTAACAAACTCAGAGTTATACATACATACATCTAACATTCGAATTTGGACAATTTCAATTCAAGTTATTATTTTAGCAGAATAAGTTGAACATTGTGTTTTATGCTGCTTTTTCACACTGTTTTTGTGGTGAAAATAAAATAACTGAAACAACAGCTTTTAAAACAAATCTCTCTCTCTTTGCTTTTCTCTAAATACTACTGGAAAAGTTAAGTACCCTTTTGACACACCCACTGCCACACTGAGACCAATGAGGTATGAGATACCACTAGGGGGCAACGTGACACTGAGCTGCTTTGTGGACGGCTCTGACAACTGGACCATTTTGTGGTACAGAGCTGCCACATATGGCTCTAAAGACGAGCCTATGACAGAATATGAAGGGAAGAAAGCTATTAATGTGTCACAAGGAGGTATCTACCACTGCAGAGGAAGAAGCGATTCAGGTAGCATCACACACCAAAGTAATGCTGCCATCATTGAAGACACTCGTAAGTTCTCCTGTTTATCCCTTAGTTATGGAAGTTAAAGTTATGAGATTATGTGATCTGTCCTTCGTTTTGTCTTCCTCTCAGCGAGACAGATAGAGAGACTTTGTGTGTGTGTTTGTATATATATATGTGTGTGTATATATATATATATATATATATATATATATATATATCAGGGTATTTACATCACAATATAAAGAGCCTTGAGGCAATTGTTGGCATCATTTGGTGCTATGTAAATAAATTTAATTGGATTGAATTAGATGATGCTTCTGTGTTTCTTTTAATTTCATATTTTATGTGAACAGTTCCTATTACGGCCATTTTGACCCTGAAGCCCAACTGGACTAAGATATACATGGGTGAAACATTCACTGTCAGATGTGACATCCAGGGAGGTGAAGGAACTTACTGGAGCTATGATTGGAGACCAAAAAGGTTTACCACATATTATACAACCAATGAAAGAACATTCTACAATGTTGGTTGGGATGACAATGGAGATTATCAATGCAGAGGCAAAACGGATCTTTCCTTCACACAGTGGAGTAATGTCATTCCAGTAACTGTATCATGTAAGTTGGGCATCTTTCATCCATATAAACTGCTTCATTCAAATTAGTAAAAAAAAAAAAAAAAACATACGATAACTTGTCTGTGCAGATTCTCATTCATCCAGGCCATGGTAACCTAAGGAGCTTGGAAAGAAAAGCAACTCGACTTCTTTAAGTTTCTTGAAGGGACTTAAAGAAGTCCAGTCACTTGACTGATTAATTAAATAATGACCCAGTATTTTGAGTTTGTTCTGAACGCATGATTCTTTGCCTTGGAGTTAAGAAATTATTTATGTTCCAGTTCTAGAATGTGTGTTTTTTCTCTGAATTTGGTAGCTATAGCACTGGATTTCTTGTTTTATGTTGGTTCCCTTTTTCATGCCTAGTCTGATCTCCATGTTCTGTCTTCAGCATCTTTGTGCATATTTCCCTTTTTTTACTCCCTCTCAGTCTGTCACATCTAAATGTCGTGTTTTTCCAGTTGTATCTCAGTGTCTGTTATTGTGTTCTCCAGTGTGTTACTTTATGTGTGCCACACACAGCGTATTGTGACATGGTGTGGTTCAAATGACAACAATAAAATTAGTATTATGTATGACAGTGGTACAGTTTGTAATTCCACTGTCAAGATTTGGTGATATTTATTTACATGTTTTCATCCAGTTATTTAAATGTTTTTGCTCAAAAGGGAAGAGTGAACCTGGCCTGATTTGTGGACCCATCATATACCAATATTATTTAAAAAAATACATAAATAAAAAAGCCTAATCTAAAAATCTTGTTTCAACAGTTAAACTGCATCCTGTCCTCACTCTGTCTCCCTCATGGCTCAGTCCTGGAGCCTCAGTAACTCTGAACTGTGAGGTTGAATATCCTTCTGAAGGATGGAGCTTCTCCTGGTATAAAGCTGTTCCTTATTATAAAATAACAGAGGAGCCCTACACGTATGAGCTGCTACCTGATGGCAGCAAGACTGCTCAGAGTTTGTACATCATTACTGGGCAGACAAGCACAGCAGCATATGTGTGCAGAGCGGAAAGAGGAAGCAACTACTACTACACCTACTACAGCGATCCAAAGTTTGTCTGGTCTGCTGGTCAGTTTCTTTCTGTCTCTCAATACTTGTAATGATGCTTAGTTTTTATGTGTTCTTCCTGTGCTTTCACTTATTGATCCATGTTGTTTTTCAGATGCTTCATCAGCAGCGTCTCTCACAGTCGGCCCTGTAGTGCAAAATTTTGGCTCTGACTTTGTCAAACTGACTTGTAAGGGAAACTCTTCTTCATGGAGAGTGAGGAAGTTCCCAGAGAATGGCCGGCCATATTGTAGCAACTTTTGGTTGTCAGGAGAATCTGTATGCACAATCGACACAACATATTCAGATGACGGAGTGTACTGGTGTGAGTCTATGTTAAAAGAGTTCAGCAATGCAGTCAACATCACTTTACAGGGTTTGTAGAATGGTTTTTTTCCCCTTTTGTGTTATAACGTTTCATGAATATTTCTATCACTATGTATGTTAAGCAATTCTTTCATGGAAAAAGAGGCAGAAATGTAAAGATTATTTTATTTTTGGAATCTCAACTCAGCAGCATAATACTCTTCGTTATTAGTTTTATTTCATTCCATGTTTTATAAATTAATTTACCAACATTTTTCAAGAACATATATATATATATATGATTATGATGTAATTGTACTCCCCATTCAGCTGAGGCTGAATAGCATCTCGCTGAGACACACTTGACAGTTGAAAGGGCTCTATGAGCTAAAAGAAAGGACGATTTTGTTGTTTTTTTTATAAGTCACATATCAGATCTTTAGCTATAAGCTATAAGACATTTGATCAATCAGTAATTATTATTGCACATGTTTTTTTCCCTCTTTTTTATTTTCTAAAATCCAGCACCAGCTGATTCATTTGAAATAATATCTTCTGTATGTTTTGCAGACTTTTATTCTGGTCCTCTCATGGTGGTCCCTGTTGATCCTGTGAATGAGGGAACTTTTGTTAGTCTTAGTTGCAACTTGAGAAGAAAAAAAATCTTTCCCAATGTGGCTTTTTATCACAATGACAAACTTGTCCAAAATGATTCCCGAGAGGAGCTGAACTTCTTGGCAGTGTCAAAGTCTGATGAAGGTTTCTACAAGTGTCAGTACTCAGGAAAAGAGTCACCATCGCGTTACATGACGGTTAAATGTGAGTAGCATTTGAAAATGTGACTTCTTTTTAAATAATCGTAATCTTTGAGAAGGAACTCACTTGTCATTTGTTGTATTAGCACATATATGAGCATCGAAATAATCTTGTTCTTTTTTGGGAGAATGGTTTTAAAATTGTATTTTGAAAAATGTCTCATATAGTGTCATTTAATACTGTTTAAATGTTTGGTATCACACTAGCTACTGTACCACCTGAAATCTTCAGCCAGAATGAAAGTAGTGAAAACAGCCCCCTTCATCCTGGTCAGTACTTAAATTTGTTATTATTAAATTTTTAATTTTGATTGAGGCTGCGTTACAAGTCAAATTTTTATGTGACATGATATGGTGTCAAGAGAGCAACTGTGGTTCTGCTGGAGGAAGTCAGAAGTGACAGAGAAGTTTGTGAGGGTGGAGCAGGACATGTTTGACAATGTGTTAGGGGTGATTTGTGATATTAAGATTTTCATTGGGAGTGACCAGGATAGACAAGAGTAGAAATGAGTAGATCAGAGGGGCAGCTCAGGTTGACAAGATTGAAGGTGAGACTGAGATGGTTTGGATATGTGCAGAGGACAGTGGGCATAGTGGACAAAGGAAGTTGAAGATGGAGCTGCCCTAGAGGAGGTAAAGCAGACAACCATAGAAGAAGATTAGTGTGTGTATAGCTTTAAAAAAAAAATCATATGACTGAGCCAAATTGACTGCAATTTCCAAATCACCAAGAGGAGAGGTGCTAGCTTTTTATCCTCCATTAAACAATGCAAGTAGACAGAAAACATGATTTTCTCCAGTCTGGTATCATCTGGGATCCCAGTAGCCTGAAATGTTTTGGGGGGTTTTTGTTTTGTTTTTTACAATTCAGCACATATCGAGTAACACGCCAACACAGTATCGACACAGTAAGGGGGATAAGGTGCATAAGGTGTCATCTATCCATAACTAGTCGAGTATGTAGAGGGTTGGTGTGACTGTGGAGAATGACAGGAAGGCTGAGATGGAGTCAGATAATGTGTTGTGGTGACTATGTGATAATGTGTTGGCAGCCGGCAGCCAAATGAAGAATATTTTAATTTAAAAAGACTCACAGTATGAAAATATTTTGAATTATGAAAAATTGCATAGTTCTGGATTTATTTATACCATAAAAGTTGTTGTTGTTGTTTATTCAGTCTAATGACTTTAAAATAATTGTTGCTGGATTTATTTATTTTTTTAGGTAGTGCCGCTGTCTATGAATCAGCAAACAAAAATGGAAGACACTGGAAATGGTACAGTACAGACACACACAAATATATATATATATATATATATATATATATATATATATATATATATATAAGTCTTTTTGATTAAAGGATTTCAGGTTTTGGCTCATCATGGCATCATAAAACTTTCTATGTCTTTATGTGGATGTTTTACAGGTCAGTGAGGAGAGCCGTAGCTGCGAAGCAAAAAAGAATCCTTTTGTGAACCCACTGTTGCTCCTCTGCTACACAAATATCAGTGACGCTTCAGATTTTCCACAGTTAGTTTGTTTGAAGATAGCACATTAAATACAGACCTCATACTCTATACACTATTATCTACAAATATGGCACAAAAAAGGAATTCCAGCTCTAGACTTGCAGATCATGTCTTTATTGGGTCCGTCGGTCGAAGACTAATTCTGTACATCTATACACAACCAAGCCCAACCGTGACCCAACTTGAAGGTCAATATGATGTTCAACATTTGGATTTTAACTGAGTAATCTTTTGGATGTTATGGATGTCTATTACAGGTGCAGGGAATTTACATGATTAATAAATGTATTTTTATTAATTTACAAATATAAACATTAATGTGGTGTTATCAACATGATGCATATGAATGTGGGTTATGTATAAACAAACATGATTAATTACGTGTTAGCCTATATATTTAATAAGTACACGTGGGTAATTGTTTTGGTTATTTAACATTTTCTTGTTTTTCTTTGACTGGTTTGTTTATGTTAATTAATCAAGTTATTTGTTTGTAACCAGGTTGAAATTGTCATTTATTAAAATGTGTTGAAAAGACGTCCACAACCACTACATTTGAACAATAATAGCTCGTAAACATAAAGATCCTAGCAATAACAACACTAGATGTTCAGCAGATGTCGAAAAAAAGACATTGCCTGGTGTTACAAAACAACCCTTCCAATGGACCAAAATTGGACCTCCAAAAATGACTTATAAAAGATGTCATTCAGACATCACTCAGTGTGATGGCCCATGAAGTAAGAAAAAACTGAAATAGATGATCTTAAGTGACTTCAGCTTTTTAACTCCACATAATCTCTGAATAGATTGTGAAAAATTATATTACACAATCTGAATGAAAAATCACCTGTAGATGTTATAACAATCTTGGGAACTATAGGCCGATCTCTAAGCTTCTATTCCTGTCCAAAATACTGGAGAGGATCGTTCTTTCACAACTCCGGCCGTATTTGGATGTGAATGCCATTTATGATCAATTTCAGTCTGCTTACAAACCCTGTTATGGTACTAAAACGGCCTTGCTCAGAGTCCTCAATGATCTCCTTCTGAATACTGACTCTGGACGCTCTTCATTCTTGGTCCTACTAGATCTATCCTCGGCCTTTGATATGGTAGATCATAACATCCTATTAGTGAGGCTTGAACACACAGTTGGCATTGGAGGTGCCGCCCTAGATTAGTTTAAGTCATACCTTTCTAATAGGTCCTTCTCGATCAATTTTTGCCCTTATTTCTCCTCTGCTGCACCTAACCCTAACCCTGCAGCGTGCCTCAAGGATCTGTCCTTGGCCCCCTGCTCTTCTCACTGTATATGCTCCCCTTAGGCACAATCTTTGAGGAGTATAACATTGCACATCAATGTTATGCCGACGACACACAGATGTATTTAAAATTAAGTGATTAAGGTTTGAGAAAACGGCAAAGCATACAACCCATACCAGTGTGTGTGTGTGTGTGTGTGTGTGTGAGAGTGTGTGTGTGTATAGCAATCTTTTTTAATTTTCTTTTTTTCCATTGTTTAATGATTTTGATTGTCTGCTAATGTGATAATGTCTTGATTTAACAATTGTTATAGAGCTTGCAGCACTTTTCTCTGACAATGCTCAAGGTATGATATATATATATATATATATCTTACCTTGAGCATTGTCATAGATATATACATATCTATTTATACATATGTAACAATTAATCTCTGTACCTGCACTGTAAGATGACTAGCTTGTCTCAAATTGTGGCTGCATGACGATATTTCTAACACTGTCTAAAGTGTGCTATCATGACAATAACACCAAAAGCCTCTGGAAAGACCTCTTCCTGTCAGATAAAAACTAATATTGGGTGCAGAGTAAATATGAGAACAAATAAAAAGAAGAAAAAAACCTATTACAAAATAAAGACTATAAATTTAAGTTGCTTACATAATTTTTTATGCATTTTCAGAGCGTTCTCACTCCCGAGGCGTAACATGTCGACGTTTTGTCACGTCCCGCGGCGTTCCTGAGGAACGCGAAAGGAGACCTTCGGCGTTCTTATGGTACGCGGCGGGTTATGGCTGGAATCCAGTGCAATGACGCTCCCGCGGTAGTAGACGTTCCAGCCCTGTATTCCAGCCCTAAACCTAACCTTATCCCTAGCCCTGACCATAACCTTATTCCTGACCTTAACCAGGACTTTAATGATGTTAAATAGCGTGTTTCTAAGCGATTTGAAGAAAAAGAGCGAACATGTGTAGGTTCAGTCCAGACGGTTCTCATATTTCCTCTTTTTCCGAGGTCGTCATTTAGGAACGTGGTGGGTAGCCGAAAACGTAATATGGTGACGATTTGTCACCTAGCGTAAAATGTTACGCTTTGGGAGTGAGAACGGGTTGGCATTTTATACAGTTTGTCTGTGACCCAGCTAGCTGTCTTGCATTTATTCTCATGTTATGAAGACCAAAGATTAGTTTTTATCTCCTAAATAGATATTTTCATGTAAACAGTTCATATTCAGTTTATTGAGGTCCTAGACCCAGCTGGACTCACGATAAAACAGCAGCTGTTATATGTGGTATTAGGGAAAGCTAACACACTCAGAGTTATACATACCTCTAACATCCGAATTTGGACAATTCTAATTCAAGCTATTATTTTAGCTGATCAAGTTGAACATTGTTAGAGTTTGTATTGTTGATTGTCATTTATGCTTAGAAATATTTAACCATAGATGCTTAGGGGTGTATAATCAATTGTGTAGTGATAAGTTGTGTGATCTTTAACAGGCTACAGAGGCTTGGTGTGCATTCCACACTAGAATGCACACCTACATCCTGGGAGCATGGGAAAGTTCGTACCTTGTTTAATTGTGTTATGGTAGGATTAACGTAGTTACGTCTGTTCTAGTCTAAGTGCTTTTTGTGTATAAATGAACTGCTGGACTTCCTTACTGTGTTATCTAGGATGAGGGGAGGGTCTACCCTCTTCCTGACCAAGGATGTTTGCTTGTGTGCTTTTATGACCCTTTGATCAGCAGTACCCCACACACACACACACACACACACACACACACACAGGCAAGGTACTCTTTGTGTGTATGTAGACGTCATATGTTAATGAACCTATGCATATTCATGTAACCTCAATAAAAGGACAGTGGTACGGGAGAACGGACGAGAGCAACTGGGGTCAAGCGAAGGGACGGCGCTTTGTCCGGTTTTCTCCCGTGCACGAGTAACATGAAGAACTTTGCCTACTTCGTGTCTTGCTTTGCAGTGTAATTATATTGTCTTCAACGTTCCAGCGAATAGGTTTATGCTACAAACCTATCAAACATTGTCTTTTATGACGCTTGTTTGAACTCTCTTGCGTTTGTTGTGAAGATGAAATAACTGAAACAACAGCTTTTAAAATAAATCTCTCTCTTTCTGCTTTTCTCTAAATACTACTGGAAAAGCGAAGTACCTTTTTGACACACCCACTGCCACACTGAGACCAACGAGGTATGAGATACCACTAGGGGGCAACGTGACACTGAGCTGCTTTGTGGACGGCTCTGACAACTGGACCATTTTGTGGTACAGAGCTGCCACATATGGCTCTAAAGATGAGCCTATGACAGAATATGAAGGGAAGAAAGCTATTAATGTGTCACAAGGAGGTATCTACCACTGCAGAGGAAGAAGCGATTCAGGTAGCATCACACACCAAAGTAATGCTGCCATCATTGAAGATACTCGTAAGTTATCCTATTTATCTCTTAGCCATGGAAGTTAAAGTTATGTGATCTGTCCTTTTTTTTTCCTTTCTCTCAGTAATATTGCATTAGCAAAGTATGGCATGAATAAGAGGATGTCTATACAGCCACAAACAGATGGAGAGAGTGTGCTGTTTAAATCTTTTACTGGTTTTACATAGTTCTTTTGTAATTTGAAAGATATACATTTAAGTAGTTTACATGACCCTTTTTTAACTGTGTCTGTAAATTTATGTTACTGCTCAGAATTCCAAACAATTCATATCTGTGAATCAGCTGGCTGTTTTAACATTGTTACTATTTCCTTACAATAGCAGATTTCTTATACTTTAAACCCTAAGTTTCTTGTCAGTACTGTACTACATATCACTGGCCTTCAAGCTGGAAGAAATTAAACCACCAGTTAAAAAACCATCACTTGGCCCAGCTTGCTTAGCTAATTATAATTATAAAAACGATCTGTCAACGCAAGGGCGTAGATTTGGTTTTGGCATTGGTGGGGACGGGTGTTTCAACCACCGAACCCTGCCCTGTTTCTTTTTTTTTCCTTTTTGTCTTTGCTTCTTGATAAAAAAGGAGAAATATACTTGCCTACATATGCTATTCTACATGCTATTAAACCATTTAAAATTACAATTCATAGTTTTATATGTGAATTATATAATGTTAAATTACTATTAAACAAATGACTCACTAAGTATTTTAGACTTTAGTTTACTTCAGCCATATTCCATATAAATCAGGTATCATACAAAAATAAAAACAGCTTCAAATACAGTCAAGACAATAAAAGAATATGACTTTAAGGACTTAAATGTGGGATGGAGCGATTTCGCAGGTCTTTCCTCCCCACTGCTGTCAGACTCCACAACAAAGATTTTTGCAGGTGATCACACACAAACCCACACATGTGCAATAAGACTAAGTGCAATACTCTTTTCTGAGTATTTTTGTAAGTTGTATTTTTACTCAGTTGTATATAACATTTGTATTCTATTTTTATCCTAATATATATTTTATTCTATTTTATTCTACTATTTTATTCTATTCTATTCTGTACAGTTGTGTACAGTATATTATTCTTATTGTATTCAAATTTTTGGTACCGGTATATAACTTTGCACTGACCACTTTCTGCTGTGACAAAACAAATTTCCCACGTGTGGGACTAATAAAGGTTATCTTATCTTATCTTATCTTAACAAGATTACTTCAGTTATAGTACACCAACTTCTCTTATGCATTAGCACTAAGGGAACACTAAATGAACTGGTGGTTTTTGTCCATAAAACTACTCATCTAAGATGACCACAAAATTATTATTATGTGCTTGATATGCCTCACCTTTGGCCCTGGATTTCCCCCTCTGACTGCACTAGGACATATTGCCTCTTGATAAAATAACACATTGATTCGTGCCATATAAAAAGTGAGAAATGTCAATTCAGATTATTTGTCAAATCTACACTAATCAATCAATTTACATCAGCAGCCTAACAATTGTCGTGCAAACTGCACTAAAAGGTGGAATATCATGACTACCTCATGATATTTTGTGTCAAAAAATTAACCCTATGAATACGTCAGTACCATTAGGATGAAATTATTGTATGACAAACATTTTAACGTTAGACATATAATTTTAACAGCCTCTGTAAACTAATATCCTGGCTGCTCAAGGCTGCCGTTTTTTCTGACACTTTCAATCAAAATTAGAAATGCTGCTCTGAGACTGAGAGAACTAATAGTGCTGCATGTTGTGCAGTTAGTTTCCAAAAAACGTTGGTAAGATACAATTTTAGACTGATGTGAGCCAAAGCCTAGCATAGCCTGTAACGTTATTGTGACGGACACATTTTATGAGTGAGCTTGACTTTAAGTGATTTACAGGTTTCTTTGAAAAATACTTTCTTAAATCCAGGTTCTTCCTTTGTGCTGCCGTCCTCCACTCCTCCTCGCAGGTTTTTGCTATTTTTAAACAGTTTTTCCTGTTTTTCACTTTTTGAACAGTTTTACACTTCTTCACCGTTTGTGAACAGGAACTTTAGACTCTTTCGAACTTTTTTTTTTGTCTTATTGGACAAATGTTTTACAAAATGTTTCCATTTTTTTAACAAAGTTTTTCCTCTTTTCTCCCTTTCAACAGTTTTTACACTTCTTCGCTGATTGTGAACACATATTTTCCTGAACCTCTCTGTTTTTGCGCTCTGGGTTTTACAGTTTCTTGTGAAAAAAAAAAAAAAAGCAAATAAAGAATGTGTTTGTGAACAGGTTATTGCAGTCTGAAATGTAAAGTGAAACTTTATTTGATTACATTGTGTGAATGTTCAGGCATTAATAAATTAGTATTCCTAAAGGAGTTGCTGCAGTTTGTCTAATACTTTAGTTACATTTGACTTTATTGTGAAGGAAAATTTGATAATCCACAAATAATCATTTACAACAATATATTCTGCTTTAAATCTTTACAACTCACAACAGAGAACACAATAAAACTAATAACTGCTGCACACTGACACGTTCGTGTAATTTCCTGGGTTATCTGACAGTTATTGAATCCTTTAAAATGGAAAATAACAAAGTGGTACAAATAAATAATAATCTGAAACCGAGAAACTGATGTTTTACACATTAGTGTAGAAACATCGGGATTATCAGCCTGCAAAGACAAATAATCAGCTGGACTGAGTCAGAGAAGAGACCTGCTGATGTTTCCAACATGAAGCTTGTGTTGGACAGAACAGTTCATTCTCACTGAGGCTGGGTTCAGTAACAGCTGCTTAAAGTTTGGCTCAGCTGAGTACTTTCTGCTCCTATTGGTCAGTCTCATAGACAATAGGGGAAAAATATTTACAGTAAATGTACTCGTCAGCCCGCAGGATGATGAAGTCCTTCCTGTAGTGTCAGAGTGAAATCAGTGGTCTGTGTGGAGTGTTGCTGAATGCTGTCTGTCTCTGCTCAGCAGCAGGAGACTCAAAGTTCATCTGCAAAACGCTCTGAGACATTTCAGACAGTCTGCAGTTCAGCAGGAGGACGCTCTGAATCCTGACTCTGTCCATGTGTTCTGTAGGTCAGAAAAGCAACAACAGCAACAACAACAAGCACAACACAAAGTGACGCGCTCGCTATCAGTCCAGCACGTCCTCTTCTGACTCCGTCCCCTATCAGTCCTCCTGGTTGATCTTCTAGCAGAAACAGGTGTGAGGTGCAGATAGATTCCCACGAGCGTGTTTCTTCCATGAAGACGCGACACTCGTACGTTCCAGCATCCGCAGTCGTCGCATTGTCCAGAATCAAAGACACGTCTCCATCCTTCATGTGTCTGTCCTGCAGAGCCACCCGCTTCTTAAAAGATGGATGCTGCTTGGTGGTATCAAAGTGCTCGTCCCGGTACAAGAGCACATATTCTTCTCCCAGATCAGCTCTGCTCCAGTTCACAACTATGAACTTGTTGTTTGGAGCTCGACATGTCAGAGTGACGTTGTTTCCAGACTCAGCTGGGACTTTTTTGTCACGTGTGTGTGAAGAACCGCTGAGCTCGCCTTCAGCAGTGCAAGCCAGGACGCATGCGCAGAGCACGCCCCCGAACAGTGACGTAATTCGGAGTGTAGCCATTCGAGCGGAGAGCAAAGAGGTGTCTCATACATGCTGCTCACACATGCAACATTAATAAACGGAAATTTCTCGGGACCGCTCAGCTTCGGGAATAGCGGCTTGTCTGTTTTGCCTCACACGAAGCTGAAAACACTTCAGCAGCCTGTCTCTCAGCTTCGGTGTGGACACATCGGCTCTTATGTGCCCAAGTTTTTCTTCAGCCTCTGACGGTAAGTTGAAACCTTTTTACCCACTGAGAGGCTGTGTTTAAGGGCTTCAGCAGACTTGTTCAGGTATTGTTCTCTAGTCCTGCTGAACCCTTAAACACAATTCTTTTCAGATGGGTTCCACTTCGACTTTTGCTCATTTCACTGTAGTTTATATGATTTTTGGTTTTCAGTCTTAGCTTAGAGGCCCTAATTAAAAATCGTATCCACACCAAAGACGGAGACACGACTTTGGCAGCTTTCTTCCCGTTTTGCCACACAGATTTCGGTCTTTTTTGGGGGGTGGGGGGGTTCTCAACCTAGTTTTTTCACTTTTTCAACTTTTCTGGATACGGTTCTTACAGTTTTCTCAACCTTTGATTTCGTTTTGGACATTTTCCAATATTCTGTCTCTTTTTGGGCAATCGCTTTACACGTTTTTGTTTTTGCTGTTGTTTTTTTTGTCTGTTTTTTTTACAGTTTTTACACTTTTCTAACCTTTTTTCTATTTTTGGAGAAGCATTTCACACTTTTTTGCTGTTTTTTTTAAACACTGTTTTTTCACTTTTTGAACAGTTTTTACGCTTCTTCACCTTTTGTGAACAGGGATTTTAGACTTTTTCCAACTTTTTTTCTTTTTTTTTTTCTTACGATCTTTTCCGGGTTTTTTTTTTTAAACAAAGTTTTTCCTCTTTTCTCCCTTTCAACAGTTTTTACACTTCTTCGCTGATTGTGGACACAGATTTTCCTGAACCTCTCTGTTTTTGCGCTCTGGGTTTTACAGTTTCTTGTGTGTGTAAAAAGCAAATAAAAAAATGTGTTTGTGAACCGAATTTCCCAGAGGAACCCACCCGAGGAATTGATAAAGTTTTATCTTATCTCTCTCTCTCTCAGGTTATTGCAGTCTGAAATGTAAAGTGAAACTTTATTTGATTACATTGTGTGAATGTTCAGGCATTAATACTTTTTGGAAAGCTGAATTGAAAGAATAAAAAGTAAATGTGAAAAGTGTCACTTATCGTGCTGTTTCTTCTTACATTTAGAGTCTCTTTGTTGACGTGATCAAATAAACTGCTGAAGTCTGAGTAGTTTTAAAAGGGAAAAATTGGTTTTAAAGGGATTCTGCTAAAGTGAATGAAATGCTAATGAACCGAATAAAGGCATGAAATGACCTTTGTCTTAGTTAAAAGTGGGTGAAAGGTCAGAGATGGAGAGGATAATAAGGTGGGGCTGAAGATCAGTGAATCTTATGTCAAAACCTAATTGGTTGACTTGATATTAGAGGGAGAGCAAGAGAATGGGATGTGAATGGGGTAAAGTATAAAGTTGGATGCCCAGAGGTGTTCATCATCATCATCGTCACGATCGAGAGGGGAGCTGCCATAAGAGGTGTGACTCAGAATTGGCCTGCAGGGCTACTCAGGTTTCTTCGTATCAGGCCAAGCAGCAAAGACTCCTGTGCAACAAGGCAGTCAGGCTGGGCGAGTCCTCTCACCCACCTCAGCTCCAGAACCCTGCATTATCTACTGCGTGAGATTCATCGGATCAGGGATCAAGACGTTGTTTGTCAGAGAGCTGAAATCAGCTTCCTGTGAAGGAGTTTGGTGGGCCTACCGATCAAAAGCACACAAAGTCTCTTCTGGGTCAAATTTGTTTTGTAGCTATTGAGATCAGCTTTAGATGAACCAGTGTGGCTCAAATAAAAGAAGATGGGGGTTTGAGGGAGTGTTGAAACTATACATGCCATGTCTGTGTGTGGTGACAGAAGTCAAGGAGACCTGGATTCAGCTTTGAAAACATATTCTGAGACATGTTTGTCAGATGGATGGAAAGATCATCGTCACGTGGTTCTCAGTGACTGATCGTGACTCATGCTTTCGGGTGGATTGAGACATCTGGGATGTTCCTGTGAGTCAGTAACAGAGAAAAACAGGAGTGGGCCTCTCAGTGTGTCCACACTATAATTGACTGAGACAGGACTCTTCCAGACACCCTAAACCAAGGCACAATGTACATTCCAAATTCCTTTAATTTTATATATGTTTATTTTGTCTGTCCTGTAAAATAGTCAGATGTCTATTCATATTAATGCACAGAATTCACCTGCTTGCTGCTACTACTGCACACTCACCCAACGTATATACTATATATATATATATATATATATATATATATAATGTTCTTCCTCTACCACCCCCCCCCCCCCCCATTTTTGCACATGTCCAGGAGCGTGTCAGGTTACATTTCACTGTGTGTTATACTTGTATAACTATGCATGTGACAAATAAAGAACCTTGAACACGCTGCTGTCTGCATTACACTGAGTGATAAATTCACCTACTCTGTGAACATAAAGCAGAAACAAGAAGAAACTTCAACATATTATCCTGTCACAGAGGAAGCTCTCTGTCAAACCTTATTCCTGCTTCAGACTGTGGTGGCAGAGCTGTAGCAGCTACACTCTTTGATCAGAGCTTCATGTTGTCTCTGATTACAGTAACAGGTCCAATGCGAGGGAGTGAAAGCCCAGATTATGTGTGTGTGCTTTGTTATGTATGGATGGATGGATGGATGGATAGATAGATTACCAACTCACAGGAACATATCAAATACCACGTGATGATGATTATCTCCCATTTGTCTTGCAGATATATCTTAGCCTATATTTCATGTAGGTCTGGATCTTTAATGGATGTTTATGCCTGCATGTGTAGAGGATTGAAGTATTTAGCAAAGAAAACACAAAGTGACCATATAAGAGGGTTAAATTATTGTCAGTATGACTAAAATCTTATGTGCAAACTGACAGGTGTTTCTTACAATGTCAAAAATTGTATATATTTCACGTAATATGTCTTTTATTTCTTCTATTTTTAACATTTGGGAAAATTTAAGTCTGAAATCCAAATGAAACATATTTTAATAGTGTTTGTGTCCCACACTTTGGCTGGATCACTGGCGGCTGATCAAGGTCAGTTTTCAGTCACACACATATTTATTTTACAGCTCCAACATATTGACACTGTTCCTTCAGTCCTCTGTAGGTGGCTATGGTAGCACTAAGACAACACTGCCACCTAGAGGTCAAACTGAAACATTTTTGTTTCTTCTTCTGCAAAGTTTGTAAGATTCAAAAGAAGATTAAAAAAAGTAACGTTTGTTTTGTAAGATGAACAATGTTACTGAGGAAGAAAAGTAGGAAAAAAACAGTAGCTGGTGATAAACTGGACTCACTCAGACTGACACAAGTGCAAAAATATAAACAGAATTTTATAGTTTCTACTTGTGGCCACTTTATTAGGTATAAGATGCTTGATACATGTTCGGCGCCTTTTTTGTCACCTGAAACTTTGGAGGCTGTGCGCCCCAGGGCAGCTGTGGCTACAATGTAGCTTGCCATCGCCAGTGTGTGAATGGGTGAATGACTGAATGTAGTGTAAAGCACTTTGGGGTCCTATGGACTAGAAAAGCGCTATACAAATGCAGGCCATTTACCATAATAATTGGATTCAGCCTGCCGAGGCCTGGAGTTGTTCTAGTTGTTGCCTGGTCTAGTTGTTTGTCTCTCTGTGTCAGCCCTATGAAGGTCCAGGATGTACCATGTCTCTCACTCTGTGACAGGAAATAATCCAATACTTTGATCTGCAGGGCTGACACTTCAGTTGAACCCAAAACGAATTCTATGGATGTGAAGGAAGGTAACAACATGTTACCTGGCCAGTAAAACATGTCAAAAATTATCTTTCACCATCAGATCCTGAGTCGTCTATGTGCTAATGAAGATGATATTATTATGTTCTGTGAAGGCTGTTCGAGGCAACAGGTAGGCCTACAGGACAAAGTCAACGTTACGATTCACACTAGAGTTTTAGCTACTGATCATTTTATTTATCATTAATTCTATTCATCTTCAGCTTTAGCTTTCAGGCCCATCCACCAAGCTGCTGCTGACTTCCCCTATATGCACTGAGCATTTATTTTCCACTCACCATTTTCACTTTTTCATTCTGCAGATGTTTACATATCTCAACTATGCTAGATAGTCTCTATTTTCTCTTCCACTGTTTGTGTTTGTTTCTTTACACCACCTCAAATATTCGTGCAAGATTGCTTCTCCTCCCTGGGCCTGGTTCCGCCATAGATTTATGAAGGGAGTTTGTCCTCCCCACTGCTTGCAGGTGCTTGCTTGTATATAAATAAACTTTCAATGTGGGATTTTTTTTTTATTCATGGTCATAACAACAATAACCAGTCACATCAAGAAAGTTTAGTTTGGACTTCATGACTTTTGTTCTGCACAACAGCAAAGCTGTATTCCAGTATTTACATAATCAATAGAGGTGGGAATCACCATACACCCCACGATACGATATTATCACAATACTTAACTCACGATACGATATTATTGCAGGTTTTTTTTAAATATATATTTTTGCAATATTCTGGGTATTGCAATACAATATTTTGTGATTTATCACATATTTTTTCTACTGCAGATTTTGTCCATAAAGGTAAACTTAATCAATATTCATTTTATCTAATAATAAAGTCTCACACTCAGTCTTTCTCTCATGTCAGTCAGTTTTATTGCTGACAAAGTGAACGGTTTGTATAACAGTCTAGTAACCAACTTAACTGAACGTAACTATCTGGTACAATTATAGCTTAAAACAAAATATAATTTTACATTAAATAAAAAAAGTTTTAAATTTAAATAAAATAAAACATTTCTTAAATTAAAATAAGTAAACTGTCCTGTTTGTTGCTGCCCTAAAAAGTTAAACACATTTGGACAGTGAAGCAATGTCAGCATTCTTGCTCAGAAAAAGGAGCTGATCAACATGCTCTGAAGTCAGAGTGCTCCGTTTTGCTGTGACGATGTCTCCAGCGGTTGAGAAGACTCTTTCAGCCGAGACACTAGTACCTGGGATACAAAGGTATCTTTTTGCCAGCGTGGCCAGGAAAGGATAGACTTCCTCATGGGATTTCCACCAGCTTAGTGGGTCTTCTGTGAGTGCCAGTGATGTGACCTCCTGGTATCTTTTCACCTCCTCCTCAGCTGTGGCAGATAATGGTTTTGGTGGGGCTCCAACATCACCATAAGTCTGACCAAGCAAGTCTGTTAACCCACAAGACTTCCTCATCTTGGCTGGTATGAGAGGGGGTCTGAGATTTTGTTCAGTCTCGTCAGGTTTCTCATGATGTTCATGGGCTTCTGGCTCACAGATGGGCTGCTGCCTCTTTTCTTCCTGTAGAAAACCCACACACATACAGAGAGAGGGAGAAAATAAATATTTCATATCTTTTAGTATGCAGTAATATGTTAGCAAATTATAATTAATGTATTTAATTGTTAAATAGAATATTACCAATATGACAAAAATATCACCGATCTACTAATATTGTAAGTTATTTAAATTATAACACCAGAATGTTTGCTTACCTGAAGGGTTATAGCCTCAGCAACCACTCTGGCATAGGTTTCCTGTCTTTCCTCCAGTGACAGGAACGGCAGGGTTTTAAAGCGTGGGTCGAGAGCTGATGCTGTGTAGAGGGTGTTCCTCTCGACTGTGCTGGCATATCTCTTCTTAAGATCTTGACTGATACTTTGCTTGATGTTTCTGACCAGTGCTGTGTCACCAATGTTGTCTTGGGTGTTGTGCAACAGCTGTGCTAGCAGCGGTGCTACGACAGACAGAGTAGGATTCTTTTCCTCAGACATCACAGTAGTCGCGACTTGCATTGACTTCAAGGCCCGGACAATTTCTTCAGTGTTCCCAATATCCGTCTCATTTAGAGTAAAGATATCTGTGCTACTCTTTCTGACTTCGGGAGACAGCAGCGCTGCACAAATCGCAGGTTGTTGTTCAAGGAAACGCTGGAGCATGTTCCATCTCGTGCAGACGTCTGTCTTAAGCTTGTGAGTCAGGAGCTGTAACATTTTCTGTTTTTGCTCCAGAGTGTGGTTTGCCACTGTGCTTCTATTGAAAAACCCAGTTATGCGCCGCACTCTCCCTAAGACCCTGGCTACTGCAGGCAGGTTTAAGGCTCGTTGTGATGCCAGATTGAGCGTATGGGCGAAACACTTCACATGCAGGTATCCCGCTAGCTGAGTGGCAATTGTCATATTAGAAGCATTGTCGGTGACAACCCCCAGATTTTTGTCGGCAATCCCCCATTCCTGTGCTGCATTTTGCAGGAGATTTGCAATGTTCGCTCCGGTGTGACTTTCATGTAATGTTCGAGTTTGGAGAACGTAAGACAGCAGTTGCCAGTCCGCTGTGAGATAATGAGCTGCTATAGTCACATATGAATCTACAGCCCGCGAGGTCCATGCGTCGCAAGTTAATGCAACCCTTTCTGCTGTGCTCAAACTTTCCTCAACTTTACGCTTCACATCTATGTAGAGATTGGGTACGGCTGTGTCCGCGAAAAAACGTCGTGATGGTATCACATACCTGGGTTCCAGCGTCTTGATCATGTAAGAAAAGCCCTAGTTTTCCACAATGTTGTAAGGACGCAGGTCTTTGCAGATGAAGTACGTGATAGATTGTGTTATTTTCTTAGCTCGCTCTGAATTGGGAGATAGCTTTGCTAAGCTAAGAGTGTCCAGCGTTGGCTGATTCAGAGCTAGCTTTCCCGTCCGTGGTTAATGCTATTTTTGGATGGTGCCGTGTAAGATGGGCCCTCATGTTCGTAGTATTCCCAGAGTACTTTATTTTCATACGACACACCTTGCAAATCCCGTGTGTCATATCCATCTCATTTGTTCCATCCTTGTTAAAAAATCCAAAGTACGTCCAGACGTTTGATTTAAACGCAGATGGCACTTTCCTGATCTCTTTTTCTTCCTCCATCTTTGTTTGATCAATTTTCCCATGTGCTGACCTAACCTCTGCTGACCTCACTAGAGAAAAGGCTCAACCGCACCATCTGGTGGACTGGAAGTTTTTGGAACAAAATATCGATGTCTGCTGTCCCTGTAGCGATACATTATTGGCAAACAAAATATCGTGATACTACGCAGTATCGATTTTTTCCCCCACCCCTAATAATCAAGTATTTATATTTCCATTTCATGGATCAGGAAGATGTGCAAAAGTTGTGATATCTCAGTTGCTTTCTCTTTCTCCTCTCTTGCTTAGCAGAAGTGCTTTAAATCACAAGATTTACTCACGCCCTCCTTCCCTCCCATGTTCTCAGGGCTGTTCGCAAAATACTTCTCTGTTTGGTTCAGACTGCAGACAGTTTTCTCTCCAGAGATAAATTCTCTTAAAGTCAGGTTTTTGGGTCTGATTTTCCAGGTTAGTGAAGAAGATTTTCAGCTCAGGCTACAAATCTGCAATCTGCTCTGTTAGTATTTAGTAAAACATAACTGCAAAAATTCATTGTGTGAATAAGAAGGGAAATTAAATGCATTTGACTCTAAATCACCGTTTAGGCCTGTCACTGTCAGACAGCAGAGAAATACTGAGTCGCCATGATGGTTTTGTGGTTGGAAGCTGTGCAGCAGATTGCAACACTTCCTGCACTCTGGATACAAAACAGAACCAGCTTCCTCGGTCATGTCTCTTCAGTGTTTCCCACAATCCTTTCTTAGAGATGTTTCAGAGTTGAGGCTAAATGACTCTGAAGTCTTCAAGACATCAACAAAATTCATCAGCTATATTTTTTATAATCAGTCTCTTCTTTAAATAGTAAATGATAAATGGTCTGTATTTGTACCCCAAAGCGCTTTACACTACATTCAGTCATCCACCCATTCACACACATTCACACACTGGTGATGGCAGCTACATTGTAGCCAGAGCTGCCCTGGGGCGCACTGACAGAGGCGAGGCTGCTGGACACTGGCGCCACCGGGCCCTCTGACCACCACCAACTCAAAAACAGAGTCTCCCTGTTTTGCTGTTTTGTAGTGCTAGTTGTTGCACACTTGGATTAAAATGAATTGAAACCAGCGTGGCTTTGTGAGTTCGCCTTTACTGCATCTGCAAATATATACATTGACATAGCATAACTTTACACACTTTTGCAGTCTCACACAACTCTTATAGGCGCACTGCCTTATGGGTAGTCTTTAAACTCACTAATATTTCTTACAGTGTAACAATGAAATAAACATAAACAAAAGATAGTGTGATCCACCAGTCTATATCTGCTGTGATTACAGCCCGGTACAGGTATAAATCCACAAAAGTGCCACGAGGTTTCCGCACAAACTAATGAATTAGATCTAGCTGCTAATCGTTAGCATCACGGCTAATTCACATCGCTACCAATAACTTACACACTAATGACACATAGTGGGGATTAACGGCCAACTTTCCCACATTCTCTGCAACCCCGTGGACTCATCTGTAGATACATTTTAAGTTATTTACCATCTTGTATCTGCTTACCTGCAAATATATACATGGACATAGCACAGCGTTACACACTTTTGCAGTCTCACACAACTCTTATAGGCGCACTGCCTTATGGGTAGTAGCTGGGCTTATTTACTCCCGCTAGAGCTGCTCATTTTAGGGGATACTCCCTCTTGTGGTGTAACGGAGGAATAACTACGCTTCCTGCACTATGTCATTTTTGGAGACTGGGGCACACATTATCTTACCACAATCAAAGAAAATACATATTTGAACAATCAGACCATTTAACTAACTATAATATTGTAACTAAAGATTATGGGGGGGGGGGTCCTGTTTTGTCCACAATGTCTTTCTTGTCCTTACATAGTCTCAACCCATACTCTTTATAACACATGTTCACTTAGATTAATATCATACAACTGCAGTCAAAGCTTCTTCCTCTACGACAGCAGAATTCCTCCTCCTCTTTCCTCCACCCACAGACAAAGCTGTTGATGAAAACTCTCTGTTCAGTTCAGACTACAGTCATGCCACGAACTCTCCATTTGTCATGGATGGATTCTCTTGAAGTCCTCTTGTTTTTGTTTGGGATTTGTGACGCTACATGTGAGTGAAACTGAGCATCTAATGTGTTTCATGTTTGTTTGTGTAAGAGCAGCTTACTTCATCTATGGCAGTGGTTATCAAACTTTTCACAATGAGTGCCACCTCATAAAATATATGGCTCTTGAAGTAACACCCTTATGACCGACATTAACATACAGTAGTATAGGCCTATTTAACACCACATACAGTTTACACGAGACAATTTTATTTCTTATATGAATGTTATTTATTTTAACTGTCATAAGCAGGAGGTGACAACCGATGATAATAACAACTGTACTGCATTAAAACATTCTTAGCAGGTGGAATATCCAGTCTTTCAAATCAAATCAATTCAATTTTATTTATATAGCACCAAATCACAACAAAAGTCGCCTCAAGGCGCTTCATAGATACAGAGAAAAACCCAACAATCATATGACCCCCTATGAGCAAGCACTTTGGCGACAGTGGGAAGGAAAAACTCCCTTTTTTTTTTTTTTTTTTTTTTTTTCTTTTTTTCTAAATGACATCAGAAACAGCAGTATGCGACATTACGTGATGGCAGAGCTTCAGTTCATCCTTTGTCATTTTTTTTTTTTTTAATAAATAGGACAGGGGGAATGAATGAGAGAAAGAGGGGGAGAGAAAGAAAGAAAACCAAAGGGGAGAAGAGACGGTGAGAAGGGGGGGGAAGAGAGAGAGAAAAAAAAAAGAACTCCTGGGTCACCTGTATGGAGAAAAAAAAAAAAACAAACAAACAAAAACAAACAAACAGAGGAGACAGCAAACAACAAAGAGCAACATAGAGAAAACAAAGCACCATCACAATAAACTAGCTAGTCATAGATATCAATATTTACTAAATAATAAACGATATTGTGCAGCACGCAAGATAGACAGCGCACAGTGTGCTTTGAGGCAGCAGCCAAGAAAGCTTTAGTCCGCGTCTGT
The DNA here is from genome assembly GCF_057382095.1 of Aulonocara sp. 'chitande type north' Nkhata Bay. Classification (NCBI taxonomy): domain Eukaryota; kingdom Metazoa; phylum Chordata; class Actinopteri; order Cichliformes; family Cichlidae; genus Aulonocara; species Aulonocara sp. 'chitande type north' Nkhata Bay. The sequence continues at coordinate 16,920,500 of NC_141346.1, forward strand.
GAATACCCATGTGTGCATACCTGTGTGGATCAGCATGCTTGCATTCCAAAGGTTTCTCCATGTAATGATCTGCTAGGGAGTGTGGGGGGGCCACAGCCCCGTCCTCCAGGGTGTGAAGCGGGTATGGAGGAGATCAAAACTCCAGACATCCAGAGGCCCCCAGAACACAAGAGACCATGGAAGACCAACAGGAAAAACTCCCTTTTAACAGGAAGAAACCTCCGGCAGAACCAGGCTCAGGGAGGGGCGGCCATCTGCTGCGACCGGTTGGGGTGAGAGAAGGAAGACAGGATAAAAGACATGCTGTGGAAGAGAGACAGAGGTTAATAACAGATATGATTCAATGCAGAGAGGTCTATTAACACATAGTGAGTGAGAAAGGTGACTGGAAAGGAAAAACTCAATGCATCATGGGAATCCCCCGGCAGCCTATGTCTATTGCAGCATAACTAAGGGAGGATTCAGGGTCACCTGGTCCAGCCCTAACTATATGCTTTAGCAAAAAGGAAAGTTTTAAGCCTAATTTTAAAAGTAGAGATAGTGTCTGTCTCCCAAATCCAAACTGGAAGCTGGTTCCACAGAAGAGGGGCCTGAAAACTGAAGGCTCTCCCTCCCATTCTACTTTTAAATACTCTAGGAACAACAAGTAGGCCTGCAGAGCGAGAGCGAAGCGCTCTAATAGGGTGATATGGTACTACAAGGTCATTAAGATAAGATGGGGCCTGATTATTTAAGACCGTGTATGTGAGGAGCAGGATTTTGAATTCAATTCTGGATTTAACAGGAAGCCAATGAAGGGAAGCCTTCATTGTATAATATATGATATAAGTATATATATTGATTATTATATTATTATAGTATTATATTGATATTGAGATTGTGGTATCCTGTTTGGTCAGGTTCTGGATACACTGTAAAACAGATTTTTTTTTCTATGAAATTTTATTGAATTTTCCTGTTATTTTTAAATACTTGAAATATAATTACAAAAGTAGATTGTGAATTCAGGCATCACATGAGGTCATAATTTGAGTGGAATATATCGATCCAAAATACTTACTCCAGGCAAAGAATTTAAAGAACAAAAATACACCTTTATTTTGGGATGGGACGCTCAGTTTCGACACTGTGTGGAGCCCAGATATTTGGATATGTGTATTTTGTATATATTCATTTTTTTCTTTTTTTAAATGTTCTTTAAGAAGCAAAAACAAGTGCAGACTGCAGGCTTTTTTGATCACAAGTTTACTTTGTACTTTAAGCACTTGTACATATATTTAAGTTGTTACTTAAACAATTATAAGTTGTTGCTGTATCTGCAAAAATCATGTACACTAAAAAAGTCCCCCATGCCAGCATTATTTTGTGAAAATAAGCATAATTTGTCGGCAACATTTACAACTTTAGAGTAATGTATACTGCATCATGATACTATGTGACACATTGTGCTAGCTAAAGGTTGAAGCTTCATTCTGGCTGGTGTGGGATTATAATATTATTTTATGCCATGTTAGACCCGTAATTAAAGATTGTGAATTATTATGTAGTTTTAGTTTGCATTATTCTCCTGAATTAGAAGAAGCTGATAACTATCGCATTTGTTAAACTGATTTGCATTATATTAGACTGCTGATTTATTGTGAATGAATGATATTGTTTTATGATGCATTATACTGCTGAGTTATAAGAAATACTGTTTGCAGAAAGTCATCGCCTTATTTGTCTGATTAGAAGAGAACAGAACATACTGGAGTTTTCTGCCCCATCTCAGCAGGAGCAGATAAACAGGGAGCCAAGGTCGTAGCTTAGGCGCTGTGTGAGAGAAAAGCATGTGAATGTTTAGGCTTTTATGATAAGGTGGGGACACCAGAGGCTATAAGAGTTTGATCAATGCTCCACCATTTTGAGATCTGATGCTGTCTGCGTACGGTGTCCATCTCCCACGCGTGTGATCATTAAAATCATTGTTTGACTCAACCCGGCCGGACCAGTGTTGTTATTTTGGTTTTTCCTCTCGTATCCATCCCCAATATTTGAATCCGTAACACTGGCTACCTGTATGAATGTCTATTAGTCACTTAAGAATAGGGAGAGAGCGAGTAGAGAAGCACTGTATAAGAATCAGTCCACTTAAACATACTGATAATGTCTAATTGTGCCATCAGCTAGGAAAATTAGATATCTATTTTGATTACACATTAAACATTATGTAGGAGCAAGTCATGGATCATAGGTATTGATATGTAAATATCTGGATGTGAATAACTTGAGCTTATAGTACAATATATTTCTAACTAACTTGGCAACTCATCATTCACAGCACTTTCTTTAAATATTTAATTTATATTGGGGTCAAAATGAAAGAAAGACAGATGTTTAATATATATATTGGTCCCCACACTGGCTATAGAACACTTGCTCACAGATGCTTAATATTATTCATATTTTCATTCATATTTTCATACATGAGTAATGATTCAGTGATCCCTCTTTGGTTATATCATGGTGATGAAGAAGCACATGAACACAAACAGCTTCTCTTTCTGTACTTCTTCCACTTCGTGTCAGCTAACCTCGCACACGTTGCCCTGAAAGAAAAACATAAAGGTATGAAATTCACTGTGAGGCAATGTTTGACATTAACTGTTAATACCTTATCTCTGTGATCCTGTCCTTTGGAGGAAATTGATATACATATCAGAATCAGAACAAAACTAGATAAATATGTTGTCAGTGACTGCGAGTAAAGGTAGGGCTCACGATAAAGAAAAAGAAAGAAGTGAGCTTTGCCTTTGTCTAAGATTAAAATTAGCTTCAAACATTAAGAAAATGTTAGTAATACTCATTACAGGTCCTTGTAGTGGTCTTAACATTTAGATTTGCTTTTCATGTATTGACACCAGTTTTATTAAGAATTTAATTGATATGTTTTGTTTGTTGATAACTTGTCACGTCTTATTGTGTTGATACTCAATTTCACTTTTCACAGTTTGAATACTAACAAATAGTATTAAATAGTAGTAAATAAAGGGGAAGTTAGGATACAGCATAATAAGACCACACCCTTAATAATCCTGTGCATCTAAAATGTTAAAAGTGAAAGATTTCCCTTAAATACCCCAAAGAGATTCAGAACTATAGATGAGAATCGAGAAATGATTTCCAGTTGTTCAGTTCCTTGGAATTGTTTGTCAGCATGTCTGTAGATTTTCCTTATCAGTTCCAGTTGCACTTGAGCTACAATGAGCTGATTTCAGTTCACGCACAGGTGAAGAAAAATAGTGACACAGTCTACAGCTTGGATACAGACATAACATATTTTATATTGCACAAAAAGATGAAAATGCAATAGATTTATATTAGTAAATGGTAGCTATGCAACAATGTGTTTCAGGTCATTTTAGGGAAAAACCCGAAAGTAACATAATGAGTATTATAATAAATTACCTTCTCCTGGGAGTAATTAAGTAATGTACAGCAATACTTTTTTTAAAGTGTTCTGTGTAATATGTGTAATACTATGTGTGATTACTTTTTTTGAGTAACAACATCGATCACTGTCCTACATGGAGAACTATGTCCAACATGCACATATATTTGACCACTCAGCATGCAATTTGCATGAATGTAATGTCTTCGATATGCTGCTTAGTGTGAACCCAATGAGAATAAACAAGGGATCAAATTGTTAAGTGATATTGATAATGTATTCAGAATCACTACATTTTTATCAATTCCATCCCTACTCAAAACTTTGAAAAAATTAAATTGAGATATTAATATGTTTCTACTTTCCTGTAAAACTGACAGTTGTTACTCTCTTTTTCTACTGTGCTTATATTTTAAGCACCATTTGGAAGCAGTCAGTATTTTCAAATACAAAAATAATTACACCCTAAAGTCACAAGAAAACATGGTAAAAACTGGGACATTACATTTTAACAGGTAAGCTGCATTATGAAGTGCTGCCATGCTGTATAGTAACTGTATAGTCACACCATCAAAGTCTACTTTCCAGAGTGTACTCTTGTTCACACAGAGCTCACGTTGCTTATAAAATCATTATTGTGAGTGATTTTAAGATCCATGTAGATGGTAAAAATATCAGCCTTAACACAGCATTTTATCTGTTATTAGACTCAATTGGCTTCTCTCAAAATGTATAGATGTCTTTCTGAAAGTGCTGTCACTGATTTTTAAACTTTATAAATTATTGTAGGGTCTACCTTTCAACAAGTGCCTTGCGGTGACTGTTGTTGTGATTTGGCACTGTATAAATAAAATGTAATTGAATTGAAAGTCCCTAAGTATGAATAAAATGTTTACAAAGTTATGATGCTGCAATGTAATGTATGTTGTTAGTCAAGTCCTGATGAACTTTCCTTGAACTAAAGCAATGCCAAGCTGGTCCAAATCTTTACCGGAATGTTGGACTTAGCTGAGTTTAACAGTTTGATGACATTGTGTCCTGTATACTGCTTAACTAGCACCAATATTAATAACTATGTGGAATTAACATCAATTTGTAGTGGGTTTTACTTAAATGTTATCTTGTTGTTTTCTAAAATTACCATTAATAAACAGCTGTACAAGAACAATTTTACTGGATTCTAAATTTTTAAGAGAAATATAGCTGCATGTTAGCTTCTTGAGTTGAAACATAATTTTTTCATGTCATCTCACAGCTCAGTGAGGGTAGGGGTATATAAAAACGGCCTTGAGGTGACTGTTGTTGTGATATAGTGCTGTATAAAAAAAATTAATTCATTTGACATTTACTGATGCACTAGCATGGTTTATATTTCAGTGTATTTACGGTGCTGGGCCGTTCAGATCGCATCTTGCACATTGATTTGCCTCTAACAATATTTCCAGAACAGCCCTTCACCCTCTATGAAATAATTAATTTTTCTCATTTTACTCACTCAATTTCATCCAGCTCTGATTTCATGGCTTCGTAAGCTTCTTGTATTGCTCCAGCCTTCACTCTCAGGTACCGACTGGCGTCTGTCTCATGGTTGTTCAGATTTTTACAGTTTTCGATGAGCTCAGGAACCGAAAACAGAAGTCCTACTGCCCCTCTGCCAATCTGAAAGTGAGCATTTAAGAATAAGAGCTCCAGGATTTACTGCACTGAGATTAATTTATATTGAAATGTTAGTTCACATCTGAGTATGTTGTTTAGTGCTCTGATTAGTGGTTCTGGAAACACAAACATACTCTGGTCTAGCATATTTCTTAACCCCGCCCATTGTAATGGCTGTCTGATACTCACTTTTCCAACTGCTGTAGTCGATGCCTTTAAACCCAGGGAATTGGCTTTGCTGACCTTATTTTTCATGAGTTTTTCTGAGACCAACCCTGTAACAAAGTCTGAAAGCAGTGGCACCTCCGTTGTTGACTTTTTGAGGAGGTCTGATTCTGCGTCGTTCTTAAAGATCTTCTCAAGAGGCAGCTGAGATAACAGCTTGATTAAACTGTCCTTCTCCTTTAATATCAAACCCTTGCGTTTGGCCATTGCTCTCAAGATCGCCTCCTTCACATATTCTTCTGGAGAAACATTTTTACCCCGTTGCTGTCTGCCTGTTGCTTTTGTTAAGAGGGACTCCATGAGTGCTGTGATTTCATCAAGGCTTTTTGAAATATTTTGGGCCTCTTTCATAGTCCTACTTGATAAGACAGCACCAACAACATCAGAACCCACACTAGTAGCCAAACCAAGACCTGATGCCACTGCTCCTGTTCCAGCTAACAAAGGTATCGACAGTCCTCCTGTTAAAACACTTACTACACCTGCTACTGTCATGGCAGCTGCACCACCCACAGACACTGAGCTCCCGACAACTTTAGTGACATTAATAGTCTTCTGCTGTTCCTCCAATTCACTGGCTAGCTCGTTCAACTTGTCTACACTGTCCTTTTGTAGATCCATCCATGAGAAGATTTTATTCACGATCTTGTCTGCATCATCCATCTTGGTGTCACACCTACATCAGCAGCTCTATAAGAGGAAAACATAAGTACAATCAGAAATAAAATTCAAATATTTTGTGACAACATTTTTAAATTAATAACTGAATTGTAGAATTTCCAAAATTTATGAAAATGTCATGTCAATTTTTTAATTTTAAAACATAATTACATTGTCAACCGATCACCACCTGTGTGAGTTAGATCAGGTGGCGGGGGAAGATGCTGGACAGACCTGGCACTCAGGCCAATAGGCTGCCAAGCAGAGCACACCGGCTACCTGAACGCTATTCCAACAGAGTTCCATCTATCCATCCATCATCTTCCGATGGATGGATGGCCCTTACCCAGGGTCGCATATGCCCTTACCCGGGCAGCAGCACTAAGCAAAAAAGCCCAGACCTCCTTCTCCCCAGCCACTTCTTCCAGCTTGTTTGGGAGAATACTAAGGCCAGCCAAGAGATATAATCTCTCCAGCATGTCCTGGGTCTGCCCCGGGGCCTCCTCCCGGTGGGACATGCCTGGAACACCTCACCCAAGAGGTGCCCAGGAGGCATCTTTGTCAGATGCCAAAAGCACCTCAACTGGCTCCTTTTGATGTGGAGGAGCAACAGCTCTACTCTGAGCCCCTCACGGATTGCTGAACCTCTCACCCTATCTTTAAGGGAGAGGCCAGCCACCCTTCGGAGGAAGCTCATTTCTTGTAGAGATGGCACGATACCACTTTTTTATGTCCGATACCGATACCGATATCATAAATTTGGATATCTGCCGATACCGATATGAATCCGATATAGTGTTTTTTAATCAACAAAACTGTTTTTTAAAATATCTTGCTGCATTTTGCAAGTCTGCAAGTTCATACTCAAGTTTAAAACAACAACTACACTAAAGCTATTCTGTTATATCTGTATACAAAAAAATATTTCATAGTTCAGCAATACTGATCAATCTAATAAACTTAAACCTACACCATCCTCCCTATTCTGGTATTTTAAAGAGTACTTAGCGTAAATATTAAGCAACCTAACTAATAGGGTTCCAACTCCCAGCAACAACAAAAATAAAAAAATAAAAAATAGGGAACCACCCCTCACGCTCCACCTCATGATGCTTAATCGACGTAATCAACCTTAATTTGATGCAGTGTGAAAAAAAATGCACAGAAATCAATTATTTTTCAAGAAATATTAAATAGATTCAACATCTTTCTTCAACAAAATTGCAGACTGCACACATGGTACCTTCCCAAAGTAAAAAGTACTATAGCTTACTAGGGTATATATATTAGACTTAATAGTCACTATATACAGTAATTGACTTCTATTCATTTTACATCAAATTAAAACTTTGGGTGTCAGATAATTATTTATTAAAAGCTCGACATTTTAAATGAGAATAAGAAAGAAAAGTATGTCTTTGTGCCCCCTTTTCCCTGTTCATGCCCTATCGGCCCCCCTGGCTAAACTTTGCTAGATCCGCCCCTGCACAGTTACCAGCCGTCAGCTGTAGAAAAAGATCCTGGTGTAGAAAGTAATATTAAATACATTCTAACAACAGATGATCAAGGTTAAACGTGCTGCTGTTGTTCAGCCGCTGGTTTCCTCTTTCTGGTGCAAAGTGGGCCAAAAACAAACAAGAGAGACGGACTCGCAACAGAAAAGCCGATCAGCTGATCATTGAGCAGTTTCACGATTGAAGTAGCAGCCGGAGAGCGAGAGGCAGTCGCTTGTTAAGCTTAACGTGGGAATGCTTTACAAACATTCAGAGATGGACTTACACACTTGCTTTACTTCTCTCGGGATAACTTTGTCGGAGATGAAATGCCGGGTTGCTAGCGAAGCTCCACATGCTATCCAGACCACAGGTCCCGCATGCCACAGCCGCTCTATCACGTGATGCATACTGCTCCGACGTGCTAACGTTCTGAGGCGAGTTACGGCGTGTTGCAAGTTTTGGGAGGTGCTTTCGTGATATTTAATGGATCGGATTACATTTTTTATTTTTCTCCGATATCCGATCCAGTAATTTAGGTCAGTATCGGACCGATACCGATACGTAATATCGGATCGGTCCATCTCTAATTTCTTGTATCCATGATCTCGTTCTTTTCAGTCACTTCCCACAGTTCGTGACCATAGGTGAGGGTAGGGACGTAGATCGACCGGTAAATTAAAGAGAGAGCTTTGTTTTTACAATCAGCTTCACCAATTAACCTAACAATTATTGGACACTTTCTGTAAATCCAATAAACTTCATTTCACTTCTCAAATATCACTGTGTTTGTCTCCTATATCAGCGGTCCCCAACCTTTTTTGCGCCACGGACCGATTTATGCCCGACATTATTTTCACGGACCGGCCTTTAAGGTGTTGCGGATAAATACAACAAAATAAAACTAGTACCGGTACCGAAAAAAGAAGATTTATTCATAACACACGTGAAAAGACCCAGGAAAACCGAGTTAACGATAAAAACGATAACAACATAACCCTGAAAACTAATAAAAACCCTGAAAACCATACATTTCACACCTGAGCCCCAACTCTCGCGGGCCGGTACCAAACAACTCACGGATCGGTACCGGTTGGGGACCGCTGTCCTATATGATATATTTAACTGACATCTTTTTATTGTAACAACACACGATTTATATAGAAAAATAATGACTGTTAACAAGGTTGCCCAAACGTTTGCATCCCACTGTACTTAAACTCCTCCACTTGGGACAGGAACTCATCCCTGACCCAGAGTGGGCACTTGACCTTTTTCCAGCTGAGATCCATGGCCTCAGATTTGGAGGTGCTGGTCCGTATTCAAGCTATTTCACACTCGGCTGCGAACCGTTCCTGTGCGAGCTGGAGGCCATCACCCGATGAAGGCAATAGAACCACATCATCCGTGAAAAGCAGAGATGATATCCTGAGACCACCTAAGTGCCTTCCGTCACTTGGTTGGCCTAGAAGTTCTGTCCATAAAAATTATGAACAGAATGGGTGACAAAGGGCAGCCCTGACGGAGCCCATCACCAACCAGGAACGACTCCAACTTATTACCGGCTATGCGGACCAAGCTCTTGGAATGGTTGTATGGGGATTGAATGGCCCGTAGCAATGGGCCAGACACCCCCGCACTCCCGCAACACCTCCCACAGGATGCCCCAAGGGACACGGTCAAATGCCTTCTCCAAGTCCACAAAACACATGTAGACTGGTTGTGCAAACTCCCATGCACCCTCAAGTATCCCTGATCTCCTGGTTAGTGGCTTATCTGCTCTGCCACCTGAGCTACAGCCACCCACATCATCAACACTGATTGAAGAAAATAAGAACAATCCTAGATTCCTCTTCAGCACTGTAGCCAGCCCGAAAAAAAGTCAGAGCACCGTTGAGCCATTCCTTTAGCGTTAACTAGTAATGATTTCTTGAACTTCTTCACAAATGAAATTTTAATCAATACTGAAAATAAATTACCCATAATCATCTCACAGATTTAACATTATCTACAGCTACTTTTAGTACCGTTGAAATTTATGTAGACTCTTTTTCTCCAATTTATCTTTCTGATTTAACTTCAGTAATTACTTCCTCCAAACCATCAACGTGTCTTTTAGACCCCATTCCTACAAAACTGATTAAAGAAGTCCTGCCATTAATAAACCTTCTGGGGTCGCGGGACGTGCCGGCGCGTCAAAATCACATGACCAATTTACTACGACACCGCTACAAGATGCAGCACGTCAGAGTCTCCATTTCAACTTGGGTCAAAAGTGCGGACTTCAAACTATATACCAGTTTTTGAATTGTGTCGATGGGCCACGTAAAACCAGAGTTATGATAAAAAATACACGCTATGTTTTTTTCTGAACAAAACACTGGTGTTTACTGCGGGAAGGACGGTAAAAACAGCGTTTTCTACAGACAGCGCTAGCAAACACTCTCCCTTTGCAAGTGAAAAAAGAAAATACACCCCTTCCCTATTGGTGTTAGAGTTTACCATGTCAGCCAATCAAAAAAAATGATAAGGCAACATGTGACATTTGGTTGTTTAGGGAAAAGGGGAAGTTTTTAGGAGTGACACCCACGACAGAAAGCGGGCGAGCGAAAAAGAGAGAGAGAGAGTTTTCATATGTGAGACATTAGGCTTCCACCTCAGCTCTCCCTCAAAACGGAGAGTGGTGCCTGCTGCAACTCATACAGTTCAGATTCGGCTGGTATCATTGCGTGTCGGCACATGAGTTGTCATTTTGTCGGGGGTCGCTGTGTGAATGCGGAAAAGAGAGTACCCAAATGCACAACTCAGGGGTTGGCGAAGGATGAAGATCGTTTTTATTAGGAAGGCAGGATGAACACAACATGAGACTGACTGACTGACTGAAAGAGTTTTGCACCTGATCCAGCCCTAACTCTATGCTTTAGCAAAAAGGAAAGATTTAAACCTAAACTTACAAGTAGAGATAGTCTGTCTCCCGAATCCAAACTGGAAGCTGGTTCCACAGAAGAAGGGCCTGAAAACTGAAGGGTCTGTCTCCCATTCTACTTTTAAATACTCTAGGATTTTAGATTTTTTTTTAACAGACAGGTTTCAGAGGGTGAGAGTGAATGACAGTATTATTCCTACTTCACTGGCTCTCCTCAAGGATGTGTGCTTTTGCACTTGCTAAATGTTCTTTATACCAATGGCCGCAGGAGCTAGCGTGTGAGTAGGCACATCCTTAACCCTTTAATGCCATTTGTATCATATGTGATACATGAGTTTCTGAGAGAAAAAAAATGGTAATTTCAAAATGTTATGGACAAAACTCTTTCATTGTGTAACCACGGTAACCCCTGACCCCATTTCCGCCAGTCCCTTTATTGTGGCGGGAATGAACCCTGTATAAGTTGCGGGTCAATCAGCTGCTCCTCTGGCTGCTGTGTCCCTGTGGTTGGCGTACTTGTTAGATATCGACAAATTCTACACTACAGACCAGTTGACAGCGTGCAATAACCCAGCCGATTCATTCGTCTTTACACTACCTCACAATCGACTCAACGGTGAGTTATTTGTTTGTTTTGTTTTGTCACAATTAATGTAAATGCGGAGCCGCGATCGCACATCCTACAATGCCGGTAAGCTAATGCTAGGCTAGCGACAGTAAGTGCAATTACTAGATTCGTCTATTGAATATTGTTGTTTTTTGCTTATTCCATAATGGCCGAATGTTGACTTAACGTATCTAGAGTTGAACGAGTGATTTGATTTTTGTAGTTTTGTCCGTTTTGGATGTTTTTTGTTACTTTTCTGATGAAATGCCAAAACGGCCTATGAGATTTTGCATTGAGTTAAATTCCATTTAGATTATTGAATCTGTTGCGCAACACCTGTGATTAAATGAGTTTTGTAAATATATTTGATTAACTTTGGATAATGGTTATCAGCTTTGTGGCTGATATACTTTGATGGGACCCATGAGAATGTTTTTCTATAATAGTATTTTGAATGAAATTCATTATAAGAGATGATGGTTTGTTGATTGTTGTATGAAACATGGCATTAATTACTTGTCTTTGTTATTTATGTATTTATTTTGTCACAGCAGTAGAATGCTGTTTCATTTTCTTCTGTGAATGATAATTTATGTTTTTGACCTTGTTTAGGTCAGGGTTTTTTTTTTTTTTTTTTTTTTTTTTCTCCCGCGATCAGCCCTGATCAGCGCGAGATGGCGAGCCACCCGACCACCGCTACGTTGCGGTAGGAATTGTGAACCTATGGACTGAATCACAAACTGTTGACACATGACCTATCACAGGTCCATGGAACTAAAATAAATCGCATACTGGACTACACCTCATCCCACCTCCTTTTGGAACCTAATAAGCCGTTTTGTATTGTCAACATTATTTTTGATATGTATGTATGTATGTATGTATGTATGTATTTCTTTTGTACATCCGTCTATACACTTCTCATAACAAACATAATATATATATTTTGAGCTCTACTTTGGTTTCCTGTGTTTTATTCACACCCTCAGGCTCCATAGTCGAAACTTATTCTGATAGCTCATTGTCTATGAGGCTGCAGTCAGGCGCCCTGGTCCTTTAACCGAGTTACAATTGTCAAAAATTAACACTGTTGTAGGAGCCATTCTTGGGTTAATACCTTAGGTGGTCACTAGAGGTCACCTTTTTCTGTTTTGATTATGTAATGTAAAGGTATTTAAGGTAGATGCACGTAATCGGCGTCAGGTGTGTCATTGAGAAGGCAAACAGTTTGTGACCGTTGCGCTGTTATGCTAAGTCAATACGGAATAAAGACCAAAAAGGACAAGATACATACTGCTGGATTTATTGGACTGTGAACTTAATTCATGCATACCAGTGACATCGCGTCATCCCCGTTAACGACCACCTCAGTGGCTTCAAGCGTAGGCTTAGCCTCTACAACTGTTATTAACAAAAAGTTGCCAAAAACTATGGAACGCCAGGACTGCCATAATGAATTAATTAAATACACCATTAAATAATTAATTAAATGTGGCAATAATTAATTAAAATTGGAATTAATTAATTAAATAAATAGTTATGATATATGGAATTAATTAATTATTGACACATTTAATTAATTATTTATGTATTTCACGTTTTAATTAATTATTGACACATTTAATTAATTAATTATTGACATATTTAATTAATTATTTATGTATTTCACATTTTAATTAATTATTGACACATTTAATTAATTATTGACACATTTAATTAATTATTTAATGATATATTTATTTATTTCATTTTGGCAGTCCTGACGCCTGGCTCTCATCATGAAATAATTTTATCTGTCAGCCTCACCCATCAAACTCAGGGGGCGGGGTTAACGCTGATCGAGTCAAAACCATTGCTTTGGCCTGGTGGCCATTGTTTCTAGCACACAACAACCGGCATGTGGAAGCTAACAGAACTGAGCTTTGAAAAACCCTGTTTGTGTGTTACCAAATACCGTTTTAATATTTTTTTAGCCGAGAATGTAGTGGTTTAATCTTCATGTGTCTGGTCGGTTTGTCAAGATACAGCCTCTTTGCAAAAGTGTTTCGATGATTTCGGAGATGTCGTCCCAGTCTCACGGCAAAGCGTGGGATAGACCCGCTCGCCTCGCAAGCAATCCCACCGACAAAGCGCAGGCCCCGGTACACAGCTGTAGTAACCCCCGCTGACTTCTTTTACTGAGGTTATATTTATCGGTGTTTTATTTCCTGATGTTCTTATGTGTCCTACGTGTTTCAGTCGCCAATTCTGAATTATAACTAACATTAAAAACATGTTTAAGGAGGAGAGAGAGCAAATAAATCTGTTTAACATCTGCTCTTTGGGTTTTTGTTCAGTAATCAGCGTGACCTGTGTATAAACACATAAAAGAGATAACGTTGGTGTTTCCTCATGTAGTAACTGCTGGCTTTAACTGTACAAAGGTTGTTCGACACTATGAAACACATACAGACTTCATGATGTTCGGCTAATATTTTTATTGTGAATATTAATCATGCTGACCTCGCTCTGTACACCACGCAGCGAGGTCAGCATATCCACGATATCCTCAGCTCCATGAGTTAACACAAAGTTTCCCAGCTGACTATCTAACTGCCAACTATTCCAGAGACGTGAAAATATACAGCATAAAGAAAAGTGTAAGAGACTCAGCAGCAGATTAGAATAACAGTTTGTGGCGTGAATAAGACACGGCGGGACCACGGAACAACGTTCAGAGTCATCTTTATTTACATCTCACCACACCACAACACCCCCAAACCCCTCAGTCCCCGTGTTTTTAACTAGGCGGGCGTGATTAAGGATGCCGTGCAGGTGCGTCCGCCCTCCCTGCACGGCACCGCAGACCACGCCCCACCACATACCCCCATCGCCCGATTGAGGCCGGGGAGCCATCCGGCCGAACCTACTCCCCCACCGCCAGTGGGAGAGGGAATCAGCCCGGACAGCTGGCACCCCCAGGCCCCGGCCAAGCGACGGGGAGGTGCGAGTTCAGGCGGCCGCCCGCGAATCCAGCGGCGCAGGCAAAGCTGGTTCGGAAGTCGGACACGTGACAGGTGCACCCGGCGCGGCCGGCACAAGCGTGAGCCCCAGCTCACAGGTGGCTGGGCAGAGGTGTGGCGTGTACAGGCCTCTGGTGGTGGTGAGGCCGGTCTGGCGAGCACGGCGATCTCAAGCGTGGCGCCCGCCTCGCTCGCCAGTTCCACTCGAGCAAGCTCCCCTGGCACTGGGACCTCCAGCTCCTTGCGCGGCCCCTCCGTCACCGCTGTCGCTCCCTGCTGGAGCAGCCCATAGCGCGACTCCTCCGTCACTACTGCTCCCTCCGCCGCCACTCCCGGCTCGAGCAGCCCCTCGTGCAGCTCCTCTTTCTCCAACCGGCGCAGACCCTCGCGCACCTCGTCTGCCGCCTCCGGTTGGAGCGGCTCATCCACCACTCCCGGCAGGAGCAGCCCTTCACCTGGCTGTTCCCCCTCCTCCGGCAGGCGCAGATCCCCGCGCGCCTCGTCTGCCACCTCCGGCTGCTGAGGTGCCTCACGCGGCTCCTCCACCGCTTCACTGTCCTCGGGACACACCTGTGGGGGTGGCGCCCAGGCCCAGAGCAGCGCCGCCAGCTCCCCAATCCTTTCCAGGTGCCGCTCGGACTGGTCCTGCAGCTCTTCCTGCTGGCGACGCACCTCCGCCGCCTGCTCCCGCTGGGCGGCCGCCATTTCGGCCACCCTCTGGGCCAGCTCCTCCATTCCCTGGCTCCGATATGGACCCGCCGTGCTGCCTCCTGGGTTTCGGCACCAATGTGGCGTGAATAAGACACGGCGGGACCACGGAGCAACGTTCAGAGTCATCTTTATTTACATCTCACCACACCACACCTCAGTCCCCGTGTTTTTAACTAGGCGGGCGTGATTAAGGATGCCGTGCAGGTGCGTCCGCCCTCCCTGCACGGCACCGCAGACCACGCCCCACCACACAGTTATACATTTAATAAATCACCAAATGAATCCAAGAAACGAGCAAACCTGTTCCGACAATTTGAATTTGTATTCCCTCAGCTGCAGACTCGCTGCTGTTTAAATGTTTGAAAAGGAAGATTAGATATAAACAAACGTCAAACATAGACTCAGTCTGCCTTCACATTTGATATGAGGCCAGCACGTATAGTGGCCTCAGCAGGCTATTACTGAAATACACGTGCTATATCATAAACTATGATATAAACAGGGAGGTCCTATTAACATGTTTAGTTTTAAAGGACACCTTCCTGCCTTTAGTCTCATTCATGAGCAGTATTCGTTTTCTTCTAACATCCAGAAGTCTGCACCATGTGTTTCATAGTTTGTAACAAGCCTTTGACAGGTAAACATAACATGACCGAAAAAGCAAAAAAAAAAAAAAAAAAAAAAAAAAAAAAAAAAAGAGAGAGAGAGTGTTGACATAAGAAGAGAAAATGCTCTCAATTATGGAGACAGGCAAATGGTTCATTTATGTTTGATGTGTGTTTATTCCTCCCTAAATATCGTCGGTGAAGTTTGCCATGCACGTCAGATTTTCCTGCGCATTTTTATACCTCTGCCAACAGAGAGAGAAAAAAAATCACATTCTAACAGACAGCTGGTGCTTAGAATACAGTTGAATAACTATTAAAAAACAGATGATATTTAGATGATAGTTCAGTCTAACACATGTGCCAGTGGTTCATTAAACGTCTGTGAAACTATGCAGTTATGAAACGTAACTTTAACCTCAGCCAAACCGATTTGCTCAGTTGTAAATAAAACAGCGAAGTAAACGTGACCCGACAGACAGAACCTGAGTGAATGAAGTCCAGCGTTTAACCACTGAGAGCTAAAACTCAGCTGAGGTTTGAAAGCTGTGTGCTGGTGATTGGACATCAGCCGCTGATGAAGCTGTTCGCCTATAAAGTGCTCTGTAAGGAAACAAGCTCCAGCAGCTCTGCGCTCGGGGAAAATACTATATTTACTTATCTTGTGCAGTTAAACTGTGACTATCACCAGGTAACTAGGCGTGTTTCTTGAATTAGCAGCAGGTGTTAAACAGCTGACAGATGAGGAGGAGGATGCATGCAGGTAAACTGAGGGTCTGCTGAGCTGATCGCTGGTTTCGTGAGAAAAATGTCAGCTCGTTCTTTATGTTACAGAGACACAAGACCAGGCGGAAAGAGACGATCGTTCGGTGAAAATGAGAATCTGCGAATGCAACATGTGGAACACGGAGAGTGGAATATGTAAACAAACCGGTTAATGTACCCCCTCGGTGCGCTCTGCATGCTAACTGTTAGCAGAGCTAGTGAAATCTCTGAAAACATCTGAGCACTTTTGCAAACATGTTCTATGTTGACAACCTGACCAGACATACGGCGCGACATTCGCGGCTAAAACACTGTTAAAAGTGTAGCTGGTGACAGAAAAACGGCCTGTGATTTGATCTGCATTCTGGGATAACTGGCTGCCCCAAGTCTACACAAGCAATCGATTATCTAGGATCGACCTGTTTTGACTTACTTTGCACGGCAACCAATCAAATGTTAGAGAAGCTGCATGGGCAGCGTTAACCCCGCCCCCTGAGTTTGATGGGTGAGGCTGACAGATAAAATTATTTCATGACGAGAGCCAGGCGTCAGGACTGCCAAAATGAAATAAATAAATATATCATTAAATAATTAATTAAATGTGTCAATAATTAATTAAATGTGTCAATAATTAATTAAAATGTGAAATACATAAATAATTAATTAAATATGTCAATAATTAATTAATTAAATGTGTCAATAATTAATTAAAATGTGAAATACATAAATAATTAATTAAATGTGTCAATAATTAATTAATTACATGTGTCATAACTATTTATTTAATTAATTAATTCCAATTTTAATTAATTATTGCCACATTTAATTAATTATTTAATGGTGTATTTAATTAATTCATTATGGCAGTCCTGGCGTTCCATAAAAAACAGCCAATCTATCAAATGTGATAAATAACATTTGTAATAAACAACATGATAATGCAAGGAAAATGTTTGTGGATTTTGTTAGAAGGGTTAAACACAAGTGTTAAAGTAAAAGTTTTTTTTTCCAACAGTCCTCAGGATATGTAACAGCAGCAATAAGTTTTTATTTTGGATGATAAAGTGCTCAGCTGTATTAAATAATAAACACAGCAGTTTGTGAACTTTGTGTCATAGATAACCGTATCAACACTCAGGTTGATATCAACCTTTCAGGATGGGGTGAGTGAGGTCACATTCAGGTGAAATAAATGTTAGTTGACTTTGTTTCTTACTGCTCCTCCCTACCTTTGCACGTACGTGTTATTTTTAGTTTAACACAGGTGACCAAAGTGGTTTTGTGCAGGAAATGTGACTAATACAGAATTTGTTATAGACAGCCAACCAAACCCATATGGAAAAGAAATAGTAAAAACTTACATGATTTACTCATGAAAGTGGCCACTTTCTCATTACTTTCAAATATTGTTTTAGTAAGTATCCAAAACATACAAGTTTCATTGTATAATTTTTTTCAAGGGATCTTATAACTGTTTTCACTCTTGTGTGCTTTTCATACAAGTTTCACACAAGACAGATACAAACTTTATAAGATTTATATATATCTTTTCCATATGGGAAGACTGCAGTGGACCCTTACTGAGTTAAAGTCAGGAGAAAGCATAATTACTTACAAATTCAATTCAATTTAAATTTCAGTTCACTTAAATTCAGTTCTAATTAATTTATACAGCGCCAAATCACAACAACATCTCCCTTAAGGGAGTTTATATTGTAAACTAGACTCTACAATAAAACAACTGAGAAACCCCCAACAATCATATGACCCCCCCTATGAGCAAGCATTTTGGCAACAGTGCAAAGGAAAAACTCCCTTTTAACTCTGTTTTAAAGTTCCCCAATTGTCTATAAAGCTCACATCATTTTTTTGGACACCACTCAGACAGCTAGCAATTTAAGGAGAACATGTGGCTAAACATGTCATGAAGATGTCACTCCTGGTCCGATTGGGGAGGACACCAGAGAAAACTACAGTTTGTTTTGACAAATTTACACATCGATTCAATATTGATTTTAATGACCTCCGATTGATGTAACCAGGTGTCATTACTGCCAATGTGAATTACAGTTTTATGGAATTTCCATTTGTGTTTAGCCAGCAGTTTTAAATTTCCTCAGTTTTGCCTGCTCTGGCCCCTGGAAGACAATTGACTATGGTTGCTGGTGTCTCTAGCTTCACATGTCTGAGAACAGAATCACCGATTACTGGGGTTTGATCCCCTGCAGGCATGTCATTGAGTGGGGAAAAGCAGTTAGACACATGAACAGGCTGATGGTGTACCTGGGGCTTCTGTTTAAGACTACGCTTCCTTAATCCCTCAGATGGGTTTTAAAAATCTCCAAAGATCAGAAATGTTTAACAGCAAATACAACTCAGATTCAAACAAGATGAGAGTTTATTGTTGATCTAGTGATTACATGCACAGAGCAGGACATAAACATTTGAAATGACATTTTAAACTGAGAGAAAAAATTCTATTACTCACTGTGTCTCAGACTTCGTTTTCACTAAAACATCCACCTGCACTCAACTTTACTTCCTCCTATACCCATAATATTGTCAGGCTCCACCTTTACCTGGAAATACCTGAGTGATACCAGGAATAAGGAGCCTGTGATGATTTTCAAAGCAAAGCTGGAAAATCTGAATAACTGTCATTTTTCATGATTATGTCTGTGAAGGTTCTCAGTCATCCAGGTCATCGTAGTCATGATTATGTCCTCCTGAAACCCAGCCTATTCATTGTGTCCTCTGTAGTAGCCAAGTGTTAAAGTGAAAGACATTTTTTCCTTGGTCCTCAGGAGGATATGTAACAGCAGCAATAAGTTTTAACTTTGAATGATAAAGTGCTCAGCTGTAGTAAATAGTAAACACAGCAGTTTGTGAACTTTGTGTCATAGATAACTGCCCACATAGCAAGCAGGTCTGACCCAGTGGTCCTTTGCTGTGCTGCTGTGGAATACAGCCAGAGATAAATAACAGGTATGATTCAGTGCAGAGAAATCTATTAACACATAGTGAGTGAGAAAGGTGACTGAAGAAGAAACACAATGCATCATGGGAATCCTCCCAGCAGCCTACACCTATTGCAGGATAGCATAGCACGGTGGTTCCCAAACTTTTTTTGCTGGGCCCGCTTTTGTTTTACAAGAAAAATGTTCGCGCCCCCCCTCGTGCGCACACACGCACGCACGGACACATCCTCCAACCACACACACCCATATTTTGCTCCATTGCAGTTTATTTCACACCTCAAACATTTAGTAAACAATTAAGCAAATACAAGTAATCTGCAATAAATTACAGGTAGTAAGAAAATAAACGACTAACTCTTTTACGCTACATCCACACCTACACGGGTATTTTTGAAAACGCAGCTGTTTCGTCCACACGTAAACGGTGTTTCGAATCACCGAAAACTGAGATTTTTTAAAGCTCCTTTTTTGCGTTTACGTGTGGACGAGGAATACAGAGTTCGTCACGCAACGTCAAAGGTATGTGCCTTTTTTACATCAGCTGTGCGCCACGTTATTGCTTACATGAGATGAATTGCAGAATAGCAGGTAGAGACAAAATACTGTTAATCTGCAGTTTTTACACACTTACATACACACATGCAGCTACTGTCCCTCCATTTACAAAGGCAGAGGCGTCACAATGTAATTATTTTACATGTAGTTGTTTTTTTTTTCCCTGTGTAGTAATATTCAACATTGCTATCAATACATTTTTCAATCCCTCTGCAAAAAAGGTTCAACAACATAAACAACTGTTGGATGCTGTTTGTCCGTGATTTGAACCGGGGGAATAAATGGTGGCAGGATCAGCCTGATGTTATTTGTATCCCACTGTAACTTTACTGTATAAAGAGCTAACATCTCCAAAATGTCAGGAGTAGTTAGTGTTTGTGAACTAAAACTCAAGAATGTACGATACTGTTTGTCCGTGATTTGAAGACCCCAGCGCTGCTCCCGACGAAGGGAAAACCAAGCATTGTTTTTTTGTTTTGTTTTTTCCTTTTCATATCCCCCCCCCCCCCCGCAATGGCTCTGGGCCCCCCCTAGGGGGCGGGCCCCACACTTTGGGAAGGTCTGGCATAGCACATCTAGAGGTCTGTTTCACCCAGGTTCCCGACAACATCCTCCCAGTGTGCAGTGTGTTGGTTCTGCTCTTCAGCACACATGCTACAGAGGGGGAACATCAGTTTTCTGTGGCACCTGTGGGGAGGGACTGGGTGAAACAGACCTCTAATTAGGAGTACTGAGCATTTAACAAAGCCAAAATAATTTTCTAGCCTGTCAAAGTTGTTGTAAATGATTTGTGGGTGTCCTACAGGATAAGCTTTTTTAGACTGCACTGTGGGATAGAGGCTGGTAAAGTCATAGTAAAATATTTTTTCATCACATGTAGTCTTGTGGTATAGTTTCATGGCATCCACTTTATCACAAAATATGCGATGCAGCAGTCCATAGGATGCCTTGAGAAACGTGTGCAGCCATCATTGAGTTGCATAAAATGGCTACACAGGCAAGTATATTGTGGCTACTAAGGAAATAGGTTCAATTCATGTTAAAAAGGCTTCAGGGCGTCTAAGAAAGTCCAGCAAGCGCCAGGATCGTCTCCTAAAGAGGATTCAGCTGCGGGATTGGAGTGCCACCAGTGCAGTGCTTGCTCAGAAATGGCAGCAGGCAGGTGTGAGCGCATCTGCATTCACAGTGAGGAGAAGACTTTTGGAAGACTGCCTGGTATCAAGAAGGGCAGCAAAGAAGCCACTTCTCTCCAAAAAAAAAAAAAAAAAAACCCATCAGGGACAGATTGATCTTCTACAGAAAGTATGGTGAATGGACTGCTGAGGACTGGGGCAAAGTCATATTCTCTGATGAAGCCTCTTTCCGTTTGCTTGGGGCATCTGGAAAAAGGCTTGTCCGGACAAAAAAAGGTGAGCGCTATGTGTCATGCCAACAGTAAAGCATCCTGAGACCATTCATGTGTGGGGTTGCTTTTCATCCAAGGGAGTGGGCTCACTCACAATTGTGCCCAAAACACAGCCATGAATAAAGAATGGTACCAAAACATCCTCCAACAGCAACTTTTTTCCAACAATCCAACAACAGTTTGGTGAAGAACAATGCATTTTCCAGCACGCTGGAGCACCTTGCCATCAGGCAAAAGCGATAACTAAGTGGCTCGGGAACCAAAACGTTGAAATTTTGGGTCCATGGTAGGGCTCTAGAGTGCGATAAATTTGGACACAAATGCAACTCTCCATGTAGTCAACAACAGACACACATTATGCCTCTATGGTGGACTAAACAAATTAGAGATAGTCAGGGGCGGGACCTCTCTGATTGGCCGTGGTCAATTTGAAATGCAGGTGGAAGAGGGAGGTGAGTAGCTTGAATAAAGCGAAATCGATTCATTAAATCCTGAATTGATTTTTAAATATAACTGTGTTTTGCCAGAAACGGCAGATTCTCAGATTAAAGCTCACAAAACTATTTCAACAACCGCCAAACAGCAAATGAGAGCAGGTACACGGATTCCACACAGACGTAAACACAGAGCAGACCCGACCAATCAGAATTAGCTTTCTCTTTCTCAGCTTTCTCACCCGACGGCCCGTACATGGACACGCTGTCGGAACTCTGTGTTTACATCTTTTTGCGCTAGATTCTGAGCTGCAGGTATTAGCTGTGTCCGAATTCAGAGGAAGGATGCTTAAAATGCCATATTTGGAGGTAATGACGTCACAGTGACGCGACGAAGGCTGTCCGAATTCAAAGAGTACTCAAAATGTGGCGACAAATGCGTCCTACTTTGCCCCGAATTGTAAGGATGGGTCCGATGTATCCTTCGTGTCCCACTATATCCCAGGATTCATTGCGGGTCATAGAGGAGATTTGTTTCTGATAACGATGGTGGTCAAAGTGGGAGAGGAAAACACTTTCAAATGTAAGTATATGAAAATCTGGGTGCACAAAAGCTAAACTGTTATAGCGGTTGTGTTGTTAATCTTCGGGCATCTGCATAGACATGTTTTGTTTTTTTAAATTTAAATAACCGTAAACCAGCTTGTATGGTGGGTCCTGTGTTGCTTCTTACATACAGCTTATTTAGATTTCGTGGAATTGGTGATATGTTGTGTGGAACAAAGACCAAACAGCTTAATTTATTAAAACGAAGAGAAAATGATCACCTCTTCACTGGGGTGAAGAATTGGGCCGCTACGGCGTGGATGTACAAGAATAGATCAATTTACACATCATATTCATATGACTGCGGTCCTATTAACCTTCATGCTGTACAGCAGCGGTCCCCAACCTTTTTTTGTGCTACTGACCGGTTTATGTCAGACATGGAGCGGGCTTTAATATTTTTAAGGTGTCGCGGATAAATACAACCACATAAAATGATCCGACCAAGACAAAAACTTTCGTATTTTGTAATAATAAACCTGAATGTACTGTGTAATTGTGTAACTTTATTAGCAGCGTCGTCCTGTAACATCATCCTCTCTGCCGCTTAATGCTCTCTGGTTGCTATGGTAACGTGTAAGTATTTCTTTCAAAATAAGACACACAACTACAACAAGGGAAAGACCCAGGGAAATCGAGTTAACGATAAAAACCCTGAAAACCATAAATTTCACAGCGGACCCTCAACTCTCGTGGCCCGATACCAAACGACTCACGGACCGCTGCTGTACAGAACCTCTGATGTCCCTGGTGTAAAAACTCCAAAACACGTAAAAACTCTAAAACACATATAAAACACAACGGAAGTGCTCTGGGATGCTAGGCGCAGTGTTGAGCTTTTGTTACCTAGTGGCTACACAAGCCAGGAAGTACCAACGACCGGATTTGGTGTGTTGCTGCAAAAAACATGCAAACTAAGAATCCCCTAAAGCTCATATGATTAGGAGAGGAGCTTGCTGTAAGTGTTTTAGCTGACAGTGCACTTATGATTTCAGTTTTGGCTTTAATTATTGCTTTATACTCATAATATTATACCTGGGTCGAAACCGACCGTAACAACACAAAGGTCGTAATTTCAACTAGGGCATTTTATAATTTAGTGAAAATATATATTTTTTGTTTTATTTGGTAGAAATAGAGGTTCCTAACAAAGTCAAAAAGCCTTGATATAATAAACCAGTGGTTCTTAACCGGGGTTCGATCGAACGGTTCGGTGAGTTGGTCTCAGGGGTTCGGCAGAGCCTCCGCTGTGACATGCACGGCTCATTTTGTGCACCAGTAAAAAACATATCTATGTCTTGAATTTGGAAAAAAATCACATTTTATTTTTAACTAAAGAGGGGTTCAGTGAATGCACATATGAAACTGGTGGGGTTCGGTACCTCCAACAACGTTAAGAACCACTGCAATAAACAAATGTATGTGATTTTTTATGTATTTGAAATTTAAAATGGGTCGGTGCCGACCCTAACACGAGAGGAAGGTTAAGTGCAAATGAAAGGTCAGTACAACAAAAACTTTTACTTGTTATATTGAAAGATCACATATTAACCAATATTTAATGTTTGTTGCAGAAAAGGAATCACATACTATTTAGTTTTGGATCAGTTTGAATGAGCAAACTATTATGTATTTTGTTATTTTCCTTTGTTTAAATTCTCTTCCTATTCTGTTTTAATTGAGTTTCCGTGTTTGTTTACAATAAAACGGTCATGGTCCTGGGTCGTTGACCCAGCGTTTTGTGTTTATTCTGATTTGTATTAGTTTAGGGTTGAACCTGAAGTTGGTGTATATTCAGCCCTACCTGTGTCTGTTCTTGGTGCTCTGTTCATGTCCCCGTGTTGTGTTGCAAATCAGTCTGTGTGTTTCCCGCTTTACTTTGAAGGCTCATGTTCTGGATTTCCTGTTCTATTCTGAAGGTCTGTGTCTGTTGTCATTGTGTTCAGCTTGTGTCCTCCGGTCCTCATGTGTATTAGGTTCAGCTGTTCTTCCCTCCTGTGTGTGATTACCTGATTACCTTGTGTGTGTATATTTAGTGGGTGTCGGTCTGTGTTCGTTGTCGCCTCGTCTGCATTCTTCCGTGTATCTCTGCGTCCTATGGTGTTCCTGTCTCTGCGTCTCTCTGCCCCTTTTGTATGGTCTCAGGTTTGTCACTTAGTTTCTCCCAGTTTAGGTTTCCGTTTGTAATTGCTCATGCTTCGTTGCCTGTTTTTGCCACTACCACCTTGTAAGTAAACATCACTCGTATCATCAGTTTGCTGCATTTTGGGTCCTCCTTTTCCTCCACTCCACACGGCTCACTCCGCCAGCCGTGACAAAAACTCCAGATCCAAGTGACAACAAGGTAAAATAATGTTACCTATCGATAGTGATGGATTATTATCTGATCTTCAGATCAGAAAATGAATTTAAATAAGTTATATTTGAATTCGCATTGCTCAGATTGAGTCTGAATTGCTCAACTTGAATAAATGTTTTTAAAAAATTAATTTGGATTTGCATAATTTGAAATCCAATGTATTGGTTTGGAAATGATCATCACTAAATTGAAACAGAATTTTATATTTTATAGATGAATGTATTTGCTTGTATTTGTATGCTTCTATAATGTATTTTATGCTTTTTAAAATTTAGCTCTCGAATACTTTAAGTTTCACTTCTACAATTTTGTATTTGGGTCAAACAAGAAAGCCACAGAGAAATCGAGCACAGGTTAATAGAGCTACACTGTGCCAGAGGACCCAGAGTTTTACTCAGCGGACCTACAGCATCTTGAGTTGGAACAGGGCACAGATTTAAGTGTTGAGTGAGTCCTGTACACTTGCTGAGATCCCCACAGTATGAGAAGGCAAAGTTTACTGGGTAATTTTAGGTGTATAGAATCTGCAAGTCTCTTCAATTTTAGTACTCATGAAAAGCACCATGGGTTCATTCATTAAAAGTGCTGAAAATAACCTTCATGATATGAAGCCACAGTGCATCAGTCTTTGGTTAAGATACTAACCCCATGTTGCTCTCTGATGCATCCATCCGAGTGTACATGTGTATGAATGTTAAATAGGCACTAACACATTAGAAAAAGTGCTGGGTGTGATTGGATGAATGAATTAGTTGTATAAAGTTGTATAAAGTGCTTTGAATGCTCAAGTAGAGTAGAAAAGCACTATATAAGAACCGGTCCATTTACCTGTTTGGTGGAAATAGAGTTGTCAGTGCAGAACTTCATATACTCCGATATACACTCTGTTAAACCATCAATGTCACTGCCGTGTGGTTCATCATTTGTTTACATGACACTTTTTATTATACATGTAATACATTTATTACTAACCTGAGGGTTTATCGACTGGTCATTTGACATGACCAGAACTGAAACAGAATCGTTTTAATTTAACTCCTGACAAGTTGGCATATATTTGGTGGTGGTTTAACCCTTTAGAGCCGGTCGGAGCGGGCACGCTCTGTTTTGCGTAACTATTTTTAAATCCCGGTAGCTTTGCAACCACGTAAGCTAGCGCAATAATTTCTTTTGCATATTAAACCGGAGGAGTTGTACTTACATCTTATGCCATCAGCTTGTCCTAGGTCACAGTTTCCTTCCACATAAAGCTTTGCAAAAACTGCATAAAAAGCAATTGCAGCAACAAAAACATAATATTCCAGAAACACGCTTTGCCGATCCGATCAGCTGTTCATAACACTTCCTACTTGGAATAGACGTCAGCGCGAACTTTTGCATGTCCGCCATTACCTGCCCGAAACCGGAAGTGACGTCATTTTCGCGGAAATGTAGTCTTTTTTTACCATCAGGGCCTCATGAGCCTATACTGGTGTTTTTAAAAGTTATGTTTGACTTTATGACTTTCTGTGTCGTTTCTGGGATGCTTAGGACTCATATTGCACTGCTGGAAATAGTTTATTTTGATGCATATGCTGTTATTTTGCAAATTTGCTCTATAATATTTATTTTCGTTTTTCCTGCAGTATATAAAAATTGGTGTATTTCAAAAATAAAACTATGAAGACACTCAAAATAAATTTCCAGTGGTAGGAAACTATTTTGTGCAACTTTTTTGTATTTACAGTTTTGAGGGATAAGCCTCTTAAATTTCTCTAACTAGAAATATATGTTAAAAAAGCAAAAACGATTTTCAATTTTTTTTGTAGTTTATTGCACTTTTTTGCAATTTATGTAAGTACTATGCACTTAATGCATACATATTATTAAAATCTGGGCTATAATGGTTGTATTGATGTATAGCAACTTGAAATTCTCCCAAAAATGGCTCCACAGCATGTAAAAATATAATATAAGCTCTGGTAGACTTGGTTCTATGGTAGGTCTTAAAGGGTTAAAAGTCTTCCTCCTTATTCCTGCTCTGCCAACTCTCAGCCTCATTCTGTCTCTCCACTTCCTTCCAGCCTACAGCAGCCAGAGCTTAAAGTCAGGGTCTTCTCTTTCCTGTCCCTTGTAACATTCTGCCTTTTCACAGGCCTCTGCTCTGTGTTGGCCATCAACGCCCCTGAGCCTAGCACAGACTCTTCTCTCTCTTTGTTCTGTCAGCCATCAGCAGCCTCAAGCATTAACGTCTTCTCCTCTCCTGGCTTATTTGCCAACTCTCAGCTCTATCACTGACTCTCCTCTATTTCCGTTCCAGCTGTTGTCACATCTTATGTGACAACAGTAAGCAGGCTCATTCTCTATTCTGCTGATCTAGCCCTTGCTAACCAGACCTTTCCCAGCTTTCCTGTGTGTGCATTATTGCTAATGCACTTATGTCCCATTCCCTGTAGGTCAGGACTTCTACCACAGTAGGATCACTCTCCTTTTCTTTGCAGGTCCTGCTCTAATCTCTATCACTGCCGAGACGGGCCATGGGAGTCTGCCAAATACATCTATAAAAATTCTGTACATCAACAAATCATGTTCATTCTTTCTAATGATCTCTCTTCATTTAACTTTATTTAACTAATTAAATTTATTTGACAAGCTCAAGCTTTTTGGAAGCTTTGTGTGTTTTCCAGACTTACCTCAAAGACCAATATTGTAGTTATGGAGATCTCAGTTATTTACTTCACAAATTTATCGTTTTTATGTAGTTTATTACATTTACAGGTTTTGTTGTTGGCATTTTTGTTCCTTTTCTTCCTTCTGTTTTGTTTCCTTTATTATAGTCAGATGAATTTTTGTTCACCCAGGGCTTTCATATCTGCCTAATTGCCTCATGTGTGTATTTATAGGCTCAGTCTCCCTTTGGCCTTTGACAGAGCATCTGGTAATACAGGAAACTAAAACAACTTTAATAATAAACATTTACAAAACAAATTTAGAGGATTCATATTTTTCTACTAGTTTTAAAACACATCTTGGAACTTTTCAGGGAAATATAGACCTTAAATTTCTTGATTTCAGATTTTTGATGGAACCATGCTTCCCACTCACACACAATGTAACACATATAATTATTGTGATGGTTTTAACGAAAACCACACTTTCAGTACAGTGGATGTCTAGGTCTGGGGTCTTAACTTTCTGTTGAGGGAGTCATTTCCAATGTCAATGATGTGTCTCATGGCGTTCATTATTACAGCATCAATGTCAGGATTCAGTTCTGTTTCTGAGTGGTAGTTCTTCACTGGAAAAATAAAGTTAATAGGGATGCCCACACGTTTGCTGAACTGCTCAATCTAAATTAAAAAAAACAAACAAGAAATATAAAAAATATGAGAATTATTTTGACAGTTTAATTATAATGCATTCCTGTATACAGTTCTATTAAAATAAAGTACCCTTTGCTGCAGACATTTGCTCCTGTAGACATTTGTCACATCATGTTTTATCTCAGGAAAAGCCTCGTCAATTTTGGTGAAAATTGCCACTTGTGGAATCTCTGACAAAATAAAATACAAATATTGAGTGAATGGACTGTGATGTGAGATAAGTGTTTCCTAACACTTTTAGTTGTACATAAAAGACAGTGGTCCAATTTCTATCTGGAAGAATCATGAAAAATTTGGTAACTTCCAAATGACTGTGGTTACAACTGACTGTGATTTGTGAACTGTGATTATAACTGTGAATCCAAAGACCAGGTACTTGGAGCTGCTGCGTGGCACATACGAGTCTGACGTTGGTGGAATAGTATTGACAGCTGAGATAATGTACAGGATATACACGGGGAAACTGTGGGTGTTTTAGCAAAGAAACTGATGCGCTGTTGCTCCAATTGCTCAGTGTAGCTCTCTCTTAAACCCATTTTACAAACTCTGGTTTAGACTCTGATCCTACCTACATTCTGCAAATCTCAGGTGGGTTATGTTTGTATACTGTTTGTATATTATTTATGGCTTTGTGCTATTTTGCTCTTGTGAAGATAGCTCTTATTTGTTCAATTCTTCATTTACTTTAATTTTCACTTATAAATGCTATATAAGACAAAAATAATCCTCTTTTTTGAGGAGGTATTTAACTAAAAAAAAATATAATCACATATTTTGACTTTGAATTATATATTTTATGTATGAGCTTACTAATTAATACATTTCTATCTGTATTTATAAATTATATACTAAGAGTAATGCTTCATTAATAAGGAATTAAGGGCTGACTTATAGCTTAACAATGTGAATAAGTGTTATTCTTTATTGATGGGTGTTTACACTGAAATAGCAATAACAATAGCAAGTACTGATGGCTTACATTAGATTTTTTTTTTTTTTTAAGGCAGTTAGTTCCCATTGTAAAAAGGAGTGATTTTTGCTCACCCAGCTCAGTGGCTTCATCTCTGATCGCCTGTATTGCTTCCACAGTGGCATCACTCATCAGAGATGCAGTGTTGGCATTAATTACACAAACCAAAACGTGCACTCTGTCGTTCTCAGTTGGAGTTTCTTTGTAGTATCTATCGCCTTTTGACAGTTTATTTTCAGGGTTGAACTAAAAGATAAAGCGTAAACATAAAACAAATAATGTAAAATGATGAATTACCGAAAAATTACCAAAAATAATATGAAAATCTTTTCTTTTAACTGAACGTCAGAATTTTAAAAATGCAGTAACTCTACCACGTAACCATCTTTTATGTGGCCCTTCAGCGCCTGTTTGACATCTTTCACATGAATCCTTCTGTTTCTTCTGCTGGTTGTGTTTTTCAACCCCATCATGTCATTTAGGACAAAAGGGTAAAAGGCATTTCCCTTTTTGATCTTGTGGGTTGTATACTGTGGATCACATATGGAGAATACATTTATTTATTTTAACATTCAAACACTCTAAGAAACAGGTCCTATAATGATGATAAATTCAGAAGAATTTTAGAATCTATTGAGCTCTTGTTATTTTCATAATTTGTTGCCTCCACAGCATCACCCCTGGGTTAGTGGAATTCCATACCGAAACTTCAAGGTGAAGACTTAAGTTATTATTTTGGCCTTTTGAAACCAGAGGTGGTGAGCAAGGGGTGAATCTGATAGAGAAACGAAAGTGCCACTACTACTAGAAAGCGGCATTTGTAACATGAGCTGGTGAGGCAGGAGGGGCTAACAAAATCAGACAATGATAGCTATTGCATCTAGTAATAGCTAGTGCTCATTAGCACCAAGTATTACAGGGTTAGCTCATTGATGCTACTGATAGGATAGGAACATGGTGCATTCATTTGGTGGAACATAAGACTATCCGATTCCAGTTCTCACCACATGTTAACTTGGCATACATGACAGTAAAAGATAGATAAAAGCCTTCACAAAATTGCACATTCATGGATAAAGCCAGATCACTGATCTGCCTACAAGTTATTTAGTGAGTCACATATTAACTGTTACTGGCATAGTTGTACTCTGTCCATACCTTTTTGGTGGAACAGTCAGGAGTGTTAGCCACCAAAGCCTCGCAACATACTCTCTTTTGTAAGACGCTGTTTACAGAATTGATGAAACTAGATTTTCCAGCTCCAACTGGACCATGAAGAAGGATCCTAAGATTTTGTTTTTCAACCTCAGGTTTGTAGTTCTCCACAAAATGCTGATCAGTTGGGTTCTCTCTGCTTAGGAAAGGAAATATTACATTATCTCACACCTTACATGGAAAAAATGAATAGACATGGAACAACTGGGTAGTTTACTGACTAAACAGAGGAAATAATTCAAATGTATTTTTTTTCTGTGAGCTTCACTCACCCATTGTTAATTTTCCTCCATGGTTTTTCAAGAACTGACAAGAAACAATTTAATGAGAAAATAACATCAATGTATAGTGCGGGTTTTTTATTTTTTTTTTATTGGATGACAACTCGTATCATTATAGCTTTTGAATAAACTTACGTAGAGATGGAGCAGCTGTTGTTGAAGACGAAGAACCCATAACTGAAACATGAAGTATTTATTCTATTTAATTCAAAGTTTACAGAAACAATTTCATTTTTGCTTTGGATTAAAATGAACCTACCTTTGCTTGACAAAGCCTGCCACCCAATGCCAGAATGTGAACCTATCTACAGTTTTAAAGTCTTCCAAATCTGTTTTTTCTTTCAATTTAACAGAACATGTGACTTCTAGGACTTCCCCTTTGTCACAGTTTACTTTCATTTTCATCTTGTTTATAGATAACATGAAAACAGCAACATATTGATGTTTCCACTGTCATGTTTACTGAAAATATTTAATCTTACATCCTAACAGTGTGCTGTGTCACTGTGTCTTAATGATTTCTGGAAAATGATAAAATTTTAACTGTGGCTTTTCATTTGGTTGAGTTTGATATACTTCTATCATATAAAGTCATGTATTCCCACAAGGGGTTCTGCAAATTATTAGTTTTTTTTAAAACTTATAAGTAAAAAAAATTTTATATAGCACCTTTCTAGATAAAAGATCACAAAATGCTTCACACAAGGATAACAAAGCATAATTACTTTGTTATTATGTGAACTTGTCATGGGCGACTAGGCTTATTCAGGGTTTGGATTTAACCCTTTAAAGTCGGTCGGAGCGGGCACGCTCTGTTTTGCGTAACTATTTTTAAATCCCGGTAGCTCTGCAACCACGTAAGCTAGCGCAATAATTTTTTTTTGCATATGAAACCGGAGGAGTTGCACTTACATCTTATGCCATCAGCTTGTCCTAGGTCACAGTTTCCTTCCACATAAAGCTTTGCAAAAACTGCATAAAAAGCAATTGCAGCAACAAGAACATAATATTCCAGAAACACGCTTTGCCGATCCGATCAGCTGTTCATAACACTTCCTACGTCCATCAGCGCGAACTATCGCATGTCCGCCATGACCTGCCCGAAACCGGAAGTGATGTCATTTTCGCGGAAATGTAGTTTTTTACCATCAAGGCCTCATGAGCCTATACTGGAGTTTTTAAAAGTTATGTTTGACTTTATGACTTTCTGTGTCGTTTCTGGGATGCTTAGGACTCATATTGCACTGCTGGAAATAGTTTATTTTGATGCAGATGCTGCTTTTTTCGATAGTGATGGATTATCGCAGGAGGCCTCAAATCATCAGCAGATGTCAGTACTTCAGATCAGAAAATGAATTTAAATAAGTTATATTTGAATTCGCATTGCTCAGATTGAGTCTGAATTGCTCAACTTGAATAAATGTTTTTAAAAAATTAATTTGGATTTGCATAATTTGAAATCCAATGTATTGGTTTGGAAATGATCATCACTAAATTGAAACAGAATTTTATATTTTATAGATGAATGTATTTGCTTGTATTTGTATGCTTCTATAATGCATTTTATGCTTTTCAAATCAAATCAAATCACTTTTTATTGTCACATCACATGTGCAGGCACACTGGCACAGCACATGCGAGTGAAATTCTTGTGTGCGAGCCCCACAAGCAACAGAGATGTGCAAACACAACAACACAAACGAGCAAAATACAAGAATGGCCAACCTGAAACTAATAAATATATGTACAATATATAATAGTGTATGCATTTCTGGATGTGTATACTAAATATTTTCCTGTGTGTGTGTGTGTGTGTGTGTGTGTGTGTGTGTGTGTGTGTACACATTTTTACAAATTAAATAGTAATAAAATAATAATAAAATATACAGAGTTGAATATGTGCAAAACAGTGGCATTACTGTACAGTATGGAGTGCATAATGTTGAAGTTCCAGTACTGAAGCTGAGGTGTCTATGACGTGTTCAGCAGTCTGATGGCCTGATGGAAAAAGCTGTCTCTCAGTCTGCTGGTACAGGACCGGATGCTGCAGAACCTCCTTCCTGATGGAAGCAGTCTGAACAGTTTATGGCTGGGGTGACTGGAGTCCTTGATGATCCTCCCCGCTTTCCTCAGGCACCGCTTCCTGTAGATGTCTTGGAGGGAGGGAAGCTCACCTCCAATTATCCGTTCAGAGCACCGCACTACTCGCTGGAGAGCTTTGCAGTTGTAGGCGGTGCTGTTGCCATACCAGGTGGTGATGCATCCAGTGAGGATGCTCTCAATGGCACAGTGATAGGTCCTGAGGATGCGGGGGCTCATGCCGAATCTTTTCAGTCTCCTGAGAAAGAAGAGGCGCTGCTGCGCCTTCTTCACTGTTTTGTTTGTGTGTACTGACCACGTAAGATCCTCAGCCAGGTGTACGCCAAGGAACCGGAAGCTGCTCACTCTCTCCACAGCAGCGCCGTTGATGGTGATGGGGGTGTGTACTTCTCTGCACCTCCGGAAGTCCACTATCAACTCCTTTGTCTTTGCGACGTTGAGGGTGAGATGGTTGTCTTGACACCAGTGGGTCAGGGCGCTGACCTCCTCCCTGTAAGCCGTCTCATCACCGTTGGTGATAAGACCCACCACTGTAGTGTCGTCCGCAAACTTCACAATGATGTTGGAGCTGTTAGTGGCTGTGCAGTCGTAGGTGTAGAGTGAGTACAGGAGAGGGCTCAGTACACACCCCTGTGGAGCACCAGTGTTCAGTGTGATGGGGGATGAGGTGATGCTGCCCAGTCTGACCACTTGGCGTCTGTCAGACAGGAAGCTAAGGATCCAGCTGCAGAGGGAGCTGCTCAGTCCTAGATCCTGCAGTTTCCTGTCCAGCTTCGAGGGAACGATGGTATTGAATGCTGAGCTGTAATCTACAAACAGCATCCTCACATACGTGTCTCTCTTCTCCAGGTGTGACAGGGCAGTGTGTAGTGTCAGGGCTATGGCATCATCAGTGGACCTGTTGTGGCGGTATGCAAACTGTAGAGGGTCCAGTGAGTCGGGTAGTGCAGAGCAGATGAAGTCCCTGACCAGCTTCTCGAAGCATTTGCTTACGATGGGGGTCAGGGCTACAGGTCGCCAGTCGTTCAATGAGGAGATGGTGGAGGATTTGGGTACAGGGACGATGGTGGCCATTTTGAAGCAGGCTGGGACTACAGACAGAGAGAGGGAAAGGTTGAAGATGTGCGTTCACCTTCCTGAAGCACTTCCGCACATCCTCCTCAGACACAGTGTGCGCACTGACGTCATCCGCGGTGCGCACACTGTCCGGTCTCATGGTGTTCGCTGTGTCGAATCTAGCGTAGAATACGTTTAGATCCTCACACAGAGGCCGTGGTCTGCGGTGTGCTGGTTTTCCCTCTAAAGTCTGTGATCGTGTTTAGTCCCTGCCACATACTCCGAGGGTTGTCAAACTGTTGTTCCACCCTGTCCCTGTACTCACGTTTGGCTGCTTTGATCGTCTTCCGGAGTTGGTAATGTGCGTGTTTGTAGTCCGATGTGTTCGCGGAGGCAAAGGCGGTGTTCCGTGCCGCGCGAACATCTCCGTTAATCCAGGGTTTTTGATTTGGGAAGGATTTGACTGTTCTGGATGGGACGACATCTTCCACGCATTTCCTGATAAATCCACAGACTGAGTCTGTGTATTCATCAATGTCTCTGGCGGCCACGTAAAACATTTCCCAGTCCGCGTGATCAAAACAGTCCCGCAGCGCAGACTCCGATTGGTCCGTCCAACAGTGCACCACCCTCCGGGTTGGAGCTTCCTGTTTCAGCTTCTGCCTGTAGGCGGGCAGGAGCAGGATGGAGCAGTGCTTTTTAAAATTTAGCTCTCGAATACTTTAAGTTTCACTTCTACAATTTTGTATTTGGGTCAAACAAGAAAGCCACAGAGAAATCGAGCACAGGTTAATAGAGCTACACTGTGCCAGAGGACCCAGAGTTTTACTCAGCGGACCTACAGCATCTTGAGTTGGAACAGGGCACAGATTTAAGTGTTGAGTGAGTCCTGTACACTTGCTGAGATCCCCACAGTATGAGAAGGCAAAGTTTACTGGGTAATTTTAGGTGTATAGAAACTGCAAGTCTCTTCAATTTTAGTACTCATGAAAAGCACCATGGGTTCATTCATTAAAAGTGCTGAAAATAACCTTCATGATATGAAGCCACAGTGCATCAGTCTTTGGTTAAGATACTAACCCCATGTTGCTCTCTGATGCATCCATCCGAGTGTAAATGTGTATGAATGTTAAATAGGCACTAACACATTAGAAAAAGTGCTGGGTGTGATTGGATGAATGAATTAGTTGTATAAAGTTGTATAAAGTTGTATAAAGTGCTTTGAATGCTCAAGTAGAGTAGAAAAGCACTATATAAGAACCGGTCCATTTACCTGTTTGGTGGAAATAGAGTTGTCAGTGCAGAACTTCATATACTCCGATATACACTCTGTTAAACCATCAATGTCACTGCCGTGTGGTTCATCATTTGTTTACATGACACTTTTTATTATACATGTAATACATTTATTACTAACCTGAGGGTTTATCGACTGGTCATTTGACATGACCAGAACTGAAACAGAATCGTTTTAATTTAACTCCTGACAAGTTGGCATATATTTGGTGGTGGTTTAACCCTTTAGAGCCGGTCGGAGCGGGCACGCTCTGTTTTGCGTAACTATTTTTAAATCCCGGTAGCTTTGCAACCACGTAAGCTAGCGCAATAATTTCTTTTGCATATTAAACCGGAGGAGTTGTACTTACATCTTATGCCATCAGCTTGTCCTAGGTCACAGTTTCCTTCCACATAAAGCTTTGCAAAAACTGCATAAAAAGCAATTGCAGCAACAAAAACATAATATTCCAGAAACACGCTTTGCCGATCCGATCAGCTGTTCATAACACTTCCTACTTGGAATAGACGTCAGCGCGAACTTTTGCATGTCCGCCATTACCTGCCCGAAACCGGAAGTGACGTCATTTTCGCGGAAATGTAGTCTTTTTTTACCATCAGGGCCTCATGAGCCTATACTGGTGTTTTTAAAAGTTATGTTTGACTTTATGACTTTCTGTGTCGTTTCTGGGATGCTTAGGACTCATATTGCACTGCTGGAAATAGTTTATTTTGATGCATATGCTGCTTTTTTGCAAATTTGCTCTATAATATTTATTTTCGTTTTTCCTGCAGTATATAAAAATTGGTGTATTTCAAAAATAAAACTATGAAGACACTCAAAATAAATTTCCAGTGGTAGGAAACTATTTTGTGCAACTCTTTTGTATTTACAGTTTTGAGGGATAAGCCTCTTAAATTTCTCTAACTAGAAATATATGTTAAAAAAGCAAAAACGATTTTCAATTTTTTTTGTAGTTTATTGCACTTTTTTGCAATTTATGTAAGTACTATGCACTTAATGCATACATATTATTAAAATCTGGGCTATAATGGTTGTATTGATGTATAGCAACTTGAAATTCTCCCAAAAATGGCTCCACAGCATTTAAAAATATAATATAAGCTCTGGTAGACTTGGTTCTATGGTAGGTCTTAAAGGGTTAAAGCCGGTCGGAGCGGGCACGCTCCGTTTTGCGTAACTATTTTTAAATCCCTGTAGAACCGGAGCCACTTAATGTTTTATCTGAATTTAAATCGTTGTTAGGATTAATTGGGGGTGATCAGTCATTGTGTCCTTGGGCAAGACACTTCACCCGTTGCCTACTGGTGGTGGTCAGAGGGCCCGGTGGCGCCAGTGTCCGGCAGCCTCGCCTCTGTCAATGCGCCCCAGGGTGGCTGTGGCTATATTGTAGCTTTCCATCACCAGTGTGTGAATGTGTGTGTGTGTGTGTGTGTGTGTGTGTGTGTGTGTGAATGGGTGGATTGGATTGGGGTCCTTAGGGACTAGAAAAGCGCTATACAAATACAGGCCATTTATTTACCATTTTTTGCATATGAGACCGGAGGAGCTATACTTACATCTTATGCCATCAGCTTGTCCTAGGTCACGGTTTCCTTCCACATATACACAGCAAAAATGCCAGTGTTGATTTTTCAGTAGAATTCAACAGAGTTCCGAGTTAGTTCAACACTTAATCGAGTTAAAATAACACATCGGGAGTTGATTCCTGAAAAGTGTTAGAGTGGATTTTAGTCGTTACTGCATTTTAACACTGTGGGTGTTAAATTAGACCACACCTTCATTTCCTGTGGAGCTACGCATTCCAGAATCTTCGGTCGCCATTTTTTCTTGCTTCTGCGGTAAGTTTTATTCGGTTAAATATTAAGTTTTAGATTGATGTTAGAACAAGTAACATGATAACTAGTAAAATAAATAATATTTATATCAAAATACATCATCTTTAAGTGTCATATTTGAATTTTAACGGTTTTTGTTAAGCTGGGCTACTGCTAGCTAGAACTCTGCAAAGTACCAGTTACTTTCCTAATATTGTTACGCCCCAGTCTAGGGGTACAGGAACGCAACATAAGTTTGAAAAGATTGCCCCGCCCTGGTCCCCAAAAACCATACACAGAGGGAAACCAATTTCTTAGTGAATGGTGATTTATTTTTCTACACTGCAAAAATGAGGCTCCGGGGTGAACAAAGGCCAAAATAACAAACAAAACAAGCTAAGTCAGGAGGAGGTGCTATCTAAAACCCTATGTGAAATCAAATATCAAACAAAAGACAAGCGCTACACCTAACTGAAATAAACAGGAGAAAACAGTGCAAGGAAAACAATAAGGCAGCTCACCCCTGCTGTTCCAGTGCTATTTACAATGTGCTATTTACAATGAAAACTAATGTACACACTATATCAGGGGTCACTAACAGGCGGACCGGGGTCCGAGTCCGGACCCAGTCACCATCCTATATGGACCCGGACCTATAGTTAACAAAATATTAAATTATATTTAATTTTGACGGGGTGATTCAATTTTAAGCGGTAACATTACATTGTATTAGACCACGGAACATACAAACCAATTGTGTGCGAGTTAAGCCACCCATGTGACACTGCTTAGCCAATCACATCTGTGCATTCAAGGTGATCGCAACGCTGAGTGCAGACACAGACAGACAGAGGAAAGAGACGGTGAGTGGCGAATGACAAGCGAGACGATTAACGATACAGTGAGACAAGACGTGAGTGGGAGTCACGAAAGGTAAAACAACTATGGCGCTTTCAAAAAAGAGAAAAGTAGACACCGAAAATAGAACTTTCAAGACTGAATGGACCGACGCATATATGTTCATTCTTCCGGCCGCAAGCAGCAAACCAGTGTGTCTCATATGTTCAGAAACCGTGGCACTGATTTAAAGTGGCAATGTCAAACGCCACTATGAGACAAAGCACAAAGCTTTTGAACAATCATACCCACCCAAGTCTGAACTCAAATCCCAGAAAATTAGCAGTCTCAGAGCCCAATATGATCAATCCACAAGGATCTTAACCAGTTCTTTCACTGCCCAACAACGTGCTCATGAATGTTCCCTCACAGTTGCTTGGATTTTAGGTTAACACAAAAAGCCCTTTGCAGATGCAGGTGTTGTCAAAGAGTGCATGATTGCAGTAGCAGAAACATTACTTGAGGGTAAACAAAAAGAAGAGCTTTGTGACAAAATAAAGCAAATACCTATGTCAGCATCAACAGTCACAAAGAGAAGTGAAATATTAGCTCAGGATGTGCTATCCCAGCTGGAAGAAGCTATTCATAAGACACCATGTGTAGGCTTGGCTGTAGATGAGTCCACTGTTGTGTCTGACAATGCTCAGCTGTTAGTTTATGTAAGGTTCTTCAACAATGATAAGAAAGAGTTCTGTGAAGATCTGCTAGGTGTAACTTCTCTTCACAGCACTACAAGAGGAGAGGATATTTACCTGGCCATTAAGGAAATGTTAACAAAGCGAGGAATAGAGCCAAACAAAGTGGTTTCAATAACCACAGATGGAGCCCCTGCTATGATGGGGAGAGAGAAAGGAGCTGTAGCAAGAATGAAAGACGACAATCCCGAGCTAATCTCTTACCATTGCATTATTCATCAGTCTGTCTTATGCTCCACCATGTCAGATGAGTATGCTGAGGTGATGAAAACAATGATGAAAATGATAAATTTGCTCAGGGCATCTTCTTCTTGTCATCATCGCATGCTCAGGAAATTTCTCAGAGAAGTTGATGCACATGCTGATAATCTTCTGCTTCACAACAATGTGAGATGGCTTAGCAAAGGCAGGGCATTGGAGCAATTTTGGTCCATCAGAAGTGAAGTAGCAGCTTTCTTGGAAGAGCTGGAAAGTCAAAAAACTAACTTTTCTCTTTTTAAATGATGGGAAAAACATGGATATTGTGGCCTTTTTGGTTGATATCACTTCACACCTGAATGAACTGAATTTGAAGCTGCAGGGGAAGGACAATTCAATTTGTGAACTGATGACAGCTGTCTGCTGCTTTCAGAGGAAACTTGAAGTGTTCAAAGAAGACCTGCAAGGAGACTATGTACACTTCCCAACAGTGAAGGAACAGGTTCAGGGACAGAGAGATGTGTCCTCTTTTGTTGACTTTGTTGATAAGCTGATTGAAAACTTCAGCAAACGTTTTGATAGCTTCAGCTTTGGACAGCAGCTCACCATGTTCATAAAGAACCCATTTGCCATCACTGATGTCAGAGGGTTCTCAAAGGAAGTCACATAGCACTTCAAGTGGGCAAATGCTGGGCCTCTTCAAATGCAACTGGTTGATCTCCAAGCAGATGTTGCCCTGAAAGAGCAGTTTGGAAGAACTGAACCTGCCACTTTCTGGCCCCAAATGGTCTCTGAAACAGCTTTCCCAAATCTGAGGAAAGTAGCCCTGTACATCTTGACCATGTTTGGCTCCACATACAGCTGTGAGGCAGCTTTCTCCACAATGAACATAATAAAAACTAAATATCGTTCCAGGCTCACCAATGAGCACCTACACATGTGTATGAGAATGGCCTTGACACCATTCCAGCTCAGATTTATAATCCTAGTAGAGCAAACTAAAGCTCAATTCTCTTACTGAACAACAGAAAGTGGGGACGTGGAATATAAGGGGGTGAAAGAAAGAGAAACTGTAAAATTGTTAAAATGTTTTGATGTTATCTGTTGAAAATGTATTGAGACTGTTAAGTCGAGATGTAAAATGTAAAGAAAAAGGGAAACTTTTTTTTCTGAAATT
The DNA here is from genome assembly GCF_057382095.1 of Aulonocara sp. 'chitande type north' Nkhata Bay. Classification (NCBI taxonomy): domain Eukaryota; kingdom Metazoa; phylum Chordata; class Actinopteri; order Cichliformes; family Cichlidae; genus Aulonocara; species Aulonocara sp. 'chitande type north' Nkhata Bay. The sequence continues at coordinate 16,959,982 of NC_141346.1, forward strand.
AAGCACTTTGTTTAAAGAGGCACAATGTGAAGAGAAATTGTTGAAGGCAAAGGAACTCAGACTCAAGATATCTTATACATGTGCACACATGGACGATCGTCCCTCACCGTCCAATCCATCCTGCACCAGATGTGTGCAGGACAAATGTGAGACAGAGAAAAGATCGCCCAGGGCTTTCAGAGCTTTCTTTATTTATACTTAAACCGAGCTTTCAGGGAAGTAGGAGTGGCAAAAACATTTCCATAAAAGGAGAAAGAGACCGTTAGCTTGCCTGTTAACAAAGGAGGTAGTATGTATAGAAATTCAGACATTCCCATATAAGGAGAGAGAGAGAGAGAGAGAGAGAGAGAGAGAGAGACCGTTAACTTGTCTGTCTACACAGGAAATAGTGTCATATGTCACAGCATTCCTCTGCACATACTCCCCCTCTCTATAGTGGTTCCAATTCACAAGCTCTTCTTCCTTTAAAACAACTAAGCATAATCACAAAAATCTCTCAACATTCCCTCCTGTTGTAGCGAATTTAAAGAATATACATCAATGTGTGCTTTCGGTCTGGTCGTCATAAAATGTGTATCATTCAAACATAATCATTCCTCACATTAGTTTCATACTCATCGTCTTCTCCTTCTTCCTCATCTGGCACAGTGACATATGCAACAAGAGATTGAGATATCATTCTTGATACCATTCCTCTTACACAGGGGATAATGCATGTAGTAAAGATACAAAACATGTTAAGTATTATGCCAATAAACATCAAAACCTTAAACATCAATGTTCTCCATGAGCCGCTCATAAACCAATTCCACCAATTACTTTGTGAATTTGCCCAATTGATTACCTGTGCCTGTTGAACATTTCTAAGTAATTGTAGAGCATTTGTCATATTATCAGAATGCACATTGTCTGGAATATATGTACAACAAGTTGTATTGAACAAAACACACAGTCCGCCCTTTTCTGCCAAGATCATGTCCAGGGCGACTCTGTGTTGCATAACAGTTATTCTTATGGCATCAATTTCCTGATTTTGCTCTTTGTTGATGCTGGTTGATGCATTTAAAAACAGCTCAAAACGATAGTCCAATAGTCAGGGGGTCGCTGTGGTTTAGGACAATTCCTGAATGTTGATAATCTGGACTGGCAAAGCTTGTTGTGCATGTCACTTGAGTCATGTTCATAGGTCTGCCATATAATATAGCATGCTGTGTTGTAGTAGGCATGTGTGAGCATATATATCTGTATCAGGCGTTGTTCATCCAGGGATGGATGTGGTCCTGTGTCACTTCGACCAGGTGTGAATTGTCATATGTCCATGTCCTTCTATGCAAGTTGGCTTCTTGATCCATTAAGTGCATCAGGGTCCATGCTGTAAGCAGCAAGGCCAAGGTGGTAAACAGAATAATCTTCATGATGACCAGACACACCGATTTACTCTGGTGAGTAGACTACAGGCGAGAAGTAGAAGGCGGGATATACCCAATCAGCCCTCCCTTCACCTGTAGATCACCAAAGAGTCGGGGTGGTGGTGTCTTTAAGTTGCACTGTCACTCACTTCCACCTTTTTGCAATGGCTCTGGTGGATCCAAAAGGGCCTCTCAGCGATTTTGCAAACTGTTGGCGTCGTTAGGAGTACTTGGCATGGACCTTATCGCCTGGGTTTAATCTGCAAGAGACTTGAGAAGCGTCGCACAGCAGTTCAAAACAATATCCCTATTTTCTACTAAAGTTGTCTCTCTAACAGATTTATCTATTGGTTCACTTGTATCAATTCATGCATCTTTTCACTGAGGTCTGATTCAAACTATCTTACTACTGATTCTTTCCAAAAATAATTTCACATGTAACAATTTATATATGTGTGTTTTCTATTTTTGTTTACCTCTTTGTTGTGCTCTGGTGGACATCTCTAAACACCATCATGAGTTCAGGCTTCAATTTCAACTCAATTATACTCCTCTGGGCTTCACCTTCCCACTGGCCCCTGTACCCTTCTCAAAGTGTCCTCTGTTGTCTTAAATCTCCAGCAAACACAATCTGTTTCTTCTCCGTTTCTTTTCAGCATTTTCCTTTTAGATTAAGTCCCAGCCAGGCAAAATATCACATTCAGTGCCTTTAAACAGTTATGTCACACTGTTCTTACCAGCCTGCTGTTAATTCTTCAGGTTCACGATGTTCTGTTGGTCTTCATCAGGAGATTGACTGTCCTTTGAGCTTCTTCTCAGGATCGGGACAAGTGGGAGGTCAAGCTGTAAAATTTTAAGCCAAACTTTGGCTTGTTTTTTCCCCAATTATGTTAATCTATGGTTTTGCTGCTATGCTCAAAATTCTAGGTTGAGAAAAGTCCACCTTTATCTATTTGTGGCCTATATTGACACACTAAACCATACCATTAATATCATTTACATTTCTTTTCTTAAAGCCTCCATTTGCTTCATCTGGCTAGAGTCTGTCTCTCTTCTGTTTTTCTCTCTGGGTGCTCACTCCTTCTATGGGCATGCAAAGGTCCTGTCACACACCCTTCCTGTTACTCTCTTTTGTGTTTCTACAGGTTAATCAAACTCATTTTGTGTTTACAATCTACAAACCCTTTGTAATTCTACTAACTTTTAATCTAACATGTAGCGTCATTCACACAATAATTTCATAATCCTCTCACACATACTGCCTTTTAAATAAACTAAACTTTTACATTTTTGTCTATTTCAGGCATTTTCTAAGTCTCTGTTTTATGGTGCTGTTAGTTCTCTCTACTAACCCTGCACTCCATAGATGATAAGCACAATGATTTCTTATACTGAATCCTGGTGCTTCAGAGACCTTACTGATCATATCATTGACAAAATGTGTCCCATTGTCTGATCTTGTCAGAGAAGGGATACCATATGTTGGAATAAAATGATTACATAAACATTTTGCAATGGAGATTGCCTCTGCTTTTTACTGGATATATCTCTGGTCAGTTTGAAAACACATCTATGATCACTAAGGCATATTTTGATCCTTGACATTCATTCAATTCAATAAAATCCATGTGGATGGTGTGGAGAGTGTAAAAGTGTGTATTGTATTGTTTATCTATACTATATTCCCCTCCTATTGACACATGTATTACATCATGTGTCACAACAACCGCTGTCCTGTGTAACGACTCTGGTAATATTGGTTTTCCATCACAGACCATTAAGTCATCTGTCAGTTGTGCTCCCCATTTCAACCACTTGTTTTGTTCAGTGATTGTTGCAGCTTTTTATTCGGTTTTTAGTACATCAAGTGGTCTTTGTGGGCAGCAGTCGGATACTAGTAGCTCTGCCGGTTGCTGTGCAGCCTGTTTTGCTGCTTGATGTGCAAAATTATTTCCTTTTGTGACAATAAAATTGTCTTTTTGATGTGCTGCACATTTGCAAAGTGCCAATTGTTTTGGCAAGGTGATCACTTCCAATAAGATTTTTAAAAAAGCTGCCGTGTTTCACTGGGTTACCCGTAGAGGTAACCATTCCTCTGTTATGTCTAATTTTTGCAAAGTGGTGCACTGCTGAAAAAACAAACTGGCTGTCAGTGTATATTCATATGCACGTATGACTGCATACGTGCAGCTGACTCTTTTACTGCCTCTGCTGCGGCTACACAGGCTTGCACATGCAGCCAGGCCTGACGCAACAGAGTCTAATGTACACGAGTCTAAATTTCACCAGGAATGTTAACGAGCGTTGTTTTCCTCCAAATGCCTGTGTTATCACAGCTTTCATATAACCTGCTGCTCTATCTACACGTAAGTAGAAAGGCTTATCATACTCAGGCAATGCTAAAACTGTATTTGTCTGTAATGCCTATTTTTAAATAACTGAATGCTTCTTCTTCTTCTTTTTTCTTCTCTATAGATGCAACATTACATTTTCACTTTAAGGCAGTTTTAGATGATTTCTAGTTTTTCAAAGAATTCACACATCTCACACATCTTACATACTTCAAACTTTGAAGTTAGAGGGTTTTTTTTATATACAGTGGGGCAAAAAAGTATTTAGTCAGCCACCGATTGTGCAAGTTCCCCCACCTAAAATGATGACAGAGGTCAGTAATTTGCACCAGAGGTACACGTCAACTGTGAGAGACAGAATGTGGAAAAAAAAAATCCATGAATTCACATGGTAGGATTTATAAAGAATTTATTCGTAAATTAGGGTGGAAAATAAGTATTTGGTCACCTCAAACATGGAAAATCTCTGGCTCTCACAGACCTGTAACGTCTTCTGTAAGACGCTTTTCTGTCCCCCACTCGTTACCTGTATGAACGGCACCTGTTTGAACTCATCATCTGTATAAAAGACACCTGTCCACAGCCTCAAACAGTCAGACTCCAAACTCCGCCATGGCCAAGACCAAAGAGCTTTCGAAGGACACCAGGAAAAGTATTGTAGACCTGCACCAGACTGGGAAGAGTGAATCTACAATAGGCAAGCAGCTTGGTGTGAAAAAACCAACTGTGGGAGCAATCATCAGAAAATGGAAGACATACAAGACCACTGATAATCTCCCACGATCTGGGGCTTCACGCAAGATCTCATCCCGTGGGGTCAAAATGATCATGAGAACGGTGAGCAAAGATCCCAGAACCACACGGGGGGACCTGGTGAATGACCTGCAGAGAGCTGGGACCAAAGTAACAAAGGTCACCATCAGTAACACACTACAACGGCAGGGAATCAAATCCCGCAGTGCCAGACGTGTTCCGCTGCTGAAGCCAGTGCATGTCCAGGCCCGTCTGAAGTTTGCCAGAGAGCACATGGATGATACGGCAGAGGATTGGGAGAATGTCATGTGGTCAGATGAAACCAAAGTAGAACTTTTTGGTATAAACTCAACTCGTCGAGTTTGGAGGACGAAGAATACTGAGTTGCATCCCAAGAACACCATACCTACTGTGAAGCATGGGGGTGGAAACATCATGCTATGGGGCTGTTTTTCTGCCAAGGGGACAGGACGACTGATCCGTGTTAAGGACAGAATGAATGGGGCCATGTATCGTGAGATTTTGAGCCAAAACCTCCTTCCATCAGTGAGAACTTTGAAGATGAAACGAGGCTGGGTCTTCCAACATGACAATGATCCAAAACACACCGCCCGGGCAACAAAGGAGTGGCTCCGTAAGAAGCATTTGAAAGTCCTGGAGTGGCCTAGCCAGTCTCCAGACCTTTACTGACCTCTTTACTTTACTGATCTCTGTCATCATTTTAAGTGGGGGAACTTGCACAATCGGTGGCTGACTAAATACTTTTTTGCCCCACTGTACATCTCCTGTTGTCAGGTCTGCAGGTATAAGGCTCTTGTTCTCCTTTATGTGGACAGAAATTATTTTTTGGAGTGGCACAAATAATTTGTGTGGCATCAAATTTGATGTAGAACAGCTGATTGTTCTGTAAATAGTTTGAAATGTTTATTTAAAAACGCCTTGGCTGCATTTTTAGGTAAACAGCTGCAAAAAACTTTGTTCTTTGCAAAACTCAGTTACTTTTTTGAAGAAGTAACTATATAATTAATTGCCCAACATCGGTCATTATATACTGTATTTTGCAGACAGAGTTACAGACTCTCTCCCAGACCACAGACTCATAATACAAGTCAGAGCTTTATAATAAATAAATAAGTTGTGTTTTCAAAATTGGAGTTCAAGTTATTTTTACTTCCAATAGTGTTAACATGCTACACAGGTCATGAACAAGATTTTTTTTTTAATTTTCATTGTAAGTGGGCTAAAGCAATTAATTAAAAGTAGTCTAACATAAATGTAAATGCTGTAATTTGATTATTTTAATAAACCATTTAACTTGGATGGATTCGATGCTGGCGTGACCACAGTGCAGACATCTGCTGTTGCTCACAGTGGTCCAAGGGACACCGCTCAGGGATTTTGTGTGTTCGCTCAGACACATGAAAACTTAGGCCACCAGTGTTAATTTAGCCTACTGTAATATTCACCAAATGTGTTTCCTAAATCAGCAACATGCAGGTAAACTCTGTCTGAGCTGCTCGTGGTATCAGAAGAAAGATAGTCGCTTGTGATTTATGTCAAAGAAACACATTTATAATAACTTTATTAAAACATTTGTAATTATTATTTAAATTGATATCTGAAGATAATGTCAACACTTATGCATTTACATGAACTGGAAATAGCAGATTAAAGATTGCATGATAAATCTCCAAAAAGTTGATTCTGTTCATCTGGACGTAGCGTTTTGTGGGAGAAACGTTGGAACACAACCTGGGTATCATCAGGACACTACAACACAGAGTGAACACCATCCCCACTGACACAGTGGCCAGGGAGGCAGAAGAACAGCACATCAAGAAGGCCCTGAGTAAATGTGGTTATCTCAGCTGGACTTTCGTCAAAGCTGGGAAGGCATCTAAAGAAAGCTCCAGCCAATCCAGGAGAGAAGGACAACCGCTGCCTACGTGAAAACCTGTAGTGATCCCGTATGGGTCAGGAGTATCGGAGCAGTTGAGACGCATTTTTTTTTTAAACACTGGGTCTCTGTGGCTTTTAAACCCCAAAACACGCTGCACCAAAAATCGGTCCACCCCAAGGATCGGGTCCCCCGACACAAACAGAGTAACATAGTGTACGCTGTTAAGTGCCAGGATTTATACATCGGGGAAACCAAACAACCTCTGGCGAAGCGGATGGCACAACACAGAAGAGCTACCTCGTCAGGCCAGGACTCTGCAGTCTATTTACACCTACAGGCCAGTGGACACTCTTTCAAGGATGAAGATGTACACATCCTGGACAGGGAGGAACGCTGGTTTGAGCGCAGAGTCAAGGAGGCCATTTACGTGAAAAGGGAAAGACCCTCTCTGAATTGAGGAGGGGGCCTAAGGATACATCTTTTGCCATCTTACAATGCTGTGATTGCAGCCATTCCCCAACTCTCTGTGAATGGTACTCATGGCCATTGATCAGTGGTTGTTGATCAATGGTCATGAGAATTTGCATAATTAAGATTAAGGAACTGACCTCCCAGCCCATTGTTCCTTCAGTGGGCTGCTTTCAGTCATTATGCAAATGTACTGTTTATAAGATTTGGGTGAAACGTTTCTCCCACAAAACGCTACGTCCAGATGAACAGAATCAACTTTTTGGAGATTTACTTCCCTGGATGATTGAGAATGCATCAAGACATTGCATGATAAACAAATGTGAATAAGTCAACCATTTGATGTAAAAGCCAGTTAATCTGAAACACAATTAAGGGTAGTTTAGGTAAAAAGTGGACTTGCAGCCTACACAACAGCAAAAAGATGCAGGGTTCTTATCCCAGAGTTTTTGAAGGGACTCTGGGATGAGAATTTAAAATTGGCCTACAAGATCTCATATTCCCTGTTAATTGACCCATTTCTTTGTTTATTTTTGTTATTTCCTGATTTATTGTCATGCATTTAGATTATCAAAATATGCTAAAATATAGTGTGCACATTTTTTCTATCTTTTTCCTTTTTTTAATTATTTTTTTAAAACACAGACAATAGTTAAAACACACCGGCATGATGCCACTTTTATAAGAAACACTTAAACTTACATTTTTATGTTTTTTTGTTTTATCTTTTTGTGACTAAAACATGTTTGGTGCTAAATTGTGAGGGATAAGAAAACAGACATCAGTTGACACCAACTGGAAATCAGCTGATGACAAGTGGTTAAAAAAATTTTTTTTTTCTTAAATTTTATTTTTGCATTTAAATTAAACATAACATGCTTGTACAAAATCAACCGAGAACAATTACTGTCTTTAACATTTGTGAACTTATAAGCATGAAAGGAAAAAAAAAAAGACAGGAAAAAAGAAAAAAAAAGAAGAGGAAAAAAAAATAACAATATTAACCAAATAAAGAGTGAAATAGACTAAAAAAAATAATAATAATAATTCACGCGGAGTGTGAGGCATAAATTATGATCAGTTATTTTTTTAAGAATTCTAGAAATGGTTGCCAAATCATACAAAAACTCGCCGTTTCCTCTTTCTATCAAATCTTATCTGCTCCACCCTGGCCACAGACACCATCTCATTAAGCCACCTGTTAAAACACGGGGCCGAAGAAGACCGCCACTGTAAAAGAATAAGTTTCTTTGCAGCCAGCATACCCATTGTAATTATCTGTTTTTGTGAAAAGGAAAAAGATTCGACTGATGCAAATGATCCAAGTATAGCCAATGTACCATCACGTGGTATTTTTTTCCTAAATTGGTTTGAAAACCACATAAAAATCTGGCTCCAAAAAGCATTCAAAACAGGGCAATGCCAAAATAAATGTGCAAGGGAACCTTCACCGACTTTACATCTGTCACATAAGGGGGATACAGAATTATAGATCCGGTTAAGTTTGAGTTTAGAAAAGTGTAGTCTATGAATGACTTTAAACTGGATTAGTTTATATCTGGCGTTTATTGAGCCTTTCTGAATATTGGACAAACAATTTGACCATTGCTCTTGTTACGGTTCGGTGTTGGCAGTGTATTGTTTTAGGCGTTTTGTTTTGGCGTGACTGTTATGTGTTTCCTGTTTTACTTTGAAAGTCTGTGTTATCTTAGTGTTCAGTTTACGTTTCCTTGTCTCGTCAGGTCTAATTTGCCCCAGCTGTGTTTCCCTCTTGTTGTCCATTTCCTGATTGCTCCCTCAAACCCTGTGTTTCAGTGTGTCATGGTCGCGATCTCCCCCGTGTTGTAAATAGTTTGGTGTTTTGTTGTAAATAAATAGTTTGGTATAAATAGTTGTAAATGGGTTTTGTCAATACTTTCGTTTGAGACGCTTCAGTTTTTGGGATTTTGGTGGAGAGCCTTAGTGTTTTTCTTCGTAGTTTTATTTTCCTTATCTTTGTTTTTCTACGTTGCACCCCGGTTGCCTAGGCCGGGGTGTAACAGCTCTTCAGACAGAGAGACCCCGAGGTCTTCAGCCCATGTTTTCTTAATTCGGTCGGAATCAACTGGGATTGTAAAGCACTTAACAAACTGAGATATCAAATGTTTAAAATTTGCTTTCCGAATTATATCAAAGTAAGTATAACTTCGTGGCTTCAGTGGAAAGTCTGAAAAGTTTTTTTTGAACAAAATTCCTTATTTGAAGATAACGAAAAAAATGTGATTGAGGTAACTGAAACTTTTCTTGAAGTTGAAGGAAGGACATAAATTTGTCATCCGTATATAAGTCCTCAATGTATTTCAATCCCTTTCCCCCCCCATTCTAAAAACACCCTATCCATTTTACCTGGTTTAAACCAGTAGTTATGTATTATTGGCATTCCTACTGAAAAATCAGGTAGTTTGAGAGATTTCCTAATTTGACTTAATATCTTTAAGGAGTGTTTAACAACTAAATTACGACTGAGCGAATTATTAAAAGAACCCGTGTTAGAAAACAATAAGACCGGTAATGAGGCTTCAGATACTGTTGCTGCCTCTACCTGGAGCCAGATCGGAAGCTTGTCATGACAATAATCAATAGGCGAACCCCACTGCCAGTGCAATAGAGCTCTTGAATTTGCTGCCCAATAATAATGTCTAAACACAGGGAGACCTAACCCCCCGCAGGAAGTGTTTTTTTTGAAGATGAGCCATGGATATCCGAGGGGGTTTTCCTGCCCAAATGAATGAGTGAATCAATGAATCAAGCTGCTTAAAAAATTTAAGTGGCAAATGAATAGGAAGGTTTTGAAAAAGATATAAAAATCGTGGCAAATACACCATCCTAACTGCATTTATTCGACCGATCAGAGACAGAGGAAGCAGTTTCCATTTTCTAATATCCTCTTTGAGCTTATCCAGCATTTCCAGGAAATTCAATTTATAAAGGAGTTTGGGATTTTTAGAGATCTTAAGACCAAGATAGGTAAAAGACGTAGTTACTAATTTGAATGGGAGTGAGCTGAGGAACTTTGGGCATAGATTATCTGTTATTGGCATAAATTCAGATTTATCCCAATTGATCATATATCCTGATAATTTCTCAACGTGTTTAATACAATTTAAAAGATTAGGGAATGAGATTTCTGGTTTGGAAAGGCAGATCAGTAAGTCATCTGCATACATATTAACAAGACTTTCCACATTCCCAAATTTAACTCCCTGTATACCTGGGTGGTTTCTTATGTTAATGGCTAGGGGCTCCAGGGCTATATCAAAAAGAAGCGGTGAGAGGGGATCCCCCTGTCTCACCCCGCGTTGTAATTGAAAGGGAGAGGATTTATCTGCATTAGTGAGAATACAGGACACCGGACACAGATAAATCATTTTAATCCAATCCCTAAAGTACTCCCCAAAACCAAATTGTTTTAGAGTCTCAAATATATAAAACCATTCAATCTGATCAAACGCTTTTTGAGCGTCCAGAGAAAGTACTGCTGTTTTAACCTCTTTTCCATAGCCTGAGTAAATTGTATTTAATAATAAACGGACATTATTAAATGACCATCTACCAGGAATAAATCCTGTTTGATTAGGATGTATAATTGTTGAAATATGTTTACTCAATCTTGTAGCTAAGATTTGGGTTATGATTTTATGATCACAATTTAAAAGAGCAATGGGTCTATAATTTGCTGGGATGCCTTCCTCCTTTCCCGTTTTATGAAGCAAACAAATATTTGCCTCGTAAAGTGAAGCTGGTAACATTTTATTTTTAACGGAATCATTTATCATCCTATACACTGCAAAAACAGCTATACTTGAAACAAGCCAAATATTCTTAAATCTGACAAATTTTTCTTGTTTTGAGCAAAAAAATCTGCCAATGGGGTAAGCAAAAGTTGCTTGACTAGAATTCTTAAAACTAGCAAATTAATCTAACTGCCATATGCCTTTTAACTAGACAAAATTGTCTAAAATGTATGCTTATTTGAAGAAAATGTGACTTATTATAAGTAAAAGACACTTTGATATTTAGAAAATCTGCACCTAAAATGAGTATTATGCTTTCTTGAACAAGCTGTTTTCAAGAATTATTTGCTTACTTTAAGATTCTACACCTTAATTTAGATTTTTCACATTAAAAAAAACACCTTACTATAGGACAAATTTTCTTAAAACGGAATTGTTTCTTTCTTGATTGAGCTAACTATAAGAATTATGTTTCGACTCTGAGAACAATAATCAGCAAAAATTCCTGAGAATAAGACACCATCTCTTCAAAAAGCTACTAAAAATAAGGGAATTCATCTTAAATTAAGACAGCAAAAGCACTCTTAGATTTTGCGCTTTTATTGACACAGCAATGGGTCAGTAACTCACTGAGGTCTGTTCCAGGAGAATCATGCCTAAAATTATACATTTCAGCAGGGTACTGTGTAACATGGCCAATATAAGAAGTGCATATTCCAGATACTCTTAAAATGAATAATAACAGTATAACACACTCTTGGCTGGTATCAAAAATACATTTTGCTGAAGCTTAAAACAATCACTATTTCAAATCCTATATTACATAACATTTTAGAAGAACAAGTTTAACGACCACACAAACAAACATGTGTTTTACATTTGAACAACTTTTCTATAGAAAAAAAAACAACCTCACTGACTAACACTGAGTCTGATAAACAAGGCAGATGGAGTCTGTCATCTGGGAGACTCACTCAATGAATGACTTCCACTCACCAAGCGCCTTCTTGTAAGAGGGGGTTGAATCTCGGTCATGGATGGAGTCTTTGAGTATTTCAGTTTGCAAGACAGACAGCAGCGTGGAAATGCACTATGGATATGTGAGGTGGAGGGCATAGTAATATGCCATCAGATAGAGCAGTCCCTCATTAAGATCCTTCCGGTCAAAAGTGCTCACCGGTGTGGTTCCAACAGCTATCATGCAGTTGCCTTCAGAGACAAGCAGAACTGGACAAGCCAGGGGTCGCTGACGCAGGTAGCCTTCAGGGTCTTCTGAAGTCTACATGACAGAAAAAAAGAGTATTAGAACAAGACTGTAAGAAACACAATTTTTGAGTTGCATTACAGTTTAAAATAGATCAACTTTTTTTGTAGGTTTTATTAACATCAACATGTTATGGGGATCTGAACTTTAAGAATATTTGACTGACTCCACAGTAAAATATATAAAATGAAAACATGAGTAACTGCAAAATTCAACAATATATACACATAGAATATTGCAGCCTTACCTTTAGGACATGGAAAAAAGCCTCACTACAGATGCCCAGCTTCTTAGGTGGTACTGTGCTGGAAGGGAAAAGCATGGGAAGGGCTCTGAACACAGCTGCTGCATGTTCCACTGGTTTGAAAAAAGAAAAATAAGACAGGGCAACACCATTAAACATTGCAAATAATGTAATCTGCAAAGCATAAATGTAGACAAATCAAGATACTGTAGCATTACCTCCATCCAAAACTTGGATGGAGGTAAGTGCTGGGTTCCTCTCTGAAGAAGTCACCATCTCCAGTAGTTGTTAGCGTTTTTTCAGCAGCAGTCTTGTTCTAAAATACAGTGTACATAGGGCTAATTTCACATAAAATTGCACAAGAACTTTAGGTCTCTAAATATGAAAGATAGTACAACAAAATATCAGTAAAGTGTTGAACAATAAAAAATATGTATATTTAATAAATGTGTAGGCCACTTGATTTAAATCAAAACTAAAGAAGATTCTACTGTCTATCTGTTAAGTGAGTATTGGTGGAATTATTTGAAACTGCATAAAACAAGCTGGTGTGTTCTCAGTTTTGTCACACAGCGATAGGACAGAACTTACTTCTTCACATTTGTGCACTGCAAGCCATAGAGCCCGACGCCTGAGGCAATGTTCAGGACCAGGAAACAGATCTTTGATGTCATCTCGTGAAAGTGATGAGAGCAGGTCTTCTCCAACATTTGCTTCTGCAATAGGAGTTTCCAATTATCACTACATTGCATTATCCTCATGTGCAAGCCAGCTGACAGCTTTGCTTGGGTAACAGACAGGATACATAGGAAACATAATTTAATATTTACCATTTAAAACCATGACTCTATTCCATTATTCTCCCTCCTCACTGCTCCACAGGTTCTAAATTACCTTCCTCCTATTGACTGGTAAAAGTAATATATTTGTGATACATCAATTAAATGCATGTATACATATAAATGTTTTTTTTTTTTTGCTTCCTGGGCTAAAGTATATAATGAAATAACTTCACTAATAGAAATTTGAAACTCCCACAATTTCTGTAAAACTGGCATTAACTTATGGCACTTTGCACACTTGTTGAATAAATTCACAGACACTGAAACTAATAACTGGACATGAATTCTTTCATAACTTTCTGCACTAGCATATTTAAAAATGCTAATGCAACTAAGCTAACCGCACAGCTAAGCTAAGCTAACAACCGGGTATAGCCTGCCATGCTAGCGACTTAACATGCAACATACCAGAACACAAAACATAGAAAAAACAAAACAGTCACATACCTTTCAGGTTGGCAATTGTTATTTCGTCCAGTTTTTCCATAGCGTGCCTTAATTTCTTCACACTGTACCAACTGTATCGCATCTACACCCAGACCCCAAAATCCTGCAATCCAACCGCTTAGGCACGGAGCTAGAGGCGGGAAGGTGGGCTGTACCAACTCAGGAGTATGGGGTTGTGTACGGAAATGGTTTAGTTCGCTCTTTTATACCTATAAAATGATATATATTTAAATATTTGACTATTTAGTTAGATTATGTTCTGTAAATACTGACGTGTGGGTGCTGTTACTTACTACAGCTGTTATAAGGCACTGAATTAGGATAGCCATTCCTACCCCATAATGGAATAATCCTGGTTATCTTGACTTTATGGGAAAAGTAGTTCACAGACCAGTAAAACAAAATGATTTGGCGCTGTGTTATCTACATCGTTTTTGTGGGTCTGACCCTCAAATCCCTACTGAGTCATATTAATTCTGCACATAGCCATAGTCCAGATTTCCGTGAAGATTGTGGCATAGATGGATGTGTCAAAGAATATCGTGTTTACAGCTAATTTTGGTATCACATTCTTCGAACACACTCCGACCACCTTGCCAATGGACGATGCAGCGGATCGATTAGGACACAAAAATCTGTAAGGTGAGACTGACTATATACTTTAATATCTTTGAAAATAATCATATAAAATATTCATGTTAGATGTCTACTTGTTTTTACAGCTTAACAGTAGATATGTTAATGCTTATTCCTTATAATCCACAACAATGCTATCTATTTATAAAGAATATTCTGATAGTGTTTAATTTCTTCTACTAGAGAAAACAACATTTTGTATTTTTTTAAACTTTTGTTTTAAATAAACCGATTGTCATGGTCCGCAGTCTCCTTGGTTGTTTGTGTTTATTAATATTCATTGTGTCAGTTTCCTAGTTATTTGTTAATTATTTCCAGTGTTTAGGTGTTCTCTGTACCTCCCTTGTCTTCAGTGTATTGTCCCTGGTTCGATATTCGTGTTTATTCCTGTTTTACTTTGATAGTCCCTGCCCTGCATCGGTGTATTCTGTTTTGCTTCCTCCTGGTCTCTTCTCATCTGATTAGTGTCAGCTGTGTTTCGTGCCTGTCTGCCAATTCCTCGTTTCCTTTTGTGTGTGTATATTTAGTGTGTTCTTTGTCTGATCGTCTGTATTCTCTCCTGTGTTATCATCTGTGTTCCCTCCCTGATGTTTTCATGTCTTATGTTCCTTGTTCAAGGTTGTAAGGTTTTTGCAACATTTTCCATGTTTCCTGTGTTCTTTAGTTTAGCTTTCCCATTTTAGGTTTTTGAGGATTTTTCAAGGCTTTTAAACTACAGTTAAGCTGCCAAATAGCAATGAGCATTAAATGAATATCCATTTATTAAACTCAGCTTGAAAACATGCATATTTTAGAGTAAATTATAAAATACAGTATATTTCTGACATTAAATTTTTTTAGAAATTATCAGTGTACCTTGTATTTAATTTCCTTATCCGCAACTAGTCAATTAATCAACCAATCTCAATTGCAGTTCTAGGAGGGAACCCTCATCAGCAGTGAACAGAAATCTGAGTAACATGTGGGCATACAGGACTGATTCAGTGGTGGAAAGCCAGCCAACAATGATATGATATGAGATTCCATTCCATATTACAGTTTCACACACAAAGATATGACATGTGCGGTCATGAAATATTACCTGGGTGATGTAATTGGACTACACGTGAGCTCAACATGTTTTATAAAAGGTACACTGCTTTACATGCATGAACTGTATTTTCAGGTTATTGTTTTGGACAGTTTTGTGACAATTTTTAAAATGAAGTTGTTGTTTTCCTATCAATTCTGACAGTTGAATGCGATTTTAGCATTGCCATAGTATAGATATACTGATGCTGATCTATTATTCTGTTTGACATGGCCTAAAGTGAATGAGTTGTGCTGTTTCTGTTTTTCAAATGGGCCTGTATTTCATGTTTACCATGTGCTTTTAGTTCCTGCCTTTGTTCATATACTGCATATTGTGTCAAACTTGACAGCAATTATATTAAACTTTAGTGTCAATAAATACATTTCTTAAACTGAGCAGCTGTTTAAATGCCCTTACTCTTGAAATGAGAAAAATAATCTTATTTTTATTCTGGAAATTCAACCAAACCATTTTCATGCCTTGTAACTGGTAAATAAAGCTCAAGATGAGCTGAAATATCCTTTTAAGGAAAAGTTAGACATATTTTCCTAGAATAAGCTTTATTTTCTTGTCCAAAACTTGCTTGTTAAGAATATATTTTCTTTTTAGGCAAAAAATAAGAAAAAATGTCCATAAACAAGGTTTTTTTTACTTTCTTGAAAATCGTTTTTTGCAGCATGAGAGGAATAATTTTGTTTTGAAAGGCTTTATAGAATTCATTACCAAATCCATCTGGGCCAGCTGTCTTTCCAAGTGGTAAGGTTTGAATTGTTCTTAAGAGATGTTTTTCAGAGATAGGGGAATCAATTTCATCTCTCAGGGCTTTGTCTAATTGAGGAATAGCTAACCGATCGAAGAAGTTGCTAAAATCACTTTGAGATGGTTTAATTTTACTAGAATACAGATCTTTATAGAATTTGGTAAAACAGGTATTAATTTCCTTTGGATTGGTACTTACCTTACCCGATTTCATTATCACTTTTTGAATTGCTCGTTTTGCTTGTTCCCCTCTAAGCTGATTTGCCAGCAGTTTCTCTGGTTTATCTCCAAATTCAAAATGTCTCTGTTTGAGCTTCAAAAGAAGATTGCTAACACGTTTATTTAAAATTGTGTTGTATATGTTAGGTATTTTGATACCACGGTAAGCATTTACAGGATATTGTTTTATACAGGAAAACTGTTACTCAATAAGGCCGATCTACTAGTTGTTTTTCTCTTTCTCTGTGACCCAAGAATTAATGTGTAGGACTCACAAGCTGGTACCCCAAGGTCGAAAACACCACAGAGATGAGACCACTTCCTTACTCCCATCCTCCCTTTTTTCTTTATCTCCTGGAAAAGGCTCGTTAAAGGCTAGGTGGTTTGTTTCAGAATTCACTAATGAAAGAACTCTGTATTTTATGTCTAGGAGTGTATTTTGCTGGGATGATCATAAATTATAGCTGAACTGATAAACTACACACAGGATACTTCTTGGCTCACAAGGCAGGAAGACGTTTCCTTATTTGGTCTGTACCGGTTTGAACTGGGAAAGCTGACACACGAACCTTTTTTTTCATCTATATAAACTGCTGTGTATCAAATAAACCTTTGAGTCGATTGGGAAGACAACCTGAAGCAGTCTGTGTTTCCTTGTTCTCCCAAGCTGCTCCCGACGTCGTAACTAACCCAGCTGAATGGCATACCTGAGTGTTACTTTGAATAATTAGGAGTCTTATAAGGAAAGGACAAACTCTGCTTATCGCTCACGCCACGGAGGAAACCCGGGAAGGCAATTTCCTTCAATCTTGGTGTCAGAAGTGGGATCCTGACAGAAGGTAAATATGTGTCTTTCATATTTATATAAAGACCTATTATACCTCTCTCAGTGATCGACCATAAAAAAACGGGATATGCTGACGAAGTTTCACTTAGTGATCCAGAGAGATACACTGACTGACTTCCTCAGTCCCCGAATCCATAAAAAAACGGGATATGCTGACGAAGTTTCACTTAGTGATCCAGAGAGATACACTGACTGACTTCCTCAGTCCCCGAATAAAGTAAATTAACCCTTGTGTGGTGTTGGTGGACACAGGAAGTTGCCTGTTGTCTTGAATATTTTAATTTTGTTTAAAAAATAATAATAATAATAATAATTAATTGTTTAATTAAACGTACGTTAAAAAGTGAGAAGTTGCTCACTCAGAAAAAGTGACACAGAAAGTTGCCTGTTGTCTTAAATACTTCTCGTTAAGTGAGAAGTTGCTCATCAAAGAGTGACACAGGGAGTTGCCTGTTATCTTGAAACGTACGTTAAAAAGTGAGAAGTTGCTCACTCACAGAAAGCTAGTAAATAATTAAATTTAATTTTGTTAAAAAAAAAAAACGAAAGAAAACTGAAAACGGGTCTCACAGACCCGATTACCATACAAGGGTTAAAAGCAGTAAATTAAAAGCAGAAAGACACAGGAAGTTGCCTGTTGTTTTACGAGAAGTTGCTCGTTAAGCGAGAAGTTGCTCGCTAAGTGAGAGTTGCTCACACAAACAAAATTGCTAGCAATAAATTTAAAGTGACCTCAGCTGTGCCGCAGCGAAAATACTAACATAAATCCTCCTAGCGTGTAAACCCCTCTGGAAATCACTGAACATGAGTCAGAATTATTCAAAGACCACAGACAGGTCCGATAAAAATCTAAAGTACCTGTAAAACCAAAAATTAATAAAATACAAAATAAAGTCTCAAATAACGGCTCAGTACAACTCCCATTTCCGGTTACGTGTAACCTACGTCCGCGAATCGGTGAAGACGTCCATGATCACGTATCCAGAACATGCGGGAGTGCTTATGTGACTGACTTTGTTTACAACTTAAGAAGTTCAATGCATTCTAATTTCTTTTCGGAGCCTTATCCCGAACGATTATCGCCAGAAAACAGGTCAGTAGAAATGTTGAATATCATTTGTGATAAGAAAAGTAGTCTGCTTAAAAAGTCCTGTAGAAAATATATGATAGAATGCCGCGACGTGATGCATCAAATGTTACCGCTATGGACAAAAGGAGGGTAAATAATGACAAAGTCGCCGATTTCTTTAAGAATCTAAAGAAATTCCTGCTAACAATGTCCAGAGACAAAATTGACTTAAATGCAGTAACTATGTGTAAACAGAAGCCTGATGAATCCATCCTAGTATTCATAAAACGCTTTATGCACTGTTGGACAAGCTAGAGGTGCAAATTTAGCTCAGTTTTCCAGCAGCCGCAGACACCCAAAGCAAAAATGAATTTGTGTATTTAATTTAACACAAAGGGTGAAATGTTTGCTGACACTGATAACAGCTTATGTTTTCTCTGCCCTATGTACCGACATGATGGAGAAGGAACATCCTCTGTGTCAGCTGGACCCTCAGCAGAGAATGAACTCAACATCCTTTTTGTCCGGTACTCTATGTCACACACTGTGCCAAAAAAAAAACGTGTACAGACGCCACTAACAGGTAATCCCATGACTGGGAGCCACACTTTTGTTTCTCTCACACTGTTCAACAACATGATAACTGCTCACACAAGTGAAGGTCAAACAGTGATTTTGTCACATAACTCAGACATAGGTTACGAAATATGTCGTCACATAGATCTAACCTACCCTATCCACTGTACTATTTCTGCACTTACGTTGCCAGCTGAATACCAGAATATGACATTGTGGTCAAAAAGTGAGAATGATATAGGATTTATTGACTGCATACCTTATCACGCACAGCTAAAAAACAAAAAGCGAGTATATGTCAGGCAATGTCCCCTTTCCACGGAAAAAGCCGCAGCTCTAGATGTCATCATAGGAGATTTATTGACTACAGGAGCAATAAAGCCCACACTCCTGTCAATCCTGTGCCAAAGCCTAACAAACCTGGCGTATGGCGTTTCATACAAGTTTTAAGGCAAATTAATGCAGTCAACATTCCTCTGCCACCTCTCGTTTCAGATGTTCACAGCATATTGACATGCATTGCATACACATTTTACCGTGGTGGATTTATGCTCCGCTCCTTTTTCTCAGTACCTGTGACACACAGCCGTTATTTGCATTCACACATAGAAATAAGCAGCACACTTGGACTCGTTTGCCCCAAGGCATGATAGACGGCTCTGCTGCTTTCTCAATGGTGCTGCACTCCTCCAGGGCTGCACCCTGATCCACATGTGGATGACCTCCTCCTCTGTGCTGAAAGTGAAAAACTGTGTCAAACTGCTACACACATGCTTCTCCAGCACCTCCAAAAGACTGGCCACAAAGCATCAGCAAAGAAAATGCAGTACTGTCAGACTTCTGTTCAATATTTGGGATTCACACTGTCTCACGGAAAACGTTCCATGACTGCAGACAGGGTCAAAGCTGTGACCTCCGTCCCTCGTCCCACTACACAGAAGGACATGTCGTCCTTCTTAGGCATGGTGAACTATTGCAGACAGTGGATACCAGACTGTTCTTTTCATGACCACATTCTGCGTGAATGCTGCAAAAAAGACAAGCCTCCTCGAATACTGTGATCCACAGAAATGACTGTCTCTTTCAATGCATTAAAGGGAGTGCTGACCTCCGCCACTCAAAGGTGCTGCCTGAATTGTTCAGGGAATGCCGGCCTGCCTGAGGGCAGTAGCAGCTTGCTCTATCATGATAAGGGACTGCGAGAAGCTCACACTCTCACATGACACTATTCTACACACCAATCACCAGGTCACGACCATTCTAGCAAACATAACTACACAACACATGCAAATCTCACTATAAAAGCGAGCAGCACACCTGATTCGCCAGCACATTTATTGATCCTATGCTGTGTTCTTCTGACCGACAGGATGGCTCAGACAGGCTTGATGATCATGACTGCATGACACGTATACAGGAATCCACAGCACCACGTCCAGATTTAGAGCAAACACCTATCTCAGACTCAGCCACGGTTTATGTGGACGGGTCCTGTTCAAGGCCGAATGACAACTCATTTCTTTGTGGCTATTCAGTGGTGACATTGCCTGACATCATACTAGAGGCTCACTCATTACCATTTCACTCAGCACAAAAAGCAGAGCTCATGGCTTTAATACGCGCCTGTGAGCTCCACTTGGATAAGCGTGTGACAATTTACACAGACAGCCGCTATGCGTTTGGCGTCGTACATGACTTTGGCACATTGTGGAGACAGAGAGGATTTAGATCTGCTGATGGAAAATAAATTGCTAAATTCTGATTTTGTTCAAAGACTTTTTCAGGCTATACAGCTGCCATCGGCCATTGCAGTTGTAAAAACGAAAGGACACAGTACAGCTGACACAGACGAAGCAACAGGTAATGCCTTAGCAGACGTGACAGCCAAGGCTGCAGCTGCATCACAGCTCCCACCTCCGCAGGAAGTATTATCTGTGCCCCTACAGCTGCCACTTAAACTCCCAGACTATTTAGGAACAAATGTTGATTTAAAATTGATACAAGAGCAAGCCTCTGCATGTGATTACACCTATTGGGAGAATAATGACTGTACCTTAGATGACAGAGATGGCTTATACAAAAATCTTAAGGGTTTGATTGCCCTCCCATATTCCCTGATGCCAGTCCTTGCCCGACATTTTCACTGTGTGAGTCATGTCGGACAAAGAGGGGTAATAGGGGCAATAAAATCAAGATTTGTAATTGAGAAAACATCACATGCAGTAAAAGCATATTAGCAACCTGTCTAACATGTGCACGAACTAATGTAGGAAAATCAAAAGCAAAACATCAGCATTTACCACAACCAGATTTTCCATTTCATACATTACAAATTGATTTTACACACATGCCAGCACAAGGAAGCATCAAGTACTTACTGGTAATAGTGGATCAATTTAGTAAATGAGTAGAAGCTTATCCAACCTCAAAAGAAACTGCAGAAGTAGTCTGTCAAAAGTTGAGCAATGAAATAATACCCAGATTCGGAATACCTCACCAAATTAACAGTGATAGAGGACCTTCATTCACATGAGAAGTAATTAAAAAATGTGCTAAAACTTTAATGACCTGGGTCAAATTACTTACTCAAGTCCTGTGTGAGATTAGAATGACTCAATCTGAAGTAACCAAATTATTTCCATTTGAAATAAGACTATTTCCAAGACCATGGTCAGCTTCCAGAGGGGCACCGCTAGTAGAAGGTGATGTATATTGCATTGTCCACTGATGTTCACAACCTGATAGAAAAACTGAATAATAACTATCAGAAAGTTTGTCTCTCTCAGCTTTTCCCCTCCACAGTTCCACCAGTGGAGACAAGGAGACGCATGTTGGAGAAGCCACTAAAACCAAGGACACTCTGGGAGGCCGCGTTTTCCAGCCCCCAGGCTTTACTGGCAGTGACGAAGAACCAGCATCCTCACAGACGGACAACCTCAGTGGATTCATGCCAGCAGGGTTAAGACCAGCCCAATCGGACCATCTCAGGCGTCGGATCAAGCAGACGACATCTCCGGCGAGCCAGCGCCCGGAACTAGAGCAAATAAACACACACGGGTAGATGACATCTCCGGCGAGCCAGCGCCCGGATCCAGTGCACACACACAATCACTGATTAAGACACAACGTCTGAAAGAACAACAACAAGGTACTCAAACATCCAGCAGGAACAGAAAGCCAAAAGTACCACATGATGTCTAACCTAATAAAGCCAGACTCATTTCATCCTGATAATGGAGAAAATGAAATGCCCATTGTCATCATACGACGCTTATTCAATGTCTCTCGAACCTGGGACCAGGCCAGGAGACGACTGAAGAACTGTTTTTCTTATATACTTTTTTATATATTTAGGTTATTAATCATATCTACTGCATTAACCTTAGGATTTCTCTTTGCTATTTTGTATTGTAGACTGCAACCATGTTCACATTTCTGCAGGTCATATTTTGCTGACTATACCTCATGCTCCATTTTGCAAGACACCTACTTAATGCACTCCTCACATTCCCTAAAATCAGTACATAGCAACATAGACGCCACTAATAAACCATTTTATGCACCCTCTAGAACAGGAGCTAACGCCTGGTATGAAAATGCCAGAACAGCCGCTCGTGATTTAGGAAACAGTAACTGTTATGTCTGTTCAAAGGCTAATCCAGAACAGGTAATAGTAGGATACCCCATATCCGGTTTCCCCCTCACTGAGGGACTAGAGAAAATCAGCGGAAATAATGCTCTCTTTAAAGACGCTTTACAGTTGACTCTGAGCCCTCTCGACTGCCTACTTAGACACACACACACACCAACTAACCCTGAGACTCCATTAGGCGAATTATTGAAGTTATCTAATGACACCGCAGGGACCTGCGCCCCAATGAAACGCCCTAAGAATAGGTTAAGGCCCTCACTGCCCTTAGGACAGATCCCTCTCCATTTTAATACTAGTATGATATGTCTGCGCAGACTAAAGTTAACTGGCCCAGACACACACATAGATTATACAAAGGATAACTATACATTCTTCTCTGACTCCCCAGGTGCACGCTGTAATGAGACATGGCTAGCTGTCTCTATGGCTGAAGTTGTATCATATCTGGAGGAACACACACACAGTTCAAGTTCGAGCAGAGAATCGATCATTGTTCCCCCAGACGGTGTCTTAAATGACACTGACTGGGGGGAGTTAGTTAAATCACACATGGTCACGCGCCTGACCAGACCAATCCCACATGCTTATTGGTTGTGCAATAATACCCTTAGATTAGCTTTACCTGTTAATTGGACCGGTACCTGTGGTCTAGTAACCGTTGATGTATGCTGTACTTTCATTCCCAATAATACCGCTCCTAACGGTTCATTCACACAAGCTATGAATAAACTTGAAGCATTGCAGATAGAACTAATTGCCAATACAGGTCACGGTCAGTGGCTACATAAGTGGCTACAGGACACGTTTGGAAGATGGAAGGAACTAATTGTAGCCTTTGTAACCGTTGCAGCATGTTTTTGATGATTATTGTCTGTTGTGTGGTACCCTGTGTACGTTCAATGATAACCCGTATAGCTACTAGTACAGCTACTTCAATGTATTTGCAATTGGCACAAATTGACCCAGATTATGTGTCAGATGTCACCAATGATGTTCCTGATGTGTATATTGAACATTAGGTTGTGAACTATTACATTTTATGATTTGCTTTTTATATTATGTTATTACATTTGTGATTTTTCCTTTCTATTTGAGTTATTATTTTTAAAAATAATAAAAGAGGGGAACTGTTAGGTATTTTGATACCACGGTAAGCATTTACAGGATATTGTTTTATACAGGAAAACTGTTACTCAATAAGGCCGATCTACTAGTTGTTTTTCTCTTTCTCTGTGACCCAAGAATTAATGTGTAGGACTCACAAGCTGGTACCCCAAGGTCGAAAACACCACAGAGATGAGACCACTTCCTTACTCCCATCCTCCCTTTTTTCTTTATCTCCTGGAAAAGGCTCGTTAAAGGCTAGGTGGTTTGTTTCAGAATTCACTAATGAAAGAACTCTGTATTTTATGTCTAGGAGTGTATTTTGCTGGGATGATCATAAATTATAGCTGAACTGATAAACTACACACAGGATACTTCTTGGCTCACAAGGCAGGAAGACGTTTCCTTATTTGGTCTGTACCGGTTTGAACTGGGAAAGCTGACACACGAACCTTTTTTTTCATCTATATAAACTGCTGTGTATCAAATAAACCTTTGAGTCGATTGGGAAGACAACCTGAAGCAGTCTGTGTTTCCTTGTTCTCCCAAGCTGCTCCCGACGTCGTAACTAACCCAGCTGAATGGCATACCTGAGTGTTACTTTGAATAATTAGGAGTCTTATAAGGAAAGGACAAACTCTGCTTATCGCTCACGCCACGGAGGAAACCCGGGAAGGCAATTTCCTTCAGTATACATACTTTAATTTCAAAATTTCATTTAAATCAGTTTGCAACAAAGATGATCTATATACTTCTTCCAATTCAGGAAGCTTATTTTCTATTTCTTTAAGTCTTTTTCCCAATATTTTTTTCTTGGAAGATTCAAAGGAAATAATATGACCTCTCATCACGACTTTAAAGGTCTCCCACAAAATAGAATCTGAAACTTCTCCATTATCATTAGTAGCAAGAAACGTATCCATATTTGCATTGAGGTATTTAATAAATTCTTGATCATTCAGAAGGGAAGGGTTAAAACGCCAATTATGTTTTTTGGTCAAAATGTTTTTAAAGACCATTGAAACTGGGCAATGATCAGATATTACAATATTATGGTAATTAGAATCAACAACTATGGGCATCAGCTCAGAGGATATCAGAAAATAATCAATTCTAGTATAGGTTTTATGAACATGAGAGAAAAATGAATAGGCTCTCTCAGTAGGGTGTTGTAAACGCCAGATATCAATTAAATTTCTAGTTTTAATTAAATCATTCAAAGTTTGCACTGACCTAATATTGGAGGGGGCTTTTGTAGATAATCTATCCAAAAAAATGTCGAGAAAGCAGTTAAAATCACCACCAATAATAATGTTGGCGGTAACTGTCAGTATTAAGTTGAAAACATTCTTAAAAAAATCAGGATTATCCACATGTGGAGCATAGATGTTAAGCAAGGTTATCGGTATTGAATTAATTTGACCAGTGACTATAAGGTATCTGCCATATGGGTCAGCGATCACAGAGTCTGGACAAAATGAAACATTCTGTCACGGTCGGGCGGATTACACACAGTAATTCGGCGTGCCTGTGTGGCGTGCTGGCTAGACCCAAGCGCGGCGAAGGCTAGCGGTGGGTTTGGAGCAGACACGCAGTTGTTCTAGTAACGATCAGGGCACGAAGCGTGGCTTCGGAGCTGTCGTTACCGACAGAGAGCGAGCGGAGCCGGGAAGAGAAAAAGGATTGAAAGGGAAAATCACTCACGGTTGCTGAATCAGGCGGAGACTGACGTCGGCAGAGTTTCGGAGCTCCTGACACTAAGAGAATGATGTCTGAGCGGCGAACAGGTGGGTAGCGTCTCTCTTTTAACCCCGGCCCCGTGATCAGCTGATCACAGCTGATCACCGGCTGACAGGACCCCCCCGCCGAGGACCGGCACCCGACGGGCCAGGACGGCGGCGACGGAAATCCGAGATGAGGGAAGGATCCAAGATGAAGCGGGACGGCACCCAGGAGCGCTCATCAGGGCCGTAGCCAGCCCAGTCCACCAAATACTGGACCCCCCGGCCCCGAGGACGGGAGTCCAAGATCCGTCGGACAGTGTAGACAGGACCCCCATCGACGATCCTGGGCGGGGGCGGGGCCCGGGAGGGGGGCGCCAGCGAGGAAGTGACGCGCCGCTTAAGCTGCGAGACGTGGAAAACCGGATGGACCCTCATGGCGGGCGGAAGCCGGAGACGGTAAGCCACGGGGTTGAGCCGGGCAGTGACTTCGTACGGGCCGACGAACCGGGGAGTGAGCTTTTTGGACTCACCACGCAGCCGCAGGTGTCTTGTGGAGAGCCAGACGCGGTCCCCCGGCTGGAAGGGGTGACCCGGGCGGTGGCGGCGACGATGCTGCCGGGTGTACAGAGCGTTGGCCCGGGTAATGGCAGCCCGCGCCTTGATCCAGGCCTGACGACAGCGGCGGACCATCCGTTCAGCAGCAGGCACGTCGACCCCCGCCTCCTGATGGCTGAAGATAGGGGGATGAAAACCATGACAGACCTCAAAGGGCGAGAGACCGGTGGCAGAAGAGACGTGAAGGTTATGAGACAACTCAGCCCACACCAGGTAACGAGGCCAAAGCGACGGTTGGGCGGAGACGAAGCACCGTAAGAAGCGCCCCAACTGTTGATTGGTCCGTTCAACCTGCCCATTGGTCTGAGGGTGATAACCGGACGAGAGGCTGGGAGACGCTCCAACCAGGCGGCAAAAGGCTTTCCAGAACCTGGCGGTGAACTGGGGCCCCCGATCGGAGACTATGTCCTTGGGGAATCCGTGAAGCCGGACGACGTGGTCCAGGAGGAGCTCGGCCGTCTGTTTGGCGGAGGGGAGGCCGGTCAGGGCGACCAGGTGCACAGCCTTAGAAAACCGGTCCACAAAGGTGAGGATGGTGTCAAGACCGTCCACAGATGGGAGGCCGGTAACAAAGTCAAGGCCGACATGGGACCAGGGACGTCTCGGCACAGGGAGAGGGCGAAGGTCGCCAGCGGGCGGCTGGGTGGAGGACTTGGCCCGAGCACAGGCGTCACAGGCGGAAACGAAGTCACGGACGTCCCGAGTCATGGAGGGCCACCAGAAGGCACGACGGGCCCCGGGTGACCAGAAAGTGGGGAGGAGTGAGCCCAGAGCAAGGCCTCCTGACGGCACCGGGATGGTACATAGAGCCTCCCAGCCGGGGTGTCAGGCGGAGGCGGTTCGGCGGTCAGGGCATCCCGGATAGAGTCCTCCAAGGGCCACCGAAGGGGGGCAGCGAAACAATGAGATGGTAGGATAGGTCCAGGGTCCGACGTGAGGCCGTCCTGGGCGAACTGCCTGGAGAGAGCGTCCGCCTTGGTATTCTTGGAGCCAGGGCGGTAGGCGAGGTGGAAGTTGTAAGGTTCGAAGAATAAGGCCCAACGGGCCTGCCTTGGGTTGAGCTGCTTGGCAGAACGAATATGGATCAGATTCTGATGATCAGTCCAGATCAGAAACGGTTCTTTCGCTCCCAGGAGCCAATGTCGCCACTCTTCCAGGGCCCACTTGATGGCCAGGAGTTCTCGGTCGCCGACACCGTACCGTTGCTGCGTGTCAGAGAATTTCCTCGAGAAATAGCAGCACGGGTGAAGTTTTCCATCCGGGCCGTGTTGAGAGAGGACGGCGCCAGCGCCAACATCGGAGGCATCCACCTCCACCACAAAATCTCCGGCAGGATCAGAGTGGAGCAAGACGGGAGCCATAGCAAACCGGCGGATAAGGTCTTGGAATGCCTGTTTCGCACTTGGGGGGAGGCAGAAGGGCTTGGGCAGGTTAGCTGGTTTGGTGAGGGATGTCAGAGGGGCGACAATGGTGCTGAAATTGCGGATAAAGCGCCGATAGAAATTGGCAAAGCCCAGGAAGCTCTGTAGCTGCTTAAGGCTGGAGGGCTGAGGCCACTGGGTCACGGCTTGGACCTTTTGCGGGTCCATGGTCAGGCCGTTGGAGGAGATGGTGAAGCCCAGGAAGGTGGTGGACAGCTGATGGAAGGCACACTTTTCCAGTTTGCAGAACAGCTGGTACTCGAGCAGCCTGCTCAGCACGGCCCGCACATGGCGAACATGGTCCACTTCGGTGCGGGAGTAGATCAAGATGTCATCCAGATAGGCAAACACCCACCGGCCCAGCATGTCCCGCAAGACATCGTTGATCAGATGTTGGAAGACAGCAGGGCTGTTGCAGAGGCCGAAGGGCATCACCAGATACTCCCAGTGCCCGTGAGGGGTGATGAAGGCCGTCTTCCATTCGTCCCTTTCCCTAATCCGCACCAAATTGTAGGCGCTGCGTAGGTCTAGTTTGGCATCCTCTTCCACTGCTATCCACCGCGCTCGATTCCCTCTCCCAGGCCTGCATCTTCACCGGTTCTTAACAGTGACTTTATTCAAGCCCCGGTAATCTATGCAGGGGCGAAGCCCGCCGTCTTTCTTCTTGACAAAGAAGAATCCCGCAGCTGCAGGGGAGGTAGAAGGGCGAATGAAGCCCTGTTGGAGAGCCTCAGCGACGTACTCCTCCATGGCTTTGTTCTCTGCGGGTGACAGCGAGAACAGGCGACCACGAGGAGGGACCGCTCCCGGGAGGAGCTCGATGGCCATGTCGTAGGAGCGATGAGGAGGGAGAGCAGAGGCTCGCCTCTTACTGAAGACCTCAGACAGGTCATGGTAAGCCGGAGGGATCTTCTCCAGATCAACAGGCTCCGGGGGTGACGCCTCTTCTGTCTTTGAGTCCTTTTCAGTCCGGAAGAGAAGGCAGCGGCGTGAACACCGGGGACCCCAGTCCAGGATCTGGCAGGAAGACCAGGAGACGTGGGGGTCATGTTGACGGAACCAGGGGTATCCGAGGATGAGAGGAGAGGAAGTGGCCGAGACTACTAGAAACCGGATCTCCTCCTGATGATCCCCGACAGACATGCGGACTGGCTGGGTCTGGAACTGAACCGGGTAGGGTTGGAGTGGTCGCCCGTCTACTGAGGTCACCGGGAGGAATCGGTCGACGGAAGTCAACGGGATGCGAAGCCGAGAGGCTAGTTTTTGGTCGATGAAGTTCTCAGCGGCTCCGGTGTCCAGGAGGGCCTCAGATGAGAGCTGTTGGTGTTTCAGGTGAAATGTGACCGGTAACAGAAAACGAGAGGGGTCAGAGGAGTGGGAAGGGCCAGGTGGGACACCCCCGCAGTCTACCTGGCGTCGTCGTTTCCCGGCCGTAGCAGGCACTGGGGACGACGGTGTCGAGCTGATCCACAGTAGGCGCAGAGGCCCTCACGCCAGCGTCTCTCTTTCTCCTCTTTGGGGAGTCCACCCAGCTGCATAGGCTCCTCGCTGGATGTGCGGCTTGGGCTAGCCGTGGCTCCATCAGAGGGGGGAGGAGGTCGCGACGACGTGGTCCTCTGAGGCTGGAAGGGTTTGAAGGCCCGAGGGGTATGGCGAGGCCGCGACATCACACGTTGGTCGATCTTCAGGGCAAGGTCCACGGCCTCATCCAAAGTCTTTGGGGCCTCACGGCCGGCCATCTCATCTCGGATGTAATCGGCCAGTCCCTCCAGAAAGATGGAGCGCAGAGAAGCATCTCCCCATTGTAGCTTAGCAGCCAGGGTACGGAATTGGGAGGCGAAGTAACAGACAGGTCGACTGCCCTGGCGTAAATGAAGCAGCTGTGACTCCACTTCCACTTCACTGCTCGGGGGAACAAAAGTCTTTTTTAACTCCTCCACAAACAGGGCATAGTCATTACACGCTGCAGATTTATTGTTGTAGAGAGCCGTGGCCCATTCCTGAGCCTGGCCAGACAAGAGAGAGGTTAACATTGCCACTTTTGCATGGGCAGTGGCGTATTTAGTGGGTTGACATTCAAACATCATGTCTAAGGTGGCGAGCAACCCATCAGGCCGGCCGTCTACTCCGTTCCACTTATCTGGTAGTCCGATCCGGGGTTCAGCGCTCACCGGCGCTGGCTGACGTTGCAGCGAGGTGACGGAAGAGGAAAGTTGGAGGACAGTTTCGGTGAGAGAATCCATCTTTGTGCTCATCCGATCCACCACACCGCGAAGATATAATACTTCGGCTTTCAGCCGTTCGAATTCCGCTGGGTCTATGTGGGGCTCAGACATCCTGTCACGGTCGGGCGGATTACACACAGTAATTCGGCGTGCCCGTGTGGCGTGCTGGCTAGACCCAAGCGCGGCGAAGGTTAGCGGTGGGTTTGGAGCAGACACGCAGTTGTTCTAGTAACGATCAGGGCACGAAGAGTGGCTTCGGAGCTGTCGTTACCGACAGAGAGCGAGCGGAGCCGGGAAGAGAAAAAGGATTGAAAGGGAAAATCACTCACGGTTGCTGAATCAGGCGGAGACTGACGTCGGCAGAGTTTCGGAGCTCCTGACACTAAGAGAATGATGTCTGAGCGGCGAACAGGTGGGTGGCGTCTCTCTTTTAACCCCGGCCCCGTGATCAGCTGATCACAGCTGATCACCGGCTGACACATTCTTTTTAAAGAGAATCGCAACACCTCTGGCCTTACTGGTAAAAGGAGCTTGATACACTTGAGATATCCACTTTACTCTTAATGTTTGTTGGTTGTTAATATTTATATGAGTTTCCTGAAGGAATATTACATCTGCTTTAAGTGATTTAAGATGTGAAAAAACTTTACCTCTTTTAATTATACAGTGGGGCAAAAAAGTATTTAGTCAGCCACCGATTGTGCAAGTTCCCCCACTTAAAATGATGACAGAGGTCAGTAATTTGCACCAGAGGTACACTTCAACTGTGAGAGACAGAATGTGAAAAAAAAATCCATGAATTCACATGGTAGGATTTGTAAAGAATTTATTCGTAAATTAGGGTGGAAAATAAGTATTTGGTCACCTCAAACAAGGAAAATCTCTGGCTCTCACAGACCTGTAACGTCTTCTGTAAGAAGCTTTTCTGTCCCCCACTCGTTACCTGTATGAATGGCACCTGTTTGAACTCATCATCTGTATAAAAGACACCTGTCCACAGCCTCAAACAGTCAGACTCCAAAATCCGCCATGGCCAAGACCAAAGAGCTTTCGAAGGACACCAGGAAAAGTATTGTAGACCTGCACCAGACTGGGAAGAGTGAATATACAATAGGCAAGCAGCTTGGTGTGAAAAAATCAACTGTGGGAGCAATCATCAGAAAATGGAAGACATACAAGACCACTGATAATCTCCCTCGATCTGGGGCTCCACGCAAGATCTCATCCCGTGGGGTCAAACTGATCATGAGAACGGTGAGCAAAGATCCCAGAACCACACGGGGGGACCTGGTGAATGACCTGCAGAGAGCTGGGACCAAAGTAACAAAGGTCACCATCAGTAACACACTACAACGGCAGGGAATCAAATCCCGCAGTGCCAGACGTGTTCCGCTGCTGAAGCCAGTGCATGTCCAGGCCCGTCTGAAGTTTGCCAGAGAGCACATGGATGATACAGCAGAGGATTGGGAGAATGTCATGTGGTCAGATGAAACCAAAGTAGAACTTTTTGGTATAAACTCAACTCGTCGTGTTTGGAGGAAGAAGAATACTGAGTTGCATCCCAAGAACACCATACCTACTGTGAAGCATGGGGGTGGAAACATCATGCTATGGGGCTGTTTTTCTGCCAAGGGGACAGGACGACTGATCCGTGTTAAGGACAGAATGAATGGGGCCATGTATCGTGAGATTTTGAGCCAAAACCTCCTTCCATCAGTGAGAACTTTGAAGATGAAACGAGGCTGGGTCTTCCAACATGACAATGATCCAAAACACACCGCCCGGGCAACAAAGGAGTGGCTCCGTAAGAAGCATTTGAAAGTCCTGGAGTGGCCTAGCCAGTCTCCAGACCTCAACCCCATAGAAAATCTGTGGCGGGAGTTGAAAGTCCGTGTTGCTCGGCGACAGCCCCAAAACATCACTGCTCTCGAGAAGATCTGCATGGAGGAATGGGCCAAAATACCAGCTACTGTGTGTGCAAACCTGGTAAAGACCTATAGTAAGCGTTTGACCTCTGTTATTGCCAACAAAGGTTATGTTACAAAGTATTGAGTTGTATTTTTGTTATTGACCAAATACTTATTTTCCACCCTGATTTACGAATAAATTCTTTACAAATCCTACCATGTGGATTCATGGGATTTTTTTTCACATTCTGTCTCTCACAGTTGAAGTGTACCTCTGGTGCAAATTACTGACCTCTGTCATCATTTTAGGTGGGGGAACTTGCACAATCGGTGGCTGACTAAATACTTTTTTGCCCCACTGTATGTCCAAGACCTTTTACATTCCAAGAGACTATTTTTACATCGTTTCCCTCAACACACGACTCTTTGTTTAACCCAAACATCATGTATCAACTCGCTCAGATATCGACTTCCATCGCCATCCACGTACAGACACACACATACAAAAAAATAAATAAATAAATAAAAAAAAAAATAAAAGAGAAATAACCCCATAGGCACTCCCCACTCCCCATCCACCCCCACCCCCGCATAAAGCACTTCTAAACTGAAGTACTGGCGTCCCTCTCGGCTCAAGGCCACTGGGCACACGGCCTTCAACACATTCCTCCACGGAGTATTCCGTTCAATCAGAGAAAAGAAAACACTACGCTTAACTACGTGCTCAAACAAACTGTTAAATAGGAAAGGAAAAAGAAAAAAATCAATATACCGGTCTCTCAGAACATTAAGGAATCTTTAACAAAAGAAGCTTAACTCATACAGCTCAATTACATACTATTCAGCTCGGAGTTTATAAACACAGACACCTCACCCGGTGTAGCAAAGACCTTCAGATGTCCATTGTATTTCACATGAAGTTTAGCAGGATACCGAAGACTGTGTTCCATTTTTTTCTCCCGCAATGTCTTCAACACCTCGCTGAACTCACGTCGTTGCTGCCTCACCTCCGGTGTGTAATGAGTTCTTTATCCCGATAAAAGTAGATTCGTACAATAAATGGTCTTGGTGCTGCGCCCACCGCCGGTGGAGGTCTCAACGAGCGGTGTGCTCGGTCAACAATAACCGGGGATTTAAAATGATCCTCCCCGAGGAGTTTAGGGATCAAATCTTGAATGAATTCAGCCGGTCTGGGTCCCTCTACTTTCTCAGGGATGCCGATGATCATAATGTTATTTCGGCGCGATCTACCCTCCAAGTCATCCACTTTTAATGTCAATGCTTTATTCTTGCTCTCCAAGATGGAAACCACTTTCTCCAAGCGGGACAGTCGATTTTCCTGATTTAGGGCCTGCTCTTCCATAGATTTCACTTTCTCCAGTAGATCTCTTTGGGATTCCTGTAGTGCATGAAGAGTA
Organism: Aulonocara sp. 'chitande type north' Nkhata Bay; assembly: GCF_057382095.1. Taxonomy (NCBI): domain Eukaryota; kingdom Metazoa; phylum Chordata; class Actinopteri; order Cichliformes; family Cichlidae; genus Aulonocara; species Aulonocara sp. 'chitande type north' Nkhata Bay. The sequence continues at coordinate 16,992,677 of NC_141346.1, forward strand.
TGATCCAAATTATCAAACCTTTCATTTATATGACGGAGAATTTTGTTAGAGATCTTCTCCCATAGTAGCGGCATCTCTTCAGTATCGCTGTCTTCTTTGTCCTCGGGAGAGACAATGCTAACGGTAGGGTTAGCCTCAGCACTAGCAGCGTTTACTGAAGTCATAATTCGTAATGAAGAGTTAGTCTGTTTACCCGGTTTTCTGGGCATCCTTAGTTGTATACAGTAAAGACTACAATAGTTGGCTTTTTTTTTTTTTTTTTTTCTCGAATTAGGAGACCGTAAAAATAGATTTCTAAGTTTGGCACGGAGGAGCGTCAGGGAACGCGTCTATTCCATGTGCTACTCCGGAAGTGACCTCAAGTGGTTAAAAATTTGACACACGTTATTTCTTATTTTAGTTAAACAGGCTTAAAAATAATAATAATATGACACAGAATGTAATAAATTCAGATGTAACGTCCAGAAGCAGCTGAACAGAGGATCAGGAGAGACAGGAAAATCCATCGAAGTGGCAAAAATGTGGCAGCATTCATTTATACCCTGAGTTCCACCATCAGACTGAATGCTGGAATAATTCCCAAGTAGAAAAAAAAGTTTCTACTCTGAATCAAAATTTAGTTCTGCCCAAGTTTCAAATGTCTCCTACTGCCGTGTTTACACTGGGTGCTGTGTTTCATGGACAACATGAGCACAGTGTATACTTGAGAGCATCCTCACCTGCTGCATCACTGTGTGGTATGACTCCTGCACTGGGTCCTTCCCGAAAAAGTTATAACAGGTAATGGGAGCAGCAGAGAGGATTGTAGGTACTTCTCTTCTCTCCCTTCTGGACATCTACTGCACCCAGGCTAGAACCAGCAGACTGACAGACAGCTTTGTCTATCAGGTTATCAGGATGCTGAATTCACTCCCTGCTCTCACACGAACTTCAGACCTGCATTCACCTCTTCCTCCCTCTGAACCCGCCAGCTCCCCAAAACATACAAAGAACATTATGGAAAGCGGATGCTCAGATTGGCTGAAGTTTTCTTACTGCATATCTTGGGCTGCATAAATGTGGATGGGAAAGTGAAGAATCTGATTGATTGATTGATTGATTGATTGATTGAGCTGATAAATTGCCACTAGCAATATTACAATTACATGTTACATGCAGTGAAATATGACCATAAAGGCCAGAGAGACATATGATGGTATGAAAAATAATGCAAGTCCACAATACACGAGGGAAAAGGAGGGTATAAAAGAACTAAGCATCTGATGGGAGAGCAGTTCGAGAACCGAAAAAGTCAGGAAGATGTAGCAGACACCACAAACACACAACGTTTTAGTGTGTCAGCGTCCCTTCTATACCACATCCTTTGTTTTACTTCTTTGCTGAAGTTTTTGTAGAGGAACTGGAAACCACAGGAACATTTTCACATCCAGTTTAGAGTTTTACATTAGCATTTGGAGTGGTAGCAGCATGCAACTCTGTAATTTGACATTAACAAATATGACATTTGACAAATATCCTTGCCTTGCAACTTAAAACCTGTAGGAATTTCACACTGAAATTTGCTGCATCAGCTGTTGCACATCCATATGTGCCCCTCCCAGGCTGTGCGTATGTTCCCCAACCAAAAATTGTATTTATTTAATTATTTATTTTTAAATTTGTGTAAATATATCTTTTATTAGAAGCAAGTATCGCAGTTGTTACACAGTAGAACTTATGCCTCCTTTTTCTCTAAACAAAACAAACAAATAAACAAAGAGAAAAAAAAACCCTCTATGGGCCCCATCCCACGACTGCCAAAAATGTATATTTTCCCAAGATATGCAAGTAAAGGATGCCAAATTAGTTCAAAATCTTTCACATTGCCATTCATGGTATATCTTATTTTTTCAAGGTGAAGAGTATTTTTAATTTGCAAGCCACATCTTTAGCACAGGAACCTCTTTACCTTTCCAAAGCTGCAGGATCAATTTCTTTGCGATAATCAATGCATATGATATAAACCTTTTTTGAGAATGTTGTAAACTTTATGTGTCTTTGGAGATCCCAAAGATAATTACTGTTGGATTTGGCTCAATCTTGTTTTTAAGAATATTATTAGAATATTAGACAGGTAAGTAAAAATGTCACACCAAAAACCCTTAAGCCTTGGACAGCGTGCAAAACTATGTAACAGATTTCCATAATGTATGGTACATTTTTCACAGAGAGGAGAGCAGCCTGGGTACATTTTGTGAAGTCTTTCCCTTGAATAATGTAACCTATGTACAATTTTATACTGAATTAAACAGTGACAGGAATTAATAAAAAGCATATTTATATTACGTAACACCTCCTGCCAAAAGTCTTCCGGTAGGGAAATCCCAAATTCCTTTTCCCACTCCACTTTAATTGAGTGAGTTGAAGGTATACTCATCTCCTGTTCGGACCCCCAGTTATCACTAAGGCATCTATCCAAGGTGTCAGACGACATGCTTTCAAACTGCGGCAGATGTGTGCAGATATAATTTCGTAGTTGAAGATATCTAAAAAAATGGCTGCGCGGTAGTCCAAATCTATCTATTAATTGTTGAAATGACATGAAGGTGTCATTTGAATGTAAGTCTTTACGAATTCCCAATTCCTGCCACACGTTTAAGGCTCCGTCTGCACATGATGGAAGGAAAGAGGGGTTAGCTGTAACTCATACTCATTGATAATGGTTTCAGTTTAAAGTTCTTAACTATTTGTTTCCAAATTCGCAAAGTGGTATGGATCACTGGGTTATAATTATAGTATGCATTTGTCAAGGGAGTGGGAGAAAGTAATATTCCACCAACACAGTAAGGAAGGCAGTCCTCCCGCTCCATCTGCAGACCATGGGGGAGTAATGCTGTATCATCCAGTAGAAGGGATATTATTCTTAAATTTGATGCCCAGTAGTAATGCATAAAGTTAGGTAGTGCAAGTCCACCAAGGGATCCGTGTTTACATAGATGTTCTTTTTTTTATTCTATGTGTTTTGTAGTTCCATATAAATGGCATAATAATGGTATCCAGCTTTTTGAAGAAAGATTTGGACAGGAAAATTGGGATATTTTGGACCAAATACAGATATTGGAGAAATACCATTATTACCATTATTGAATTCAGTCTTCCTATCAATGAGATAGGGAGTGTCCTCTAAAACTGGATGTTGTTTTTTAACCTCTCCAGTAGAGGGAGAAAGTTTTCTTTCACTAAGGAACTATATTTTCTTGTTATTGTGATGCCCAGATATGTAATTTTTTCATAAGTTATTTTAAATAGAAGAGATGCAAGCCACTCATTGCTTTCCAATTTGATGGGCAGTACTTCACTTTTCCCCCAGTTGATCTTGTAACCAGCAAAGCTGCCAAATTTGTCAAAAATGGAGAAGATTGCTGGGATGGAAGTTTGGGGTTTTGTTATGTATAGTAAAATGTCATCAGCATAGAGCGATATAGTATTAGAGGTATATACTGTGTCGTAGCCATGTATATCAGGGTGAGTACGAATAGTCTGTGCCAGGGGTTCCAGAGCCAGAGCAAACAATAATGGACTGAGACCACATCCCTGTCGTGTCCCTCTGCTGAGCTTAAACTGAGTGGATAATGTTTGGTTTGTGAGGATTCTGGGATTCTTGTAGAGTAATTTTATCCAGGAAATAAAATCTTGTCCCAGTTGAAATTTCTCTAAAACAGCAAAGAGATAGGGCCACTCCACATGATCAAATGCCTTTTCGGCATCTAAGCTAAGTACAAGTAGATCCTGTTGCACTTTGGAGGAGTAAATTATATTAAATAGACGCCTAAAATTATTAAAGGAGCTCCTATCTGGTATGAAGCCTGTTTGATCTGAGTGTACCAGTTTATCTATTACCATATTGAGTCTACTCGCTAGAATTTTAGCCAGGATTTTTTGATCCGAATTTAAAAAAGAAATAGGTCTATATGATCCCACTTCCTCCAAGTCTTTACCTTTTTTTGGGAGTACTGTAATAATACTTTTAATTTAATTTTAATGGGGAGTGGACCCGGCCCACTTAGATCGTGAAGGCCATGTCCTCAGGTGAACACAGCCTCTGACACCCCCAGCCTGTTTCCGGCTCAACAATAATAACGGTGACAATTAATTTATTTTATCCAATAAATAAACACTGAAAGATTCAAGGTTTTTTGTATATATCTATATTTATACCACTCCCCCCACCAACAGCCCTTTTGAATGTCTCCCTAATTCTCAAGGTTGGCAAGTATGTGCTAGGCTTTGGCCCACATCAGTCTAAAATTGTATGTAACCATGAATAACGTGTTGCCATGTCCACCAGGAGAGACTGGACAGTATAGATGTAAAACAAAATATGCCAGCAGTTTATCTCAGTTAATGAGAGGAGAAGGCATGTGTTTGGCTCCTTCACATAGTGGACATTGAGTTGTTGTGTGGGACACCAGTAGCTCATGTCTGTTGCTGTAACAGTAGTTCATGTTTAGAATAAAAAATCCCAGCTCACTGATCTGATAGGGGCAATATTGCCTAAAATGTTGCAATATTTTGCTGAGAGATGTTTTATGCTTTTTCACGCTTCGACCACATAAACACAAAACTTGCATTCACCACTTAGCCTAACACACTTCTGTGTGAACTGTTGGACGAAGATGAAAACCTGAAAGACGCACGCAGAAAGACAACAACTGGAAATTGAACTGTTGCTAACCACTCCGCCATCATCCCACCTGATTACAGATGTTTTCTTTTCAAGGCCCTCTCTGACCCCTGCTCCTTCTGTGTACCATATATAAGAGCTCCTAAGCTGTTTTATTATTTAGCTGGTTGTGGATTCCCCCATGATCATGAAAAATGTGCAGGCGTGAGTCTCTGGGGCAACCTCTGCAAATGTGGTGGAAACACAGTTCTCATGACAGTGTCAAAGTAGCCCTTAACTTCTGTCACCACTGCCCCATGAAAGAAGATAAATCTGATCTGGAACAATCTCAGTTTGCAGCTTAGGGTCACTTCAGGAAAAGTCATTACGTTAACACTAAAAGAATGACAGTTAGGCAGTTTTTGTCGAAACAGGTCAAATGTTCTGCAATCAGGAAGTAAGAATTCTATTTTCTTTTTGCTTAAAGGTGGATTACAGTGGTGTGGAAAAGTATCCCCCCATTTCCAGAGTTCTCATTTTTTACATATTGATACATTTACATCGTTCAGAACATCACACAAATGAAATTATTAGACAAAGATATCTCAAGGAGCGCTCGCTTTGATGTTGTTTTTCTGTAAAATCAGAAAACAATTTTCAAATTCACTCCTACAGAATCGACTCCAAGCATGAAGGGTGCTAACAAAGACAACAAAAAATAACACATGAAGCAGAAGCAGACCAATCAAGTGATGGTTGTCACATTTATTCTCTTTAGTCTTTTACATTTTGAATTAAAAACATGAACAAAATCTTAAACAAGTAATGAAAGAGTCCCCTCTAAGCTTCAAGCTGCATCCCTCAGCAGAAGTGCATCATAATTGTCGCACACATTCTTATTTGATTTAAAAATACAACTTTTACATCAGGATGTGAAAGTCTTCTTCCTCTTTGCTTTAGTTACATTTGGGTTTAAGTTGAAGGTAAATTCCATAATCCACAAATAATCATTTACAGCCATATTTTCTGGTTTAAATCTTCACAACTCACAACAGAGAACACAATGAAACTAATAACTGCTGCACACTGACACGTTCGTGTAATTTCCTGGGTTATCTGACAGTTATTGAATCCTTTAAAATGGAAAATAACAAAGTGGTACAAATAAATAATAATCTGAAACGTATATACAAAGAAATTGATGTTTTACACATTAGTTAGTCTCATGGACAATAGGGGAAAATAATTCTTATAGTAAATTTACTCGTCAGGAAGCAGAATGCCATCTCAAATACCACGTGATGATGATTATCTCCCATTTGTCTTACAGATATATCTTAGCCCATATTTCATGTAGACCTGTTTCTGCCAGCATGTGTAGAGGATTGACGTATTTAATTGAAGTATTGAAGTATTTAGCAAAGAAAACACAAAGTGACCATTTAAGCCCTAAGACAGATGGGACAGGCTCCAACCCCCTGCGACCCTGAAAAGGAACAAATGGATGGATGGAAAACTTAAGTGTGAAATCCAAATGAAACATATTTTAATAGTGTTTGTGTCGCACACTGTGACTGGATCGCTGATGACTGATCAAGGTCACACCTCTGTAGGTGGCTATGGTAACACTAAGACAACACTGCCACCTAGAGGTCAAACTAAAACATTTGTTTCTTCTTCAGCAAAGTTTGTAAGATTTAAAAGAAGATTAAAAATGTAACGTTTGTTTTGAAAGATGAACAATGTTACAGAGGAAAAAAGTAGGAAAAAACAGCAGCAGATGGTGATAAACTGGACTCACTCAGACTGACACAAGGTCAAAATCATAAACAGAACATTATAGTTTCTACTTAATGGCCACTTTATTAGGTACAAAATGTTTGTTACATGTGTTACGCCTCTTTTGTCACCTGAAACGTTGCAGGCTGTGATGTAATTTAAGTCCGTGGAAAAATGTGCATGAAGAGCAGCAGAGGCATGCCTGCGTGGGTTTCCTCTTATAATCCGAAGATGTAAAATGTAAATTTTTAGCTGGCCAAGGGGATCTCCAGGCCCCAAGGTTTTAGATGTGTTATGGTAAATGGTAAATGGCCTGTATTTATATAGCGCTTTACTAGTCCCTAAGGACCACAAAGCACTTTACACAACCAGTCATCCACCCATTCATACACACATTCACACACTGGTGATGGCAGCTACATTGCGTTCTTGATCCAGCAAAGCTAATTCAAATGGCTGAATTACCTCCTCAACGGCTGTATCCCAATTCAGGGTTTACAGCCTTAAAGGCCGCATTTTAAGGCCGATTACGGCACAGTGACGTGATGAAGGCTGTCCCAATTTGAAGGCTGCTCAAAATGTGGCCCTCAAATGCGTCCTTAATTTCCCTGAATTTTAAGGATGGGTCGGTGTAGCCTTCATGGCCCAACATATCCCAGACTTCATAGCGTGGTGGTGGGTGTGGATAATTTTTTTTTTTTTTTCTTTTTTTTTTTTAAATGACATCAGAAACAGCAGTATGCGACATTACGTGATGGCAGAGCTTCAGTTCATCCTTTGTCTTTTTTTTTTTTTTTTTTTTTTTTTAATAAATAGGACAGGGGGAATGAATGAGAGAGAGAGGGGGAGAGAAAGAAAGAAAACCAAAGGGGAGAAGAGACGGTGAGAAGGGGGGGGAAGAGAGACAAAAAAAAAAAAAAACTCCTGGGTCACCTGTATGGAGAAAAAAAAAAAAAACAAACAAACAAACAAACAGAGGAGACAGCAAACAACAAAGAGCAACATAATAATAGAGAAAACAAAGCACCATCACAATAAACTAGCTAGTCATAGATATCAGTATTTACTAAGTAATAAACGATATTGTGCAGCACGCAAGATAGACAGCGCACAGTGTGCTTTGAGGCAGCAGCCAGGAAAGCTTTAGTCCGCGTCTGTGAATACCCATGTGTGCATACCTGTGTGGATCAGCATGCTTGCATTCCAAAGGTTTCTCCATGTAATGATCTGCTAGGGAGTGTGGGGGGGCCACAGCCCCGTCCTCCAGGGTGTGAAGCGGGTATGGAGGAGATCAAAACTCCAGACATCCAGAGGCCCCCAGAACACAAGAGACCATGGAAGACCAACAGAGGGGCAGCCGCGCCACTGTCCCAGAAAGAGCTGAGGAGAGTCCCAGATGAGGGCTCGCCCAGCAGCCGCGGAGCAGAAGTCAGGGGGCTCCGCCGGCCCCCAGCTGCGCCTGAGTGACCGAGCCCTAGGCCGAGAGGCCGGGGGCACCCCACCTCCAAAGGGGCCCGAGCGAGCCCCAGGCCCCAGGCCCCGACAAGCGGCCGCCAAGGAGTGAGCCGGTGTGTACCCGGACGCCCACCCCCAGACACAAAGAACCACCAACACACCGACACCTGAGGGAGTCCGCCACCGGCAGGGGAAGTGGTGGTGGGTGGAGATAGGCCTCCAAACCTTGGAGGGCCTGAGGTGTCCCCAGAGAGGTGGCGTCTGATACCCAACCTGACATATAGACACAGACATACAGGCACACACAGACACAAACATCCATTCCCACCCTCATGCTCTCATATGCACTCACTCCACACTCAACCAACGTGGAGACAGACATAAAGAGACGCTGTACACACAATCACACTCCCCAAGCGTACTCTACAAAGTACGCTACAAAGGTGTGGATAATTTTGCGGAAAAAAAAAAACGGTGGAAGCGGAGCGGCCAAAGAGTAAACTTTCAAAAGTAAGTACTGAATATTATGTCACTTATTTATGTGCGAATGTTTAATAATGAAGAACATTAAAACATTACTGTTGGCCACATGTCGGCAAAGTTATGTGACATTAGTGATGTTTGTACTTTAAGTGTCAGCTTGGTTTTAAAGCCTTTACTTCAAAATATACGCTGTTCAATAGCTGACCTTAATCTTACAGAGATTGTGATGATTTTGTGGATAATTAAAGTCAGTCATATATCCACAAACACAACAAGCTGAAAGTCAGTGATGCTGCTCGGTTTGCAGTCCTGAATATCACGGCACAAGCAGGATTCACTGCGCTGTTAATGTTAGCTATGTTATATTGCTGCCTCTGTTCGGTGGTGTCGAGCCAAACGGACTTTAACGTGTGTTTGAACGAGCTGACGGTTCACTCGTTAAGCTGAAAGAAAGATGCTTTAATCACAGCAGTCACACATGTGTCCACTGCACCATCTGGGAACTCTTCTTGTTCAGCACTCGTAATAACACAAACACTAAATCCTCCTGTTTGTAGCAGTGTGTACACCTGAGACTGTCACCCGTCTGTCTGTCCTGCACTCTCTCTCTGTTTCTTTCTCTCTAATTGTGTAATAAAAGTATGAACATGTGTTTATAAGTTACACTTGTGTTTGAATCCTGCAGCTTATCACACATTTGATTTCCATGTGTGACAACTGCAAGTGTCCAGAGTGAGGACAGACTGAGGGACCCACTGCTGCACATCATCTGTGAGGCTTTGCATCTGTGATGATCCACCAGGACAAACTCAGCAGTGTGTGAGGAAGAGGAGGAAGAGCCAGCAGCAGCTGACAGATGGAGAGAATAGACATACTGTTCCCTGTTTGTGAAGTTTAACATAACTAACTGTCTGTCCTGAATCAGTCTTATTAGGTAATGTTCAAATAGTTTTATCATTCCAGTGTTTTTAGTGTGGGAGAAAGTACTCGGGGCCTTCAAGTTACACACTATGAAAGGCAGCAACAAGTTTAATGTTCAGAAACCTAAAGTATGTATCAGCAGCAGAATGGAGCTAAAAATAAATGTTTGTTTCAGTTCTATGAAGCTTTGAGTATTTTGGATCAGTAGCACTGCTGTGTTTGTTGCATCATATTGCTGTAATTGTTTACATGCTTTATATATTCTGAGGTAAGTTGATCTATAGTGTTACATCATATTCTATAAGGATGTTATGTGTTTGTAGACTTTCTGCCCAGTTTGACCGATTTAGCAGAAGTCAGCCTGTTTAAGGCTCTGATATCTATTCTGTATGACTTAAAGCAGTTATGACATGGTCTGATTTTCTCACCCAATAAAGGAATATTTAATATATCAGTCTACTCTTCATTCTATCAGACACAGTTATCACAGCTTGTACATTTTCTTTTTACACATGTAAGCATTGAGCCAAATGTAATAATGCCAACATATTAAATGAACAATATTTGTCTCTTATGTATAATACATCTATATATACACTGTCACAGATACTTGTCTTTAAGTGAAGATTTAAGGTGATAGGACATATTAATAACTGCAACTTGAATGTTTACTGAAGCTAAGTATTTGACACAGAGTTCACTCACATGTGCTGTGTCTCACATGAGTGTCTTTGAGTGAAGATTTAAGGTGATAGAACATATAAATAGCTGCAACATTAAACTTTACTGAAGCTCAGTATTTGACACAGTTCACTCACATGAATTTCACTCACATGTGCTGTACCAGTGTACCTGCACATGTGATGTCACAATAAAAGTGATTTGATTTGAGAGTTCAAGTTCACTGCTGTAATAACTAATAATGATTAATATAATAACTATAATATTGGCCATATTATATTTACGCTGACTTTAGTCTCATGAACAACATTAACTAATTGTTATTTAGTAGCTAATCTCAAATGACTGTTCAGTACAGAAATGAAGCCCAACAATCATGTTTCACAGTCCTGTGGTCTCAGCCTCAGATACTTATCAAATCACACAAAGCTCAGGTAGAAACAAACAAACAAACTAACAAAATATGTTATCCTTCATTTCTCTCAAATAAAGCTGTACTAACACAGCGGTTAGTATCATGGTTACTAAGCAACCTGGGCAGCGTGACGGAGGCTAGACCGTCCCATTTCACAAGCCTACAAGCCTCGCACTTCCGGCCTTAACGGTCTTTGAGTACGCGGCCCTTGTGGACCATTAAGGCTGCGTACTTTAAGGCTGCAGAACCTGAATTGTGATACAACCGACATGTCTTGAAGTTCTCCAAAGGTCTGGTAATGAACTAATAATTGGATTCAGGTGTGTTGACCCAGGGAGAGATCTAAAACCTGAAGTACACTGGCCCCCGAGGCCTGGAGTTCCCCAACCCTGGTCTAGTTGTTTGTCTCTCTGAGCCAGCCCTGTGAAGGTCCAGGATGAGTTTGAAAAAACTCTCAGGACAGACACTTCAGTTTAACCCACAACTAATTCACATATATATTAATTGATGTGATATATATATATATATATATATATATATATATATATACACACACAGTGGGGCAAAAAAGTATTTAGTCAGCCACCGATTTTGCAAGTTCCCCCACCTAAAATGATGACAGAGGTCAGTAATTTGCACTAGAGGTACACTTCAACTGTGAGAGACAGAATGTGAAAAAAAAATCCATGAATTCACATGGTAGGATTTGTAAAGAATTTATTCGTAAATCAGGGTGGAAAATAAGTATTTGGTCAATAAGAAAAATACAACTCAATACTTTGTAACATAACCTTTGTTGGCAATAACAGAGGTCAAACGTTTACTATAGGTCTTTACCAGGTTTGCACACACAGTAGCTGGTATTTTGGCCCATTCCTCCATGCAGATCTTCTCGAGAGCAGTGATGTTCTGGGGCTGTCGCCGAGCAACACGGACTTTCAACTCCCGCCACAGATTTTCTATGGGGTTGAGGTCTGGAGACTGGCTAGGCCACTCCAGGACTTTCAAATGCTTCTTACGGAGCCACTCCTTTGTTGCCCGGGCGGTGTGTTTTGGATCATTGTCATGTTGGAAGACCCAGCCGCGTTTCATCTTCAAAGTTCTCACTGATGGAAGGAGGTTTTGGCTCAAAATCTCACGATACATGGCCCCATTCATTCTGTCCTTAACACGGATCAGTCGTCCTGTCCCCTTGGCAGAAAAACAGCCCCATAGCATGATGTTTCCACCCCCATGCTTCACAGTAGGTATGGTGTTCTTGGGATGCAACTCAGTATTCTTCGTCCTCCAAACACGACGAGTTGAGTTTATACCAAAAAGTTCTACTTTGGTTTCATCTGACCACATGACATTCTCCCAATCCTCTGCTGTATCATCCATGTGCTCTCTGGCAAACTTCAGACGGGCCTGGACATGCACTGGCTTCAGCAGCGGAACACGTCTGGCACTGCGGGATTTGATTCCCTGCCGTTTTAGTGTGTTACTGATGGTGACCTTTGTTACTTTGGTCCCAGCTCTCTGCAGGTCATTCACCAGGTCCTCCCGTGTGGTTCTGGGATCTTTGCTCACCGTTCTCATGATCATTTTGACCCCACGGGATGAGATCTTGCGTGGAGTCCCATATCGTGGGAGATTATCAGTGGTCTTGTATGTCTTCCATTTTCTGATGATTGCTCCCACAGTTGATTTTTTCACACCAAGCTGCTTGCCTATTGTAGATTCACTCTTCCCAGTCTGGTGCAGGTCTACAATCCTGTTCCTGGTGTCCTTCGAGAGCTCTTTGGTCTTGGCCATGGCGGAGTTTGGAGTCTGACTGTTTGAGGCTGTGGACAGGTGTCTTTTATACAGATGATGAGTTCAAACAGGTGCCATTCATACAGGTAACGAGTGGGGGACAGAAAAGCGTCTTACAGAAGACGTTACAGGTCTGTGAGAGCCAGAGATTTTCCTTGTTTGAGGTGACCAAATACTTATTTGCCACCCTGATTTACCAATAAATTCTTTACAAATCCTACCATGTGAATTCATGGATTTTTTTTTCACGTTCTGTCTCTCACAGTTGACGTGTACCTCTGGTGCAAATTACTGACCTCTGTCATCATTTTAAGTGGGGGAACTTGCACAATCGGTGGCTGACTAAATACTTTTTTGCCCCACTGTATATATATATATATATGTATAGGGCTTTGGAGTTGACGTCACGCCGCAATGCATTGTGGGAGCGCGGCACCATTTTCGGGGTCTACGAATCAAATCAAACACACTGTGTTGGAACGACGATTACAAGATGCTTAAAAGCAGCTCAATAGAGACTGGACTGTATAGAGACCGATTGCGTCCAGAGGCGAAGCGGCGGTACTTGCAGAAAATAGCGTGCATTGGAAATGTGGACCCGTATGACATACGGCCGTGGAGTAGAAACCCTGAAGACCAACCGCTATTGACGTAGCCTGATATATTTCATACCTTATCTGTGGAGTCAGCGCGTACAAGTCATCATTCAAACAAAGGTAAGTCAGCTCGAGTACTGCCTGTGAAATGCGTTTGATTTCCCTGCAAACATTCACATTAGTGCAGCATAAATTCATTCATGAGGGGAAATTACAGTGAGAACATGTGGAGGCTGTTAGAGGGATAACATAGTGAGTTCAGTGCATTGATGTGACATTGTCCTGAAGGATTTAGTTATTCTCTATGGTTAAAGAAATTGCAATGATTTATTAATGTTTATTATAAATAATTCTAATTATACATCTTGCTTCCATGTTTGTATCCTGTGTCACTAAAAATACATTTTATTTTAGTTTTATACATTGATTAATGACCTGCAGAATCTCCTTATCATATTAAGTGATTCATAATTGTCACTTTATGCTTTCTCCATCTCTAAAGTGATGACATCCTTGCATTACATACTTTAGGTTCATTTTCTGCAGGCAGGTTTCTGACAGAGAACAGACAGATTTAGACTATAACATGCAGCGTTCTATAGATGGACACATAAAGAAATGCATAATCACATGTGTGTGCTAACTTTCTTGACACTTTGTTACATTTATGATAAAGTAGATAAAACACATTTGTGTCGGCCTTGGCTCATAGTTCTTGTCTTTAAATGAACTTTGTCTGTGTGTGTTTCAGGTACTGCACTCTCAAAGACTGAATGAACCAGCATTGCAGCCATGGGTCACTGTGAGCATCACAGGAAAGGTTGAAGCCGCCCACTGCACCTGTATGGCCGGAGTCGCAGAGACCTCTAAAGTAGACGGAACAGTGTTGATCCGTGGCACAAGGACTGTTACAGATGAACCTGCATACTGGGTTTTGCTGGGTAATATGACCAAGATACAGCCAGAGGTTGGCCATAAGATAGACTTCTCCTCTTCAGCTGCCCAAAAAAGGTTCTTGATCAAAACATAGACAGACCATCCGTATTGAAAGGTAAAAGGAGCCTCAAAACAGAAAAATCCCACCTGCTACTGTGGAGGAGTTGTCACTGCTATAATGCCATGATGTTTTATCTAGGGGTCTAGATTTATGCCTGTAGTGCACTGCTGTGTAAATAATTTGCATTTACTGAATATGTACTGACTGAGTCCCACTGTTCAAAAGTTGAATAAAGAAACAAACTAATTTTTGCCTCTTTTTTTTTTTTTTATTAAAACCACTTTATAGAACATCACATCAGGTACAATGTAGAATCCATGTCATTGATAGTTTACAAATGACAAAATGTTCACACAAAATCATGTGTTTACATGATATCACCCACTACTAACATTACTTTATTTACTGTATCTTTTGAAAAAATACTGCTATTTATACAGCAAAAGACTTAAGAATATTTAACAGGAGCAGGTTTCATTCTTCCCTGGTTTTATTATGACACTGTTCACCAAACGCAGCAAACCATCACCATCTTATCCAGAAGGGTCACCTCTTCACCCTCACATGGAAGAAGTAATCTGATTTGAAGCAGGTCCCTCGTGTAGCGCTGGAAACCAGTCCCGATGTTTCATCCATTTCATCGGCTGGTTTGCTGCAATAATGCCAAATAATTAGCAACTCTATAAATAGAAGGTAGTTCTGCAAAATCACTCAGTAGGATGTTTGTTGTAATTTGCTATGACCTCAGAGCGCATCAAAAATAAAACTAATAGGCTATAAAGAGTGATATGAACATATTTAGAACTTGCCGGAATGAAAATGTCTGGAGCACCAACAGATATTTGGAGATGGAAGAGAACTGCACGTCAGCTCGTCTCACAGCTGCTATCCAGGCTGGACGCCTTCGTTTGCTAACATCGATACACGAGCTGCCTCATGTTGCTTCCAGGTTGGGAAAGAATTAAAAGATAAACCATTTTCAAGCTTATTCCCGTGCCGGTCGTGCGATCGAACATTGCAGCCGACCACACAGCAAAAATTGAACCATGGCTATGCTTTCGCTCCTTTTTCACTTAGACCCCCAAAATGGCTGATCGGGCCAAAATCCTTTCCACGCCCACCCCCGTGACATCACGCTCCAAAGCCCTATATTTATGATGTGAATCAATGAACCCTTTAAAGACCCGATTTGCAAAGTGGTAAATGTGCAAATGAAATTTTACACACAACTACAAAACCAGCATCACAACTCGGTTCAGTGAGCCGAGGCTGAAGGAAAATCAACAAAATCCTGAGAATGGAGATGCATTATTACAAACTATTCCACCATATGCATGTGAGATCTGTGTGGAACAGCTGGCCAGTAAAACGTGTCAAAAATTATTTTTCACCATCAGATCCTGAGTCGTCTATGTGCTAATGAAGATGATGTTATTGTGTTCTGTGAAGGCCGTTCGAGGCAACAGGTAGGCCTACAGGACAAATTCAACATTACGATTCACACTAGAGTTTTAGCCACTGATCATTTTATTTATCATTAATTCTATTCATCTTCAGCTTTAGCTTTCAGGCCCATCCACCAAGCTGCTGCTGACTTCCCCTATATGCACTGAGCATTTATTTTCCACTCACCATTTCACTTTTTCATTCTGCAGATCTTTACATATCTCAACTATGCTAGATAGTCTCTATTTTCTCTTCCACTGTTTGTGTTTGTTTCTTTACACCACCTCAAAGATTCGTGCAAGATTGCTTCTCCTCCCTGAGCCTGGTTCTGCCATAGATTTATGAAGGGAGTTTGTCCTCCCCACTGCTTGCAGGTGCTTGCTTGTATATAAATAAACTTTCAATGTGGGATTTTTTTTTATTCATGGTCACAACAACAACAACCAGTCACAACAATAACGTGACAAAAACATTAGGTTCCGTTGTTCACTGCATGGGAAGAAAACTTATTTTTACAGCAAAAAAAAAACCACCTTAACTTCCGAGCAAACACCGAGTGCGCTGCTAAAGAATGGGAAATTCACAGACAAACTCGCGAATTCTTCCACTGACATGCGGCACACCTGCCTAAACATCTGCCTGCTATACAGGTGAAAATAGAGTAACAGGACACTTGCATTTATTTGAAAGACTGAGTGTAAACACCAAACAATATTACATTTTTTGTGCTGGAATGTGCAGAAAATAGGTTTAAATGTTAAAAAAAATTCTTCCAGTCAGAGAATGTTGCATATAATTTAATTTTTGCTTGATGCATAAAGTTAAAAGATTAAAACTAATAAAACAAGTTTTAAAAAGAGACGTTTCCATTTGATTACATTTTGTATGATGGATTATGCAGAAAAAGTAGAATTGGGCTGAAGGATCTATCGCTTTATCACCTCTTCAGGTTGTAAATCGTGTTTTTAAAAAGTAACTAAGTAATTAATTACTTTTGAAAAGAAGTAATCAGTTAAGTAACGGGATTACTTTTGGGGGAAGTAATCAGTAATTAGTTACTGATTACTTTTTTCAAGTAACTCAACCAACACTGGTGATTTTCCAATCTGCAGGTGAGTGAAGAAGATTTTCAGCTCAGGCTACAAATCTGCAATCTGCTCTGTTAGTATTTAGTAAAACATAACTGCAAAAATTCATTGTGTGAATAAGAAGGGAAATTAAATGCATTTGACTCTAAATCACCATTTAGGCCTGTCACTGTCAGACAGCAGAGAAATACTGAGTCGCCATGATGGTTTTGTGGTTGGAAGCTGTGCAGCAAATTGCAGCACTTCCTGCACTCTGGATACAAAACAGAACCAGCTTCCTCGGTCATGTCTCTTCAGTGTTTCCCACAATCCTTTCTTAGAGATGTTTCAGAGTTGAGGCTAAATGACTCTGAAGTCTTCAAGACGTCAACAAAATTCATCAGCTATATTTTTTATAATCAGTCTCTTCTTTAAATAGTAAATGATAAATGGCCTGCATTTGTACCCCAAAGCGCTTTACACTACATTCAGTCATCCACCCATTCACACACACATTCACACACTGGTGATGGGAAACTACATTGTAGCCACAGCTGCCTTGAGGCGCACTGACAGAGACGAGGCTGCTGGACACTGGCGCCACCAGGCCCTCTGACCACCACCAACTCAAAAACAGAGTTAAAGTAACAGAGTCTCCCTCTTTTGCTGTTTTGTAATGCTACTTTCAACCCATACTCTTTATAACACATGTCCACTTAGATTAATATCATACAACTGCAGTCAAAGCTTCTTCCTCTACGACAGCAGAATTCCTCCTCCTCTTTCCTCCACCCACAGACAAAGCTGTTGATGAAAACTCTGTTCAGTTCAGACTACAGTCATGCCACAAACTCTCCATTTGTCATGGATGGATTCTCTTGAAGTCGTCTTGTTTTTGCTTGGGATTTGTGACGCTACATGTGAGTGAAACTGAGCATCTAATGTGTTTCATGTTTGTTTGTGTAAGAGCAGCTTACTTCATCTATGGCAGTGGTTCTCAAACTTTTCACAATGAGTGCCACCTCATAAAATATATGGCTCTTGAAGTAACACCCTTATGACCGACATTAAAGTACAGTAGTATAGGCCTATTTAACACCACATACAGTTTACACGAGACAATTTCATTTCTTATATGAATGTTATTTATTTTAACTGTCATAAGCAGGAGGTGACAACCGATAATAACAACAAATGTACTGCATTAAAACATTCACCGCGGGTGGAATATCCAATCTTTAAGTGATGACGTGTGAATCCTGCTTCCGGATCCAAACTATTTGCATTTATTAAGGCTGTTGTGTCTTTAACATGTTTTAGTGTTTGTATTTTGTTCTATTTAACCTGAACAAGCCCCTGAAAAAATGATCACTAGTGCTGGGTATCATCACTGATTTCTAGAATCGATTCAATTCGATTTGGGGAAATTTGCAAGACACTTGCAAGACTTTATCAAAGGTGTGAACATCACAGCAGATGCCTTTGTGTCAAAGTAACTGAGGATAAAATGCAGAAAAAACATGAAGGCAATTTTCCTGGCCTGGGATTTTATAGCAGATGACCTCAAAATATTCTGCAGTAGATCAAAAATGAAAGAAAACCATGAATCAACATATGAACATTACCTGATCTGCTGAAGTGAGGCAGAGTAACGTTAGAGGTTTTATTTGTGGGCGACCGTGGCTCAGGGGGTTGGGAATCGCATCTGTAACCGGAAGGTCACCGGTTCGATCCCTGGGCTCTCTGTCCTGGTCGTTGTGTCCTTGGGCAAGACACTTTACCCTACTTGCCTACTGGTGTTGGCCAGAGGGGCCGATGGCGCGATATGGCAGCCTCGCTTCTGTCAGTCTGCCCCAGGGCAGCTGTGGCTACAACTGTAGCTGCCTCCACCAGTGTATGAATGTGAGAGTGAATGAATAGTGGCATTGTAAAGCGCTTTGGGTGCCTTGGAAAGCGCTATATAAATCCAATCCATTATTATTAGAGACACAACTAAGTGTTTTGCAATCATTTTAAAAAGTTTAAATTTGTCCAGTAGCTTATTCAGCAGCAGAAATGAGGTTTTCTTTTCAGATGTAAGTAAAAGGAAAAAAAACAGCATCCGACAGCGCTGTAAACAACAGTAGACTTGTGGGGCAAGCAAACAATGCAGAAAACAGAGATTTTTAGATTGGAAACTGTTCTTAAAGTACACTGAGAGAGAGAGAGCTGTGCATCAAGTGTGATTGTATCGTGCTGGAAGTGAAACAGCAATAGTAAGAGGAAATTCATGACAATGTTTATGTGAAGCGTAGTTTGGATCTTCTTTTGCTGCTGGTTCAGTCAATTTTGTTTGGAGAGAGATAAAACCTGCAACTTCAGAATCAGCACAAAAAGGACGTAAACACAAAGCGCGGACCCGCCGAAACATCAGAATCAGTGAGGTGTCGGCTTTCAGCCCCGACCGTGTCCGTGTCCATGCAGTCGGGTGTAAAAGGCGACATCTCACTGACTGCTGCCGGCTGTACACATCAACACCAAAAACAACAACAGCACAGGTTTTAAGCCAGTGAGGCATGATTGTAGATGCAGTGAAGGTGAGTCAATCTCACCTGCAGCAGCATCGCAGACCACGGCCACAATAATAAAGCATTTAATTTATTTAATTTTATTTAAAGGTATAAAAGGTATAAAACAAGGTGTAAAACAAAAACAGTCAAAAGTTAACAAAATGCAATTTTAAAAAGATGTGTTTTTAGCTGTTTTTTAAAAGTAATCACTGAGTCTGCAGATCTTAAGTTCTGAGGAAGAGAGTTCCACAGTATGGCGGCCACAGTAGCAAAAGCTCTATCACCCTTGGTTTTCAGTCTTGTATACTGAATAACAAGTAGGCCCTGATCACAAGACCTCAGGGACCTACTAGGGGCATAGGGCTGTAAAAGTTCAATGATGTACGCTGGTGCTTGTTCTTGAAGAGCTTTAAATGTCAGAACCAGAATCTTAAAATGGACTCTGAATTCAACGGGGAGCAAGTGCAGCTGTAAAAGCAATGGTGTTACATGAGAGTATTTCAATGTTTTTGTCAGAAGCCTTGCTGCAGCATTTTGGACAATCTGCAGACGCTCCAGAGAGTTTTTGTTTAGACATGTAAATGGCCTGCATTTGTATAGCGCTTTTCTAGTCCATAGGACCCCAAAGCGCTTTACACTACATTCAGTCATTCACCCATTCACACACACATTCACACACTGGCGATAGCAAGCTACATTGTAGCCACAGCTGCCCTGGGGCGCACTGACAGAGGCGAGGCTGCCAGACACAGGCGCCACCGGGCCCTCTGACCACCACCAGTAGGCAAACATGGGGTTAGTATCTTGCCCAAGGATATTTGGCATGCAGCCAGGAGGCAGCTTGGGATCGAACCACCGACCTTCTGATTAGTGGCTGACCTGCTCTGCCACCTGAGCTACAGCCACCCGGTAAACAGTGAATTACAGTAGTCCAATCGTGATGAAATGAATGCATGAATAACAATCTCCAGTTCAGTATGAGATAGTATGGGGCTCAATTTAGAAATGTTTCTTAAATGATAGAAGCAGGACCGAACCAGAGATTTGACGTAGACATCCAGGGTAAGAGCAGAATCAAAGGTTACCCCTAGGTTCCTGATAGATGATTTCACAAATGTTGAAAGAGGACCAAGAGCATTCATTATGTTAGGTACATGTCTGTCTGGAGCACATACAAGCACATACACATTTAGAATCTGCAGCTTAGAAACATATTCAGGTTTAAAAGATATATATAGCTGGATGTCGTCTGCGTAGAAGTGGTAGCAAATGTCCTTAAAGGGGCTCAAAATATGCTGGAGAGGAAGTAGATATATTAAAAACAATAAGGGCCCCAGCACAGAACCTTGTGGCACACCATAGGACAGGGACATGGAAGAGGACCTAGAAACCGCCACAGAAAAGTATCGTTCATAGAGATACGAGGTCAACCACTCTAAGGCAGACCCAGATACACCAACCCAGTATTTCAGCCTTTCAAGCAAAATATAATGGTCAATGGTGTCAAAGGCTGACGTGAGGTCCAACATTAGGAGTACAGAACACTTTACTGCATCGTTTTGCATCAGAATGTCATTGGAAACTCTAAGAAGGGCTTTTTCAGTAGAATGAGCTCTACGAAAGCCAGACTGAAATAGATATTATGTTTGTCTAAAACTGATGTAAGCTGCTTAGCCACAACCTTCTCTAATATCTTAGCAATTAACGGTATTTTTGAGATTGGTCTGTAATTACTAGTGAGAGATGGGTCCAGCATAGGCTTTTTTAACAGGGGGTGTATAACAGCAGTTTTAAAATAAGCAGGGACTTTACCAGATCCCAGTGACGTGTTAACTATGGTGAGCACACAGGGACCAATAGAGTGGAAGACATTTTTGAATAACGATGCGGGTAAAATGTCGAGTGAACAGGAGGATGCTTTTGTTGCATTAACTATTTTTTCTGATAGTGGGACGGGTAAAAAGCTTTCTAAAACGACAGGCCGAGCTGGTGTAGGAACTGACAATGCAGATGCTGATGGGGACAATTCTTTCCTTACATTACTCCTCCTAATCATGTCCTGGGTTTTAAGTAATTAATAATACAAAAGGAAATAAAATCACAAAAAACACTTACGGTCATGAAAATTAATTGCGATTTAGCAATTCAATGAGGATTCCACCTTATTCACTGAAAAGTATTGGTATCGGTATCGACGATACTGGCCCGTATTTACTTGGTATCAGATGGATACCAAAATATGTATTATCGCACACCACTAGAGCTAGCTGCTGGCATTACAGTTTTTTACAGATGCTAGGACACATTTCTCAATACTTAGGTCACTTTTGCAAAACTCCTCACACAGTGAGCACAACAGAAGTCTATGTGGGCTAAACTGAGGATCAGTTATCATTGTTTTGGCACAAAATGCATTCAATGACTACATCTCTCAAATTTCATGAAGTATTTTCTCACTCAGACACAATGTAGCATAGAAAAGATGGTCTCTCAAACTGATGGTTCACAATCCTTTTATTAAACAGCCGTGTATGTGAACACACCGTAAGAGCTACAACATACAGAATAAAAGACTATTAGTAAATCAAACAGTGTGTTACCTTTAATCTTTTGACTTATTCATTAATCACAAATTAATTCTACTGTAATTGATCATGTAGTAAATCATGGTCACTCAATGAGAGAGGCTGGTCAGAGAGTGCAGCCAAATCTCCTTAATTCTCCTTACCTTACATAACAAATAACACTAAAACTTGTAAATTATTGCATATAACAGGGAAATCGTTACATCGCTGCCTAAACATGACGAGGTACGTTAGCACCCTCTAGTGGGTGAAAACTTAGCCTTTATGCTTAGTAGCGGTCAGCAGCTATATGCTCCGTAAAACAACAAAATACATATCTACAGGTCAAACCTTGTTACAAACCTTGTTCCCTCATTAACCAGGTGCTAAGAAACTGCTTTCAACTCAGTGTTGCACCTTAATAGCCGTTCTTTTTTCCCATTCCCGTCCATTAAGTGGAAGATCAAGAGCTGTAGTCTCAGATGAGATCAGAGCTACTGTAATTGATCATGTAGTAAATCATGGTCACTCAATGAGAGAGGCTGGTCAGAGAGTGCAGCCAAATCTCCTTAATTCTCCTTACCTTACATAACAAATAACACTAAAACTTGTAAATTATTGCATATAACAGGGAAATCGTTACATCGCTGCCTAAACATGACGAGGTACGTTAGCACCCTCTAGTGGGTGAAAACTTAGCCTTTATGCTTAGTAGCGGTCAGCAGCTATATGCTCCGTAAAACAACAAAATACATATCTACAGGTCAAACCTTGTTACAAACCTTGTTCCCTCATTAACCAGGTGCTAAGAAACTGCTTTCAACTCAGTGTTGCACCTTAATAGCCGTTCTTTTTTCCCATTCCCGTCCATTAACCATAGAGCACACCTTCTCTCTGTGCATTAAAACTCGCGCTTCCGCCATATGGTTTACGCCACTTGATTTACGGCACCTTGTCGCTCTGTGACTTTCAAAATAAAAGCATTCACCCCAACACTATAATAGCCACTCATAAGTTTACAAAACACTTTACCAAATATTAATGAGGTCATTTACACACAACAACTGCCAAAAATCTTTGTACGTACAGGACATTTTGCATCTACTTACATACTGTTTTCAAAACTGTTAAACTTATGGTCAAAACAATAACATACTGAATAACTGAAATACTGAATAAGACAGCAAAATTCAACAGCAATATTTTATTGAAACATATTTTAAATCTAAAAATGCAGTTTAACCAGCCACAGCTGATTCTCATTGTAGATGAACATCTACACAGGTGTTACTCCTTCAATTTCATTACAAAAGGCGACAACTGTTGAAT
Source organism: Aulonocara sp. 'chitande type north' Nkhata Bay (assembly GCF_057382095.1). NCBI lineage: Eukaryota > Metazoa > Chordata > Actinopteri > Cichliformes > Cichlidae > Aulonocara > Aulonocara sp. 'chitande type north' Nkhata Bay. The sequence goes on from NC_141346.1 coordinate 17,015,395, forward strand.
AGGTTTGTTTTGTGATGTAAACATGGACCCAGCCAGAAATGGAGAAGTGGCTGAAAGAGGAAGAAGAGTGGCTGGGAGGGGGCGAGGAATACGTATGCGTGGTGGAAGAAGAATAAGTGGAAGATCAAGAGCTGTAGTCTCAGATGAGATCAGAGCTACTGTAATTGATCATGTAGTAAATCATGGTCACTCAATGAGAGAGGCTGGTCAGAGAGTGCAGCCAAATCTGCAACGCTCTACAGTGGCATCTATTGTTAGACTTTTCCAGCGAACCAACAGGTAACTTGTATTCTGCAGGGGCATTTGCATATTTCAGATGTAAATAAGCTTTTGTGTAATTGTTGTTGCATTTCTGCTTAGGACTCAACGGTTACCTCACACAGGAGGGAGAAGATGGATGTTCACTAATGTGCAGGAAACTGCCATTGTTGATATGGTCATCAGAAACAATGGGATAAAACCCACTGAAATTAGACACAGAGTCTTGGCAGACAACGTTACTTTCACAAATATTCACAGTGTAAGCATAACAACAATTTCTAGAGTCCTGAAAAAACATCAGGTCAGGATGAAACAGTACACTGTGCCTTTTGAGAGGAACTCTGAACATGTCAAGCAACTCAGGAACCAGTATGTCCAGGTAAGATCACAATAAAATACAGATCTGTTTTTGAACAAAACCAAACACACACAAAGACAATTTTTACACATTTATTACTGTAACAGTTTATGTTGCCTTTTGGATTTATGTTAGAGAGTCATGGAGATTGAAGGCAGGCAAACGCACCACATTTTCATCTTTGTGGATGAGGCAGGTTTCAACTTGGCCAAAGCACGGCGACGAGGGAGGAATGTGATTGGAAAGAGAGCCACAGTGACTGTCCCGGGCCAGATCGGTGCCAACATCACAATGTGCGCAGCAATATCCACTGATGGACTGCTGTTACACAGACCACTAATTGGGCCATACAACACTGAACGGCTCCTTGCGTTCCTGCATGATCTCTATGGAAGGGTTGTGCTAGGTGAGGAAAGGGATGCGGAGAGAAGGAAGCAGCCAACATTTATAATTGTATGGGACAATGTGGCATTTCATCACTCCCATGCAGTCACCGAGTGGTTTGCAGCCCATCCCAGAATGGAGTCTCTTTTCCTCCCACCTTACTCTCCTTTCCTCAACCCCATAGAGGAATTCTTTTCCTCATGGCGGTGGAAGGTTTACGACCATCATCCACATGATCAAATGTCCCTCCTGGATGCAATGAATGCTGGATGCCTGGAGATATTAGCAGAAGATTGCCAGGGATGGATCAGGCATGCCAGAAGATTCTTTCCTAGGTGTATTGGCCTAGATGACATAAGATGTGATGTGGATGAGAACCTGTGGCCAAATGGAGGAGACCGAGTAGATTAGCATTACTATTGTATGTGTATCAGTGGATGGTGTGTATACAAATTCTTGTATTTTGGGATTACTTAGTGCAAAAAAATAAAAATACATAAACAAATATTAACGAATTCTGCATGATGTCTGATTCATTCCAGTAACATATATTGAAATTATGAACAGCGATGTGTCCTTGTTTTACACAAGAAAACACTGTGTAATGCTGCATGTTGTTAGTGTTTTTTAGGTCATTGTTTTGTGGGTGACAAAGTGTGTTTGTCGGCTGTCAACCTTTGCTAGTGTTCTGGAAGAATGAGTTTATTTGAGACCTGAATAAAGTGTTTTGGTAGTTGTAGTGCATTTTGAATGTGAAATGAACTGCTTTGCCAAGCTGAAGGTCAGTTAGGAGAATTGTGTGAAGAGTTTTGCAAAAGTGACCTAACTATTGAGAAATGTGTCCTAGCGGCTGTAAAAAACTGTAATGGTCAGTTTTAACTATAATTTGTTTGTTAAAATAAGACAGTATAAAAAGAAAGAAAAACAATTTGGACACTATATTTTAGCATATTTTAATCATCTAAACACATGGCAATAAGTCAGGAAATTAAACAAACAACTGCCTCATTTAACAGGGAATATGAGATCTTGCAGTTGGCCTATTTTAAATTCTTATCCCAGAGTCACTTCAAAAACTCTTCATCTGTAGTGAGCGCACCCAAAGTCCTGCATCTTTTCCCTGTTGTCTAGGTTGCAAGTCCACTTTCTACCTAAGCTGTCATTAATTGTGTTTCAGATTAACTGGCTTTTACATCAAATGGTTGACTTATTTACATTTGTTTATCGTGCAATATTTAATCTGCTATTTCCAGTTCATGTGAATGCATAGGTGTTGACATTATCTTCAGATAACAATGCGAATTATAATTACAAATGTTTTAATAAAGTTATAATAAATATGTTTCTGTGACATAAATCACAAGCGACTATCTTTCTTCTGATTCCACCGAGCAGCTCAACCAGAGTTTACCTGCATTTTGCTGATTTAGGAAACGCATCCACATTATCTGGTGAATATTTCAGCAGGCGAAATTAACACTGATGGGATTTCTGTCTTTTGAAATGTTTGAGCATTTTTAATCCAGATCACTACAGTGTCTTTGATTCATGTTTATGATGCAAAATTCCAGTTTGTGATAAGGACAAAGTATCCTTAACTTCTGCAGGAAACTTTAATGATGACATTTTTAAGGGGGTGTGTGTCGTGTTACTGCTGGACTCGAAGGAGGTGGTCCCACATCAGGCTGTAACTGCTGATCATTTTCATTTGCCGACTGATTTTTCATTGATTGTTTGGTTTATAAAAAATTGAAATGATATCTACTCACTGCTTAAACTGTCTAATAGTCCTCTAAATTATTATAAATGATTGAAAGGTAAGACAAAAAAAACCAACTGTTGCTCACCCTAATCGGCTGCTGTAAAAGTGAACAGTTGTATGTTTGACCTTTAACCTCTCTGCTCTTTGTTGGTTCCTCTTTCAGACCAGAAAAACATCACAGTTAAGGCTGGACTGGACGTCACACTGCAATGTCGAGCTCCGGACAACAACATCATAGTTGTGGAGTGGAGAAGAGCTGACTTGGATGAGTATGTCCTTTTGTACAGAGATGAGGGGTCTGTACTTGAAAAGCAGCATCCATCTTTTATGAACCGGGTGGATCTGCTGGACAGATGGATGAAGGATGGAGACGTGTCTTTGATTGTGAAGGATGTGACGAGTAATGACACTGGAACATACGAGTGTCGTGTCATAATGAGAAAAACACGATCATGGAAATCCACAGAGTTCACAGCCACCATCATTAAGAACACCTCTATCAGCATCATCAACCTGAGTGCTGTTGATCCTCCAGGTGAGTGAGTAGAGTTGAGTGTGTGTGTGATCAGAGGTGAAGCTGCTTCCTGGTTGTTGATGTTTGTTTCTAAAGATGTTGTTGATGAGACTTTGTAGAAAGCAGCTGGTCTGAGTGATGTGATCAGAGTGCAGTAGATAATGTCTGACAGCAGTTTGAAGAGGAAATGGATTCTGTTCTGTTCTTCACTCATCACCTACCTGACAGCTGACACCTCACACCTGTTTCTCACCTGCAGAAGGACCTGTTGGACTGATTGTGGGTCTTTCAGTTTCTGCTGTGCTTCTTCCTGCTGGTTTTTTGATCTACAGAAATCTCGATTTCTTGATCAGATGGATTTTTACTTTGTTGTTTCAGCAACATTAAATATAAAAATTGTACTTTTGAGTTAAAATATATATTGACAAATATATATAATATATATATTTGTCAATATATATATTTTATATATATATATTATATATTATATAATATATATATATATGACAAATTAAAAAGGCATGAACATTTTTTTTGTATCGAAAAAATCGAACCGTGACACCAAAGTATCGAACCAAACCGTGAATTTTGTGTATCGTTGCACCCCTAATATATTATTTATATATATATATATATATATATATATATATATATATATATATATATATATATATATATATATATATATATATATATGTGTGTGTGTGTGTGTGTGTGTGTGTGTGTGTGTGTGTGTGTGTATACATATATATACCACCAGTTACAGTTTTTACTGAATGCTTAAACCCTAACTGTGATTCCTGTAGCACAATTTCTAAAATTATTCAGACTTATAGCAAAACCACTCACTGAGTTTGCAAAAGTAAAAGCACAAAAACTGCTTTGCACTCAGTTTGCAATTTTGTAACACACACTTTGCAAAACTGTAGGCACAATTCACTGCACAACACTCAATTACCAAATTTCCAACACACTCCTAGCAAAAGTATACACATGTATGGCTATCATTAACACTAATTTGCCAACTGTCTGGCACACTTTCACATGTGAAAACTGTTTTAGATAATTAGTCCACTTTGCAATCAGCCTAAGCACTATAAACAGGCCACAGGTAAGCTGTCTATGTGGAGTACAATGGAAGGAGCAGTAAGAGTGAGAAGAGTGAGAATCAGAGGAGGCCGAGGGAGAGGACGTGGAGGTGAAGAAGTCGGAGGAAGAGGACATGGAGGAGCAAGAAGAGGACGAGGAGGGGAAAGAGGAAGGGTAAGAAGAGTAAGAAACAGAATAACTGATGACACCAGAGCTACAATAGTGGACCATGTCATCAACCATGGGATGACCCTGAGGGAAGCTGGCCAACGTGTTCAGCCTAAACTGAGCCGCTACACTGTGGCAAGCATCATTAGGACATTTCGAAATGAGAATCGGTAAGTACTTTGTAGCACTGCCATACTCTAATGAGAAACACAACAGTACCATACATGCAAAAATACTGAAATTGTTACTTTACAGAATTGCTAGACGTCCAGATGTTGGGGGCAGAGGCAGAATGTTCACTCCAGAGCAAGAGACCCATATAGTGAACATGGTGATTGCCAATAATGCAATAAGACTGCGTGAAATACAGCAGCGCATAATGGATGATGACACCATCTTTCAAAATATACACAGTGCAAGCATTTCTACACTAAGTCGTGTACTTGCGCGCCACAGAATAAGAATGAAGCAAATTTACAGAGTTCCTTTCGAGAGAAACACAGAACGTGTAAAGCAACTGCGATATGACTATGTGCAGGTAAGCTAGTGTCATTGGTTCTGAATTTGGAAGTGCATACTTTAGTGCTGTGCATGGGCCTGATGTGTTGCATTTGTTTTGTCTTGTCCAGAGAGTGATGGAACTAGAAGCAGATGCAATGGGACATGAGCTACTTTTTGTAGATGAGGCCGGTTTTACAGTTTTTTCTGAATGCTTAAACCCTAACTGTGATTCCTGTAGCACAATCTCTAAAACTATTCAGACTTATAGCAAAACCACTCACTGAGTTTGCAAAACTAAAAGCACAAAAACTGCTTTGCACTCAGTTTGCAATTTTGTAACACACACTTTGCAAAACTGTAGGCACAATTCACTGCACAACACTCAATTATCAAATTTCCAACACACTCCTAGCAAAAGTATACACATGTATGGCTATCATTAACACTAATTTGCCAACTGTCTGGCACACTTTCACATGTGAAAACTTTTTTAGATAATTAGTTCACTTTGCAATCAGCCTAAGCACTATAATACAGGTAAGCTGTGTGTGCGGAGTACAATGGAGGGAGCAGAAAGAGTGAGAAGTAGAGGAAGCCGAGGAAGAGGACGTGGAGGTGAAGAAGTAGGATGAAGAGGACGACAAGGACAAGGAGGAGCAAGAGGAAGACGAGGAAGGGGGAGAGGAAGGGTAGGAAGAGTAAGAAATAGAATTGCTGATGACATCAGAGCTACAATAGTGGACCATGTAATCAACCGTGGAATGACACTGAGGGTAGCTGGCCAACGGGTCCAGCCTAACTCGAGCCGCTACACTGTAGCAAGTACCATAAGGACATCTTGAAATGAGAATCGGTGAGTACAGTCACTTCGCACAAAGATTTGTAGCACTGCCATATGCCAATGAGAAACACACCAATACCATTGATGTAAAAATACTGAAATTGTTACTTTACAGAATTGCTAGATGACCAGATGCTGGGGCAGAGGAAGCATGTTCACTGCAGACCAAGTAACCCATATAGTCATTATGGCGATTGCAAATAATCCTATACTTGGAAATAAACACTTGTGTTTGTTTTGATGTGTTTGAATAAACACCAGTACTTGAAGTTTGGATCCCTCTATGCTTATGGATCTATGACAGAAGTATGAGCTCAAACTGACATAGCCTACCTTGTGCACAGAGAAAGCAAAAGCCAGATGTGTTTTGTATTCATACCATCAGTGTGCAGTTGGTGCATTGTGTGCTTAGTAGATGATGGCTTGTGTGTACTGTTTGATACGGAAACACCATTTTTACGAAGGTGTAAAGAGTTTATCTAGCTGTGTTTGCTTTTGCAAGAGAACTACAATGTTTTGATGATTGGGTGACAGGTTTTCTTATTTGTGTGAAGAGTTTTGCAAAATTAGCCAATAGTTACAAAAAATGTGCTTAAGCAATCAGAAAAAACTGTAACCTCAGTAAAACCAGGAGACGTGGCAGGAACATTATTGGACACCGTGCCATCATCAATGTCCCAGGACAACGTGGTGGTAACATAACCATGTGTGCAGCTATAAGCCAAAATGGTGTTGTTCACCATCATGCAACCATAGGCCCATACAACACTGCACACATTATTGCATTCCTGGACACCTTGCATGACATGCTCACTGTTCAGAGACCAGAGCAGACCCGATATGTCATCATATGGGACAATGTTAGTTTCCATAGGGCTGCTTTGGTCCGCAACTGGTTTACAGACCACCCATCCTTCATGGCACTCAACCTCCCTCCATACTCTCCATTCTTGAATCCCATCGAGGAGTTCTTCTCTGCCTGGCGCTGGAAAGTGTATGACCGTCATCCTCATCAACAGGTAGCCCTTTTACAGGCAATGGAGGAGGCATGTGGAGATATTGACCAGGCATCATGTCAGGCCTGGATACGGCATTCAAGGAGATATTTTCCCCGGTGCCTTGGACTGGAGGATATCGCATGCGATGTGGACGAAATTTTGTGGCCGGACCCAGAAAGACAACATGATGTAGGCTGATTGTCTTTTTTTTCCTTTTATTTGTGGAATTCCTATTTTGTGTTCTGACTTTGTCTTGGTTTTGATGAGTGTGAATAAACACCAATACTTGACGTTTGGATCCTTGTATGTTTACATGACACTATGACAAAGGTGTGACCTCAAATTGACATCTGTACACAGAAAGCAAAAGCCAGATGTGTTTTGTATTCATACCATCAGTGTGCAGTTGGCGCATTGTGTGCTTAGTAGATGATGGCTTGTGTGTACTGTTTGATACGAAAACACCATTTTTACAAAGGTGTGAAGAGTTAATCTAGCTGTGTTTGCTTTTGCAAGAGAACTAAAATGTTTTGATAATTGGGTGACAGGTTTTCTTATTTGTGTGTAGAGTTTTGCAAAATTAGCCAATAGTTACGAAAAATGTGCTTAAGCAATCAGAAAAAACTGTAATAGAAACATGGGGAAAAGAGGAGAGGAAAATAAAAATAACACAAGGGTTTTTTGTTCATCACAACTGTTACATTATTACTATAAGATTACTTAACAGATTTAGCTGACTGAATCGTGTTAAAGAATTGTTTCATTGGAGCTGAAAACAGATGTCTGAATATGTTGTACTAAGTGTCAAAGCTGTGTTTTAAGAATGAAAAGAAAGAAAGGCATCACAGTACTTTAGTGCTCACTATAAAGTACTTTAGCTTATCACCTCTCAAAACTCACAAGCTCTTCCATTCATGTCTTTAATGTCAACGCTAAAATACAACATACATGGATAACAAACTGTAAGATTTTCATTAAGCTAAACGGGACACCAGAAGAGGCAAAAGTACTGATAGTGAGGAACATGGAGGATCTGGACAAGTATAACTGGCACCAATGTATCAATTACACCAGGAAACGACATGGCAGCGGGGTTGCTATATATGTTCATAACTCTATAAAATATAATGTTGTAACAACTATGTCTATGGCTATTGATGGAATTTTGGAATGTTTGACTATTGAGATTATGAATGAAAAAAAGAGAAATGTTATAATAAGTTGCATATATCGGACAACCAGTTCAAGTATTGACACTTTTAATGAATGGATAGAAAAAACGTTTGCTTCGGTGAACCAAAAATTACTATTTATCTGTGGTGATTTTAATATTGATTTGCTAAATCCAACAAGGTTAACCCTTTACAGCCGATCGGAGCGGGCACGCTCTGTTTTGCGTAACTATTTTTAAATCCCGGTAGCTCTGCAACCAAGTAAGCTAGCGCAATAATTTTTTTTGCATATGAAACTGGAGGAGTTGTACTTACATCTTATGCCATCAGCTTGTCCTAGGTCACAGTTTCCTTCCACATATAGCTTTGCAAAAACTGCATAAAAATCACTTGCAGCAACAAAAACATGATATTCCAGAAACACGCTTCGCCGATCCATCAGCTGTTTGTAACACTTCCTACGTCCATCAGCGCGAACTATCACATGACCGCATGACCTGCCCGAAACCGGAAGTGACGTCATTTTGCGGAAATGTAGTTTTTTTACGATCGGGGCCTTATGAGCTTGTGTTTTACTTGTTATGTGTTTTAAAAAGTTATGTTTGACTTTATGACTTTCTGTGTCGTTTCTGGGATGCTTAAGACTCATATTGCACTGCTGGAAATTGTTTATTTTGATGCATATGCTGTTATTTTGCAAATTTGCTCTATAATATTTATTTTCGTTTTTCCTGCAGTATATAAAAATTGGTGTATTTCAAAAATAAAACTATGAAGACACTCAAAATAAATTTCCTGTGGTGGGAAACTAGTTTGTGTAACTTTTTTGTATTTACAGTTTTGAGGGATAAGCCTCTTAAATTTCTCTAACTAGAAATATATGTTAAAAAAACAAAAACGATTTTCAATTTTTTTGTAGTTTATTGCACTTTTTTGCAATTTATGTAATTACTATGCACCTAATGCAGACATATTATTAAAGTTTGGGCTATAATGGTTGTATTGATGTATAGCAACTTGAAATGCTCCCAAAAATGGCTCCACAGCATGTAAAAATATAATATAAGCTCTGGCGAACTTGGTTCTATGGTAGGTCTTAAAGGGTTAAAAGCCATTGACGACTTTACTGACACGATGTACAGCTTATCACTATATCCAACAATAACAAAGCCAAGCAGAATAACATCACATAGCGCCACTATTATTGACAATATTTTTACTAATGTCATGGATTTCCAAATTAATAGTGGCCTGCTTGTCTGTGATATAACTGACCACTTACCAGTTTTTACTTTGTGTGACTGTGATTTAAAAAAAATAGATACCAAGATTACGATAGCAAAGCGAACAATAAATGAAGAAGCAATTCATGCCTTCAATTTCGATTTAGCACAACAAGATTGGAGTTCGGTGTATGCAGAGTCAGATGTGGACAAGGCTTATGATAATTTTCTAGATATTTTTACTATGTGGTACAATAAACATTGTCCTGTAAACGAACACATGACAAAGAAAAAAAAAGATAAAAAGTCCTTGGCTCACAAAAGGAATTATTAATGCTTGCAAAAAGAAAAACAATCTGTATAAACAGTTTATCAAAGTAAAAACAAAAGAAGTGGAACAGAGATATAAAGCATATAGAAATAAATTGACTGATATTATAAGAACGAGCAAACAACTTTATTATAGAAGAAGATTATATGTAAATAAAAACAATATAAAAGGAACTTGGGATGTGTTAAACAACTTAATTAAACAAGGATCTTCTGGAACATCATATCCTGAATATTTTACTGATGCAAATGGTGAAAATCACAACATGAGTAATATTGTCGATAGGTTCAATAAATTCTTCATTTATGTTGGCCCTGAACTAGCAGCGGACATCCCGTGCCATAAAAATGAAAATATCAGTAATATAAAATCAAATCCCTTTTCACTGTTCCTCTCAGCTACAAATGAGCAAGAAGTAATAAATATCACATTAAAATGTAAAAGTAAGTCTTCAATGGATTATCATCAAATAAATATGTCTGTAGTTAAACAGGTTATTCTGAATATTGCTAGTCCCTTAACATATATCTGTAATTTATCATTTCAGTCCGGTTGTTTTCCAAAAAAAAATGAAAATTGCGAAAGTAATACCACTATATAAAAGTAATGACAAACACAGTTTTACCAATTATAGGCCTATTTCTCTACTGCCTCAATTCTCAAAAATTCTAGAAAAACTTTTTAATTCAAGATTAGAAAAATTCCTTGAAAAACATCAAATAATAAATGTTGGTCAGTATGGTTTCAGAACGCAAAGAACCACTTCAGTGGCGATAATTGAGGCAGTAGAATAAATTGCTGATACACTGGATAAAAATAAATATGCAGTTGGTATTTTTGTTGATCTCAAAAAGGCCTTCGACACAATCAATCGCTCAATTTTATTGGATAAATTGGAAAGATATGGTATTCGAGGGAAAGCTGGTAACTGGTTAAAAAGTTACCTAACAGGTCGGGAACAATATGTTAGGATAGGGCATTACCATTCAGAGAAACTTGGTATTACATGTGGTGTTCCCCAAGGGTCAGTGTTGGTACCAACACTTTTCAATGTATACATAAATGATATTTTTGATGTTTCTCAAGTACTTAAACTCATACTGTTCGCAGATGACACCAACATATTTTTCAGTAGCGATGATTATAATGATCTTGTAATGACCGTAAACATGGAGCTAAAATTAATAAAAAAAATGGATGGACATAAATAAATTATCATTAAATATAAATAAAACTAAAGCAATGTTTTTTGGTAATTTAAAATATAATATAGAATTACCAATTATCATTGAAGGTGTACCAATTGATAATGTGAGTGAAAACAAATTTTTGGGAGTCGTAATTGATAATAAAATTTCATGGAAACCCCACGTCAGACACATAAAAACCAAAATTTCCAGAACAGTTTTGAACAAAGTGAAACAATTCCTTGATAAAGATACACTTCGTACTCTGTACTGTACCCTGGTTCTTCCATATCTTACATAAAATTTTTATCATTAGAGAAAAAATTACCAATAATCATCCCACAGATGTAATATTATCTACAGCTACTCTTAGTACCATTGATATTAAGTTAGACTCTTTTTCTCCAATTGATCTTTCTGAGTTAACTTCAATAATTACTTCCTCCAAACCATCAACGTGTCTTTTAGACCCCATTCCTACAAAACTGCTCAAAGAAGTCCTGCCATTAATTAATTCTTCGATCTTAAATATGATCAACCTATCTCTAATAATCGGCTATGTACCACAGGCCTTCAAGCTGGCTGTAGTTAAACCTTTACTCAAAAAGCCATCTCTAGACCCAGCAGTCTTAGCTAATTATAGGCCAATCTCCAACCTTCCTTTCATATCAAAAATCCTTGAAAGAGTAGTTGTCAAACAGCTAACAGATCATCTGCAGAGGAATGGTTTATTTGAAGAGTTTCAGTCAGGTTTCAGAGCTCAGCACAGCACAGAAACAGCTTTAGTGAAGGTTACAAATGATCTTCTTATGGCCTCTGACAGTGGACTCATCTCTGTGCTTGTCCTGCTAGACCTCAGTGCAGCGTTCGATACTGTTGATCATAATATCCTATTAGAGCGATTAGAACATGCTGTAGGTATTACAAGTACTGCGCTGCAGTGGTTTGTATCATATCTATCTAATAGACTCCAATTCGTGCATGTAAATGGAGAGTCCTCTTCACACACTGAGGTTAATTATGGAGTTCCACAGGGTTCAGTGCTAGGACCAATTCTGTTTACATTATACATGCTTCCCTTAGGCAGTATCATTAGAAGACATAGCATACATTTTCACTGCTATGCAGATGACACCCAGCTCTATCTGTCCATGAAGCCAGATAACACACACCAATTAGTTAAACTGCAGGAATGTCTTAAAGACATAAAGACCTGGATGGCCGCTAACTTTCTGCTTCTTAATTCAGATAAAACTGAGGTTATTGTACTCGGCCCTGAAAATCTTAGAAATATGGTATCTAATCAGATTCTTACTCTGGATGGCATTACCTTGGCCTCCAGTAACGCGGTGAGGAACCTTGGAGTCATTTTTGACCAGGACATGTCCTTCAACGCACATATTAAACAAATATGTAAGACTGCTTTCTTCCATTTGCGCAACATCTCTAAAATTAGAAATATCCTGTCTCAGAGTGACGCTGAAAAACTAGTTCATGCATTTATTACTTCCAGGCTGGACTACTGTAATTCATTATTATCAGGATGTCCAAAAAACTCACTGAAAAGCCTTCAGCTAATCCAAAATGCTGCAGCAAGAGTCCTGACAGGGACTAGAAAGAGAGAGCATATTTCTCCTGTTTTGGCTTCCCTTCATTGGCTTCCTGTTAAATCCAGAATTGAATTCAAAATCCTGCTCCTCACATACAAGGTCTTAAATAATCAGGCCCCATCTTATCTTAATGACCTTGTAGTACCATATCACCCTATTAGAGCGCTCCGCTCTCGCTCTGCAGGCCTACTTGTTGTTCCTAGAGTATTTAAAAGTAGAATGGGAGGGAGAGCCTTCAGTTTTCAGGCCCCTCTTCTGTGGAACCAGCTTCCAGTTTGGATTCGGGAGACAGACACTATCTCTACTTTTAAGATTAGGCTTAAAACTTTCCTTTTTTCTAAAGCATATAGTTAGGGCTGGACCAGGTGACCCTGAATCCTCCCTTTGTTATGCTGCAATAGATGTAGGCTGCCGGGGGATTCCCATGATGCATTGAGTTTTTCCTTTCCAGTCACCTTTCTCACTCACTATGTATTAATAGACCTCTCTGCATTGAATCATATCTGTTATTAACCTCTGTCTCTCTTCCACAGCATGTCTTTATCCTGTCTTCCTTCTCTCACCCCAACCGGTCGCAGCAGATGGCCGCCCCTCCCTGAGCCTGGTTCTGCCGGAGGTTTCTTCCTGTTAAAAGGGAGTTTTTCCTTCCCACTGTCGCCAAAGTGCTTGCTCATAGGGGGTCATATGATTGTTGGGTTTTTCTCTGTATCTATGAAGCGCCTTGAGGCGACTTTTGTTGTGATTTGGCGCTATATAAATAAAATTGAATTGAATTGAATTGAATTGAATTGAATTGAATTGAATTGAATTGAATTGAATATTGTGTGGAAGTGTGGGGAAATACATATAAAATACAACTAATCCATTAGTCACAGTACAGAAACGAGCACTGCGTATTATTCACAAGGCTGGTTATCTAGATCATACTCACAAATTCTTTCTTCAGGCAAAGTTACTTAAATTCCAGAATCTGGTTAATTACAATACATCCATAATTTTGTATAAAGCTTTTACTAAACTTTTACCGGCAAATTTACAAACTAGATTTGAAATTTGAGAAAAGGTTTATAATGTGAGAGGCTTTGGAGAATTCAAATTACCCAGAACTCGAACAACCCGTAAAGGTTTTTGTGTGTCTGTATGTGGTGTGAAAATCTGGAACAGTCTGAGTTTACAATTGAAACAATGCAAAAATATTCATAGATTTAAATTTCTCTACAAACAGTTGGTCTGGTCACAGTATACTTAATGATGGTTTTTAGTGTTCTCTGTAATGTATGTTCTCTTACCATTGCTGGTATGGATTCCAAAAAAAAAAAAAGTGTGCGTATGTATGTACATATATGTACTTGTGTGTGTAGATATATATGTATGTATATGTATGTGTGTTTGTTACTTGTAGTTATTACTGCCTGTTACCTGTGGTAATGCAATTTATAATTTATACATTCTGTATTCAGTTATGAAGGCTCTAATTGTTGTTTGCGAGCTGCCGTTTTAATTATCTAATACTTAAATGTCTAAGTCGCTCCAACTTGTGTCGAGGGATCAGCATGTTGTTAGTGTCACTTTTATTCCACTGACTGTTTCTCCAGCAATGATATTTCTCTGTAAGATCTTTTTCTATTGCTAGAATATTGTCTGAACAGACTGTTTGAACTGAACATGAGCAGGAGGAAGTTTCAGACTGATGAAATAAGACATTAAAATACCACAGTGACAAAGCATTGAAAGCTGAACAGCCTGGATGTTGTTACTTATATGATAAATTTAAAGGAACAACAGAAAATGTCTATCACATTTCCTTTCATTGCACATACAATAAATGTGTTGCTACATACTGCTATTCATCCTTCTCAACCAAAATACAAATACAATTATTATTCATAGTTATTGTGGTGACCTCGTGCTTCAACACCAAACAGGCTGAAAACACTTTAAGGCTAGAAGCAGGTTGCGAGGTTAACATCTGCATGCTTCATTTGTGTAAAAACCTTCCAGGCATCTTTGAAGTTCTGTGAAAATTAAGTGAATCCCACGATACATATGTTTGCAGATCCAACTTAAGGAGTTCATTTCCTGAACTTTAATATTTAACCTATTAAACAGAGACTGTGATCTTATTTGGCTGCCTCTCACACTCTTAGTGTCAGGGGCTGGGATCTGTGACCTAGCATTTTGAGTTGATTGTTATATTTGTGATTTCTTAGGTACATTGAAAGGATGTTAAATTCTTGTATTGTTATCAGGTTGCCTTGAGTTTTAAGTCTAGTTTATTCTATTTAATCTTGGTTATGAGCTTGTTTCTGTTTACTACGGTATATTATATGGTCTGCATTTGGATCCGTTCCTTAAACACACCCTGCAGTGACACTTAGTTTCCTTTAGAAGCATTGAGGGGACTGGTTAACAGGACTCCACCTGGTGTTTCTGTGCAGCGATTAGCATCGCAAAGAAAAGAGGAACCCCAACACCAGGTTATACTGTAGAGTCTCCTCATAAGCCATTGTTGGTCTTATTTTCTGTGGTACTTAAATAGCAAAGCTGACTTCCTTCCTGCTTTTGCTCTTCTGTTTAGGTGCAAGAGACATACACGTAGCTTTCATAGCTTTCTCTTTTCCCCTCTTTTTTGTAAGCAGAATTTTCTTGAATTACAAGACTTACTCTCGCCCTACTTTCCTCCTCCCATATCCTCAGAGCTGTTCACTAAAACTTCTCTGTTTCGTTCAGACTACGACACTCCTTAGAGTGTGCGAGATGAATTCTGTGAAAGTCGTGTTTTTGTTTCTGATTTGCATTGTAACATTGTAACACACTGCAGTCTGTAGGTGAGTGAACAAAGACTTTTTTAAAAGTCTATTTTTAACCAAAAAACCCCCCAAAAAACATCAGTATGACAAGTGGGTCATGTTTGAAACTGTGTCCATGTGTTTAAATGACATTTGGTTTTTAAATATTATTTCGTACAATTGATTTTTTTGTGTGTTGTTCAAATCACAAAAAAGAAAAGAAAAAAGAAAAGCTTTCTACTATGTGATAGAGTAGACAGCCAAACCACTCAAACCTTTAACCTGCTCTAACATGCATAGATGAGTCAGCATGTTGCTTGTGTTGTTTTTCCTCCTCAAATTCCTGCCAATGGCTGGATGAGTTTAAACAAGCCTAGTTTAACATTTTAACACAGTTATCACAGCAGTAAAACAACACTGTGATTTAAAAAAAGGGGGAAAAATACCTAAACACATTTTTTTCTTTTTAGAAAATTTGAGAAAGAAAGCTTGTGACTTCACACCTGAAAACTGTTAATAACAAACATGTAGAGGAACTCCAGGGAGCTGAGAGTCAGTGAATTGTAACTAGTGCTAAAACATCATGAGGTCGGTATTTACTAAAAACACAGGGAAACAAGAACACTACTCCATTCATCTCTGATAAGTATGAAATCGCATGTTCAACAGGAACCTTAGAACATTTATTCCTTCATTATTTGATAATTTCTACCTCAGACAAGCTCATCTCTGATCCAAAAGATAAACTTGTTCAACTTTGGTCTCTATCCCTGTCTGAGGACTGTGTCTGTGATTCAGGTTGTTTTCATTGATTCAGTTGCAGTAAATAAAACAGAGGAGAAGCACACTGTCATCACCTTCAGAGTTGGAACACAGTTCAACATCGGGTTTCTCTTTTCAGACCATTCTCTGTAAACTCTATACATGGTTGTGTGGGGAAATGCGACCAGATCAGAAACACAGATCTGAAAGTCGAGTACTGCAGCTGAGAGTAACCACACAACAGACGGCTAGAATAGAGCCTGGGTCTGTAGAAAAACATACATACGAGGCAGCAGAAAAGGAGCCTGTGTGGGTTCACTACCACAGTCTAAAGACACGAATGTCATGTTAACTTCTTACATGTGCTTATGCTGTTCTCGATCAAGCCTGCATATCTTCCCTCTAACTGACATGAACATAAAACTTAAAAACTACAAAAATGTGAAAAAGCAACACCAGGATGTCAACAAGGAAAACCTTTATTCATAAAGTTCACATGAGCAAAGCCAGGTGTTATGATATCACATGTAATTCAGTCACAGTGAACTCCCTCTGATGGAGCATGAGCTTAGAACTGATGCTCAGTGGTCACCGCCCCAATATCGTCATAGTCCTCACACAATCTCTGCTCAGCATTGGTTGCTGTTGCCATGGGGATAGTGGGGTCATTTTCTGTAACATGAGGTCATCAGAGAAATAATACAAAAGCAATCATAAATGATAATGATAAGTTATCGAGGAGACTCAGGGAGTTACCTTTGGCTCTGCCTCGATATAGAGACACCACGATGAAAGTGGAGATGAAGTATGGACAGAACACCACCAGGTGACAGACTACTCTGATCACAAGATGGAGGGTGGTAGAGTAAGGGGACAAAGCAGAGGTAGGTGGCATATTTTTAGAAGTGGTGGGCGAGGTTGTGGTTGTAGGTCTACCTGCAGAGAGAATCCCACATGTTCAGGTGAATATGTGGATGAAGTAAGAGGTGAAATCAGAGTGAAGCTCCTCACCTGTGACAGTGATCCAGCTGGATGGAGACTCTCCATGACCGCTGATGTCACACTTGTAGAGGCCTTCATCAGACCTGGAAACATGCTGGATGGTCATGTGACCTGTAGGCTGCTTCCTGATGAGGGAGCCATCTTTATAGAAAGCAGCTGGGAGGTTGGAGGGAGTGGTCTTTGTTTTACGGAGCAGAGTGACGTCATCTCCCTCCATCACAGGGAGGACAGGACTCTGCAGGATCACTGATCCACCTCAACACAGAGACAAACTACAGCATTTCATCCATTTACACACAGCTTCATCAACACTAACTCCACACACTCAGCTTACCAGTGACTGTCAGGTTAACCATGTTACTGATGGGACCCTCTCTGGACTCACACCAGTAAACTCCACTCTCCCATGTGTAGATGTGACCGACATTACAGGAAGAACCAGCTGGTTTTCCAAATCCATCTGTTCCACACTGAGTCCTCTGTTGTTTGCTTGTGTTTCTCCTCAGAGTCCATCCAGCAGAGCTGTCGTCCTCCTCACAGCTCAGAGACACAAAGTCTCCTTTAAAGAACTGAGAGCTGCTGGGACTCACAGTCAGACGAGCTGTGAGGGGGATGTTTTGGGATTATGTAAACAAAATAAATTATCTTCTTCTAGTCTGTTAGAACCACTCGAGATTCATACTGTCTGCTTCCTGTGGTTAAATTAAATACTGATCAGTATATTTAGAAACTGGAATTTTTAAGGGTGAATATACTTCCTTTATACTTTGGAAGGTCAATTAATCAGCAGGCTTCAGCCATCAATTACTGTAGTAATTATCATCTCATGCTACAGCAAAGCATAAAAAGGACCAAAGGTATAATCCATTAACTGATTTAAATGGACTGACCTTGATTTGTTGAGCTGCTCAGCAGTGGGATCAGAACTAAAGAGAAATGACACTGAGGTAAGTTTCAGTTTGACATTCAACAGAACAGAAGAACAAACAGAAAACCACCAAACTGTGGAGAACACAGACGTTATGTGTTTGGTTGAGTTACACACTGATGAGTGAAGAAAGTAGGAAACTTCTATATACTACACAGAGTGCTGGCAATCTGTTAATATAACTGCAAAGAAAAGTAAAGAAAGTGAAAGCAAAGAAAGTAGCACTTTATAGAGTACAATTCATACCACGTGTCTGAATGTTTTTGAGGTATTTCTTTGTTTTGTAGTTTTATACTTCAGCTCCCGCACATTTTGGATTCAATCACTGTGTTCCTCAACATTTATAATAGATAAAGTTACACATCATTATATAAGTTGTTCTAACCATCTCAAGCTGCAACATTAAAACAAAACACACACAAATAAATGATATCCAATATCACTGATATAATTTGGAAGAATAAGTACTATTTCTTTAGGTATATTACTTTTTTTTGCCTGTTTATCATTATTCAAGAAGGATTCCGACTTTTACTAAAGAGTCAAAAAACTTAACTTATTAACTTTGTTTAAAGTCCTGTGCAGCCATCTGCATAGGTGGAGCATATTAACTGATAACTCAGTGTTTCCACATCAGTTTTCTACACTGTATTTATTTGTAAAGAAAATCTTTGATTTCCTGTTGACCCATTTTCCTTGTCTCAATAATAATAACATGATCTAATACCTCTCCGATTCTACACGAAACTCACTGTTTAAATTGGAGTACCAACAGATTTTCATAGATCATTACAGTGCACTTACAGAGCAGCCACAGCAGACATCTGTTCTTCATCCTGCTCTCGGTGATAACAGATCAATAGTTTGACCAGCTCACAGTCACTTATAGTCAAACCCTCCTCCTTTTCCTCTGTGACAGGTTGCCAGTGTCGCGGTCATCAGTGAAATGGTTTCTCTGTCAGACTGCAAAAAAGAAAAAAAATCACTAAATGTTAAAACAAGCATTGAAAGTGGCTGAAGTCAATCAGGAAACCACAGACAACAATAAATACATATAAATGAAACCTGCCTCATGCCTTCATTGACAGTTCCCTGTGTTCTGTGTGGCAAACGTTTCTTATATAATATGAGAGAATCTCAAAAGTGATTATCTGTGTATTTGATTAACTTTGATCTTAATCATCTCCTGTGTTGGTCGTGTTGCAGATTTGTGGAAACAATGTGGTTCTTTCTGTAGCTGACTGCAGCTCAGCTGAGAGACAGTGACCTGCAGTTGTTTTGATTGCTGCTTCTCTCTGCTTAAACCGTTGACTTGCTGTCAGAAACAGGTAAAACTTCTATTACTGAGACAAAGACCAACACTGTGATTGGTTCTGTTTATCCAAAGTCATCAGTGTGGGAGAGACACGTTTATAAAGTCTTTTTTTAACCCCTGACTGTGAAGAAAACAGGAAAGGTTTTATGCACGTTGAGATGTCACTGTCTTTCTGACAACACTGCACCCTTAAATATTACATTGGGGCAGCAGCCTAAACAGAGAAGCCTAAGACCTCCTTCTCCCCTGGGCACCTCCTCCAGCTTGTCCAGGGGAACAAGAAATCGTTCCCAGGCAAACCGAGATACATAATCTCTTGAGGGTGTCCTGGCTCTGCCCCGGGGCCTCCTCGTGATGGGACGGTCTGAAACACCTCACCGAGGAAGCGTACCTTTCAGATCCCAGAAATACCTATTTTCAATGTGGACGAGCAGCGGCTCTACTCTGAGCTCCTCCTGGATGGTCAAACTCCTCATCCTATCTCTAAAGGAGAAGCCAGCTACCCTTAGGAGAAAGCTTATTTCCACTGCTTGTATCTGCGACCTTGTTCTTTCAGTCACTACCTAAAGCTGTTCCACTCTGCCTGTCGGTCCCAGTTGCTGCCTCCGGAGATTGAAGGGAGCAATCTTCAGCCTGATTGCTCCCTTCACCTCTGATGTCCACCATTTGTTCGGGGGTTACCACCACAACAAGCACCAACCACCTTGCGGCCATAGCTGAGTACAGCAGCAGCAATGGAGGTGTGGAAAATGGTCCGTTTGAGTTTAGTATCCCCAGTCTCCCTCGGAATGCTGTTGAAGCTCTACTGAATGTGGGAGTTGAAGATTTTGGAGATCAGGGCATCTGTCAGATGTTCCCAGTGTACCCTGAGTATACGTTTGGGTGCCTCAGGTCTGTCCAGCATCCTCCCCACCACATGATCCACGTGATCTGGTAACAGAACACCACTTGGGTTCAGATCTGGCAGAGCCTTCCTCCAGGTCTCGCTATCGTTTCCCACATAAGTGTTGAAATCTTTCAGTAGGACAACAGAGTCCACAGGTGGAACACCTTTCAGCACACCGACTATATCTAGCCAGTACCTCTCAACCTCTTTGCCTAAACTCGGGCTCCTTCCAGAGAGGTGACATTCATTGTCCGAATAGCAAGTGTCAGTAGCCAGGGATCAGTCTGCCAGGGTCTCCCGCTTCTTGTCGCCGCCCAGCACGCATTGCACCTACCCCTATAGTGCCTCATATGGGTGGTGGGCCTAAAGGAGGGTCGGAACCATCCTTTAGGACCTTGTTTGTGCTGTGCCGGCCAGGCCCCATGAACTAGGGCCCTGCAGCACAATAAAGTAGCGATTCATGTTAATCAATTTGTTGTTAATGATGCAACATCATTATTTTTTTATTTCTGCTTTGATCTGCTTTGCCACAGACCTGAATAGCACTGCAGTTGTAGTAGATGTTTGTTGTGAGGCGTGCTGCAGACAAAGCTGAGAGCAAACACACCACAGATGGCTAAAGTTAAGCCACAGCCAACGTGTCAGTTACAAAGAAAGGTGTCACATGTGAGTCTGCTGGCTGTGATGTACACGAGTCTGTGGAAAACCAGACAGCAGACAGGAGCATGTGTGGGTTTCCTACCACAGTGTAAAGATATGCATGTCATTACTGGTGACATGTGGCTGAAGCCAGAACGTGAGGTGGTCCTAAAAGCAGACTTAAAACGGAGGCCCAGAATGAAGTGAACAAGAATTTAATTCACAGTGATGTTGTGACAATAATATTTACATGAAGTAAAAATGAAGTTACTGTAACATGAAGTATGAGGTCTCAGACAAAGTGAGTGTGATGTACTATGAACAGAAGCTATGAGATTACTGTGAACTTTGAACATAAACTGTGATAGACGCAGCTCAGCAAGGGGAACAGTGGTGATGGAGTGGCACTGAAAGAGAGGGAGAGCTGAGTCCGAGTTGGTTTGGGAAAATGACAAGGCAGATCCACAGTTGAAGAATGAAACAGAGATGGCGAACCACTGATCATTCTATTGAGAGATATGGAGCCAGAAGAGAGGAGGTCCTGTCGTGTATGTGAGTTGATTCTGGTCAATCAGGTGGGTTTGCCAGGTTTTAGGTTTTTTTGTTTACTTTGGTTTTGTGCTTATTTATGTGCGTGTTTCTATCTGAAAATGTGAAAAACTTAAAATGTCAAAAATACGCTTTTCATAATATAAATATCATTATATAACTTATAAACACATTTAGAAAGACATGAATTTAATATAATAACATTTTTTTTTAAATAATCTTAAAATGTTATTCTACAAGATGTCCAGCAATTTAATCTGTTTATTCTTTTAAGGTGATCCTCTGTGGGACCCAGGAAGACCGTATAACTGCATCTCTACCAACTTGAATTGCAGTTTCTCTGCACTCCAGCCTCTTCCGTTTCATGGGAAAGAATATTCTCTAAGGCAGGAGAAATTATCTCCAAGAAAAGAAACAGCCTCGGCCATCGCACAGCAGAACAAATTCTCTTCTTAAAGAAAAATGAAAAAGTGTTACCTTAAATGCGTCAAGTTTTTATTTTGCAAGTTCATAAGCATTCTCCCTTTCCAGTTCACAATCAATTCAACCCCTAGGTCAAAAATATGTGTAAGAAAATTGGCCTAATATTATATTTATAAACATACTTGTCCAGCTGTCCAGTGAATTATATGTATGTTATATGTATTTTTCATCGAGAAGTCACAAGTAAAACAGAACCACACCATGGCGCATGTTTAAACAAGGAAAATTTACTGAGCAAAATTATTTATTAAAGAAATGGACAACGATTTTTTTCAAAGTTCAAAGCAACACAGCGGTGGCCCAATATCAAGCAGAACTCCATTCTGTAGAGTGAGCAGTCATAATGAAGCAGTTCGTTTTATTTTGTAGATTCAAGCTGCTCGTCATATTTTTGGCCACCAGATGTCACCAGAGAGGACTGTGCAAAGCTTCGCGTAATGAGCCGTTTTTCAATACAAGCTTCAATGCGTCAGAAAGCCTCATTTGGCCATCACTGATAAAAAGCAGCTGTGATGTTGGAGGGAGTGGTCTTTGATTTACAAAGCAGAGCGACGTCATCTCCCTCCATCACAGGGAGGACAGGACAGTGTTCTTCATGCCACTCTCGGTAATATCAAATCAACACTGACCAGTTCAAAGTCACTCAAGCCCTCCTCCTCTTCCTCTGTGACATGATGTCTTTGTTGTGGTTATCATGAAAGCAATGGTTCGACTGTTTGACAAAGCTTTCAGAAAGCGTTCAAATGCTCAAACAGAATGATAACTAACTATAAAGGAATAATTTGATGCCTTCTTTGACTGTTAAAACAAATTGTGAGTGGCTGAATTAACTCAGGAAGCCGCAGACAGTAAATCCACATGAATGAAAACATGTCAGTACTTGTGCGATGCCTTCACTGACAGTATGATGCCTCTGAGATTACAGAGCAAAACTTTTCTTTTTGAACCTGAATGACTACCAATGACTTTGTTTAATGTTTATCTTAACGTGACTTGTGTTGATCGTGTTGCAGATTCGTGGAAACAGCTTGCATCTTCCTGTAGCTGAAAGCGGTTTGGCTGAGAGGAAGTGAGCGGAAACGTTGTGTGAATACTGCTTAATCGACTGCACCTCTCTGCTTTAATAACTTCCCACTGAGGCTGAAAAGCTTCGTGCATGTTGACCACTAATCTGCTCACTGATCAATAATTTCCTGACACAGCCCCCCTCCCACAACACGAAACGAAAGAAACAAAACAACAACAACTGTGAGTCACCAAAGAGTCAGAAAACTGAACGGGAATGGAAAAAAAAAGAGAATGACGCAACTCGAACATAAGCATTTGTAAGACTCCGCTGCGCGCCGTGAGGTGATCCCATGAGGAGGCGTCTCAGCGGAAGGATAAATAGTTCTTATATCAGGTATTTTTTACACTGGAGTTTCTTCTTATTGTATTCGTCTCCTTCTGTGTCCTCTTTTGATAACAAAATACACATTTAGCTCAAATCAGTGACGTTAAAAATTGAGTTTCGAACATCCAAATCAAGTTCAGAGCAGGAACTTACAAGTCTAAAGTTTCGGTATCAATACGCAGCCTAGTATTGATCCTCCGGTACGCTGTAAAACAGAAGCTGAAACATGGAGTTGTATTTGGAATAAACTTTGGAAACTTTGTTTGATGTTTATAGAGATGTCACCGAGAACATGTGTAACATCTTCCGCGCAGGATTTGTGCCGTGGATCATACTCTCTGTGACTCTCGCCTCAGGCTCCGATGGTAAGTGACAGTTTAATCTAATCTCATTTAAATGTTGTTCTGACGGAACCTTTTGCAGACATGTTCACGTTGTTTGTAGTGAAGCATTTTGTTTGGAGTTCACTTTGATTTTTCTGTGTGAAAACAAACCAAACCACCAGTTTAGAAACTGGGATTGGGACCAGAGTAAACGAGCTTTAGGTGTGGAAACGCCCTTACTCTACTGCTGTCGCAGTTACAAGAACGCAGAACACACACATATGTGTTCAATCAGTCACATTCAACTGACTTTGTTCTGCAAACGAGTGATTTCCACGTTTGGCGGTGGGACAGTCAGCTTTTATGTTTAAATGGTTTCAGAGCGCTGATGTGCTGCCGCCACCTTCACAGCAGCACTGAAGCGCGCTCAGTGATAAAATAATTAACTGTAATTAAAATCTTTGTTTTACCGCTTTGTGCGATAAATCACCACATTAACGATTTTCTGCAGCATTCATATTTTCTTATTTGAAAGTGTTAGCGAAGGAGAAATGCGCAGGAATTCTGGTGTAAATATCGAGACTGCGTCGAGGTTTATTACGGAGGAATAAACACACAACAGCCTTCCGCCATTTTTAGACTTAACGTCGCTCCAAGAAAGAGAGAGAGAGAGAGAGAGAGACTTTATTAACTGTATTGACAGCCACATGCACGTCACATGCCAAACAATAATTTTATTGGCTGTTTCCATTTTCCTCTATATGCTCTCTACATCAGCTCAAACATTGTCTGTGTCTAGAAAATACTAAAGAAAGATGACCTTCTTACAGTTTAGAGCATATTTTTATCTAACACCTCCACTTGCTCTCACTTTGTCATTCTCCTAAAAACAGGAGGTTTCTCACCCAGTATCATACAAAACTTTTTTATGCATGGTATGAACATGAACCATTCAAATTTAAACAACTTAACTTTTGTAGCAGGTTTTGTCATCACATCTTTTACCATCCCATCGGACAGCTATCCAAAATAATTTTCCTTTCATTTACAGTTGACCTTATAAAGTGATAGTTTATGTCACTATGCTTGCATCTCTGTCCGGTTAAAGGATTCATTGCCAATGCTATCACACCCTGGTTGTCTTCATAAACCTTAGGTGGTGCATAGGTCCATCGATACCTTCGAACAGCTGTATGAGTACATACTCTCTTGTACAGTTGTAGCTAAGGCCATGTACTCAGCTTCACAGCTTGATAATGCAACAGTGGTTTGCTTTTTAGTTTTCTATTACATTAAATGATCATTCACAGTCAGGCCTATACAGTAACCAGTTCTGCTGTGTCATTCTGTCTGTTACATCAGCCCCACAATCTGTATCACTATGTGCTCAGAACTCTGGTTTTACTGCAGCACTGATCAGACAGCCTCTCTGTACCTTTGGAAATCGTTCATCTTTTCTACACCATCAGTGTAGTTCAGTTTTTGCTCACAAGGTGTCGGTCTAGCTTTGTAACCTTGCATATTAAACCTTTCAAGGATTTTTTTCCCCACATATTTTTCTTTTTTCTGTGACATCCTCACATAGTTATCTCTCTGGTCAAAATCAATACCAGTAAAATGTTTCAGTTAACTCTTTCATTTAGAATTTTCCTGCATACATTTCCTGCCTAGATTACCTTTTCATTCTTTGGTGTTCATGTGTAACCATAAAATTGAGGAGCACAAAGTTGTTCCCACTCTTATGTTCATGTAACATCTTATTCCAGCTTCTGCCTGATTGTTTTAGCCCATACAGTTACTATTTCAACCTTTCATTTGCATCACATTCAGCTACCTTTTAGCTCTCTGGTTGTTTCATGTTTGTCTCACAATTTAGTGGTGTGCGTAGATAGGCAGTTTTAACATCCATCTGATGTAAAACCATGTTTAATTGTACTGCTCTTTGCATAGATACCATGATAGTGGTCAGATAAGCAGTGGGGGAGAAAGTTTCTTCAAAGTCTACACCCATCTTTTGACTTCGTCTTTTTAGTCCTATTTTATATCTAAGTCATCTTTATCACATGGCATCATGTCAGTTTGTGTTTGTCTTCCCACAGTTGTTTTCATCACAGACATGACAAGTCTGTGGCTGAGCACTTTCCCACTGTTAGGATAAAAGACCCAGAATGCTGAAATATTTTTGTCATTTCCAGCTAACATTCCCTTTGCACACCTTGAGTCTAGTTTTCTCTTGTTCTGTTTATAAACATAATATGCTGTTCCAAATTTTTGCATCTTGAAAAGGTTTGGCTTTCTTCTTGTCAGCATCAAATACGATGTCTGTTTTGTGAGTTTGTTAAAACATCTGTTAATCACCACAGCTGCTGTTTGTACTACATGCAAACTCCTTAAGTAACTCTCTCTCTGTTAGCATACATCTGGCCACGTCAAAGACTGTACGCCAGTTTTGCTTAGCAGTAGGGATGGGTATCGAAAACCGGTTCTTGTTCCCACTGTTTCATTTCCTTGGAATTGTTTGCCATTTTTGCAAACTATTCCCTTCTCGATTCCAGTCGCCCCGAATGACGTCACCACATTGCGGAGCGTCATTTACCTGGCAGGAAACACGGCGCCTAAGCGGCTCAAACGCTCAAAACTTTGGTTACACTTTACGAGAACGGATGACAACAGGGCATGTTAAGATATTCGTTGTGTGTACTCATGTTGTACATTGTTTAACTGCATTATGGTTACTGTGGTTTAACAGAGACAGTGTTTTAGTGCTCACCACAAGGAGGCACTGTTTCATTGTACGTTCCTAAAACAGAAGAAGAAGAGAAATAGATACGGCACCCATGAGAAAAGTTTTGCCGCGTGTTAATGAGGAATAAAGTTCCCAAAATATTAAGGACATTTTTGCCTCCGTCGTCATTTTCCTTCGAGTTGATCGCTGTCGATGCTGCAATACTCAACAGATTATGGGCCCAGGGCCGACTCGAAGAAGAGTTTTTTCTCATGAAGATCCGGAGCCACAACGGATAGCGGGCTAACGGCTAAATAGCAACATGGATCAACGAGGAGCAAGCAGGCTGCCTCGACTCATGTTTGACGGAGATGAGACCAGATATGAACTTTGGGAAACTAAGGTGCTAGGATATTTGCACTTGTTGGGATTAAAAGCCACTGTTCTGAAGGAACCGAACAGTGAGGCTGAAGTAGCAGCAGACGGTAAGAAGAACGCTGACGCTTACGCTGAGTTAATCCAATTTTTGGACGATAAAAGCCTCTCACTGATTATGAGAGATGCCCCTGATAATGGGAGAAGATTAGAAATATTGAGGGACTACTACGCTGGAAAGGGGAAGCCCCGAATCATCAACCTGTACACCACGCTATCATCGCTTCAGAAAAAGAGGGAAGAGACTGTCACAGACTATGTCATCAGAGCAGAGGCCGCCATTACAGCACTGCGCAATGCGGGTGAGACTTTAGGTGATGGATTATTGATTGCTATGGTTTTAAAAGGTCTACCTGAAAGTTTTAAGCCATTTGCAATACACGTTACTCACGATAAAGACGATATGACATTTGCTGAGTTCAAAACAAAGCTACGGAGTTTCGAAGACACTGAAAAGTCAAGCGCATCCGAGTGTAGCGACAACGTAATGAAAACAGGAGGAAGAACCGGGCGTGAGCACACAAGATCCAGCGCACAATGCAGATACAAGAGCGATGTGGACATTGTGTGTTTCAAGTGTGGACTAAAAGGCCACCGAGCAAAAGTGTGCAGACACATTTAAGGAAGCCATAGAATCAGCTAACTCAAAGAACTGGATCAAAGCCATGGATGAAGAAATTCACTCGTTACGGGAAAATGACACTTTTTTTTTGATTGATTGAATCTTTATTTTGAACATGTTGAAAAAGTATAAAAAAAAAATAGAATTAAAAGAGACAAATGAACAAAGCAAACAAAAGGAAAACGAGCAACCACAACTCCAAATAACGTCCATGTTCAAAAAGGAGCAGGAAGAAGCATAAGCTTATTTAATCCCACCCCTTTTCCACTATCTAGTATCAATAGACTACAGAAATACCTCCTTGTAATTACATTATATGTTATGTGTAATTTTTTTTTTTTTTTTTTTTAATATATACACATATATGTTTCTATCTATCCATACCTACGTATATACACACATACGCACATATACACATTTTCAATAACCCCATTAACACCTGAAGGATACACAACCTACAATTACATATATATATATACATACATACATATACACATACATATATACCCATACCAACAAACCCGTGCATGCGCACACACATGAAAATATTAGACAAGAACACCCTATCAAATCTCTACCTTTTCCCTGTACCCTGTAAAAACCATATCCTTAAACCGCTTTTTAAACTGCGCCATGCTTGGACATTGCTTCATATCTTTACTTAGTCTGTTCCACAGCTTCACTCCACACACAGAGACGCAAAAACTTTTTAATGTTGTATGGATACGAGGATGTTTTAAATTTAATTCCCCCCTCAAATTGTATCCCCGTTCCCTTTTAGAAAACATTTTTAGAATATTGTCAGGAAGCAGGTTATTTATTGCTTTATATATAATTTGTGCTGTGAGAAAATGAACCAGATCTGTGAATTTTAGAATTTTTGATTTTAAGAATAGTGGATTTGTATGATCTCTGTAACCAGTTTTATGGATTATCCTTATGGCCCTTTTTTGTAATATAAAGATTGATGATAGCGAACATTTGTAAGTATTGCCCCAAACCTCTGCACAGTAATTCAAATACGGTGCAATCAGGGAACAATAGAGAATGTGGAGTGATTTGTGGTCCAGAATGTGTTTTACTTTACTCAAGATTGAGACACTTCTTGAAATTTTGTTATGTATATGATTTATATGAAACTTCCAGTTTAATTTATCATCTATAATCACACCAAGAAACTTATGTTCAAGTACTCTTTCAATTTCCACACCATCTACATGAATCTGCACTTGTGCATTTCTAAGGGAATTCCCAAATAAGATAATTTTAGTTTTACTTAGATTTAGCGATAGTTTGTTCCTGTTAAACCATTTTTTAATTTTGCACATTTCTGAAGTAATTGTATCCAGCAGCTCCTTTAGATTCCCCCCAGAACAAAAAATATTTGTGTCATCTGCAAATAATACTAATTTTAATATATCAGATGCCTTACAAATATCATTTATATAAATAATAAATAATTTTGGACCCAGTACAGAGCCTTGTGGAACACCACAAGCAATGTCCAAGCATGATGAGGAATGGACACCCAGCTTCACAAATTGTTTCCGGTCACTTAAATAATTTTTCACCCATTGCAGTACAACCCCCCTAATCCCATACCGTTCCAGTTTATTAATTAATATGTCATGATTGATTGTGTCGAATGCTTTCTTGAGATCCAGAAATACTCCAGCTGCATACTGTTTCTGATCTATAGCATTCGTAATCTCCTCAATTGATTCGATTAATGCCAGAGATGTTGATCTTTTTGATCTGAATCCATATTGACTGTCAGAGAGTAATTTATATTTATCTAAGAATTTGTCTAATCGTTTATTAAACAGGTTTTCTAGGATTTTGGAGAATTGTGGTAGTAAAGAAACAGGCCTGTAATTTGTGAAGTGGCGTCTATCCCCGGTTTTATACAGCGGCACAACTTTAGCTATTTTCATTTTGTTTGGCACTTTTCCCGTCTGAAATGATAAGTTGCAAATATATGTTAGAGGTCCTACAATTCCTTCAATGACCTTCTTGACGATTTTCATGTCAATATCATTACAATCAGTGGATGTTTTATATTTACACATGTGTACAATGTCAATTATTTCTTTTTCCTCCACTGATGTGAGGAACATTGAGTTAGGGTTCCTATCAATCAGGTTTTCACTACATTCTACTGATGGCAGTGACTCAGGAATTTGTTCTGCCAGTTTTGGTCCAATATTTACAAAATAATGATTAAAGCTGTTGACCTTATCAGCAGTGTTTTCCATAATATTGCCATTATCGATAAAGTATTGTGGATAACTTTGTTGTCCAGAATTATTTTTAATGATACCGTTTAAAACATCCCATATTCCTTTCATATTATGTTTATTGTTGTTCAATATTTTACTATAATACTCCTTTCTACATACACGTATAATATTGGTCAACTTATTTTTGTATTTTTTATATTTATTTTCAGCTTCTTTTGTTCTTTGTTTTAGGTATTCCCTATAGAGTGTATTTTTCTTTTTACATGCATTTTGTAAACCCTTAGTGATCCATGGTCTATCTGAATATTTGTGCTTTCTGTTGTATTTTATTGTTGGACAGTTTTTATCGTACAACTCCATGAATATTCTTAAAAATATGCCATATGCAATATCAATATCAGCTTCTTTGTACACCTTGTCCCAGTCCTGATTTAATAGATCGTTCTTAAATGCAGTCATAGTTTCTTCTGTTCTTACACGTCTGTATCTCAGTTGTTCTTCATGCTGATTTTTCTTATAATTAGTGTCATAAACTGCAAAAACTGGTAGGTGATCACTGATGTCATTAATTAATATTCCGCTCACAATGTTGTTTTCCATATTGTTAGTGAAAATATTGTCAAGTAAGGTGGCACAATGTGGTGTAATTCTGCTAGGCCTGGTTATTTTAGGATGTAAACTCAAACTGTACATAGTGTTTAGGAATTCGTCGGTCATTTTATGCTTTTTTGGATTCAACAGGTCAATATTAAAATCACCACAGATAAACTTTTATCCTAAGTTTACCCTAACCACTTTGCCAAAGGGAAAGAAAACTGTAGGGGGGAAGTGGGTTTATTCCGTTAAGAGTGACATTGAGGGAAACGACAGATACAAGGCAAGGTTCGTAGCCAAAGGTTACAGCCAACAGTTGGGGATAGATTATGGAGAGACATTCTCACCAACAGCCAACTTACCCAGCATAAGAGTTTTGTTACAGAAAGCAGCGCAGGAGAGCCTGTTACTCCATCAAATGGATGTGAAGACAGCATATTTACACGCTCCCACTGATTATGAAATCTACATTGATCAGCCAGAAGGTTATGAAGAGGGAGAAGGGCTAGTCTGTAGATTACAAAAATCCTTGTATGGGTTAAAACAATCTGGTCGTAACTGGAATAGGATCTTGCATGAATACCTAACAGCGAACAGTTTCAGGCAAAACCCAGCAGACCACTGTGTTTATACCAAAGAGACAAAAGATGGTAAGGTGATTATGATCATCTGGGTGGACGACCTGATAATTGCTGCTGGCAATGAAAAGGTAATGAAGGATGCGAAAGAAATGCTTTCAGTCAAATTTAAGATGAAAGACTTGGGCAGACTTAAGCATTTTCTGGGTATTGATTTCACTCAGTCTGATGGATGTGTAACAATGTCACAAGAAACCTATGTCAACAAGATACTGATGAGGTTTAACATGCAGAACTGTAAACCCAGAGGAACTCCCTGTGATCAGAAGTTGTGTTACACAGAAGGTGCTACTAAGATAAGAGATGTGAGGATGTATAGAGAGGCTGTAGGCAGTCTTATATACCTTGCATCAGGTACCCGTCCTGACCTGAGTTTTGTGGTAAGCAAGTTATCGCAACATTTCCATGAGCCTACAGAAGAACAGTGGGGAACTGTGAAACATGTGTTGAGATATCTCAAAGGGTCCAAAGATAAGAAGTTGTGTTTTAGAAGAAACACAGATGAAAATTTGGGTCTAGTGGCCTACAGTGATGCTGACTGGGCAGGTGACACTGCCGACAGACGCAGCACTACTGGTTACTGTGTACGTCTATGTAACAACAGTTCTTTAGTTTCATGGAAGACCAAGAAACAGCCCACTGTGGCGCTCTCTACCTGTGAAGCAGAGTATATGGCTCTGGCTTCCACAATGCAAGAGTGTATATATTTAGAACAGCTTTTGAAAGGTATAGATGACTACAGCTACACTCAAACAATAGTGTACGAGGACAACCAGGGAACAATTGCCCTGGCTAAAAACCCTGTGAGCCGACAGAGGTGCAAACACGTGGACATTAAATATCATTTTGTAAGGTCCATTGTAAATTAAGGAAAAATGTGTCTGTTATATTGCGCCACTGAAGAAATGGTGGCAGATGTTATGACCAAACCTGTTTCCAAGCTAAAACTTGCTAAGTTTGCTGACATTATGTTTGGTGCTTAAAAAGGAAAAAAAAAAAAAGGGAAAAGGAAGTATGGTAGAGATTGTACGACTGTTTATCGTTCATTGTAAAACTTTTCTTTAGATTCCAGCAACCTGAGTACAAGAGGGGGTGTTAAGATATTCGTTGTGTGTACTCATGTTGTACATTGTTTAACTGCATTATGGTTACTGTGGTTTAACAGAGACAGTGTTTTAGTGCTCACCACAAGGAGGCACTGTTTCATTGTACGTTCCTAAAACAGAAGAAGAAGAGAAATAGATACGGCACCCATGAGAAAAGTTTTGCCGCGTGTTAATGAGGAATAAAGTTCCCAAAATATTAAGGACATTTTTGCCTCCGTCGTCATTTTCCTTCGAGTTGATCGCTGTCGATGCTGCAATACTCAACAGGGCAACTTACAATACTTGCAAAGTAGATATTTCATTAAAGGTAGGAAACACTACGAATATGCAAAAGCATTTGCTCACAAAACACACGATGACCTTAAATGAATGTCGTGTTTTTAATTCCGCTCCGGACTCGTGAATCTCAACCCAGCAGCAGCGGTAACGTTTGCACGTCCTCTCCCGTTAATGCGGCAGGTAAATAATCAACTAACAGTGCATATTATGTTAGAGCGATCTGCCTTATTACAAAACCTGCTATTACTGTGCATTTAGGTGACCATGATGAGAGAGACAGAGTCTGGCTGGCTCAGATGCTGGCAGTTCTCACTGCAGTCTACCGGTAGCCTCTCCTTTCAGGCCAGGATAGACGAATGTCACCGAGCAGTGACTAAGTTTGTGGTCAAAGGTTTGCACCCATTTGCCGCAGCAGATGATTTTCAGTAAGTGAATGTGTTTAATTGTAGGCAGGGACATTACTGGATATTCTTGTGTAATTGCTACAGAATAATTTATGTTATACTTTGTTATTGCTACAGAAGAATATTTATTTTATTATTTTACATTTATATATTTTTTTCCTGGGGACCCTGTGACACCCCATTGAAGAGCCGTGGGCTGGATCTCTTAAGATCTCACTGCTGGGTTTGTAAGGCCATGTTACTCCTAAATTTCTATTTTGTTCAAAGAGAAGATATAAAACAAAGTTCTAAGCTAATCGACCTTAGTGTTCTCATGTTTTTTAAAAAGAATCGATAAAGAATCGAATCGTTAAACAGAATCAAAAATGGAATCGGAATCGTGAAAATCTTATCAATACCCATCCCTACTTAGCAGTACTCTTTTGTGTGTGGTTCTTAGGTCTCATGTCTGATCCCAGTTTTGCTAAGAAGAGTCTGATAAGTTTTCCCCATAAAGTCTGTTCTGATCTGATATATTTAATCTGCCCATACGTGGCTGTATCAGCCAGAAACTTTTGTGTTGCTTGCACCTTGTCACTCTTACTTTCGAGATAATACACAAACACTGCACTGGAATGATCATTACCTATACTCTTACATCAGGCTCCTTATTTCTAGTCTGCATAAACTTTACCTTTGTGCACATCTCACAATGTGGGGTCTGAGGGTGGGTGGGTTTATCTGTTTTAACTTTGGTAAAGGCAGCTGGTGGGGACACCAAGCCTTGTGAGTAAGATAACTTGAGAAAGAGGACTTTCAAACTGATACCTCAGCTTTAAAAGGCTGATGGGGTATTGTTGTCAACTGGTTAGGCAGGTGGGCAGCGGCCTGGAGAACGAAGTATGTGAATGTGAGAATGACGATAAGTTTGACCAGACCTTGGTCAGAAGTCAAGTTTTCCAAAAATCTTGTGAGTGCGGTAACTCAAGAACAAGGCAACATTGGATTTTTTTAAATAGATACCATTAGCTTTATCTCTGTTTTCTCTCTCTCTTACTTTAGCTATCTTTTATTTCTTCTTTCAGACAAGATAAACATCACAGCTGAGTCTGGACAGAACATCACTCTGCCATGTCGAGCTCACAACAATCAGAAGCCCATCATAGTTGTAGAGTGGATCAGATCTGATTTGGGGGCAGGTTATGCCTTGTTGTTCCAGGATGGGCACTTTGTTCCAGATCATCAGCATCCGTTTTTTAAGAATCGGGTGGATCTTCAGGACAGGCAGAAGAAGGATGGAGACGTGTCTTTGATTCTGAACAATGTGACGCCTGCTGATAGTGGAACATATGAATGCCATGTCGTCATGCGAGGAGCAAACCAGAGGGAGAGAGCAACAGAGCACACCTGTACCATAGAGCTAAATATTCTTCCTCTTGGTGAGTTATTACAATTGTTTTTGATCAAAAAACGAGCTGCTTCCTAGTTGCTGATGTTTTCTATTATGTTTTTAACCTCTCTGCTCTGTGGTGTTTCCTGTCCTTCAGTCCAGATAAACACGACAGCTGGACAGACAGTCATTCTGCCATGTCAAGTTTCAAACCTCAACAGCGATCGCAGCGTGGTTATAGAGTGGAGCAGAACTGATCTGGGGGCAGAACATGTCTTCTTTTACCAGGACCAGAAGTTTATTCCAGATGACCAGCATCCATCTTTTAAGAACCGAGTGGATCTGCAGGACCGAAAGATGAAGGATGGAGACGTGTCTTTGATTCTGAACAATGTGACAATTAATGACACTGGAACATACATGTGTTGCGTCTTCATGAAGGGAGCAAAACACAGAAGGAGAGCAAAACTGGATAGTGACCTCATCACTGTTGTCAACCTGAGAGTTGTTCCTTCAGGTGAGTGAGTAGAGTTGAGTGTGTGTGTGATCAGAGGTGAAGCTGCTTCCTGTTTGTTGATGTTTGTTTGTCTGTGAAGGTTTTCAGTCATCCAGGTCATCGTAATCTAAGGAGCTTGGAAAGAAAAGCATCTGGACTTCTTTACGTTGCTTAAAGATGTTTCACCTCTCATCCAAGAAGCTTCTTCAGTTCTAGGTTCAAATGGCGGAGAGTCCCAGACTTAAGCCCGATGGGAGAACATCCCAGTGTACCTCAGACCCAGCAACACACCCAGAAAAAAACTGGTTCTTCCCAAAGACAGAACTCCTAATCACAAACTTAAAATCCTAGTGTATACTTTAATGTAATGAGGAATGCTCAGACCTCTAAATTGGAGAGACCAAACAGCCACTTCATAAACGCATGGCACAATGTAACGCAGTAAAGGATCAGGGTGCCTGACTGCAGCTTGATAATAAGCTAGTCAGAAGTGCTTCGACTACGGAGCCTGAGTGTGCGGATAAAATACAAACAACAGAAGTAGAGCTCAAATATACATGTATTATGTATCTTATGGTGAGATGAAATTTATAAACAGATAAACAAAAGAAAAATATATATACATTGTAAATATCAACACTTCACCGAGTTCTTTTGATTCCTCAGAGGCATCCGATGGAAGACAAAACACTGCTCAGTAGAACATTCAAAACTTTATTACTTCTAGAAGGGAGATGCGTCCTGCATGACACGTTGCCGCAGATCTCAAATTGGTGGTGTGCCCCTGACAGTTTTATTACAGAAGCTCTCTCATTCTAGTCTAAACAACAGTGTCTCAGTAACTTTCCACTAGAGACAGTCCCCTCTTGTCTAATTTTCCCAGGCAAGCGTGAGCAAGAGCCTGCAGCTTTCTACTCCCCAAGGACACATGGTCTAATGCCTTTATTTTTCAGGGCTGTGTCGACTTAATACTACACTATATAACTTCATAACACTTATTAATAAATAAGCATAGCATTGTTGAGACACTGAAAAATTATTTATTCCCAACAGCATATATATTATAAAAAAACACAATGATAGTGATAATAATAACAATAATAATAATAATAATAATAACAATAATAATAATACAAAACAACTAATTTAGTCCCAAGAGGAAGTTGAACAAGGTTTAGTCAGTTCAGTTTAGTTGACCTGCAATAAGCCGTGTTTCCAAACAGGTAGGAAGTTGAAGTCCATTTATCAGTTTATATAGATTTATCAGTCCTACCGCAATACAGCGGTGGTCAGGTGGCTCGCCATCCTGCGCTGATCAGGGGTTTGATAATGGGGAAAAAACTCTGACTTAATCAAGGTTAAAAACATAAATTAGCATTCACAGTTAAATTGGAACAGCGTTCTACTGCCATTACAATTGAAAAATAAATCCATAAATAGAAAAGTCAAATAATTAATGTCATATTTTATATAACAGCCAATAAACCAATAACCAAAGACATAACATTTGATTCTTATAATGAATTTCATTCAAAAATAATGTTATAGAAAACCATTTGCATGGGTCCCATCAAAGTAAAGTAATTTAGCAATAAGAGTAATAAACATTATCCAAGGTTAATCAAATATTTCCAACACACATTTAATTATATGTGTTGTGCAACACGTTCAATAATCTAAAAGGAATTCAAATCAATTCAGAAGTCCCAAAAGCATGGCATTCACTTAGAAAAGTAACAAAAAACTTCCAAAATGGACAAAACTACAAAAATCAGATCTCTCACTCAACTCTTCAAACAGTAATTTAACATTCAGCCATAGTGAAAAACTGTCTGTCACCAACTGTCTGCCATCTATAATTCAGTTTTGAGATCATTTCCCAGACACCTTAACACCTACGCACATCCTGGGCCTTTTGACCTCTCATAATAGGACTAGGGTCTTATGGGGCTAGATTTCACAATGAACTCACCTGAAACCTTGGCTGATTGTGACCTACACCTGTTTTTACACCTTAGCTATTGTGATTAGGTAGAGGATCATTAGGGGGTCCATGTCCCTTTTGGGGGGACACTCTTCTCGATTGAGAGGTGAAATGTCTTCAAGCAACTTAAAGAAGTTCAGACGCTCATTAGACTTGATGTTTGTTTCTAAAGATGTTGTTGATGAGACTTTGTAGAAAGCAGCTGGTCTGAGTGATGTGATCAGAGTGCAGTAGATAATGTCTGACAGCAGTTTGAAGAGGAAATGGATTCTGTTCTGTTCTTCACTCATCACCTACCTGACAGCTGACACCTTACACCTGTTTCTCACCTGCAGGTCAGACAGGAGGAGACACAGAGGATGGAGTCATTAGATATAAAGTGATATATTTTGTTTTGTTTCTTGTACCAGCTCTTGTGGCTGTTATTTTGATCTGTAAAAAAAAGAACAAAAATAATCCCCCACTTCCTACTCCTCTGACTGATGAAGTAGGAAATGAAGTTTACTGAACAATCTCTGCGTTGATATTAGGGCTGCCACGATTACGTCGACTATCAAAATCATTGACAACTAATTAAATAGTCGACGCGTCGTTTGAAGCTTCGTAAGATCCCAAAAGACGCAGGAATAAGTAGTAGGATTTAAGAGGGTAATAACGGACTGAAACAGAAGATGGCAGCACTGCATGTACGAGGATGCCAGCTGCCGTTAAACCCCGAAGAAGAAGAAGCTGTGTCCCAGAATTCATAGTGCGGCCCTGCTCAGTTTACAACAATGGCGGCAGCTAGTTAGTTTTAATATTACTCTTATTATTCTTTCTGGGTCACAAAATAAATGTTTAACATATTTTCAGGCGAGAATGTAGCTGTGTAAACCTCAAATATCTGCTCAGTTTATCAAGACACCACATATTTTCAAAAGCGCCCCGACGTCTTCTGTTACCCACCAGCTCGATAGCTGGTGTTTGGGGTTCAAGGCTCACCAGAGCCGGTGAGAACACCGGACTCCCGACAAATCATTTTCAAACCTACCGCGGTCTTTCGCTACTCAGGTTAATTTATAATTAATCTTTACTATATTATTAGACCATTATTTATCCATGTAAAAATCTCATTAAGATTCAAATCACATTTCCTAGAGAGACCTAGCAAGATGACAACAAAAGTAAAAACACATACAGCATATAATAACATAACAATATCTATATCAAATTGATATTACTAAAATTTTTAAATAGTGTTATGTAAAATCAAAAGTATCTCTAAAACATCAAACATCGATCAAACTCTGATTCGATGTACAAGGATCTTTGATATATCAAATCTTGTGATTTGACATCAATAGGGCAGCACGGTGGCATAGTGGTTAGCACTGTTGCCGCACAGCAAGAAAGTCCTGAGTTCAATTCCACCATCAGACCGGGGTCTTTCTGTGTGGAGTTTGCGTGGGTTCCCTCCGGGTACTCCGGCTTCCTCCCACCGTCCAAAGACATGCAGCTTGTGGGGATAGGTTAATTGGATAATCCAAATTGCCACTAGGTGTGAATGGGAGTGTGAATGGTTGTCTGTCCCTGTGTTTTAGCCCTGCGACAGAGTGGCGACCTGTCCACGGTGTACCCTGCCTCTCGCCCTATGACAGCTGGGATAGGCTCCAGCGCCCCCCGCGACCCTGAAAAGCATAAGCGGAAGCGAATGGATGGATGGAGATCACTTGTCATCGATCAAACTCTGATTCGATGTACAAGTATCTTTGATATATCAAATCTTGTGATTTGACATCAATAGATCACTTGTCATCAATCAAACTCTGATTCGATATCCAAGTATCTTTGATATATCAAATCTTGTGATTTGACATCAATAGATCACTTGACATCGATTACACTCTGATTCGATGTACAAGGATTTTTGATATATCAAATCTTGTGATTTGACATCAATAGATCACTTGACATCGATCAAACTCTGATTCGAGTACGAGGCAGCAGAGAGGACCTTGTATGGGTTTACTACCACATTCTAAAGGTACGCATGTGATGTCAACTGGTGAAATACAAATTTGACACACCAACATCAGGATCAGCGCTTTCCCTCAGACTGACATGTAGAGAATGTGAGCTGACAGAACAAATAAAATTTATGTACGAAGTTTACACAAACAACCAGGTATTATAGTATATATATTTATATATATTATAGTGGCACACGTAATTCAATTACAGTGATCTGAGAGCCACCATCTAACTGATGGAGCACAGGCTCAGAACTGATGTTCAGTGGTTACCTGCGTAATGTCATCATAGTCCTCAGACAATCTCTCTGTTGACAAAATAATAATAATGTAAGATACTCATAGTGTTACCTTTGGCTCTGCGTCAATATAAAGAAAACTGTTAATATGTCAGTTAGCAGTCTAACAAAGCTCTGGCTGCAGAGCACAAGTTAGTCCAAAAACTGTTTAGCAAGAGATGTGTTACAGGGGTACCTAGCACGACGCACACACAGTGGTTTAGCTGTGATGCTTGTGGCCTTATTAATGCAGCTTATTTCAAGCTGCCGTAAACACTGTTGTACACACTGCTTCCTTACCTAGCTTGCTCGTCCTGCACTAAGCTCTCCCCTCTTCCTTTCTAGGTCCTGGCATTCTACTGAAGTAGGGAAGGCGTCATTAGATGATGACTCCTAGTGATGGTAAGATGAAGCCTCGTGAGGAACTGAAGGTTTCCATCCAACTGGTCGACTCATGGTTCAAAGCATTGTGATGATTCATTTGCTCTACTGTGCCATCAAGTGGACGATTCAAGTGAAAAAGGCTCTTTGATTGTAATGATGGGATGTGTAAACCTCTAAACTGAATAAATAAATTGTTTTCATGGTTATTTATTACGAATATTGTCTCAGCATGTCTGATACAAAAGAGAAAGTGGAAACTATCAGGACAGAGCTTTGGTATGATTGTGTAACTGTGTAATCATGCTTATGTACATCTGGATAATCACACAAACTGTGTGGCGCTTCACTTTTTAATAAACCAGTGATTCTTGAGATAAGGGACAAAACATGTCCAGCAGATAAAACCCAATTTTGTGGTTAAAAATATGCATACAAGTGTTAACCCAACTGCCTAAAAGACAAACCAAGGCAATGTTTATACTACAAAACTATGATTTTTTATAAATATATATTTATTTTAAATGGTACAATACATTACCAGTACCTTAAAAATCCATTGTCCTGAAGCAGGTGTGATAATATTAAAATACAGAAAAAAAATTAAAAGTAATTAAACATCATGGCTCTCGTCACTAAGTATTAAAGTCAATACCTTATATCAAAATATGCAATTGAAAATTTATTTTTACATATTTTTTAAGTGATTAAAATCGTGCGTCAAGTCGATGTAATCCAAGATTTGATTATTTTTTCTTGTAAAAACAGCCTCATTTAGGTAGATTGTTGAGGCCATAAGCAAATGATGAAAAACAAGATGGCTTCTGTCAGAAAAACATGTGTTATGAGAGAAAGTATGGTATTTTGTCAACACCATCAGATGTCTGATACAAAAGAAAGTGGAAACTATCAGGACAACGTTTTGGCATGCTTATTTACATCTGGATAATGACACAAACTAGTGTGTGGTGCTTCAGTTTTTAATAAACTAAAAGACAGAAATCAGATTATAGGATCTGTGGTGTTTATTTATATTATGGTTCTTATCATTTGTGATATTTATTACTCTGTGCATACTTTATTAGGAGAGATGAGATATTAAAAAAAAGCTCTTCCTTGCTGGTTACATTGAAGAAGAAGCTCAACTATGTAGCACGTACGTAATCAACTTCAACAACACAATGTGATGGGGAAATCAGCTGTGTTTTTCTGCCCATTTGATTTCGAATCTGGCACACACCAGAAAACCAGTTCCTGAATCAGTCACGTGATACGGACTGCCCGCGAGGCCTCGAGCGTCACTGCATACGTAATCAAAGTGTGCCTCGATACGTGCTTCACAAAAACAACCTGAGATTACCCGACACACGCTTTGGAGCTTCGACACACACGACACATCGTTAGGTTTCAGTGATCAATTACTGTAATAATTATCATGTCATGCATGATAATTATTACAGCAAAGCCTAAAAAGCATCAAATGTCTGAACTCATGTCAGGTTTAAATTGACTGACCCTGATTTGTTGCACTGCTCAGCAGTGACATCACAACTTAATTGAAATGCCACTGAGGTTAGTTTGAGTTTGACATTCAACAAAACAGCAGAGAAAACAGAAAACCACCAGACTGTGGAGAACACAGACGTTATGGGTTTGGTTGAGTTACAGACTGATGAGTGGAGAAAGTAGGAAACAGCTTATTCTTCTATATCTTACACAGAGTGCTGTAAATCTGTTAATACCACCAGTGACACAAAGTAAAGTTGTACATGTACTTGAGTACTTATATATAATTCATACTGTATGTTTGAACCGTATTGATGTATTTTTTTTTTTTTGGTAGTTTTCTATTTCTGCTCTACTGTATTTTGAATTCAAACATTGTACTCCCTGACATTTATTTAATTACTATGTCATGCTACATTATTATAGATAAAGTGACTCAGCAGTATATAAGTTGTACCAACCATCTAAAGCTGCAACATTAAAATAAAACCGACATAAATCAATAATTATGATCCTGTATCATCTATATGATTTTGGAGAGTAAGTTCTGTTAGTATTTCTTTAGGTATATTACTTTTGTATGATTACTATATTCTCTGCACTTATAATTCTGGTTGCGCTTACTGACCTCAAACCGATTTTACGTGGTACACGGTGCTCAAAACCTATCAAAACATGTTTTAGTATGACTTTGGTAAGCTACGAAGATGGATTGCGGGAGCATTACGGTTACCGCAGTCAGGAGGCTCGCAGAGTAAACTGGGTCTAAAACTCAGTCTGCTTCAGGTCCCAAAGTCAAATAAACACTGCAACATCACAGAGTTAAAAACCATCTCAATTGGATGAATGCTAACTCTTTTCCTCCTGATAAAAGTTAAAGTGAGGGTTTCTGGTGGTTAGAGACAAATGCAATCGCATGGCAGGATGCTGTAAATGGACCAAACTTCAGTCAGGAGAACAACTGAGATCCACAATACCAGGTTAGTCATTAATATA
The DNA here is from genome assembly GCF_057382095.1 of Aulonocara sp. 'chitande type north' Nkhata Bay. NCBI lineage: Eukaryota > Metazoa > Chordata > Actinopteri > Cichliformes > Cichlidae > Aulonocara > Aulonocara sp. 'chitande type north' Nkhata Bay. The sequence goes on from NC_141346.1 coordinate 17,056,925, forward strand.
CTGCAACAACATGGGAATAAAGCAGCTGTGAGAGAATTCAACATGAATGAATCAATGGTACAGAAGTGGAGGAGGCAAGAAGAATGAGTTGAGTAAACTTTGACTTATCTGACTGTTTTGTTTTGCTTAATGTGCCTTATGGTTTGAAAAATATGGTATTCAAGCAGAATTCTGACTTTACCAGTCATAAAACATCACCTTGTAAAACGGTTATTTCACGCTGTTTAAACTTCTGTGCAGCTATCTGTATAGTTCCTGTATAGCAATGTAAAATTCAGTATTTAATTAGTTGTGATTTCCTGTTGACCCTTTGTCTCGCTCTCCTCTATCAAAACTGATCTAATACACCTCTGATCCAATGTTCCCTCTAATTTTTCATGTGTCTGAGCAAACACACAAACTCCCAGCCGCGGAGGTGTGCACGTGGATAGCGAATGAGCAACAGCTTCTGACTTTCCAAAAGTACTCATTTATTTAGAATATCAAAAATAAAAGTGCTACCTCTACCACACATTACTCGAGAACACACTAGTCCGCGTACACACGGGAGCATCCATTACAGGGAGAGTGAGAAGAAGAACAAAAAGGGGTTGACACACCAGTCATGAGACGGGAGGCGCCGCCATGTGGTGATACACTGCATTACAACAGCAACTGTTACAAAATGTGAATCGCGTCATTGGCTGGACTATGGGATAAGATGGCATCGTTCTAATCCCATATGGGAGTAGCCATTCACTTACTGACTAACACTGCAAAACAGAATTGTTAAAGTTTTAATTTTAATTTCAACTCAGGTTAGATTTTTTTCTGTGCGCAACGTAGATTTTTTGTGCGCATAGACGTGCGATTGTGCACCCGCGCAGTTTAGAGGGAACATTGCTCTGATCCCACACCAAACTGGAAGTTTGTGATAAAGAAACAATAGATTTTTTATAGATAATCATTGCATGTGTTCTTTATCCAACTCTCAGTGATATCAGATTAACACTTTGACCAGTTCAAACTTGAACCCTCCTCCTCTTCCTCTGTGACAGGATGCCAGTGTTGTGGTTTGTAGTAAAAGCAAAGTTTTCCCTGTCAGTCTGCAACAAACATGAGAAAAACCCATTTAAATAGTTAAGCTGGCTGATAACTGTCTATTAAGATGGACAGAAACAAATTGGTACCTCTATGATGGTCTGAGACAAAGCAAAAATTGTGGGCAAGTGGCTGAAATCAGTCAGGAAACTGCACAAATGAATACATGAAAACATCTCAGTGTCTGTCAGACGCATTGACAGTTCTCCATGTCCAAGATTTGAGGTTTCCCTCAAATCTTGGACCTCTTTTCTTACTTAAAATGAGAGAATCTCAATATTAATTATCAATGGGTTTCATAAATTTTTTCATTGCCATCTTGTGTTGATCGTGTTGCAGATTTGTGGAAACAACTTGCATGTTTCTGTACCTGACTGTGGTTCAGCGGACAGGAAGTGAGCTGGAGGTGGTCTGATTTCTGATGAGTGACTGCATCAGTAATCAAACTGCTTTAACCACTGACTTGCTGTCAGAAACAGATCAAACTTCTCCTACTGAGACAAAGATCAACACTGTGATTGGTTCTATTCATCAGTGTGGGAGACACATTTCTGAAGTTATTCATACAGGTTGACCTGTCACGGTCTTCCTGACAACCCTACACATACAAAAAAAAAAATTGTGCGCCACGCAAAAAGTCACTGCTGAGACAATCTGAGTGCAGTGAATTCATTTTCTTGTTCAAGGAAGGGTACAAAGTGGCCCACACCTCTGCACCATGACTATCATCAGCCTGAACTGCTAATAAAAGGAAGGATGGATCCATTCTTTCATGATGTTGTTGTAGCCCTTCTGATTCAAGGTGTAAACATTGTCCTTTCATACTTTGATTATGACAATAAGTTATCGATGGTGGCCCTGAGACATCAAACGGACTGCAACTTAAAAAACAAAAAACAAAAAGACACAAGCAATAAGTCAAATGCTGCAAAAGCACACACATCACAATGGTAATAGGAAAAACGAAAACAAATAGAAAAAATGGAAATAGGAAAAAACAGATTTCTGAAAGCACAAGTGAAGTGTTTCTGGGGAGACAATAACCCAACGAACCAGTTGCAGGAACCAAAATATGCTAGGTAAGTGTGTTTTAATCTCATGATTCATATAATACCGATGATGGATTTTTAGGCTAATAGTTAGGCTAACATTCAGATTCAGATAAATCCTCTCCGTGAATCGCTACCTTATCGTGGTGGAGGGGTTTGTGTGTCCCAGGGATCATTTTATACACAATGCATGAATGTGCTTGGTTAGAGTTGATGTTCCATTCTAGAAGGTTTTAAGCTTCACTGGTGAGAGTGTCCAGATGATACATGCTGAGGGGAGATGAGAACATAGCAGGTTAATTGCATGCACGCTTACGATACACATATTAATCTAGTAGCAGGTCTGAGCAAAGGCCTAAGCGTCTTCTGCTTCAGTTTGAGACTGGCTGCAAAAGTACTCTACTTAGTGATTAATGACGAGGGTCCATTATTAGCTCTCGGAGATGGTGAGACCTGAAGTTATTACCCTAAAAGGCAAGCAATGTAGAAAAGAGAAGTTATATGTCGGTGTATGGTTATTAGAAGTGTACGTGATGTACCCTTGTCTGCACGGGTTGAACTTTTGCCCGTCTGTCACCATGTATTTTTGAACTGTATTGACGTAGGTGTGATATTTTGTCCTATAAAACCAGAACCCAGTGTATTCTTGGGAGAGCAAAAACAATCCCTATGTTGATGGTTGGTTGTTCTCCTGTGATAATAAAACTCATCATTTGATTGCACTTTTCCGGAGCCTCCGTCGTTTGTTGTCTGGTCTAAAGTTGATCGATCTCGTAACAAGGGTGCATGGGAGTTTGCCCAACCAGTCTACATGTGTTTTGTGGACTTGGAGAAGGCATTCGACCATGTCCCTCGGGGTGTCCTGTGGGAGGTGTTGCGGGAGTATGGGGTGTCTGGCCCATTGCTACGGGCCATTCGATCCCTGTACAAGCGTTGCAAGAGCTTGGTTCGCATTGCCGGCAATAAGTCTGACTCGTTCCCGGTGGGTGATGGGCTCCGCCGGGGCTGCCCTTCGTCACCGATTCTGTTCATAATTTTTATGGACAGGATTTCTAGGCCTGGCAAGTGAAGGATATAAAAAAAACAACAACAGCAATAGAATAATATTAAACACAAAGTGAACCCGTCTTCCTTCATTAAATAGGTTCTTTTAGATGTTAAGGAGGAATTGACTTAACCAGGCTGGCGGAGAATGAAGACAACCGGACACCTGCTGCAGATGGGGAATCAGTGAACTTTTATTGAGACAGAGACAACCTCTCAACACAGCTCACATCAAGAGATTCCTAATATTTGCTGTGAGGATGGGTATATATTCTCTAAAACTTACAGGAGGGGGTTGTGAGGAAAGTGCTGCATTAGCAGAAAAACAACTCCATAAAAGGAAATCGGCCTTGGGTGTTCTAGTCTCTTCGCTTGCAGATATCTTGCACCTGCAGGATGAGGCGATCGCTTCTTATCGCTCTCAAGGCCAAAGTCGTGAGCACATTTTTATTACACAGTTGCACAGTAACTTTAAAGCTGAACAATATCTAAAGCTGAATAATGTTTGATCAGATTATATTTTCTTCAAATCCCCCTTTTGACCCATCTTAAATGGGTCAACACACAAAAATAAGTAACATTCAAAGGAACACAGAGACGTGTCGAAGCCTGGCTCGAAAAACTCCTCGGGTCTTATCATTTGTCTTTATCTGTCATTGCAGATGAGGAGAAAAGAGTCCAGGCACCACCCTGCCCAGGGGTCGGCTGCAAGCAGTCTCGGTTCCCGACGAAAGCAGTAACAGCTGTCCTGCAACCAAGGATACAACGAGTTAGTGCAACCAGGGTAGTGACACAAAATTAACAGTTCCTGTAACTCAGCAACCAAAAAGGATAAGTAATGATAAAAATGTGGAGAGTACAGAGTATACTATAATAATGAGAGATATAAACGTGAAAATGTGAAAGAATAAATCAACCGTAAAATAAACCCAGAACGGTAACTGCTAAGGACATTCAAAAGTGAATATGGTAAAACGTGAGGAAGGGGTGTGGAAAAAAACAATTTATATCCAGTGGTGGGAGTACACATTCGCTCAGGCTTAAGTCCGGAGACCCTGAGAACATCGCTTAACCCTCACAACCCGACCAGACACAGTTCAACCAGATATATCCTTCAAGAGGAAGTGGGTGAGGGAAACAATTAATAACAAGCCTAATACAAAACACCACAGAGAAACAACCATTCTAGAAGCATTTAAACAAGAGAAAGACGATAATGTTCGTCACCCTCACGATCAGAGTTTTCATCATCCGTTGGCGAGGAGGTGGGAAGTTGACTAGCCAATAAAGGCATCTGCCGGGCGAGATCCTTATCCTCAGGAGTGAGAGCTGTAACAATCAGTCTCTGGAAGAGGGATCGAATGCATGGAATACAACAGCAACCGCAGGTGACTAGGACAGCAACAAAAACTGAGATGGAAACTAGGATGGAAGCTACCAGGGCCTTATATTTGCCAAACATGTTAAGCCAAGAGTCCCACATGGCAGTATCAACGCCCGAGTGTGCCTTCATTTTAACAGTAAGAGCTGTGAGACCAGTAATAGCTTTAGTGAGGGAACCATCAGGAGCTGTGTTATTGGGGATATAGGTACAGCACTCCTGACCAAAAAGGCTGCAGACTCCGCCTCTTTCTGCGAGGAGAAAATCCGTTGCGACCCTGTTTTGGAAAGCCATTAGGGAAGTGGCAGATAACTGTGCATGCACAGCTTCAAAACCATCTCGAGTGTAATTAGCCAACAGTTGCACATTAAAGTGAATGTAGTTAATTCTGTCTACATTCGCATTTATTTCAACCATCCAAAGTATCGAGGCCCATCCTGCTTTAACCTGGTCTCGCAGTTTATATTCATCGGGGACCCCACGGGGTATACCTACAGCATCAATATAGGTTGGATTATGAGCTGAACCTGGGATTAGAGAACGTTTAGAGCGGCGTTCAGAGGAGGATGGGAGGCCAACTTCGTGTACTTTTATAGAGAGATCTACTGGAGTGACTAAAACAGGTAAAATAAGAGTTATGAGAGCGCAAAGACCTGACGCATCCCGAGGGAAACCATCATATAACTTGTTATTGCCACACCACCACCACAAATCAGCCCTAGCCGTAGGTCGGAAGTTTGGTTTCATAACCGTCATCTCAGTGCACCAAGAAGAGTTCAAGCTACCTAGTTTTACTGCATTGCCAGTCAGGTTAATACAAGTGAAATTGTTCACAGCTACATCTGAAGAAAAGAAAGGTGGTTTATTAGAGACCGAGCGTTGAGTTTTAGGAAAGTGGTTTTCCAGATATGAGCAATGACCTCGTTTTGTATTGTTCATAAGATGCAGGAGGCATGCACTATTGACTGGCGCCGGTACAACTCGTAAAGTGGGGCGGGCTCCCATACATACTATGCAGTCGGAAGCCGTCTTGTCAGCAGCTTGTTCAGCTAGTAGTAACCAGTTGTTTGTTGCTCCAGAAATACCGGTTAGAATTTGGAAGAGGTCATCTTTAGACATTTTATTTGTGTCTACAATGCGTATTCGGCCGTTTCTCCCCCCGTTTGTATATGTCACCGGAGGGCCATTAAAGGTGGGGTTATCATCTTTAACTACAGAGCTTGGAGCTGCACCAACGCTAGGGCATATTTCCATTTGCCAATACAGGGCGGTGCGATCAGTCCAAGGGGCAAGTATAAATTGTTGACAGGAGGTCAAGGCCAGATCCTTTAGGGTAAAAATTAAGCCTGAAAGATCCGGTTTTTTTGCTATTCTGAGCATATTTTGGTTTCTCCAGTGCAAAGCCTGACCCCTAGAGTGCTTGGACCAATCGAGGTCCGTTTCTGACACTAAACTGGACCACTTCCACTGATGCCAACCTCCCAGGGTTATATACCACACTGAGGAGGAGAGATGTACTGCAAGGTTAAAAAGATCCCCCCCTTGGTCTTTGGTGACGGGAGTGACTGGGAAGCTAGCGAAATCTATTTCGACTACCCAACTTTTATTGTTGGGGACACAGAGAGTAATCATTCTAGTCGTACTTGGGGTGCAGGAGGTAACCGTGTGTCGTTTCTTTCTAAATGGATCGGGCGTGGGCAAAACTGGAGAGGAAGTGGTGGGCAAGACCCTAGGGGCTACATTTGTCAGATTGGGACTGTCAGAAGGGGGCGAAGCTTTTGAACTTGAAGGTGTCAGAAGTGTCGGGGGCCCTTCACAGATCAGGATTATGCCAATGGGAATGAGACCCAGGGCCAGGAAGCAAACAAAGACGCAACATCTTTGCCTGCCTGTCATTTCAGGGGGAAAGGGCCAAGACATGTTTACTTAGCTTGGATGTCTTCTAATAGAGGATGATGGGGCAGAGAAAGGTGGTCCAGTTCCCCCCACCTCGCCAAGGGCGTGTTCTAGGAGTTAAAGAGCAACAAAAAGTATCAGTGACACAACTTTAAATGAGCTTTCAGCGGTTAAAACTATTGCAATGTAAAATGTAAATCTTAAAAACTCAAGCCAATATAAAAGCAAAGTCATAAAAGATGTTAAAAATAGAAAAATAAAAATGTTTAGTTCAGTATGAAGAACACCCCCTTTTGTAACCAGCCGGCTTGTAGGTTGAGTTTTGGCTCCCTCAAGTGGTTGGTGATGCTGTTGCAGCTCCTTCTGACAGGTCCTTCTGCACCTCTCTCAAGGTTCTTCCTGGTTCGGTGGCAGCAGCGCACTGTGTGTAATGAAACCAGGTGTCACCTTTCCCTTCGAGCCTGACAGCGTGGGAGGTCCGCTCTGTTATGCGGTAAGGGCCTGTCCAGCGAGGCTCAGCCCACTTTCTCTTTGTGACTTTCAGGAGGACGTAGTCCATTCCAGGTGTAGCCGCCTCTTTCAGCTCTTGCTGGTTTCTTTCAGCGACCTGTGAGGAATACTGGGCAACAAAACTGCGGAGCATGTTATAATATGTCCTCGGATCGAGGTCTGAATCAGCTTCATCCGACATTAACAGGCGAGAGGAGGGGCCAGGAAAAGGCCTGCCATGCTCCAACTCAAATGGAGTGTAACCAGAGGTTTGATTTACTGAGCATCTTATGGACATTAATGCAAGAGGCAATGCCTTAACCCAATCTAATTTGGTCTGTGCACAGATTTTAGCCAATTTAGTTTTTAGAGTTTGATTCATCCTTTCCACTTTCCCCTGGGATTGGGGGTGGTAAACTGAGCCAAACTTGTGTTTCAAACCTAATGCGGCTTCAACCCTCTGCAGATCGTGGTTCCTGAAATGTGAACCATTGTCCGACCTTATGACCTCGGGAAACCCATGCTGTGGTATATAATGATTAATCAGACACTTCACCACAGTTCTACTGTTTTCACTTGCTGTCGGCCAGGCTTCTGGCCAACCTGAAAATGCATCCACAGCCACCAGCAGGTACCTGTAACTACCTACTCTGTCCACCATGTCTGTGTAATCAATGATTATTTCTTTCCCTGGGCAAAGTGGGATGGGGAAGTACCCTGCTATTGGCTTGAAGGCGGGCTTGATTCCAAATTGGTTGCACTCCTTACAGGTTTTAACCATGTATTTTGTCATGTCTTTTAGATAAGGGTGCCACCAGGCGGCTAAGTTCCTCATCATTTGTGCAGGTCCCACATGCCCCACTCCATGTGCCTCTTCCATTGCTGTCTGTCTGACCCCTGGCGGTAGAATGGGCCTTCCATCTGGGCCACGCCAAACATCTGTGTTTGTGGCCCCTCTTGTTACCCATAATGATTTTTCCTGGGGGCTGGCTTTGTCCTGTAACTCTCTGATTGTGGCTAGGCCTAGTTGTATGGGTGGTCTTTCTGGAGGGGGTGTGGCTTCTGGGTCCATTACCATAATCAGGGAGGGTAAGTAACCAGCTGTCTGCTTAGCTACTAAGTCGGCCTGTTTGTTACCTAATGCCACTAAATCCAATCCGGCACTGTGACCTTTGCATTTTACCACTGCCACCTTAACAGGTAACAACAGTGCTTCCGCTAATTCCCTCATTTCTATCTCATGTTTAATAGGCTTTCCGCTGGCTGTCAAAAAACCAGCTCTTAGCCACTGCTTGAGCTCCACATGCACTGCTCCCACAGCATAAGCTGAATCACTGTATATATTCACTTTCTGTCCCTTTCCCATCCTTAAGGCTTCAATCACCGCTCTCAGTTCAGCTCTCTGTGCAGACTGTTGTCCTGTCAACTGCTCTGCTTTCACTGTTTTCCATCTCATGTCTGTCTGTTCCACTATTGCCCATGCAGCCTTCAACATTCCACTTTCAGTTCTGAAACAACATCCATCTGTGAACCAATCTTTTTCTGCATCCATTAGAGGTTCTGCCTGCAAATCTGGCCTGATTTTCTCCTGTACCTGCACAACCTCTTCACACATATGTGGTTCCCCTGATCCCATGTGATCAGCCATGTTTATGCCTTCATGTGAGTAGGTGATGTGTGGTGCTTCCAAAATGGTACTGAGGCGTCTCTGCCTGAGTGAAGTGAGTGTGAAGGCCTGTGAAGAGACGTAGGCCACCACACTGTGTGATGTCAAAATTTTTAGTGGGTGGTTCATCACTATGTGTGCTGTTTTCTGAATGATTTTTGCAAGTCCAGAAACGTGTTGTGTGCACGGTGGGTGGCGTTTTTCAGTGTTGTCAAGCATTACGCTTACATATGTCAACACTTTTCTCTCTCCCCCTTTTTTCTGGAACAGGATACCATTGATATGGGTTCCAGTTCCAGAAACATCAAGATGAAAAGGCAAAGCATAATCTGGCACAGCAAGGTCAGAGGCGACAGAAAGCTGTTGTTTTAACTTTATAAACGCCTGTTCTGTTTCTGTAGTCCATGAGAGGCGAGCAGAGAGGTTTCTCATGCCTTGTTCATTTACCAAAACGCGCAAAGGGGAAGTAAGGCCAACATAGTCTGGGACATAGGTCCTGCTGTAACCAGTCAGGCCCAAAAATGACAACATGTCTTTTACAGTTAGAGGTTTTGGATGGTGCAAAATGGAGTTCCTGTGTTCTGGGGACAAGGAAATACCGGACTGTGAGACCATGCGGCCTAGAAAAGAAACCTGTTTTCTTGCAATCTGTAGTTTGTTTTTGCTCACTTTAAAACCTGTGTTGGCCAGGTGGTGAAGTACCACTCTGGTGGCCTCCAAACAGATGTCAGCCGTGGGGGCAGACAGCAAAAGGTCATCCACATATTGTATTAACATACAGTCAGATGGTAGTGGGCTGGTTTGTAAAAGTTCTTTCAAACACTGATTAAACAGTCCTGGGGAGAGGGCAAATCCCTGTGGTAAGCGAGTGTAACGCCATTGTCGGCCTCTAAATGTAAATGAGAAAATGTCACGCAGTGACTCACGAAGTGGGAGGCAGAAAAAGGCATTAGCCAAGTCAATGCAGGTGAACCAGGCATGAGATGGTGGGAGGTTGGTCAAGGCAACATAAGGATTAGGCACAGGCAAAGTAGGAGTGTCAAGTAAGGCATTAATCCTTCTCAAATCATGTGCCATTCTGAACTTCCCCGTGCCTTTTTTCTCAACGGGTAGGATGGGCGTGTTCCACTTAGAGCAGGAGGGCTCCAAGACACCGGCAGTGACCAAACCAGAAATTGTTTCTGCAATCCCAGCCTCAGCCTCCGGTCTGTGTGAGTACTGAGGCTGCCACAAAGGGGTAGCAGATGACAGTTGAAAAGAGACTGGCTCCACATCAACTAAACCTACATCTGTGGGTCCAAGGGACCACAAACAATCTGGAAGAGAGTCGAGTAAAGGCGCAGCATCACAGTGGTCTGTGTGTTCTCTGCCATGTGACCCGCTGACCACTCCATGTTGCAGTGTTGAGGAATTAAAGCAATCATTTAAAATTTGGTATGTGTTGGTAGATGGAGAAAACAAAACCTGTGGGAGTTTTGTAGGTGTCCAGTCAGTGGCCGCAAGGGAACGTTTAACCATTCCACCCAGCTCCTTAGCCTGGTGTCCAGGATGTAAGGCCAGTGACACATGGGGAGCTGCCTCATCAGACATCATGTACCACTGTAATTGATCTGTTGTAAAAGTAACCGCTGCTGCCACTCCCTCCGGTGCCGCAAAAATGCACGACATGTTCAGAGACCAAGCCCGCCCCTCACACTGCTCTTGGAACATGTGCTGGTACCAGGTGGTGTCATGCCTGTCATAAAACAGTGTAACATGAGGTGGGTCAGGGGGAGGGACATAAGGATGTAGGAGTGAGAGCCACGGCCGCCATTGCTGAAAAGCAGTACAAACTCCTGGTTCAGCAGGTGTTTCAACTTCCAATAATGCCCAGTAGATGTCAGCAAAAACGTGGGCTAAACTCATCTGTGTTTCCGGATCCTGACGGCCCACCAAAGACATGGTAACTGTGACATTTGGTGAAGTGCCAGGCTCAGTTTTTGCAGTAGCGGTCAGATCTCCTTTAACAGCGACAGGAGTGCTGGCAAAGGGGTTGGACCGGGAAAGAGGGGCTGACGCAACACGATTATTCACCTGGACCACTGACCTATGTTCGTTTAAGCAGCTGCGTAATGCTGCTTCTAGATCAGTTAATTGTTGTTCAGTGGGTTCCTGTCTGTTCATTCGAACCGCAAATGGTGCGCTCGCAAATGGGTCAGTTAGGCCCTCAGATCCGGTTCCAAAACAATGGGACATAGAAGAGGGGGCTCTACTACTAGCTGAGGATGTCGCCGACAGAGAGGAGCTTCCTGGGCAAAAATGCTTGGTATCTATGGGAGTTGGAGCTACGGGCGGTTCTTCTCCAATAGTCATTATTCCACCAGAGATATTAAGTACCGGATATATGCCTGCTGAGGGAGGAGTTGAGGCAGAATAGGGAGGTGGCTGAGACCTATTTTTCTTCATGTGTGGTTTTGCAGTTTCCCATAAACACACCCAGTGATTAAATTTAGCTTTGCGGCCTGCGTGCTTATCTGCTTTCTTTCTGTGTCTCACCCCGCTTATCACACCTGCACCTGCTGCTGCTGAGTTGGCTTCTTCCTCTTTCTCTTTTGCCTGCATAGCCTTATTCTGCCAAATTATTCCCCAGTTACCACTACTCCCCTCGTCCTTTCCCTTTTCTTTCATTAACCTTTCAGCTGTTTTCCTCAATGACTCTTTCTGCTTTTTTGCTTCTTTAGGCTGGTGTGTGGAGTTGATGACTGTCTCAACACATGTTAATTGTTCTCCCAATGTGCTAAGAATAACACCGGGACCCCAACCATCATCATTAGTTTGTCGATCTAATTCTCCATCCATTTTACTGTCAATGGAGGAGTGTTCTTTTATTGATTTTAAAGGAGAATTTGGGCCAGCTGGGTTTCTGCCTCTGTTAGGCACTAACAGCTGGGGCGCTGCTTTAAAGGTGAGTCAGCACTGAAATATCCCTTCAGGTGTTACCAAGCTTCTACCAAACCGGAGTCTGGCGGGTAACCTTGCCTAGAGCTTCCTGATAGGGGTGCTAGTTGGTTGTCACCTTGTTCACACGTCTCATTCACACTTCATACATTACCTGCAGTCACTCATTACCCTCCTTATGTATGTAATAAATGTGTAAAAAAAAAAAATTCTATGTGTGGTGTATTATTTTAACCAAAAGAGGAACCTAGTTCCTTTAATTGTGTAATCTGTGAACAACGGAGAACCAAACTGTCCTGCCCAGTGTTCCACAGCAAGCATTCAGCGTGTATTTATGTGTGTCCAATATCAAACAGAACATCAAAACATTTAAAACACTAAAATCATCGGGGTTTTAAGAAGAGATCCGTTTTCTCCTATTGATCAAAGGGACCCCTCCTTTGGACTCCAACCAGTACTTCTCCTTTTTAAGTTTTAGAGGATCTTTTCTAATAAAGTCCTCTGGGCCTTCCTAACCCTTCTGTAGTTTAGAGAATATTACTAAAAAATATTCTCAAGGCCTTTAACCTTTTAATTTGTTTAGAAAGGCGTTACTAATAAACCCTTTCAAGGTCCCAGACCTGCACTGAGGTATGTATCCGACACCGGAGAGCAACCCGTCGGCTGCAACCGTGGTCAGACCTCAGTTCACTCTTATCTTTATTCACTTATTCACTTATTTCTTATTCACTTATCTCTTATTCACTTATTTCTTATTCACTTGTCTGATTCTCAACAAGCCTTAAGTAAGCCAGACAATTTTGGTTATGAATTACTAGGAGTTTGGACACTAAGTATTTTTATAATGTTCAATATAGCAGAAATAAAAGGTCTGCTTACCTTGTTTTTGTGTGCACACAGCTTTTGTCCAAACTCCGTTCACTCAGACCACAGCCGATGTCCTCCCATCCGTTCCAGTTGACCTGGAGCGGATCCTGTTCGTGACGCCAATTGAAGGATATAAAAAAAACAACAACAGCAATAGAATAATATTAAACACAAAGTGAACCCGTCTTCCTTCATTAAATAGGTTCTTTTAGATGTTAAGGAGGAATTGACTTAACCAGGCTGGCGGAGAATGAAGACAACCGGACACCTGCTGCAGATGGGGAATCAGTGAACTTTTATTGAGACAGAGACAACCTCTCAACACAGCTCACATCAAGAGATTCCTAATATTTGCTGTGAGGATGGGTATATATTCTCTAAAACTTACAGGAGGGGGTTGTGAGGAAAGTGCTGCATTAGCAGAAAAACAACTCCATAAAAGGAAATCGGCCTTGGGTGTTCTAGTCTCTTCGCTTGCAGATATCTTGCACCTGCAGGATGAGGCGATCGCTTCTTATCGCTCTCAAGGCCAAAGTCGTGAGCACATTTTTATTACACAGTTGCACAGTAACTTTAAAGCTGAACAATATCTAAAGCTGAATAATGTTTGATCAGATTATATTTTCTTCACAAGTGGCGGAGGGCTTTCACTTTGGTGGCCTCAGAATCTCATCTCTGCTTTTTGCAGATGATGTGGTTCTGTTGGCTTCATCGGGTGAGGGCCTCCAGCTCGCACTGGAACGGTTCGCAGCCGAGTGTGAAGCAGCGGGTCGGGGGTGAGTTCCTGCCCCAAGTGGAGGAGTTCAAGTATCTCGGGGTCTTGTTCGCGAGTGATGGGAGAAGGCAGCCGGAGATCGACAGACGGATTGGGGCTGCAGCTGCAGTAATGCGGATGCTGCACCGGTCCGTCGTGGTGAAGAGGGAGCTGAGTGTAAAAGTGAAGCTCTCAATTTACCGGTCGATCTACGTCCCTACCCTCACCTATGGCCACGAGCTGTGGGTAGTGACCGAAAGAACGACATCGCGGATACAAGCAGCAGAAATGAGCTTCCTCCAAAGGGTGGCTGGCCTCTCCCTTAGAGATAGGGTGAGAAGTTCGGTCATCCGGGAGGGGCTCAGAGTAGAGCCGCTGCTGCTCGACATCGAAAGGAGCCAGCTGAGGTGGTTCGGGCATCTGACAAGGATGCCCCCTGGGCGCCTCCTGGGTGAGGTGTTCTGGGCATGTCCCACCGGGAGGAGGCCCCGGGGCAGACCCAGGACACGCTGGAGAGATTATATCTCTCGGCTGGCCTGGGAATGCCTTGGTGTTCCCCCGGATAAGCTGGAGGAGGTGGCTGGGGAGAAGGAGGTCTGGGCCTCTCTGCTTAGGCTGCTGCCCCCGCGACCCGGCCTCGGATAAAGCGGATGAAGATCGATGGATGGATAGTTAGGCTAAGACATTTACCTCTCATCTTTTCTTTCCTCACAAAACCAATAATTCTTTTAAGTGTCTCCCAGGGCAGTTCTTAGCATATTTTGGTTCCTGCAACTGGTCCGTCGGGTTAATGTCTCTCCAGAATTACCTCAGTTATTATCACTGTGCCATGAAAGATGTCTAGTCGTTCTCCTCAGATCTATGACATCAACAAGGAATTTTGTCCCACAGAAGAGCTGCTTCCTGGATATTTTCCATTTTCAGACTGTTCTCTATCAACTCTGGAGATGGTTGTGATAATGCGAATAGATTAACAGTTTGTGAAACACTCAGACCAGCCTGCTGGCACACACAACCATCCTAAGTTCAAAGTTATCATCTTTCTTCTTGATTCAGATTCTTATCAATCAGGTTTCTTGATAATGACTAGTTACCAAAATTTATGAGCTGCTGTCATGTGACTGGGTGTTTGGTTACTGATATAAATCCTCAACCTACTGCCATGGGACTGTGCAGACAGCGGAGGTACAGCTGTACTCATAAATTTATATAACCTGGCATAACCTTTGTGCTTTTGGGGATATTTTTCAGAGAATATGAGAAAAAATAAAAAAAATCTTTTATTTCAAATGTGGTTATGTTTGCCCTATTTCAATCATGATGACATCAGAAAACACCTAAATGATGCCAATCAAAAGATTACATACCTTGGAAGTTTTGGCATGATAACACACAGGTTCACACACACAGGTCTAAATGATGATAAATTATGGTAACCATCCTTACCTGCCATCTGTTTGCTTGTTTGTGTTTATCAAAAGTCAGTGAGGTTCTGGTCTTCAGACAGACCACTGCACGTTTTTTTAGCACTGACGTTGATGAAATCAGAGACAAAGGGAGAGCAAAAGAATTATCAGAGAATTTGTAGAAGAAAGTTTAACTCTATGAAACAGTAAAATGATGTTTAAAGATATCCCACAAGTGAAAACATCAGTCAGCAATGTCCAAACTCTAAGTATGAAGTGGAAAATTAGGAATTCTGTAGAAACCAAGCCTCAGTAAGTGTAGGCCAAAAAGAAATTTCAGCCACAGCTGTCAGAAAATGTTTGGGATGAAAAGAACCCACAAATAACTTCAGCTGACATAGAGGACAAAAACTGACTGTGGCTGTGTTATGTCCCCACAAATGAGGTCTGGGGGATGGAGAACAGTAACAAACAGGTCCAGAATAAAATGAAAAGGAAACCAGACAGAGGTAGCATATAATATGGTTTTCAAGATGCACAAAAAAGAGGCGCTTCAAGAAAAATGGGCTGCATGGTCGAGCCGCTAGAATAAACTTTTGCTACATTAATGTCACAAAGCAGCTCGTTTACAAGATGCCAAACAGCTCAGTGACGAGCACAACTTTATGTGTTTTTCAGAGGTGTTTAAAAAAAACAAAAAAACAACCTAGTATTCTATGTATTTTTTTTTGTTTTGATTTGTTTGTCTGACTTTGGTAATCAATTTGTTACTAGAGATGTGACATCACTGTTTTCTATTTCTGCCAAACATGCAAGGCAGCAGAGGGGAGACTGCATGGGTTTACTACCACAGTCTAAAAATATGGATGTTACGTTAATTACTTATGTTGTTGTTGATGAAGCCTCCTGTGGCGGAGGCGTGGCCCCGGGCGCAGCTGCAGGGGAGGAGTGGAGCGGAAGGCTCAACGGGGCGGCGCCGCGAGGCTGGTAAGAACAGCTGATATTGTTTATGGACTAATGATGGTCTCCTCCGCTGTGTTTATAGTGAGACGAGGAGGAGCGGCCAGGAGAGATCAGCTGGGCTCGAGCTGTCAGACGGTGCGACTGAGTCAGCTGTCAAAATACAAATATATCAATAAACGTGGAAGTTGGCTATACCTGCCTGTGTGTGCGTGCGTCTGTGCTGGGTGTACTCTACAAGTGGTGCCGAAACCCAGGAGTGGGGGAATGTCCGACCCACAGGCCACGCCACCCGCCCAGCCTCTGCAATTCTTGGCGCAGATGCTGGCGGAGATGGCGACGATGAGCCGGGATCAGGCGGCCGACCAGCGTGCCCACCTGGCCGCGCTGCGGGAGCAGACGGACCGACAGACGCAAGTTCTGGAACGGCTGGTCGGGGCCGCTGCCACGCCAAAGCCCTCGCCGCTGTCGGTGTCGGTGCCCCGGATGGGGGACGGGGACGACCCACAAGTTTTTTTGGAGACCTTCCGTGCTACGGCGGAGGCTTGCCAATGGCCGCGGGAGGAGTGGGCTCCGCGGCTGCTCCCCCTGCTGTCTGGGGAGGCACAAACAGCGGCCCTGAGTCTGCCTCCGGCGTCGAGGAGCAGCTTCCCGGACGTGAGCCGGGCGGTGGTGGACAGGCTGGGGCTCACCGCCGAAGACCATCGCCGGCGGTTCCGGGCCAGTCGGCTGGCTCCAACGGACCGACCATTCGCCTGGGCCCGGCAGCTGCGCGACGCGGCGGTTCGCTGGCTGCAACCGGGACCGTCGGAGGGCGAGACGAAGCTGGTGGACAAGGTGGTGCTGGAACAGTTCACGGAGGGATTGCCAGCGGAGACGGCGAGGTGGGTCCGGTGCCACCGGCCCGCAAGCCTGGAGGTAGCGGTGACGCTAGCGGAAGACCACCTTGCCGCTGGAGCAGGGGAACCCGGGGACGCCGGACGGAGGCCGAACAAACAGGCCCCAGTGCCGGCCCCGAGACGCCGTGTGCCGGCACCAGGGCAGGCAGAGCGGCTGCCGGCGCTGAGCCCCACTAACCCTTTCGCGGCGTTGGTGCCGTCCAGGGCAGCCGAGCCAAGTGGAGCCGCCCCCGAGCCACGGAGAGCAGCACAGACGCCGGGGCCGGAGTGTTGGAAGTGCGGGCAGCCGGGGCACCTGAGGAGGGATTGTCCGCTTATGGAAGTGGGGCAGGTGTTTCGTGTTGCTGGCGCCCCAGCACCCTCCCCCGGTCCAGGAGGGACATACAGTATTCCGGTAAGGACTCGAGGGGGTATACGCCAGGCGTTGGTGGACACGGGCTGCACGCAGACCCTCGTACACCAAAGCTTGGTTCGCCCCGGGGCATTGCTGGAGGCAGAATGGGTGGAGGTGAGGTGTGTGCATGGTGACGTTCACAGGTATCCCATTGTGCCGCTGTTATTAAAGTATAAGGGCAAAACGCATAGAGTAACGGCGGCGGTTAGCCCGCGCCTGTCGCACCCCCTGATTCTGGGTACCAATTGGCCGGGGTTTCATCAGCTACTGGGGCAGTACGCGGGGGTGCGATCACGACCGGAAGCGGGGTGTAGCGTGTGCGCGGCATTCAGCGGTGACGCGGGGTCGTCCGACACCGACTCCGGGGGGGAGGAGCCGGCGGGTCCCTCACGGGACGTCCCGCCGGCCCCGGAAGTGTCCCCCATGGGTGATTTCCCACTGGAGCAGTCTCGTGACGGCACCCTACGCTCAGCCTTTGACCAAGTGATGGCTATTGATGGTCACGTGGTGCGCCCTGAGGCCGCGCAGACCTACCCGCGTTTCGTCTTATTAAACGACCGGTTATATCGAGTGAGTCGTGACACTCAGACCGAGGAAACACACACCCAGTTGTTGGTGCCGCAGGGCCGCCGGGAAACGCTTTTCCAGGCGGCCCACTATAACCCCATGGCAGGGCATATGGGCTACGAGAAAACTCTGGAGCGAATAACGGCCCGATTTTATTGGCCGGGCATCCGAGCGGATGTGCGCCGCTGGTGCGCGTCCTGCCCGGACTGCCAACTTGTTAACCAGCCGGCCATACCGAAGGCGCCGCTGCGCCCTCTCCCCCTCATTGAGGTCCCGTTTGAGCGCATCGGCATGGACCTCATCGGGCCGTTTCACCGGAGTGCACGCGGCTACCGCTTTGTGTTAGTCCTGGTGGATTACGCAACGCGGTACCCGGAAGCAGTTCCGCTGCGCACCATCTCTGCAAAGAGTGTGGCGCAGGCACTGTTTCAGGTCATCTCCCGAGTCGGAATCCCGAAAGAGATACTGACTGACCAGGGCACGTCGTTTATGTCTCGTACACTGCGGGAACTGTACGAATTACTGGGCATTAAATCTATTCGGACCAGCGTCTACCACCCTCAGACTGACGGGCTGGTGGAGCGGCTGAATAAGACTTTAAAGTCCATGATTCGGAAGTTCATTAACGAGGATGAACGCAATTGGGATCACTGGCTAGACCCTCTGTTATTCGCAGTGCGGGAGGTGCCCCAGGCCTCCACGGGATTTTCTCCCTTTGAACTGCTGTTCGGCAGGAGGCCACGTGGGGTGCTCGACCTGATTAAAGAAAGCTGGGAGGACGGTCCGAGCCCCGCCAAAAATGAGATTCAGTACGTGTTGGACCTGAGAGCAAAACTCCACACTTTGGGGAGGTTGTCACGGGAGAATTTGCTCCAGGCTCAGCAGCGTCAGCAACGCCTGTATGACAGAGGGGCTAGGCTCAGGCAATTCTCACCGGGAGATAAAGTGCTTGTGTTACTCCCTACTTCCAGCTCGAAGTTGCTCGCCAAGTGGCAAGGACCCTTTGTGGTCACACGGCGAGTCGGGGACGTGGACTATGAGGTCGCTCGGTCGGACAGGGGAGGAGCCACGCAGATTTATCACCTCAATCTCCTCAAACTGTGGCGTGAGGTTGAAACCGCTTCTCTGGTGAGCTTGGTGAAGGAGAGAGATGAGTTGGGGCCTGAGGTGCCAAATTCTATCATTCCCGCCTCCCTCCCTTGTGATGACCATCTCACACAGGCCCAGAGAGCGGATGTTGTCGCGTTGCAACAGCGTTTTGCGGACGTGTTCTCCCCCCTGCCCGGCCGGACGTCCCTCATCGAGCACCATTTCGTGACGCAGCCTGGCGTGACGGTGCGTTCACGGCCCTACAGGCTCCCGGAGCACAAGCGAAAAATCGTGCAGAGGGAATTGGCGGAAATGCTGAGGATGGGAGTAATAGAAGAGTCGCACAGCGCCTGGTGTAGCCCCATCGTTCTGGTGGCGAAGAAGGATGGGTCTATACGGTTCTGTGTCGACTATCGCAGGGTGAACGAAGTGTCACGCTTTGATGCCTACCCCATGCCTCGGGTCGACGAGCTCCTGGACCGGTTAGGCACGGCCCGCTTTTTCACGACACTGGACTTAACCAAGGGCTATTGGCAGATTCCCTTGTCTGCCGAGGCCAGGGAGAAAACGGCCTTCTCCACTCCGTACGGTTTGTACCAGTTCGTGACACTTCCGTTCGGCCTGTTCGGGGCCCCGGCCACTTTCCAGCGTCTCATGGACCGGGTACTGCGTCCGCACGCAGCGTATGCTGCCGCCTACCTGGATGACGTGATCATCCACAGCGACACCTGGGCGGAGCATGTGCTGCGGGTGGCCGCGGTCCTGGAGTCCCTGAGGGGGGCGGGGCTCACGGCCAATCCGAAGAAGTGCGCGGTTGGACGGAGGGAGGTGCAGTATCTGGGGTACCACCTGGGGGGCGGGCAGGTGCGTCCACAGGTGGAGAAGACGGCGGCTATCGCATCCTGCCCGCGCCCCAGGACGAAAAAGGAGGTGAGACGGTTCTTGGGGTTGGCGGGTTACTATCGTCGCTTTGTGCCGGGGTTTGCGCAGCTAACCAGCCCCCTGACCGATCTCACTCGAAAGGGTGCCCCGGATCTGGTCCAGTGGACGGGGCCGTGCCAGGCGGCGTTTGTGCAGGTGAAAAAGGCTCTCTGTGGGGAGCCGCTGCTTCACACTCCTAACTTTTCCCTCCCTTTTGTTCTGCAGACTGACGCCTCGGACAGAGAGCTGGGAGCCGTTTTGTCCCAGCAGGTAAGGGGGGCCGACCGCCCTGTCCTATACATCAGCCGGAAGCTGGCAGAGCGCGAGCGCCGGTACAGCACCGTGGAGAAGGAGTGCCTGGCCATCCGGTGGGCGGTCGGCTCCCTGCGCTATTACCTCCTGGGACGCTCATTCACCCTCTGTTCGGACCACGCCCCGCTGCAGTGGCTCCACCGCATGAAGGATGCCAACGCCCGGATCACCCGGTGGTATCTGGCGTTGCAGCCCTTTAAGTTCAAGGTGATCCATAGGCCGGGGGCGCAGATGGCAGTGGCCGATTTCCTCTCTCGCTCGCGGGGGGGGGAGTTGGCTCGGCCGGACGGCTCCCCGGCCTCGAACGGGCGGTGGGGGTGTGTGGCGGAGGCGTGGCCCCGGGCGCAGCTGCAGGGGAGGAGTGGAGCGGAAGGCTCAACGGGGCGGCGCCGCGAGGCTGGTAAGAACAGCTGATATTGTTTATGGACTAATGATGGTCTCCTCCGCTGTGTTTATAGTGAGACGAGGAGGAGCGGCCAGGAGAGATCAGCTGGGCTCGAGCTGTCAGACGGTGCGACTGAGTCAGCTGTCAAAATACAAATATATCAATAAACGTGGAAGTTGGCTATACCTGCCTGTGTGTGCGTGCGTCTGTGCTGGGTGTACTCTACACCTCCATATCTTCCCTCTCACTGGTGCTAACATAAAACCTATAATATAAAAATGTGACACAGCAACATCAGGATGTCAACAAGCTCTTTTTGCCATTTTGACATGTAAAAAACAAACAAACTCTGAGCTGACAGAACAAACAAAACTTTATTTACAAAGTTAACACAAACAAAGACTCGTATTATGATAACTTTTATGATAACCACCATCTGATGGGGAATAAGCTCAGAGCTGATGCTCAGTGGTCACCTCGGCAATATCATCATAGTCCTCACAGAGTCTCTCATCAGCGTTAGTTTCTGTTGCCAAGAAGATGGTGGGGTCATTTCCTGTAACATGAGGTTATTAGACATATTTAAATGAGGCAAAAGCAATTGTGCTTAGTAAATAATCAAGGATACTCAGAGAGTTACTTTTGGCTCTGTGTTGATATAAAGACACTACGAGGAGAGTGGAGATGAAGTATGGACAGATCACCACCAGGTGACAGACCAGTCTCAGCGTGGTGGAGTAAGAGGGCAAAGATATGGTCGGGGGCATGTTTGAAGAGGTGATGGGCGAGGTTGTGGTTGTAGGTCTACCTGCAGAGACTTCTGGTCAGTGAATATGTGGACAAAATAAAAGGTGAAATCAGAGTGAAGCTCCTCACCTGTGACAGTGATCCAGCTGGATGGAGACTCTCCATGACCGCTGATGTCACACTTGTAGAGGCCTTCATCAGACCTGGAAACATGCTGGATGGTCATGTGACCTGTAGGCTGCTTCCTGATGAGGGAGCCATCTTTATAGAAAGCAGCTGGGAGGTTGGAGGGAGGGGTCTTTGTTTTACATAGCAGAGTGACGTCATCTCCCTCCATCACAGGGAGGACAGGACTCTGCAGGATCACTGATCCACCTCAACACAGAGACAAACTACAGCATTTCATCCATTTACACACAGCTTCATCAACACTAACTCCACACACTCAGCTTACCAGTGACTGTCAGGTTAACCATGTTACTGATGGGACCCTCTCTGGACTCACACCAGTAAACCCCACTGTCCCATGTGAAGATGTAGCTGATGTTGCAGGAAGAACCAGCACCTTCTCCCCACCCATCTCCACACCTCTGAGTCCTCTGTTGTTTGCTTGTGTTTCTCCTCAGAGTCCATCCAGCAGAGCTGTCGTCCTCCTCACAGCTCAGAGACACAAAGTCTCCTTTAAAGAACTGAGAGCTGCTGGGACTCACAGTCAGACGAGCTGTGAAGAAGACTTTATGATATTATTTACATAAAATTGATTATTTTACTCTACTTCCTTTATACTTAGGAGGTTGAAATATTCAGTGGGCTGTAGTGATCAACTACTGTATGATTGCCATGTCATGCCACAAGAAAGGTTAAAAAAGAACTGGGCACTTAGTGAGGTTTAGTTCATGTCAGGTTTAAACTGTGACAGAAGAAGGTTACTGACCTTGGTTTGTTGTGCAGCTCAGCAGTGAGATCAGAACTAAAGAGAAATGACACTCAGGTTGATTTGAGTTTGACATTTAACAAAACAGGAGTAAAAACAAATCCACCAGACTGCGGAGAACACAGACGGGTTTTTCTGAGTTGTCCACTGATGAGCGTAGAAAGGATGAAACAGTTTTCTCTTTAATGTCCTAAACAGAGGCATGTCTGCTGGAGTAGAGTGCTGGTAACCTGTTAATATCAGCAGTGAAACAATGTAAAGAAGTACATTTACTCTGAGCTGACAGAACAAATAAAACTTTATTTACAAAGTTCACACAAACAAAGACTCGTGTTATGATGACTTTTACAATGTAAAGAATGACACAATGTAAAGAATTTATTCGAGTAGTTAATGGAAATTCTTCATACTATATTCAAGTATTTCTTTGTTTCTTTGTTTCACAGCTTTCTAGATTTCTGCATTCTGGATTCAAACATTGTACTCCACACTATTTATTTTACAGATTTCATTACTGTATGTTGTTATATTATTAGAGATAAAGTTACTGGGCAGTCTCTATTTCATTGAAACATTTGTGTACCAGGCAGGATAAGGATCCAGATGCTGGACTCACAAGACAGGAAATGAACTCAAAATAGTTTTAACGCTGAATTTGTTTAAAATACAAAATGGCAAAACAGGCAGTTCTGGAGCCAGGAGTACAAAACTAGAAATCTAAATACAGAACCAAAATACAAAGTAAGTAAGTTAGTAAGTAAAATTTATTTATATAGCACTTTTCACAGATAAAAAAAATCGCAAAGTGCAATAAAACAATAAAAACAACGTAAGAGGAAATTAATAAAATGCTTTTCTAAATAAAAATGTCTTCAGCTGTTTTTTAAAAGAATCAATGGAGTCTGTGCAGCGTAGGTACAATGGAAGAGAATTCCGCAACCATGGTGCCACCGTCTGAAAGGCCCGATCACCACGAGTTTTAAAACGAGTGCGCGGTACCACCAGCAGTCTCTGATCTAATGACCTTAAAGCTTGAGAGGATGAATGTGGTTTCAGCAGGTCAGATAAATATTGAGGAGCTTGTAGGGCCCCAAAGGCCCCACGTAAAAGACCAAGACTGGTCTTGAGACACCCAACTCTAATTTTTATAGCGCTTAATAATTTGGCCTAGGTGGAATATATAAAGTAGAAAGAGAATTGGACCCAGGACAGATCCCTGAGGAACCCCATAAGGCAAAACTGTTAAGTCTGACATCACATGATTCATGCAAACAGTAAAAGATCTCTCAGACAAATATGACATAAACCATTTTAAAACAACACCAGTAATCCCAAACAAGTTCTTGAGTCTGTTTATCATGATACTGTGATCTACAGTGTCAAAAGTAGAGCTGAGATCCAACAGGACCAGCACTGTATATTCTCCAGAGTCTGCTGCCATCAAGATATCACTAGATACTCTAAGTAAGGCCGTTTCAGTGGGATGCAATTTACGAAAACCAGACTGGAAAGTGTCCATAACAGCATTTTTATCCAGGGAATAGTTAAGTTGTTCTACTACTACTTTTTCTAAAATCTTCGATATAAAAGGTAATTTGGTTATTGGCCTATAACTGTTAGGAAGAGATGGATCCATCTGGGGTTTCTTTAATATTGTCTCAACAACAGCTTGTTTAAAGAAATTGGGGACTGAGCCAGTATGAAGAGAAGTATTTATCATTTCCACAATACAGGGGCCAATGGAATCAAACACACTAGTGAAAAGTGAAGATGGAAGGACATCAAGGGGGCTTGAAGTCTGTTTTATACGACAAAGCAGGACTCTGATGTCTTGTAATGTAACAGGAGTAAAAGAGAACCAAGTATCAGAGGAGAGAAAATTGTAAATTTGATATTGAGAAGATGATGGAGAGATATTAGACCTGATGGCAGTGACCTTATTTGTGAAGTAGTTCATAAACTCATTGCATTCAGAGGTTGAGTGCACTGATGCACAAGGAGCATCAGGAGAAACAATAGCCAGAGGCTCCAAATAAAACGACAAGTTAAAATTTATGCAGCTATGGTCACTCACATGGACATCTTCCACACGAATGTCATTTATATTTAAACCCAAGGAGAAAACAAGATCCAATGTGTGACCCTTTATATGTGTGGGACCAGAAACATGCTGCCTAAAGTTAAAAGACTCTGTGATAGTCAGCAGCCATGTTACAGGATGCATCATCAATATGAAGGTTAAAATCTCCCAACATTACCACCTTCTCTAATTTAATAATGGATGACAAGAGGTCGTTAAATTCAGTTAGAAAGACTTCGGCAGCTCCAGGAGGTCAGTAGAGTAAAATACAATAAAAGGTGTGCAAAGAGCCGACCTTAATCATTTGCAGCTCAAATGAAGTGAAGGAATCTGAATTCATCAGTCTGCATGTGAATCTGTCCTGGTTCACAACAGCGAGTCCTCCGCCACGTCCCGAAAGACGTGGAGTTCCAATGACGGAGCAGCCAGTCGAACAAATTTCCTTCAGATGTATATAATCCATGTTTTGTTGCCACGTCTCAGTTAAACCCATGAAGTTGAGAGATTCCTTTATAAAAAGATCGCTTAAAATAAACGATTTGTTTGTGATTGAGCGAGTGTTGAGCAGGGCAAACCTGATCGATGATGTTTGGTTGGTGCACTCTACAGCTGACTGCAGTGCCACTTGAATTAAACACCTGTGCACCTCTACACCTGGGCGGTGACTTCAGGGCTAACTGAAGCTAATATCCATGGTAGTACATCACCTCTGCCATCAAAACGACTGTCGGATGACAGACACAAGGTGAGCATGCAGCCATCAGACCATAGATTCCGGGCTTGGAACTGAAGTGTAGCGTCGGCACCCGGTGACAGTAGCTGAATTGGTTGTAGGCACTGGGAATATTCCTACATCCAACAAGCTAATCTTTGGTACCTTCTCAGTCGCACTTGGACACCGGCCCTGGTTCCCCTCCTTCTTTTCTTCGTGTTGAATCCCACCGATATGTATGGTACTGTGCACTCAGGTGAGGAACACACAAAAGGTGGAGGGAAAAATTTCCTGTAACTGTCCCAGCTGTCAAAGTAGCTCTCCATTGAGTCTTTAATATACAACAGTGTGCCCCGAACATAAATATTGGTGGCAGAGACAAAATGAAGACACAAAACGGTAAAATTAATATTGCAAGCGACAATAGCGGTCAATATAAAACTATACCAGCGAGCTGTACTAGCGGCACAGGCGGCGAAGCCAAACACAGGCGCCATCTTGCCGACAGACACAAAAAGCTGAGAAAATCTGAACATCCCAAAATTTCAAAACCCTGAGTCCCAGATACAGGCACCATGACACTATTATATCTTGAGGAATTAAATTTTTGAAAAGTAAAATGTTTGTACTAATACTTTCTAATATTTGCAAAAGTAAAGTGTTTAAAACTTATTTTACCACTTTCTGAAGTAGTTTAACACAAATAGTATTTAAACCTTAAACTTTGAATGTCGTGCATCTGTATGAGGGCTGGACAAAAAAATGTTAATCAATGTATTCATGTCAGTTTTCTGCACTGTATTTATTTGTTATAAAATATTCTGATATCCTTGTTGACCCTCTTCCTTCTTCTTAGTGTTCTTGATCAAAACTCATCTTAGCCCTCCTATTCTAATCCAACCTGAATGTTTGTGATGAAGAAAAAACAGATTTTCATAGATAATCATTACAGTGTACTTACTGAGCAGCCACAGCAGAGATGTGTTCATCATTCTACTCTCGATATCAGGTCAACAGTTTGACCAGTTCACAGTCATTTAAAGTCAAACCCTCCTCCTCTTCCTCTGTGACAGGATGCCAGTGTTGTGGTTTTTAGTGGAAGGTTTCTTTGTCTGACTGCAACAACGAGAGAGAGAAAAAGCTTTAAAAATGGTAAAACTGACTAATGACTATAGACATGAGCCCCAGCAAAATTAGCAGACATTAAGGGGAACATGGGTACCTCTGAGATGCCTTCACTGACTTAAAAAAAACCTAACATTGTGAGTGGCTGAAATCGGTCAGGAAACCACACACACAACCCCCCCCCCTTCCCCCTCCCAAAAAAAAGAAAAATTTAAAAAATTTAAAAAACATGTAAATAACAAAAGAATTATATTTAAAGATCACCCACATGGCGCCTTCACTGACAGGATGGTGTCTTTGTCATTATAGAGCAAACTATTCTTATCTCAAAAAGGATTTATTTACTTTTTATCTTAAATGTTGGTTGTGTTGCTGATTCGTGGAAATACCTCGCATCTTCCTGTAGCTGACCACAGTTCAGCTGAGAGGAAGTGAGTTGGAGGTGGTGCGAATGCTGTTTGACTGATTGCATCTCTCTGCTTTAACCACTGATATGCTGTCACGCCTGAAAGGCTTCATGCAGATTGACCACCAATGACTTCTTGAAAACACTACCCCCAAAAAACTGTGAGCCTCCATAAAGTCGCAAAACTCACTCCTACCATCACATATGTCCATAATGCACTGAGCATTAACAACACTCGCAAAGCTGTTGGCCCTGACAACATTCCTGAATGTGTGCTTCAAGGATGTGCTGAGCAGCTAGAGGTCTTTACCAATATCTTTAACCTGTTAACCATTATGTGTCCTCCAGTTGCCTCGTTAACGTTCGTTCACCTTCTTGCTGTGTGTCTCCCATTGTCTTCCCATAATATTAGAATTCTCCCAGTTTAGTTTTGATATTATTTTGTATTACTTCTGAGCCTGCAACAAAAACAATGTTTTTGAGTTCACGTTTTGCCTCTTTGGGTCCTCTTCCCTGCCTGCACACAGTCGTTCAATGACAGAACAGCACGACCACAAGCACTGGAGGACACACTATGGCTGTGTCCCAATTTAGCAACCGCACACTTGGAGTACGCATTTTGAGACCTATTACGTCACAGCGACACGACAACAGATGTCCCAATCCGAAGTGTATTCCAAATGCGCCGTCCCCAAATATCAAGCGTGGTCCGTGTCGCTACCCGATCCGTACCGGAAACCCGATCGGTACCCCGCATGCGCAAATCTTACGTCACTTCCTCTCTTTGCCAACATTGCGACATTCAATATATTTGAATGATACGGTTAGTGCCCAGTTAGCTCCTAGCATTTCTCAACAGCTCTGCCTCCTTTTTCGACTACTGGGACATTTAAACAATGGATAATCTGTATACAAACAAATTCACGCTTTTCTCCTCAATATAGAGTGTTCCCCGATTGAACAACAGCGCCGTAAAATAAGAAGAATGGCGCCTAATTACAGAGTTAATAATACAGACTTTGTAATATGTCATGTAAAGATTCAACAACCAGATGAAGTGTTTACTGACAATTGACAGTGATAGTGAACATCATCATCACTATACCAACAATCCTCTCCACACAGACAAGCATAAACACACTCGACTATCACTAAATCAAATTTAATACACGTTTGTAATGACGCTAATTCAGTTTACAATAGGGTTCATTCGCTCGGTCAGCAGGTGGCGGTATCCTCATACACTGGGGAGTAAACTGCCATTAAATGAACAGAAGAAGAAGAAAACCCCTGCACATGCGCAGTAAGGATCGGGGATGTTGTGTTTACATACACTGCTAAGATGGTGAAGGGTTGCTTACAAGGGGGACTGAATATGAACATATACTCAGTTACCAGTAGGGGGCTCTGTGACTAAGAATGATGGAAGGAGAGAAGAAGTGAAGTGTATGGTGAGATGTAAAATGGCGAGCTACTGCTGAATATATACGTTCCATTACAAACCAAGCCGTCTCCGTTCTTCTGTCGAAACACCACAAATTGGCGACGAGGATGAGTGCATCAGTTCCGAGTCCACCATCTTTTCTTCCACATGTGGGTGAGCCGCCGATTCCATTTACTACATGGCGGAAAATATTCGACAATTACATGCTAGTAATCAATGGGAGACGCATGGCCGGATGCTAGGAAACGCGCTGTTTTGCTACACTGCTTGGGCCTGGAGGGACAGCGGTTATTCTACACATTACCGGAGCAAGGTGATACATATGCTGACGCCATGAGCGCACTGGAGAAGCACTTTGTGCCGAAAGTGAATGTCGTGGCGTGCCGTCATACATTCAGACAGCGTATTCAACGAGCGGATGAGACTGTTTCTCAGTATGTGGTGGCTCTGAGAGCGTTAGCTTCATCTTGTAACTTTGGACAAATGGAAAGTGAAATGATAAGAGATCAGTTGATCTCCAATGCTCATCTCAGCGTTGTGAAAGACAAACTGTTACTGGAGGATGAACTCACACTGGATAAGGCTCTAACTATTGCGAGCCAGGTAGAAGCAGCAGTCAAAAACGCTACTCTACTCTCCACACCCGGCTCGTGTCCGACCGCGCCTGTTCAGACAGTCGACACGGCAAATTCCCACTCTCACCAGAGGAGAGGACCTCGCCCCGCTAAAGGCTGCACTCCAGACCAACGCAAACGGGGAGGTTCAAAGCAGCAGCAGCGGAAGTGCTTCAGGTGTGGTTCTCACAAGCACTTAGCTAATGATAAAAAACTGCCCGGCTGCTTCTTCAAAATGCAATAACTGCGGGAAAAAGGGACATTTTGCCAAGGTATGTAAGTCGTCAGTCAGTGAAGTGAGAGAAGTAGTGGTTCCAGAATTGGCAGTACTGTGCGTGCAAGATGCTAAAATGATGGCAGCTATTCAAGATAAGCTTACCTGCACTGTCGACATTGAAACTGTACAAGGTGGCTCTAAGACAGTAGAGCTGATAGTAGACACTGGAGCTTCTGTGTCTATTCTGCCAGAAACTATCTACAGACAGTATTTTGCAGACTGTTCACTGGTGCGACCTAAAGTCAAACTAGTTACTTATGCTAAAGATGAGTTGGCTGTGATGGGTTGTCTGCCTGCATCAGTTGCACTGCATGCACAGAATGAAAAAGTTCCTGCTTCCTTCTACATTGTCAAAGCTGGTTCCCCGCTATTAGGCCTCGACCTCATTAGAGCACTGAACGTCTGCATCATCGGAGGCAAAGTGGACCGCATTCAGGATGAAACTGCAGATGATCCGGATTCGTCTAACCAGAAGTCTGCTGTGTACAATGTTGATCCTATTCCACCAGCTCAACTTGGATGTGTTAAAGGGTTCATCCATAAAGTACAGGTAAACAACAATGTGCGGCCTGTACGCCAAAAGCTGAGACGCCTGCCATTAAGTGTACGTACAGAGGTGTCAGCAGAACTCTCTCGCTTACTCAAAGCTGGCATAATTGAAAGGATCGATGCAGCTGAGTGGGTGAGTCCTTTGGTCGAGGCCAGAAAGCGAAAAAAGGAGTTGAGACTGTGTGTTGACCTTCGTGAACCCAATAAGAGCATTATTGCTGACTGCCATCCTTTTCCTCATATGGAGGATCTGTTTTCTGACTTGGCAGGTGCCACTCACTACAGCCAGATTGACCTCAGCTCAGCATACCACCAATTACCTTTGCATCCGGAGAGCCGCAAGCTGACTGCTTTCATCACTCATGAGGGACTGTTCCAGTTCACGCGTGTCCCATTTGGCCTAGCATCAGCACCTTCGGCGTTCCAGAAAATGATGCAAACGGTCCTGAAAGATCTGCCTGGTGTTCGCAACTACTTGGATGACATCATCGTCTACGGAACATCAAAGGAGGTGCATGATACACGCCTGCAAGCTGTTCTCCAACGTCTCAGAGATGTTGGCCTGCAGATTAATGCTGGGAAAAGTTCCTTCTGCCAGTCACACATCACATTCCTGGGCCATGTAATCTCAAAGGAAGGCCTACGTCCAAGCCAACATCACCTTACTGCTATTGCCGAGGCTCCTGCTCCAAAGGATATGGCTGCGTTGCGCTCGTTCCTGGGTTTGTCATCCTGGTTCAGTAAATTCATTCCAGATTATGCTACACTGGTGGAGCCACTGCGACAGTTGCTGAAAACAGACATGAAAGTTGAACTCCAGTGGAACGAGGCAGCACATGAGCGCTTCAGTAACCTGAAAAAACTCCTTCTGGAAAGTCCCGCACTTGCCGTCTATGACCCTGACTTCCCTGCTTTTATCACCACAGACGCATCAGACTATGGGCTAGGCACTGTGTTGACACAGTTACACCCAGATCAAGTGGAGCGGGTTGTGGCGTTCGCCTCCCGAACATTGTCTCCTGCTGAAAGAAAGTACTCCACCATAGAAAAGGAGGCATTAGCCTGTGTCTGGGCGGTGGAAAGGTGGCGTACATATGTATGGGGCCGCAGATTCACGCTTCGTACTGACCACCAAGCTCTTACTACCCTTCTCAGCACCAAAGGTATGAACAGAGCGGGCATGAGAATCGCACGATGGTCTGCAAGGTTGATGTGTTTTCAGTATGATGTGCAGTACCGTCCTGGTGTTCAGAATGTCATCGCAGACTGCCTCTCACGGGTTCCCCTGACGTACTCCAGCACTGACATTGATGCTGAAAAAGACCTTCTCTTGGAGATAGCTGAAGTTTCTCCTCTCTTGACAGCGACACCGCTGACGGATTTTAAAGCTGAATGTGAGGACTGCCCTGACCTTTCTCTGCTGCGACAGGTTGTCCGCTCAGGCTGGCCTAAGGTGAAAAGGTCTCTCCCACCTGAGATGCAGCCGTATTTCCTGGTGCGACATGAACTTGCTGTGGAATCACCGTTGGTTTTCCGGGGGACACGTCTGGTGGTCCCAAGGTCCCTGCGGGAAAAGGTGATATGTCTCGCACACGAAGGTCACCAGGGCATAGTTCGCACAAAGCAGCGGCTCAGAGAGCTTTACTGGTGGCCATGCATGGATACTCAAGTCCATGCGATTCTGTCATCGTGCTCAGTCTGTCAATTGTGTGACAAAACGGCCAAAACTGCTCCTACTCCCTTACAGCCGGTTCAGTTTCCAGATGGTCCCTTTCAGCATGTGGCCGTTGACATTGTTGGACCTTTTGACCGCGGGTCGCAGGACTGCAGGTTTGCCATCACACTGGTCGATTACTTCAGCAAATGGCCAGAAGTAGCCTTTACTTCATCAGCTACTACAGACACTGTGATTAGGTTCTTGTCTTCAGTTTTTGCACGGGAGGGAAACCCTTGTGAGCTTACCACAGATAATGGACCACAATTCACTTCATCTGCCTTTGCTGATTTCCTGAAGGAAAGGGGCATCAAGCACATCAGAACAAGTGTGTATCACCCTCAAGCGAACGGGTGTGTTGAAAGATTCAACAGAGTGCTGAAGGACTGTGTTCAGGCTGCACAGGTGTCCCAGAAGCTGTGGAAGCCCACCGTGACAGAGATGCTACAGAATTACCGTGCTACAGCTCATGCAACGACTGGAGCAGCTCCGTTCCAGCTTCTCAGAGGGAGACCCATGAGAACAAAGCTAAATGTCCTGCCGTTTCCCAAAGACACAGGACAGTATGACCAATGCAGGGCCAGAGTCTCTCACCAGCAACGTAAGAGTAAACGCTACACTGATGCAAAGAGGGGGGCACAACCTCCCCAGCTTGTGGTCGGTGACAGGGTGCGGATACGTAAACCTTTCCGAGTGGGGAAGGGAGAGAGACAGTTCACTGATCCACTGTCAGTGCAGCAACAGACTGGACTGAGCACCTTCATCTTGAGTGATGGAAAGAGATGGAATGCAGCCCGTCTCTCACTCTGCCGCGCAGAGAATGCTGAGCCGTTGCAGGCTGGTGACGAGGTTGAAAATAACACAAGAGAAACTCCTAAAAGACCTTATGTTCCTAACAGACCGAGACAGTTACCAGCTTGGACCAAGGATTATGTTATGAAATGAGTTTAAAAAAAAAAAAATGAAAAGAAAAAAAAGTGAAAAAAAAAACACGCTTGAGCTGTTGGGTGCTAATGTTAAGTTCCATACTGCTAGTTCTGAGGTCCAAGTATAATAGAGGATTGATTTACTGTGATTTATTTGTGAGTTTTGTGACTTAAGGTTGTTAAGTTACTACAGTAACCTTAACGGTACAAGTATTCATTATAAAGGACGATTTAGGCACCATAACAAGATTGTATGTTAAGATCACGGGTATAGTTCAAACACCCAGTAATGTTATAAGTGAAATAGGTATTGAAAATGCTGTCTGGTTGCAAAGTTTACTACTGATAATGTTCTGTGCAAATAGTAATGTTGCCATGCTAAGTAAGTAATACTGAGGTAGTAGAATTCTGTGAGAATGAGGAGAGATGTTGTGTTTACATACACTGCTAAGATGGTGAAGGGTTGCTTACAAGGGGGACTGAATATGAACATATACTCAGTTACCAGTAGGGGGCTCTGTGACTAAGAATGATGGAAGGAGAGAAGAAGTGAAGTGTATGGTGAGATGTAAAATGGCGAGCTACTGCTGAATATATACGTTCCATTACAAACCAAGCCGTCTCCGTTCTTCTGTCGAAACACCACAGGGGAGTCCTGATCCATAACTATCTTTTTATTTTTTGTTTTTGTCTTCATCAGTGGTTCCCAAACTTTTTTTGCTGGGCCCCCCTTTTTTTTACAAGAAAAATGTTCAGGAGTAGTTAGTCATTACAATAGGTGTTTGTGAACTAAAAATCAAGAATGTGGGATACTGTTTGTCCGTGATTTGGAGAGCCCAGCACGTGCTCCCAACGAAGGGAAAATGAATTCTGCAGGGGAGACCTACCTCGGCACTTGTGCAGGTGAAACCAAAGGGCAGATATGCTTCACCATATTTTCTAGTCTTTGGCTTAGAATGAAGTTAGTTTGGAAACATATTCAGCGATGCTTCATCTCCTGCTTTGCGTTTCTGTGGGCGCTCCATGCTGCCAGTGTCCAAGCATTTTGTTTTTTTTCCTTTTCATACCACGCCCGCCCTGTCATGGCTCTGCGCCCCCTCTAGGGCTCCACACTTTGGGAAGGTCTGCACTAACATGAGACAAGACCTTCAAAGTAAAACAGGAAACCCAGACTGAACTCAGAGGCACAATACTGACACAAAAGCAAAGCCCAAGAACTAACCAAGAAACATCAAGAAATAAAAGATTAATAATACAAAACAGAAAACACTGGTTCACCAACCCAGGACTGTGACACTCCTATGAAACTATTCAAATGAACAAACAGAATAAGTGTTTAAGTTGTAATACAATAAAATTAAAATACTTTAGCATAAGTAATCTGCCATCACATTTTTAAGCAAATTCATGTTGGTTTGCTTTATAAACTGTATGAATTCGCCTTCAGCTCATCACATTTTCCTTTGAGGCTCCATGAAATGTGATGAGATTTTATATCTCAAATAACTTTTTTTATCTGACCATTCAACTGTGACCCAAGACTCAAATTTTTAATACGATTAAGGTATCTGTCAGGTTTTGTATTGTTGATTGTCATTTATGCTTAGAAATATCTACTTATATATGCTTAGAGTTTTATAATTAGTTGTAGATTGGTATAGGTTTGATCCTTGATAGTCTGCAAACTTTGTGTGCATTAGAGAGCACTCTGGGAGCATGGGAGAGGTCGTACCTTCTCTTATTGTTTTATGGTAGGATAAAAGTGGCTATATCTGTTTTAGGCTAAGTGCCTTTTGTTTAGATGAACTGCTGGACTTCCAGACCAGCAGGGTTAGGGAAGTCTTTATGGGGTCACACTCTGACCCCCCCCCCCCCCCCCCCCCCCCCCACACACACACACACACACACACACACACACACACACACACAAAGGCAAGGTACTCTTTGTGTGTATGTAGACGTCGTATGTTAATGAACCTATGCATATTCATGTAACCTCAATAAAAGAGCAGTGTTACGGGGGAGTGGACGAGAGCAACTGGGGTCAAGCGAAGGAACGGCGCCCGTCCGGTTCTCTCCCGTGCACGAGAAAATGAAGAACTTTGCCAACTCGTGTCTTGCTTGCTGTGTAATTATATTGTCTTCAACGTTCCAGTGAATAGGTTCAAGCTACAAACCTATCAGTATCTAATGGCAGATTTGCTCATGCTGTGCTTTATTTGCGTTTGAAGCCTGACAAATTTATCTAGTTTGAAATTTTCCGTTTATTATAGAAGTGATATTCACTGCACAGGGTGAAAGACATGGAGACAAACTACACCACTAAGGAGTTAAAAACCCTCACTCAGCAGATCTTTAGACACTAAGTGGTAAAAAACAAAGTCCTAAATGAGGCTTCATATTAGTTCTCAGATAAGCAATGCCCTTCCTGTAAATCACAGGTATCTCAAGCTTATAGTAAATCTGAACATTGACCTGCTTTAACTGGTCAAGATCTGTGAGACGTGTAGGCCGAATGTTTGAGGACTCAAATGTGGATGTG
Organism: Aulonocara sp. 'chitande type north' Nkhata Bay; assembly: GCF_057382095.1. NCBI lineage: Eukaryota > Metazoa > Chordata > Actinopteri > Cichliformes > Cichlidae > Aulonocara > Aulonocara sp. 'chitande type north' Nkhata Bay. Next base: position 17,091,091 of record NC_141346.1, read on the forward strand.
TAGAGACACAGTGTGTTTCACAAAAAGCAAATTATTTTAGGCTGATGGCAAACATGCAAAGAGATGAGACAGAGGAAGAAAAACTAAAGTGAAAGCACAATTACCACAAACCTTTAAAGTAATGGCAGAAAAGTAAAGATACAACAAGGAAAATAATAAAAGCACACCTCTGGTTTAGCCAGAGGCCAGTGTCAGCGAAGGCAACGGGACAGATCTGGTAGCTTGGTCAAAGTCTGCTGGCAGGGGTAAAGATGCCCTGGACATGAAATTGGAGGAGATGGAGATGCACAGGTGGAGGGAGTCAGAACTAGATGGTGCCAAACTCTTGGACTTAGGTCTATATACAGATGTTGCAGGGGACACTGGATAGAGCTCAGGTCATGTAGGGTCTTGAGGCTCAGGTGGCTCGAGCAGCACTGAAGGCTCTGGAGCTGATTTGAGGGATGCTTGAAGCTAAGGCAGCTGGGGTAGAACTGGCTGGTCAGTGCTCACAGCTGACTCCTGGCAGCTTGGGCTTTGCTGCAGGACACGCAGACCTCTATGAAAGCTGAATGAAGCTGTGGTTGGGATCCAGTAGGCCTCACTGTTAGGTATTTTAGTACCATGGGAGCATTTACTGGATATTGTTTTATAGTGACATTATGCAGGAAAACTCTGTCATTCAATAAGGCCCCTTTGTTTTAGTTATTTTTCTCTTTGACCCAAGAATTGATGTGTGAGAATCACAGGCTGGTACAAGGTTGAAATACCACAGAGATCACTCCCTCAGCTACATTAGTTTCTTAATCTTTTAGACGCCTGTTGAAGGCCAAATGGTTTGTTTCAGATTTCACTAATGTAAGAACTCTTCGTTTTGTGCCTTGAAAATATGTCGCTGAGATAATCACAATTGTAGCTGAACTAATAAACTACACAAAGGATGCTTCTTCACCCAAGGGCAGGAAGACGCTGCCTTATCTTGGTCTGTACTGGTTTAAACTGATAATCTGCTGTCTCATGAATTTTACCCTCTATATAAACTGTTGTACTTGTGAATAAAGTTGAGTCACTTTGGGAAGACAATCTAAAGCAGTCTCTGTTTTCTTGTTCTCCCAAGCTGCTCCCGAGCTGCTCGTACTAACACGCTGAATGGCATGCTTGAATATTACTTGAGAATATATTTGACTGTGTTACAGACTAAGGGACATTCTCTGCTGATAGGTGAAGGTACATTCTCTGCTGATAGACGTCCACGCCTCGGAGGAAGCCGATCCACGGAGTAGGCCCTGGAAACAGTTTCCTTCAATTTTGGTGTCAGAAGTGGGATCCTGACGAAGGTAGGCACTTGTCTTTTTATTTTATAAGACTGTGTTATGCCTTTCTCAGTGATCCACATAGAAACGGGATACGCTGACGAGGCCTTCTTCAGTGGCCCACATAGTAACAAGTGGGATACACTGAGGAGCCTTATTTAGTGGCCCACATAGAAACACAGGAAGTTGCCTGTTGTTTTGTAAATAAAAGCAGAAAGGACACAGGAAGTTGCCTGCTGTCATAAACTAAGAAGTTGCTCACCAGCAGAAAGGACACAGGAAGTTGCCTGGGGTCATAAAACGAGAAGTTGCTCGTTAAAAAGTGAGAAGTTGCTCACTAAAAACATAAAATTGCTAGCAAAAAAAAATCAAGTAACCTCAGGTGTGCCACAGCAAAAATAGAAACTAACTTAAATCCTTCAAAGCGTCTAAACCCCTCTGGAAATCACTGACCATGGGTCAGAATAATTCAAAGACCTTAGACGGGTCCGATAAAAACTCAAAATTAACTGTAAAACCGAAAAAAAATAAAATATAAAATCACAAATAGCGGCTCAGTACGACTCCCACTTCCGGTTACGTTTAACCCACGCTCGCGAATCAATGAAGACTTCCATGATTACGTATCCAGAACATGCGGAAGTGCTTACGTGACTGATTTCGTCTCGAACTTAAGAACTATAACTTTAATGCATCCTAATGTATTTCCGGAGCCCTATCCCGAACGATTATCGCCAGAAAACAGGTCAGTAGAAATGTTAAATACTATTTGTGATAAGGAAAGTAGGCTGATTAAAAAGTCCTGTAAAAAATATATGATAGAATGTCGTGATGTGACCAATCGCATGCTACCACTATGGAAAAAAGGACCCGAGCCAGACGTAAATGCTTTAAATCACGCCAGTGTAGGCTCTAGTAAATCCACTGCAGAAAAAACTAGCCTTATATGCCCATCCGTTCAACCTACGGCTCCGCCGCCTTATGATGAAAAAACAGAATTAATAGCTGCTGCGGCGGCTGCACGTCACCAGCGCGTATATCCTGATTTAACAGCAGAATCCCAAAGGAGTGAGGAAGGCACTAAAATGACACCTAAATCAGAAGAAGATGACTGGTTTAACCTAGATCAAAGACAGGAACGAGAATACACTGAACGAGAAAGAGAGTTACAGGAACATAAAAAGCAAACAAAACAGTTAATGACAGAGTGTGAGGAAATCATGAAAGATCCTTTAACTGAACGTACGGAAGCTGAACTGCAGGAAGCCGTTTCCGTCATAGATAATCATGTTCAGCGCCACACTAGAGTAGCGAATGGTTTGACTGTGCCAAAAACAATAACTAACACCAGAAATTTAATAAGGAACTACTTAAAGCAGAAAAAAGAGGAAAAAACTCAAGAGGGCCCCCACAAAAACACCCGTTATAAAGAAAAGCAGGGATCACAATTTAATGACGTCAGCACCTCCCTCCCGTTCATGATAATAGGGGACATGTGTTGCATTCAACCCCCTAAAATTTCAGAGTTAGCAGCAACCATTAAAGAACTTCCCGATCCTCTACAAAATCCTACAGCCTTTGTTTCTGCATTACAGAGAAGTACCAGATACCACCACTTGGGTGGGCCTGACTATAGATATATATTATGTCAACGAATCCCAGGTGTGACTGAATCTCAGCTTATTGAAGAAGTAGAGGAACTAGACCCTAAAAACGACCAAGCAGCCAACACCACCTCGTTTTTGTGGATAAATGATGACAAAATCACAGCCTTTTTTCAAAATCTAAAGAGATTTCTGCTCACAATGTCTAGAGATAAAATTGATTTAAATGCAGTAACCATGTGTAAGCAAAAGCCAGATGAATCCATTCTAGTGTTTATGAAACGTTTCACACACTGCTGGACTAATGAGGCATGCATGCCTGAAGGAGGAAATGATCAGATTTTCATAACAACATTCTTAAACAATATTCATCCAGAATGTTCACAACTATTGAAGCTGACTGCCACTGATAATCTCTATGACATGAAAATAAAGAACTTTATCACACTTGTCAAAACAAAAGCTGGTGCAGATCTTTTCCCCAACAGCACGAAGGCTAAAAGTGTTAAGATGATGTTGAACTTTGATGTTGAAGGCTCAGAGGAAAGTGAAAAAATGATGTATGCAGGGGCCCCGTCCCCTCAACAAGCGCAGCAGGGAGTTTTCAGAAGGAGAGATAGGAGTGGAGACGTATGTTTTTATTGTGGAATAATAGGACACTGGAGGAGGGAATGCAAATCAGCAGCAGGTAGATCTCAACCACAAAACACAGGACCAGCTCCTGCCACTAGGCGTCAGCAGAGCTCTTACAGACAAGGTAACTGGCAACGCAGACAGGAATCACATCAAAGAAACGGCCCCTTTGCACTTAGGCAGCAACCTTATAATCCACATTTTAATCCCCACCCATATGATAACGAAAGACTGGACCGACAATAGGGAGGCCCAGGTGAAGATGAGGGACAGTGTGAAGCACTACACACGATGCTGCATTTGCAATTGTCCCGTAACACAGAAAGCTTGCCCATGTTAGATATAGAAATAGGTGAAAAGATTTATTCTTTTTTAGTTGACAGTGGAGCCACTAAAAGTTCACTGTCTGGAAAATTCTATAGTGGGCCTGTTTCCTCTGTGTGCATCAACACCATGGGAATAAACGGAACTCTAGTGCAATGCCCCAAAACTCATTCTCTAAAAACACGCTGGGGCCCAAAACCAGATGAAATTACATATCATCCATTCATAATTATTCCAAACTCGCCTGTGAATCTATTAGGCAGAGATTTAATGGCAAAAATGAACTTGTGTATTTCATTTAACACAAAGGGTGAAATGTTTGCAGATACTGATAACAGCTATGTTTTCTCTGCCCTATGCACCGACACCATGGAGAAGGAACATCCTCTGTGTCAGCTGGACGCCTCAGCGGAGAATGAACTCAATATCCATCTGACTGGTATCCCACGTCACACTCTGTGTCAAAAACATGTGCAAACACCGTTACCAGGTAGCCCCATGCCCGGAAGCCACATATTTGTTTCTCTCACACTGTTCAACAACATGATAACTGCTCACACCAGTGAAGGCCAAACAGTGGTTTTGTCACATAACTCAGACATAGGCTATGACATCACTGCACCATGTCAACACATAGATCTAACCTACCCCATACACTGTACTATCTCTGCTGTCACATTGCCAGCTGAATATCAAAACATGACATTATGGTCAAGAGGTGAGAATGATGTAGGATTTATTGACTGTACACCTTATCATGCTCAGCTGAAAAACAACAAGCCGGTATATGTCAAGCAATATCCCATTTCCGCTGAAAAAGCCGCAGCCTTAGACATCATCATAGGAGATTTATTGACAGCTGGAGTAATAAAGCCCACAGTATCTCCATATAACACTCCTGTCAATCCTGTGCCAAAGCCTAACAAACCTGGCGTATGGCGTTTCACACAAGACTTAAGGCAAGTTAATGCAGTCATTATGCCTCTGCCACCTATTGTCCCAGATGTTCCCAGCATACTGACAGGTATTCCAGCAACAGCTACACATTTTACTGTGGTGGATTTGTGCTCCGCCTTTTTCTCAGTACCTGTGCATGAAGACACACAGCCGATATTTGCTTTTACACATAGAGATAAGCAGTACACATGGACTCGCTTACCCCAAGGCATGGTAGACAGCCCTGCGGCTTTCTCAATGGTAGTACGTGCTACCCTGGACGGCTTCACTCCTCCAGAGGGCTGTACTCTGATCCAGTATGTAGATGATCTCCTCCTCTGTGCTGAAAGTGAAAAACTATGTCAAACTGCCACACACATGCTACTCCAGCACCTCCAACAGACTGGCCACAAAGCATCAGCAAAGAAAATGCAGTACTGTCAGACTTCTGTTCAATATTTGGGATTTACACTGTCTCACGGACAACGTTCTATGACTACAGACAGGGTCAAAGCTGTGACCTCTGTCCCTAAGCCCACTACACAGAAAGAAATGCTGTCTTTCCTAGGCATGGTGAACTATTGCAGACAGTGGATACCAGACTGTTCTTTTCATGACCACATTCTGCGTGAATGCTGCAAAAAAGACAAGCCTCCTCGAATACTGTGGTCCACAGAAATGACTGCCTCTTTCAATGCATTACAGGGAGCGCTGACCTCCGCCCCTTGTTTGGGTCTGCCTGACTACCACTTACCATTCCACCTGTACGTCACAGAGAACGGCACAACCTGTGCAGGTGTATTGGCCCAAGAGCATGGCTGTGGCTACCGTCCAGTAGCCTTCTACTCAAAGGTGCTGCCAGCAGTAGTTCAGGGGATGCCGGCCTGCCTGAGAGCAGTAGCAGCTTGCTCTATCATGATAAGGGACTGCGAGAAGCTCACACTCTCACATGACACTATTCTACACACCAATCACCAGGTCACGACCATTCTAGCAAACATAACTACACAACACATGACCGCACAACGTCGCTCAGGTTATGAAGCTACACTGACTTCAACAGCAAATCTCACTATAAAAGCAAGCAGCACACCCAATTCGCCAGCACACTTACTCATTCGTATGCTGTGTTCCTCTGACCGACAGGATGGTTCAGACGACCCTGACGATCATGATTGTATGACACGTATACAGGAATCCACAGCACCACGCCCAGACTTAGAGCAGACACCAATCCCAGACTCAGTCATTGTTTATGTGGACGGGTCCTGTTCAAAACCAAATGACAACTTATTTCTTTGTGGCTATTCGGTGGTGACATTGCCTGACATCATACTAGAGGCTCACTCATTACCATTTCACTCAGCACAAAAAGCAGAGCTCATGGCTTTAATACGCGCCTGTGAGTTACATGTGGATAAGCGGGTAACAATTTACACTGATAGCCGTTATGCATTCGGTGTGGTGCATGACTTTGGCACATTGTGGAGACAAAGAGGATTTAGATCTGCTGATGGAAAATCGATCGCTAATTCTGACCTTGTTCAAAGACTTTTGCAGGCTATACAGCTGCCATCGGCAATTGCAGTTGTTAAAAACGAAAGGACACAGTACAGCTGACACAGACGAAGCAGTGGGAAATGCTCTTGCAGACGTAACCGCGAAAGCAGCTGCTGCCTCACAGCAACCACCCAGAAGGGAAGTATTATCTTTGCCTTTACAGCTGCCACTTGTCACGCTCCCAGACTATTTAGAAACAAATGTTGACCTAAAATTCATACAAGAGCAAGCCTCTGCCTTAGATTACACTTACTGGGAAAGTAATGATTGTACCTTAGATAACAGAGACGGCTTATACAAAAACCTTGAGGGTTTGATTGCCCTCCCATCTTCACTACTGCCAATCCTTGTCCGCCATTTTCACGGTGTGAGTCATGTCGGACAAAGAGGGGTAATAGGAGCAATAAAATCAAGATTTGTAATCAAGAAAACATCACACGCAGTAAAACGCATATTAGCAACCTGTCTAACATGTGCACGAACTAATGTAGGAAAACCAAAAGCAAAACATCAGCATTTACCACAACCAGATTTTCCATTTCATACATTACAAATTGATTTTACACATATGCCAGCGCAAGGAAGCATCAAGTACTTACTGGTAATAGTGGACCAATTTAGTAAATGGGTAGAAGCTTATCCAACATCAAAAGAAACTGCAGAAGTAGTCTGTCAAAAGTTGTGCAATGAAATAATACCCAGATTTGGAATACCTCACCAAATTAACAGTGATAGAGGACCTTCATTCACATCAGAAGTAATTCAAAAGTGTGCTAAAACTCTAGCAATAGACTGGAAATATCATGTGCCATACCATCCTCAGAGTTCAGGAGTTGTAGAAAGAATGAATAGGACCATAAAAAATCGCCTGACTAAAGCAATGATAGAAACAGGAATGACCTGGATCAAACTACTTCCTCAAGTCCTCTGTGAGATTAGAATGACTCCATCCGCAGCAACCAAATTATCTCCATTTGAAATAATCATGGGAAGACCGTTTCCAACACCATGGTCAGCCTCCAGAGGGGCACCGCTATTGGAAGGGGACATAGACACTGCATTGTCTGACTATGTTCATAACCTGGTAGAAACACTGAATAATAACTATCAGAAAGTTTGTCTCTCTCAGCCTCTCCCTTCCATAGATCCAACCCATCCGTGGAAACCAGGAGATGCGGTATTGGTAAAGTCGCTAAAACCAAGGGCACTCGGGGAGGCCGCGTGTTCCAGCCCCCAGACTGTACTTGCAGTGACGAGAACCAGCATCCTAACAGACGGACAACCTCAGTGGATTCATGCCAGCAGGGTTAAGACCAGCCCCACCAAACCACCTAAGGCGTCGGATCAAGTAGATGACGTCTCCGGCGAGCCAGCGCCCGGATTCAATACACCTATAGATGACGACTCAGGCGAGCCAGCGCCCGGATCCACTCCACCTACACACACACAATCACTGATTAACACACAACGCCTGAAAGAGCCAAGACTCAGAAAGCCCTCTGATCCCCCGCCTGAACAACAACAAGGTACTCGAACATCCAGCAGGAACAGAAAGCCTAGAGTACCACACAATGTCTAACCTAATAAAGATAGACTCGTTTCATCCTGATAATGGAGAAAATGAAATGCCCATTGTCATCACACGACGCTTATACGGTGTCTCTCGAACCTGGGACCAGGCCAGGAGACGACTAAAGAACTGTCTTTTTTATATATTTAGGTTATTAATCATATCTACTGCATTAACCTTAGGATTTTTATTTACTATTTCGTATTGTAAAGTGCAACCCTGTTCACATTTCTGCAAGCCACATTTTCAATGATAACCCATATAGCTACCAGTACAGCTACTTCAATGTATTTGTAATTAGCACAAATTGATCCTGAGGATGTGCCAGATGTTACCAATGATGTTCCTGATGTGTATATTGAACATTAGGTTGTGAACTATTACATTTTATGATTTGCTTTTTATATTATGTTATTACATTTGTGATTTTTCCTTTCTATTTGAGTTATTATTTTTAAAAAAATAATAAAAGAGGGGAACTGTTAGGTATTTTAGTACCATGGGAGCATTTACTGGATATTGTTTTATAGTGACATTATGCAGGAAAACTCTGTCATTCAATAAGGCCCCTTTGTTTTAGTTATTTTTCTCTTTGACCCAAGAATTGATGTGTGAGAATCACAGGCTGGTACAAGGTTGAAATACCACAGAGATCACTCCCTCAGCTACATTAGTTTCTTAATCTTTTAGACGCCTGTTGAAGGCCAAATGGTTTGTTTCAGATTTCACTAATGTAAGAACTCTTCGTTTTGTGCCTTGAAAATATGTCGCTGAGATAATCACAATTGTAGCTGAACTAATAAACTACACAAAGGATGCTTCTTCACCCAAGGGCAGGAAGACGCTGCCTTATCTTGGTCTGTACTGGTTTAAACTGATAATCTGCTGTCTCATGAATTTTACCCTCTATATAAACTGTTGTACTTGTGAATAAAGTTGAGTCACTTTGGGAAGACAATCTAAAGCAGTCTCTGTTTTCTTGTTCTCCCAAGCTGCTCCCGAGCTGCTCGTACTAACACGCTGAATGGCATGCTTGAATATTACTTGAGAATATATTTGACTGTGTTACAGACTAAGGGACATTCTCTGCTGATAGGTGAAGGTACATTCTCTGCTGATAGACGTCCACGCCTCGGAGGAAGCCGATCCACGGAGTAGGCCCTGGAAACAGTTTCCTTCACTCACCACAGAAAAAGATTCAAGTGGAGAAGCATGGTGGGCCCACCCTAAAAGCAAGGATTGGTGCATGGTACTCAGTCTGTGGAAAGGCTCTGTCCAGAGCACCAGTCTCTGGGGATGCAGGCAGTTAAACACAATGGTCATTTGGAATGCCTGCATACACGCACGATAACAGTTTTTGGGTTGGTCTGCAAAGGTGCAGAACAAAGTGACTCAGAAACATCATTAACTGTTTCTGTTCTTAAAAACAGAAAATGCAGACTGAGAAACTCTGACGACACACATGGTAGATGATTTCAGAACAAAGAATACAAACAGCCACAGATATGCTTGGCTCATGCAAACACACTATTTTTTGATTCATTGATTTATTTTATTTCATTGGTTTTGACAATTGGAAATAAAACTGAAGAAAATGGTTCAGATGGATATTGATGGATGTGCCTAAGGAGCCAGGGACCACACACGGTAGGTAGAAACTTACTGTTGATAGGATGTTTGAGTATAAATCTGCAGCAGTGTGTAAATACACAGGCACATCATGAGCACATTGCAAGTGTTTCTGTGTGTATTCAGGAAGGTGTTACGCTATATGCAATATACTTGATTATTGATAAAACTGTCACAAGTTTATTTTTGTAAAATTTGTGACAGCTTTATGGGATCAAAAGAGGAGACATTGGATTCATTAAGAGAGTGCCATTGTTGCACCCAGAAAACATGGTAGGGTTTTCCATAACAAACAGGTTTTTCATAAAGAGAGTTGTGCAGAAATCCACCTTTTTTTAGTAACAGAAGAAAGAGATTTAAAATAAAACAGTGAAAAAGTCTAACATGAGTGTGTACTCTTAGATAAAATTATGGCACATATACCTCAGGAGAAAACATTTTAGACTCAACATCTAGTGCCAAAATAATAAACTTAGTCAGGAATGTCACTTGTAGATTCAACTTATTAAAACCAAAAAAAAAAAAAAAAACCCACAAAAAAGATCCTCTGGAGAAAATCTGAAGTCTTTGAAACAGTTTATTGAGCTTCTGTTTAAAGAAAACAAAAGGATAGTAAACAGTGAAACCAAACAGTAAATTAACCCCAGGGTGTAGAGCCTTAAGCACATGCACCAAGTACAGAAAAATAGATAAAGATCAAAGAAAGACAAACAGACATAATCAGAGAAACAGAAACGAGTGAGGGAGTAAAGAGAAAGCAGGCCACAGTGAGAGGTCCCATTGGCCCTGACGCATAATGGCAATGGGCCTGCATTTTGTTACTTAAAGAAATAAAGGCTGCTATATATAACTGAGTAGTTTTACGCTTTACTTTACTTACAGACACTTTAAGCTGAATTCATCTGAGCTTAAACTTAAGTCTCTGTCAAACCAGTGGCCTCAGTTTTAGAGGTTCAGTGTTTAAAAGCTGCAACCCAGAAATGATGCAAGTTATGTAACCACAGTTTCTACAATCGCTCATCATCAAGTCGTCTGTCTCTGCCAGTCTCATCTTCATCTGAGTGAGTCATTAGGAGGGTCTACAATGAAGTTAGAGCAACTACTGTGTGGTAAGTGTTGCTTATGAGGTGGCCACATGCGTAGTATCTTAGCTAAGTTTTGCTTACTCCTTACATGTGGCCAGCGAGGTGGATCTGTGCCTGAATCAAACCTTATTTAAAGTAGAAACAGGTTTCATAAATAGTTTCATGACACCAAAAACAGAATTCAACTTCCTCAGTCAACTGAAGAGCAAGTGAAGCTGAACTTTCAACTACAACCTTTGTCTGTTTTGGTCTTGCAGTTTTTAAAAACTGTAGGTAAAGATGTGAATTTTCAGATTTAGTATCAACAGTTTTTGGACAAACTTGTCTTCAATGCAAGTACAGCACAGCTTACACCTCCTGAATTGCTTAATGGTTTGCCAGAATCAGTCTAAAAGTTTTATATACATTTTTAGGGCCAGAGTCGTCTCTATTTTTTGAGGCGACTGAGGTCCTTCAACATCTGCCAGAAAATTCTCAGGATTTTCTATGAGTCTGTTGTGGCCAGTGCGATCCTCTATGCTGTTGCATGCTGGGGGAGCAGGCTGAGGGTCGCAGATGCCAACAGACTTAATAAACTGATCCGTAAGGCCAGCAATGTTGTGGGGATGGAGCTGGACTCCCTCAAGGTGGTGTCGGAGAGGCAGATGTTGTCCAAGATAAAGACAATGTTGGATAACACCTCCCACCCACTCCATGACATGCTGGTCAGTCACAGGAGCACGTTCAGTGAGAGACTGAGATTACCGAAAAGCACCACTGAACGACACAGGAAATCTTTCCTGCCTGTGGCCATCTCCCTGTACAACGCATCCACTTAACACACTGTTTACTGCAACAGCTACACCCTTCTTGCACATGTTCTTTTTCAGCTATTTATTAATAAGTGACCTTTATGTTTATATATATATGCCTGTAGATATTGTGCCATTCTTAGTTATAGCTGCACCGCTTGATGGATTGTTGGAGCATTACGGCCACTGTAGTCAGGAGCCTCGTGAAGTAATCTGGATCCAAAACTCCGTCCACTTCAGTTCCCAAAGTCAAACGAACCTTTGGCATCCCTGATAGTTAAAAACTGTCTAAATTCTTTCATCTTTAATAAAGTGATCAGTGTTGCTGCTTTACCAGGTGTAACAATTAAGTTTAACATCCAGGCATCCATGAAAACAGAATTTATGAACTTTAACAGAGTTTGAAGTTAACAAGAAGTTAGCTTCTACTTTGCACAGAATTACCATCAAAGAATAACAATGTGATCTCTATTTGTACATACTTGTATGCTCTATGCTAAGTGTGGCAGTGTGTGAGTCAAGGAAGCTGGCAATATAAAGAGTGTATATATATTAAACGCACACTTCAAAATTCTATTGATAGGGTGTTACTTACTACTGACACTCACTTTATGATGCTTGTGATATAAAATGTTCATTAAAATAGAGTATATGGAAATAAACCACATGCAAGCAGGTATATTATAAATATAACTCCACTTTAATGATAATTAGTTCCAGTAACACAAAAACAACACAACACACGCAGTTAACACAATGACAAGTGCGCCTGGTAGAGAGGCGTCAAAAACGCCCATACGTGCTGGGGCCTTGTATGGTTTGGATGCTCTGCCACATTCTCTGAAAATCTCTTGAAAAGGCAAAGTGATGACTGACTTTTTTTTGAGTACTCATACTTTGCTAGCTTGACAAGCCATAAACCCTGGCAAGGCTTCTGTTTAGCACATGTTGTGACAAGGCAATGCACTGTAATTTACAGTCACCAATACATGGTATATAACGAACAACAAATAACAATCCAACTGCTGACATACAGTAAAAGAAATACTACCACTACAAACCTCAGAGGTTTGTTGATTCTCTTCATAAAGATTAAACTATAATATTGTAAATATATATATATATATATATATATATATATATATATTTATATATATAGATATGAAGGGATCAAACACCTCTGAGTGAAAGAGAGAGACATGTGCACACTGAACTATTTGTTCAACAGTCATCGTTCTCTAACAGAACAAAACTCTTTAGATTAAACTCAGGGCAGAATCACTGTGGAACCAGGAAAGACTGCAAATCCGGGATAAAGAGGATCATTGAATCTGGTTTTGAATGTGTGGAGGTGGATCAGAGTGTCAGAGGAAACACTGAAAAAGGACAGAATGCCAGCAGCATAATCCACATACACTGCTACTCTGTTAAATCTGTTGTGGGAGACGATGGGTGTTTCTGTGTTATCGTGCTTTGCAATGACAGAGGATGAACCCGTTTTTACTACAAGTGCCCAGGACTGAGAATTTGATCCAAACTCATTGTCGCCAGTTATTCCTTTCCTACTGATTCCACTGTAACTGACTGCTATGTAAACATCTCCACTCCACTCGACCTCCCAGTAATGTCGATCAGTCAGACCGTTTATACACAGCAGCTGAGGAGAATGAAATCCGTGTCTATGGAAACGATGTAGGTTATGTCCCCCCACATAGGCCACCTTCTTGTTTCCGTTAGACAGTTCGAGTTTCCTGCTCACTGATTTTGTGTCGATTGTGAGTCTACAGGAATCTGTTGGAGAGAACAAACACAATCCAGCTGCAGTTATTGATCCATCATCTGTTCATCGATTGACACTAGGATGATGACTCCTGATATCAGAGATGTGAATTAGTGATGTTGGGTTGAATATGTGCTGCTTTGTTTCCACTAATCAAATTAACAACAGACTTACGCCTCTTGATCTCTGATGTAAGATCATTGTCTTCCACACTTCCCACTCTGAAAGGAGAAGGGGGGTCAGACAAGCATTCTCTGTTAGCATGTTAACATGGACATCACGCTTATATTGTCGTAGACTGATAAGGGAACAGTCTAACCTTTTGATAAACCCACATGATTATAGCATCTCTAACCTCTTATCCTGCAATTGTCAGGTTCTAGTACCGTTTGAACCAGATTAAAAGAAGAGCTTATTTTTCCTCTGATAAAGCTAGGCTAACAGATTCCAGTCTTTGTGCTAAGCTATGCTATATACTAAGTAATATATTCCTTTGGTTAGAGGGTAATCAATCATTCATACCTGAGAGAACACAGTTCTTTGCTTGGATCCATAGTCTCTAAATAAACAAGCACAATATAAATAAATCAGAATTAGTTTTAGGGTATGTTTGCATTTATCACATAATTGAACTGTTTGAAAATGAGAAAACATACAAAGGAAGTCAAAGGAGTTTGTCCTCATACTATATCAGCTGTGTGAAAACAGCAGCAAAACAAATAAATTCCACAAAAATGGATGAAAAAGTGTCTTTCAGGTTTTTTTCTCTTAACTAATTATAGTGATTTAGTGGCCATTGAAGTGTGTTCAGAATTTGTAAACTGATGATGATTCATGCCATAAGTCATGACACACTGTTCTTCTTCACATAAGCTTGCTTCATAACTTAGAAGTATAAGTGTCGTTAATGGTATCAGTACTAGCTGATACCAACATTTACAGTATAGCACACCACTAGTAAATATGCATTTATTCCTCTTGGCTCTCACTTGGTGTTGGCTCACTGTGATTTCATGATTTCATGTTGCAAAGCACAGTGATGCATTTCTGAGGTTTAGTCTATGTAATTGGCTTAATGACCTTTATATACAACTTATCACATAATGTAACCTACACATCAACACTGTTAGAGTGCACGATGTGCTGAATCACATGCAAATGTCACACACTGATGAAACATATTAGAGATTATTAGGCTTAACATAACCTTATTATAAGAATAAATTTATTATGGGTTTGCAGCTTGTTTTAATGAAAATGTGCATGGGCATAAGTAACAAGGGCATTACCGTTTGATTTAACGTAACAGACACTGTGATTTCTAATATTTTAAGAAACTGGCAGCCTGTAATGGCACAGATGTTAAAACCAATCATGGAATGGCCAACCAGAAATGCTGTTTTCTGAAAAATTCCCCCCAAAATGTATGTTTATCACTGACTTCAATGTCATTTGAAAGACCTAAACGAATTACGAATTATGAAATATAATTAAGAGTATATAGCTGAGCAACTTACAAGGAAAAGCTTTGCCAATGAGTAGACCCTAAAAAGACTTATGATTCAGCGTGGGTGACACATTTACTTTCTGCCAGTCTGGTTATAGAGAGCTGTGTTGTCAGATGCAGAAAGGATCTTTAGACCACCGTTTCTTGTGCTGTTGTTGGTCTGTCAGCCAGCTGCAGAGAAAATGGATGTTCTAACATAAAGAAATCTTAAGTGAAATCAAATGTTAAAAACAATGAAAAGTGTCCACTGCAACCACTGTCTGTGCTTTTCATGCTGTAGTTTTCGATCTTTGAAGTTTTTTCCATGGTTCTCCCATTCCTGGTGAATGTCACTATTTCCTCCTTACCTATTCTATCCTACTTGTTAAAATTAACCAATCAGCATCTAGCAGATGCTTGCATCATTAATTATGGATTTTTGAGCACTGCACGGGTACATGTCTGCAGTGGGTGAAAACCCCATTCTTTGTGTTATTTTTGAATGTGTTATTATTTAGAATAGGGTCATGGTCTTGGTTAATATAGTGCACAAATGTTAAAATGTCTTTTAAAGCTGGATCTTCTTGGTTGCTACTGTGTCACCTGAAGAATCTGGACAAAATATCCTTATGAAAGACAATACCTAAATATGTGTTTTTTTGTAATGTGAATATTTATGTCCATGAACACAAAAACAGAATATAGACTGAAAACAAAACTGTTTCATGTTTTGTTAGCAGAATGTCTAAACCAAAACAGCATATGAAATATGAAACATCAGAGAGACTTACAACAGGGATACTGTGTTTAGGTTCTCCTCAGATTCAAGACTTCAGAGCTGGAGGACTCCTCTTTACCTGAGCTGGAAATAGCTGCTTACTGACTGACTGACTGACTGACTGACTGACTGGCTGACTGGCGCTGTCCACGTATTTAAAGATTTAGATGCCGGATGTTTTGCTTTAGTTATGTCAGTTGTTTGGAATCTAGAATGTCAAGTTCATCAGAACAAATTTGATCTCATTGTTCTTTGTTTTCTATTATACTGAAAACAGTGTCAGTAAGAATGTTCACAAAAAACCTGAATGAACAGAGGAATGAAGCCAGAGTTATCATAAGTAAAGATTTTCATATAAAACTCCTTTCAGGCCTCTGGCTTTGGATGCTAACTCTACATTTCATTTAAAGCTCACTATTTAAAAGAAAGATTTTTTTTTTTTGCATTTTTTAAAATGATAAACATTAAATGACAAACTTATTTTTTGTCAAAAACTAGCCCCACCCCATCCAATGCAGAATCAGGAGCACTCAAAAAAAAAAAAAAAAAAAAAAACACAGCTCCCCCTAAAAGGCAAGGGGAAAATTAGGAAAGAAATTGACATTTGTGTGTTTATTAGTGTGTAGTATATGAAAAAATTGTTTCCTAATTTGTGTGATCCGACCTCGGACCTATTACTTTGAAGTATTACAAATTAAAAAGGGGTATTTTGTTATCTTTACCCATGTGATTGATGTAGAAACTTGAGATTTCAACATACGTGGAGCCTGGCTGTGTCAGGGTCCTGGGTCTGAGCGACCCAGGATCCCTGGTTAGTCATGGACTTGTGATATTATATGTATTTTTGGTGTTGCTGCTGCTCTTTCTCCATGCTTGTAGATGTGAGTGTATGTGTGTGTGTGTGTGTGTGTATGAACACTGGTTTACAGGCAAACTTTAAAAGAAAAGAAAAGTTTGAAGACTTTTCAAAGGAATAAACATCACAGAATGAACAAAAATCACAAATATGAAACTAAACACTGGACACTGGAACCTAAAACTAGGAGACTCGAGAGAACAAAACCAGGAGCTAGAATGTTAGGACACAAGGGGAGAAACACAGAATGGAAAGGGTACAACACAACACAACACAAAGCAAGGAAAACATAGGGCTTAAATACACTGAGGGATAACGTGGGAATGAGACACGAGAAGAGAGCAAATCTGGGAGTAATCAAACATGACGCAACCAAGGGGAAGCAAAACTAGAAACACTGACATGACAAGGGACCGTCAAAGAAAAACTGAAAGTATAACGCAGAGACGCAGACTTGACACACACAAAAAAGGAACACGGAGCACTGTCAGAAGAAAATTATATATAGTCTGATCAGCTTCATGAAATGTGTTCTTTTATTGATCACTAAGCAAATGTCTACGTGACTTTTGACATGAACTCTTGTGTGATAAACAACTAACAGCTTCCTCTTTCTGTAAGAACATGCAGACTTAGAAAAGGGGAACCTCAGCTCTGAGTTCTTAGAATAACTCTGTTATCTTTGTACACACACACACACACACAGAGACACAAGCTTGTATAAAGAACGCAGACAGTGATACAGCGCGAGTCTGGAATACGAGCGCTCTATGACCGTCCTCGCGAGTAAAGACAACTGCAGTGTTTGTGTTTTCTAACTCAGGTGTCTCAGCTGAAGAATTGTGAGGTGATTCTTAGAAATCCCCTGTCAAGCGCAGACACAGGAGTGACATAAGACACGACTAACTGGTGAAGAAGATAATAAACATGAAGACTGAAATAAATCTACACTAAACACAAGGACACAGGAACAAAACCAAGAACTAGATCTGAAAGAGTAGAGAAGAACTTGTGAACTAGAATTACAAAACAGAAACCAAAACACTAGAAGTCATGAACCACAATGAAATCACAGATCAATAATAATAATAATAATAATAATAATAATAATAATAATAATAATAATAATAATAATAATAATACAAAATCAAAAAACTGGGTCACCGACCCAGGACCGTGACATTTTCATAATCAAATTGTTGTTTGAGTTTTTCAGTACATCCTCAGGCTCCTGTGCAACCTGTTCTTCTGTTTACACAGCAATTATGCAGACGGTTCTGGTTTCATTATAATGATAAGAATTTTTGTGTATTGATATTTAACTTTCAGTTTCACACACTTGTCATGTATCCTTCAGACACCCAGTTTATCTGCAGTGCACGTGTGACTCAAAAAGGCGAAGCAGCCTCTTTCCTCAGCTGTGACTCAAACAGAGCTGAAATAAACTCTTTGTTCAGCAGTGCTTTATGGAACTGCTTCATCAGCCTGTCATATCTAACACAATCACAGTGCATACAATGGGGTAGCACTGGGACTAAAATCTAGCTGGGGGAACCACAGAAAAGCAAGAAATGTGATCAGAAAAAAAATTGTATAATATTGGTCCATTAATATTGATAATCTGTGGGAGGAATTATCTTTTGGACATATTTATATTTAAAAAATCATAAAATGTAATACAAAAAGTTAAATTAACTATAACCAAGATATGGCCTGGAAAAACATGTTAAATGAAGCAAATATTCTAGTCACTGCTGAGTTTGTCTGCCAATTAGAACATGAACAGATTCATGTCAATCTACAGCTCGGCACCACAGAACAAAGTCTGTTCATAGCAGCCTATAAAACACATGAGGGGCGGAGTCTTGCTGTGTGTGTTGCATATGTATTTCTTGCATGTATACTGTCTTCCTGTCTATCTTGGCTGCAAGTATTGCTACTTGATCTGAAACAGACTTTAGATCAGGGGACATCTCCTGACCAGGCTGGATTTTTTGGCTGCGCCTCAGATGAAGAGTGAAAAATCTGATTTCCTGTACAAGAGTAGGCTCCTTTGCATTGGCCTTGGTTGCACCATTTTGGCATCCACATGGTGTGGTTCATTCTTTGAGAAAAAAGACCTATCAGTCTCACCATTTCCTGTCATTAATATTCCTCCCTTGTTTGCTACTAATGAGCTGGTTTTGGAGCTCGCTGAAGGTCAGTCTCATCTTCACCTTCAAACTCAATGTTAGACTGAGTTTCTCCACCATGTGGAGCTACCATAGCTCTCCTAGTTGAGCAGATGGCCCAGGTACTGAAGATCAGAGTCCTATCTGCAGGGCCCTGGGTTTCAGTCTGCCCTAGATCACTTCCTCTGTGTCATTCCCCTTCACTATCTTCGCACATTTCTCTCTACTGTCTGCCCTGTCCTATCCAATAAAGATAAAAGGTCTCATGTTCTGAAAAGTCTTCCTCTTCATCAGCTTCCAAATCTTCCCCCCTTCTAAAATCACTGGCTTTCTCTAAGCAGAGAATATTTTCACAATGATGATCAATAACAGAAACAAAACTTTTTGGTACTGTAGAAGAAGGCCAGAGTTAAGGGTCACAGCAACTGTACAATTTTAAAATGCAGGTAAGGCTATGTAGAGACTGAAGGCCAGAATTTCTTTATATATAAATATTCAGTTATGATAACTTCTGTTTCCAGATGAGCTGTAGTGTCATTCCTATGTTCATTCAAGTGTTTTGTGAAACCAGTTTGTTGAGATTCATTCACGGAAAATAGCAAAAAAGCCCAGATAAAATCAGTTTGTTCCACATAACTGACATATAGAAACTGAGATAATAAAAAAACATCTGTTTACAGGTGGACTGCTTCACTGAGTGAGCAGGTGGGCAGTGAATGGAAAAGAGAAAGCAAAAAGAAAGAAATTTAAACCAAATTATTGAATTGGTTTTAGTTGTTTGTTTGTTTTTTACTTAGGCACATCCAGCAAAACTCTCCCCCTCTTTCCTCTGTGTTTAGTTTTGGTATTTTATGCAAAATAAATAAAGTTTGAACACACGATAATATGATATAAATCGTTTAAATGACAGAAAATATAGATTTGTGCTGTAAAAGATCATTATTGTATGTTAATTATCTTAATTATGGGCAAAAAATTTTTGATCATTAAATGTCAAGCACACACTGTGCCTAATGAAACCTGTTAAATCTGTTTTAAAATAATCTGTATTACAAATATTTGTTTTGCACACATGACCTGTAAGCTCACAACACCCCAATGATCAAAACTGAGGCCACTGAATCCAGCCTCAAAAGAAAGATTTTAGAATCAAAGCACCCCCAAAGATTTCTTACTTTTTTGACTTTTTTTTACAATATATTAACATATTAATGTAATTTTTCATCTAATTCAATACTGTCATGGTCCGTGGTCCTGTGTGTAGAATGTGTGATGCGCGGGTAGCCACACCCCCAGGCTGGGCCATCACCGGCACACCTGCTCTCCATCGGGGTGATTACCTGACGGATGCTCCACGCCAGTCCGTTAATCACCTCTCTGTGGTAACTAGACTCCCACGAAAGCGTTGCATTCATATCTTGTTGGAGCTGCGTTAAATCTGCCTACTTGTGTCTAGGTTTCGATCCGGCGTTCAGTGTCTGCCACCTGCCTGTCCTCCTGCTCAATTGGACCACCCAGTACATCATCTGGCCCATCCACTACCTCCACGGATTTCCTTCTCTCGGACTTCCCTCCCGAGCTCCCACGGTCCTGCTCTAATCGTAAGCCAACCGGTCTAACTCAGTTTTGATGTGTTTCCTCCGCTTCCCGGCTCCCTAGTAATCTTCTCCCCTTTCTGTTGCAGCCTCCCATGGTCCCAATTCCGGCTTCCTCGCATCATTGTTTCCCCAGGATTTTTAGTTCCTTGTTTTTCTCCTTTGGTTTTCCCGGGTCGCCTTTTGTTGTTATAATAAAGTGTCATTTTCTGCTAGTGCTTGGGTCTGCGTTTGGATCCTTTTGTGCACGCGTGCTGCGGCGCATGACAAATACAATCTATTTGTGTATGATTGTCAGTCCGAAGAGGGAGAGAGGAAGGAGGGGAATGTGAGGAGAAAGAACAAGGTCAGGAAGAACCAGGTAAGAAAACAGATATGGTTCAAATACTGTTGGAAAAGCAATAAATAAATCTTTGAGGAAAAAAAAACGATGACCCAGGCACAGAGAGACGTGATGAATTTAAGAATCTTATGATTTAATAAAGAAATTTGCAGACTTGCACAGAGATGGTAAAATTATGATGACTGATAACGGAGAAGAAGACAACAGACGACGAGGACAGGGAGGAACAGGGGTTTAAATGCACCAAGGAGACAGTCAGAGGGAACTCGGGACAACTGGAGACATTTAAGGATGCAGGGACTGACAGAGATGGGGAAGAAGTCTCATCGTGACGAGTAAAGTTTATCTTGCCTGACTGGACAGCTCTCCTGGTGCTCAGCACCCCCAAAGCTCTGATCCTAGAATCGCCCTTGTCAGTGAGTAAAGCAGAGTACAAGTACTCAGTTACAATCAGCAGCCTGAAAGCTTAGACTCTACGGTGTTTTCACACCGAACGCAATAGACACGACCAAAATGCACCAGACGCTTGACGCATGCACATTCACATTCACATCTCGACGCGTGTCCAACGCGAATTATTCGCGTGAAGCGGAAATGTGGGAGGAAGTAGTGCCAGACGGTATGGTTGCAAGATGGCAGCTGTCGAGCTAGCGTTTGAAGAGAGAGTCTCCCTTCTCTATCTACTGTGGAGAGCAGAGCAGCGGCGTAAAGGACGTCCTCGCCGTACCTGGGTCCATCAGGTCCTCCAGAAGCGTGAGCAGTTTGGTGAGTTTCACCACTTGCTCCAGGAGCTGCGTCTGGTTGACCGTCTTTCCCTCACCCAGTTTGAGGAGCTGCTGTCCCACATCGGTCCAAGCATCGCCCGCCTAAACACCAACTACAGGCGCTCAATCCCACCTGCAGAGCGCCTGTCCGTCTGCCTGCGGTTAGTAAAAGTGTTTAATACGGTAGTCCTTTATTGATATCTGTGCTAATATATGCTAAACTATCCGTTTATACACTGCTAACATGGATGTGGTATGCTATCAATGAATGAAAATTTGAAATCGCCGGCGACTTCCCCACGACGGCGCTGAGCCACCCACAAACCTCTAAAGAGCGTTCCTGCCTTTTTAAAAATTTTCTCAATAAATGGAGCTTGCCTCCAAAATAAACTAACCTCTCTTTATTCTCTTCAATAATTGGTCTTCGCTATGTTCCTATATAGTAGTATATTTTTTTCATTAGTATAATATGAAATAAATTCTACATGTGCCAATATTTGCTGTGTAGTAGAACTGAGACATTAGTCATTACAAAAATTAATTTCAATTAATTTCAAATAATATTAAAATTCTCAAACAGAAAAACATTAAACATAAATATATAAAATATAAGTATTTACAGTGAGACAGGAATAAAAAGGATCCATCTTAAAGCGGAAGAGCCTGGCAGGTAGCTCCATGCCCTCCTGGGTTTTAATTGCACCTTAGAACACACATGCATCAACACTACAATGAGCGGGTGGAGGGAGGTTTGGAGTCTTCTCTCACCCCCATTCTCTGCGGCCTGCTGGAGCGGGGGGGCTAGGAGGAATTGGCCGTCCGACTGCGGTCTGGGGTGTGGGGCCTCCCTGCTGCTGCGGAGTCGGGGCGGTCTGCCTCCCCCCACCGCATGGAAAAGGGTAACACCACCTGGGTCTGGGTGCGGTTCCCCCCTCCAGGGGCAAGGGTACCTAGACCCGGTTTGTAGAGTACGCTTGGGGAGTGTGATCGTGTATACAGCGTCTCTTTATGTCTGTCTCCACGTCGGTTGAGTGTGAAGTGCACATGAGAGCATGAGGGTGGGAATGGATGTTTGTGTCTGTGTGTGCCTGTATGTCTGTGTCTATATGTCAGGTTGGGTATCAGACGCCACCTCTCTGGGGACATCTCAGGCCCTCCAAACCTTGGAGGGCCTATCTCCACCCACCACCACTTCCCCTGCCGGTGGCGGACTCCCTCAGGTGTCGGTGCGTTGGTGGTTCTTTGTGTCTGGGGGTGGGCGTCCGGGTACACACCGGCTCACTCCTTGGCGGCCGCTTATTGGGGCTCGCTCGGGCCACTTCGGAGGTGGGGTGCCCCCGGCCTCTCGGCCTAGGGCTCGGTCACTCAGGCACAGCTGGCTGCCAGCGGAGCTCACGGGCGCATCACTGCAACTCCCCCTGACTTCTGCTCCGCGGCTGCTGAATGAGCTCTCATCTGGGACTCTCCTCAGCTCTTACTAGAACAGTGGCGCGGCTGCCCCTCTGTGGGTCTTCCTTGGTCTCTTGTGTTCTGGGGGCCTCTGGATGTCTGGAGTTTTGATCTCCTCCATACCTGCTTGATACCATAAAGGACAGGGCTGTGGCTCCCCACACTCCCTAGCAGATCATTACATGGAGAAACCTTTGGAATGCAAGCATGCTGATCCACACAGGTATGCACACAGGTGTACACATGGGTATTCACAGACGCGGACTACAGCTTTCTTGGCTGCTGCCTCAAAGCACACTGTGCGCTGTCTATCTTGCGTGTTGCACAATATCGTTTATTATTTAGTAACTATTGATATCTATGACTAGCTAGTTTATTGTGATGGTGCTTTTTTTTTTTTCTCTTATTATGTTGCTCTTTGTTGTTTGCTGTCTCCTCTGTTTTTTTTTTCTCCATACAGGTGACCCAGGAGTTTTGTTTTTTTTGTTTGTTTGGTTTTTTTCTCTCTTCCCCCCCCCCCTTCTCACCGTCTCTTCTCCCCTTTGGTTTTCTTTCTTTCTCTCCCTCTCTTTCTTTCGTTCTTTCCCCCTGTCCTATCCCACAGTCATGTCTGTCCCGTTTGTAACAACTGAAAATAAAATAAACTCATAATTATAATAAAGGTCAATCAAATGGACCAATATGGCAAGGCCATGATGAGCCACTTGGTAAAATAAATCCGCTTGGCATCTTTCTTGGCCTCAAGACATCAATTCTGATGGCTATAGATCCAAACGGGACACAAAAAAAAAAAAAGCGGAAGAGCCTCAGGGAGAAGGAGGAGAAAAATAAGAACATTGTTTCTGCCCTGGAGAGCCTGCTGCCTCATCATAAAACTACTGATCGCTAGGGTCCAATGTTTCCAAATTTAACACAGCTGTGCTGTTTTCAAAAACTAACTTATAAATTTGAAATGTCACTAATTCTCTCGTCTGAGGTGGCATGCTCTCCAGAGCAGGAACAAGGCAGAGGAGGAAATGCTCCATTGGAGACGGGCGTGGCCTCTTCAGGGACTCCAGGATGGCCAGCTCCACCGCTGATGGACCGTCCTGGGACCCATCCCTCATCCGCCTCAGAGCTGTCCTCCTCTGTGGGCCTGTAAACGACAGCACAAAACAACACAAAGAAATGAGAAGGCTGCTACTAGATTTTCATTTTCAACATTGAGAAAAAAAAACAGGATATAAACAGATTGTGTTGCGACTTTCATCCGTAAATAAAGCCGCGGCCGGCTGAGTGGGTTGTGTCCCTGTGACGCGCCTCCAATAATCCATAATGAGTCGAACTTGTACTTTGCGCATTTATTTTAAGAACAAAACAAGAACAAACATTTGCGCTTTCAATCAATTTCCAACTAGCGGATGGATTAACTGCTGTGCCAGAAAATGACAGTCAACAGAAAAGTTTGCCCACAAACCACTCACCCAACACACCTGCTGCGAACACCGACATCAGGTAAATAGACTGTGACCACACCCACATACCATCACCTGAGACGCAGGTAAAGCTATACACCTGTGCCACCAAAACAAAAAGGAAAAACATAAACATTGACTTTGGCTCTTACAGATTGGTTGTAGATATTTAGTAAAGGTGATCACAAGGGAATTCAAGTGAGTAAAAAGCTATCAGTGCTTGATGTACATACCTGTGGTGCAGCAGCAGGAGCGGAGGGACCAGGAACTGGAGAGCCAGGAGAAGCAACAGTGGATGCTCTGCTGCAGAATCAGTTGGCTCTATCAAGAACAGGTTGAATATAATAATCATAGAGTATACAGTGGTCTCTCATTTATTGCAGCAGGGGTTATAACTATCTTTCTCCAAGCTCGGTCCTTCATATTCCTGTCTCTGTACAGAAAGCAGCTGGTGTCATACAGCTCTGGGTTGTTTGCTACAGCATTGATGAGACTTTCCTCCATATTGAATGAAGTATGAAGGGCTTTGGCTGGATCTGCCCCTTTGACCTAGGTCAGAGCCACGTCACCAGGCTCCTGATTGGTTGTCACGGCCCGATTTGACGCTGGAGTTCAGATTTTTCCAACTTGAGCGGTAGACGCGATACGCGCGAATGCACAAAATGCAACACAAAAAGTGACGCGCCAGACGCGCTACTTTGACACGCGTTTTCGCGACGCAAATCTGCTTCTGAATTTTCGCGGAACCCGCAATTGCGTGTCATTGCGCTTCTCCATTGACTTTACATGTAAACCTGACGCTCTGTTCGCGTCTTTCACGTTCGGTGTGAACACACCGTTAGTGTGTATGTTGGCACCTCCTCATGCACACACATCAGCAGGGGCAGAAATTTATGAGTGAAAGGTCAAGTTAAATTTCTAAAGTCAAAACTGGTTATGAAGAAATCACACCGTTTTAAGAAAATAATATCAGAAGTCTGACTCACATGTTCATGAGTTTGTAGCTGATGAAACACCAACACACCTCAGCTCTGTTTTCATCTTAAATTACTGAGTGAGACACTGAACAAATATGGCCAATGGTCCATGCTGAAATTCATTGTTTAAAATACTTTTCTGTGTGTCTGACTCCTAGTTTAAAAAACAACAACATATTTTTAGTTTACAATTACAAAAACATACAATAATTAGCAGTAACTCACATTATATTTTTTATTTCATACAAGAAATACATAATACCTATAACTTATTAATCATATTTATATGTTTATAGAATCAATAAAAGACATTTACAAAAACAAGAAAGGACAAAAGAATATAGTTACAGATTTCACCGCGATATCAGATATATTTTCTGGGGACCATTCGGGCATTAAAAACCTTCTGGACCTAACATTAATATTGATCTTTTAAGTTTCTGGGTTTTTTTTTAAATCTAATGTATCAGTAATTAAAAAGAATATATGTGAGGTAAATGGAATAAAACACCTGAAAAAAACTCATGTAAAGTGATCACAGGAAACACACTCCTCGGCAGAAGGACAATTAGTTCCCATATCAGTTATTGGTTAAGCCTTTAAGACCTACCATAGAACCAAGTCCGCCAGAGCTTATATTATATTTTTACATGCTGTGGAGTCATTTTTGGGAGCTTTTTAAGTTGCTATACATCAATACAACAATTATAGCCCAGATTTTAATAATATGTATTCATTAAGTGCATAGTAAAAAAGTTGCACAAAATAGTTTTCCACCACAGGAAATTTATTTTGAGTGTCTTCATAGTTTTATTTTTGAAATACACCAATTTTTATACACTGCAGGAAAAACGAAAATAAATATTATACTGCAAATTTGCAAAAAAGCAGCATATGTATCAAAATAAACTATTTCCAGCAGTGCAATATGAGTCCTAAGCATCCCAGAAACGACACAGAAAGTCATAAAGTCAAAGATAACTTTTAAAAACACAAGTATAGGCTCATGAGGCCCTGATGGTAAAAAAAAACTACATTTCCGCGAAAATGACGTCACTTCCGGTTTCGGGCAGGTAATGGCGGACATGCAAAAGTTCGCGCTGATGTCTATTCCAACGTAGGAAGTGTTATGAACAGCTGATCGGATCGGCAAAGCGTGTTTCTGGAATATTATGTTTTTGTTGCTGCAAGCGCTTTTTATGCAGTTTTTGCAAAGCTACATGTGGAAGGAAACCGTGACCTAGGACAAGCTGATGGCATAAGATGTAAGTACAACTCCTCCGGTTTCATATGCAAAAAAATAATATTGCGCTAGCTTACGTGGTTGCAGTGCTACCGGTATTTAAAAATAGTTACGCAAAACAGAGCGTGCTGCTCCGATCGGTTTTAAAGGGTTAAACTAGATTGTTTTGGTTGTTTATTTCCTGACGTCGGTGTCATTTATTTTTAATGAAGCACAAGTGTATTTCAACTCAGTAAATATCCACTGATCTTCTACTGTATAACAGAACGAGGAGAATCTTAGATTGGGTGTTTCAGTATCAATCCGCAGCCGAGTAAATAACTTCGCACCATTGATGGTCACATATCTAGAATAACATTATATCAGAATCAGAATCAGAGAGACTTTATTTATCGCCAAGGGGCAATTAACAAACAACCGAGCAGCATACGTTGAAGATAAGGACAATGAGAACAGGCAATAGGAGTGAAATAATAAATACACAGAATATACAGTATATACAGTTCTAAAATTACACAGTTTTAAAATTAAAGTGGCTGAAGGTGAATAAATAACTGCAAGTGACTAAAAGTGAATAAAGTGTCAGTATTGTGGTAAGAGTTTAGTTTATGTTTCTGGTGTGGGAAATGGTCTTATCAGCTGGAGTTGAAAAGCTGAGTGGCTTTGGAGACAAAGGTGGGTCTCCTCCTCTCAGTCCTGCAGGAAATGCAAGGGACGCGTTGCCCAGAGGGGAGCCATTGAAATGCGGGGTGAAGAATGTGAGCGGGGTCGCTGATGATTTTGGCTGCCTGTCTAAGGGCCTGTTGGCTGAAAACCTGTGCCAGAATTCTGACAGGCAGGCCAATGATTTTGGCACACGCTGCTGCAGTGTGCTGCAGTCTGTTCCTGTTCCTGAATGTTAAACTTAATTGTTACACCTGGTACACAGTTTTTAACTCTCAGGGATGCCGAAGGTTCGTTTGACTTTGGGACCTGAATGAGTTATCCTCTCTGTAAAACAAATGATGTTAATATCAATTAAAAAGTGGTGTCAGATCGACAGTACTGATTTTCTTGGACTAAAGTCTGTAGCAAAGAAACTTTGCTGCTTTCACTTTCACCTCCAGAAGCGTCCTCCTTTTCAGACCCTGTGTTTTTCCAGAGAGAACAGAAAGTATCTGCAGAATCTTTTTCTTCTCAAAACAAACTCATGATTCAAACTTTAAGAATCAAAAGAATGTCTCACTGCCTGAAGGCAGATTCTGAATGTTAAAAATGTTGATAAGCTTGTTTTTCAATCTATACACCTAAAAACCACAAACCAGGCGAGACATTTGGGTGTAGTGATGGATGCAGACCTAAACTTAGAAACATATTAAGACAATAACAAAGTCAGCTCACTATCACCTCAAGAATATATCAAGGATAAAAGATCTGATGTCTCAACAGGACCTGGAAAAACTAGTCCATGCATTCATCTTTAGTAGGCTTGATTACTGTAACAGCATCTTTACAGGTCTACCTAAAAAATCAGTCAGACAACTACAGCTCATTCAGAACTCTGCTGCTCGAGTCCTCACTAAGACCAAAAAAGTGGACCACATCAGTCCAGCTCTGAGGTCTTTACACTGGCTGCCTGTCCGTCAGAGGATAGACTTTAAAGTCCTGATGCTGGTCTATAAAGCTCTGAATGGTTTAGGACCAAAATACATCAATGACCTCCTGACCCAGTATGAACCTTCCAGATCCCTCAGGTCACCTGGATCCGGCCTTTTATCAGTTCCCAGAGTCAGAACCAGACACGGGAAAGATGCATTCAGCTTTTATGCTTTTTTTTTTCAGGAAGCTAAAGCTGGATCTTATATTTACAGAATACATTTTAACTCACGAATTTATTAAGAAGATTTAAAATTTCAAGTGTGGAGACCAAGCGGTGAACCGGACTCACAGATTTAAATATTCTTGCTTATTTTAGTGGACCACAGCCTCTCTAGGTGAGCTGTTTTCTCAGGAATCTGTCTGAGTGACATCAGAAAAGTTTTCTTTGTTTTTTAATTATTTTCTTTTCACTGCCTTGAATCATCCACAGATCCACACTTATCACACGTCCTTTATTCAAATGTCAGTGTATGGCATGAATTCCATTCCCATTTATTTCTTCCCCTCTGTTCTGTGATTGTTATGTGCATGGTTTTGTGTATTAACAGTTCTACTTTTAAAAACTCCAACTCTCTCTCTCTCTCTCTCTCTCTCTCTCTCTCTCTCTCTCTCTCAAGAGAGCAACATTCACTCAAGTCTGTCGGGTGGAAAGTTTCTAGTCTTCATTCACTGATTATTAAATCTTCCAATGACAAATTCCACTGTGTGTGTCTCAGATGGATTAACAGAAGAAAACATGACGACTGTCAGCCTGGGGTGTGTATTTACAGGAAATCTAAGGAGGAACAAAGAAACATTCATCTCTCTGACAGGCAGTAATAATGTCTTTGTTTCACTGTCATACAGTTCAACACCTTATGGGTGAGTTTGTTTCTCACACGCACCTGAAGATGAAGGCACACAGAGTAATCACTGCAGCACCCTGCTGTCTCTAAAGCTGTACATATGTGTGATAAATGATGTCACTAAAGGCAAAAGCAACTGCTTCTGTGTCACTCTTACACAAAGGTACAGCAGACGCTCCACTTCAGTTTAAAATGTCTTTTAAACTGAAGCTCTTTTATTCGATAATACTAAATAATTCTAAATGGATCTGAATAAAGATATTATAAATGCAAAGAAGAAAATATGAAAATGCATGTGATAGGTTTGTAGCTTGAACCCATCCGCTGGAACGTTAAAGGCAATATAATTACACTGCAAAGCAAGACACAAGTAGGCAAGCTTCTTCATGTTTCTCGTGCACGGGAGAGAACCGGACAGGCACCGTTCCTTCGCTTGACCCCAGTTGCTCTCGTCCGTTCTCCCGTACCACTGTTCTTTTATTGAGGTTACATGAATATGCATAAGTTCATTAACATATGACGTCTACATACACACAAAGAGTACCTTGCCTGTGTGTGTGTGTGTGTGTGTGTGTGTGTGGACTGCTGATCAAAGGGTCAAACATCCTTGGTCAGGAAGAGGGTAGCCTCCCCCTCACCCTAGATGGTTCATCCTAGATAACACGGTGAGGAAGTCCTGCAGTTCATCTAAACAAAGAGCACTTAGACTAGAACAGACGCAACTACGTTAATCCTACCATAAAACAATAAGACACGATATGACCTCTCATGCTCCCAAAGTGCTGTCTAATACACACAAAGTTTGCAGACTATCAAGGATCAAAACCTCTACCAATCTACAACTAATTACAAAACTCTAAGCATATATAAGTAAATATTTCTAAGCATAAATGACAATCAACAATACAAATCTAACAGCATGTATGATCAAATGTAAACATGTATTTCATCACATGGTTTGTGTGAAGTCAGTGCAAGCCAGATTTTGGCTGGTGTGATGGAGAGAGCTCTTCTTATGAGGAAAACCAGAGTATTAGTTTTAACATTTAATAACTTATTTTTCATCATTTTTATTTTTCATCCATATATGTTGAGTTAACATATATTAAGATAAATATGCATGTCTGTGTTTGCTTTTTAAAAAAGATCACTTTTGGGTTTTGTTTTTTTTTTCGCTTTTTAATATTTCAAATGAAAGCTTCAGCTGTGAGGAGTGAGGACACCTCAGCGGAGGAACAAATAGTTCCCATATCAAATATTGCTTAGAATAGATCAGTTTGTCTGTTTTACTTTCTTCTATTTTCATTGTTGGTAATGAAAATAAAGATTCTAATAAGTGATGTTATACACTGATTTTCTAATATTCTGATCAATAAAGTGAAACATGTTGAACAGATGTTTCCGTATCAATCTGCAGTCGAGCATAAATAACCCACGCAGTTGCTCGTCCCCGTGATTTTATTAAGATTTTGACTATTTTCTTTATAAACTTTACAATAATGCTGGACTGTTCTGAAGGAAAGGCGAATCTACTGTTGTGGAAAAATTCTAGTTTATCCTCACATTTAGATTTATGTGTTCAGAATTTCACTGTAGGATTTGGTATAACCTTTGTTTGCTTAGATTAGATGCTTAGATGTGTGAATGTGTCAGTATGACCTTGTAAAGAACTGATTTTCTAGGCCTAACAATGTTTTATTATGTTATCTGCTAACTGTTAGGGCTTAGAAGGATGAAAGTCCCAAGATGACCGGTGCCAGGAGCTTCCTGGGAAAAGATAGTGAGACGTCCCAAGGGCAGAGCTGGTATGACTGTGAACTGTAACGTTTGATGCGTGTGATTGGCTCTCCTGCACGCAGTAATAAATAGCTTGACCACAGCTCCATCCATGTTGCAGACTTTATTTACAAATTTCCACAACATTAATCTGGGTGACATCCAAGTTGGTGTGGCTGCAGTCTCTCTCTAATTTGTTATTTCACCTGTATTCCAGTTTCTTTTCAGTTATCTAGTTATTCGGTCAGGCCTAGTTTGCAGTTTAGTTCATGGTGTATCAGTTTCCCCTTGTGTCATGTCTAGTTTCCTTGTTTCCTGTTTTATTTTGTTAGAGGTCTTGTGTTCTGTGTTTAGTTGTACTCTCCCCTGTCCTGTCATTAGGTTCATGTATGTCAGCTGTTTGCCCTCGTGTGTGTCCTCTTCCCCTAATCACCTCCTGTGTATTTAAGTGCTGTTTTCAGTGTGTCATTGTCAGGTCGTCTGTTTTCCTTGCCATAGTCACGGTCACTGTCATAGGTTTCTGTTTAGTTATTGCTCTTGTGCTGCCCTCGTTCTTGTTTGTTTTATTGGTGTTCATCAGCCACGATAAAAGGCTTGCTTTTTGTTTAAGTTCACTCCCGTCTCCTCACTTGTGTTTGCACCTGGGTCCACCACACACTCCTCCGCACGGTCTGTCTCCACAAACTGTGACACACTTATATATTGCCTATTTAAAAGAGTTTATTTTTGCATGCAGAGAGCAAAGTAAACTGGAGCTTGATGGCAAATTTTGTGGAATTTGTGGACTAAAATGATTGGATGAAAAAATATTTCCATTATTTAGCTTATGACGTTAGCTAATTGATTTAAGAACTGCTTAAGAGGTCAAGAGAAAAACCAACACTTGTGAACACTTGCCTACATGTTTACTGAGCAGTAACACTTCTGTTTAGATTATTTTGAAGAATGGGGTTGGGGGGGAGGGGGAATTGACAATTTTGCTATTACTGAATTCTTGCACTGTTTCTTCTCTGACTCTAGATTAGCAGTGTTGAGAGGGCTTTCTATGTATCTGAGAAGTTGCACTTTGTTTTTTAACCTCTCTACTTTGGGTACATTATGTCAGACCACAAAAACATCACAGCTGAATCTGGACAGAACATCACTCTGAAATGCTGAGCTTCAAACACCTCCGTACTAAATTTAAAGTGAATAGGATCTGACCTGATGCCTGATGAATACATTTTTTTAAGACGTGACAGGCACATTGACCATCACGACCAGCATGATACCTAAATCTAAATATCACAACCCAATATTACACCTCACTTACTTACATTTATGGCTCATCAAGATGACCTCTGCTGTAGAAGAGGTGTGTGTCCAACTTCATGGTGGAGGGGTTTGTGAGCTCAGACGATCCTGGGAGCTGAGTTGTCTGGAGCGTTCAGCTCCTGATTAGGGTCTCCCATGACAAACAGGTCCCAGGTGATGAGCCAGACTAAGAGCAATTCATGTGCACTGCAGCACTGATCAGTATGTAAATACTTCATTTGTTGCTTTTTTGATCAGATCAGCAAACTTGGTTGTTTGTAAGAACAAGTTTCACTGATATGGAGTTTTTTTTTATGTTTTACATAAATACTTAGGACTGCTAGTTTCCTATTGGGATTTTCTCATTTAAACCTTGGTGACTTAAAAGTTTAGCAGCAAGACACTTGTTTCCTTTTTTCCATTAAACATTTCTTTCTGTCATCTGTGTTTATCAGAGCGATATGTGACTAATTATTTATTCAATAACCAGGAAGTACACAAATACAAGATTAGATACTTTATTTATCAAAGATACATAATTACACATTGATACAATGAAGAAGGTGTCTATAAAAATTACACACATGGTGTAAGAAAAACATTATAACATACAAATAAGTGTTTTGATATGATAATCTGACATACTTTAAAAGCATAAATGGTAAATGGCCTGCATTTGTATAGCGCTTTACTCAGTCCCTAAGGACCCCAAAGTGCTTTACACTACATTCAGTCATTCATCCATAGGCAATGGTAAGCTACGTTGTAGCCACAGCTGCCTTGGGGCGCACTGACAGAGGCGAGGCTGCCGGACACTGGCGCCTCCACCAGTAGGCAAACACGGGGTTAGTATCTTGCCCAAGGATATTTGGCATGCAGCCAGGAGGCAGCCTGGGATCAAACCACCGACCTGCTGATTAGTGGCTGACCTGCTCTGCCACCTGAGCTACAGCCATAAGAATAAAAGTTTCAAAAAGTCATGTTCTTTGATGATCACATTACATGCATCACATTTTTAAAGCATAACGTAGGGAGCAAAGTGTTCACAAAGACAGTTTTAGAGGACTTACACACGATTACTTTTTCCACAGTGCTCGTATGCCTCTTGCAAAACTGTACTTTTCACCATCAACTCACGATTATCTAAGACCAGCCATGAAATGTCCGTTGCTTCTTCACAATCATTTGTACCCGCTGCTGCCGTCAGATCCAGATGCAGTCTTCTGTACTGGGGGGTAAAATGGCTCTTTTGGTGGTTCATAAAAAATATCTCAAAAAGCGATGTTAGTGAGGGGACCATAAACACTGGGTTGCAGAGCAGTTGGTAAGGACTTGTATATTTCTGGAGAGTCTGCAAAAAGCTGTCTTCCTCGTGCTCCTGATTGGATATGTGGAGCCTGGCTCTAATATCTCACTGGTGGCAGCTAAAGGTAGGCACGCCGTGGAGGCGGAGTTGGTCTTGGGCGCGATCTTTCAAACGAGCCTCACGGCATTTCAGGCAAACTCAGGCCAGAAACAACATCCGGTCACTCGCGGTCAAAATCCACGCAGAGCTGGTGTTTCGCAGGGATCAGGTTAACACATCTGGCTTAAATCAGAGTCTAAAAATATAAAGAAAAACAAAAAGAGTTTTAAAATACGCAAACTAGTAAAATATCAAAGGAGCATAACATAACAATAACAAGATAATCTGAGATGCCTGATGAGGCCATCATAGGTGATGTAGACATGTAATGTATAAACCTTGACGGGAGTTAAAATCAAGCTTTTATATACATTTTTTAAAAAAGTGTATTGTAGGTGTTACAAACCATTGTGGGTTTTTTTTTAAACAACTCACAAAGGTATAGTAATCATCCACAACTATTTTCATTTGCGGATGATAAAGGATTCAGAAAGTTTATTCATGTAGGTCCATATGACAGAGAATATGCATGTTCTTTTTGTTTTCACATTATAATTTACATTTAATTGTGTTGTGGTTTGCAGTGTTTTGTGTTCTTTCACTTTAAATTTGTTTAAAAGGAAAAAGCTGAAAATTTAAATAGTTAAAAGTTGAAATGTGAATAGTTGGTTTTTGAATTATATGATTTATTTATTACATTTTATGTGGAGTGAATAAATAAAAGTATATTTACGGTGGCCCCTACAGACAAAGACGTACAAACTCTGAAGCACATAAAAACTCAAAACGTTTACAAAACACAACAGAAGTGTTGTACGTGTTTTGTCTCTAGGGGCCATATATTTATATATAAACATATATAAATAAAACCATTTTTTTTCTTTTTAGTCAGTTTCGGAATTATAAATCCCTGGAGGCGCACATCCAATTCACAAACGGTTGGGTACAAGATTTGGCCGTTTTTAAGCCTCCACATTGTGAGTAGCTTGTCGTTCAGACATAGGTAAGTCAGATTAAGATTATACATTCAAAAATGAACTGTGTGTCACTTAAAGTCTAACATTATGCCCCATGTGCCCAGTCTGGATGTGTTTCATCCATTTCATAGGTTGATTTGCCTGCAATAATGCTAAATAATAAACTACTCCATAAACAGAATGTAGTTCTGCAGAATCACACTTTAGGATGTTTGTTCTATTTTTCTATGACCTCAGCATTGAAAATAAAACTAAAATCCTATAAAGAGCAATATGAATTTGTTTAGAACTTACCGTAACAAAAAAGTCGGGAGCACACCAACAGAAATTTGCGGATGGTAGAGAACTCTGTATCAGTTCGTCTCACCTCTGCTATCCAGGCCTGACATCTTCATTTGTTAATATCAGATACATGAGATCCCTGACATTGCTTTCAGGAGGGGAAACGATAAAAAGAGAGCCCATTCTCCAGCTTATTCCCTTCCCAATCATGCAATCTAACATTACAACCAACAACAAAGCAAATACCAACCATGGCTGCTATTATCCGTGTGTTTTTGCCCTTTGTTTGGCCTCGACCTAAAATCCTGGCCACGACGTCACACTCCAAAGCCCTACTGATGTGGTGAACAGCACTAGAGGTTAACCCATAGAACAAGTCACCATCAAGTGCAGAATTTACCAAGGAGATGCTCTGTTCCTACTGCTGTTCTGCATAGGCCTGAACCCCCTCAGTGAGATCATTGACAACACTGGCTACGGATATCGACTACAGAATGGAACAGTTGTCAGCCACCTCCTGTACATGGATGACATCAAGCTGTATGCTAAGAGTGAACAAGACATCGATTCACTGATGAATCTCTCAACTTCTTGTGTTTAACTGAGACGTGCCAACAAAACATGGATATACAGCAATGACATCGGAATATCATTCAGACTGGAGAAGTGTAGTTGGAAGATAACAAAGAGAGGGAAGGTAGTCAGAACTGAGGGGATCGAACTACCAGAAAGCAACATTGCAGATACAGAGTATCTGGGATCCCACAGGTGAATGGGAATCAGCTGGAAAAAAAAATAAGATCCAGGCTATCAACACCTACGCCCTGCCCATGATCAGGTACCCTGCTGTGTTTACTAGGAGGAGTTCTCCTGGGGCAAACCCAGGACTTCCTGAAGAGATTCATCTTTCAGCTGGCTTGCAGACATCTTGAGGTGCCTCTGAATAAGAAAGAATAAGAAAGAGCTGGCAAGTGTACGAGAAGTCTGGAGCAACTACAAGAAAAGGGTCAAACTAATAACACATCGCAGAAAAAGAAACTAACCTGATCACACTTTTAACATTCAGAGAACTCATTCAGGCATTAAACGTTTTGTTGATTGATTGATGAGCTGTCTGGGATCTTTAAATAGACAAACTAAAGGAAAAGAAAAGGGTCAATCTGACAAAACATCACTGAAAAACAAACCAATCTAATCACATTTTTAACAATGAAGAAAAAGCTTCATGGCTGTATCCTGACTCCTGAAACACATCACACTGAGACACATGTTTATGCTCACTGTGTGTGACTGCAACTGTGTGATGTGACCACTGCCGAGGCTACAATGGCAGCTTAACACTTCTTTGTCTCTGTGGTGAAAACTGCACTGCTGACCAAGTGGTTAAGTTCACAGATACACCACCCAATCTCATGACACTTTCATACTGAAAGAGAAACTGAATAAATGTGAAACTAAATGTTTCTTATGTAATATGAAAACTAGGCTGATACTGTTTATTCAGCTTTATCTCAGAGGGGAACTCTGGTTTTTTACAGAACCCCATCTACAGAAACAAAGACACTGACATGCAGCAAAGTCAAGCAGAGTGACACAGTTACATGAGCCATTCCCATTTTAGCTACAGAAACTTAGTACACGACACTGTAGAGGTGACAACAAATAAGTACAGTATAACAAAAGAAGAGGAGGGGATAGCAGGTCCAAGTGCTTAACATTTAACACACAACAACAAAACAACTGTGTGATATGTCCTAATTCGAATGCTGCAGATGTTAACTGCCAATCAGATATGGATCATACCATCAAAACTCAGTGTCTTCCATCTCAACTCCTCACAATCAGCTGGTTTAATTTGTAGAGTATCTTTAGCAAATTTAATTAAGTCATACAAAACTCCACCTTCATTCTATAAATACTTTCAGATTCACAGGTCTGAACAGAGTCTGTACTGAAACACAGTTACAGCTGAGTTATGTGTCAGTTTACATCTACATTTACATTACATTTACAGTTTACAATATATCAAAACCTGATATAATGCAGAAAACATTGTTCAGCACATTCAGTTTATTTTGTTAGCATGTTAATAGCAGATTGACTTGCTCATCTTTACTTCACTATTATTTGAAGTTGCTTGTACTCAAAAGAATTCGATTTTCATAACAGGCTGTTCAGGACATGGGTTAGTTTTCCACTATCTTGTAGATAGGAAGAGAAAACAGTCCATATACATGTGAATGATTTATTGATAATAAACAAAAAAAAATGCACAAAGAAGTGCTTACAGAAAATGTATAAACTATAAATTATAGTATATATAGGCATTTTGGTGAGAGTACCCATTTCTGCTCATTTATAACACAGACTTACTGTTTAACTATATTTGTATTGCCACCACCAAAGGCCCATTATTATCCACAGTGCTCATTTCTGTCTGTCCTCAGAACATCAGTTTATCCTGTGGTTCATTCTTCTATAGCATATGTAAAAGATAAACAAGCCAACAACAAAAACAGCTGCAATATAAACCCCCTGACCAATTATCACTCCATCAGAAACAGCCTCTCTGCGTCTTCTTGTTTGACCTGCAGGTGAGAAACAGGTGAGAGTTATCAGTTGGGAAAATCTAATGTGATGTGGATGTACAGAAAACTCTTAGAAATTATCCACCAAAATGTAAAACCATAAAGGAAACATAAAGCACATAAATTAGTTTCAGGTTTAGATAAGCTGCACATGCAGGTACACACTTTGATACATCTGTATGAGTTTCTTCCTCTCATTTTAAGCCACTGTGAAACTTAAATGCTTCTTTATCTAATTAGATAATTTTCTTTTTTATCTAACAGCTCTATGATACAGCAGATGGGTAGTGTAATTCATTTTTTTTTTTAAACATGGCTTCTTGCTAAGAAATTGTTTGTCTTATTAAAAATTAATCATCACTGAGCACCATGCTGCTTCCTGAGTGTGTTTAATACAAAGAAACATATCACAGAGACACAAAAACGTTTCCTAGTACTTCCTTGAAATTCTCTTTACCCCTCAAATTTTATCCTCATCTCTCTGGTTAAAACGATTTTGAATAAGATATTAAAATATTGAAATTATCTTATTTTGCATGATACCGGATTTTAGATTTTAGAGTGAATATAGAGAACATAGAGTGACGTTTAGTCTAGAACCTGCTTAATTTTGTTCATGATTGAGATGCTTTTGGAAAGTTTGTTTTGTACATCTCTAATATTTGGTTTCCAAGATCTCAGATGTTGTTCCTGGGATCTGCCCGAGCCACTCGCCTAGCTTGGGAGTCACTGCATGTAGTGCTCCGATTACTCAATACACTAAACAAGGGATTATGGGATTATGCATAAAGGATTATGCCATAAAACTGTAGTTTGCTTAGTAGTATTAGTATTAGTAGTAGAGTAATTAACAGTATGAAATTCTTTTTCAAATCCATAAATATTCCAGCTGCATATTGTTTTAGGTCCAGTGTATTTGTTATTGCTTCCGTTGTTTCAATCGTTGCCAGCAAAGTTAATGCAAAAAGTTAGCTGTAATGAATTACTGCCCATCTCTGTGCAGAAATCAGCAATTGACAAATGTCTGAGTGCAGAGGAACTTCCTGACACAATTAGAGTTGCTTTACTGTCCACAGAGTTAGATTAAAATAGAGATTGTATTGTGAGCTGAAGATGAAACCAGCTTGCCCAGAAATTTCTGTTATGTTAAGTTATTACTGTAATGTTTGTTAAGGTTTAAACTTCTGCAGATTTAGCAGATAACAGATCTGCATGTATGGGGAAATGAAGCAAATGAAGCTGAAGGAGAGGACAAACCCGGGCTATCGGACTGTCATGTTTCAACTGAGTTCTACTTAGTGCTCTTTAAACAGTTTCATCTCAGGGTTAACAAAATCACAGTTTTCTCTCAGTCTGCTCTCTGTATCAGGACTCAGATAAGTTCCAATTCAGGCTTAACTCTTAAACTGTTGTCACACAGCCTACCAAAACACACTTTTTAATAATGATTACAAAACAGAATTCTTGATGAGGTATTATTTCATAAATCAGAAAAATCCTGTTGCACTTAAAACACGTTCAGTCTCACCTGCAGAGACACAGAGGAGGTAAGCAAAAAGTAAAGTCCAGCAGAGAGATGCAGATGTTACAGAGGACATTTCCACTTTAAAAGTGTGAGAAATATCCATAAGATGGTTGTTTTTTCAAGAGTAAAAATCCTCAGTATCTAAATGTGAATGTGTGTTTTCAGCAGCTTGTTCTGACCTGTGGTTTCTCTTTGACCAAAGAATCACAAACAAAAGCATGACAACAAACAAGGTGGAGCCATGAAAACAAATATTTCAAACACTCAGTTTTTCAAAGGTGACTAATGACACCCACACCTCAAAGAAATGTCTGTGTGTCTATTCGTGTTGTTCAGTGAGTTATAATTGCATTGATTCTCCATATCACTCCTTTATGAAGGCAAACTTTTTTATGTGGAATTGTTTTTATTAGCATGGAGTATCACACAATAACACACAATCAGGTCTATTTTTGATGCAATGTTTCCTGACAGCAGAGTTTACAGGTGTGAGTCCAGAGAGGGTCTCGTCACTAACATGTCTTGATGCATGCTCAGTCATCCAGGTAACTAAACACTAACATGGTTAACGTCACAGTCATTGGTAAGCTGAGTGTGTGGAGGCCTTTGGACAGTGGTCGTGTAAAAGTTGTGTGATTTGTGTTTGATAAATGTCAAACTCATGAACATGTGACTCAGACTGGACTTCTGAAGCACTTCTTCTTTTCCACTTCAGGAGTCAGCACAAACCCAACAGTCTGAAAACAGTTCAATCTTCAAATGACCTTGATCCAGATTTAAAGTCTGCTGGTAGCCTCCGGTATTACATTTATTACATTACATTTCTTCATAAAGTGTCTTATGACAGTCATATAGGTGCTTGAAATAAAAACATAACAGTAGGATTAAAATGACACCAAAACACTGGAGATTTAAAAACACAACAACAGTAAATTGGTACTCAAATGTTATTATTACAAAAATAAGCATTTCAACTCTTTTTTGAATGAGTCCACAGAACTAAATCTAAATTTAATGGGGATCCAGCACAGTGAGTTTAGCAGGGTTTGAGTGCTTGGAGGTTCTGGTAGGGAACTTTGCAGCACCGCTGTGCACAAGCTGCAGCTGTCATGTGTGCAGGCAGGCAGGGAGGAAGGACCCAAAATGCAGAACTCTGTGGCAGACGTAAACTCAAAACACTCAGCTTTATTGCTGGGCAGTAACAGAACATAAACTTAACTAAACTGAGAATACAAAACTAACTAAGCAGACAGGCAGGCTAGCAGACGGATCACACAGTTAACGTGAGGATACGACGTGACAACGAGTAAAGGAAGACGCAGACACTAAATACAAGAGGTGAACAGAGTGAGGGGAAACAGCTGGGAGACACAGCTGACGCTGATTACACTGACGAGCCAGGGAGAGCACAAAGCTGAACGCACTGACATAAGACAGAGACCTACAAAATAAAACAGGAAGCACACGACAGACACAGAGATCCAGACGAGACCCAGAACTTAACAGACGCAGACTCATAAGCAGACATAATGACATCATGGGCAGACAGGGGGAACCCGGAAGGTGGGACCAGGGCAGGCATATAACAGAAACCTAACCAATGGCAAATAATAATGGAATACATAATCCGAATAAACAAAAGCATAAGGAAACACAAAACACTGAGTCGACAGACTCAGGACCATGACAGCAGCCAAAGCAGGGAGGGTTTACTGAGGCAGTAGACAAGTAGTCAAGGATAGATTCAAGATACAAGATTGTTTATTGTCATGTGTCAGGCATTTCTTTGTGCAATGAAATTTATTCCTTGCTGTCCACCCACAGATGCCGATTAATATTTACAATACAAATAGAAAAACATATAAATACAAATAGTACAAATAAATAGCTGAAGACTGTGTGTAAAAGAGCTATAGCTTAAAATGCTGGCTTAATATGTTAAGATGACCAGACGTGCAAAAAAATAATTAGTACTGTTCAAAATGGGTCAGCTGTTCAAGAGTCTGACAGCAGTGGGGAAGAAGGAGTTAGTGAGTCTGGATGTTCTGGATTTCACACTTCTAAACCTTCGTCTTGAGGGCAGAAAGTGAACAGTCCATGATGGGGGTGTGTGGGGTCTTTGAGGATGGAGGCAGCTCTCCTCTGGACTCTGTGATAGTAGATGCTCTGGAGAGAGGGCAGTGGAGTTCTGATGATCTTCTCCGCAGTTGTTATCCCTCTCTGCAGGCGTTTGCGGTCCATAGCAGTAGTGCTGCCGTGCCATGCAGTGATGCAGCTGGTCGGTGTGCTCTCCACAGTGCAGCTGGAGAACCTGCTGAGGATCTTGGCCGACATACCAAATTTCCTCAGCCTCCTCAGGAAATACAGCCGCTGCCGAGCCTTCTTGACCAGCTGTGTGGTGTTCAGTGTCCAGGTGAGGTCCTCAGAGATGTAGACATCCAGGTATCTGAAGCTGCTCACCCTCTCCACTTCAAGGCCCCGGATAAACAGCGGCTGGTGAGGCCTCCTGTTCTTGTGTCCACTATCATCTCCTTTGTCTTGTCAGTGTTGAGGGTGAGGTTGGTGTCCTCACACCATGACACCAGACCAGCCACCTCTCTCCTATAAGCCGTCCCTATAGGCTATTTGAAATCTCCTTTTCGGCTCAGGGCCAGGCTGTTTACCGCTATTAAGAATAATAACGGTTCTCCTATATTTATATTCTTCTTGTGTATGAAGAAGGTGTATGCTTGTGTATTAAACTGTCTATTTAAAAGTTGCATTTGCTTTTTTTATGCAGAGCACAACATTGACTATAGAGGCAAATTCCTTGTCTGTGTGCAAAAACTTGGCCTAATACGATGATTCTGATTCTATTCTTGCTGTATGGCGCTTTGCTTTTAACAGACATCTCATGAATTTGGACTAAAATTAGTTTGGGGCTGGTGGTGAAGCTAATTAGCTTATGAGGTTCTGACTTGTGAAGCTCAGCAAGATGAATTTGTGTCCTATTCCACTGAAGTCTGACACATGGTGCTGCTCACATTTTTTCCTGGTTTCTTTGCTGTCACTTTACACTAAAAGTGGTGAAGCAACAACTTGCATCACAAATTTGTTCAGCCTCAAAGTGGCATGTCGGTCCAAAGATTAGTTGCACATGTCTCAGGCTGTATAATGGCAGGGTGTAAAACTATTCAAGGCTTTTAGGTTAAAGCTGAGCTAAAAAATATTGCAAATATATAAAGAGTTGTCATGATCCGGAGTCTGCGATTCCGTGTTTATGTTATTATTATTCTGTGGTTTTGGTTATTTTCGGGTTCTTGTACATTCCCTGTTCACGTTTCATGTTCCTATGTTCTGTGTTCTCCAGTCTATGTGAAGTCTGTTGTCATTCCGTGTATGTGTTCCCTGTTTTATTGTGAAGGTCTGCGTCTTATGTGAGTGTTTTCAGTTTGCCTCCCTTGTCTCGTCACATTAATCACTCCCAGCTGTGTTCCCCACCTGTGTGTAATCTCCCTGTGTTCTCTGAGTGTATTTTAGTCATGTCTTCTGTCTTAGTAGTTGTTGGTTCGTTTGTGTTATTCTGTGTTTGTACCTCGGTCTTCCTGGTGATTCGCCCTGCAGGGTACCCTCATTTGTGTTCTGGCTTTGTGTTAAATTTTAGTTTTCCCAGTTTAGAGTATTTTCTGTTCTGTTCCTCGCCCCCCTTCCTGTTGTGCTGTATTTCACCTTTTGTTAATAAAGCTCTCTCACTACTTAGCAGTCCGCGTCTTGGGTCCTTATCTCCATTCCACACGTCTGCTACGCCAGGCATGACAGTACGAACCAGCCACCGTGGAACCAGTGGCTTGCAACCCGTCTGAGGAGCTCAAGGATGACATCATTTACAATGTGGAGAATTATGTATGTATGTATGTATGTATGTATGCTGACAGAATTAACTCACCTGCTCATGAGCTCAGTTATAGCTGCATTACATAATTAATTTAATTAAGCAGTTTATTAGTGAGTTTGTTTCCCTAAAACTGTACAATGTGTAAAAAAAAAAAAAAAAGAGCCACATCTGGCCCAGACAGCACTGCTGTGACTTCATGTTAGACCCTCCTCATCACTCACTGAGATGAAGCAGAGACAGAAGACTTTATGATCAGTTTATTTGAACTGGACCTCAGTCATAAGTGTACTTGTGCAAACCTGTGATGGTATATTCTTACTCTTTTGCACAAAAGACTGACTAAATACTTTTTTGCCCCACTGTATATTCTTACTCTTTTCTCATCAATGCTATGTTGTGTACGTGCTTGGCTCTCTCTCTGTGGATCATAAATAAGTATGTCTGTGTTTCTTTGTGTGTTTTTTTTTTCTAATGAGGATATATATTTAGTTTCTTTTCTGTGAAAATGTGATAAAGATCAGCATTACCCATGATCACAGTAAGTTCACTGGAATCCTGCTCATCCAGTTCCAGAGAAAAACAAACCAGCTCATAGCTGATCATTAGTTATTTGAAATCAAATACCGAGCACACATTTCTGATGTGTTTCTTTATATGTGAAATAAAATTGACCTTAAATCAGACTTTATGCCAGTTACCAGTTCAGTAAAGTTCTGCAGATCACAATTTTTTCCAAAAACTGCTGACATTAAAACTGAATAGACTATCTGCATCTACACAACATATTTAAATGAAACTGCACGGCTGCATTGGTACTCCAACTTCCTCCCACAGTCCACAGACATGCAGTTAGTGGGGTTATGTTAATTGGAAACTCTAAATTTGAATGTGTGAATGGTTGTCTGTCTCTGTCTGTGACAGACTGGTGATCTGTCCAGGGTGTAACCCTGACAAAGATAAATAGAAGAGAGTGGATGTAAGCGTCACATGGTTGGACTGTTGGAGTAGATGAAAAGTAGATGACCTCTGGCTCAGAAGTGAAATCAGTTGACCTCTGAGGTGTTCCTGCTTGAATAAATGCTGCACTGTAAACCCGAATGTTCAAAGTAATTAAATAGATTAAATAGTGTATACTCAAAGTCTTTAAAAAGTTCTGTTAACTTAAATATGTCAAGTTCGTGTAACATGTTCTTCTTTTTGAGTAAATGAAACTAATAATATTTGATTGAATTGAACTATTTCTATATTAAGTAAGCATCACTTAAAATCACAACTTAAGCACAACGTAACACAGATAAGTTAGGACATATAAGAATGGTAAAGTCCTGTTATTTTTTGTTGTTTCAAGTAGGTAGGATTTAATAATAAACTTAATTTATGTAGCACATGCTAAAATACAATAAAATCTCAAAGTGTTTCACCAAATAAGTAAAATCAAATTGTCTTAAATGCATTAGT
This sequence comes from Aulonocara sp. 'chitande type north' Nkhata Bay, assembly GCF_057382095.1. Lineage (NCBI taxonomy): Eukaryota > Metazoa > Chordata > Actinopteri > Cichliformes > Cichlidae > Aulonocara > Aulonocara sp. 'chitande type north' Nkhata Bay. Next base: position 17,135,072 of record NC_141346.1, read on the forward strand.
GGAAGACAAAATGTATTTATTTTAATATTCATTGTTTTATCAATGTATCCTACATATATATTTTTAATTTTAATTAATTAATTAATTTTTTAATCTCTGATTCACCCTCCAAAGAGGAAGGCGGCGCTAATGAGCATTAATACGAAACACAGAAGAAGTAAAGGTATATGGGCGGGAACAGCACCAAAGAGGCAACAGGGATGACTGGAGAAAGTTGGACCTAATGGCAGCAACCCTGACAAGGATAAATAGAAGAGAATGGATGTAAGCGTCACATGGTTGGACTGTTGGAGTAGATGAGAAGTAGATGACCTCTGGCTCAGAAGTGAAATCAGTTGACCTCTGAGGTGTTCCTGCTTGAATAAATGCTGGTCAGTAGTTTCTTCAATTTCTCTCAAAACATAACTCGGAATATTTTTATAATTTTAAAAAGACAAGCCTAAAGTCACAGTTGCTGCTTGACTAAGAAATAAGAATTTCAAGTTACAATTTCACAGTTATTTTGTAAGTATCACAAGACCAAAGTGACTGTTGGTATTTCTCCATAAAGTCCATCAGAAAAAGATTTTTAAAGATTGACGAGAAAATTCATAAATGAATCTGCATTTCACTGAGACATGAAAGGCTCTAGGGGGCAGTGTATTAAAAAAAGTTGAATAATATTCATCGTTTAATGTTTAAAATCCTGCTGTATAGGCATTTTTATATAAACCATCAGCCGCTTAAGTAAATTTATTTATTATTTTATTTATTTATTATTTATGAATTTTATTTTAATATTTCAAATGAAAGCCCCAGTTGATCCCTGGGACACGCACATAAGCGGAAGGAGAAATAGTTCCCATATCAAATATTGCTTAGACTTGATCTTTTTTGGTAGTTTTACTTGCTTCTGTTTTCTTTCTTAGTAATGAAAGACAGATTTACTTCAAATCATTGAGGAAACACAACGATCTTCTAATATCCTGATCCATAAGGTGAAACACGACGATCGGATGTTTCGGTATCAATACGCAGACAACTATAAAAACACCTTTAAGTTACTTGTATTTTGTTACATCATCCTGCATTTCGGGATTGCTGACAGTAAGTTAAGAGGTTAATACAATTAACTTGATATATTTCATCTCATTCTCAAAATGCTAATCTTAGGTTACCTTATATATTCATTTAATATACAATATCCTGCTACAATCAGCCGACGTGAGTTCGTTTGCAGGGAGAAGGAAAATGGTGGTGAGGTCTGCAACTTTTAATGAGTGGAGATAATACTGAGAGGCTGAGAGTGTGTTGGTAAAGTGTAAACTGCATCAAGGATAGAAAACAAATCGCCATCGTGAATTCAACTCTGTGTAAAAATCTACAAAAAGAGCACGCTAACACCAAGTTAACCAGAAAGAAAATTCTTACAGATTTGATTTCCTTGAATTAAAACTCTTCAAACAAACACACTTTGTTCTTTTTAGCCGCTGAATGATGTTCGTGCTGTTTTTAGTCTGTTATCAAGGTTAAGCTGTTTGTCTGTTCATTGTTATCTGCTGAGTAGAGGTGTGAATCAGTTAGAGACAAATTTTCCATCAGCGCTTTTTCTCAAACCCACAGAACCACACGACAGGAACGACATGTGACAAGTTTACTGATGCTGCAGAGGAAGCAGACGACAGCACGGTGCCACGCTTATAAATGAAATGAAGAAAAAGCAAAGTTACTGAGGACATTTAAAGTAACGCATTACATTTATATTTTTAATTACTTTTAGTTAAACTATATACAGACAGACTTATACAACCACAGAGAGTGTACATTATAATGAGAAGACACAACACAATATAACAAATAAGTATTACAAGTCAAATTCCTCAGGTCTGATGCGCTGTGTGGACCAGTTAGAGACCAGCAGCTGGATGTCAGTGGTTGGACTGGTGGACGACTTCAGTGAAGAGTAGACGATGTCTGGCTCTGGTTTAAAGTCTGAACACAAACACACACAGGTCAACATGAGAAGAATAAGCAGCTCTGAAACTCTGTTATGTTTATGTGAAGTAAACTGACAGAATGGGGAGAGGATTTAAAACACTTTTAAAATTTAAATTTACATTTGTTGTTGAGTGTTCAGACGGTGAGGGAGACATTGTTTCTGAAGTATTAAACTGGTTACAGGAGAAACCAGTGTTGGGTGCAACGCGTTACTTAGTAAAACTATCGGCTGCTGTTAATAGCACGAGTAATCTACTGAAGCACCTGACACGAGAGCATAGACGAACACTGAGTGATCCTTGTTCATCATCCATGGATATCACCGCAGCAAAACCTGATTTTACTTCAGCAGCACAGAAAGCATCTGAAGGTGAGCTTAAAAAAATGATTGCAGGCTACATTGTGGAAGAGATGCTACCGCTGCCCACTGTAGAGTCTCCGTCTTTAAAAAATGTATTTACTATTTAAAGAGTTTAATTTCTATTGTTTGCCCACTCAAGGTTTATATGGATTTTAAGAAGTATTTAGTTAAATTACTTATTGAGTAATTAAGTTACTTTTCAGACACAATAATTAGATAAGTATTTTAAATACAATATTGATTAAGTAATTAGTAATTTATTACTTTTTTAAAGTAAAGCTTCATTTATGTGAGTTCAATTTAAATTAAACTGAAACTTTTGGGGAATTTGAATAAGTTTCAGTATTAAGTATTATAAAAATGTTTTTTTTCTACACAGTAAACATGAAGCCTTATTGCCAAAATCTTTAAATCAGTAAAGCATTACTGTAGTTATAATTCAGAATATAATATCAATGATATGACTTGTTATATTTGTGCACAGATTTTCAACCATATGAGAAGGAAAAACATATTTTATCACAAGGTACAGACTCACACTTTGTCACACTGTGCATTATGGTCAGCACTGTGATGAGAGTTTGCTGTTTGTCTCCATTTATCAGCTCAGTGGAAACAGCAGGGGAGCTGCTGTGGTTTTAGGACAGTTTGAGGTGCTGAGGTGTGGTTCATTTACATTTTACTTAAAGTCTTATTTTCATGCAGAGTTCTAATGTCATCTTGTCTTTTACTTGATAAAAAGTAGAATAAAGAGTTCTGTTTTTATGTTTTATACAAATGTTCATCATCCAGTGATGACAAATTTACTGCATTGAGGTTGGTTCATGACATCTGCCGTGCATAAATACATCCTGATGACAGGCATAACAACAACTCAAAGTGAGATGCTGTGGCCTATCATAAGCTCTGATGATCTTCTTCAGCTGTTCTATCACAAGCATAAAACAGATTTAGTCATAAATGCAAATATAATGTTTGTATGTGTGGAACAAAGAACAGCTCATTAACCAGCGTCCTCACACACTGACCGGAACAGGATGTTATGCAAACTATAAAATGATTCAAATCATACCAGTGAAATACAAAATTGTGATATATATGTGAGCAGAACTGATCTAAGTTTGATTCTGTTTGTACACTAACAGTCCTGCATGACAACCTGAGCTGATGAAGTATTTTTATCTGACAGAGGAAACATGACGACCACAGAGCTGTTAGTTTCTGTTTACAGACTAACCACAGGCTGAAAAACCCATGCAAAGAACAGCATTCATTAACATCACCTACAAACTCAGAACATACAACTCTGTTATGTCAGCCAAAAGTGGCCTGAGCATAACACGGCTCTTCTCTCTCCTGTATCACACCCTTTACTTTCTCAGGCTCTCTGCTCTCTGTTGGCCTCTTCATCTCTTCTGGCTTTAGGTGGACCAAAAACACTGGTGAGAACAAGTCCTAGAAGACAAGACTACCAGGTCAATGTTTACCAGGTTTAAAGATATTTCAGACTTTAATGTTGAAATGAAATCGATAAAAAGTCTGTCCCGTTACAGAAGAAGAGTGATTATTATGAACAATCACTGATTGTGAACTGGGAAAAAGTTTTGAATGTTATTTTGTCAAAGACAGAAACAGTGCTGCTAGGACAGCTACATATTGCAAAGTAAAAAATGCATGAATTATGTCAAAGTTGCCAAATTCCAGATTGTAAGAGATGCAGCTAATCTATCAGTACCAGAAGTCTATATGATATCTTCCTGAGTAAATACAACTATGGCATGGGGTTTTTTTTGTCTCCTAAAGTGTGGACAGACTGTTGTGGACATGAATACAAGGAACAGTAATGTAATAAAGTCAGATAAAAAGATATAAGTCATAAGCTCTAGTTTTACTTTCATTCTTGGGGCAAATTCTGCTGATCCTATACTTTTGTACTTCGACTTATGTAACATTTTAAAATCAGACCTGACATACCAGTGAAAGGGTTTGGACACATTTCCCATGAGATCATTTCAATAAATATTATGATGACACAAATGTACAAAATACATCTCTTTTCTTCTTTTCTTTTCTTCTGTCCTGCACAGTAAACATTTAGTCAGATCGCAAAACTCTCGATGACAGTAAAGCATTACTGTAGAATGTAACAGTTACAATTCATAACATGATACCAGTGATATTCTGAAAGTGACTAAAGAGCAGCTGTACCTGTTTGTCCATAAATGATGTCTTCAGTTCTCAGGGCTGAGTGGACGGGAACAGGATCACTCTCTGTACAATGAAACACACACAGAGGAAATCATTGCAAATGCTACAAGTTATAAAAGTGTTTTAAAAAAAGACAACAACTTATCACTGCTTCTTATACAATGAAAATATTTCCTAAACATTTCATCAGTTCTTTTTTGTGTGGATAAGACCACACTCGTTATATTTGTTCATTGATTTTAAACAATATGAGAAGAAAAAACACATTTTATCAGAAGGTACAAAACAGACCCACACTTTGTCACACTGTATATACTGTACATCATGTTTAACACAGTGAGGAGAGATCCTTGTTTGTCATCATTTTTCAGCTCAGTGGAAACAGCAGGAGGAGCTGCTGTGATCTTAGGATAGTTTGAGATGCTTCGGTGCAGTTCATTTAAATGTTACTTCAAATACGATTTTCATGCAGAGTTCTAATGTTAGTTGTTAGTTGTTAATGTTGTCTTTTAATTGATCAAAAATAGAATAAAGAGTTCTGTTTTCATGTTTTATACAAATATTCATCATCCAGTCATGACGAAGTTTTTGCATTCAGCTTGGTACATGATGCACTGTTTTCCTGTTAAGCAATTCATCATGTTTTTCCTGTACAAATACATCCTGATCACACGCATAACAACTCTAAGTGAGATGCTGTGCTCTATCATAAACTCGCTCCATCTTCTTCAGCTGTTCTATCACAAGCATAAAACAGATTTAGTCATAAATAGATATATAATGTTTTACATGTGGAACAAAGAACAGCTCATTAACCAGGGATCCTCACACTGGGGCAGGACGATAAGTAAACTATAAAATGATTCAAACCATATCAGCATGTGAGCAGAACTGATCTAAGTTTGATTCTGTTTGCACATTAACAGTCCTGCATGACAACCTGAGCAGATGAAGTATTTTTATCTGACAGAGGAAACATGACGACCACAGAGCTGTTAGTTTCTGTTTACAGACTAACCACAGGCTGAAAAACACACAGCCCAACATGCAGAGAAAAACACTCATTAACGTCAGCTACAAACTCACAACATACAACTCTGTTCTGCCGGCTAAAAACAAATCAGCATAAAACTCCTTTTCTGTCTCCTGTCTCACAACTTCCAGCTTTCTCAGGCTCTCTGCTCTCTGTTGGCCTCTTCATCTCTTCTGGCTTTAGGTGGACCAAAAACACTGGTGAGCACAAGTCCTAGAAGACAAGACTACCAGGTCAATGTTTACCAGGTTTAAAGATATTTAAGACTTTAATGTTGAAATGAAAATGAATGAAAACTTTGTCAAAGACTGAAACAGTGGTGCTAGTGTAGCTACATATTATAATGCAACACTCAGAAACGTTTATAATAAAATATGTATGAATTGTGTTGAAGTTGCCAAATTCCAGAGTGTCTGTGATTATCAGTCGATGCATCTAATCTATCAGTATGAGAGGCCTATGTGATTTCCTTCCTGAGTAAATACAGCTATGGCATTAAGAAATCCTACATGACCTCTTTGAGTTTTTGCATTAAAAAGCTTTTCAGAAAGCTTTGCATCTGAATCAGAGATCAAAGTCACCAATGTTTGAACTTGTATGAGATTTTTTGTACATAAGTTATTGTATTCGTAAAGTTGTGTGACTCATGCACAGCAACGTGACTAGAAGACCCCAAACAAGAGGTTGAAAAATAAAAATAAAAAACTGACGTCACTTTAAAATCGAGACGAAGAAATTGGAAATGTACATATAAATGTAGAAAATACATATAATACAAGGAATATTTAAGGAATTTTAATTGTGTTTAACACATTAGTTTAAGCTCAGTGAGTTCACAGAGTTTTATCTTTTCTTTCAATATAAACATGAACACACAGCATATTAAACACTACCTCTGCTTCTTCTGATTGGCTTTTGTTGATGACTTGAGATTTTCTGTCACCGTACGTGATGTCATCTCCAACGTCTCCCCCATCAGCTGAAATGAGCCAGAATGAAAAGTGAAATGATTTATTGTGTCATACTGTGAGAAACATATTAGTGAATATCATTTCAGAATAATTTACTGTGAAAAACAAAGTCTGAGTCTCACCTTCAGTTTTCCTGTGAACACATGGTCTCCCTAACAGAACCAGTAACACCAGTAAGAACCCACAGATCGATTTAAGAAATGACAGCACAGAGAGAGCAGTGGAGGACAGTGATGGAGGAGAAGTGCATGTAGGAGGAGGTGTGGTGGTGTGTTTGTCTAAAACAAAGCAAACACAGTCATTAAGTTGTCGTCACATTGTGAATGTTGAACCTGCAGAAACACAGACAGGTGAGTGTGTCACCTGTCACAGTGATCCAGCTGGATGGAGACTCTCCATGACCGCTGATGTCACACTTGTAGAGGCCTTCATCAGACCTGGAAACATGCTGGATGGTCATGTGACCTGTAGGCTCTTTTCCGATGAAGACGCCATCTTTGAAGAAAGCAGCTGTGAGGTTGGAGGGAGTGGTCTTTGTTTTACAGAGCAGAGTGACGTCATCTCCCTCCATCACAGGGAGGACAGGACTCTGCAGGATCACTGATCCACCTCAACACAGAGACAAACTACAGCATTTCATCCATTTACACACAGCTTCATCAACACTAACTCCACACACTCAGCTTACCAGTGACTGTCAGGTTAACCATGTTACTGATGGGACCCTCTCTGGACTCACACCAGTAAACTCCACTGTCAACTGTAAAAATGTAGCTGATGCTGCATGAAGAACCAGCTGGTTTTCCCCACCCATCTCCACACTGAGTCCTCTGTTGTTTGCTTGTGTTTCTCCTCAGAGTCCATCCAGCAGAGCTGTCGTCCTCCTCACAGCTCAGAGACACAAAGTCATCTTCAAAGAACTGAGAGCTGCTGGGACTCACAGTCAGACGAGCTGTGAGGGTTACAATGAAAAACTGATGATCTGTTGTGAAACATGAACCCAATCAGGTCATATCAATGAACATTTTTTCAGGTTTAAACTGTGACAGAAGAAGGTTACTGACCTTGGTTTGTTGTGCAGCTCAGCAGTGAGATCAGAACTAAAGAGGAAAGGTTGGTTTGAGTTTTCACAAACACATCAATTCTTCATCAATCAGTCAATCAATCAAGTGATAAGTAATATTATCTCCTGTACTGCTGTGTCCAATAAAGAGAAGAGATTCTGTGCTATTGGGTTTATGCTTCATGTCAAAATGTGAAACTTTTGTATCTTAATCTGGGGAGAGAGGAATTTTTGGTTTATTATTAAGCAGGAAAGATTTTCAGTTTTTGCATTGTTCTACTTTGTTTTCATGCTGTAGCCTTTTTGTATGCACTAAAAGACAGCATGTATATTATTAAATGTGTGTTCACTGTGCAGTTTTTTAAAAAAAAACACTAAATTGCTAAATTCAGTTTTTCCACAAATTGTTCATTTGTGTTAAGACGGCTAAACGTGCTCTTCACAGCTTAAATGCTGCTTTCACTTTCTTGTTTATGTCATTTTTTTTCACCCGTTATAAAAAATTTCAAGATCCAATATTCAAAGCGTTAATTGCCATTTCGACAGATCATTTCTCTGTGCAATGAAATTCTTTCTTTGCTGTCCATATACAAATACAAAGTTAGGCAAGGGTTAAAAGAGCAAGATGAAATAAAAAAAAAGGTAAAGGATAAAAATAATGAAAGATAAAGAAACAAGTACAATTTAAATAATTTAAACAAAAATTAAACAATTTAACAATTTAAAGACGTCTTTTACTTACTGAGCAAACAGCACAGAGAAGTTTCTTTCATTGTTCCTCTCAGTGATGTGATGTGTTTTTCATTTACAGTCTGAAGACACGAGAAAAATAATCCCTTCCCTCTTGCTCTGTGTGCCCCCCACCGACCTCCCACCTTTTTTTTTTTACCTTTTCTGATGTAGGTGGGTGGAAAAAACGAAAACAGAAAATATTTTTTAATCATATAACAAGACAGTGAAAATACTTTATAAAACCAGACTGTCCTCCTTAAAAGAAAAAAGAAGAAGAAAAACCTCTCAGCCAGCTGCTCCAGCACGTTTTCATGACCGAACCATACGTTTTGAAATTAAGCGACCTCTAGCGGTCACAGAGGAAAGGACATGTAAATTACATATTCATGTTTCGTCTGTAAATGTCAAAGAAATATTGAAATGTGGATTTTCTCTTTTTTTTGGTATTATTATTTTTCTTTGTTTGTCAGCTGTGTTGTGCTGTTTATCCCTCTGCATTTCTATCTCACCTTCCTAGTAATCTACACTCGTACAAAAATATACTGGAAGCTGCTCAGAGACAGCTTTGACTGCACATCAGCTCCTGCGTCTCTGCCTCATCTGACTCTATGGAAAATTTACTGTGACTCTAGACCAGAGAGCAACTGGAAGGTTGGGAATATAGACTGGATATTTATATTTTATTGTTTTCATATAATATCTCAGCGACCAGTCCAGCACGCAGCCATGTGTAAAGAATAATGTCATGCCAAGCAACTTTTCACTAGTGGGCACTTAAGCACAAACAGATGTGACTCACAGAGTGAGGAGACAGTTTCAGCAATTTTACACATGAGTAAATCCCTCAGACTGTACATGAAGGCAGCAAACTGATTTAAATTTAATCTAGTGTTGAGGTTTTGATTTGATTAACATTCATTAGAAACCCCAAATAGAAAAGCTGTGAACAGAAAAAGTGCCTGTTTAGGGTTAAAACTAATTCAACATTAGTCTTGGTGAAGTAAAATCTTACCAATTTGACTAACTTTACACAAATTGATACTCAACTCTTCAGACAAACAATTTGTTCGGAGTTATTTCAGCCACTGAAAGATGTTCCTGCTGTTTTTAATCTGTGGTTGAGGTTAAATTGTGTGTCTGTTCTTTCTTATCTGCTCTGAATAAAGGTGTGTATCAGTTAGAAACACAACTCACATTTTGCCATCAGCAATACTTCTGAAACCCACAGAACCACACGACAGGAACAACATGTGACAGCAAAGTTTATTGATGCTGCAGAGAAGGCAGGACAACGCTGTACAGATGACATTCATATTTTAGTTATACTATATACACTCATACAAACACTTAGAGTGTATATTTTAATGAGAAGGCACTAGAGAATATATGCAAATCAACATTGTGTGGCTGTGTGGACCAGTTAGAGACCAGCAGCTGGACATCGGTGGTTGGACTGGTGGACGACTTCAGTGAGGAGTAGACGACGTCTGGCTCTGGTTTAATGTCTGAACACAAACACACACAGTTCAACATGAGAAGAATAAACAGCTCTGTAAACTCATGTTTATGTAAAGTAAATGAACACAACAGGAGAATGTTAGTGAAAGTATCAGAGCATCACAGTTAAAGTCTGAAGAAGAATAAAATCAAATCTTTATGTTAAAGAGAAGTTTATGTATCTGACATCTTACAGACACAAACTCAGTTTCATTAAAACACACACAGAGGACATCACTGCAAATACCACAACTTCTAAATGCACTGTTAGTGTACAGGATGTATGTTAAAAGAACAGAGTTATTGTTCCTCATGTAGCACAAAGATGATGTGATCATCTTTTTTCTACTTTGGAAAATCACCCTCTGGTTGTATTTGGTCACTGGTTATTAACAGTAGGAGAAGAAAAAACCCCACTAATTTTACCACAAGCTACAAAACAGCCCCACACTTTGAAACACACTATCATCAGCACTGTGATGAGAGATCCCAGTTTAGCTTCATGTGTCAGCTCATAGAAAACAACAGGAGGAAGTAGCTGATGTTGGTGAGGATGCAGATAAATGAAATGTTTACAGACAACATCAGCACCCTTCATTATTAATACATAAAATTCAAAATCAAAATAATAATCTGTACCAAACTGCCCTTAAGTTGTGGTTGATATTTCAGCATCTGGCTGAAGTGACTGAAGAGGTGTGAGCATAAAGGGAGTAGGATTTTTTAAATGACAAGTTCTTTCAAATGTAACGTTTCAACAAACGTTCAACGCTCAAAGATCATCAAACACACAAACAGTTTGTCTCACAGTGTGTTGTAGCTAAAGGTTTTGACAAGGAGAGAAATGAAAGTGTTATGACCGTGTGCAGGGAGGCAGGAAAAGGACCCAACATGCAGACTCCTGGAAGCAGAACTTAAACGCAAGGACCACTGCTTTACTGCAGGCATCACTCAAAAACAGAACAAAATAGGAGGGCTAGAAACTGAGCAAGAACCAAAACACACAGGCAGGTCTGAGGGCATGAATGTTAACGATGCGGCAAAGCACAGAGGCAGGCACAGACAATAAATACAGAAGGTCAACAGGGCAAAGAGGGAGAAGCAGGGAGACACAGCTGAGGATAATAACACATGGTAAGAAAGGAGGATGCAAAACTGAGCACACTGACTATTAAGACTAGTGCACAGAGGAGCTGGGGGCAGATAAACATAACGGCACGAGGGTAAACACGGCACAAGAACTCACACAACAATGTACACACATGGAACCAAAACCTAAGAACTAGAACTCAGTAAAAACTAAGGAGCTAGGAATACTTAAGACAGAAACCAAAACCAAGAGACTCACAATGACCAGTGTTGGGAAGGTTACCTTTAAAATGTATTCCATTACAGAATACAGAATACATGCCCCAAAATGTATTCTGTAACGTATTCCGTTACGTTACTCAATGACAGTAACGTATTCTGAATACTTTGGATTACTTAATATATTATCATGCTTTTTACAACAACGTGAATGTACTATTGCTGTGTGATTTATTACTATTACTGAAGGTCCGCGACTCCGAACTGTAGTAAAGGGACCTCTGACTAATACGGCGGGGTCCCTGTCGGCTCGTAGCCGAAAAATAGCTTTACTTTGTTGTCTGGGTCAACTTTTCTTGCGAGAGACAGAGAGAGGCGTTGAAAGGCTGCTCCAACGGAACTTATTGTTTTCGGAGGAAAACACGAACACAGTGTACAGTCGAGTCTTAATAGCTTACTTACAGCTGGGCTCGTCAGGCACTCTTCTTGGCTGCAGTGGTTATTATTATATTTACATGCTTCCAGCTCCCGTTTTTCCTCGATGACAACTCGTACCTTTCCACTCCCCTTTTTCTCCCTCCTCGCGCTCACAGACCCATAACGTGTATGGCAGTCCATTCTCCCTGCAACACGGACTACACTGCCCATGATGCTACATTCTTTAGAGCTATGCTTGTAGCATTCTGCCTGTTAGCTTAGCACAACAACAACAACAACGGAAAGGCGCTCTCTCACCCAGGAAACACACAGTCGCAGAGAGCGAGAGAGCGTCGCCCTGTAACCATGGCAACCGTAACGCTGCCGCCTGGAATAACAGAACGTAGCTGTCAAACAAAACCCAAACAGTCATGACCCGCGACAATATGAAACAGGAAAGTACCGCAGTGTAATCCATTTATTTCAACAAAGTAACTGTATTCTGAATACCACCTTTTTAAACGGTAACTGTAACGGAATACAGTTACTCATATTTTGTTTTTTAAATACGTAACGGAGGTACATGTATTCCGTTACTCCCCAACACTGACAATGACACATGAAATCAAGGAATAACAATACAAACAGAAAACACTGGGTCCCTGACCTAGGACTGTTTCTTCACTCAGAAAAACCAGAACAGGAGATGAAGAGAGGTTGGATTTAAAAGGAAGAAACTGAGGGTGGACAAACTCAAATAATCTTCATCGTGTAAAGAATAAAAAATAAACCAGTGAAACTGGAAGTAAGATGATCTGTGTGTGTGTATTTTCATGGTAAAAAGCTCTTAAAGTGGGAATTCGGCATCCGATTTATGTTGCGCTGGATCATAAACTGTCAAAATGAATTAATTAGTGAGTTCACAGAGTTCATTTAACCATTTTTTATATTTCCTTTGAATATCAACATGAACCCTCAACACACAGCACATTAAATACTACCTCTGCTTCCTCTGATTGGCTGTTGTTGATGACTTGAGCCTTTGCTGTACGTGATGTCATCATCTCCAACTCCTCCCCTGTCAGATAAAAGAAACCAGAATGAACAGCAAAGTAATTTCACTGTTTCATAATCACAGCAGGAAACTGTTTAAATAATTTGTGAATATGACGTTAAAATAATTTACAAAACTTTACTCTGAGAAACTAAACCTGAAAGAGAAACGGCTCAGACTCACTTTCAGATTTCCTTTGAACTTGTTGTCTCACCAGCAGAACCAGTAACACCAGAAGAACCAGAACACAGACTGAACTAATAACTGACACAGTGAGGACAAGAGAAAAGAGTGATAGAGGGACACAGGAGAAATCAGGAGGAGAGGTGGATGTAGGTGGAGGTGTGGATGTAGGTGGAGGTGTGGTGGTGTGTTCCCCTAAAATAAAGCAAACACAGTCATTAAGTTGTCGTCACATTGTGAATGTTGAAAGCTGCAGAAACACAGACAGGTGAGTGTGTCACCTGTGACAGTGATCCAGCTGGATGGAGACTCTCCATGACCGCTGATGTCACACTTGTAGAGGCCTTCATCAGACCTGGAAACATGCTGGATGGTCATGTGACCTGTAGGCTGCTTCCTGATGAGGGAGCCATCTTTATAGAAAGCAGCTGGGAGGTTGGAGGGAGTGGTCTTTGTTTTACAGAGCAGAGTGACGTCATCTCCCTCCATCACAGGGAGGACAGGACTCTGCAGGATCACTGATCCACCTCAACACAGAGACAAACTACAGCATTTCATCCATTTACACACAGCTTCATCAACACTAACTCCACACACTCAGCTTACCAGTGACTGTCAGGTTAACCATGTTGCTGATGGGACCCTCTCTGGACTCACACCAGTAAACTCCACTTTCCAATGAGATGATGAAGCTGATGGTACAAGAAGAACCAGACCATCTTCCCCACCCATCTCCACACTGAGTCCTCTGCCGTCTGCTTGTGTTTCTCTTCAGAGTCCATCCAGCAGAGCTGTCGTCCTCCTCACAGCTCAGAGACACAAAGTCATCTTCAAAGAACTGAGAGCTGCTGGGACTCACAGTCAGACGAGCTGTGAGGGTTAAAATGAAAAACTGATGATCTGTTAGAATTTACATTGTGAAACATGAACCCAATCAGGTCATATCAATGAACATTTATCAGGTTTAAACTGTGACAGAAGAAGGTTACTGACCTTGGTTTGTTGTGCAGCTCAGCAGTGAGATCAGAACTAAAGAGGAAAGGTTGGTTTGAGTTTTCACAAACACATAAATTCTTCATCAATCAGTCAATCAATCAAGTGATAAGTAATATTATCTCCTGTACTGCTGTGTCCAATAAAGAGAAGAGATTCTGTTGTGTTGATTAAAATGCTCCTTTAAAGTCTGATTTATGCTTCATGTCAAAATGTGAAACTTGTCAAATGTCATGACTGCAGTCAGACAAGAATCACATCCATAGACCTAAAAAACAGAACACTGATAAAAATTAACTCAACATAAAAGTCTTTAAATTAAAGTACTTCTATAACAATGTGTCAGAGATCAGTCTAGTCATTGTAGTCTAACATCTACCTTTGTGGTACAGATTATTATTTAGATTTTTATGTTTTGTTAATGAATGCTGCTTATGTTGAATGTAGACATTTTAATGTTTCTGCTCCTGAGCAGAAACAAGCAGTCTTGATCTTCATCTGAGGATGTAGGAATTTTTTTATTATTGTTAAATGAATATAATTCATTTTTTGTTAATATCGTTCTACTTTGTTTTCATGCTTTAGACCTTTTGTATGCATTGAGTAAAAGACAGCCGAGTATCAGTAAAATGTATATCCACAGTACAGTTCTGTTTTTAAAATCACTAAACTGCTAAATTCAGTTTTTCACATCCTATTTTTCTGTAAGATGCTCAAACTTCCTCTTCACAGCTGAAATGTGTCTTCTTTGTGTTTTAAACTTTCTTGAAATACTGTTTCACTTGTTGCTTATGTCATTTTCTTTCATCTGTCATCAATCAACATTCAAAAATTCTGTAAAATAAACTTTAGGTAACCTTAAGAGGTTTTTACTTACTGAGCAGACATTGCAGAGATGTTTCCTCCATCGTTCCTCTCAGTGATGTGACGTGTTTTACATTTATAGAAAATGAATCCCCGCCCTCTTTCTCTGTGCACTCCTGCTATTTCTTTTGGGCTTTTTTTTTGTTTAAAAAAAATCTTGAAACTACCTGTGCAAACACGTTTTCATAACAAAACCAACATTTTAAAATCAAATGATCTCTAGCAGTCATGCACCAAAAGAGATGTGAATAACGTGTTCTTCAGGATGTATGGAAATCTGGATTTTCTTCACTGTGTTTTAGTCACTTTGTGTCAAATGAAGCATGAAACAACATGTGCAGCTTTCTTCAGGACATGTTAACGAAAATCTCTTGGTGACACTCAGTGGCGTGTCTAGAAATTTTTTGTTGGGGGGCCAGGTAGGGGCACAGATTTGGAGAAGGGTGGCAGATGTAATTGGCAGATAATGTTTAAAAAAAATTCTACCAACTGTTAACCATAATTCAATAATCCTATAAACCTAATAACCGAATGCGCTTTTAACTCTTATTAGAATGAGATTTTAACCACTACGGTGCAAAGTTTTTAGATACTGCGTTGATAAAGTACAAGAGATGCAATCAGTGTCAGTGTTTACTCAGCATTCAAGGACAGCAATATTTGCATAGTATTTTTACTGACATATAGTGCACATATGTTTTGGGCAAAAACATTTTTTAATATTAAAATACGAACATTTGTAACAAACAATTGACAAATTAGCCAGTTCCAATGTAAAACTTTATCTGCCTATTAAAAAAAGAAGATAATCTTCTCACAAACTGGTGTTTGATTTTGAAACAGGAAAAAAAGTGGGGAAACAACTGAAAAGACTAACATTTGAATAAAACCTGAAAGCAAGTAAATACTTTCTATGCTGCCTTATGGTAAACTTTGTGTCACGGTCTGACTGGCAGACCGTGAGGGGATGTTGGAGAAAGGACCCAAACGCTGGACTTAGTGGAATGAGCAGTGGGTTTATTTACAGTGAGGTAAATGTACACCACACAATAAATCTCCAAAGTGCTCCCTCGACTCCCGTGACGTGTCTTCTCCTAAGTGCTGGTATCTCTTGCTCTCTGCCCTGTGCCTTCGCACACCCCGTGTGTCTTGCAGTCCTGTGTTCCGCTGTCCTCCTGAGGAAAAACGACAGACACAGCCATTATGGCACCAACTCCAGCAGGCATACACTGACCAGGACTATAAACACTGACATGAAGTCTAACTCAACAATCCTGCGCCAGAGGAAGCTCTGTTAAGTAGCTCCCCCGACGAGCCTGATCAGAAGCAGGTGTGTGAGAACCTAGGCATGACCGGCAGGGCCACGCCCATCAGGCCTGCAGGTGACTGTCCTTCATCCTTCAGCCACACCCGCAGACACACACCAGCATGGAACACAAGAGCACAGTGCAGCAAAAATACATCCAATACAATAACACCAATAACAATAACAATAACAGCAATAGTAACACTAAAGGTCCACACTTCTCACGGACCCCAAGTCCCCGGAACCGGGTCCGTGACACTTTGGTAATATTGATAAAGAACAACACTGGCTGATGATGAAATACAGTCAGCTGGCATGGTGACACTGCCAGTATTAACCTGCAGGGCTGGACTGGGACAGAAAATCGGGCATTTTGACTACAGACCGGCCCACCAGGTATTAAAGTCATAAAGACTTTGAATGAAAACAAATGCTGTTGTGACAGTGATGTACAGTCTTGTTGGTATATGTATGATTTCTATACATTTTACGTCAGATAAAAACTTTGGTTGTAAGATTCAGATAATTATTTAATAAAAGCTAATATTTCTTTCTGCCTTTCTTTCCCTGTTAATGCCCCCTGGCAAAACTTTGCTAGATCCGCCCCTGCACAGTTACCAGCTGTCAGCTACAAAAAAAAAGGATCCTGGTGTTATTTGTCTCTCAGAAACCGTTCATAACTTCCCTTCAACTCATCCATGTCACCTAAAAGGTAAACCTGTTTCTCCATCACCTGTTCAGCTCTGATGATTCAGTAAGGACATCTCCTGGTTTCATCTTCATGTTTCCCTCTCATCACATATCCAAACCGACATCATGACCAGCAGCTTTACAGCTGTGGCTCCAGCAAACATCAGCTGATACTAGAAATTAATATTAAATAAATTCTAACAACAGCTGATCAAGCTTAAACGTGCTGCTGTTGTTTATCTGCTAGTTTATAAAAAATACTTATTTTCCACCCTGATTTACGAATAAATTCTTTACAAATCCTACCATGTGGATTCATGGATTTTTTTTTCACATTCTGTCTCTCACAGTTGAAGTGTATCTCTGGTGCAAATTACTGACCTCTGTCATCATTTTAAGTGGGGGAACTTGCACAATCGGTGGCTGACTGTGCGCACAGCTGAACGCACTATGGGAACATCTCTACCAGCACTGCAGGACATCTATGCTGAAAGGTGCAGATCCAGGGCCATCAGGATCATTAGGGATTCTAGCCATCCCGCCCACAAACTGTTCAGGCCACTGAGGTCAGGGAAGCGCCTCTGTAGCCTGAAAACAAGAACAGAAAGGTTCAGGAGGAGTTTTTACCCACAAACTGTGAGACTCCTCAACCAAAACACAAACCGGACAACATGATGGACAATCTCACACACAGTACATAATTTGCACTTTATCTTTCTTCTCTGAACCTTATCCGTACCTTATTATATACATCTGTACTATGTAAATATGTATATTTTTATAGTCTTCTCATTCAAATCATTACAGTGCAATATCTTGCACGTCATGGATATATATTTATAAGCACAAACATATGGACTTTTACATTGTTTTTTTATATATTTTTTTTACTTTTAACTTTTGTTTCTTTTCCTTTTTTTCTTAGCTTATGTAAAATCCTTTTTAGCATGTTTGCACAGTCGGGGGGAGTACTTTTTTAGCCAGAAAAAACATTTCACTGTATGTTGTACCAGCTATAACTACATGTGACAAATAAATAAAGAATTGAATTGAATTGACTAAATACTTTTTTGCCCCACTGTATATCTTATAACTCATAACTCTTATGTTAGCTCCCCTCAGCATACTGTCTGAAATATTCGACGGCTGCAATAATTCTTCAAGTGTTATTTTTTCCTTGGTATTCTAATTTCACCGAAGTTTACTAAACTCAACAAACTTAATATTACTTACCGGGACATTTAAGTAATATTGGCCTGGGGGTGGCCTGTGCCCCCCCACCCCGCTGGACACGCCACTGGTGACACTCTACGATTGGAGGGGGGACTCCCAGCAGCTGGAAACCACCAGAAAGCATGAAGCAGCAATTCTAAGTGACCATATCTAGAGGCTCCTCACTGAATCTGAGTGTGGTACTTTCACAGTTTACCCAAGTCCATGATTAACTGCAAAGTGGAAGTGGAGGAGCCACAGCAACAAAGACCACATAAAGTTTCACAGCAGGGTTGCGAAACGCTGATGCACATAGTGTGTGAAAGTTGCCAACGCTCAAGAACGGTTCCAGACTTCCTCTAGCATAAACATTGTTGGAGCCATGACATAAAAATAACATTTTCTTTAGATGTAATACAGTGTTGGCTTGGTCACTCTGGCGCAGCTGGCTGCCGGCAGAGCTCACGGGCACGTCACTGCAACTCCCCCTGGCTTCTGCTCCGCAGCTGCTGAGTGAGCCCTCATCTGGGACTCTCCTCAGCTCTTTCTGGGACAGTGGCGCAGCTGCCCCTCTGTTGGTCTTCCTTGGTCTCTTGTGTTCTGAGGGCCTCTGGATGTCTGGAGTCTTGATCTCCTCCATACCTGCTTCATGCCCTGGAGGACGGGGCAGTGCCCCCCCCACACCCTCTAGCAGATCATTACATGAAGGAACCTTTTAAAAACAAGCGCACTCATGCTCACAGGTGTACACACGGGTGCTCACACACACAAACTACACCCTTTTTGGCTCCTACCTCAAAGCACACTGTGCGCTGTCGATCTTACGTGCTGCACAATAATGTTTAATATTTAGTATTTTACTGTTATATTCCCATATATCATTGTGATGTTGTTTATTGTATTGCTCTCGTTTTCTTCTGCTTGTTTTATTTTTCTTTCTCAACAGGTGATCCAGGTGATTGATATATGTATTTATTTGGGGTTTTTTTTGTTTTTTTTGTTTTTTTGTCTGCTTATTTAGTTGGTTTTTGGGTTTTTTTGCCCTTTATCCCCGTCCCTCTTTTCCACTGTTTTTCCCCCCTCTTCCTTTCTCCCTTTTCTTTTCCTCATTCAAGTCTGTCCCGTATCTAACAAGTGAAAATAAAATAAATTAAAGCTGCAAGCAGCGTTATGAGGGCCCTCGCACCCCCGGCACGTTGAGCCACTGCCAACACCTCAAACCAGCACCTCCGATCTGATGTCACATTGATGGATTTCATGCTTTTAATCACCAGCTAACATTTCATCTTATTCAACCAGGATTATAGTCATGCCACTAGGTGGCGCTCTAACCATTATTGACAAATAGCATAACAAACATTTCCAAGCTCGAGTCTCATCACACCTGCGACCTTTGGGAGAGATTGGACATTGTGTTTTTTAGTGACAGCCGATTACTGCTTTTTGCGAGTGATTGAAACTCTACGTGCCGCCATGACCACCCCGTTTCCCTGAACGGAAAAAGCTTCGCAATTTAACATCACAAAGGTCTTTAGATTCTACACACTGAAGAATGCTTCAATATGATGAAATCCCTTGGAGGAGTTCGTCAAAGTATGAGGCCTGAAAAGGGGGGAAAATGTCATCAAAATTACACATTAATTTTAAAATGGCTGACTTCCTGTTGGATTTGGGATATTGCTCCAAGAGACTTTTTTGTACATCTTGATATCTCCTATAAGCCTACCAGGTTTCAGATTCATACATAAAACACAGAGCTGGGGCTGTGGTTTTGAAATTTTGTAGGGGGCGCTGTGGAGCCATTTTGGGATATTCAATGAAAATGATCACATGACAACAAAGCCTTCATCCATTTGGAGGTGTGTGCCAAATTTCAAGCCTCTATAAACTTGCCAAGACCCTCAAAAGCCACTTCATCTTTCATGGTGAACAGCGTTGCCACCAGGGTGCGCCGTTCAGTTTAAAGTCACAATCTTTGCACTGAAGCATCACGAGGGACTGATGGTGATATTCACCGCTTTTGAGGTGGCCACGATGAACCTGTGAAAATCAGTACAACAAAATTAAAGCCATGACATTTCCTGTTGCCACTAGGTGGCGCTGTCCGTATTTCCGACAATGGGCACATCAATCTGTTCAGGGCGGGTCTGACATCATGACTGTAAAGTCTGGTACTGATCAGACTGGATTTCATTGAGTTATACTAATTTGTTTCTTCATGGCGTGACATCAAAGTTCGCCATGCTGCTGGGGTCACACCCTTTTGCGAAAACTCACAGTTTTCATTGTAACCCAAGACCAACTCCTTAAGGGTTTTCTGGAGAAATTTGAGGCTGCAGATGTCACCCATCACTATACTGTACCCCAAAGTGTAAAACATGACATTTCCTGTTCCCACTAGGTGGCGCTGTCCTTGATGTCAAATATGGCAGTTGAAATATGTTCAGGGCTGGAGCCTTATCATATGTGTTCACTTTGGTCAAGGTCAGAAAATGTATGACAAAATGAGAGGCAATAAGATTTTCATGGCGAGTCATCGAAATTCGCCATGGCGCCACGGCCTCATAGTATTGTGAAAACTCAAAAGCTCCGCAATTTAACATGGCACAAGGGTGTAGTTGGCACTGACCAAATATGAAGCTTATACGACCAAATCCCAAGGAGGAGTTCGTTAAAGTTCGAGGCATGGAAATGGCAAAATTAGAGCCAAAATGTCAGCTTCACTTCCAAATGGCGGACTTCCTGTTGGGTTTGCGTCAATGGGCCCACTGACTTTTTTGTTCGTCTTGGCATGATACACATGTGTGCCAAATTTCATACATGTAGCTCAAACGATGTGGTCGTAGGGCTGCATTTAACAAGGCATAGGTGGCGCTGTAGAGCCATTTCCCAGTGCTCATATGTAAAACCATTAAAATACAAAATTTTTCACCAGACCTGGCATGTGTGCAAAATTTCATGAGTTTTTGAGCATGTTTAGGCCCTCAAAAAGGCCCTTGTTTGGGGTGAATAATAATAATAATAATAATAATAATAATAATAATTAAAGCTGCAAGCAGCGTTATGAGGGCCCTCGCACCCCCGGCACGTCGAGCCACGCCCAACACCTAAAACCAGCACCTCCGATCTGATGTCACATTGATGGAATTCATGCATTTAACCACCAGCTAACATTTCAACTCATTCATTCATGATTAGTTAGTCGTTCCACTAGGTGGCGCTCTAACCATTATGTACAAATGGCATAACAAACATTTCCGAGCTCGAGTCTCATCACGCCTGCGACCTTTGGGAGAGATTGGATATTGTGTTTTTGAGTGACAGCAGATTACTGCTTTTTGGCGAGTGATTCAAACTCTAAGTGCCGCCATAACCACCCCTTTTCCCTGAACGTAAAAAGCTTCGCAATTTAACATCACAAAGGTCTTTAGATTCCACAAACTTCAGATCGGTCCAATCTGATGAAATCCCTTGGAGGAGTTCGTCAAAGTACGGTGCCTGAAAAGAGGGGAAAATGTCGCCAAAATTACACATTAATTTTAAAATGGCTGACTTCCTGTTGGATTTGGGATATTGCTCCAAGAGACTTTTTTGTACATCTTAATATCTTCCATAAGCTTACCAGGTTTCAGACTCATAGAGAAAACACAGAGCAAGGGCTGATGTTTTGAAATATTGTAGGGGGCGCTGTGGAGCCATTTCGCGCTATTCAATGAAAATGATCACATGACAACAAAGCCTTCATCACATTGGAGGTGTGTGCCAAATTTCAAGCCTCTATAGACTTTCCAAGCCCCTCAAAAGCCACTTCATCTTTCATGGTGGACCGCGTTGCCACCAGGGTGCGCCGTTCAGTTTAAAGTCACAATTTTTGCACTGAAGCATCACGAGGGACTGATGGTGATATTCACCGCTTTTGAGGTGGCCAAGATGAACCTGTGAAAATCAGTACAACAAAATTAAAGCCATGACATTTCCTGTTGCCACTAGGTGGCGCTGTCCGTATTTCCGACAATGGGCACATCAATCTGTTCGGGGCGGGTCTGACATCATGCCTGTAAAGTCTGGTACTGATCAGACTGGATTTCATTGAGTTATACTAATTTGTTTCTTCATGGCGTGACATCAAAGTTCGCCATGCTGCTGGGGTCACACCCTTTCGCGAAAACTCACAGTTTTCACTGTAACCCAAGACCAACTCCTTAAGGCTTTCCTGGAGAAATTTGAGGCTGCAGATGTCACCCATCACTATACTGTACCCCAAAGTGTAAAACATGACATTTCCTGTTCCCACTAGGTGGCGCTGTCCTTGATGTCAAATATGGCAGTTGAAATATGTTCAGGGGTGGAGCCTTATCATATGTGTGCTCTTTGGTCCAGATCGGAACATGTATGACAGAATGAGAGGCAATAAGATTTTCATGGCGAGTCATCGAAATTCGCCATGGCGCCACGGCCTCATAGTATTGTGAAAACTCAAAAGCTCCGCAATTTAACATGGCACAAGGGTGTAGTTGACACTGTCCAAATTTGAAGTTTATAGGACCAAATCCCAAGGAGGAGTTCGTTAAAGTACAAGGCATGGAAACGGTAAAATCAGACCCAAAATGTCACCTTCAATCCAAAATGGCGGACTTCCTGTTGGGTTTAGGACATTGCCATAATAGACTTTTTTGTTCGACTCTGAACGTTATATAGGTGTACCGACTTTCAAACGTGTAGGTCATACCCATACCGGGGGCTCGCGTTTTTCATTTTTCTAGGTGGCGCTACTGAGCTAATTTTCCCTGGCCATGTCTGGGAACATTAAAATACGTAAATTTTCACCAGACCTGACGCGTGTGCAAAATTTCATGAGTTTTCGAGCATGTTTAGGCCCTCAAACGGCCAATTCATTTGCCGGAATAATAATAATAATAATAATTAAAGCTGCAAGCAGCGTTATGAGGGCCCTCGCACCCTGGCGTGTCGAGCCACGCCCAACACCTAAAACCAGCACGTCCAATGTGATGTCACATTGATGGAATTCATGCATTTAACCACCAGCTAACATTTCATCTCATTGAACCATGATTATAGTCGTCCCACTAGGTGGCGCTCTAACTATTACTGACAAATGGCATAACAAACATTTCCGAGCTCGAGTCTCATCACACCTGCGACGTTTGGGAGAGATTGGATATTGTGTTTTTGAGTGACAGCAGATTACTGCTTTTTGGCGAGTGATTGAAACTCTAAGTGCCGCCATGACCACCCCGTTTCCCTGAACGTAAAAAGCTTCGCAATTTAACATCACAAAGGTCTTTAGATTCCACAAACTTCAGATCGGTCCAATCTGATGAAATCCCTTGGAGGAGTTCGTCAAAGTATGAAGCCTGAAAAGAGGGGAAAATGTCGCCAAAATTACACATTAATTTTAAAATGGCTGACTTCCTGTTGGATTTGGGATATTGCTCCAAGAGACTTTTTTGTACATCTTAATATCTTCCATGAGCTTACCAAGTTTCAGACTCATAGATAAAACACAGAGCAGGGGCTGATATTTTGAATCTTTGTAGGGGGCGCTGTGGAGCAATTTCGCGCTATTCAATGAAAATGATCACATGACAACAAAGCCTTCATACATTTGGGGGTGTGTGCCAAATTTAAAGCCTCTATAAACTTTCCAAGCCCCTCAAAAGCCACTTCATCTTTCATGTTGAACCGCGTTGCCACCAGGGTGCGCCGTTCAGTGTAAAGTCACAATTTTTGCACTGAAGCATCACGAGGGACTGATGGTGATATTCACCGCTTTTGAGGTGGCCACGATGAACCTGTGAAAATCAGTACAACAAAATTAAAGCCATGACATTTCCTGTGGCCACTAGGTGGCGCTGTCCGTATTTCCGACAATGGGCACGTCAATCTGTTCAGGGCGGGTCTGACATCATGCCTGTAAAGTCTGGTACTGATCAGACTGGATTTCATTGAGTTATACTAATTTGTTTCTTCATGGCGTGACATCAAAGTTCGCCATGCTGCTGGGGTCACACCCTTTTGCGAAAAGTCACAGTTTTCACGGTAACCCAAGACCAACTCCTTAAGGCTTTCCTGGAGAAATTTGAGGCTGCAGGTGTCACCCATCACTATACTGTACCCCAAAGTGTAAAACATGACATTTCCTGTTCCCACTAGGTGGCGCTGTCCCTGGTGTCAAATATGGCAGTTGAAATATGTTCAGGGGTGGAGCCTTATCATATGTGTTCACTTTGGTCAAGGTCAGAAAATGTATGACAAAATGAGAGGCAATAAGATTTTCATGGCGAGTCATCGAAATTCGCCATGGCGCCACGGCCTCATAGTATTGTGAAAACTCAAAAGCTCCGCAATTTAACATGGCACAAGGGTGTAGTTGACACTGTCCAAATTTGAAGGTTATGAAATGAAACCCCAAGGAGGAGTTCGCAAAAGTTCGAGGCATGGAAATGGCAAAATTAGAGCCAAAATGTCACCTTCTCTTCCAAATGGCGGACTTCCTGTTGGGTTTGCGTCAATGGGCCCCCAGACTTTTTTGTTCGTCTTGGCATGATACACATGTGTGCCAAATTTCATACATGTAGCTCAAACGATGTGGTCGTAGGGCTGCATTTAACAAGGCATAGGTGGCGCTGTAGAGCCATTTCCCAGTGCTCATATGTAAAACCATTAAAATACAAAATTTTTCACCAGACCTGGCATGTGTGCAAAATTTCATGAGTTTTTGAGCATGTTTAGGCCCTCAAAAAGGCCCTTGTTTCGCCTGAATAATAATAATAATAATAATAATAATAAGAAACGGAGCAGATACAATAGGGCCTTCGCACTGTCAGTGCTCGGGCCCTAATAATAATAATAATAATAATTAAAGCTGCAAGCAGCGTTATGAGGGCCCTCGCACCCTGGCGTGTCGAGCCACACCCAACACCTAAAACCAGCACGTCCGATCTGATGTCACATTGATGGAATTCATGCATTTAACCAACAGCTAACATTTCATCTCATTCAATCATGATTATAGTCATCCCACTAGGTGGCGCTCTAACCATTAATGACAAATGGCATAACAAACATTTCCGAGCTTGAGTCTCATCATGCCTGCGACCTTTGGGAGAGATTGGACATTGTGTTTTTGAGTGACAGCAGATTACTGCTTTTTGGCGAGTGATTCAAACTCCACGTGGCGCCATGACCATCCCGTTTCCCTGAACGTAAAAAGCTTCGCAATTTAACATCACAAAGGTCTTTAGATTCCACACACTGGAGAATGGTTCAATATGATGAAATCCCTTGGAGGAGTTCGTCAAAGTATGAAGCCTGAAAAGAGGGGAAAATGTCGCCAAAATTACACATTAATTTTAAAATGGCTGACTTCCTGTTGGATTTGGGATATTGCTCCAAGAGACTTTTTTGTACATCTTAATATCTTCCATAAGCTTACCAGGTTTCAGACTCATAGATAAAACACAGAGCAAGGGCTGATGTTTTGAAATATTGTAGGGGGCGCTGTGGAGCCATTTCGCGCTATTCAATGAAAATGATCACATAACAACAAAGCCTTCATCACATTGGAGGTGTGTGCCAAATTTCAAGCCTCTATAAACTTTCCAAGTCCCTCAAAAGCCACTTCATCTTTCATGGTGGACCGCGTTGCCACCAGGGTGCACCGTTCAGTATAAAGTCACAATTTTCGCACTGCAGCATCATGAAGGACTGACGGTGACATTCACCGCTTTTGAGGTATCCACAATGAACCTGTGAAAATCAGTACAACAAAGTGTAAGACATGACATTTCCTGTTGCCACTAGGTGGCGCTCTTCATATTCCTGACAATGGGCACATCAATTTGTTCAGGGCGGGTCTGACATCATGCCTGTAAAGTCTGGTACTAATCAGACTGGATTTCATGGAGTTATACTAATTTGTTTCTTCATGGCGAGATATCAAAGTTCGCCATGCTGCTGAGGTCAAACCCTTTCGTGAAAAGTCACAGTTTTCACTGTACCCCAAGACCAACTCCTTACGCCTTTCCTGGAGAAATTTGAGGCTGCAGATGTCACCCATCACAATACTGTACCCCAAAGTGTAAAACATGACATTTCCTGTTCCCACTAGGAGGTGCTGTTGCTGACGTCAAATATGGCAGTTGAAATATGTTCAGGGCTGGAGCCTTATCATATGTGTGCTCTTTGGTCCAGATCGGACAATGTATGACAGAATGAGATGCAATAAGATTTTCATTGCGAGTCATCGAAATTCGCCGTGGCGCCACGGCCTCATGGTATTGTGAAAACTCAAAAGCTCCGCAATTTAACATGGCACAAGGGTGTAGTTGGCACTGACCAAATATGAAGCTTATACGACCAATTTCCAAGGAGGAGTTCGTTAAAGTTCGAGGCATGGAAATGGCAAAATTAGAGCCAAAATGTCACCTTCTCTTCCAAATGGCGGACTTCCTGTTGGGTTTGCGTCAATGGGCCCAAAGACTTTTTTGTTCGTCTTGGCATGATACACATGTGTGCCAAATTTCATACATGTAGCTCAAACGATGTGGTCGTAGGGCTGCATTTAACAAGGCATAGGTGGCGCTGTAGAGCCATTTCCCAGTGCTCATATGTAAAACCATTAAAATACAAAATTTTTCACCAGACCTGGCATGTGTGCAAAATTTCATGAGTTTTTGAGCATGTTTAGGCCCTCAAAAAGGCCCTTGTTTTGCCTGAATAATAATAATAATAATAATTAAAGCTGCAAGCAGCGTTATGAGGGCCCTCGCACCCCCGGCACGTCGAGCCACTGCCAACACCTCAAACCGGCACGTCCGATGTGATGTCACATTGATGGATTTCATGCTTTTAATCACCAGCTAACATTTCATCTTATTCAACCAGGATTATAGTCATGCCACTAGGTGGCGCTCTAACCATT
The DNA here is from genome assembly GCF_057382095.1 of Aulonocara sp. 'chitande type north' Nkhata Bay. Lineage (NCBI taxonomy): Eukaryota > Metazoa > Chordata > Actinopteri > Cichliformes > Cichlidae > Aulonocara > Aulonocara sp. 'chitande type north' Nkhata Bay. The sequence goes on from NC_141346.1 coordinate 17,161,885, forward strand.
ATTGACAAATAGCATAACAAACATTTCCAAGCTCGAGTCTCATCACACCTGCGACCTTTGGGAGAGATTGGACATTGTGTTTTTTAGTGACAGCAGATTACTGCTTTTTGCGAGTGATTGAAACTCTACGTGCCGCCATGACCACCCCGTTTCCCTGAACGGAAAAAGCTTCGCAATTTAACATCACAAAGGTCTTTAGATTCTACACCCTGAAGAATGCTTCAATATGATGAAATCCCTTGGAGGAGTTCGTCAAAGTATGAGGCCTGAAAAGGGGGGAAAATGTCATCAAAATTACACATTAATTTTAAAATGGCTGACTTCCTGTTGGATTTGGGATATTGCTCCAAGAGACTTTTTTGTACATCTTGATATCTTACACAAGCTTACCAAGTGTCAGACTCATAGATGAAACACAGAGCAGGGGCTGATGTTTTGAAATATTGTAGGGGGCGCTGTGGAGCCATTTCGCGCTATTCAATGAAAATGATCACATGACAACAAAGCCTTCATCCATTTGGAGGTGTGTGCCAAATTTCAAGCCTCTATAAACTTTCCAAGCCCCTCAAAAGCCACTTCATCTTTCATGGTGAACCGCGTTACCACCAGGGTGCGCCGTTCAGTTTAAAGTCACAATTTTTGCACTGAAGCATCACGAGGGACTGATGTTGATATTCACCGCTTTTGAGGTGGCCACGATGAACCTGTGAAAATCAGTACAACAAAATTAAAGCCATGACATTTCCTGTTGCCACTAGGTGGCGCTGTCCGTATTTCCGACAATGGGCACATCAATCTGTTCAGGGCGGGTCTGACATCATGCCTGTAAAGTCTGGTACTGATCAGACTGGATTTCATTGAGTTATACTAATTTGTTTCTTCATGGCGTGACATCAAAGTTCGCCATGCTGCTGGGGTCACACCCTTTCGTGAAAAGTCACAGTTTTCACTGTAACCCAAGACCAACTCCTTAAGGCTTTCCTGGAGAAATTTGAGGCTGCAGATGTCACCCATCACAATACTGTACCCCAAAGTGTAAAACATGACATTTCCTGTTCCCACTAGGTGGCGCTGTACCTGGTGTCAAATATGGCAGTTGAAATATGTTCAGGGGTGGAGCCTTATCATATGTGTTCACTTTGGTCAAGGTCAGAAAATGTATGACAAAATGAGAGGCAATAAGATTTTCATGGCGAGTCATCGAAATTCGCCATGGCGCCACGGCCTCATAGTATTGTGAAAACTCAAAAGCTCCGCAATTTAACATGGCACAAGGGTGTAGTTGACACTGACCAAATATGAAGGTTATGAAATCAAACCCCAAGGAGGAGTTCGCAAAAGTTCGAGGCATGGAAATGGCAAAATTTGAGCCAAAATGTCACCTTCTCTTCCAAATGGCGGACTTCCTGTTGGGTTTGCGTCAATGGGCCCACAGACTTTTTTGTTCGTCTTATCATGATACATATGTGTGCCAAATTTCATACATGTAGCTCAAACGATGTGGTCGTAGGGCTGCATTTAACAAGGCATAGGTGGCGCTCTAGAGCCATTTCCCAGTGCTCATATGTAAAACCATTAAAATACAAAATTTTTCACCAGACCTGGCATGTGTGCAAAATTTCATGAGTTTTTGAGCATGTTTAGGCCCTCAAAAAGGCCCTTGTTTCGCCTGAATAATAATAATAATAATAATAATAATAATAATAATAATAATAATAATAATTAAAGCTGCAAGCAGCGTTATGAGGGCCCTCGCACCCCCGGCACGTCGAGCCACGCCCAACACCTCAAACCGGCACGTCCGATGTGATGTCACATTGATGGATTTCATGCTTTTAATCACCAGCTAACATTTCATCTTATTCAACCAGGATTATAGTCATGCCACTAGGTGGCGCTCTAACCATTATTGACAAATAGCATAACAAACATTTCCAAGCTCGAGTCTCATCACACCTGTGACCTTTGGGAGAGATTGGACATTGTGTTTTTTAGTGACAGCAGATTACTGCTTTTTGCGAGTGATTGAAACTCTACGTGCCGCCATGACCACCCCGTTTCCCTGAACGGAAAAAGCTTCGCAATTTAACATCACAAAGGTCTTTAGATTCTACACACTGAAGAATGCTTCAACATGATGAAATCCCTTGGAGGAGTTCGTCAAAGTATGAGGCCTGAAAAGGGGGGAAAATGTCATCAAAATTACACATTAATTTTAAAATGGCTGACTTCCTGTTGGATTTGGGATATTGCTCCAAGAGACTTTTTTGTACATCTTGATATCTTACACAAGCTTACCAAGTGTCAGACTCATAGATGAAACACAGAGCAGGGGCTGATGTTTTGAAATATTGTAGGGGGCGCTGTGGAGCCATTTCGCGCTATTCAATGAAAATGATCACATGCCAACAAAGCGTTCATCCATTTGGAGGTGTGTGCCAAATTTCAAGCCTCTATAAACTTTCCAAGCCCCTCAAAAGCCACTTCATCTTTCATGGTGAACCGCGTTACCACCAGGGTGCGCCGTTCAGTTTAAAGTCACAATTTTTGCACTGAAGCATTACGAGGGACTGATGTTGATATTCACCGCTTTTGAGGTGGCCACGATGAACCTGTGAAAATCAGTACAACAAAATTAAAGCCATGACATTTCCTGTTGCCACTAGGTGGCGCTGTCCGTATTTCCGACAATGGGCACATCAATCTGTTCAGGGCGGGTCTGACATCATGCCTGTAAAGTCTGGTACTGATCAGACTGGATTTCATTGAGTTATACTAATTTGTTTCTTCATGGCGTGACATCAAAGTTCGCCATGCTGCTGGGGTCACACCCTTTCGTGAAAACTCACAGTTTTCACTGTAACCCAAGACCAACTCCTTAAGGCTTTCCTGGAGAAATTTGAGGCTGCAGATGTCACCCATCACAATACTGTACCCCAAAGTGTAAAACATGACATTTCCTGTTCCCACTAGGTGGCGCTGTACCTGGTGTCAAATATGGCAGTTGAAATATGTTCAGGGGTGGAGCCTTATCATATGTGTTCACTTTGGTCAAGGTCAGAAAATGTATGACAAAATGAGAGGCAATAAGATTTTCATGGCGAGTCATCGAAATTCGCCATGGCGCCACGGCCTCATAGTATTGTGAAAACTCAAAAGCTCCGCAATTTAACATGGCACAAGGGTGTAGTTGACACTGACCAAATATGAAGGTTATGAAATCAAACCCCAAGGAGGAGTTCGCAAAAGTTCGAGGCATGGAAATGGCAAAATTAGAGCCAAAATGTCACCTTCTCTTCCAAATGGCGGACTTCCTGTTGGGTTTGCGTCAATGGGCCCACAGACTTTTTTGTTCGTCTTGGCATGATACATATGTGTGCCAAATTTCATACATGTAGCTCAAACGATGTGGTCGTAGGGCTGCATTTAACAAGGCATAGGTGGCGCTCTAGAGCCATTTCCCAGTGCTCATATGTAAAACCATTAAAATACAAAATTTTTCACCAGACCTGGCATGTGTGCAAAATTTCATGAGTTTTTGAGCATGTTTAGGCCCTCAAAAAGGCCCTTGTTTCGCCTGAATAATAATAATAATAATAATAATAATAATAATAATTAAAGCTGCAAGCAGCGTTATGAGGGCCCTCGCACCCCCGGTGTGTCGAGCTACGCCCAACACCTGAAACCAGCACGTCCGATCTGATATCACATTGATGGAATTCATGCATTTAACCACCAGTTAACATTTCATTTGGTTCAACCATGAGTATAGTCGTCCCACTAGGTGGCGCTCTAACCATTATACACAAAGGGCATAACAAACATTTCCGAGCTCGAGTCTCATCACGCCTGCAACTTTTGGGAGACCTTTGGGAGAGTTTGGACATTTTGATTTTGAGTGACAGCAGATTACTGCTTTTTGGCGAGTGATTGAAACTCCACGTGCCGCCAAGACAACCCCGTTTCCCTGAACGTAAAAAGCTTCGCAATTTAACATCACAAAGGTCTTTAGATTCCACACACTGGAGATTGGTTCAATATGATGAAATCCCTTGGAGGAGTTCGTCAAAGAACGATGCCTGAAAAGAGGGGAAAATGTTGCCAAAATTGCACATTAATTTTAAAATGGCTGACTTCCTGTTGTATTTGGGATATTGCTCCAAGAGACTTTTTTGTACATCTTGATATCTCCTATAAGCTTACCAGGTTTCAGACTCATACATAAAACACAGAGCTGGGGCTGTGGTTTTGAAATTTTGTAGGGGGCGCTGTGGAGCCATTTTGGGATATTCAATGAAAATGATCACATAACAACAAAGCCTTAAGCACATTGGAGGTGTGGGCCAAATTTCAAGACTTTTTAAACTTTCCAAGCCCCTCAAAAACCACTTCATTTTTCATGGTGAACAGCGTTGCCACCAGGGTGCACCGTTCAGTATAAAGTCACAATTTTCGCACTGCAGCATCATGAAGGACTGACGGTGACATTCACCGCTTTTGAGGTATCCACAATGAACCTGTGGAAATCAGTACAACAAAGTGTAAGACATGACATTTCCTGTTCCCACTAGGTGGCGCTCTTCATATTCCTGACAATGGGCACATCAATCTGTTCAGGGCGGGTCTGACATCATGCCTGTAAAGTCTGGTACTAATCAGACTGGATTTCATGGAGTTATACTAATTTGTTTCTTCATGGCGAGATATCAAAGTTCGCCATGCTGCTGAGGTCACACCCTTTCGTGAAAAGTCACAGTTTTCACTGTACCCCAAGACCAACTCCTTAAGGCTTTCCTGGAGAAATTTGAGGCTGCAGATGTCACCCATCACAATACTGTACCCCAAAGTGTAAAACATGACATTTCCTGTTCCCACTAGGTGGCGCTGTCGCTGACGTCAAATATGGCAGTTGAAATATGTTCAGGGCTGGAGCCTTATCATATGTGTTCACTTTGGTCAAGGTCAGAAAATGTATGACAAAATGAGAGGCAATAAGATTTTCATGGCGAGTCATCGAAATTCGCCATGGCGCCACGGCCTCATAGTATTGTGAAAACTCAAAAGCTCCGCAATTTAACATGGCACAAGGGTGTAGTTGACACTGTCCAAATTTGAAGTTTATAGGACCAAATCCCAAGGAGGAGTTCGTTAAAGTTCGAGGCATGGAAATGGCAAAATTAGAGCCAAAATGTCACCTTCTCTTCCAAATGGCGGACTTCCTGTTGGGTTTGCGTCAATGGGCCCACAGACTTTTTTGTTCGTCTTGGCATGATACACATGTGTGCCAAATTTCATACATGTAGCTCAAACGATGTGGTCGTAGGGCTGCATTTAACAAGGCATAGGTGGCGCTGTAGAGCCATTTCCCAGTGCTCATATGTAAAACCATTAAAATACAAAATTTTTCACCAGACCTGGCATGTGTGCAAAATTTCATGAGTTTTTGAGCATGTTTAGGCCCTCAAAAAGGCCCTTGTTTTGCCTGAATAATAATAATAATAATAATAATAATAATAATAATAATAATAATAAGAAACGGAGCAGATACAATAGGGCCTTCGCACTCTCGGTGCTCGGGCCCTAATAAGAAACGGAGCAGATACAATAGGGCCTTCGCACTCTCGGTGCTCGGGCCCTAATTAAAGCTGCAAGCAGCGTTATGAGGGCCCTCGCACCCCCGGCGTGTCGAGCCATGCCCAACACCTGAAACCAGCACGTCCGATCTGATGTCACATTGATGGAATTCATGCATTTAACCACCAGCTAACATTTCAACTCATTCATTCATGATTAGTTAGTCGTTCCACTAGGTGGCGCTCTAACCATTATGTACAAATGGCATAACAAACATTTCCGAGCTCCAGTCTCATCACGCCTATGAGCTTTGGGAGAGATTGGACATTGTGTTTTTGAGTGACAGCAGATTACTGCTTTTTGGCGAGTGATTCAAACTCTAAGTGCCGCCATAACCACCCCGTTTCACTGAACGTAAAAAGCTTCGCAATTTAACATCACAAAGGTCTTTAGATTCCACAAACTTCAGATCGGTCCAATCTGATGAAATCCCTTGGAGGAGTTCGTCAAAGTATGAAGCCTGAAAAGAGGGGAAAATGTCGCCAAAATTACACATTAATTTTAAAATGGCTGACTTCCTGTTGGATTTGGGATATTGCTCCAAGAGACTTTTTTGTACATCTTGATATCTCCTATAAGCCTACCAGGTTTCAGATTCATACATAAAACACAGAGCTGGGGCTGTGGTTTTGAAATTTTGTAGGGGGCGCTGTGGAGCCATTTTGGGATATTCAATGAAAATTATCACATGACAACAAAGCCTTCGTCACATTGGAGGTGTGTGCCAAATTTCAAGCCTCTATACACTTGCCAAGACCCTCAAAAGCCACTTCATCTTTCATGGTGAACAGCGTTGCCACCAGGGTGCGCCGTTCAGTTTAAAGTCACAATTTTTGCACTGAAGCATCACGAGGGACTGATGGGGTTATTCACCGCTTTTGAGGTGGCCACGATGAACCTGTGAAAATCAGTACAACAAAATGAAAGCCATGACATTTCCTGTTCCCACTAGGTGGCGCTGCCCGTATTTCCGACAATGGGCACATCAATCTGTTCAGGGCGGGTCTGACATCATGCCTGTAAAGTCTGGTACTGATCAGACTGGATTTCATTGAGTTATACTAATTTGTTTCTTCATGGCGTGACATCAAAGTTCGCCATGCTGCTGGGGTCACACCCTTTCGCGAAAACTCACAGTTTTCACTGTAACCCAAGACCAACTCCTTAAGGCTTTCCTGGAGAAATTTGAGGCTGCAGATGTCACCCATCACTATACTGTACCCCAAAGTGTAAAACATGACATTTCCTGTTCCCACTAGGTGGCGCTGTCCCTGGTGTTAAATATGGCAGTTGAAATATGTTCAGGGGTGGAGCCTTATCATATGTGTTCACTTTGGTCAAGGTCAGAAAATGTATGACAAAATGAGAGGCAATAAGATTTTCATGGCGAGTCATCGAAATTCGCCATGGCGCCACGGCCTCATAGTATTGTGAAAACTCAAAAGCTCCGCAATTTAACATGGCACAAGGGTGTAGTTGACACTGACCAAATATGAAGGTTATGAAATCAAACCCCAAGGAGGAGTTCGCAAAAGTTCGAGGCATGGAAACGGCAAAATTAGAGCCAAAATGTCACCTTCTCTTCCAAATGGCGGACTTCCTGTTGGGTTTGCGTCAATGGGCCCCCAGACTTTTTTGTTCGTCTTGGCATGATACACATGTGTGCCAAATTTCATACATGTAGCTCAAACGATGTGGTCGTAGGGCTGCATTTAACAAGGCATAGGTGGCGCTCTAGAGCCATTTCCCAGTGCTCATATGTAAAACCATTAAAATACAAAATTTTTCACCAGACCTGGCATGTGTGCAAAATTTCATGAGTTTTTGAGCATGTTTAGGACCTCAAAAAGGCCCTTGTTTCGCCTGAATAATAATAATAATAATAATAATAATAATAATTAAAGCTGCAAGCAGCGTTATGAGGGCCCTCGCACCCCATCGCGTCGAGCTACGCCCAACACCTACAACCAGCACCTCCGATCTGATGTCACATTAATGACATTCATGCATTCAACCACCAGCTAACATTTCATCTCATTCAATCATGATTATAGTTGTCCCACTAGGTGGCGCTCTAACCATTACTGACAAATGGCATAACAAACATTTCCGAGCTCGAGTCTCATCACGCCTGCGACCTTTGGGACATATTGGACATTTTGATTTTGAGTGACAGCAGATTACTGCTTTTTGGCGAGTGACTGAAACTCCACATGCCGCCATGACCACCCCGTTTCCCTGAACGTAAAAACCTTCGCAATTTAACATCACAAAGGTCTTTAGATTCCACACACTGGAGATTGGTTCAATATGATGAAATCCCTTGGAGGAGTTCGTCAAAGAACGGTGCCTGGAAAGAGGGGAAAATGTCACAAAAATTACACATTAATTTTAAAATGGCTGACTTCCTGTTGGATTTGGGATATTGCTCCAAGAGACTTTTTTGTACATCTTGATATCTCCTATAAGCTTACCAGGTTTCAGACTCATACATAAAACACAGAGCTGGGGCTGATGTTTTGAAATTTTGTAGGGGGCGCTGTGGAGCCATTTTGCGCTATTCAATGAAAATGATCACATAACAACAAAGCCTTAAGCACAATGGAGGTGTGCGCCAAATTTGAAGCCTTTATAAACTTTCCAAGCCCCTCAAAAGCCACTTCATTTTTCATGGTGAACAGCGTTGCCACCAGGGTGCGCCGTTCAGTATAAAGTCACAATATTCGCACTGCAGCATCATGAAGGACTGACGGTGATATTCACCGCTTTTGAGGTGTCCACAATGAACCTGTGAAAATCAGTACAACAAAGTGTAAGACATGACATTTCCTGTTCCCACTAGGTGGCGCTCTTCATATTCCTGACAATGGGCACATCAATCTGTTCAGGGCGGGTCTGACATCATGTCTGTAAAGTCTGGTACTGATCAGACTGGATTTCATTGAGTTATACTAATTTGTTTCTTCATGGCGTGACATCAAAGTTCGCCATGCTGCTGGGGTCACACCCTTTCGTGAAAAGTCACAGTTTTCACTGTAACCCAAGACCAACTCCTTAAGGCTTTCCTGGAGAAATTTGAGGCTGCAGATGTCACCCATCACAATACTGTACCCCAAAGTGTAAAACATGACATTTCCTGTTCCCACTAGGTGGCGCTGTCCCTGGTGTCAAATATGGCAGTTGAAATATGTTCAGGGGTGGAGCCTTATCATATGTGTTCACTTTGGTCAAGGTCAGAAAATGTATGACAAAATGAGAGGCAATAAGATTTTCATGGCGAGTCATCGAAATTCGCCATGGCGCCACGGCCTCATAGTATTGTGAAAACTCAAAAGCTCCGCAATTTAACATGGCACAAGGGTGTAGTTGACACTGACCAAATATGAAGGTTATGAAATCAAACCCCAAGGAGGAGTTCGCAAAAGTTCGAGGCATGGAAATGGCAAAATTAGAGCCAAAATGTCACCTTCTCTTCCAAATGGCGGACTTCCTGTTGGGTTTGCGTCAATGGGCCCACTGACTTTTTTGTTCGTCTTGGCATGATACACATGTGTGCCAAATTTCATACATGTAGCTCAAACGATGTGGTCGTAGGGCTGCATTTAACAAGGCATAGGTGGCGCTGTAGAGCCATTTCCCAGTGCTCATATGTAAAACCATTAAAATACAAAATTTTTCACCAGACCTGGCATGTGTGCAAAATTTCATGAGTTTTTGAGCATGTTTAGGCCCTCAAAACGGCCCTTGTTTCGCCTGAATAATAATAATAATAATAATAATAATAATAATAATAATAATAAGAAACGGAGCAGATACAATAGGGCCTTCGCACTCTCGGTGCTCGGGCCCTAATTAAAGCTGCAAGCAGCGTTATGAGGGCCCTCGCACCCTGGCGTGTCGGGCCACGCCCAACACCTAAAACCAGCACGTCCGATGTGATGTCACATTGATGGAATTCATGCATTTAACCACCAGCTAACATTTCATTTGGTTCAACCATGAGTATAGTCGTCCCACTAGGTGGCGCTCTAACCATTATAGACAAAGGGCATAACAAACATTTCCGAGCTCGAGTCTCATCACGCCTGCGACCTTTGGGAGAGATTGGACTTTGTGTCTTTGAGTGACAGCATATTACTGCTTTTTGGCCAGTGATTGAAACTCTACGTGCCGCCATGACCACCCCGTTTCCTTGAACGTAAAAAGCTTCGCAATTTAACATCACAAAGGTCTTTAGATTCCACACACTGGAGAATGGTTCAATATGATGAAATCCCTTGGAGGAGTTCGTCAAAGTATGAAGCCTGAAAAGAGGGGAAAATGTCGCCAAAATTGCACATTCATTTTAAAATGGCTGACTTCCTGTTGGATTTGGGATATTGCTCCAAGAGACTTTTTTGTACATCTTGATATTTTCCATAAGCTTACCAGGTTTCAGACTCATAGATGAAACACAGAGCAGGGGCTGTGGTTTTGAAATTTCGTAGGGGGCGCTGTGGAGCCATTTTGCGCTATTCAATGAAAATGATCACATAACAACAAAGCCTTATGCACATTGGAGGTGTGCGCCAAATGTCAAGACTTTTTAAACTTTCCAAGCCCCTCAAAAGCCACTTCATTTTTCATGGTGAACAGCGTTGCCACCAGGGTGCGCCGTTCAGTATAAAGTCACAATATTCGCACTGCAGCATCATGAAGGACTGATGGTGATATTCACCGCTTTTGAGGTGTCCACAATGAACCTGTGAAAATCAGTACAACAAAGTGTAAGACATGACATTTCCTGTTCCCACTAGGTGGCGCTCTTCATATTCCTGACAATGGGCACATCAATCTGTTCAGGGCGGGTCTGACATCACGCCTGTAAAGTCTGGTACTGATCAGACTGGATTTCATTGAGTTATACTAATTTGTTTCTTCATGGCGAGATATCAAAGTTCGCCATGCTGCTGAGGTCACACCCTTTCGTGAAAAGTCACAGTTTTCACTGTAACCCAAGACCAACTCCTTACGCCTTTCCTGGAGAAATTTGAGGCTGCAGATGTCACCCATCACTATACTGTACCCCAAAGTGTAAAACATGACATTTCCTGTTCCCACTGGGTGGCGCTGTCGCTGATGTCAAATATGGCAGTTGAAATATGTTCAGGGGTGGAGCCTTATCATATGTGTTCACTTTGGTCAAGGTCAAAAAATGTATGACAAAATGAGAGGCAATAAGATTTTCATGGCGAGTCATCGAAATTCGCCATGGCGCCACGGCCTCATAGTATTGTGAAAACTCAAAAGCTCCGCAATTTAACATGGCACAAGGGTGTAGTTGACACTGACCAAATATGAAGGTTATGAAATCAAACCCCAAGGAGGAGTTCGCAAAAGTTCGAGGCATGGAAATGGCAAAATTAGAGCCAAAATGTCACCTTCTCTTCCAAATGGCGGACTTCCTGTTGGGTTTGCGTCAATGGGCCCACAGACTTTTTTGTTCGTCTTGGCATGATACACATGTGTGCCAAATTTCATACATGTAGCTCAAACGATGTGGTCGTAGGGCTGCATTTAACAAGGCATAGGTGGCGCTCTAGAGCCATTTCCCAGTGCTCATATGTAAAACCATTAAAATACAAAATTTTTCACCAGACCTGGCATGTGTGCAAAATTTCATGAGTTTTTGAGCATGTTTAGGCCCTCAAAAAGGCCCTTGTTTCGCCTGAATAATAATAATAATAATAATAATAATAATAAGAAACGGAGCAGATACAATAGGGCCTTCGCACTCTCGGTGCTCGGGCCCTAATAATAATAATAAGAAACGGAGCAGATACAATAGGGCCTTCGCACTCTCGGTGCTCGGGCCCTAATTAAAGCTGCAAGCAGCGTTATGAGGGCCCTCGCACCCCCGGCGCGTCGAGCCACGCCCAACACCTAAAACCAGCACGTCCGATCTGATGTCACATTGATGGATTTCATGCTTTTAATCACCAGCTAACATTTCATCTTATTCAACCAGGATTATAGTCATGCCACTAGGTGGCGCTCTAACCATTATTGACAAATAGCATAACAAACATTTCCAAGCTCGAGTCTCATCACACCTACGACCTTTGGGAGAGATTGGACATTGTGTTTTTTAGTGACAGCAGATTACTGCTTTTTGCGAGTGATTGAAACTCTACGTGCCGCCATGACCACCCCGTTTCCCTGAACGGAAAAAGCTTCGCAATTTAACATCACAAAGGTCTTTAGATTCTACACCCTGAAGAATGCTTCAATATGATGAAATCCCTTGGAGGAGTTCGTCAAAGTATGAGGCCTGAAAAGGGGGGAAAATGTCATCAAAATTACACATTAATTTTAAAATGGCTGACTTCCTGTTGGATTTGGGATATTGCTCCAAGAGACTTTTTTGTACATCTTGATATCTTACACAAGCTTACCAAGTGTCAGACTCATAGATGAAACACAGAGCAGGGGCTGATGTTTTGAAATATTGTAGGGGGCGCTGTGGAGCCATTTCGCGCTATTCAATGAAAATGATCACATGACAACAAAGCCTTCATCCATTTGGAGGTGTGTGCCAAATTTCAAGCCTCTATAAACTTTCCAAGCCCCTCAAAAGCCACTTCATCTTTCATGGTGAACCGCGTTACCACCAGGGTGCGCCGTTCAGTTTAAAGTCACAATTTTTGCACTGAAGCATCACGAGGGACTGATGTTGATATTCACCGCTTTTGAGGTGGCCACGATGAACCTGTGAAAATCAGTACAACAAAATTAAAGCCATGACATTTCCTGTTGCCACTAGGTGGCGCTGTCCGTATTTCCGACAATGGGCACATCAATCTGTTCAGGGCGGGTCTGACATCATGCCTGTAAAGTCTGGTACTGATCAGACTGGATTTCATTGAGTTATACTAATTTGTTTCTTCATGGCGTGACATCAAAGTTCGCCATGCTGCTGGGGTCACACCCTTTCGTGAAAAGTCACAGTTTTCACTGTAACCCAAGACCAACTCCTTAAGGCTTTCCTGGAGAAATTTGAGGCTGCAGATGTCACCCATCACAATACTGTACCCCAAAGTGTAAAACATGACATTTCCTGTTCCCACTAGGTGGCGCTGTACCTGGTGTCAAATATGGCAGTTGAAATATGTTCAGGGGTGGAGCCTTATCATATGTGTTCACTTTGGTCAAGGTCAGAAAATGTATGACAAAATGAGAGGCAATAAGATTTTCATGGCGAGTCATCGAAATTCGCCATGGCGCCACGGCCTCATAGTATTGTGAAAACTCAAAAGCTCCGCAATTTAACATGGCACAAGGGTGTAGTTGACACTGACCAAATATGAAGGTTATGAAATCAAACCCCAAGGAGGAGTTCGCAAAAGTTCGAGGCATGGAAATGGCAAAATTTGAGCCAAAATGTCACCTTCTCTTCCAAATGGCGGACTTCCTGTTGGGTTTGCGTCAATGGGCCCACAGACTTTTTTGTTCGTCTTATCATGATACATATGTGTGCCAAATTTCATACATGTAGCTCAAACGATGTGGTCGTAGGGCTGCATTTAACAAGGCATAGGTGGCGCTCTAGAGCCATTTCCCAGTGCTCATATGTAAAACCATTAAAATACAAAATTTTTCACCAGACCTGGCATGTGTGCAAAATTTCATGAGTTTTTGAGCATGTTTAGGCCCTCAAAAAGGCCCTTGTTTCGCCTGAATAATAATAATAATAATAATAATAATAATAATAATAATAATAATAATAATAAGAAACGGAGCAGATACAATAGGGCCTTCGCACTCTCGGTGCTCGGGCCCTAATAATAATAATAATAATAATAATAATAATAATAATAATAAGAAACGGAGCAGATACAATAGGGCCTTCGCACTCTCGGTGCTCGGGCCCTAATAATAATAATAATAATAATAATAAGAAGAAACGGAGCAGATACAATAGGGCCTTCGCACTCTCGGTGCTCGGGCCCTAATAAGAAACGGAGCAGATACAATAGGGCCTTCGCACTCTCAGTGCTCGGGCCCTAATAAATAAAACAAACAATAAAAGATGAATTAAATAGACCATTACGGCAAGGCTGGGATGGTCAATTTGGTAAAGTAAATCCGTTGGGCATCTTTCTTTGCCTTTAGACAATAATTCTGATGGCAAAAGAACCAAACGGGACAGGCAAAAAAAAAACAAAAAAAAAAGGAAGTGTAGGAGCCACAGCAACAAAGACCACATAAAGTTTCACAGCAGGGTTGCGAAACGCTGATGCACATAGTGTGTGAAAGTTACCAACGCTCAAGAACGGTTCCAGACTTCCTCTAGCATAAACATTGTTAGGAAAAATTGGGGCCATGACATAAAAATAACATTTTCTTTAGATGTAATACAGTGTTGGACACTAATTTTGCTTGTTCATCAGTCAGTAAATTACTGTCACGATCCAACCTTAAAATATATGAATGAATATATATATATATATATATATATATATATATATATATATATATATATATAATTTTATTTATTTATTTTCTTTTAATGTTGGATCCTTTCTGCAGTGGTTTTGGTTTCGAATGTGATGCATTTTTTTATGTTTTGGTTATGATATTTGTTTTTCTGTTGACTCTTGGTCAACAGGAAACTCTGAGATAGATAGACAATAAAATTGATTCATGTTTGTGGCTGTAATGTGACAAAATGTGGGAAAGTTCAAGGGGAGCGAATACTTTTGCAAGCCACTGTATAGGCTCCCCACTGAATCTGAGTGTGGTACTATCATAGTTTACCCAAGTCCACGATTAACTGCAAAGTGGAAGTGGAGGAGCCACAGCAACAAAGACCACAAGTTTCATAGCAGGGATGCACATAGTGTGTGAAAGTTGCCGGCATGTGACACGAAAAAACTCAGAGATAGATATAACAATAAGGGAACAAGTCAAAACAAAGACTGTGGAATCTTACAAAGCTCAAATGTTTTCCAGAATACGTTCGATAAAAAAAGAAAGTGAAAGAGTTGCATGACTATTATTTGTTGAGAATGAAGTCTGCAGGAGGGGATTTTTATTGCTGAAAGCTCCCCTTTCGTGCAATGTTAAACTCAGAGACAGATGAAGAACAAAGGCGTGAGTTGGAAGATGGACACAAAAATGTCAAAAAAAAAAACTACATGAGCTCTTTTTCCATGTGTTTTATTATTTCCCACCAGTTGAGCATTGCGTGGCACATCCGACATACTGTTTTACTTTTGTCCATGACACACTTACCATCAGGGTCATACTTCACATGAAAACCAAAGTAGTTCAAACGCCAGATCTGAATGAGGGTGGGGGAGGTTCAGTTTCTGGTAGCGTTGAGGCAGTTGTCATGTTGCAACGAGCTTAGCTTCTGTCTTGCTAGCTTGCGCTGCGCTCAGTGGATCTGCGCTTGACAGTGCAGCCTAGGCGGAGTAGTTGAATGCAGATCCACTGAGCGCTCAACACAGACAGCATCGTCAGAAGAAAAGTTGATAAAATAAATAAAAAAAATTGTATTGTTCGATACATATGCGAACCGAACCGAAAGCACTGTATCGAACTGTTCAATATCGATACGAGTATTGTTGCACCCCTAGCTGCTATGGGTCACTTTTTGTGTTTTACAATATGGTGTGTCTATGTGAAGCTTTTTAAGGTACACACAAGTAATTAGCAGCAGGTGCTGTTGTTTGGGAGGAAGCAAACAGTCTGGAATTATTAGCATTGAAAAAGCATACTAATGGAATAAAGATTTTAAACAGACAAGATAAGTACAGGTGAAGTTACTGGACTGTAATGTAATGTGATGAAATGGCAGGTGACGGCTAGGTAAGCCTCTGTGTTAATGGAGGTCCACATATCAGATGTCAAACTAACTGCAGAAACCTTGGCCACAGCCAGTTTTTCTTTTTGTTTGGACTCTTTGTATCTTTGGTCCACCATAGCTTTCAAAGCCTAAACAAAAGAAAGTACAGTACTTAATATGGAAATGAAGGCAAAATGGAAACATGCTTCATATTTTAAGATACACACCTGCCTTGTGGGGAGAACATAGTTAGGGTTCAAAGCTTTAACAAGCTTCCTAAACCCACTGTCCTCCACAATAGTGAAGGGCTGGGAATCCTCTATCACCATGTTGAGCAAGGCCTCATCCACATCATTCCTCTCCCTTGATAAAAAAAAAAAAAAAAGAAATTACAGATATCAGTAATTACAACCCGAATATAAGTGAATGACATGGGGTATATAAATGTATCAAATGACTGTATCCTTAAAACCTACAAAAACTCACCTGAGCTTGGTCCACCTTGGTTAGTCTCCTTGTTCTCATGCAGGGCTCTGCAATGCCTCAGCATAGATGAGGTGTTGTTGCTGTATCCAAGTTCTTTGGAGCACAGCAAACACTTCACCTTTTAATAAACCAAAAGACAGAAATACGATTATAAGATCTGTGGTGTCGTTTATGTATATTATGGTGCTTATCATTTGTGCTATTTATTACAGTGTGTATACCTTATTAGGAGAGATGAGATCGAAATGTTGCCAGACCGGGGAAAATTTTCTTTTCCTTGCTGGTTCCATCGAGAGAGGAAATGCTCAAGTAACTATGTAGCACGTACCTAATCCAATTCCACAACACAATGTGATGGGGGAATCAGCTGTGTTTTGCTGCGATTTTATTTGGAGTCTGACGCAAACCGGCAAACCAGTTCCTGAATCAGTCACGTGGTACGGACTGCCCGCGAGGCCTCAAATGTCACTGCATACGTAATGAAAGCAAGCGTCGATACGCGCTTCACAAAAACGCCCCCGAGATTACCCAACACAGGCCTTTAAGACCTACCATAGAACCAAGTCCGCCAGAGCTTATATTATATTTTTACATGCTGTGGAGCCATTTTTTGGAGCATTTCAAGTTGCTATACATCAATACAACCATTATAGCCCAAATTTTAATAATATGTTTTTTTTTAACATATATTTCTAGTTAGAGAAATTTAAGAGGCTTATCCCTCAAAACTGTAAATACAAAAAAGTTGCACAAACTAGTTTCCCACCAAAGGAAATTTATTTTGAGTGTTTTCATAGTTTTATTTTTGAGATACACCAATTTTCATATACTACAGGAAAAACGAAAAAATATATTATAGTGCAAATTTGCAAAATAACAGCATATGCATCAAAATAAACTATTTCCAGCAGTGCAATATGAGTCCTAAGCATCCCAGAAACGACACAGAAAGTCATAAAGTCAAAGATAACTCTGGGTCAAAGATTCAAGTTGCAGTTATTTATATTTCCTATCACCTTAAATCTTCACTCAAAGACAAGTATCTCTGACAGTGTATATACAGATGTATTATACATAAGAGACAAATATTGTTAAGGACGTACTAACCTCTCTTTTTGTTTTTTGTTTATTTGTTTGTGCCACTCAGTGTTGGGTAAGTTACTTTAAAAAAGTAATTAATTACTAATCATCACTTTGATTAGTTGAGTCTCTGAGGCTGAGACCACAGGACTGTAAAACATGATTGTTGGGCTTCATTTCTGTACTGAACAGTCATTTTAAGATTAGCTAGTAAATAACAATTAGCTAATGTTGTTTATGTGTTTGTGTGTTTGTGTGTTTATGTGTTTAAGTGTTGTTCACTTAGCTCCGTTATGAAGAACTTGCTTAAAGAAACATATTTAACATATTTAAACAATGCCTTCTCTGTTCGGTTAATGAATTATGAAATAAAAGTGCAAAAAAACCCCCCTAAAAACCTCTGGAATTAAAGAATGGTACAGAAATAATGCCTCATCCGCTTAAGAAAAATTACCAGTACTGGGTCCGTATGAGGGCTGACCTGGGACAAAAAATTGGCCCAGGCATTTTGACTAGAGACCGGTCCACCAGGTATAAGATAAGATAAGATACCTATAGTAGTCCCACAAGGGGAAATTTCATGTTAAGGCTGCCGACATATTGCACGCAATGGCGGCGCCATCTTACCCTCCGACCATACATACATTACACAAAAACATCACATGGGGAAGACGGGTCAGAGAGGTATAACAATGGAATATGCACCACATGAGGAAAGATAAGGAGAAAAAAATACCTCCCCCCAGACTGAGCTCCAACAGGGAGATCAGTTTGGGAAAAGAAAAAAAAACACTTCTGTGCACAGCACATGAAAAACTCTTAATACACCATAGAAACACATGACAAGCAACAGGGATGGGTAAAAGGTGAGAGACAGTCAGTGTAGACAGCGCATCTGGGCCTGCAGCAATGCGCTGGCCCCCTTTGACCCACCGTCTGCATCGGGAGGGAATAAGCATCAAAGACGTTTGGAAGGGGAGGGGGGAAGAAACAGTCTATGCACAGTCTGTTTTCAGTTTGTTTTTGAGAACAGACTGTGAGAGAGTGTTCCAAGGAAAGATTAAAAAAAAGTTAAAAAAATAGACAAGACTAGACAAGGACACAAGACGCTAAGCAGGAAAGACAATGGAAGGGAGCGGAGAAAAGTCCGACCGCCTTCGCCAAGAGCAAGAGCAACGTGAAACAACATGCTCAGCTTCGGGACACTTCAAAGAAAATGTCTTGGTAACACTCTACAATTGGAGGGGGGGGGAGACTCCCAGCAGCTGGAAAACATCAGGTAAGGTAAGGTAAGATAAGGTAAGGTAAGGTAACTTTATTTATACCTAAAGGCAAGGTAAATTTGCTTTACAGAAAAATGACAGCATTTGACATCCCTTTAAAAACACACATAGCTAGTAAATATATAAAACTCACTGTGACACATACTTTAATATTTCGAATCAAAAACAGTTCTTATTTAATTCAGTGACAGCAACGGGGACAAAGCTATTTTTATAACGCTTTGTCCTGCATCTCGGAAATAGAAACCTCCGTCCTGAGGGAAGAAGCTGAAATTCACCCCTTAGAGGATGGGAACCATTTTTAAGGATTGATAAAGCCATCCTCTGTACCTGCTTAGAGTACAGGGAGGCTAAACAAGACTGTGGTTCACCTATCAGACGACTGGACCATCTCACTATCTGATTTAGAGAGTTTTTCTCTGTGACAGAGGTCTGACCAAACCATGCCACCAAACAAAAGGATAAAACAGACTCAATAAAAGAACGATAAAACAAAGTTAAAATTTTTTGGTCAATGTGGAAATGAACAAGTTTCCTAAGGCAATAAAGGTGCTGGTTACCCTTTTTACAAACTGATTTGCAATTTTGATCAAAGTTCAGTTTTTCATTTATTATGGTCCCAAGATATGGTCCCAGCAAGCTGGAAGCAGCAATTCTAAGTGACCATATCTATAGGCTCCTCACTGAATTTGAGTGTGGTACTTTCATAGTTTACCCAAGTCCATGATTAACTGCAAAGTGGAAGTAGAGGAGCCACAGCAACAAAGACCACAAGTTTCACAGCAGCGATGCCAAACGCTGATGCACATAGCATGTGAAAGTGGCCAACACTCAAGAACGGTTCCAAACTTCCTCTAGCATTAAGCATGCTTAGGGAAAATGGGAGCCATGACATAAAGATCATGAAGACTAAGAAGATGTTTGTTTTGCTTGTTTATCAGTATTTTTTGGTCAGATGAACACATAAATTAATGTTGGATCTTTCCTGCAGTGTTTTTGGTTTCAAATGTGTTGCATTTGTTATGTTTTGGTTTGGGTTTTTTTATTTGTTTTTATGTTGACTCTCGGTCAACAAAAAACTCTGAGAGAGATATAACGATAAGAGAACAAGTGAACAAGCCGAAACAAAGACAGTGGAATCTTTCAAAGCTTGGATGTTTTCCAGAAACCGTTTGATTAAAAAAAGAAAGTGAAAGAGTTGCATTACTAATATTTTTTGAAGCCTGCAGGTGTGGCTCTCTATCATTGAAAACTCCCCTTTAATGCAACGTTAAACTCAGAGACAGATAAAGAACAAAGGCGTGAGTTGGAATGATGTGCATACTGTCAAAAAAAAAAAAAAAAAAACTACATGTACTCATTTTCCTTGTGTTAGGCTTATCAACAAAGAAATCATTGTTCACATGCAACCTTTTTGTTTTATATTTATTTTTTTCTTTTTACTTTTTACTTCCATTCTCGAAGAACTCTGGCACTAGATTTTATTTAGATTTAGAAAATAGTTTAATTTAGAACAAACTTCTTCACAACAGTAATGCTGTTCACTGACAGATCACACACCTGTCAGTTAGAAAGAACAATACAGCATCCACATCTGAACCACAGGGTAAAACAGTGAAATGTGGATTATTAAATATTAGGTCTCTCTCCTCCAAGTCTCTGTTAGTACATGACTTAATAATTGATCAACAAATCGATTTACTCTGCCTTACAGAAACCTGGTTGCAGCCGGATGATTATGTTCGTTTAAACGAATCAACACCCCCGAGTCATTCTAACTACCAGAAATCTCGAAGCACAGGCCGAGGGGGCGGTGTGGCAGCAATTTTTCACACCAGCCTATTAATTAATGAAAGACCAAGACAGACTTTTAATTCATTTGAAAGCCTGATGCTTAACATTGTCCACCCCAGCTGTGAAACTCAGAAACTAGTCTTACTTGTTATCATATATCGTCCACCTGGGCCTTACACAGAGTTTCTGTCTGATTTCTCAGACTTTATATCTAATTTAGTTCTGAGCTCAGATAAAATAATTATTGTGGGTGATTTTAACATCCATGTAGATGCTAAAAATGACAGCCTCAACATGGCATTTAATCTGTTATTAGACTCAATTGGCTTCTCTCAAAATGTAAAAGAACCCATCCACCACTTTAATCACACTCTAGATCTTGTTTTAACATATGGCATAGAAACTGAACATTTAACAGTGTTTCCTGAAAACCCTCTCCTGTCTGATCATTTCCTGATAACATTTACATTTACAATAATTGATTACACAGCGGTGGAGAGTAGACTTTATCAAAGTAGATGTCTTTCTGAAAGCGCTTTAACTATGTTTAAGAATGTAATCCACCCACTGATATCAGCTTCAATGCCCTGTACCAACACAGAGCAGAGCAGCTATCTGAACGCTACCCCAACAGAGGTCGATTATCTTGTTAATAATTTTACCTCCTCACTACGTACGACTCTGGATACTGTAGCTCCTGTGAAAACTAAGGTCTCTAATCAGAAGTACCTGACTCCGTGGTATAATTCTCAAACACGTAGCCTAAAGCAGATGACTCGTAATCTGGAGAGGAAATGGCGTTTAACAAATTTAGAGGATCATCGTTTAGCCTGGAGAAATAGTTTGTTGCTTTATAAGAAAGCCCTCCGCAAAGCCAGAACATCTTACTATTCGTCACTGATTGAAGAAAATAAGAACAACCCCAGGTTTCTCTTCAGCACTGTAGCCAGGCTGACAAAAAGTCAGAGCTCTTTTGAGCCAACCATCCCTTTAACGTTAACTAGTAATGACTTCATGAACTTCTTCACAAATAAAATTTTTATCATTAGAGAAAAAATTACCAATAATCATCCCACAGATGTAATATTATGTACAGCTACTCTTAAGGATGGGTATCGAAAACTGGTTCTCAACAAGAGCATTCGATACTGTTGACCATAATATCCTATTAGAGCGATTAGAACATGCTGTAGGTATTACAGGTACTGCGCTGCAGTGGTTTGTATCATATCTATCTAATAGACTCCAGTTTGTACATGTAAATGGAGAGTCCTCTTCACACATTGAGGTTAATTATGGAGTTCCACAGGGTTCAGTGCTAGGACCAATTCTGTTTACATTATACATGCTTCCCTTAGGCAGCATCATTAGAAGACATAGCATACATTTTCACTGCTATGCAGATGACACCCAGCTCTATCTGTCCATGAAGCCAGATAACACACACCAATTAGTTAAACTGCAGGAATGTCTTAAAGACATAAAGACCTGGATGGCCGCTAACTTTCTGCTTCTTAATTCAGATAAAACTGAGGTTATTGTACTCGGCCCTGAAAATCTTAGAAATATGGTATCTAACCAGATTCTTACCCTGGATGGCATTACCTTGGCCTCCAGTAACGCTGTGAGGAACCTTGGAGTCATTTTTGACCAGGACATGTCCTTCAACGCACATATTAAACAAATATGTAAAACTACGTTCTTCCATTTGTGCAACATCTCTAAAGTTAGAAATATCCTGTCTCAGAGTGACGCTGAAAAACTAGTTCATGCATTTATTACTTCCAGGCTGGACAACTGTAATTCATTATTATCAGGATGTCCAAAAAACTCACTGAAAAGCCTTCAGCTAATCCAAAATGCTGCAGCAAGAGTCCTGACAGGGACTAGAAAGAGAGAGCAGATTTCTCCTGTTTTGGCTTCCCTTCATTGGCTTCCTGTTAAATCCAGAATTGAATTCAAAATCCTGCTCCTCACATACAAGGTCTTAAATAATCAGGCCCCATCTTATCTTAATGACCTTGTAGTACCATATCACCCTATTAGAGCACTTCGCTCTCACTCTGCAGGCCTACTTGTTGTTCCTAGAGTATTTAAAAGTAGAATGGGAGGCAGAGCCTTCAGTTTTCAGGCCCCTCTTCTGTGGAACCAGCTTCCAGTTTGGATTCAGGAGACAGACACTATCTCTACTTTTAAGATTAGGCTTAAAACTTTCCTTTTTGTTAAAGCATATAGTTAGGGCTGGACCAGGTGACCCTGAATCCTCCCTTAGTTATGCTGCACTAGACGTAGGTTGCCGGGGATTCCACTGATGCATTGAGTTTTTCCTTTCCAGTCACCTTTCTCACTCCGTATGTGTTAATAGACCTCTCTGCATTGAATCATATCTGTTATTAACCTCTGTCTCTCTTCCACAGCATGTCTTTATCCTGTCTTCCTTCTCTCACCCCAACCGGTCGCAGCAGATGGCCGCCCCTCCCTGAGCCTGGTTCTGCTGGAGGTTTCTTCCTGTTAAAAGGGAGTTTTTCCTCCCAACTGTCACCAAAGTGCTTGCTCATAGGGGGTCATATCATTGTTGGGTTTGTCTCTGTATCTACTGTACAATATAAAGCGCCTTGAGGCGACTTTTGTTGTGATTTGGCGCTATATAAATAAAATTGAATTGAATTTAAATCCCACTCACTAACAGTATAACCCATTGTTACAGGTCATGTCAAAGGATTATGTTTAAGGCTTCCTTAATTAGCCATGCCAGCAGTTCTGGCTGCATGGCTCATAACCTGCTCTGTTCATGCACTAAAGGACGAGAGCAGGCTTAGACCATCTAATACAGAATTGTAAACATATGCAAACAGAAATCTTAAGCTTTTTTTCAGTGTGAATGAAAAAACAAAAAAAACAATATTTTTTTATTTGCAAAAGTTTTCAGAGTAAATAGATTAGATTTAAGAATCTAAAAAAACATAACTTTATAAAGATAAAATCTGTACACCAGAGCATTCCTGCTGTAACATGCCTTAAGCAAGAAAATAAAGATAAGAAAATCACATTTGTGTTCCTAGATTAAACTGAGTCAAGAATGTGCATCTTTTTTTATTAAAAATATATATATTAAAATTAGAGTAGAAAAGTTAAATAGGTGAAAATGAGGATACTTTGCTCAACTTTGCTTTAATTAATGACATCCCTGCTCAGACACAACCTTATGCCAGTCCTGAGTGTTTGAAAGAGCTTCTTATTGTGAAATGTCATGTCCTGTCATGTTCAGCTTTCTTAGCGTCATAAATAGTCAGTGGGGCTGAACCTGGCAGAAGTTAACAGGAACTGTGCAATCTCCTGTTCTGTACATTTTCAGAGATCTTAAGCAGGATACAGCAGATAAGCTCCTCAATGGAGACCTTAATCACAAATTTTGCTTCTGGAAAACGACCCTACATCGCTATTATTGTGATTTTTATTACCACAATTTTGATTAGCAGAAACTTTGAATGCACTTGCAAATCACAGGTGCTTGACTGCAGCATTTACTTGGTTCTGCCTTTTATTATAATATTTGGCTTAATGCTGTGGACCAACAGTTCCTTCAAGAGAATCTGTAAATACACGAGTGATGGTGTTAGTCAAAAATTTGGTAAATGCCAGACATTTGGCAAATGCCGCAAATTTTGCTGTTCTTTCATCCGTCACTTTTTAAAGGCAGGTTTAGTTAGTTTGCTCTGGGCTGCATATCTGTTTTTCAGTGGAGACTGGTATGTCTGCTGTCTGAGCAATCTCTCTAACAGAACCGAAGAGGCACTGTTACCTTGCAAAGACAAGTGGAAGCTGACTTTTGAGGAGCGATTACACATCACTGAACTGAACAACAAGTCCAAGGTCAGTGTTTTTCCTGTCTTTTAACACATCCTGTTCTTAAAACGGTGATATTAATATGTTATCAAAACATTGTGTTTCTTTTTCAGAGGATTGGCTACACTTTGCTCTTGCTTGTCGTTGTTTTAGCATCTTTCATGTCTTATTTTAGATGTGGAAAATGCTGTAAAAGAACATCAAATTGCTTGGACAGTAAAACAACGTATTACAAAGTGATTATGGAAGAGGAGGGGATGGTGCGCAGAGAGCTTCTAAGGACAAAAGCAAAAGAAAATCTGACTGTTTTAATGACTGAAATGATAGATGGTGGACGATGGGATCAGTTTTTCAATGCTGCAGAAGAACTAATTAAAAGAGAAGCCAAGTCACCATCTGATGAAGTGGTAAATGCTGGTGCAGCTCAATTACAGGTAAACACGCTAAAACAGTAGAGTCTTTATTACATAAACAACTGGAGGTGACTGCTGTTGGACCTGATGTTTATGAAGCAAACTGAATTAAATGTTTGTCTCTTATATTCTCTCTGTTCATCAGTGTAGGAGCCATGGTTTGGGGGTTGGTACCTTATGTATGCCGCTATGGGTCACTTTTTGTGTTTTACGATATGGGGCGTCTATGGGAAGCTATTTAAGATACACACAAGTAATTAGCGGCAGGTGTTGTTTGGGAGGGAGTAAACAGTTTGTGACTGCTGGAATTATTAGCATTGAAAAAGCATACTGATGGAATAAAGATTTTAAACAGACAAGATAAGTACGGGTGAAGTTACTGGACTGTAACAAGTTTAACAAGTTCATTCATACCAGTGGCATCTCCTCACCCCTACCAATGAACACCTCAGTGGTTTCAAGCGTAGGCTTAGACTCTACAATCTGTTTGTTTGTAAGCTTGACAAACTTGTAATCTATGTTTGCAGTCACTATTATCGACTCTTTATCTTACAATATGAAGCACTGTGATGGATCAAGCTGGGTATCACCTGCATAGTACTGAAAATGTATGAAATCCCATTTAATGATACTCCCCAGGGGAAGCATATATAGTGTAAACTGAATCTACAACAGAAAGTATAAACTAAACCAAAATCTAGATTAAATAAATGCAAAATCATCTTGTTTAATTTAATTGTGCAACTGTATTCATATTTCTTTTTTTTTTTCTTTGCAGGACATAGGATCGTCCAACTCTGAGCACCAACACTTACTGGAGGAATTTTAAGCCTGACAAGATAGATTCACAAAGAAGTTATTGTTTTCTCTTTTTCTTTTTTTCCCTGTTCATGTTTAGAAATGTACCATCAAGATAATGTTACTGGAGCATGACCCAAATGCCTCAGTGCAATAGGCAGGGTACACCATGGACAGGTTATCTGTTGTTTTCAGAGCCATAGCCAGACAAAAATGTATGTCTAATGATGTATGCTGGGTGTTTCGTCTGGAATTATTAGCATTGAAAAAGCATACTGATGGAATAAAGATTTTAAACAGACAAGATAAGTACGGGTGAAGTTACTGGACTGTAACAAGTTTAACAAGTTCATTCATACCAGTGGCATCTCCTCACCCCTACCAATGAACACCTCAGTGGTTTCAAGCGTAGGCTTAGACTCTACAATCTGTTTGTTTGTAAGCTTACGGATTATTATTTTGATATTTCTGTATTATTAATGAATGCTGCTGATGTTATCTGTAGACATTTAATTTGTTCTGCTTCTGAACAAAGTCAAGCAGAACTTAAACACTGTTATCTTAATCTGGGGAGGGAGGGATTTTTGGATTGTTGTTAAACAGCCAAGATTTTTCATTTTTGTTAACATCTTTCTACTTGCTATATAGTTCTGTTTTTTAAAATCACGAAATTGCTAGATTCACTTTTTCAGATCCTGTTTTTTGTGGTAGAAAGCTCAAACTTCCTCTTCACTCCCTTCATCGCTCCTCTCAGAGAAGTAACATTTTTTGTTTTGTTTTTTCATTTGCAGAAAGTGAATTTTTTTATGTCTGGATGTTTTTTTCTATATCTATTCTGAAACAGTTTGGTGGATTATTTTTAAATCCACCTTTCTTGTTAAAGAAAGAAAAAAATAAGCAATACAATGAAACTTACCTTTAAAAAATGTCCCCAGAGCACCTTTTCATAGAAAATAACCACCTTTTAAAATTATCCACCCTCGAGCTTTCATGCACGAAAGGGTGTTCCAATAATGTGTTCCACTTTCTTTGGGAGATGTCGATGAAACATGGAAATATGGATTTTCTCTTTTTTGATTTTTCTTTGTTTCTCAACAATGCTATGCTCTTTATCCCTGTGCATTTGTATCTTACTTTACTAGTAAGCTACACTCATACAAAAACACACTGGAAGCTGCTTGGGGACAGCTTTGAATGCACATCAGCTCGTGTGTCTAAGCCTCATCTGCATCTTTGCAAAATCTACAGTGACTTAAGCCCCTCAACCAGAAACAAGCAGGAAGGATTAGGTCCTCTCGTTTTGAGTGCTGCATCCCAGTCAATTTTCCATTAAAGAGCCGTGAGCTTCTCCAAGATCTTATCCATATTGTGTTCAATGAGCACAGTCCTAGTACTCACAGCCCTCCCCATCACTTCGATCATCATTTTGGTATATTTCTGTATTATGATTAATGTTCTGATGATGTGATGTGTAAACCTATAAACTGAATAAATAAATTGTTGTTATGGTTATTTAGCCCGGATATTGTCTCAAGATGTCTGATACAAAAGAGAAACTGGAAACTATCAGGACAGAGTTTTGGGATGATTGTGTAACTGTGTACTCATGCTTATGTACATCTGGATAATGACACAAACTAGTGTGTGGCGCCTCAAGTTGAATAAATAGAGAAATTACTGTTGTTCATGACACAAATAACTAAACTCTAAATATTAGTTATTTTATTATTAGTTAGGAGGATGTGCGGAAGTGCTTCAGGAAGGTGAACGCGCGCAAAGCTACTGGTCCGGACGGGATTCCCGGCCGCGTCCTCAAGTCATGCGCGGCTCAGCTGGCTGGAGAGTTCACACACATCTTCAACCTTTCCCTCTCTCAGTCTGTAGTCCCAGCCTGCTTCAAAATGGCCACCATCGTCCCTGTACCCAAATCCTCCACCATCTCCTCATTGAACGACTGGCGACCTGTAGCCCTGACCCCCATCGTGAGCAAATGCTTCGAGAAGCTGGTCAGGGACTTCATCCGCTCTGCACTACCCGACTCACTGGACCCTCTACCGTTCGCATACCGCCACAACAGGTCCACTGATGATGCCATAGCCCTGACACTACATACTGCCCTGTCACACCTGGAGAAGAGAGACACGTATGTGAGAATGCTGTTTGTAGATTACAGCTCAGCATTCAATACCATCGTTCCCTCGAAGCTGGACAGGAAACTGCAGGATCTAGGACTGAGCAGCTCCCTCTGCAGCTGGATCCTTAGCTTCCTGTCTGACAGACGCCAGGTGGTCAGACTGGGCAGCATCACCTCATCCCCCATCACACTGAACACTGGTGCTCCACAGGGGTGTGTACTGAGCCCTCTCCTGTACTCACTCTACACCTACGACTGCACAGCCACTAACAACTCCAACATCATTGTGAAGTTTGCGGACGACACTACAGTGGTGGGTCTTATCACCAACGGTGATGAGACGGCTTACAGGGAGGAGGTCAGCGCCCTGACCCACTGGTGTCAAGACAACCATCTCACCCTCAACGTCGCAAAGACAAAGGAGTTGATAGTGGACTTCCGGAGGTGCAGAGAAGTACACACCCCCATCACCATCAACGGCGCTGCTGTGGAGAGAGTGAGCAGCTTCCGGTTCCTTGGAGTACATCTGGCTGAGGATCTTACGTGGTCAGTACACACAAACAAAACAGTGAAGAAGGCGCAGCAGCGCCTCTTCTTTCTCAGGAGACTGAAAAGATTCGGCATGAGCCCCCGCATCCTCAGGACCTTCTATCACTGTGCCATTGAGAGCATCCTCACTGGATGCATCACCACCTGGTATGGCAACAGCACCGCCTACAACTGCAAAGCTCTCCAGCGAGTAGTGCGGTGCTCTGAACGGATAATTGGAGGTGAGCTTCCCTCCCTCCAAGACATCTACAGGAAGCGCTGCCTGAGGAAAGCGGGGAGGATCATCAAGGACTCCAGTCACCCCAGCCATAAACTGTTCAGACTGCTTCCATCAGGAAGGAGGTTCTGCAGCATCCGGTCCCGTACCAGCAGACTGAGAGACAGCTTCTTCCATCAGGCCATCAGACTGCTGAACACTTCATAGACACCTCAGCTTCACTACTGGAACTTCAACATTATGCACTCCATACTGTACAGTAATGCCGCTGTTTTGCACATATTCAACTCTGTGTATTTTTATATTTTATTTTATTATTTTTTACTATTTAATTTGTAAAAATGTGTGTATACACACACACACACACACACACACACACGTAGGAAAACATTTAGTATACACATCCAGAAATGCATACACTATTATATATTGTACATATATTTATTAGTTTCAGGTTGGCCATTCTTGTATTTTGCTCGTTTGTGTTGTTGTGTTTGCATATCTCTGTTGCTTGTGGGGCTCGCACACAAGAATTTCACTCGCATGTGCTGTGCCAGTGTGCCTGCACATGTGATGTGACAATAAAAGTGATTTGATTTGATTTGATTTAGTTATATTTAATATTATTTTAATGTTTGTGTATAATACATTGGCAGCTTAACACAGGAATGTACATGGAAACAAAGGGGAGGGGGTTGTGATGTGAATGTTCTTATGACACAAGGGAGAAGTTTTCATTTGTTTCTATTCAGAAATAGCAGCTTTTCCACAGCTTTTCCTGGGCTTAAGACGGTTCCTCTTTATTGAGAGGATTTCTCCTGCTTTTGAAAATACCCTTTCACAGGGCACAGATGAAGCAGGGATTGCAAGAAAAACCACAGCAAGTTTATACAAGTTTGGATAAAGAAATTTGTGTCCAGCCCAGTACTCCAGCGGATTCTCAAGTCTGCCAATGTTTGGTTCATGGAGGTATTTCTGCACTTCAGCTGTTGCAACACCAGTAGCATTTGGGGTCTTTGTCTCCATAACAGTGGTATCCAAACGATGTCACAGTTTGCTACTAAAAACCAGAGATGGGCAGTAACGCGTTACTTGTAACAGCTGTGTGCAGATCAACAAAGGATCACATATCGAGTGTGGGAGAGAATATGAGCGCGCAGCGTTTAAAGCGTGGAAGTACTGACCTTACTTTGAGTTTGATTCCATAAAAAGTGACAAAAACATTAGTGTCCGTTGTGCGTGGGAAGAAAACTTCTTTTTAAAGCGAAAAAAACCCCTAAACTTCCAAGCAAGCACCGAGTGCGCTACGACGTAATGGGAAACTCACAGAGAAACTCGCAGATTCTTCAACAGACCGCTGCGGCACACCTGCACCAGGGTAAACCTCCGCCTACCCCACTCCTGCTTTACAGGTGAAAATAGAGTAACAGGACCGCTGAGTCTTTGACTTTATTTATTTTCTGCCGTGTTTTACTTGCATCTATTTGAAAGAGTGAGTGTAAACACAAAAAATATTTTATTTTATGTGCTGGAATGTGCAGAAAATAGGTTTAAATGTTAAACTAATTTATTCAAGTCAGAGAATGTTGCATATAATTAAATTTTTGCTTGATGCATAAAGTTAAAAGATTAAAACTGATAAAACAAGTTAAAAAAAAGAGACTTTTCCATTTGATTACATTTTGTATGATGGATTATGTAGAAAAAGTAGAATTGGGCTGAAAGATCTATCGCTTTATCACCTATTCAGGTTGTAAATCGTGTTTTTAAAAAGTAACTAAGTAACTAAGTAATTAATTACTTTTGAAAATAAGTAATCAGTAAAGTAACGCGATTACTTTTTTGGGGAAGTAATCAGTAATTAGTTACTGATTACTTTTTTCAAGTAACTTGACCAACACTGCCTAAAACAAACAGAATGTAAGTAACTAAATACAATATAACAATCAAAATGTGCTTATATACATTGAGTCACAGGCTGAGAAGCTTTTGATGATGAGGGAGCCAAGTGCCGGAAAATAGCAGCACATTTAAAAATGAGTCTCTTCTCGGCATCCATTGCTTTATTGGCGCTTAAGAAGCCTGTTTTTTTTAACCTTGGATCCAGCAATGTTGCCAGTGACATGATGCTCATTGACTGCAATGTGTAGAGCTTCTCCTTTAATTGTCTCCTTAGACACTCAACCATGGTGGAGCTCTCTGGAGTTAGGACAACTCCCATTTCCTCTTCATTTAGTGCATGGTGTAACATTGTTTGAAGTGGAATTACTTTGGATCCAGACACTCGCTTTTCCTCTGACAGCTCAGTGGTGGCATCATTAAATGGGGAGAGTATTTTGAGACATTCTGCCATAAGCTTCACTTCAACACTTCACCCGTTGCCTACTGGTGGTGGTCAGAGGGCCCGGTGGCGCCAGTGTCCGGCAGCCTCGCCTCTGTCAGTGCGCCCCAGGGTGACTGTGGCTACAATGTAGCTGCCATCACCAGTGTGTAAATGTGTGTGTGAATGGGTGAATGACTGAATGTGTAAAGCGCTTTGGGATCCTTAGGGACTAGTAAAGCACTATACAAATACAGGCCATTTACCATAAGCTCATACTGTTCAGAGGATAGTGGGAAAATATCAGTGTGCAGGCCAGCTAACGATGCTCCAATAGGTTCCCTGAGCTCATGAACACATTGAAGCATTTGGAATGTGCTGTTCCAACGTGTATCCAACTCTTGAATTAACTTCAGTGCAGGTCGGCCCATTTCCTCCTGCACCTCTGTCAGCCTCTCCTAAGAAAACAGCCAACACAAACTGATTAATTCAAGCTGTGTTACTACAGCAGCACCTTAAAGCAGCAATGAAATAATGGAACAAACATTAGCAGTTATACTGCTACTTGATCAAGAGCTTTTTGACCATTAGATTCAGACTGTCAGAGATTATCAATAGATGCAGCTAATCTATTAGTATGCGAAGCCTATGTGATATTCGTCCTCACTAACTAAACCTATGGTATAGGATTAAGAAATCTTACATGACCTCCTTGAGTTATCGTGCTCATAAAGTTGGGCATCCTGACTACCTGGTGGGCTGACAACTATATCCCAAGCTTTTCAGGCTGAGTGGTTAGAATTCAAAGTAAATAACTGATGTCAAATTAAAATCAGGCTCTGAAGTGAGTTTGTCTGATTGTGTTAAAGTCTAACATCTCTTTCTCCTTGTGTTTCTTCGTTACTTTCTCTAGTTGTATCTCTGGTGGGAGTAACCAAGACACAAGGAAGAGGAAGGAAAAACTAAAAAAAAAAAACAGTGGAAAGGATAAAAAATAAATCATCATAGACGACAGGAAGTAAGATGCTCAGCATGTGTGTGGTTTTTATGATTAAAAAGCTGTTAAAGTGGAAGCTTGGCATCCCATTCATGTTACTCTGGATCATAAACTGTTTAAATATAAATGAATGAATCAAACTTAGATTCTCCACAGTTTTGGGGAGGGTCAGAATAAAAGTGATGTATTTAGATTTCTTTTTTTTCTAAGATGAAAAGCCATGTATAAGGTATAAGTGTTTTGGGTTCAAGCTAAGAAGACTCAAGGAGTTATTCCTCAATCTTTAACAAAGATGAAAGTGGACAATACATATTTTAGAAGGAATGTTTCACGAATTTTAATCATGTTTAACACATTAGTTTAAGCTCAGTGAGTTAAGTGAGTCTGTTTTATACTTCCTCTGAATATCAACATGAACTCTCAACACACAGCGCATTAAAAATTATCTCTGCTTCTTCTCATTGGCTGTTGTTGACTTCAACTTTTTCTCTCACTGTACGTGATGTCATCATCTCCAACTTCTCCCCTGTCAGATAAAAAGAACCAAAATAAACAACAAAATAATTCACTGTTTCATAATCATAGTGTGGGAATGTGTTTAAATGATTTATGAATATCACATTAAAATAATTCACATAATTTCACTCTGAGAAACAAAACCTTCAAGAGAAACAGCTCAGTCTCACCTTCAGATTTCCTTTCAACTTGTCGTCTCACCAGCAGAACCAGTAACACCAGTAGAACCAAAACACAGACTGATTTAAGAAATGACACAGTGATAACAAGAGAGAAGAGTGATGGAGAGACACAGGTGGAACCAGGAGGAGGTGTGGATGTAGGTGGAGGTGTGGATGTAGGTGGAGGTGTGGTGGTGTGTTCCTCTAAAATAAAGCAAACACAGTCATTAAGTTGTCGTCACATTGTGAATGTTGAAAGCTGCAGAAACACAGACAGGTGAGTGTGTCACCTGTGACAGTGATCCAGCTGGATGGAGACTCTCCATGACCGCTGATGTCACACTTGTAGAGGCCTTCATCAGACCTGGAAACATGCTGGATGGTCATGTGACCTGTAGGCTGCTTCCTGATGAGGGAGCCATCTTTATAGAAAGCAGCTGGGAGGTTGGAGGGAGTGGTCTTTGTTTTACAGAGCAGAGTGACGTCATCTCCCTCCATCACAGGGAGGACAGGACTCTGCAGGATCACTGATCCACCTCAACACAGAGACAAACTACAGCATTTCATCCATTTACACACAGCTTCATCAACACTAACTCCACACACTCAGCTTACCAGTGACTGTCAGGTTAACCATGTTACTGATGGGACCCTCTCTGGACTCACACCAGTAAACTCCACTGTCCCATGTAAAGAAATCAGTGATGTCACAGGAAGAACCATTCTTTTTTCCCCAGTCGACCCCACACAGAGTCCTGTTTTCCATGTTTGTGTTTCTCCTCAGAGTCCATCCAGCAGAGCTGTCGTCCTCCTCACAGCTCAGAGACACAAAGTCTCCTTTAAAGAACTGAGAGCTGCTGGGACTCACAGTCAGACGAGCTGTGAGGGTTAAAATGAAAAACTGATGATCTGTTGTACTTTACATTGTGAAACATGAACACAATCAGGTCATATCAGTGAACATTTATCAGGTTTAAACTGTGACAGAAGAAGGTTACTGACCTTGGTTTGTTGTGCAGCTCAGCACTGAGATCAGAACTAAAGAGGAAAGGTTGGTTTGAGTTTTCACAAACACATAAATTCTTCATCAATTAGTCAGTCAATCAAGTGATGAGCCATATTTTCTTCTGTACTGCTGTGTCTGATAAAGAGAAGAGATTCTGTGGTGTAAGTTTTGATTACAAAGTCTGCTGCATGCCTCATGTCAAAATGTGAAACTTGTGATTTGTGAAATGTGATGACTGCAGTCAGACATAAATCACATCCACAGACTTAAACACAGAACACTGATAGAAATAAACTCTACATAAAACATGTTTCATTTTCAGGATAATATGAAACCTTTAACTTTAATTATTTCTATAACAATGTGTCAGAGATCAGTGATTATAGTGTTACGTTTACCTTTGTGTAGAAAGAACAGTGTAACATAGAGTTTGGGTACAGATTATTATTTTGATATTAATGTATTATTAGTGGATGCTGCTGATGTTATCTGTAGACATTTAATTTGTTCTGCTTTTGAGCAAAATCAAGCAGAACTTAACACTGTTATCTTAATCTGGGGAGTTTTTGGATTGTTGTTAAACAAGCAAGATTTTTCATTTTTGTTAATATCGTTCTTGTTGTTTTCATCCTTAAGACTTGTTGTATGTACTCTTGAAAAGACATCACAAGTAACACCATTTTTGAAATCACTAAAATGCTGAATTCAGTTTTTCACATCCTGTTTTTTTTGTTTTTTGTGTAAAATGCGCAAACTTCTCTTTACAGCTGAAATTTGTCTTCTTCTTTTTTTAAACTTGCTTTCAATTTTGTTTCACTGTTTATGTCATTTTCTTTCATCTGTCATCAATCAGCAACCGAAAAGTCTGTAAAAATAAACTTTACGTAATTTAAAGAGGTCTTTTGCTTACAGAGCAGACATTGCAGAGATGTTTCCTTCATCGTTCCTCTCAGTGATGCGATGTTTTCTCATTTACAGTGTTGGTTGGAAAAAGAAAATTAATCCCCGCCCTCTTGCTCGGTGTGCCTTTTTTGTTTTTGTGCCTTTTCTGATATAGATGGGTGGATTTGTACAAAAGAATTTAGTAGTTTCACAAGAAAGTAAAAAGAAGTTAAAAAACCAGACTGTCCCCCAAAGAAAAAAAAGAAAAAGTATCTCCAAACCAGCTATTCCAGCACGTTTTCATGACCAAACCATGTTTTGAAATTAAGCGACTTCTAGCGCTTATGCACAAAAGGACATGCAGTAGCGGTTTTTGATACGGGCGACATGGGCGGTTGCCCGGGCCGGCATCACGGGCATCGGCAAAAAAATAAATAAATAAAATAAATTGATCGTACTAATGCTGCCCCGACGTCATGCCAGAGCATACTGAGGATGGCATCTAATAACCAACTCGCAAAATAAAACAAAATAAAAACAAACCAAGCAAACACGAAAACCCCAGACATCGTGATACAGATAATTTGCACCGATGGTTTTTTCGAAATTCTATACGCGAAAAGTGAGCGCGAGAGCCCTCGGTGCGCCTGCTCGCTGCTGAAGTCAAAGTAAACTTTATTGTCATCTCCGCTACGTACAGTCCAGTATATAGAGAGACGAGAGGACGAGGCTCCAGTTACAGCAGTGCAACTAAACGAACAATAAATATAAGAAGAGTAAGAAAATAAATATACACTTTAGGACTCGGGGTAAAGGGATCAATGACAATTTAAAATTTATAATTTACAGTTTGATGATTTAAAGTCTCACACACAACACATCGAAAGGGGAGGGGCTGCTTCCAAATAGAACACATTTCATTCATCATGATGTAAATCCAAGCCCATTATGTATTCATGATGTGAATCCTGGGTTGCGTGAAATCTCAGAAATAAACTCTAGACAAAGTGAATCTGTGAACTAAGGTGTAGGTCTATTAGATCATGTTGTGGTGATCCTCGGGTTGTGGGATTTGTGTTCATACTGGAGTGCAAAATTACAACCAAGATGGACAAGAAAAGTTCAAAGCCATCAGGTGCTCAGTTTAGAAAAAAGAGAAAAGAGGAGTTGGAGAAATGAGCAAAAGATACAGGTAAGCAGATGTGTCATTGGATAATGGCAGCTCATCCTGAAACAATCAGAATCAGAATACTTTATTTGTCATGTTCCAGAGTCTGTGGACTCCGTGTTTATGTTTAAGTTTATTATTATTCTGTGGACTTGTTTATTTTGGGGTTCATTTTATGATTATCCTCTGTTTTCCATGTGTCATTGTGAGGTCGTTTGTTTTCCTCGCCATAGTCACGGTCACTAGGGGCACCAGAGGGAGTGTTCGCCCAGGGCGCCAAACAGGCTAGGAGTGCCACTGATGACAGCTGGGCGCACTAGTAACATTCAGTGGAATAATTTGATACTCAAGAATAAAAATTGTGGATGTGTCCTCAGACCGCAGTGGTTACTCTATAGAGCTCATTTTTAGGATTTCTTTTTTAATATTGTAATTTAGTGAAATAACTTTCACTAAATTACAATAATAAAAAATTATGTTTAATCTTAGCTCATGAAACTGTTTTTTTTTAAGAAAACAAAAACACTCACTGTGTCCATAGTGACATTATAGCCACTCCAAAATGTCTGAATGGTTTATGTTCTTATCCTTAAACAGCTGAAAATATTTAGAAATGAACGCTGTTAAAAAATGTGAAATTTTCTTAAACTCAGTTTAATATATATATATATATATATATATATATATATATATATATATATATATAGTACCAAATCACAACAAAACTCATGTACCTTAGAAACTAACAACAGTCAGATAAGCCATCAATGAGCAAGCACTAGTTACTTGTATTAGTAAATATCCAAGACAAAGACAGCGCCATCTCTTGGTGATACTCTACAATTGGAGAGGGGACTCCCAGCAACTCACCATTTTTAATATTTTACAATCTTGAAAATAGCTACGCTTTGCTTTAATTACTGTTTTGCACACTCTTGGCATTCTCTCGGTGAGTCACCGGAAATGGTTTTCCAACAGTCCTGAAGGAGTTCCCAGAGATGTTGAGCACTTGCTGGCCCTGTTGCCTTCACTCTGTGGGGTTTATGTCAGGTGACTGTGGAGGACAGGCCATCTGGTGAAGCACTCCATCGCTCTCCTTCTTTGTCAAATAGCCCTCACACACCCTGGAGGTGTGTTTGGGGTCATTGTCCTGTTGGAATAAAAATATGATGGTCCGACTAAACACAAACTGGATGGGACAACATGTCGCTGCAGGATGCTGTGGTAGACATGCTGGCTCTGTGTACCTTCAGTTTTGAATAAATCCCCAACAGTGTCACCAACAAAGCACCCCCACATCATACCTCCTCCTTCATGCTTCATGGTGGGAACAATGCATGTAGAGAGCATCCTTTCAGCTTTTTGCATCGCATACAGTATGTGGAAGGAAACCATGACCGAGGACAAGCTGATGGCATAAGATGTAAGTACAACTCCTCCAGTTTCATATGCAAAAAAAATTATTGCGCTAGCTTACGTGGTTGCAGAGCTACCGGGATTTAAAAATAGTTACGCAAAACAGAGCGTGCCCGCTCTGACCGGTTTTAAAGGGTTAAGCACCGGCACCGTTTCAAAAGTACAGTTTTGGCACCGGTATTGGATAAAACCTAAACGATACCCATCCCTAGTCCTTAAAAATACTCAAATGATGTTTAAATGAGTATATGCGATCCAGTCTTGCCAAAGATACATGATTGTCCTTAGAATGACTCCATGTGTACTGTCTCCGATGTCCATTGAAAAACCTCCACACATCTGACAGATCCACAGCTGCAGCCAGCTGCCTAAGCCTGCGAGAGGATGCAGGATTGAGGTTCCATGTGGTTCCTATCCAAAGGTGGGTTGTCAGTACAATTGAAATCCCCACATAAAAACAAATAGGCTACTCATCATCGCTAGAAACCGTAACAGTATTACACAGGACATCTAAAAAGCCCATTCTGTCCACTCCTTTAGTTGGTGCATATACATTGAGAAAAACAATATTCACATTTTCATATTTGACTTTAACTTTCAGCAAACACCCCTTGATTATTTCCTCTGCTTCACAAGAAACAGGTAAAAAATTCATAGAGAACACAATCCCTACACCTCCACTACAACTGGACTTGTGACTAAAAAAACATACAGCCCATCCTCCAGGCGAGTTTCCTGAACCAACATAATATCTCATTTCTTTAAGTCCATAAGCTTGAAAAAAGCAGCTTTTTTCACCTCGTTTCTAGCACCATTCAAATTTAATGTGCCTATTTTGAATTCAGACATGAGAGAAGCGAGGCAGAGGAAAAAAGACAGGGAGTTAGGGTGTTCCTAAACATCATCGTCATCATCAGCAGTAAGTGCTTGAGCTCTCACTTCAGTTTCTTTAAACGATAAATCTCTTGGTCTGTCAACACATCATCAATAAAATTTCCAGATTTTTTTGTCAAGACCCGAGACGACTCAACAAAAAGCTTAAGGTCTGGAAAATAGATCCACTAAAAATCCACTTTCACCATCCTGAGGCCTTTGGTTTTCTGTAAGAACCTCCTGATCTCAGCAGGAGAGTACAGATTCTGGTGTTCCTGGCTTAGGGACAAATCACTTTCAGACTCCATACTGCTCTCTCCTGTTTTGTTTCCTCTCTTAGCTTTTGACATTTTTGTACTACAGTGGGCAGGTTCAGAGCTCTTCCTCTTTTGAGATAACTTCAGCAAATCCTCATCAAGCATGTTGTCATCCAAACAAAAATCATCAACAACAGACTCAAGAGTCGTGTCACCTTTCTGACTGGTGTCAGAAAAACCTGCAGACTGGTCATTAGTCAGATCCATTTCTACACCATCAACACTTTTCACAATGCCAGTTTCATCAGACCCATGCGGGTTTCACATGAGCGATCGCCGTATCCCTACCAGCAGCCCTGGCCGCTGTTCCAGATTAACTGGCGCTTAGATTAACTGGATTTGGTCGAACAGATGTGTGGTTGACTTGCGTTTCAGGAGCTGCTACCGACAAACCAGCAAAAAAACGCCAAATGTGTCATCTGTGACAGTTGTGAGGTTATCTCAAACACACTCCATCAGTCTTGATACTGTTGTTGTTGAGTTTACCTGGTGATATCCTCATGCGCAACGCGATCGCGAAAACAGCAAACAATTAACACCACGCCGGTTTTGTTCACAGGACAGCAAGAGTAAACGATCGGGAGAATCTTGTCGTTGTTATCGTTCCCCTCGTACGTTTTATTTCTCAGATTTCAGCGTTTTCGCTGCACAACTAAAGCGTGCAGTATGCAATATGTCGATTATTTCATGAGAAATAAATGTATTTTTTAAAAATCAAAAACTCTCTCTCTCTCTCTCTCTCTGTGTGGCTGAGGAGCTGTCCCAACCCATGAACCTACTTACCTGCCAAAGCCAAACTATAAATCACAGGAAACCTTCACTTAAACATCCTCTACCATTGCCAACTGCCTACCCTCCCTCCCTCCTATGACCTCCACCACCTACTGAGCAAAACAGTTCCCACTACCACCACAAAAAAGCTAGTTTATTTTTAAGAGTTTATAAATGTACTCTTACTGTACACCCTAGGAGGTTGAATAAACATGAAACACACACACAGCAACAAACACAACAACAACAAACAACAAACACTACTGGACCAGTTCAACTAGAAAACTGAGAGACACATACCTCTTTAACAAGCACACAGAACTGCTGATGATCCAGTTCTCTCACATATTTCAAAAGCCTTAAGAAGTGATAGAAGAGATTATTATCAAGCATTAGTATCTGAATCTGGAATCAATTCTATGGACACTGGACTTCAGGACTGTACAGCTTTATTTAAACCTTAAATTTAATCTCAGGTAGGGTCTCTCAGGTTTAAACTCAGGTTCCGTTATTGAGTTAAAATACCAACAGACTCAGATATTTAGAACAAACTAAATTCATCGGTGCTACAGGAAATGTCTGCTGTGACTGCATCACTCTGCTCAACTTTGCTGTTAGTCAGCCTCTGCATGCTTACCTCTGCAGGTGAGTTTTACTTGTTAAGAACTAAATAAGATTTCAATGACAGATAAAGAGTAAGAAAGGAAAACCATTTTATAGTAATGCACTTTGTCTGTGTGTGTGTGCAGGCAACATGATGCTGGGTACAGCCTGTGTGAACTTGTCACTGTAACCCAGATGTGTTGTAGTTTTAGGAGTCAGTA
Source organism: Aulonocara sp. 'chitande type north' Nkhata Bay (assembly GCF_057382095.1). Lineage (NCBI taxonomy): Eukaryota > Metazoa > Chordata > Actinopteri > Cichliformes > Cichlidae > Aulonocara > Aulonocara sp. 'chitande type north' Nkhata Bay. The sequence continues at coordinate 17,201,199 of NC_141346.1, forward strand.
TATTAAGTAAGTAGAAGTAAAAAGCAAGAGTGGGTCACATATTTGATATGAGCATCAAAAGACAAAGATTAATCACATTTTTTCCTGAGATTCTGAGCAGCAGCTTTTACTGTGGATGACAAAAGGACCCAGATGTTTTCTAATTTTGGGCTTATAGCTCTCTGGAGGCAGAATTAAACTCTCAGCTGCAGAAAGTTGTCATGCAACCATTAATTGCCTTAAGACAATCTGTTAGAACAGATATTTATCCAATTCACATGGTTGAAAAGAAAAGTACAATTTAATATCGTCTGCATACAGGTGACTGGAAAGAATTTTACAACTACAAATAATAAGGCCTAATGGCAGGACATATAATGAGAATAAAAAGACAGCTTAACGCTGCACAAAGATTCAGCTACATCTGACCAAAAGTCTACTGCATATTAACTTCATGCAGTGTATGGGAGACTCCACCACCTGCATGTTTAGTGTTTATTAATATTGTGCATTATACAGTGAATGAATTCTGTAATGAATTACATTATTGAAAACTGTGTGTGTGTGTGTGTGTGTGTGTGTGTGTGTGTGTGTGTGTGTGCGCGCGCGCGCGTGTGTGCGTGCGTGCGTGCGTGCGTGCGTGCGTGCGTGAGTGTGTGTGTGTGTGGACCTCTTAAGCAATGCTCAGAGGTCTCTGTGCTTCACTCTGGCTGCTGTGAAAGTGGAAAGCCTAATCTTTAACATCTCTGCTCTGTGTTGTTTCCCGTTTCAGAGCAGAAAATCATCACAGTTGTTTCTGGACAAGACGTCACTCTGACATGTCGAGCTCCAAATGACAACATCACTGTTGTAAGGTGGAGCAGAGCTGACCTGGAAGATGAAGATCTTGTCCTTTTAAATGATAATGGGCAATTTGTTCCAAATTACCAGCATCCATCTTTTAAGAACCGGGCGGATCTGCAGGACAGACAGATGAAGGATGGAGACGTGTCTTTGATTCTGAAGGATGTGACGACTGCTGATAGTGGAACATACAAGTGTCGTGTAATCCAGGGAACCAGAAAACATTTCAAGCTCATCAGCATCATCTACCTGAGAGTTGATCCTCCAAGTGAGTGTTTCTGGGATCTTCCGCTCTTTTTGCTCGGCTGCCTTACTGCTCTTAAATAGCTCTTTATTCAGTATCACTAGGAGCCTTCTATTTTAGCCTAGCAGTGAATGATCTGTGTTGGTAAGCAGTTTTTGATTTAGTCTTTTCATAAAATCCTTATTTTTAGGCATTTACTGCTGCTCAGGAGAACAGACATGTTCTCCTGAGCAGACAAGCTTGAAATCTTTTGTCCTCCATGATTGAAACATGTCTGACAGTCACTTGTTGTGATCTTAGCAACTCCTCATTAACATTTTTCTGTTTGGCTGGAGTTATTTGTCTTAAAATAAATGTTCTTCTTTTGGTTTGATTTGCAGAAGGCCGTGGTATAGCTCCTGTTTTATTCAAGACAGCGGATGCTGCGGCAGAGGTGCCTGACTCACAACAGGACCCTCTTCCAGGACTTGTGGATGGCAGTTCTCTTCCAGGCAAAGGTACATGTGAGCAGTTCTTTCATTCATTCAACTACTTGAACATTAAAGTGCGAGGAACTTAGTTCAAGCTTTATTTTTAAACAAGTCTGCTCATCTCTCGGGGCTGTACACCATGACAATATTAGACAGGTTAAACTGACCAAAGCTATGCTAACTCTCATATGAAACTGAAATCACTTCTCAATCAAACAGAGAAATCAAAACAAAAACATAGAGAGAGAAAAAAGCTAGTTTCTTTTAAGATTTTATGGATGTACTTTTGCTGTACACCCTGGGATATTATATAATATGAAACACACAGATACACACACCCAGCAACAAACACTACTGGACCAGCTTGAACACAAAAATTAGAGACACTCATACCTGTTTTCCACCCACGCAGAGCTGCTGAGGATCCAGTTCTCTCACATATTTCAAAAGGCTTATGAAGTGATAGAAGGGATTCTTATCCAGCATTAGTATCTGAATCTGGAATAATTTTTATGGAAACAGGACTTTCAGCTTTATTTAGACATTAAATGTAATCTCTATTCACAGATAAAAAAAAAAAGTAAGAAAGACCGTAGAATTATTTTGCATTGATTCAGTTAATTGATTCAAATCCAGATGTGTCAGTTTGTCTCCGTTCTCTGTTGTTTGCTCTTTCAGACCAGAAAATCATCACAGAGTCTGGACAGGACGTCACTCTGACATGTCGAGCTCCAAACAACAACAACAGACTTGTAGAGTGGATCAGGGCTGACCTGGTGGATGAAAAACTTCTTCTTTTGTATCAGAATGGGCTATTTGTTCCAGACAACCAGCATCCATCTTTTAAGAACCGCGTGGATCTACAGGACAGACAGATGAAGGACGGAGATGTGTCTTTGATTCTGAAGGATGTGATGATTAATGACGCTGGGACATATGAGTGTCGTGTCCTCATGGGAGAAACATGGTCATGGAAGTTTAGCACCATCTACCTTCATGTTGTTGATCCTCCAGGTGAGTGAGTAGAGTTGAGTGTGTGTGTGATCAGAGGTGAAGCTGCTTCCTGCTTGTTGATGTTTGTTTCTAAAGATGTTGTTGATGAGACTTTGTAGAAAGCAGCTGGTCTGAGTGATGTGATCAAAGTGCAGTAGATAATGTCTGACAGCAGTTTGAACAGTACTAGAGTTAGCGGTAGTGGTGGCTCTCTTACTGTTCCCAAATGGCTCTTTACTCAGGATCACTGGGAACCTTCTATTTTAGTCAAATGGTGAATGGTTTGTGTGTTGGTAAGCAGTTTTTCATTCAGCGTTTTCATAAAAGCTTTATTTTTACGCATTCAAACGTACGGGAGTTTAAGGCCTGGTAATACCAAACATCCTGGTAAATGCTGGTAAACTGCAGTAGTAGAGCACGCTTTCTACTGAGGAGCAGTAGAAGGTTATCCAGACTATTCTCCATGAGGACACAGAGGAAGTGCAGCTGCTGCTGGGACGTTTTTTTTTTTTTTAACCAGAGTGTGTTGTAGGTGCACAGAAACCTGAAGACAAATTCCTCTATTTATCATGAGTAGGGATGGGTATCATTTAGGTTTTATCCAATACCGGTGCCAAACCGGTACTTTTGAAACGGTGCTGGTGCTCGAACCGGTGCTTAAAGAATGGAGAACACAAACTTTGTCCAAAAACCTCTGTTTATCTGTTTTTTTTCGTAAAAAGATAACAATTTTAGCCTTTTCTGCAGGGGGCATATATGGTATCACTCTTGGCTGGAAGCTGTGCTTAAACAATGTATAAAACACAAACTTTGTCCAAAATGTTTAGCTGTTTTCCACTTTTCCTTTAGTCATTTTAGCCTTTTTGGCCAGGGTGCAGGGAGTATCTGCCATCAAACAAGAAGACAGCCGCTACGACGGTGTTTGCTAGTTCACCTTACATGCATTAATTTATTAACGTGGTTAGCCTACTCAACGTAAATTACACACGAACAACATTAAGCTACTTACCCAGAGAAGAACGGCTGCTGCTGCCATCATCATCCATCATCACTTCTGCTACACTGGCAGGGCTAGGGGCCAGGACTCTCCTGTTCGGGTTCTTGGGGGATGTTGCTAACTCCGGGTCCGATAATAGGCACCATACCCACAGTAGATGTGCTCGGTGTGAGGTCTTGCAGCAAGTTATCAAATACGGTGCATTTCTCGGCTTTAAAAAAGAAAAAAGAAAAAAACCTGCTTTGCGTCACCAGGTTTGTCGTCAGATTCGAGGTGTTACTGTGATACTGTGCAAAGGAGGTATCACCTTAAAGCACTTGTTGCAGGCTGCTGAGTTTGCATCTTTTGCTGTGAAGTACAGCCAGACTTTTGACCGCTTCACCTTAGGCATTTTGAATTTGTAGCTCTGCTCTAAAAAAACGTACCTACCTGGGCCTGCCTACTATCCTTGGAAAGGTAGAATGATTGGCTAGAATCCAAAGTGTCATTTTAAGGATGTTTAGCTTCAGGTTACTTTCTGAGCACCCGCAGGGCAAATTCTTTACCTCCACCCTGTTTCTTCTCCCTGCATCGGTTGTTGTTTCTGACAACAAACCATAGTGAGCACTGTGGTTCTGCAATCTAGATTGGGATACTGTGGGACTAATCCTAAGTGAAGCTCGGATTTAGGCTGAGGCCAACTTCTTTCAGCTCCTGGTGATTAGAAGTGATCAGTGCATTGGAGGAAGACACAATGAGAGGAATAATAATAATAATAATAATAATAATAATAATAATAATACATTTTATTTGAGGGCGCCTTTCAGAAACCCAAGGACACCTTACAAAAATAACGATGTTTACTCAAACATCAAGCATGCATATAGAGCAGGGGTCCCAGTCCACGAGGGCCGGTGTCCCTGGAGGTTTTAGATGTGTCCTTGATCCCTCACAGCTGATTTAAATTGATAAATCCAGAGCCCTGGTAATGAGCTAATCATTTGATTCAGGTGTGTTGACCAAGGGTGAGATCTAAAACCTGCAGGGGCACCGGACCTCATGGACTGGGATCGGGGACCTCTGATATAGAGCCATACCCCTCCCCACCTCAGTCAGCCCGACCACCTCTCCCTCCTGCTCTCTCCAGCCTACACCCCCCTCAAACACAGTGGCAGGCGCACTCTTACAACCTAGCCTGAAAATGCTCTCTCCAAACTACAGGACTGCTTCACACAGACAGACTGGGACATATTTAAACACCAGGACCTAGAAACTTTCACAGGATCAGTACTGGACTATATCAAGTTCTGTTTTGGGAATGTGACAGTGGAAAAAGCATTCAGGTTTTCCCAAACCAAAATCCCTGGATGACTAGCGAGGTCCACTCACTTCTCAAAGCCGTCTTCAGATCAGGTGATAGAGCTCTGCACAGGGCTGCTCGAGCTGATCTGAAAAGGGGAATTATGCCAAGACAGAGCATAAAGGAAGCATAGAGTCCCACCTGTCCAGCAACAACCCACAGGAGGTTTGGCAGGACATACAAGACATCATAAACCACAGAGGAAAACAGAAAACTTGAGAGTGCAGCTGGCAGAGGAAATGAACAGCTTCTTTGTCCACTTTGAAACACCACAACAGCAGCACTCATCTGCTTCAGCCCTGCTCCCATCCTCATCTGGCTCCTGTACCACTCCATTCACTGTAACGAAGCACGATGTCTAATGTCTCTTCCTGGCAGTGAACCCCAGGAAGGCTGCCGGTCCAGACAGAATACAGAATCAAGGTGCGAAGAGCCATGTGAGGGAGATGAGGCATCCTACAGAGAGGAAGTCCTGAAGCTGGCAGCCTGGTGTTCAGAAAACAACCTAGCCTAGCACTGAACACTGAACACACTTAGCACCCCTATAGATTAACGGGGACTGTGTGGAGAGGGTCTTCACCTTCCTGTTCCTTGGTGTCCTCATCTCTGCTGACATTTCCTGGACAGACAACATCTCAGTGGTCATCAAGAAGGTACAATAGCAGCAAGCTGAACTCTAACTTGCTGCTGACCTTCTACCGCTCATCCATTGAGAGCCTGCTAACTTACTGCCAGTGTTGGGGAGTAACGGAATACATGTACCGCCGTTACGTATTTAAAATACAAAATATGAGTAACTGTATTCCGTTACAGTTACCGTTTATAAAGGTGGTATTTAGAATACAGTTACTTTGTTGAAATAAATGGATTACACTGTTTCATATTGTCGCGGGTCAGGACTGTTTGGGTTTTGTTTGACAGCTACGTTCTGTTGTTCCAGGCGGCAGCGTTACGGTTGCCATGGTTACAGGGCGACGCTCTCTCTCTGCGTGTTTCCTGGGTGAGAGAGCGCCTTTTTGTTGTTGTTGTTGTGCTAAGCTAACAGGCAGAATGCTACCGGTATAGCTCTAAAGAATGTAGCATCATAGGCAGTGTAGTCCGTGTTGCAGGGAGAATGGACTGCCATATACGTTATTTGTCTGTGAGCGAGGGAGGGAGAAAAAGGAAGTATGAGCTGTCATCGAGGAAAAACAGGAGCTGGAAGCATGTAAAAATAATAATAACCACTTCAGCCAAGAAGAGAGCCTGACGAGCCCAGCTGTAAGTAAGTTATTAAGACTCGACTGTATGCTTTGTTCGTATTTTCCTCCGAAACAATAAGTTCCGTTGGAGCAGCCTTTCAACGCCTCTCTCTGTCTCTTGCTAGCAAAGTTGACCCACACAACAAAGTAAAGCTAGTTTTCAGCTACGAGCCCGACACGAACCCAACGTATTAGCCAGAGGTCCCTTTGCTACGGTTCGGAGCCGCGGACCTTCAGTAACAGTAATAAATCACAGCAATTAGTACATTCACGTAGTCGTAAACAGCATGATAATATATTAAGTAATCCAAAGTATTCAGAATACGTTACTCTCATTGAGTAACGTAACGGAATACGTTACAGAATACATTTTGGGGCATGTATTCTGTATTCTGTAATGGAATACATTTTAAAAGTAACCTTCCCAACACTGCTTACTGCATCACGGTATGGTACAGCAGCTGCACTAAGGCGGATAGAGCGAGGCTTCAGAGTGTGAAACAGTTCCCACCCCGCTTTCAGCATTTTTGGCTAAGTCCACATACAAATCTTTTTTCAAACACACAAATTCTTTTTGCACATACTACGGAGCCCCGCAGGGGACATGGGAGAAAAAAAAATTAGGGAGAAAAAAAAAATTAAGACGGACTTTTGCGAGATCTCGCAAAACAAACTCAGGATATCGCAAAACTAACTCGGGATCCTGCAAAACTTTCTCGCGAAAGTTGAATTCCAACAATGGCGGCAGCTACTTAGTTGTAATATTACTCTTTCTGGGTCACAAAATACACTTTTAAGATATTTTGAGGCGTGAATGTAGTTGTGTAAACGTCAGATACCTGCTCGATTTACAAGACATCACATATTTGCAAAAGTGCTCCGACGTTTTTGGAGATCTGACACCCACTAGCTCGAAGCTAACGGGAGGTCGAGACCTACTACAGCCGGGAGGAACACCGCTTTCCCAGCACATCGTGCCTCGACCTCCCGGTCGGCTTCGAGCTGGCGGCCTCCGAAGAATGCGGCTAAAATTTTTGCGAGATCTCGCAATGCTTTTGCGAGATCCCGAGTTTGTTTTGCGAGGTCTCGTAAAAGTCCGTGTTAATTTTTTTTTTTCTCCCTAATTTTTTTTTCTCCCATGTCCCCTGCGGGACTCCGTAACATACAAATCTTTTTTACACACACAACAAATTCTTTTTACAAGTACAAAATATTCATGACCACAATTTGAGCCCATACATTCAGCATTGCCACTGCTGAACTGAACTTAATTACACCATTAGCATGAGGCTCGACGCAGGTACACCCAGTGAGGACAACTGCTGTCAGTCTGCCTAATTTAGATCATGAAAAACTAAGCTAGCAGTTCATCTGAATACATTTTGAATGATTAAAAAAATGTATATAATCTAATGCACTATAAGATGAAATGGATTCTGTTCTTTGCTCATCACCTACATGACAGTTGACACCTCACACCTGTTTTTCACCTGCAGGTCAGCCAGGAGGACACACAGAGGATGAATGGAAGGAGGCTGACTTTGCTGGGCTGTTCAGTGTTCTGGTAGTTTCTGCTGTGCCCGTTGTTGGTGCTGCTATTTTTTGGGGTATTTCTTGGATTTGCAGAGGAGAGGAGAACTGATACAATTGCCAACACAAGTCTTGAAAGATAGCAATGAATTATCTTTGGCTAGTAGCTCTTTGGTAATCACCTTTTTTTAATATAAGATAACATAACAAATTTCCCCACGCGTGGGACTAATAAATGTTATCTTACGGTGAAAAAATAACTGTTTTTTGCCTGTCTGTTTTTTCTACTGTATTACTCAAATTTTTCTCATTTCTTCAGAAAATGTTCTGGTGCATTGATTGACTTCAGGGGTGATGATTCATGCCCAGAAAACAAACAAAAAAAACCAATTATATATTTATGTACCTGTACTCTTGAGCTGATTTCTCACCTGATCAGCTGTGAAGTAGATGTGAGGCTGGAGTGGGGGGTGGGGCTGGCTTTGTTGTGGGTAGATGTGTGGGTAGGAGTGAAGCAGGGGCCCGTTCTTCGTACGTCGCTTACTACATCCAAGATCAAATGACACATCCAAGACCAAATCATCGCGCTAACCGTGAGCTCGCTAATCCGGTTCTCCGAACACACCTGCTGTTGACGATTAGTACAGCTGGATGAAGTAATGTGAGATCACTGGGTGCCGTAAAAGGGGCTACGCATCGATAGTAGAAACATTGATCGGCAACCCTCTGATTGGTCGGCGAAAATGTCGAAGGAGCGCGCTCAGTATTTTTCGGCAGCAGAGCAAGAACTCTTGAGTGAGGGATTTCAGGAGTTTCAGAGTTTAATCAGAACGCAAGGGAACACTGCAAAGGCTGCAAAAGCAAGGAGAGAGGGCTGTCAGAAAGTTGCTGACAAATTAAACTCGTAAGTAATTTAATAATAACAATAATAATGGAGTGGATTGATATAGCACTTTTCAAGGCACCCAAAGCGCTTTACAATGCCACTATTCAGTCACTCTCACATTCACACACTGGTGGAAGCAGCTACGGTTGTAGCCACAGCTGCCCTGGGGCAGACTGACAGAAGCCAGGCTGCCATATCGCGCCATCGGCCCCTCTGGCCAACACCAGTAGGCGGTAGGGTAGATTTATTATATTACACTATATTATCCAATATTATATTACTTTATATTATATTATGTTATATTATATCCCCTTACACATTAGAGCCACAACAGGACCCACTAGAACATGGGAACAAGTATATTCTACAGAATGGTAATATTTATCACTTATATTGCTTTTCGTCTCTTGGAAAGAAACCCTGAAATAATCTGTTTGTTTGTTTGTTCATAACAGCAACCAAGAAAAGGGCAGAGCAAAAAAAGACAGAATAGAATAGAATAGAATTCAACTTTATTGTCATTGCACATGCACAGATACAGGGCAACGAAATGCAGTTGCACCACAGGTGGTGGTCCTGCACCCCCTCGTCAACAAGTTGGTTAAGTAAATAATACCCTCACGGGAAAATCGATATCTCTCAATGAGCACACTGTCGCGCTGAGCTACAGGATCCTGTCTATCCCGCAATATACGCTGAATTCTGAGGACTCTCCTTATCAATCTTGCACCTTCCGCAATGGGTTGCTCGCGTATACGGACAGGACATGGCTGCGACAGGCTTCCCAAATCCACCTTCGCTTTTATAGCCGTGGTCTCCCATCTTGATTACACGAAGTAATTTGCAATTACTACTCTGAAATATGAATTACATCTGAAATAATCAAATACATGTAATAGAATGTTAATAGTACATTTCCCTTTTTTAGGAAATGACCTGTATGTATCTGTGTGATATCAATAAATGGATCAGGTGCTGCATTATCTTTGGTTACATTGATGTTATTTATTTATGGTGAAACAGTGGTGGAATATCGCTGTTGCTTTCATATAAATGAAGCGGACATACCTGCGTGGCCGCGATCTAATCCTGTTTACATAAAGTAAACCTGCTCCCGAGCAGCAAGTCCCGGATGAGCTTCGGGGAACCGAACGATCCAGGATCACGCGAAATCGTCAACAATCAAATCCAGCTAACCTACTTAGCGAGGTACGAAGAATGGGCCCCTGGGTTGTGGTGAGAGAAGAGCTCAGGTGACAATAGTTGACGTCACGCCTCAATGCATTGTGGGAGCGCAGCGCCATTTTCGGGGTCTACGAATCAAAACAAACACACTGTGTTGGAACGTCGACTACAAGAAAGATGCTTAAAAGCAGCTCAAAAGAGAACGGACTGTATAGAGACCGATTGCGTCCAGAGGCGAAGCACCGGTACTTGCAGAAAATAGCGTGCATTGGAAATGTGGACCCGTATAAAATACGGCCTTGGAGTAGAAACCCTGAAGACCAACCGCTATTGATGTAGCCTGACATATTTTCGTACCTTGTCTGTGGAGTCAGCGCGTACAAGTCGTCATTCAAACAAAGGTAAGTCAGCTCAAGTACTGCGAGTGAAATGCGTTTGATTTCCCTGCAAACATTCAGATTAGTGCAGCATAAATTCATTCATGAGGGGAAATTACAGTGAGAACATGTGGAGGCTGTTAGGTGGATAACATGGTGAGTTCAGTGCATTGATGAGACACTGTCCTAAAGGATTTAGTTATTCTTTATGGTTAAAGAAATTGCACTAATTTATTCATATTTATTATAAATAATCCTAATTATACATCTTGCTTCCATGTTTGTATCCTGTCACTAAAAATACATTTTAGTTTAGTTTTATACATTGATTAATGACCTGCAGAATCTCCTTATCATATTAAGTGATTCATAATTGTCACTTTATGTTTTCTCCATCTTGAAAGTGATGACATCCTTGCATTACATACTTTAGGTTCATTTTCTGCAGGCAGGTTTCTGACAGAGAACAGGCAGATTTACACTATAACATGCAGCGTTCTATAGATGGACACATAAAGAAATGAAAAATTACATGTATGTGCTAACTTTCTAAACACTTTGTTACATTTATGATAAAGTAGATAAAACACATTTGTGTCGGCCTTGGCTCATAGTTCTTGTCTTTAAATGAACTTTGTCTGTGTGTGTTTCAGGTCCTGCACTCTCAAAGACTAAATGAACCAGCATTGCAGCCATGGGTCACTGTGAGCATCACAGGGAAGGTTGAAGCCGCCCACTGCACCTGTATGGCCGGAGTCGCAGAGACCTGCACCCACGTCACTGCTCTTCTGTTTAATGTAGAAGCAACAGTGTTGATCTGTGGCACAAGGACTGTTACAGATGAACCTGCATACTGGGTTTTGCTGGGTAATGTGACCAAGATACAGCCAGAGGTTGGCCATAAGATAGACTTCTCCTCTTCAGCTGCCCAAAAAAAGGCTCTCAATCAAAACATAAACAGATCATCTGTAGTGACAGGTAAAAGGAGCCGTCCTCAAAACAGAAAAATCCCACCTGCTACTGCGGAGGAGTTGTCACTGCTATTGGATACTTTACTGGAACACAGTAAAGCTGTGGGTTGTGGGAATGACCCATAATGTTTTATCTAGGGGTCTAGATTTATGCCTGTAGTGCACTGCCATGTAAATAATTTGCATTTACTGAATATGTACTGACTGAGTACCACTGTTCAAAAGTTGAATAAAGAAACAAACTAATTTTTGCCTCTTTTTTTTTTTATTAAAACCACCTTATAGAACATCACATCAGTTACAATGTAGAATCCATGTCATTTATAGTTTACAAATGACAAAATGTTTACACAAAATCATGAGTGTTTACATGATATCACCCACTACTAACATTACTTTATTTACTGTATCTTTTGAAAAAAATACAGCAATTTTAACAGCACAAGACTTAAGAATATTTAACAGGAGCAGGTTTCATTCTTCCCTGGTTTTATTATCACACTGTTCACTAAACGCAGCAAACCTTCACCATCTTATCCAGGAGGGTCACCTCTTCACCCTCACATGGAAGAAGTAATCTGATTGGCATGGTGGTATGTTTGAAGCAGGTCCCTTGTGTAGCGCTGGAACCAAGTCATGATGTGTTTTACCCATTTCATAGGCTGGTTTGCTGCAATAATGCCAAATAATTAGCAACTCTAAAAATAGAAGGTAGTTCTGCAAAATCACTCAGTAGGATGTTTGTTCTAATTTGCTATGAGCTCAGAGCGCATAGAAAATAAAACTAATAGGCTATAAAGAGTGATATGAACATATTTTGAACTTACCGGAATGAAAATGTCTGGAGCACCAACAGATATTTGGAGATGGAAGAGAACTGGATATCAGCTCATCTCACAGCTGCTATCCAGGCTAGACACCTTGGTTTGGTAACATCCGATACAAGAGCTGCCTCATGTTGCTTCCAGGTTGGGAAAGAATTAAAAGATAAACCCTTTTCAAGCTTATTCTCTCGCCGGTCGTGCGATCGAACATTGCAGACGACCACACAGCAAGAACGAACCATCTATGTTGTGCCATGCGCTTGTGAAGTGGCTGTTTGGTCTCTCCAATGTAGAGGTCTGGGCATTCCTCGCTGCACTGTACAGCATACACCACATTGTTAAGTCTGTGTTTTGGCGTTTTATCTTTCGGGTGAACCAGTTTCTGTCTGAGCGTGTTGGTGGGTCTGAAATGCACCGGGATGTCATGCTCGGAGAAAACTCTCCTGAGTTTTTCTGATACACCGGCTACATAGGGGATGACAATGTTGTTGCGTCTGTCCTTCTTATCCTCCCTCACTGGTGTCTGGTCTTCTTTTCTGTGCCTCTTTGCTGACTTTAAGGACGCCCATTTAGGATAGATAACTTTCATTTGTGAAAAAGCACATAGTTAGGGCTGGATCAGCTGTCCCTGAATCCTCCCTTAGTTATGCTGCAAAAGGCTGCTGGGGGATTCCCATGATGCACTGAGTGTTTCTTCTGCAGTCAAATGTTTCACTCTGTTCTTACACACAACTCTGCATTTAATTATTAGTTATTATTAATACTTGTTTCTCTTACACACTGTGTCTTTGTCTTGTCTTCCTCCCCTCACTGCCAACCAGTTGCAGTTTTTCTCACTTTCTTCGAATCTACACCCACTACGCCATATTGACAAAGTCTAATATATGGTGCGGTTGATTAATCATTCACTCATTTGACTTTAGAGATACCTGAAGCTTTAAAATAAGAAAGGATAAAATGGATCAGCAGGGAGAGGAAAACACAAGTATGTATTCTTTTAACCTCTATAGAGACGTTATAGGTACATGTTTATATGATGTGCAAGAAACAGCACAGTTTGTGTATCAGTGAATTATGAGTAGTTCAACTTCAGGAAGTTTCATCCTGGTTAAACCTCATAAAAAACGTCCACCACCACTTTATGAAGCAGGCGGCTAAGAAAAAAAAGAACTTTTCTTCAAAGTCAAGGAAAAATGATTAATCAAAGACAAAGGAAGGATTTTTTTGTTTTGTGGCATTTTAACCACAGCTCTGGGGCCCGTTCTTCGGCTTCGTTCTTCGTTCTTCAGCTCAGGCCTGAGATTTGAAATATTGTGCCAGTTGTTGCATGTCTTGTTCTGTTTAATTTCATAAAAGTATTTCTTGTCATGATGCATAGTATGAAATAATTTAGTTCAGCCAAACAGGAAACAGATGGTTCTTCTTAAAAGAAAAGGGAAAAACTACTGCTGAAAAAAATAAGCTGCATCATTAATTTAACAGGAGAAGATAAGATATCAAATCAGCTCTCTGACCGGTCAGAACCAGCTCTGTACATATGTTAGTGCCAAGTTCCTGCTCTCATGTGAAATGTGCACAGTCTCCTCAGTGTGTTGCTACTGTATAGATAAACTAAGAGCAAACACACAAAATGAGTTACGCTGAGGCTGTTTTGGATTCAGATGATTTCATTTATTAATAAGTTGTTGTTCATTAACAAAATTCAAGAGAGACAAAGAAAGTCAAACTGTTTCACTGTTTTGCTGCAACATAGCAGTCTAACAGCCGGGTGGGAAGCTCCCAACACTTCCTGTCTGGTTTCAGTCATTATAAACATTTTAATGAGATAAAGATCACTGTGTGTGTGGCTCTGACGGATTAACAGAAGCTATGCTGCTGAACTGTGTTTTGAGCCTCATGTTGATGCCACTAACAAAGAACTTCACCAAAGTCTGTTCTTTTTAAGGAAATGAGATCTTTTAATGTATCATCTGACACGTTGTCCCTGTTTTTCAGAAGTTTTATTGAACCTATTATTTCTTTCTGTATTGCTGCTTGGTTTGGTAACAAGAATCTGAAGAAGAAGAATTGGTTTGGACTTTTGGTAAAAACTGCCAGCAAAGTCTCAGGGCATTGGCAAGATTTTTGGATTTCTAACATGATTAAAGTCAATTTTGATTTTCTTTAGGTGTGTTTAATCAAAGCAGAGCACTGACCGACAGGAATGTCTGAGCTGGTGTGTACTGTGAGCTGGGCTGGGAGCTCCTGGCTTTTTACTTCTTGTACTCATTGTTGTGATTGCTGCTCTTTTGGTTTGTAGAAAACTGTAAACAGACAAATTCAATTCAATTCAATTCAATTTTCTTTATTGTCCCACAAGGGGAAATTAGTTTAGCAGCATCCCAACATCTCCCAAAATGGACCAGCTGGCAGCTTTTCTGAAACCTCAGTATTTTTTTTCTTCTGTGATTAAGACGATGAAAGCACCAGCCTCATGTGACCTCAAGTATTAACAACAACAGCACAGCTTTTAACACTGCATTGTCACCAAGCCTTTAATCTGAACCCCCTGAGACATTTCCAACATCATGTGATGCTGGAAGCTCCTGTGCTGCCACCTGCTGGATGACTTATAAAACAGCGGTCACTGTGAGTGAACATTAAAGCTCAGTTGATAAGTTCAGATGTAGGAGTAAGTGAGAAGGCTGTGTTGTGCACCTCAGGGCTTCCGAATGAAAGACTCAAAGTTTTTGTGAGTGTAGGAACACTGGGTTGTTTTTTTGTTTCATTTGCACTAAAGTAAAATTGTTGAGGGCTTTCTGAACTAAAGTTAAAATGAAATTTATCACAAACATAAACATATGAAGAGAAAAAAACTGAAACAAATGATAAAAAGTCAAATCTGCAAAGATACACAGAAAAGAAGGTCAGACATCAACTAAGGAGAAACACAAGGACAAATGGAACAATATTATCATCCATTATGTAGCAGGTTTATCAGAGAAACTCAGGAGAATCTTCTCCAAGCATGACATCCCAGTGTATTTGAGACTCAGCAACACACTCAGACAAAAACTGGTTTGTTCTAAGGGCAAAACTCCCAAACTTAACAACGTAGTATATGCTGTACAGTGTGGCGAGGAATGCTCTGACCTCTTCCTTGGAGAAACCAAACAGCCGCTCCTCAAAAAGTTGATTCTCTTCATCTGGATGTAGCGTTTTCAGTGGGAGAAATTTTTTGTCACTAATCCAAGTGACTTCTTCAGTCTCAGCTGACTGCAGGTTTCCCCATTCTTATAAACAGGACATTTGCACAATGACTGAAACCAACCCACTGAAGGAACAATGGGCTGGGAGGTCATTTCCTTGATTATTAATATACAAATTCTCATGACCATTGATCAACAACCACTGATCAAAGCTCATTGATCAATGACCATGAGTACCATTCACAGAGAGTTGGGGAATGGCTGCAATCACAGTATTGTAAGATGGTGACAGATGTCTCGTTAGGCCCCCTCCTCGATTCAGAGATGGTCTTTCCCTTTTCATGTAAATAGCCTCCTTGACTCCGCGCTCAAACCAGCGTTCCTCCCTGTCCAAGATGTGAACATCCTCATCATTGAAAGAGTGTCCACTGGCCTGTAGGTGTAAATAGACTGCAGAGTCCTGGCCTGATATGTTAGCTCTTCTTGCCTTTCACAAATATCAAAGCTTTGACTAAAGTCCAGCTGGGATAACCACATTTACTCAGGGCCTTCTGGATGTGATGTTCATATTCTGGCCGCTGAGGACACACTCCATATTTTGCTGTGGCTTTCCAATGGACAACAAGGAAGTCAAACTAATGTAGCGTAGCTCATGTCACATTCAATTGTTTGATTGTTCAATTGGTCTCGTATGAAGTGGAAAAGAGGGTTTTTCCATTTGATACGAGACAATAATATAAACAACTGCAGCACAGTACCTGTTATACCTATAGCATGTAATCACTTTAATAAAATATTATGGTCAACAGTATTGTTCACTGCACTGTCTATCAGGACAAGCAGAGATGAGTCCACTGTCATGGCCATAGGATCATTTGTAACCTTCACTAATGCTGTTTCTGCTAGTCTCATTCAAGAGCAGTATTAATTTTCTTTTAAGATCCAGAAGTCTGTGATGTGTTTCATAGTCTGTAGCAAGTGTTTTACAATTAAAGGACTGTCGCGGGGTCCTCTTTTAACCCTCTCCCGGACAACAAACACAGGCGTAGTCGGTAAGGTCTTTTAGTGTGGATAATTTATTTAGCCGGCCTCCCCAGTGCACAGAAAATTATTTACAGCAAATAGAATTGACTTAGGTCAGTGTCAACAAAACGTCTGTATACCCGACCCAGCCTGCATGTTACCCTCCTTGTAACAGCTCACTGGACTCTCTCTCCCACCCCGTATGACCTGTCTATTATATCCCGTAGCCCCTCCCCCTAGACGTAACAATCATTTCTTTATTATTACTTTAATCCTCACTGTCCCCCCTCAGCTTCTTTCCTGCTGTAGTCTCACAACACACATATCTATTTACAGACTCTTAGGCCACTTCCAATCAGCCTACAATGTTTCACAAAACATTAAAACAATCCAAACAAAGGATGCAGTTCACGTGACCGTCCAAGCCCACGTGAACCCATTATTTAAACCCCGGAACACCATACCATCGGCTTGCATCATCCCGCATCATTGGAGATCACAGCGCGTCTCCTCGACCGACTTTATTAACAAGGTAAGGGGAAATAAGTTGGCCACCCTCTATGCTGCTCCAAATCCCCCCCCCCCCCCCCCCCTCACTGCGCCCCGATCAGCTATCTGCGGCTGGGGCGATGTAACTCCGTCACAAAGACCAAATAAATAAATCCACCCCACACAAATCAAATGTTACTCTGATTTTATTTTTGAGTAAACTCCAAAAATTCTAACAGAGAGCTGATGCTTAGAATACAGTTGAATAAATATTAAAAAGAGATGATTTAATCATTTATGTACAGGCTGGAGTCTTCATGATCAACATGCTGGTTCAGATGCTGATCCTCAGTGGAATCGCACTTTCTCTTTCCTCCTTGTGTAAAAAAAAAAGATTTTTAATGTTAATTTAAATTCAAAATTCACAGTTTAAAAAGAAATCCAGCATAAATGAACATGTTATAATAAAGAAAAGTAAATGGTTCAGTCTAGCATGTGCTCCAGTGAGACATTAAACTTCAGTAAAACTATGCAGTTATGAAACGTAACTTTAATCTGGGCAAAAACAAATTTGCTCAGTTGTAAATAAAACAGTGAAGTAAACGTGACCTGACAGACATAACCTGAGTGAATAAAGTCCAGTGTTTAACCACTGAGAGCTGAAACTCAGCAGAGGTTTTAAACCTGTGTGCCGGTGATTGGACATCAGCCGCTGATAAAGTGGTTTCGCTTATAAAGTGCTCTGTAGTTTTCTAAATGTCCATCTCCTCCTTCTAAATCCTGTTTGTCATCTTTAACCCTGATCAATCACTCTGAAGGAAACACAACCTCCAGCAGCTCTGCACTCAGAAAACAAATGACATTTATATATTTTGTGCACAATATTGCACCAACATTAGAGTATATCGAGCTGCAGCTGCCCACGTTAAACTGTGACTGTCACCAGGTAACGTGGCCTTGATTTCTGAATTAGCAGCAGGTGTTAAACAGCTGATAGGTGAACAGGATGTATGCAGGTAAACTGAGGGTCGTTGAGCTGATCGCCGGTGTCATGAGGAAATTGTCAGCTCGTTATTTATGTCACAGAAACACAGACATGTGACCAGGTGGAAATTTGGGGCTGTGGGCTCGGTACACTCTGTCAGCTGACTGTTAGCGAAGCTAGCAACATTGCTAAAAACATCGGAGCAAACAAACTGTTGACAACCTGACATGTGAAGACTACGCCACTACATTCTCGGCTAAAACAATGTGGTCTTAAAGTCTGACGTCATTAGTGTCAAATGTGTTAATAATTTATTAATTAAATAATTAATTAATTAATTAAATGTGTCATTAATTAAATCAAATTATAATTAATTAATGAAACATTTAATTAACTATTTATTTTGTCACTCCTGGCCCTCCATTATGGTGCGCCCCATCTTATATATTTATATATATAAGTATATATGCAGTATTAAGCAAAAGTCAAGAAACGTTAGGTACACACTGTGCGTTCTTCCTATTGAAATATATTGCTCACAAATTCATGCTGACTGACCTGGAAAACATTACAATTTGTGTTCATGTGTCAATGATTAGATTTCTGCTAACCAGTTCTTGAGCTGACTGGGTTGATTTTCCAGACTTGCAGGTCAGGTTGAATGACACTAGCTAGGCACTGAAAGGAAAGGGCTGCCAAACTCCATATCTAGAAAATCTTTTTTTTTTTAAACCCTCTCCTGTCTGGAAGCTTTTGGAATCAGAATTGGGATCTGAATGCTGTGGTTCCGAACACATTTTACTTTTGCAAGAGCAGCTATATAGTCTAGGTTCCCCTTGTTTATTTATTCATTTCTATGTGTTGTTTCAGTTGTTACATTATGAATAGTATGACAATGCCTCATCCAGTGTCATGCCACCCAGACTCTTGGACTCCTTCATCTTTGTTGTGGCCTTCTGGAGGTCATCCTGACTAATTGGACGGATGCAGTCATCTGAAAGGCTGAGAGAAAGAAATCAGACATTTAGCAAACAACAAGTGAACTTCTGAACTTTATAAGAGCAGCTCTGCATGACTCAGTTCAATCATAAAAAATGCCTCCACACTGAGAGAGTGAAAAGGAAAAAAAGATGATTTTCAGGTGTGTTGTATTTGTCCTAATTAGCATGAAAAAGTGAATATCATCAGAATATTTATTTTATTAGTAATTGATAATACCTATTTGTCAAAATATTGACTTTTATCAATATGTCCATTTTAAAACATGAAACGTCCTGTCACTCTACCCACTCTGACCTGGAAATACCAAACACCTACGTGTCAGAATCCATGATTTCTCGGACACACAGCAGTGCTGCCTCACGACAAATCTCTTTGAGGTCACTTCCTGAGAACCCCTCAGTTTCCCTGGCGATGTGGCTGAGGTTAATCAGTGGATCCACCTACAGAGGCAGAATCAATCTATCAATGAATCTAGGTATCATTGTAAATCAGAATTTACCATTTAAAACTCACATTCAAAGGCTTGTGTCTAAGTTGAAACTAAAACCAAGTTTAGAAATCAATCCTGTGTGTGCCTCCAGGTGAGAAACACTTGATTCGTGCAACTTTTTTACCTTTATTGGATTATGGTGAGCTGCTTTTTCTGGATGCACCAGCCCACTAACTAAAGGGGTTATGGAAATCGTCTACATTATTGTTCTGTGTATGCTGCTGCTACATGTCCTTCTCTTATATTCGCAGACTTTCCCATTGGTTGGTCTTTATCTATAAATCTCTCCCTCTTATTTATGTGTTTATATGCGTAAAAATCATAACAATACAGCCCTTGTTCTCACAATATTATACAATTGATTGTCCCACAAATGAAAACACAATTAGGAGTTAGGCTTTGAAATACGCCGCCTCTGTCTCCTGGAATAATCTGCAAAAGGAACTGAAATTGTCAGAAATGGTTACCTTCAGTAAAAGAAAGAGAGAACAACTCTTTTAGTCAGCGTAATTTTTTTAATGCCACTCTTAATTCATCTGTTATTGTATGTTTTTTTTACACGTTTTTTACTTGATATTGTATTTTATTTTTATTTTTATGTGGTACATGTATTATTGACTTTTGCTGCCATGATGCCAGGTCTCTCTTCGAATTGAGAGTTTTACCTGGATAAATAAAAGACTAATATTACATGTTATTCATCTTCTTTCCCTAGCTTCTTTTTCCAGTGTTCTCATCCACTGTTTGTTCCTTACCCCGTTCCTCCGTCATACCCTTTTCTAGTCCATTTTCCCTTACATTTCCTGACTCCTTCTCATTTCCCCCTCATTGCCTCTCTCAAAACATTTTTTTCCAGTTCAATTCAGTTTCGTTTCGTTCATACAGCGCCAGACAAGACAAAGACATGCTGTAAAAGAGAGCCCAAGATTAATAACAACTAATGATTCAATGTAGAGTCTTCTATTAAACCATAGGTGAGAGAACTTCAGGCCCGTAGACCTAGGCTGTGTCCCAATTAAGAGACTGCACGCTTGAAGTACGCGCACTACGCGTACTATGTACGGTGCGTATTATAAGTACGAGAAGTGCGGAAGTGAGAGGCTTGTGAAATGGGACGGTATACGCTTCGTCGCGCTGTTCAGGTTGCCTAGCAACCATGATACTAACCGCGAGACACGTTACATACAGCTTTGTTTGACAGAAATGAAGGAGAAAAATGTTTTGTTGGTAATTCATTTTTGTCATGACATCACTTTGATTAGTTGAGTATCTGAGGCTGAGACCACGGGACTGTAAAACATGATAGTTGGGCTTCATTTCTGTGCATATATATATATATATATTCATTTCTTCATTTCTTCATTTCTGTGCATATATATATATATATATATATATACGTCACTTATTTATGTGCGAATGTGTAATAATTAAAGTCAGTCATATATATATATATATATGACTGACTTTAATTATTACACATTCGCACATAAATAAGTGACGTCATATTCAGTACTTTTGACAGTTCACTCTTTGGCCGCTCCATCTTATTAGGGAAATTCCATATACATAAATGTAAATTTCAAAACTCAACCCCATCATTTAATTTGCTTTTGATTGAAATTGAATATTACATAAACTCTCTTAAATTGACTTCCAATAAAAAAAGGTTTATCATTGATTGAAGTTCATTCAGAAATGTTTAACGACTGAGCTGACACAACTTTCAAGTACAAAGTTGTTATGAAGTCTGTCACATTCCCCCTCTTTTTTTCTTTTTTTTTCCTTTATTTATTTATCCTTCTTATTTCATTGTACTGTATATTGTTACTCTTATTTGCCTTGTGTGTCTACTGTACAAACTGAACTGGAATGACTGACTGTTCGCTTTATGATTTCAATAAAGTTTGGAAAAAAAAACAACCTCATCGGCCGCTCCCTTCTGCCGTATTTTGCGGCAAAATTATCCACACCCACCGCCGCGCTATGAATTGTGGGATATATGGGACCACGAAGCGTGCACCGGACCACGCTTGATATTTGGGGAAATCGACGGCGCATTTGGAGTATGCATTTGAAGCACACTTCGAATTGGGACAGCCGTCGTCGCGTGGCGGTGACGTAACCGCACTTAAAATGCGTACTTCAAGTGTGCAGTCTCTTAATTGGGACACAGCCCTAGTGTCCTGCAGGTTTTAGATGTGTCCTTAACACAGCTGATTTAAATCGATAAATGACCTCCTTAACATGTCTTGAAGTTCTCCAGAGGCCTGGTAATGAACTAATTCATTTAATTCAGGTGTGTTGACTTTAGGCCCACCCCTATTTTCTCATATTAAGTGAGAAGAAGAAGAAGAATTACTCAATGTATCATGGGAACCCCCCAGCAGCCTACACCTACTGCAGCATAACTAAGGGAGGATTCAGGGTCACCTGGTCCAGCCCTAACTATATGCTTTAGCAAAAAGAAACGTTTGAAGCCTAATCTTAAAAGTAGAGATCGTGTCTGTCTCCCAAATCCAAACTGGAAGTTGGTTTAATAGAAAAGGGGTCTGAAAACTGAAGGCTCTGCCAGGAAATTAAAGGCCATCCAGGTCTTTATGACTTTAAGACATTCCAGCAGTTTTAACTAATTGGTGTGTGTTATCTCGCTTCATAGATAGACAGACCTGGGTGTCATCTGCATGGCAGTGAAAATGTATGCTATGTCTTCTGATGATGCTGCCTAAGGGAAGCATGTATAATGTAAACAGAATTGGTCCTAGCACTGAACCCTGTGGAACTCCATAATTAACCTCAGTGTGTGAAGAGGGCTCTCCATTTACATGAACAAATTGGAGTCTTTTAGATAGATCTGATACATTACGGTACCTGTAATGCCTACAGCATTTTCTAATCGCTCTAATAGGATATTATGGTCGACAGTATCTAACGCTGCACTGAGGTCTAGCAGGACAAGCACGGACATGAGTCCACTGTCAGAGGCCATAAGAAGATCATTTGTAACCTTCACTAAAGCTTTCCTTTCCTTCACTCATTTTTATTATTGTGGATTTAATGTTTCTTTGGCTTCATGTACTAACTACATTAAAAGAGCAGAAGAAGAACCATGTTGGTAAAATAATGTAAGATCATAAGGATTAATATCTCAGTCACATGACTGTTTCCCTTTTGCTGTGAACTTACCGTTTCATTCTCCAGGATCAGTCTGAGTATCTGCTTGCGCTGCTCAATGTTCTGCAGAAACAAACACACTGTCAGACTAGTTTTATCCTCACCACACGGTGGTGTGCGCCATAGACTATGTCTCATATGCTGGTGCATGCCGCCTTTACGGTGTCACTTCGGCTGGTCATGCACCACTCTGTTTTTGTAACCTAGCACACCACCGCAGATGAAGACATGAGTGTTAGAGCTTTGTCAGTTTTTGCTGCATTTTAATGATGTATCATTAGAGAAACACAAGACTTCTTGGGATGCTTTTCTTTAGGTTTGACGTCTTCACTGCTTCATTCCTTCTAATATGGTGTTATTATCTGAGTAGTGACACCTGCCATTCAGGAGAATACATCAGCACTCTGTGCCTTAACAGGATAAATAGAAATGAATGTGTGATGATGTTGCCACGGCACGCAAACCGACCAATGCAGAGGGTACACTGCTGCGTTCAGTATGCTTTTTGTTTGTTGGTTTGTTTGTTTGTTTGTTTTTAAAAAACAGTCAGACTTATTTTGAAAAGGACATACAGGCAGTTTGATGTGGATCTTGGTGGGCATCCTCCTCAAGATGGCAGGGTCTATGTCCTCAGGACGATTGGTGGCTCCCATAATGATCACCTGACAAAGTAAACTTTTAATCAGATTTACATACAGACCGAATCTTCGAAGAACATTTTATTGATCATCTGATCGTTTATGTTCAGGATTCACATATATTGCATAGATTATGGAGAGAAATTGGGTTCAAAAGGGTTGCAAATAGGGGTGGTTTTAAAAAAAAATCCCAATTCTAATCGATTTTAGGTCAGGGTCTTTCTGTGTGGAGTCAGCTTACATCTGGGATATGCTCCAAAGCCCCTCGCAACCCTGAAAAAGATAAGTGGAAGCAAATAGATGGATGGATAATTGATTTTAATTTGAATAATCCAATACTGATTCATTAAATCCTAAAATCAATTTTTAAATATAAATGTATTTTAGCAGAATCTCAGCTTAAAGCTCACAAAACTATTTTAACAACCTCCAAACTGTTAAAAGAGCAAACGATTAAAGAGCAAGTAAATGGATTGATTCTCTCAAAAGATGTAAACATAAAACACAAATCATTTACTCGTACACGCCGTTGGCATGAAAGCAAACATCTTATTCTGAGACTGCAAAATGTTGATGCAAATTTAACTGAACTAGGAGCAAAAATGGCTAAAAACTACAGTTTTGCTTTATGGCCTATGGAAGTGAGTCCTCAAACGTTACACAGAAATTTCTGTAAACATTTGTGAATCAATTTATGCTTGCGGATCACCCTGTATGCATTTGCAACCCTTTGAGACGAATTCCTCTCCATAATACAGCCACAGCTCAGTGAATCTCTCAAGACTCCATATTGAAACTAAGTTATACCTGGCACTGGTGGTCTGTTTCGAGTCCATCCCACAAACTCATAAACTGAGCCTTCATCATAGCTGTGGCTTCATGATCTCTGCTGGATCGACTCCTCAGAAAGGAATCTGTTCATACACACAGTTTTATCATCTCAGTTAGGATTTCATTGTTTAAAAATGTTTTGCCTCTTTTTTTGCTTCTATGGTATTTGTCAAAATGTATACAGTTAAGACCAAATATTAAAATACATTCACGTCTCTCTTTGAACCGTTTGTGCAGACCAAATTCACTGAAAGCAGAATCAGTTTCTTTATATGTTTAATTTATGTTTAAGAAAATTCTAAATTTTAAGGTAGTACATGGAAAATATCGCCACTAAATGTTAGCAGGTTGTAGTCAAGTGAATTTTGTTTTCTTTCCCTTCCCAATTAAATTGTATAATCCTACAGTGTCATGGTCCTGGCTCATTTGAACCAGTGTTTTGTGTTTTTGTATTTTCATGTTATTTTGTGTTATACTTTATGGTTAAGTTTCTTTAGTTAGTCTTGAGTTAATTCCTATATTGCCAAGGTTTTTCTGTTTAGCTCCTTCATTATATATTATTTATTTATTTGTCTTTGCCCTCTGTGCCGCTCTCCATCTCTGTCTGTCTTTATATATGTTGTGTGAGTCTTCCATTCTATGTTTCCCGTCATGTCTCCTCTCGCTCATGTCCCATCGCTCCCTCTCGTCTGCCTCTCCTCTCCATCATGTTCCTCTATTTCCTGTTTTATTGTGAAGGCCCTTTGTCCCTGTAGCTGTGTCCCAAAACCTAGGCCACATCCTCCCGAGGCCGCATTTGAAGGCTGATTACTTCACAGCCAGCGATGAAGCCTGTCCCAATTCAAAGGCCGCTCCAAATGCAGCCGACAAATACGTCCTTCATTTCCCTGGATTTGAAGGACGGGTTATTTTCATTTCAGCTAATAAAACTTTATATACTAAAGCTGTTTTGAGTTAACATCCCGCTTACGAGCCAGCATTTGGATCCTTTCCTTCCTGCACTACACAGTCGATTCATGACATAAAGTGGGCATTGTAAGCAAAGCACACAGTTTAACAAAAAAACAAACTATTTTTCAAACTTAATTTGTCAAAATGATTTCCACTTTAACAGAGAGAGATAAACTGTATGTGTGTATGTGTGTGCGCGCATCTGTGCGTGTGTCTTTCACACCTATCTCGTCGATGAAGATGATTGTTGGGCTCAGTTTGGAGGCCAGTGAGAACACAGCAGCAGTCAGTTTCTGGGACTCTCCGTACCATTTATCTGTCAGCGTGCTCGGCTTCAAGTTGATGAAAGCAAAGCCCGCCTCTTTTGCTGTCGCCTTGGCAATGAGTGTTTTACCACATCCTGGGGGTCCATACAGCAGCACACCTGTGTGAAGACAGTGGGATTTTGTATTATTTTGCCGATTGCTAGAAATCAAACTACCATGAAAGTAACAGCTTGTTGCTCGCCTACGGACTCAAATGTCCCATCGATGGCAATAGCTCATCTCTCTCACACACACTGTGGACACATAGGGCTGGGTATCAGCTCTGATTTCTATGACTGATTTGATTTCGATTCACAAGGTCCCGATTTATCCCATTTCCTGATTCAGTTTGATTAGATTCAATTCATTTCAGGTTGACTCAGACAACCTGAAATAATTCTGATCATTTATTAGTACATATCAGAATCAGAATACTTTATTAATCCCTAAGGAAAATATGTGGGTTGCAGTTGCTCCAAGACAGTAACAGACTAGACTATTTAACAATACAATAAGTTACAGATATATAGATTTAAGAAATATCTTTTTTTAATATATCTACAAGAACAAAGCTGACACTTGTGAGTTTTCATCAGGGGTGTGAGAATCACAGCATAAGCCTTTGTGTCAAAGTAAGCGAGGATAAAACACAGAAAGACATGAAGGAGATTTTCCTGGCCTCGCTTTTTATAACAAACAACCTTAAAAATATTCTGCAATGGAACAAAAACTCAAGAAAACCATGAATCCACATATGATCATTACCTGATGCTGCTGAGGTGAAGCAGACCAAACTTACAGAGGTTTTATTGAAGACACAGATAAGAGTTTTACAATTTGGCATAATTTTTAAAAAGTTTACATTTCTTCAGTATTGAATAGCATAAATGAGATTTTCTTGTCGGTATTTAAATAAAAAAGCAACAACAAACAAACAGCGGCCAACAACGCTAAACAACAGTAGACTGGTGGATAATAAGCAAGCAAATAATGAAGAAAACAGAGATTTTTAGATGGGAAACCAAATTTTTTGCTTTGTATTATTATAATAGCATAAGGTGCATTAAACTCTGTCGGAAACTAAAAACTCATTCACAACCTGTATGCCTTAAATAAACATTGACAAACACTTCCATTTCTCTTGACACGCATACAGAGAATCAACCAATTACAAACAGACTAAAGTAAATTTAAATGGTAGTATAATCAAAATAGAAATTACAGCAAACAAGAAATGGTTATTGTTGATCGATTATATCTAATACAGATGTAATGTAATGGTTAAAAGCTGAGCATCCTTTGTAGATTTTGATTAAAGTTTCTGTGGGTATCCTGATTAAGGCAATTTTCTATCCTATCTAAGAATAATTAAGGCAAAGGCTGATGCTAATGGGGATCCTGAACAACAACAAAAAAGTGAATGATTGCTGACCTTTGGGCGGCTGCAGCAGCCGGGATTTCCTGAACAGATGTCTTTTCTGAACGGGGAAGATCATTTTCTCCTTGAGCTCGTTGATCACCTCCTCCAGACCTGCGATATCCCTCCATGTGATCTGCACACAGGAAGAAATCTGGATGGATATTGGCTGCAAGTGCTGATGCACGAAGATAAACTCCACACTTCCTGTTTCTGTCAGTACTGGGTGCTGTCAGTTCTTTGTGGTTTATATTTACAGCTTCAGTCTAAACAACATGTAAAGTGGCATTACCTGCATAGTCCGCGGGTCAACCCGGTGAGTGACAATGCGCTGTTCATACACAGAGAGTTTAACATTTTTAGATTTATTTTGACCTGTCCTCGTTGTCTGAAAAACACAAAAGCAGAAACAAATCAAAGGCTCAGCCTGTGCTCTACCTCAGGATCATACTGTCCTCATCAGCAGGAGACAATTTTCCTCAAATAAAATATTCAGGATGAAAGATGTATGTGTAGGTTCTCTGTCATCTGGGTCATGGCAATCTAAGAAGCTTGGAAAGAAAAGTAACTGAAAGAGCAGTTGTGCCATAGTCTACAGTTAAAATGTGACCATAAAGAAAAGACAGAATTATAGTCGAGAATAAGCAATAAGCTTCTCCCGGATGGCCGAACTCCTCACCCCATCTCTAATGGAGAGGCCAGCCAGCCTTCGGAGAAAGCTCATTGTTGCTGCTTTTATCTGCAATTTCGTTCTTTTGGTCACTATCCAAAGCTCGTCACCATAGGTGAAGGTAGGGACGTAGATCGGCCAGTAAACTGAAAATTCTGTTATCACTACAGTCATAGCATCAATCCGACAGACTCTCAGTGCAGGACTCACTGCCTACGTCCTCACAAATTCTCCTACCCTCTTCCTTTACATCTGATACGTTCATCGAGGTGAAAGAAAAAAGGTTAGGAAAAGGAGATGAAACAGATTTCGGGAACCTACAGATTTTTGGTTACATCCTGTTAGAAATGTTCATCCTACTGTAAAACCTGCCTAGCAGATCTGATTATGAGCAGCTTCAATCCATTCAGTTTGGGTGTTTGTGCTCAGACTGATTTTTATGTGCATCTGCTGACTGTGGAAAATTATATCATTAATCTCTTGTCTTCTTTCTTGTTTGCACAAAAGCTTGTTCTGTATAGTTATTAATCGGGATGTTTTTAAAGTATAATTCTAAAAATGTCATTATCTTTACAAATGAAAAGAAAGGCAAAATTAATATATTCTCTGAAATTATCAGGTAATATCTGCACATCAGCAAATCTGAGATTAAACATGAGAAAGAATCAGAATTAATCCACATTAAGGTGAGACAAAAAAAAACAAACATCTGAAGACAAAACCTGTTGCAATAAATCTTGATTCCCCTCCCACCTGCCTGTGAGGCTTCTCCTGCTGATTCCTTACCTGGTATAACTGGTATATGATGCCTAGGCTTAGGCCTAGGCCTACGCCTAGACCCTGGCCTAGACCTTGGCCTAGGCCGAGAAAAAGAGCGATGCCTCCAGCTCGCACAAAGCTCAGTCCCATTGTCACGTCACAGATTCTGAGACACAAACAGGTTTACACAGGGATTAATGTATAAAATGCTATCAAGGAGATGAATACAAACAGCAGGAGCATAACAACTCACCACCTCGCAACACTCTCTCACTCACTGCTTGTTATTACTGTGTGGAATACAAATGTTTTTTGAAGGACAGAAGTCTAAAAAATGCCCAATCATCTAGAGTTTTAGAAAGTTCAGGAAGAAACTGAGACAATGCAAAAAGTCAAAAATATCTAAAGCTCGCTCAGAATTGGGGATGGGATGCTTGATACTGACATTTTGACACTGTGTTTAGCTGACAAAGTGCAAATTTTTCAAAACACTGGCTGCGTTCCAAACCTCCCTCTTGTCTCCTCTTCCTAACCTCTTTTCCTTGATCTTGATGGAAATGTCACTGAGGTCATGTAAAGGCTGATGGGAAGATTGATACTAAGAAAAGAGAAGAGCAATGCTCTGAAATTTGGAACATCACTAACAATGTGATGCTGAATGTTGGCTATGTTGAACTTACAATATGCAAAACATGGACTACAAAATCCATATCTTTACTCCGGTGACTTCTAAAATGAGAATATCCTGTGAAAAATATATTTTATTGGAAAGGTTTGAATTTTAAAGTAATGTTTAGGTCCAGATTTAAATTATTTTGACATTAAAAAGCTTTTAGATTTACTAAAGAGACACAGTGCCAGTTTTGTAACAGCAAGTTAGGAACAGGAGAATTTTTGAGGCTGGTCTTATTTCATATCCTTTTGTAGGAGTTTCCCTTTCAGGAGGAGAATATTTAAATGAGTAGCACAAATGTGAAAGTCTATTGCACACAATTTACTGGAAATGTCATTAATTGAAAAATCATATCTTGTGCTTGTTGTGGTTGTGATAGATGCTACAAGGAGTTTTAATTTTTAGGAGGAGAGATGCAATCAGAAGAAGTGTGTAATCGATAGTTTACGCGGATGGCTCAAAACTGTGGGGACATTACCAAAAACTCTTCTCTCCTCATACTGAGTGTTTAAAGTGAGCCCCACCAATCGTTCCTAAAAAATAATGAGAATTTACTCACAAGAATCTCATATTAACTGAATATTAACTTAAGTTAATTATCTAATTAACATATTAACTCCTTGGAGGGCATTTCTATTCGATTCAATTATTAAAGAGAGACAATCTCCTGATTTCAATCTGAAAATTTTGAACACGACAATAGCGCCAAGTCACAGTTGCCTAAAGTCGCCTGCTATTTTTGTGCAAAGCTAACTGAACAGTCTGACTTTTGGTTCTAATCATGAGCTTGAATCCGTTAAGTTGAAGATGAGCAGACGATAATAAAAATGAAATATCTCTTCTTCCTCCTACATTCGAAAGAAAGTGAAACATAATTAACCAGGATGACAACTGAGATCAAAATTGGGTTAAGAGATGAAAATCATCCCAGAAGTCCTTGTAAATTCTACTTAAATACAGTAACTAAGTACTTAAACCTCTGGCATTACAGAATGCTAACATCTGAGTAGCTCATGGTTGCGAGTAATTTTAACAATTACCGTAATAGTCTTTGTCACTTTGTTGCTGCTATTTTTCCTTTGGCATCGTTTGAAGAAAAAAAAACCACAACAGCCCTTCAATATCGTACTATGTGAATGGACAACAAAGATTGAAGAAACACTTCATTTGTAGCTGGAAAAATGCAACATTTGGACAGACTTATGGGAAAATCTTCATGAGATTCAGTCCTTACGATCCTAACATAATTAACGATTATTTTCAAACAACAAATTCACAAAGTATTTTTATAACATTTCATCCCCTGTTAGAGACAGATTGCTATTCTGAAAGTGAAACTTTTACAAATACATATTCCATAAGATCTAGTTCAAACTAACTGTCAGTCAAACTCCTCTTTTCCTAAGTCCATATCTATCCTCATCCACAAACAAAGTGAGTAGGAATATGAGACAGGAGGGACTTTGAAAAAAAAAATCCTGGAGCTGGAGTCAAACGCACAAAAACTTTAAATCAGCCAACGTGACATGTGTGTTTTGAATCACACCTCGGAGTACCTGCGCTTCATAAACCCGCCACACAAGCATCCATTATCCACATACTCATACATACTGAATCAATATAAAAAAAATATAATGTATAGGCTACCACTTCTTTAAACAAAATTTAAATATATATTCTGTTTTATAAAATAATAAAATAAATCTCACCCACAGAAGGACAACACGAAGACGGCAACAAACAAGTCAGGTAGAGTAAAGCAGCAGATATCGTTTTAGGAGAAATCACGTGGTGACACAGCTGAGTTGCGGTGGTGCCAAACTGCATGGGAAGCGCCAACTTTCGTCTTATTTGCTGTTCGTGGTGAGAGGAGGAGACTGTCTTTCGTGCTGTTCGCTGGTTTACTTTTTTTGCTCGTTTATCAGCGGGAAAACACAGCAAGGGAACTAAACCGAATCAAAGGAACTAGACGAGGAAAGTGAAACTAAATACAAAGCACAACAGACAACCAACATAAAACAGGGAAACAAAACGCAAGAACACTTTTCAAAGTGACACGAACTCAACAACAACATAACACACGGGAGGAATAAAGCGAATCAAGGAATATAAACCAAGTATAACAATAGACAGAAATAGTAAAACTAAGTAAGTAAAAAAACTAAGAAAGCACGTGAATAATGACGTGAAGAAACCAAATCACGAGTCCGTGAAAGCTATATAATGGTTAAAAAAAACCTCGAGCAAACAAACAAACAAAAAAAAAATTAATGTCCAAATGTATTCTTCCTCTATAATAACTTGTTTGCGCTGATTTTCAGTTCAGCTTTCAGTCCATCATGACTCAGCTCTTTCTCCCTCGGTAATAATCAATAATCATATGACCCAAAAAAATTACCATGAACATATTGCAATGCAATATAATGTGTGTGATAGAAATGAAAACTATTAAATGAATTTATTATTTTGCGCCCTTTTTAATTTTAGACAAAAAGTGCAGTTTTTCTGACAAAAAATGCCCCATTTTTAGACATGGAAAAGGTTATTCTTAAAAACAGCTGCTTCTTAACAACAGAGAGCAGGATGGGGGAGATGGAGGCTGCACGCCCCGTTAAGCATTATTTCGTTTTATTTGCTTTTGATTAATCCGAAACAAGGAACATAGGAAGCACAGGTACACGCCACACCTCTGCATGAGTCGGTCGCACAGGAGCAAGAGTCCACGCGATGGTGTGTTTCGTCTCGCACATCAGCCAGTGTGGGTACAATGACAATCTCTCGAACTCCTCCCAGACCCATCAATAAAATCATTAAGATATTTTTTGATAAACTGCCAAAGAGCCATTTTTACCCCCCAGTACAGACGCCTCTGCATTAGAATCTGATCCAGCACCCGAGGAGAGCAGCGGACACAAATGATTGTGAAGAAGTGACAGATATATGATGGCAGGTCTTAGATAATCGTGAGTTATTGTGTCTGATTGTAAGATTGTAAAATTGTAAAAAACACAAAACTCTGGAAGAGGCGTACACGCACTGTGGAAAAGTAAAGGCGTGTTGCATTCTCTAAAACTGTTTTGTGAACAGTTTTCCAAGTATATATTCCTTTTAAAATGTGACACATGTAATATGATCATCAAAGAACGTGATTTTTATAAAACATGTATTCTTCTGTTTTGAAAGTGTCAGATTTTCATAAAACATTTATTAGTGTAGCGGCTTCGTCGCTTCTGCTGGACGTAAAGTTTCTGACTCGTGCTTGGCTGTAGGCCTTTCGGTAGCAAAAACGAGGTGAATGTAAAAAAGAAAAAAAGGAAAACGTTTATTTACTCCATACAAACCGAAAACTCCGAAACAAATGCCTCCAGTGGAGCTCCGTTTACATCTATTTTATGTCATAAACGATAAACAACTGTTGCTCCACCACATTGCGGCCTAACACACCCGCTTTGTCAGTGAGAACGTGTTGATGACACCTACCACCACTTTACAACAACCCAATAGATTAAGAAAGCAGGACAAACTTGGAGCATATGGACCATAGTATATTGTATTACAACATAAAATAATCCAGATTGTAACTAGAAACTCAGATTACAGATCATAACAAAATACTCAAATACGGTCCGATGTATTTGAGTAAAATATTGGCCTGGACTGTCTAAGCTCCAATAATTAGTATGTTGTAATTTGTTTAGACTGTGTGTAATTTTTATAGAAACCTTGTCCATTGTATGTGTAATCATGAAAACATGTAAAACTCCACAGCAGTGATACTTGTTCTTACATTATTCTTTTTTGTGGTACTTTACTGTTCCAATGAAACACCATCTGATTTCTTTTTTTTTTCTTTTTCGGTAAAGCAAAGTCACTCTCACAGCACTGATTTTAGAGGAATGTTCAACAATTGTTCCAGACTGCCTTTTCTCCAGTGAGGGTTACGGTGAAACAACATTTAGGTTGTTATTTTCTGTGATTGCACACTGCCTCTCAGTAAGCTGTACAGACGTTTTAATTCAATTTTATCTATATATCACCAAATTACAACAACAGTCACCTGGACGTGAAACTGTTAGTCACACAAATGGTGAACAGAAAGTAATTTTCCAATTGTGAAATCCACATTTTTCCAAACAGTTAACACAAAGGCCTAAACAGAGGCACTTGTGCTCAAAGTGACACATTTTCTTTGCAAAAGGCTCTAATAATGCCAAAACATTTTAAATATGAAACAAAAGCAAATTCTGTTTTCAAACATCAGAACTTGTAAACAAGTGTATGAGCTTGTCCGATCAATCATTACACAAAACACAGTACTGAATCCGTGCACCACTGCTCATCATTGTAGCCCATTACACAGCCTTTGTCATTTGTTGTCTTTCTACATAGGCTGTGTCAAATTTGCTTTCTTGCAATAGGTTAGATCCAGAATCAGAAATAGTTTGATGCTAATTTTATTGAGTCAATGACTTTTTTCCAAACTGTGACTGAATATTGAAACACTGGAAATATTACAAAAAAATACATATAAACCAAAATAAAATCTATTACAGTATAAGAAATTGCCACTTTTGATACTCAATCGCTCACCTTAGACCTCCTCAACTGATGCTGGTAAAGAACTACACTAGATGTGGCATCTTTGAAGGCCTGCAGACTGATTGCGAAATGAAAGTTTGTGGTAAGGACTTCAAAAACAGGTGATTTATTTATTTCATACTGATCTTGGTAGTTTCTAATAGTTAGAAATAGGTGATTTCTGTTTGGTTACCACAGCTAAAACAATGGGGTTTGGACTGCTTGAATGAGATTAATTGTTTTGCAAAAAGGTGGGGAAAAGTTGTCAAGCCAATGAGAAAGGGTTAACACATTTCCAAGAAGTGTCTCCTGCTCTGCTCAGATAGTGATGATGAAAACTGAGGGGATCCAGTCTCTGTAGGCCGGTCAAAGCAATTAAGAAAAACTGTAACGTCTTGATGCATGCTCAATCACCCAGGTAAGTAAATCTCCAAAAGTTGATTCTGTTCATCTGGACGTAGCGTTTTCAGTGGGAGAAACGTTTCGTCGCTCATCCAAGTGACTTCTTCAGTCTCAGCTGACTGCAGGTTTCCCCAATCTTATAAACAGTACATTTGCATAATGACTGAAACCAGCCCACTGAAGGAACAATGGGCTGGGAGGTCAGACTGAAGAAGTCACTTGGATGAGTGACAAAACGTTTTTCCCACTGAAAACGTTACGTCCAGATGAACAGAATCAACTTATGTGCCACTGACATGAGTGTCATGTTACTCCATACAGAACCCCATTAAAACAAAATAATAGAAAAATAAATAACAAAATTATCTTTAAATGTCTGACTTGTGCCATTGAAACCTTCTTTTTATTTAGTTAACCAGTTTCAGTTTCTAAAAATATCATTTGTGCAGGAATAGAAAGGTGAACCATGAGTCCTGCTTTCTTATCTAAAAATGTCCTGAAATAACATGTTGACCTTTTTTTTACTGTCTTAAAAAGAAGGTGAACATGATGAATGTAACATGATTTGGCTTCCATGCTAAAGACTGAAGTTACTGGAGAAAAGACTGTTTTTATTCTGACCCTATGCTCGATTAGGGCTGTCACAATGGCAGGTTTTCATGACATTACTGTAACCAAATGAGATCACTTTAAGCATATTAGCCCCACATGTTATGTGATGTAATAGACTACAATAACAAGTAATGGATCACTATGGATTATTGTAAGGTCCACCTTACAATATAAAATGCCTTGAGGCAACTGTTTATTGTGATTTGGTGCTGTATAAATAAAATTATATTGACTACATTGAATTAAACATTTTACAAAAAAAGAAGAAGAAGAAAACAAACAAAAACAAAAAAAAACCTCAGCAGTTTCACATTTAGGTGCTGATCCCATGATTTCAGCATGGCCCTATTGTCTTTGTGGCTGTGGATCATGTGACACTGACTCACATGGAAAGTGCAGTGTGCTGTGTAACCCAATGAAAGTAAAATGGAAAAATAAAGAAATGGATCTTTGATAATAGTTATGATTTAAAGAGCAAAAGTGAGGAAGCTCAACTGCTAGACTGTTCGGATCCCGGGCTTCGTTCCCAGTGTTTTGTGTTTTTTGGACTTCTGAATCTATTGTGTTTTGAAAAGTGGCGTATGTTTCTAATTTTTAGTGTTTTGTTAATTTATTAAGTTCTTTTTGTGTTCAGGCTGTCCTGAAAGTGAAGTTGAGCATTGCTCATTTACATATATCCTTCATGTAAGTAGGCGACATGCTCTACAGTAACCCCAAGCTTACAGCACCTGGTATTCCCAGGCAAATTCCCATCCAAGTGCTAACCAGGCCCAACCCTGCTTAGCTTTTAGGATCACACAAGTTTAGGTGTGCTCAGGGTGGTAAAGCTGTAAGTTATGTCCTGTGGGGGTCTGGGGTCATGATAATAAACTGTAGAGGCAAGTGAATGCATTAGCAAAAAGCATTATATTCCTGATCTGTGGTCCAAATCACTGAAGTATAAAATACTTAATTTGTCACACTGAAAGCAAAAAGCAAAAAAATCCTATGCAGAAATGCCAGCTGAGTCTGGCGGTGTGTACTGTTAAGTCAAATCCGATTGGTGATTGGAGTTCAGTTCTAAAACTGAGTGTTGTGAAGGAAAGCTGTCCTATCCCAGCACCGGCTTCTCATTCTTGGAGCCGGATGATGTCAACGTTGTTGTGGACACTTTGCAGAACCAGCTCTCCCTGGAAGGCAATCACCTTCTTCCTAGTGGCCATCAGAGTGGCCACCAGCGCTTCATAAGATGTTGGCACAGCGCTCGTGATTAAACAAGACACAGAACTTTGTGATAAATTTACCTTTAGCATTTTCACTGCCCAGTTGCTGGATCCCCTGAACCAGCAAATCAAGAGACATTTAATTTTATATTTTAATCATATATTTTTTATATTTTAATTGTTGCTGATTACTTTGACTTGTTTTTGCTTGTAATGACGTGAAGGACGACTTTCTGATGAATCGTCACCGGTGGAAAATGATGCTGCGCTCAGAGAACTCCCTTTAGAAATGCAGACACCTGCACTGTGTTACCTCTGAAAACAAAAATGCAAATAACAACAAACTATCCAAGAAAATCGTTCTGATGCATAAGGAACAAACTGTTTGAGATTATCACATTTTTTCTTCTTATTTCTTCTTAGATTCCAAATTTCTTAACATGAATCACAATTTATAACCACAGATATGCGAGGTCAGAAATTCAAAACTATTTCACAGCACACTTTTATTTTCAGAACAACTCACATGTACTTTACACACAAACTAAAACGCCATTTGCTTGAAATATAGGAAGCTTTTACTATTCATTTTTGTGTATGTAATATTCATAACTTATGGTTAGACGTCCAGTAGTAGAAGTACCTGTGCTGTGATGTTTAAATTAGATTAAAGCATTTAACTATGGTGGCCCTGAGAGGCCAAATCCACTGCAAGCTGAGAAAAGCAAAAGTTCAACAAACATATGAATCTCAGATTTAGAAAACACATTATCTGCATCTTTTTCTCCCTCGCAACACAAACAAATCCCCGGCTTCTTTTCATTGACCCTCTCTGCTCCTTCACATGTTTCGGTTTTTTGTCACTTGCACAGCTGTTCCACTACGTTATTGTCTCCCCTAAATCACTTCACTTGTGTCTTTATGCAGCATTTTTTTTGTTTTTCTATTTGCTTATGTTTTCTTGCGTTGCAGTGCATTTCATCTCTCAGAGCCACCGTGTCAAACAGGTGTAGGTCCCAAACAGATGCTGCAGAAATGAGGGAACTAAAAGCAGCTACAACAACAATTAAGATGAGGTTTGCATTCATAAAATTGTTAAAAAAAAAAAAAAAAGGAGCTTTTGAAGAAGTTGTGGTTTCTTATTAAAATAATAATAAACACAAAAATCGAGATTGAGCTTCTGTTTCTCTTTTTCCTTAACTAGCCTACATTTCATATAAAACCTAATCTCAGCTTTAACAAACTGGGCTTTCGGTTTTCACAGGCACTCTGGATAAATAATATGACTGGTTCAGTAACATCATCGTTACAGTGCACGGGATTGGTCTGTTTCCTTTGGGCTTTTGTGTCATGAGTCGTAAAACCAAAGAAAAAATTCTGCGCAGATTAGAATCACTCTACCGTAAATACAAGAAAAGCTGCGCCGAGTGAAAAAGAAACGATCTCATCCGCATCCAGATCTCGGTTCGGCTGTTCATGACCTGGGTTGTGGAAGGAAGGAAGTGGAAGATGCACTTTTCCCACATGAGTAGAACAAATTGGGTTCCCAGTACACACTGAGCCAATACCAATAATACCTGCCAGATGGGTCAGATGTGCACATACTCACAAGGGTCAGAAATGCAACATGACACCCACTGGAGGCTTCACTAGTAAGACCTACAGCAGATCAGCAGATGACTGAAAAGAAGAAACTCTTCAAAGCTCTGATGAAACTCTTAAAAAATATAAAATTACACATTTCTGGAGTCGTGACGTGTGCTTATCCACTCTTCTCATCTGCAGCAGGGGAAAAAGCTCTTAAAGGTACAACGGAATAAGGAAGACGAGACTACAGAACAAAGCACAGCCCAAAAATGAAAATGGAGACATCCAGTACCCAGAGGTCGCCACTCCTTCCCTCTAAACTATGGACCAAGTGTCCAAACACTGCAGTGAGGTACACAATTCACATAAGAAAGTTCATAAATGGAAAAAATAAGACAGGATAAACCTTTAATTCAAATACATGAGAATCAAATGTTTTTGGATTAAAATGCAAAGACACGTGCATGAATTATTTTGTAGTCAAAGAGGCTGTCCACTTACAAAGTAGTTAATCAGTAAAACCAGGAATTAAAAACTTTTGAAGTCTAAAACCTGAGTGCACATGTAAAGTATCAGCCACTCTGTCTATCACTTTAAAGACTTTACATTATTTTAATGCAGATTAACCTCTAATAATAATAGCAACTCTCTTTTGTCCTGAATCAGGCGTTCTAGCACTGAGAAGGATTTAAGAAGTGTACTACAACATAGGTGTACTATGTCGTCATTGACAGAGATGTAACCTCTGCAGGGTTGTGAGATGGAGGGAGGAGGACAATTAATGAATCAGGAAGTGCAGAGGATTAGTCAGGAGGAAATAAGGGTAGCAATGAAGTGGATGAGGACTGGAAAGGTTCAGATGACATAAGTGTGGAGGTTTGAACATGTCTGGGAGAGAGGGCAGTGGACCTTTAGCAGATTATTTAAACATGATCCTGCAGAGTGAGTGAAGGCCTGAGAAATGGAGAATAGGTCTGAAGGGCAGACAGATGAAGGATGGAGACGTGTCTTTGATTCTGAAGGATGTGACGATTAAGGAAACTATATAAAAATATACGAGTGCCGTGTTGTCCAGGGAGTGGAAGGACCTATGATTCTAATCAGCATCATCACCGTGAGTTGTTTAGTACTTTTCTGTTTAATAATTTCTTATATTTTCAGACTATCTTTCTACTATATTTCGAAGTTGGATTGATCATTGGTCGGCAGTTCTGAAGGCAAAAGGGAGTGCAACTCAGTACTAGCAAAGTGTACCCAATAAAGTGGCCAATAATGTATATTACTATGGATAGATCAAAAAAATTGAACCTATATTTGTGCTTTTATTTGTTGTTGCATTCAGTGTCTATAAAATTCATGTGTAACAGGCTTTTATTTTAAAGAGCTGAGCACTCCTGATCCCGTGTGATGTCACTGAGCAGGTTGGACTTTATGTGAAACCAGCTGTGAACAGCAGGTGTGAACAAACCTATAAAAAGTATTTACAGAAGACATTTTATAAAACTTGTATTAGTGTGAAGTTTCCTCCATATCAGATGCAAAATAGCTCATGCACATTCATAAAGTGGAGTTTTTACATTTTCAGTGGTGAAGACTCAGAGTTGAAGAGTGTTGTAGCACTCCAGTGCCAGTAGAGGGCAGCAACCGAACAGTTTATTCTATTAACAATTGGTCAGAAGGTTAAGAGGGGGTCAGCTTCAGTGCACTAACTTAAAACTAAATCCAGAACTAACTTTTTTTGCTAAATCAGCTTCTGATTGAAGAACAGGCTTTAAAAAAAAGAAGAAAAGACTATTTGAACTATCAGCTGCTGTCAGGTGCCTTCACACCTGTTACCACATCTTCTAATGTAAACACACCAAATCAATAGACTTATTACAGTGTTATGAATTTAAATCCACGGAGGTTTGTGAAAGTGTGATGTGTTTTTATGTGACATCGTGATTTAAAGTTCAGTGAAGACAAACACTAATGAGCATGTGGAGTGGGCTACTGCAGAAACAGTTCTGGTTTAGTCTATTGTTCATGTGTCACAATACAGCATTATAGTTCAAGGCCAGTGTCATAGTAATGAATGTTAAAACAGAAGTGTTTTTGAGGTGTTTAATGTCAGCTTAATGTCAGGAAAATGCATCACCAGAGTTCATGTGAGAAAACCAAACACATTGTACATAAATGAAGTTTATTAGTGCTGCAAATAATTTTGTTTACATAAAAAATGATTTGCATTCATTAAAATAAGTTTGACCTTGAAATGTGAATTTGTATGATACTAAGCTGTGTAACAAATCCACACGACCACATGATTACAAATGACCTGTACTGCTGCTTCACATGAAAAAAATCATGTTAATTTCTTTGTTTATTACATTGCACCGTGAAACAGACAGTGTTAAGAGCTTACAGGCAAACATCACATTCATTAAAAGTACTAATTCGTTTCTAAACTTTAAATGAGCACATTAAAGATTTTCTTAAACATGGTGTCTGTTCTGACTCGCTTTACGAATTAGAGTCACTTTTTACTTTATTCTTTATGGAAACTTGCTGCTGAACACTTTAGTCATGAAGCAGATGTTTTAAATAATATTTTACTGTAATTTGTGATCCATCCTGTAGATGCAGGAAAATCTGTTCCTGAACTTCAGATTCACAGGTTTTAGATTTCTGTCCATAAAACCTGTTCCTATAAAATGTGTAGCTGTTTGATAAGCAGACGACTCTCAGCCCTGCTTGTACTTAACTTCATGAGGATAACAAACAGGATATAAACCAGTGTGTTTACAGTGAATGTGTCAGGTCTGAGCTGCTGTGTGAACCAGTTAGAGAGCAGCAGCTGGATCCCAGTGGTTGGACTGGTGGACGACTTCAGTGAGGAGTAGATGACATTTGGCTCTGGTAGAAACTCTGCACACAAACACACAGGAGGAGAATATAAGCACAAAGCAGAGCCTCTCTGTTCTCTTTATATACAGCAAAGTGAAAGAAGGAGAACATGTCAGTGAACGCGTCACAGTGTTTTTTTTACACCAGTCTTATAACAAAGTAAAAATCTCTAAAATCTGTTTGTGAGACACAAACTCAGCTCTTCCATGTTTTGCTGTTGCTAATTCAACGCCCATTCTCACTCCCGAGGCGTAACATGCCGGTGTTGTGCCAAAAAGTGATTGTCTGCCAGAAACTGATTGCCGTCCGCGGGAGCGCGCGCAGCTGCTTAAAGCTGCAGCGCCCGGATTACTTGCGTTGCCAGCTACTTCCGTGCAACTGATATAACGTGGGGGGAAAAAACCCAAACACATTTATGCCTTTGCTATTAGGCAAAGGTATGCATTTATGGAGCTTTAACGTTTCTTGTAACCGAATTATGACGCTTATCAGAAGGTTGCTTTCAGTGTGTAGCGCAGTCACGAATGACTACACGCATCACGATGGAATAATTAATGTCTACAGGTTTAGTATGTCTACTCTCGTTGTTCATATTTGTTATAAGACTGTCGAATAGTAGTTAAAACAATAAAGACCTATTGTGCCAGTATCACCATGACTCTTTCTTGTTTGTTCAGAATAACGACTGAGAACATGGCATTTTAGCGCTACCAAAAAGTGATTGTGGACTATATCTTGTCACTGAAACAATATTTCTGCTTCAAACTTGTTGGATATATTCCAGAAGGGTTACATGTGACATATTATATCCCAAACACTCTCCAAGAGCTGCTGAATAACTTTTAAAAGAACATTAATACCGATAATATGTCATTTTCAACCTGTGCATAAAACGTCAAATTTCAAAAATGTTGTAATTCAAAAATAACACAAAAAAAGGATAATGGCCAAATGGAAACAGGTGGGAGCAGATCTGCTTAAACACATTAGGAACACCAAGTAATAGGAAAGACAAAACAAACGGTAATAAAAATGTCATTCCAATACAGCACTTATTAAATATACATACATATACTTTATACCTGCATGTCCATAAACATAGAAGGTGCATTGTGCATGAATGGTAACCATGGATGTCCACAAAGCCCAGTGAATTATGACATCGTGATTGAGGAGTTATAGAGTCTAACTGCTGTTGGGATGAATTATCTGGGAAAGCGCTCCTTCCTGCAGCGAGGGTGTTTCAGGAAGGAACTGTGATAGTTGTCTAAATTGGTTCATATTTATCATAGTTTCATAACAGTTTTCATAATTATTTTCCCACTTTAGTTGTTACTCCTGTTCCATCTTTGCTGGGGTTTTGTTCATGTTTACCTGCCTTAATAAAATCACTTGCTTTTTGTTCTAGTCTCTGCTCTGTCTCCTCCAGTGTCTCCATTTGTGTCATTGTTCTTGTTCAACACAAGCACTTACTGTGATTTTTCTAAAAATAAATACGATTCAAATCTTTGGAATAGCAAATGTTACTTCAAATAATGACTGCATTGTTATATATTTTATTCACAGTTTGCAGAGTGCATCTTAAAAGATGTTCCAGTAGAGTTTGAGAACTCTGCTTCAAGTATTGCAAGTCTGAGACAACAGATTGCAATATGTCTTCTTGAGAATACAGGTATCGTTACAGAGATGTAATATTTGACATATGACCCTTCTGAATGACATCCACCAAGTTTGAAGCAGAAATAGTATTTCAGTGACAAGTTATAGTCCACAATCACTTTTTGGCAGGTCGAAAATGGCATATTATGGGTATTAATGGTCCTTTAATAGTTATTCAACAGTCCTTAGAGACTGTTTGAGATATAATGTGTCACATGTAACCCTTCTGGATGATATCCAACAATTTTGAAGCAGAAACATTTTTTCAGTGATAAGATATAGTCCACAATCACTTTTTGGCAGACTGAAAATGACATATTATCGGTATTATGGCACGCCAGAGTGTCACATATTTTAAAACGTTGTCAAATCTACTTATCAAACTGTGTCTGGTCCAGTGCAGGCCCTTCACTGTCACTGATGACACCTGGTCTAAGTCATGCTTAGAAGCTGATTGT
Source organism: Aulonocara sp. 'chitande type north' Nkhata Bay (assembly GCF_057382095.1). Taxonomy (NCBI): domain Eukaryota; kingdom Metazoa; phylum Chordata; class Actinopteri; order Cichliformes; family Cichlidae; genus Aulonocara; species Aulonocara sp. 'chitande type north' Nkhata Bay. The sequence goes on from NC_141346.1 coordinate 17,243,054, forward strand.
TTATGACAGCTGCGTGCTGATACAACGACTCAGAGATAGCATTAGCAACGGGTGGTATTGACCATACTACTACCAGAGCCTTGGGATCCATGTTTGGCTACGATCCCGCGGCTGTTACACTCCTCGCTGTGTCGAGGGTAGACAGTAGCATAACCAACTCCTCTAAACTACTGTCCTGTCGGTAGCTAGCTCCGTTAGCTCTACGGTGGTGTCTGGGATTAGCAGGTTTCTACTAAACCACTGCAGCTGAGGATAAAGTTGTTCGATCAGCAGCTCCAGTCCTTCGAGTTTACGTTTTGTGTGCGTGTGTGTGTTTTCTACAGTCATTGGTGTGGAGTGGTTGTACTCTTTAGCCTAGCCTCACTCTTCATCAGTTTCCCACTTCCGCTATTTCCGCGCGTGCACCGCCGGTGTTTACTCGACGTCCAGACAAGCGATAAAACGTGAACTGTGTGTGATGTAATCCAGGACCCAGAGTGCATCACACACAAACACACCACACGTAAAAAAAAATTAAAGCCACGCCCACTAACATCAGCAGCTTCAGGCAAACGGGGCTTGACCAATCAGCACCTCATCTGATGATCAGCAGGTGTGAACTTTAATAACACTACAAAATACTACCAAAGAGTCACACTCTGACTTCTACATCTTTGCCTCAGCATTACAAAGACTCCTCAAGAGGATTTTAACCCATTCACACAATGACTCGAAGATCATTTCAAGTGTGGATTTTCCTGCTGTGTGCTTATCAACTCTTTTCACACGCAACCGCTGAAAACAAAGGTAATATCTTAAAAAAATAAATAAATAAAAAAAAAAAAAAAAATATATATATATATATATATATATATATATATATATATATATATATATAAGACACTTTCACAAAGGCGTTTAAAGACAGGAAACTTCGTAACACTTTCCTGTCTGTATTGTTTTTACACATTCTTATATCTAGAGTGCATGCTAAAAAACAAGTCCTCATTAAGGTTCATGAAGCTACTTCGTTTGGCCTGAAATATGTATTTTTTACATTAGTTTTACTGCAGACTTCAGGAGCTATTTTGGAGCTCAATGTCATTCATCTGTGTTCTGTACTTAGTGTACAAGATTGTGGTCAGCATCAGGTCTGATGGTCAGGTTTAAAGGATTCAACCACTATAAACCAGAGACTATTGCTCTCTTTCTCTGTGATCCTCACTGTGACTTTCTGCTGTAGAAGTGAACACTTGATCCCTTTAACCTCTCTGCTTGTATGGTGTTCCCGCTTTCAGACCAGAAAGTCATCCCAGCTGAGTCTGGAGGGAATGTCACTCTGCCATGTCAAGCTCCAGACAAGGGCATCTCCGTTATAGTTGTAGAGTGGAGCAGAGCTGATATAGAAGATGAATATGTCCTTTCCTACCGGGATGGGCAGTTTGATCCTGAGGACCAGCATCCATCTTTTAAGAACCGGGTGGATCTGCAGAACAGACAGATGAAGGATGGAGACGTGTCTTTGATTCTGAAGAACGTGACGATTAATGACACTGGAACATACGAGTGTCGTGTTGTCCAGAGAAGAACAAGCCGCAGGAAGAGAGCTCATCTGAAGACTGACCCCATCAGCGTCATCTACCTGAGAGCTGTTGATCCTCCAGGTGAGTGAGTAGAGTTGAGTGTGTGTGTGATCAGAGGTGAAGCTGCTTCCTGGTTGTTGATGTTTGTTTCTAAAGATGTTGTTGATGAGACTTTGTAGAAAGCAGCTGGTCTGAGTGATGTGATCAGAGTGCAGTAGATAATGTCTGACAGCAGTTTGAAGAGGAAATGGATTCTGTTCTGTTCTTCACTCATCACCTACCTGACAGCTGACACCTCACACCTGTTTCTCACCTGCAGGTCAGACAGGAGGACTCACAGAGGATGGAGGGAAGGAGGATGGATTTGTTGGACTGAAAGTTGGTCTGTTAGTTTCTGCTTTGCTTCTTGTTACTGCTCTTGTTGGTTTTTTGATGTACAGAAAACGGCAACAGAGAAATTATCCTAATGAAATGTAGCATGTTTGAAATGCCCCAAAGGTTTTTACACCTTAATGGCGGTTCAACCTCTCAGTGTTGACTGAAATTATCCATCACATTGTGTATTTGGTGTTCAGCATCTTTGTGAAAGACTTCAACCTGTTCTTTAAGGCACGCTAAAGAACTTAAACTAAGGATTAAACTACCTCCATCTCCTGCTGCATGCCCCCCTAAACTACATCAGAGAATCTTCTCTGAGGTCTTTTCCTCCTCTCTGACAGCTCCATATTCAACATCTTTGGCACCAGTATATTCCCATTCCCTCCTCTGCACATGTCCACTTTGAATGTAATGTTAGCAATGATGAAGATGACTTGGAATTGTTTCTGTACTCATGAGCCTTCTTTTATCAGAAGCTTTCTGATCTGTTGATGCTGTTTCTACCTAAGCTCTCCCCCTTCACATCCCTGTTTTTACTCCACAAGTGTTTTTATACCACAAAAATCACATGCCTTGATATGACTGTTATTGTTGTTATATAAACCCTATATAATGAAACCTATAAATTAAAGAAAATCAATCTCCAACTTTTCTTTTCTGTTTTTGTGCTCATAAAGTGTTTACATTTAATTTGATTTAATATCTGTGTCGTTGCAAGTGAAATATTTTTATTATTATTATATTAGTGTAAATATATATATTCATATTTTTATATCAGAACAAGGGTTGTTTTAGTTAGTGCACCAGAATAAAGGCATAAAACACTGAATGAAAAACGAGCCAGAGAACCTGACTGAGGAAGTGGAGGCCGGGTTTCTGATTCACACTCTGATTGGCTGAGAGGTATAGCCTCACCTCAAAAGAGGGTTACTCCAGGTCATTGACACTGGGATTTGAATGATGGCATCAATGAGAACCTACAAACCCTACAAAGACATGCCATTCTCATAAGCAACAGTCCTTCTGTGCAAATGTTTACTCAGTATAACTGTCTTGCCTTTTCATCATGAATCATCAAGAAGTGGATCATGAAGTGGAAACGGTGACTTATTTCCATCAAAACACATTAAGGATTAAAAAGTTAAAAAAAGATACTGTAACATTTTTATATATTTCAAAAGAATGATTGAAGAAAGTGTGATGTACCATGCTCTTATGTTTTACAGATAACTTCCCTCTCAGTTCCTATTCAGGCGCTCAAAGGAAAGTAATCACTTGGAAAACCTCACTAAGGGACATTAACATCAGCGTTTAAGCTGAATTCATTTGCAGGTTTATACATGTCCCTTCTCTGTCTAGCTGAAGTAGTCTCCATGGCACTTTTAAGCTTAACCTTGACCCTTTCCTCACTCTTCTCTTCCAAACCTTTAATCCCTGACCTCTAACACTGTGCTTGCTTTGAATGAACGCGTGATAAAAACAAAGGGCCCCACTGTTAAATCAAACTTGGGTTTGTGGTGAGAATGTGACTGTAATGAGTCATTTCTCCATCAAAATAATTTTTAATCTCAAATATACAGAAAGAAATGGAGCCTGACTTTAGTGTTTGAGAAAGAAGTTCAATAATGACTCACTGATGGCTGAGCTTCAGACTGAATCTGTTGTCCTCTCTGATCTTTACGGGGTTTTTTAGCTGTCATTGTACACAGAGTATAAAATAACAGTTGGTTTCAAAAATTAAAAACACTCAGCTGCTTTTGAACCACTCACTGATGCTACTTCTTCATCCAGGATTTTCAGCACTGCTCTCGAGTAAATTGTTTGTTTGACAATGGCTATCTTATAGTTTTATTGGTTTTTCACTTTTTTAAAATCAAGATTTAGGCTGAGCTCATAATTTATATTTTTCAAAGATTCGTGTTGCTCAGAGGACCAGCAAGTATACTATATGATTTATAAAATATATATATATTTTATACATATATATATATATATATATATATATATATATATATATATATATATATATATATATATATATATGTTTCTGTCGACTCTGTAGACTGATCACAATATTATCAGCAGTCGACTTGGGGATGAGGGAGTTCTTATAATCTTTACTTTGTGAATGAACGACTAGCTTACACCATACAATAATTAAAAAAACACTCAAAAGACACAAAGACAAAAGCTTTAGGAGAAATATGTCCGTGTAGGTTGTCAGTCATCCAAGTCATGGTAATCTAAAAAACATGGAAACTCCTCAGGACAGCTTTAGGAGAAAAAATCATTTCATGAATGGCAAAACCCAAAACATGGCAACTAGTGCTGCCAGTGATAAAAACACTGATCAGGAAGGCTGAAAAAAAAAAAAAAAACCCAGAGAAAAAAAATACAAAAGTGCTGATTGGCTGAGGGCAGAGAGCCTGATTCTAGAACAACTGTGATTGGCCCAGAGGCCTCAGCTCAAAAGAGGGTTACTCCAGGTCACTGACACAAAGAATTTTCATGTGCATGTTGGTGTGGATGACTACGAAGCGATGCCATTCTGGGCATAATTGAACATTACATAACTGTATTAAAAATAAAATAACATAAAATTAAATTAAAAATCTTACTTGAGACCTTAGAGACTTTAGACTTTACTACTGAAGAGAACCGGCTAGCAAGCTAGTATTTGAACATAATGCAGTGTATGTTTTTGAATAACATACATTATCATAACTACAGATCAAATGGTTTTGTGTTTTTAAAACACATTTTAAACAAAAAAGAGTTTAGAAAAAGGTGTTATTAAGACATGTTAGACACTGACATCCTACTTGTCTAAACAACCGTATACACTTTTCACTGTTTGGTGAACTTTGGAAGAAGTTCATCAGTCTCTAAACCCACTCAAAGTTGGCCTCTTCATGGTATGTGGACTATCCCAAAACTATTTTGCTAGTATACTGAGATAAATATAATACAATGTGAAACACCCTGTTTAAATTAGTAGCTGTGATGCATCTCCTTATTGGGCAATGCAGCACTCTGCTTTGTCTGACTTGATCGCCTCTAAATGTGATCACTACAGCAAAATACAGCAGCAAAGGTGGAGGCTGATGAGGGGAGAACTGCCTGAGGATGGGAGCAGCAGCAGTTCTTCTAGTTTAAAATGAGATATTAGACGTGCATACAACAGTATGAGACACATCTATGTACTAATATGTATTTATGCATTTTCATTTATAATAAAGAGCCCGGCACCTCTAAATGAGGCCAGATGCTCAAGTCTATTACTAACATTTTTCACTTTATAGGTGCTTCCAGTAGGTTATCCTACCAACCTCCTGTCTGTGTAAACAGGAAGACCAATTCAATGGTCTGTGAAGCCCAACAAGATGACTGTGAGCCTACAAGAGACCTTGCTAACAGTGTATATGTTCCTTCCACAGTCAACTCTCAAGTAATTCACTGCACACACAATGCCAAGATTATATTTCACCCAAGTCTCAGTCATGTAATGTCTGCTCGTTCAGTTGGTGCCTGAAACAAAACCTCCACCTCTCCATGTGCTGGACTCCTAAGACCTTTAACTATGCACCCTGCCCACTGTCCTACATCACCTTGGAGTTTGTTCGGACTGCCATCCTATAACAGAACTGATTTGTAACACAGCATCTCCAACTTCTGAAAATCCTTCTTTGTAACCTTTGTAACCTTCTTTGTTTCATGTAACCTAAAGTTAGGTTACATGAAACCTAACTTTAACACAAATCAATTCAATGACGAACTAGTAAAAATGTTTATATTTACAGTTATAATGCAGGTTCTCTGATGTAACACCCAGCATTATTAGAAGATTGAAACAGACACTGGTTCATTCAAGACAATTTCAAGCTTCACTCGGATATTTAATATGCAGGTAAAACAATACTAGCAACTTGGGATGTTTTTTTTTAATTTTTACTTTGAAAATTTAAAAAAAAATTATCAATAAAAAATTCATTTATTTACCATGTCAGCTGCTGCTCACTGGTTGTGCCTAGTGCAGAAATAAAGAGATCAAACTCTTCAGTTTCAAACACACGCATATCCTGTACTGAAACTTTTCTGTGCATCGTACAGCCACCGAATGATGCCCCTGCTGTTTTTAGTCTGCATGCACCTGTGTTTCAATGTTCATCATTTTCTGCACTGAAGAGTGTCATGTGTTGGTTAGCCACACCCAAACTGCAACATATCAAGTTTTTCATTTGAGAGCTTTTTGAAACCCACAAAACCATGTGAAAAAAGCAAGGGAGATCCTGCAGAAATCAAGAAAACAAAAACAAAATAAAAGGTTCTCACAACATGAAGACTGTTATTAGCCAAACCAGAGCACAGTGCGGTGACAACGTTCAGCTGTTTCACATGAAACTGAATAACAGGAAGTCGATGCTGTGGATTTACATGCAGAACTTAAATAAAACAGTCAAGATTATTAATTATATTAAAAAACAATGTTCAGTCTGTTTCTTTAAATGTTTCATAGAGAGAATAAAATAATGTGTACCAAGAAAAAAAGACGTTAGACACGTGCTGGCCAAAACAGGGATGCTATTGCTCAGTTATGACACTACTAATGTTCTCAAGACACCATACGTCTGGACCTGAGGCTGAGCTTTTGTTTGTTACAGACAAATAGGTACCAAAAATGCAGATGTGCCTGATTTGAATGAAATATATATGTTGCATATATAATACTTTATACTTCTACTATGTATGAACTGTGAAGTTATGTATTGCACATCTACAACAGAACATTAAATCAGTAACAGACTTTTAAACTGTACAACATTAATTCATGTTCTAAACACAATAATCCAAGAAAAACAATAAAAACACGGATCTACATCTTTGCTGCAATAACAGGGGGGCTAAACTGTTGGTTTTATATATGTCACAATAAAAACATATTTACGAACATTTTTAATGAAAGATCTTTGACCTCATAAATGAAAGACTGTACTACCGTTTCTTTTTTTGATTGGCTGTTGTTGATGACTTGATATGTTGATGGCACTCTGCGTGAATTCATCTTCTCTTTAATTTCTAAAATGATCCAAAATTAACAAAAAATATTAATAAGCTTAAATGCTTAAAATGCTTAAAATAATGCTTAAAAGCCTGGTAATTGCTGCACATGTGAGCTGTGTGTGAGACGTGAGCATGGCCCGTTTCCTGCTGCTTTGACATCGACTGGCTGATTCCTCAACTTAAAAAAAAATGTTACTGCAGTGGTTTCAGCTCTTGGCAGTAAAAGATATATTAATCATCCATGGGATCAGTATGCTTGTCATGGTCCTGGGCCATGTGGGCCCAGTATTCTTAGTTCCTTGTATTTTTGTATTTCGTTCCTTATTTAGGCCATGTTTTCTGAGTTGCCCTGTTGTGTTGTTCCCTAAGTGTTTTCCCTTCATGGCTTTTACCCCCTGTGTGCCCCTCTGTGTATCTGTGAGCCCTCATCTCTCCTTATGTTTTATTCCATGTGTCCCCTGCCCATTATGTCTAAGTTCTCCCCGTGCTCTCTCTCCCCCCTGTGTGCCCTCTATGTATTTATGAGCCCTCGTCTCCCTTTGTGGTTGTTTCATGTTTCCCCAGCCCGTTATGTCTGTGTTTTCCCCGTGCTCTCTCTCCTCCTGTCTGAACCTCTGTGCCTGTACATGTCATGTTCAGTTCACCCCGCCCTGTCTCGTTATGATTATCAGTATCACCTGTGTTCCCCGTGTGTGCCCACTTTCCTCGTTTACCCTCTGTGTATTTCTGTCTGAGTCTCCCTCTGTTCGGCGTCGCGTTCTCCCTCATGCCGTGTGTGGTTCTCCCCGTGTCTTCCGGTATATGTTACTTTAGCTTTTCCCAGTTTAGTGTAGTTTTGCATTGCTTTTGTATCATCGTTATTGTTTATCACCTGTCAGCAATAAAGCTGCATTTTGAGTTTATCCCCCGTGTCTGTGAGTTTGCAATTTGGGTCCTCATCCTGCCTGCCACACGGCCGAATCATGACAGAAGAACGCGACCACGATATGGACCCAGCAGTTCACAACCCCTCCGCGGACCTCCAGGACGACGCGACCATGTCGGACTCAGCGGACATTTCAGAGGAGGTAGGGGAGGAGCTGAACCGGCTCTGCCGCATTATGGATCGCATCATCGGATGCGCGGATCCAAGTGTGGTTTCCACAGGATTGGCGGCCGTGGACGCCGTTTTGTTGCGGGAGCCACGGTTGCGACAGCTCCCCCACCTCGTCGAGGCGTTTGACTCCCTGGGCCCCCTTAAGGAGGAGCTTCGTGCCCGTGCGCTGGCCCAGAGGGTCCTGAATGCCGCCTCAGCACCCACACCTCCGTCCCGTGAACGGGTGTCATCGCCGCTGTCTCATGAGCCAGTAGCGGTCAGAGTTGGAACGGTGAGGCTCGCCACTGACACACCTTCCGCCCGCACCCCGCCGGCTTCCGCGTCTTCACCGCGGTCTGGCCGCACGGCGTGGCGCACGGAGACAACGGAAGCCATAGACTTTGGCGAGGAAGAGCGGCAGCAGGTGTTACAGGCTTATCGGGAGGACGAGCTCCGGTGGAAACCCTGGCTCATCCCGGAGGAGGACCTCTCACCTGCTGCACAGCCTACCAGCCGCTCGCCGTCTCCGATCCGCTTAGGCTATTTTTCGCCTGCCTCATTTCTGGCAAGGATGGGGGCGGACGACGGGGAACTCACCACTACGTCACCCTCTGTGTTGGCGCCATCAGCGCCCATCGCGCCAGCTTCCTCTGCTCGAAGGAGGCGGCGCGCCCGCCGCCATAAACCGGACAATGCTAAGACTACAAAACATGAAGTGGACGGCGGGTTCATCTTTGATAGAGCTATTTTTGTCGACCCTGAGCCTGCCATTTCTCGGACAGTTTTTTCTGAGCCTGCTCCTTTTCCTGCTCGTGTTTCTCCTCCCAGGCCAGCTCAGTCAGCTCCCTCGCAGCCCCTCACAGTTCAGTTAGCTCCCTCGCAGCCACCCTCAGTTCAGTTAGCTCCCTCGCAGCCACCCTCAGTTCAGTTGGCTCCCTCGCAGCCACCCTCAGTTCAGTTGGCTCCCTCGCAGCCACCCTCAGTTCAGTTGGCTCCCTCGCAGCCACCCTCAGTTCAGTTGGCTCCCTCGCAGCCACCCTCAGTTCAGTTGGCTCCCTCGCAGCCACCCCCAGTTCAGTTGGCTCCCTCGCAGCCACCCTCAGTTCAGTCTCCAGTAGCTCCAGTGTCACCCCCAGTTCAGTTGGCTCCCTCGCAGCCACCCTCAGTTCAGTCTCCAGTAGCTCCAGTGTCACCCTCAGTTCAGTTAGCTCCCTCGCAGCCACCCTCAGTTCAGTCTCCAGTAGCTCCTGTAGCCCAGTCCCCGATAGCAGTACGGTCCGCTGGTCAGCTTAACATTCAGCCAGGGGTCTCAAATCTCTCTGGCTCTGCATCAGCTCCTGCTGGGAGCTCGGATGAGCTCATCCAGGACTCCGCGGCTCCCACGCCGCCATCTACCTCGTCAGCTGGAGGGTCCGAGGGGCCCGTTCAGCCTCCTGTCTCCGCTGGAGGGTCCGAGGGGCCCGTTCAGCCTCCTGTCTCCGCTGGAGGGTCCGAGGGGCCCGTTCAGCAACCTTCCTCGTCAGCTGGGGGTTCGGGAGAACCGCACCAGCCTCCTGTCTCGTCAGCTGGAGGGCCCGAGGAGCCCATCCAGCCACCTTCTGCTACGCCTGGTCCAGCCTCAGAGCCTTCGTCAGCTGCAGCCTCAGAGCCTTCGTCAGCTGCAGCCTCAGAGCCTTCGTCTGGTCCCGCCTTGACTGGTCCCGTGCCCACCGGGCCTCGGCCAGTACGCCTGACACTGGAGAGCCGCCGCCGCTGCCTTCCGCGCGGCCGGCCTCCTGAACTGCTCCGTCGTCTCCTTCGTCGCCGCCGCCATTGCCTTCTGCACGGTCGGCCTCCGGACCAGCTCTGCCACCTGTGCCACCCGCCTGGTCGGCCCCCCGACCGTGTGACCCGTGAACTCTTGTGCCTGTGGGCTCTGGGTCGGCCCCCTGAACTTTATTTTGACTATGGTCATGTGCTCCTGTGTTTTCTGTTGTTTGTTTTGTTTCCCGTTCTGGTCCCTCCGTCCTGGTCCCCCGCCTCCCGCCCTGGGTGGGTTGTTTTCTGTTTTTGTTTTTCGGGTTTGGGCTGTCGGGAGCCAGCCCTTTAGGTGGGGGTGATGTCATGGTCCTGGGCCATGTGGGCCCAGTATTCTTAGTTCCTTGTATTTTTGTATTTCGTTCCTTATTTAGGCCATGTTTTCTGAGTTGCCCTGTTGTGTTGTTCCCTAAGTGTTTTCCCTTCATGGCTTTTACCCCCTGTGTGCCCCTCTGTGTATCTGTGAGCCCTCATCTCTCCTTATGTTTTATTCCATGTGTCCCTTGCCCATTATGTCTAAGTTCTCCCCGTGCTCTCTCTCCCCCCTGTGTGCCCTCTATGTATTTATGAGCCCTCGTCTCCCTTTGTGGTTGTTTCATGTTTCCCCAGCCCGTTATGTCTGTGTTTTCCCCGTGCTCTCTCTCCTCCTGTCTGAACCTCTGTGCCTGTACATGTCATGTTCAGTTCACCCCGCCCTGTCTCATTATGATTCAGTATCACCTGTGTTCCCCGTGTGTGCCCACTTTCCTCGTTTACCCTCTGTGTATTTCTGTCTGAGTCTCCCTCTGTTCGGCGTCGCGTTCTCCCTCATGCCGTGTGTGGTTCTCCCCGTGTCTTCCGGTATATGTTACTTTAGCTTTTCCCAGTTTAGTGTAGTTTTGCATTGCTTTTGTATCATCGTTATTGTTTATCACCTGTCAGCAATAAAGCTGCATTTTGAGTTTATCCCCCGTGTCTGTGAGTTTGCAATTTGGGTCCTCATCCTGCCTGCCACACGGCCGAATCATGACAATGCTGCGCTAAAGAAATTGCACACACATAATTATACAAAAAACCTTAAAAAGGTCACAGGGCGACCCTGAAAAGGGAATGGATGGATGGATATTAATAAAATATATATACATTTTATGAAGATTGTAGAATGTATTATCCTAATCGAAGGTCCAACCTGAGAGATCAGAGTCAAGGGAGTGGTCTTTGTTTTACAGAGCAGAGTGACGTCATCTCCCTCCATCACAGGGAGGACAGGACTCTGCAGGATCACTGATCCACCTCAACACAGAGACAAACTACAGCATTTCATCCATTTACACACAGCTTCATCAACACTAACTCCACACACTCAGCTTACCAGTGACTGTCAGGTTAACCATGTTACTGATGGGACCCTCTCTGGACTCACACCAGTAAACTCCACTGTCAACTGTAAAAATGTAGCTGATGTTACACGAAGAACCAGACCATCTTCCCCACCCATCTCCACTCTGAGTCCTCTGTTGTTTGCTTGTGTTTCTCCTCAGAGTCCATCCAGCAGAGCTGTCGTCCTCCTCACAGCTCAGAGACACAAAGTCTCCTTTAAAGAACTGAGAGCTGCTGGGACTCACAGTCAGACGAGCTGTGAGGGTTACAATGAAAAACTGATGATCTGTTGTACTTTACACTGTGAAACATGAACCCAATCAGGTTATATCAGTGAGCATTTATCAGGTTTAAACTGTGACAGAAGAAGGTTACTGACCTTGGTTTGTTGTGCAGCTCAGCAGTGAGATCAGAACTAAAGAGAAATGACACTCAGGTTGATGTGAGGTGAACATAAAGAACAACTCCACACAAACAGCCGACAAACCCATGAACCTGTCCCTCTCTTACACATCTGCTCATCTTCAATTTTTATACAAGACACACGTTTCAATCAAGTTTGTATTAAAAAAGCCCGTAAAACTCAAAATAGAGCAAGATCTCAGAAACATGGTTCCATTTTCCATTGACATGTCTTTGTGGGAGGAAACCTCAGTGTCACTGCTAGATATAATTTACTAATCTTTGAATTTTATTTCATTTTTAATTTTTTGTCAAAGTAAAGCACTGTGACTTAAAGCTGCCACAAAAACACACAAGACCAAGAGATAATGAGCAAAAGATATACTGATATTTTCAGGCCACCAAAATGAAGACCCTTCAACACTGGCTACACTTAAATATTCCATAAAAACTATGAACAGAACGCTGACACGCCATACTCCCACAGCAGTTGGGATACCTCGATGGACACGGTCAAATGCTTTCTTCAGTTCCATAAAACACTTAAAGACTGGTTGGGCAAACTCTGAGGCACCCTCAAATATTCTTGAGAGGATAAAGATCAGGTCGTGGGTTCCATGACGAGGACATAAACTGCATTTATTCTGCTTTTCTTTGCCACAATCCAGTTTTAGAACTAGCCAGAGTTTCTTGTTCAGGTGTATGGGTTGCCAGTTACATTGCTTGATGATTTGGTGGACTGCTTCTGTGTGGTTAAGGTTGGATTCATTTGCAAGTTCCATAGTAAGACAGTGTATACATGACTTTATAGTCATTGATAACTATGGCCTGTGGTGAGTGATGTTTTTGATGTGTTTTGATCCACTTAATTAATATAAATAAAGCGTGGTTTGTGTCTGTGTTTTGCTTTTTTATTTTGTGGGACAAGCAAACATGTTGGTGCTTGTATCTACTTTTGATCTGCTTCACTGTGAGCTGATGGTGACCGTTAAAAAAATAAAAAAAAAACAAAAAAAACCCCCAAAAAACCTCTGAGTCAAATATGATTAGACAATAGGAAAAGTCTGAGTTTAAACACATGAATATATTTTATTGATTATTTAATTGTCTGTTGCTGTCCAACATCAACCTTTGAGATTTGAAGTAAGCTTTAACTGAAGTTCATCATCGTTCCACAGAGTGGCGCTGCAACACAGAGATAAATATAAAATGCAGGTTGAGGAAATAATAAACACATATTTAATATGTTTGCTGTACATGTACTTTTCTTTTTAGTCACACAATACTTAAATATTTGTTGGTCACAGACTGAATTTTGCTGACAAATGTCTGTCAAATCTTGTACATTCTTATACTTTAACCAAACACATATATAAAAAACAATTTTAAACGTTTTAAAAGTGATAAAAAAAAACAAAAAAAAAACACAGAGCATCTAGAAAGAATTCAAAGCACTTCGCTTGTTCCACATATTGTCATGTTACAGCCTTATTACAAAATGGATTCATTTAATTGTTCACAGGTGAGTATGTAAAGCCTTTGCTGTGGCACTAAAAACTGAGCTCACATGCATCCTGTTTTGGTGCATCTATTGATCATTTCTCAGATCTTTCCCAACTTGATAAGAGTCCACCTGTGGAAAATTCATTTGATTGGTGATGATTTTTTATAACTTAGGATTTGATAAGATCATATAGTTGACGGTGCATGCCAGAGCACAAACCATGCCATGAAGTCCAAGGAATTACAGTATTAATTATGTAGACTGCTGAGACAGAACTGTATCTAGGAAAAAAATCTGGGGAAGAGTAAAGAAATTTCTGCAGCACTGAAAGACCCAGAGAGCACAGCAGTTGCCATCATCTGTGAATAGAAGAAGTCTGGAAGGATTCTTCCTAGAGCTGGCTGCCAAACCAATGTGAGCAATGGTAGAAGATGAGCTGAGTGTAGGTGACCAAGAATCCAATGGTCACTCTGACAGAGCTCCAGCCTTGCTCTATGGAGAGAAAAGAGATTTCCAGAAGGACAACTATTTCTGAAGCTCTCCACCAACAAGGCCTGTATGGTAGAGTGGTCAGATGGAAGCCACACCTCAGGAAAAGACACATGATAGCCTGTCTACAGTTTGTCAAAAGGGAACTGAATGACTTGCAAAAGATATCAAGGGAGTGGTTTTGGGACCAATCTGTGAATGTCCTTTTTAAAAAAAAAAAATCTATATATATCATTAATCATTTATTTATCCAGGTAAAATCTCACTGAGATTCAGTGGCTGTGCACTAATGCTCTCAATTAACCTGGTGGAACTTAAGAGGTCCGGCAAGGAATGATAGGAGAAAGGGCCTAAAAACATAGCTGTACCAAGTTTAAAGCATCATACTCAAAAATACTAGAGGCTGTAAGTGCTGCCATTTAACTGCAGGTAACAAACTGCACTCCAGGTAAAATTTAATACATCTGTCATAGATTATCACCAAACACATTTCCTTATTCATCATCCCTTATTATTACAGTACATCGCATTGCAAATATAAAACATAAGTAGTAACATCACTGACAGTTTTGTTGGGAGTGATTATGTCAAAATGTTCCTGTAGAGATGGAAATCTACCTTTTATGCCAGACTGCATGGATGAAGAAGCAGTTCATTAAATTTCCAATCTCTGTCACTATCAAATACACAAAACACCAACGATACACCACGAGCAGTGAGAGGATTCGCTCTGGTTTATATCTGGTAATAAATATCTTCTCAAAAAAGCAAAGTAGTATTGCAACATGGCATTTGGGTCTTCTAACTAAAATAGGAAATTAGGAACATAACTAGTGCCATCATAGCCAGACCTGGCCCACATCTGGTTGACATATACTTTGCCATGACACCAGACAGTCAGAAGTGCCAGCTTGATGCCGGATTTGGGCCAGACCTGTTTTCTATGAAGCTGGACAACATAAACCAAACCGCAATCGGGCCAGATGTGACATGCCATCACATAAACGGTTTATCTACACCATGCCTTGCCCATATCTGGATGACATATCACTTATGCCAGAAGTCAGCCAGCAGTGCTGGCTTGACACCAGATCCAGGCCAGACCTGTCTGCTATGTGGGTTAATATCCAAACATGCATATGGTAGTGTCTGGGTTACATTAAAGGTTTGTGGGCAGGTCGGCCAATGAGGATGCAGCCTTTTGTTAGCCCTGAACCAAATATTTGAAACATGTTGCTAGCATCAAAAATCAAAAAATAACTTTTCAACAATCAGAGAAATTTCCGGTTTGAACATTTGATCTGCTGACTTTGAACTGTTTTCATTAAACATCAGATTGAAGTGATTTCATTCATTTCATTCTGTTTGTTGTTGTTGTTTTTTCTTTGTTTTTTTTACAGTGGGAACACATTGAGGCCACCTACAGGGCAGGTGGGGGACAGCAGGGATCTGAAATCATATGAGAAGTTAGTGAGTGAGAAGTGGAAAAAATTGACTTAAGATGGCTCTAAGTGCTAAAAGTTGTTCTCAAACAGAAGATAAATCCACTGATTCTTTTGTAAAGTTCATCTGGTGCTCACATGAATCCTGTGAAGGAAACTTTACTTCACTGAATGTTTCTTCAACGCTCATTTCAACATGTTGAAGTCATGAATGATCCACTCTCAGTCTGCACTGAGAGTGGATCACGTGACATCTAAGGTGTGTCATGTGACATGTTCATTATTGTCACACATGTCTAGATATTCCCTGATATCATAACTGCTCAAACACTTATCTTGTTTTATCTCTGTTGTGGCCAGTGCTATCCTCTATGCTGTTGCATGCTGGGGCAGCAGATTGAGGCCAGTAATGTTGTGGGGATGGAGCTGGACTCCCTTAGGGTGGTGTCTGAGAGGCAGATGTTGTCCAAGATAAAGACAATGTGGGATAATACCTCCCACCCACTCCAGCACCACTGAACGACACAGGAAATCATTCTTGCCCATGGCCATCTCCCTCTAAAACTCCTCCATCTAACACACTTTAAACACTGCAATAGTTACATGCTGTTTGCACACGCTCTTTTCTACTCAACAGTCAGAGTGTTTCTCCAACAGGAGGACTTTCTTTACACTCAACTCATCACAGACACACTGACGAACCAGGAGATCTGAACCAAAACCCAGGATAGAGAATTTGAGTGAATGTGGTGTTGAAGGTGTGGAGGTGGATCAGAGTGTCAGAGGAGACTCTGTAGAAGGACAGAGTGCCAGCAGGACAGTCCACATACACCGCTACTCTGTTAGAGACAGAGTAGGAGGAGGAGGTGATGGATCTTTCTGTCTTATTTTGCCTGACAGAACGAGGACGATCATCAGAGCAGATGAGACTCCAGGACTGATCATTCCATCCAAACAAACAGTCAGTACTGTCTCCTTTCCTTCTGATTTTTCTGGAACTCACTGATATCTCAACGTCTCCTGTCCACTCGACCTCCCAGTAAGAGCGACCAGTCAGACCATCTCTACACAGCAGCTGTTCATAAACATCAAATCTGTCTGGATGATCAGGATATGATTGAACCTCCTCAGCATGTGTCACCTTCCTGTTGTTGTCAGACAGTTTGAGGTTTGTGTGTACTGTGTTTGTGTCGATTGTGAGTTGACAGAAATCTGATGGAGAGAACAAACACAATCCAGCTGCAGTTATTGATCCATCATCTGTTCATTGATTGACACTTTGATGACTCCTGACACCAGAGATGTGAATGAGTGATGTGACAGTTTGAAGATGGTTGAATGTGTGCTGCTTTGTTTTCATGAATCACATTAAAAACACACTTACACTTCCTCAGACCAGGTCTCAACCATCGGACTCCAGCAGGCTCCACCCTGAAAGGAGGAGGAGGGTCAGACCAGCACAGTCTCTTTCAGCATGAACACATGGACATTTCATGGCTGTCATACACACACTGTTAGACACTGATAAAGGAGCAGTTCAACACTGTGGTCTTTTCCTGTTTCATATGTTAGGCTATGCCCTCTCTAATTTTGGTAATTCCACGCCAGTGGAAACTAGGGCAGGGCCATATCATACCATTCACGGTAATAGCGGTATAACGTTGGGCAACGATAAGAAAATGAAATATCGCGACAGAATATGGGTAAAACGCGCATGTGCAGTGCCTTTGTTTTCATACGCACATTTCGGAAAAAGCATGGCGGCGACAGAGAATTAGGAGAGCGAAAGCGGATCATTGAATGAAACAGATGAACCAGAATTGGTTTGTAAAAATGCTGCAACTTCAGTGGTGTGGAACTGGTTTGGCTTTTGTCCGTCAGATACACAACAAAGCACTATTTTTGGTGGAGCATGCTAGTGTAACCCGTTCAAGTGTTACACCTGTTGTTGCTGCGTTGTGTTCTGGCGTGAAAGTAAGAGGCAGGAGACAGTACTGGGTCTTTGGCTCTTTACTGCACATCTGCAACACAGAAATATGTGTCTGATCTGTGTGTGCCTGCCAGTACACCTCTCCCCCGGCCATGCTGAAAGGAGCTGTGACCGGGGCACAAATGCACGCGCCTACGTCACCACGCAGCGCGCACACACTCGAACGCACACAGACTCAGATCACACAGGTAGGAGACCGAGATGCAAAAATGACATATTTAATCCAAAAAAAATGTGTTTTGGGTGAAATTCACAAGTATTTAACACATATGTTACACTAGCGGGCCGTTGTTATTACCGTGTTTTTAGGAAAATATGGCACACTTAAAATCAATCCTTTGATTTTTCTGAAAATCGACAGAGCCCCTTATAATCCCGTGTGCCTTATGTATGAATTCTGGTTGTGTTTACTGACCTCGAAACGATTTTATGTCATACATGGCGCTCAAAAATCTGTCAAATATTTTAGTGCGACTTTGCTAAGCTACGAACTCACACCGCTTGATGGATTGTCAGAGCATTACAGCAATCGTAGGCAGGAGCCTTGCGGAGTGATACGTACTGTGCTTCAACATAATATTACTGTATTGTGTGTGTGTAACCTCTTTTTAAGTTTTGTGGATATTATACATGGTTATGCTCAGGATATGTCGGCCAATTTCCACTGGAAATGCCTTGTAGTTAAACTGTCAGCAAGGAATTTGCATTTGCACTGTTATTTTTTTATATAACTTTAATGCACATAAAAAACAGCTGCTTGTTTAAGTGAAAATACATTGATGGGGTTTTGTTGCACTAATAAAGTTGTGGAGTTGTAAAGTATTTTGTCTAGCATCAATTATATCGTCAGTTATATCGTTATTGCAAATTTTCAAATGTATATCGTGATAAATATTTTTGGTCATATCGCCCTGCTCTAGTGGAAACCCAAACAACGTCCATGTCACCTCTACTTGCAGCCCACATAATGATGTGATGAAATATTTTTTTTAATTATTATTCAAAAATTATAATTAACACTACATAGCATAGCATAGAATGTATGAAGCATGTAAAAATAATAATAACCACTGCAGCCAAAAAGAGTGCCTGACGAGCGCAGTCGTAAGTAAGCTATTAAGACTCGACTGTACACTGTGTTCGTGTTTTCCTCCGAAACAACAAGTTCCACTGGAGCAGCCTTTCAACGCCTCTCTCTAGACAACACAGTAAAGCTAGTTTTTATGGCTACGACCCTGACACGGAACCCTATATATTACCCAGAGGTCCCTGTACTATGGTTCGGAGCCGGGGACATGTTTTATATACGCGCAATCTCTAATAATCGGCTGTAGTTAAACCTTTACTTAAAAAGCCATCCCTAGTCTCAGCTGTCTTAGCTAATTATAGGCCAATCTCCAACTTTCCTTTCATATCAAAAATCCTTGAAAGAGTAGTTGTCAAACAGCTAACAGATCATCTGCAGAGGAATGGTTTATTTGAAGAGTTTCAGTCAGGTTTCAGAGCTCATCACAGCACAGAAACAGCTTTAGTGAAGGTTACAAATGATTTTCTTATGGCCTCTGACAGTGGACTCATCTCTGTGCTTGTCCTGCTAAACCTTAGCGCAGCATTCGATACTGTTGACCATAATATCCTATTAGAGCGATTAGAACATGCTGTAGGCATTACAGGTACTGTAATGTATCAGATCTATCTAATAGACTCCAATTTGTACATGTAAATGGAGAGTCCTCTTCACACACTGAGGTTATTTATGGAGTTCCACAGGGTTCAGTGCTAGGACCAATTCTGTTTACATTATACATGCTTCCCTTAGGCAGCATCATTAGAAGACATTGCATAAATTTTCACTGCTATGCAGATGACACCCAGCTTTATCTATCTATGAAGCCAGATAACACACACCAATTGACTATGTGCACGTTAGCATATGCTACTTCCGGTGCGGAAACTCCTGTGGGGAGCTTTGTTTCCGGTGTCCTATTCGCGACTGGTTTACGGTCCAAAACAAGTTAAGCAAGTGAATGAATCAAGCGGCGATTTACATTTCTATAGATGTTTTGGGCATTTACCCAATATATCTGTAAATGATGTTCATCGACTTGTGATATTTTTCCCTGCGCCTCAGGGCAAAAGAGAAAATGGATTCAAATGTTATATTTCTCAGCTGTCCCTCGTTTATCGCGGGTGTTATGTTCTAACAATAACCAGCGATAGGTGAAATCAAGTAGCCAATTTTATTTTTTGACGGTGCAAAACATTTCGTGGACATCGTGGATATACAGTACTGCACTTCAGAGTCACACTACTAGCGATCGATGCAGCGATTCTGTACTGTACAGGAGAGACGTCACAGAGGAGATCATCTGCAGCGATCAGGACGCAGGACACAATGTGACGTAAAAAAAAGCATGCAAACTTGCACTAAAAAATCTGTGAAACAGCGAGGTGAAAGGTGAGCCACGTTATAGCGAGGGACCGCTGTAATTTTTAAGGTAAGTCACAACATACCCTTCATACATACTAATGTATAGAAACCATTATCAGCAATCATTCATTTTTTGTGTGGCTTTTTTCACGGTTTGTTAACATGCTGTGTAGGTGTGTACTTGACTAGCTGATCTCGACATAACGGGGGAAACATCTGGTTTGACTATTCTTCACCTGTAGTTTGAATGCTGAACATTTGCCTGTTTAAATCATAAGACCAGTCACTATACAGAGATGTGCTTCTGAATGTGGATGATGTGTCTTCTGCTGCAGTAATGCAGTTCTGCTTGTGTTGAGTGATGTAAACAACTGATCGATCTAAACTCTTTAAACTCAAAATTGATCATTAGATTTTTAACGCGATCTTTCCGTTTTCGAGTTTTGGACATGATTTTGGAGTATATCTTCGGAGTAGCGATTGACCGCAAAGTAAAGCTACCGGAAATGTACAACCCCACATCCGGTCTCAAAGCAGGAAGTTAGCATTTTCTCGTGCACATGGTTAATTAGTTAAACTGCAGGAATGTCTTAAAGACATAGAGACCTGGATGGCCGCTAACTTTCTGCTTCTTAATTCAGATAAAACTGAGGTTATTGTACTCGGCCCTGAAAATCTTAGAAATATGGTATCTAACCAGATTCTTACCCTGGATGGCATTACCTTGGCCTCCAGTAACGCTGTGAGGAACCTTGGAGTTATTTTTGACCAGGACATGTCCTTCAACGCACATATTAAACAAATATGTAAGACTGCTTTCTTCCATTTGCGCAACATCTCTAAAGTTAGAATTATCCTGTCTCAGAGTGACGCTGAAAAACTAGTTCATGCATTTATTACTTCCAGGCTGGACGACTGTAATTCATTATTATCAGGACGTCCAAAAAACTCCCTGAAAATCCTTCAGCTAATCCAAAATGCTGCAGCAAGAGTCCTGACAGGGACTAGAAAGAGAGAGCATATTTCTCCTGTTTTGGCTTCCCTTCATTGGCTTCCTGTTAAATCCAGAACTGAATTCAAAATCCTGCTCCTCACATACAAGGTCTTAAATAATCAGGCCCCATCTTATCTTAATGTCCTTGTAGTACCATATCACCCTATTAGAGCACTTCGCTCTCGCTCTGCAGGCCTACTTGTTGTTCCTATTCAATTCTTCAATTCTTTATTTATTTGTCACATGTAGTTATAGCTGGTACAACATACAGTGAAATGTTTTTTCTGGCTAAAAAAGTACTCCCCCCGACTGTGCAAACATGCTAAAAAGGATTTTACATAAGCTAAGAAAAAAAGGAAAAGAAACAAAAGTTAAAAGTAAAAAAATATATAAAAAAACAATGTAAAAGTCCATATGTTTGTGCTTATAAATATATATCCATGACGTGCAAGATATTGCACTGTAATGAGTTGAATGAGAAGACTATAAAAATATACATATTTACATAGTACAGATGTATATAATAAGGTACGGATAAGGTTCAGAGAAGAAAGATAAAGTGCAAATTATGTACTGTGTGTGAGATTGTCCATCATGTTGTCCGGTTTGTGTTTTGGTTGAGGAGTCTCACAGTTTGTGGGTAAAAACTCCTCCTGAACCTTTCTGTTCTTGTTTTCAGGCTACAGAGGCGCTTCCCTGACCTCAGTGGCCTGAACAGTTTGTGGGCGGGATGGCTAGAATCCCTAATGATCCTGATGGCCCTGGATCTGCACCTTTCAGCATAGATGTCCTGCAGTGCTGGTAGAGATGTTCCCATAGTGCGTTCAGCTGTGCGCACAACCCTCTGCAGGGCTTTCTGTTGCTGTACTGTGCAGTTCCCGTACCACACCATGATGTTGTTGCACAGGATGCTCTCAATGACACCAGTGTAGAATCTCCTCTGTATATTCTTGGAGATCTTAAACCTCTTTAGACGCCTCAGGTGATAGAGGCGCTGTCTGCCTTTACTAATGAGGAAGTCCGTGTGTGTACTCCAAGTGAGGTCCTCGTTGATGTGGACACCGAGGTATTTGAAGTTGGAGACTCTCTCCACAGGGGTTCCATAGATCTGAATTGGGGTGTGAGTTTTCTCACCTCTCTGTTTTCTGAAGTCAATCACCATCTCCTTTGTTTTACTGATGTTCATGGAGAGGTGATTTGCCACACACCACTTTGCTAGTCCATCCACCTCACTCTGGTAGGCCGTCTCGTCATTCCCAGAGATGAGTCCCACCACCACTGTGTCGTCAGCAAACTTCACAATGGAATTAGTGGGGTGTCTGGCCGTGCAGTCCGCGGTGTAGAGGGAGTAGAGAAGGGGGCTCAGTACACATCCCTGGGGGGCCCCTATGTTCAATGAGAGTGTATGGGAGTACACATCCCCTATTCTCACTGACTGTGGTCTCGTGGTCAGGAAGCTATAAATCCACCTGCACAAAGATGTACTGAATCCCAGATCTTGGAGCTTACCCGAGAGGGTGTGGGGAACTATGGTGTTGAATGCTGAGCTGTAATCTATAAACAGCATTCTCACATAGTTCCCACATCCCTCATCTAGATGGCTCAGTGTGGTATGCAGGACCTGTGCTACAGCATCTCCGGTAGATCTGTTTGTCCGGTATGCAAACTGCAGTGAGTCGAAGTCGGGAGGAAGGAGGGAACTGATGAAGGGTTTCATGAGCCTCTCAAAACACTTCATCACTACAGATGTTAGGGCTACTGGGCGATAATCATTTAGGCTGGCTGGGCGGGTGTTCTTCGGGATCGGAACAATCACTGATGTTTTAAAGCAGGTGGGGACTACCTGCTGAGCCAGAGAGGCATTGAAGAGGCTAGTGAAAACTGTGGTCAGCTGATCTGCACATACTCTTAGCACACGTCCCGGTATGCTATCTGGTCCCGCTGCCTTCCTGCAGTTTGTTGCCCTCAGAGCTCTCCTCACATCATGCTCAGAGAGTATCAATGGTGCTGGTTCAGCAGCGGGGGCAGGTGCGGAGCTCTGAATTGCTGCCACAGCAGGCACCTCGAAACGCGCAAAAAAGGCATTGAGGTCGTCAGCTAATTCTGGTTTCATACATCTCACAGTGCTGGGTTTATAATCTGTGATTTTTCGTAGCCCGTCCCATATACGTCGGGAGTCACCGTGTTGGAAATGCGACTCCACATTGTCCTTATAGCGCCTCTTAGCCGCTTTCACAGTCTTCCTTAAACCATAAGAAGCTGCTTTGTAGCTGGTCATATCACCCGATGTGAGCCCATTTTTATAGGCAGTGGTCCGTGCTTTGAGAGCTCTCCTGACAGTAGAGTCAACCCAAGGTTTTTGGTTGGGAAAAATCCGGATTGTAGCCGAGGGGATGATGGTATCCACTAGCATTCCAATGAAGCTAATCGCTGTGTCCGCGAACTCGTCAATGTTTACGGAAGTATCCTGGAATACATCCCAGTCTACGTCACCGAGTGCGTCCTGCAGCGTCGCCTCTGATTGGACAGTCCAGCGTCTGACCTTTCGCGTCACCGGGGCTTCCTGATGAAGCCTTTGTTTATATTCCGGTGCGAGTAAGATGGCGGCGTGGTCTGATTTCCCAAAAGCCGGTAGAGAGATGGCTTTGTAGCCGCCTTTAAAAGAACTGTAACAGTGGTCCAGCGTGTTGTTGCCTCTGGTGGGACAGGTGACATGCTGGTGAAAGTTAGGCATGACCTGTTTTAATTTAGCCCTATTAAAATCCCCCGCCACGATGAGGGCGGCGTCTGGATGTTTAGCCTGATGGCCGCTCAACACATCATGGAGGTCCGATAGCGCCTTGTTGTTGTCCGCTTGTGGCGGGATGTAAATCGCAGAGATGATCACAGCAGTGAACTCCCTGGGGAGATAGAATGGCCGACAGAGAATGGTGAGAAGCTCCAGGTGGGGTGAGCATGACCGGGACAGGACCGTGATATTCCAAGGGTTACACCATCTGTTATTGACCATAAAGCAAACCCCTCCACCCCGCAATTTACCGGACTCCGCGGTTCTATCCGTGCGGAAAACAGAGAATGATTCCGCCGGGGTTATCGCGTGGTCCGGCACAGAGCTGGTCAGCCAGGTTTCAGTCAGGCAGAAGATGTTGCAGTCCCTGATGTCTCGCTGGTACCTGGTTCTCGCCCTAATATCGTCCAGCTTGTTCTCAAGTGACTGGACGTTGGCTAGCAATATGCTAGGCAATGGAGGACGGTGTGCTCTGGTACGCAGCCTGTTCCGGACCCCTGCTCTTCGTCCCCTGTGTTGCCGTCTCCTTTGACTCCGGCGACCTCTGGGGTCATTGTTCTCATCACGGAGGATCTCTTTCGGCCACGACGTTGTATCAAGCACCGTAGCAGAGGTAAGTGGGAAGTATTGTCCTATGTCCAGTAGTGTGCCAAGGTCATATTGAGTCAGACCTTGTGCAGCACGAGCAAAAAGACCAATGAAAAACATAGATAGAGCAAAATAAAAGCACAGTCGTCGCGGAGCTACCAGGACGGCAGCCGAACTCAACGGCGCCATCATCATCCTAGAGTATTTAAAAGTAGAATGGGAGGGAGGGCCTTCATTTTTCAGGCCCCTCTTCTGTGGAACCAGCTTCCAGTTTGGATTTGGGAGACAGACACTATCTCTACTTTTAAGATTATGCTTAAAACTTTCCTTTTTGCTAAAGCATATAGTTAGGGCTGGACCAGGTGACCCTGAATTCTCCCTTAGTTATGCTGCAATAGATGTAGGCTGCCGGGGATTCCCATGATGCATTGAGTTTTTCCTTTCCAGTCACCTTTCTCACTCACTATGTATTAATAGACCTCTCTGCATTGAATCATATCTGTTATTAACCTCCGTCTCTCTTCCACAGCATCTCTTTATCCTGTTTTCCTTCTCTCACCCCAACCGGTCGCAGCAGATGCCCCCGCCCCTCCCTGAGCCTGGCTCTGCCAGAGGTTTCTTCCTGTTAAAAGGGAGTTTTTCTTTCCCACTGTCGCCAAAGTGCTGCTCATAGCACTTTGTCATATGATTGTTGGGGTTTTGTATTTTGTATTATTGTAGTGTCTACCTTACAATACAAAGCACCTTGAGGTGACTGTTGTTGTGATTTGGCGCTATATAAATAAAATTGAATTGAATTATTCCCACCTTGTGTTTCCCGATTTTGTAGTTTTTCCTTTTGGCTATTTAAGGCTTCTTTTCATCACTTCCTCACCTGGAATTAATTTTTAAATCCTCAGCATTTAATTCAGAGCATTTTACAATCAGGCTCCTGTGTATGTAGTCCATCTCCACCATCACTCTTTATCTCACTCACTCTGTGTTTCATAAAACTGCATAAGGTCATCAAACAAGTTAATTATCTTAATTAAATTTACAATAACACTTATCATTATCCTGTTCTTTTTAGGTTCAACTAGAGTTAGCTTTATTAACACTTTACAAATGATTCATTTTTCAACTTTTGGTCAAGCTAGGTAAACAACTTCCCCTGCTTCCAGTCATTTTACGAAGCTAGGCAGACCTCATCAGAGAAATGCTTCTGTAGGGAGATTAATCTAATTTGAATCAGGTCGAACAGAAGACGATTTTTCTTAAAAATGACTGAACTAGTATAAACATGCAGATATCTCTGCAAATTGTGAATATGTGAAGAGCAAAAGACAGTTATTGTTGGTGAAAAATGTCTCCTTGTAAACTCCCCTACATTAATATCTTAATCATTCAGATAGATTAGTGTTTCTGTTCCTGAAAATTTTTCTTCAGTGTTATTATTCATGTCACATCCATATGAAAACAAACAAAGAGTGAAGGACACAGGAAATGTTTCCAGCTCTTCCACCTCTATCAGACATTCTCTCAATACCTCAGAGTGTCCAGTCTCCAGCGTGGAGCCTTCCGTCCAGCCGAAAAGAGCTTCATTTCGGAGTTTCCTGGATGATTGTAGCTCAGGTCCAGCTCTCTCAGATAGGAGGGGTTGGAGCTCAGAGCTGTGGCCAGAGAAGTACAGCCTTCCTCTGTGATCAGGCAGCCTGACAGACTGCAGACACACAAAACAATCTATCTTTGAACACTTCATAGGAGGGAAGGATGTGAAAGATGAAGACTAAAACTAAATGGTGGTGGCTGTAGCTCAGGTGGCAGAGCAGGTCAGCCACTAATCAGAAGGTCGGTGGTTTGATCCCAGGCTGCCTCCTGGCTGCATGCCAAGTATCCTTGGGCAAGATACTAACCCCATGTTTGCCTACTGGTGGTGGTCAGAGGGCCCGGTGGTGCCAGTGTCCGGCAGCCTCGCCTCTGTCAGAGCGCCCCAGGGTGGCTGTGGCTACAACGTAGCTTGCCATCACCAGTGTGTGAATGTGTGTGTGAATGGGTGAATGACTGAATGTAGTTTAAAGCGCTTTGGGGTCCTTAGGGACTAGAAAAGTGCTATACAAATGCAGGCCATTAACCATTTTAAAGGATCCATAATGCTCATAGAATGTCTTGACACGTGGCAGCTTGCAACAAAAAAAAAAGTCACATCTGCTGGAGCACACTGCTGTTTTTGTTTGGCTTGGTGAAGCTTTACAGACAGTTCAGAGTCTTATTAGACTCTAACAAAGGGAAACTAAAATATCTGACAATTCTATAAGCGTTAGTAATTCATTTGGTAATGCAATACTGAGTGGAAGTGATTTAATCCTGACCTGAGAGTTTCTAGTTTACAGTATGGACTTTTCACTCCAGCAGACAGAACATTCACTCCTGAGTCATGTAGGTTGTTATCACTCAGATCCAGCACTCTTAGACTGCAGGGCTGGGAGCTAAGAATTGAAGACAGACTTTCACAGCTTTTCTTTGTGAGGTTACAGCCAATCAGTCTAGAAATAGAGAGCAAAAGACCAAAAATGGGTTAAAGTGAATTGATAGAGTACTAAGGAGTTGGGAGTTTTATAATAATAATAATCTTTCATATCTAGCTGGAATTGTTATTCCTTTATTTCAAACACATCATAACTGTGGCAATTTAAAGTGATTAATAAATAAAGACAAATAATAAAATACAAATGATGAAACCGATCATTAGTAACTATGATTTTTTTAAAAAATAATAATAATAATTTCATTTGATAAAAAATAAACAGTCCTTGATTTGACCTCAAAGTTTCCAGTGCACAATGTGGACTCTGCAGTCCAACAGAAAGAAGCATCACTCCTGAATCCTGCAGGTTGTTGTTGTTTGCATCCAGCTCTCTCAAACTAGATGACTGGGAGCTGAGGACTGAGGACAGAGCTTCACAGCTTCTCTCTGAGAGGTTACAGGCACTCAGTCTAAAAAAGGAACACAAAAACAAAAACAATGAAATTAAAGTGTATTGGTGGTGCAATGACGACTTATTAGATTTGATAATAGTTACTATTATTTCAGGACAGGCTTGAATTATTACTTCTTTATTTTAAACACAGAAATGTGTTAATTTAGTATTTAGAACTTGTGAAAAATACAAAACTACACCAACGGATTGCTGATGGTGACCATTATTTGCTGTGCTTTTTATAAAACAGCAAATTATATAATTTGATGAAAAATAAAACATTATTTGATCTGACCTCAGAGTTTGCAGCATACAACTTGGATTTAGCAATGCAGCTAACAGAAGCTTCACTCCTAAATCCTGGAGGTTGTTGTTATTCAGGTCCAGCACTCTCATGCTAGAGAACGGAGAGCTAAGAACCGAGGACAGATATTCACAGCTTTTCTCTGAGAGGGAACAGCCACCCAGTCTTGAAAAATAAAGAAAACAAAAAGACTAGATGCAAAATGTACCAATAGTTCAGTGAAAAAATTAGTACATTTAGCCATATTCATTGTAATTTCAGAGGCAGCAAGAATTGCGATCATCTAATTTTACACATTAGAAATTTGGCAATTTACTTGAAAGAGAAATAATACAAATTACTGAATTACAAAACCAAGTAGATTAATTTGACCTTTATTAGCTGAGTTTTAATTGTTTCATTATAATTTGATGAAAAATAACTATCCTTTTATCTGACCTCAGAGTTTCCAGTGTACAGTGTGGACTCTGTAGTCCAACAGACAGAAGCTTCACCCCCGAATCCTGCAGGTTGTTGTTGCTTGCATCCAGCTCTCTCAAACTAGACGACTGGGAGCTGAGGACTGAGGACAGAGCTTCACAGCTTTTCTCTGAGAGGAAACATTCACTAAACCTGGAAAACAAACAGTTAAAAAAAACAACTTCAAACAATTTTAATGTTTAACTTAAATAACAAAAACAAAATCTATTATGCAGTACAATTCATAGTTAAGTCGGGAACAAATAGAAAAATTGCTCAGATGAAACCAATGTAACGCTCTCAAATTACAACCACAAACTTATTATGTTTTTTATCAAGATTTTCTGTTATAGACCAACACAAAGTTGCACATAATTGTGAAGCGGTACGAAAATGATACATGGTTTTCAAAATTTTAAGCAAATAAAAATCTGAAACCGTTAGCATACATTTGTATACATTTGTCTTGTTCTGGCCTCCTTAGACTGGCTTCCAACTGAATTTAGAATCTATTTTAAAATCCTATTACTGTTTTTTAAATCCTTAATTGGTCTGGAGTCTGTATATTTGTCCGATCTGCTGAAGCACTATGTCCCCCCTCGTTTACTCTGGTCAGCTGAGCAGCTGTTGCTCTCAGTTCCTAAATCATGGCTGAATCTTAGAAGAGACCAAACAGTCTCGATTATGGCCTCAAAGCTTTGGAATGATATTTGTCTTCCTACTAGGCAATCTACATCAGTAGTAGTTTTTTAAGCTGGTTAACCTCCTAAGACCCAAACTCTTTGATGCCATGCATTTTTAATTTCTATTTGCTATTTGGGCTGATTGGGACCTGATGAATGTAAAAACAAAGAATTATCTTTTTACCTGATTTTGCTCTACAAGGGCATATATATCATATCATATATCATATATCCACATATGAGAACATTCATTTAAAATTTCGATAGAACAGTGGCTTGTGTGTGTTTGTCTGTGAATGACTTGGCCCTCAAACAATGATCAGGTGACTCTTTCGTTTCAGTTTATTTAACTTCCACACAATATTTCCAGCTGACGTTTTCCATGACTGATCAGTTTTCCACTGAACCCACTCTCCATATTCCACAGCCCAATTGCCGGCATCACTAAAAGCAGAAATTTCATTAGCCTGATTACCCCCACCTGGACCTAAGCTTCCTTGGTACCAGTGTTGGGACTAACACGCTATTAAGTAACGCGTTACAGTAACTACGTTATTATTGAGGTAACGAACACAGTTACTCATTACTGGGATTTAGATAGGCTCGTTATTCGTTACTTCGTGTGGTGGCTATCGTGGAGCTTCCACAGATTCAATAACATTAGCAAGTGGTGGAGGCCAGCAGGTGAATGAAGGAAAAGGGAGGTAAGAGGAGAGACCCGAAGCGGCTGCCCGTCCGAGTGTCAGGTGAACTGACACTTATAAGAAGTTATAACCTGCAGTCCATCTGGGTCAGATATGAACCAAGTTTAGTTGGAGTTTATTTTCGTTATGCTGACTTTTTCGTACTGCGTGCTAGCTAGCATGACGGAGTTTCTATACAGCTGGGTGGTGCTATGTTACTGATGTTGAACTTTATTTTGTTCATAAGGTTAATTATTAGAGTTGCCAACTGTCCCATAAAAAACGGAATCGTCTCGTATTCAGAGAAAATATTACGCATTTCGTATTGAGGTGAAAAGGAACAGTTTGTCCCGTAATTCAGCTACAATGACAAAGACACAAAGCTGGAGTTATTCTGTGTTTACGCTGCACAGCTGCCTCTTCTTCTCTCATCCTCTCAGCCTCCGTCTCCTGTTTCTACTTCAATCATGAAACTGATCAATGATCAGCTGATCGGCTTTTCTCTCTTGTTTGTTTAATCGCCCACTTTGTGCCAGAAAGAGGAAACCAGCGGATGTCGCGCTAAACAACAGCAGCACTTTTAAGCTTGATCAGCTGTTGTTAGAATTTATTTAATATTAATTTCTAGTATCAGCTGATGTTTGCTGGAGCCACAGCTGTAAAGCTGCTGGTCATGATATCGGTTTGGTTATCTGGTGAGAGGGAAACATGAAGATGAAACCAGGAGATGTCCTTACTGAATCATCAGAGCTGTGATGGAGAAACAGGTTTGCCTTTTAGTTGGTGGTGGCCAGAGGGCCCGGTGGCGCCAGTGTCCGGCAGCCTCGCCTCTGTCAGTGCGCCCCAGGGCAGCTGTGGCTATAATGTAGCTTGCCATCGCCAGTGTGTGAATGTGTGTGTGAATGGGTGAATTACTGAATGTAGTGTGAAGTGCTTTGGGGTCCTTAGGGACTAGAAAAGCGCTATACAAATGCAGGCCGTTTACCATTTAACATGAATGAGTTGAAGGGAAGTTATGAACTGTTTCTGAGAGACAAATAACACCAGGATCCTTTTCTAAGTAGCTGACAACTGGTAACTGTGCAGGGGCGGGTCTAGCAAAGTTTTGCCAAGGCGCAGGTAGGGCATTAACAGGGAAAGGGGGACACAAGAAAATACTTTTCTTCATTATTCTCATTTAAAATGTCTAGCTTTTAAAATAATAATTATCTGAGTCTTGCAACAAACAATTGATAGATTGATACATATATACCATCAGAACAGTGTACATCACTGTCACAACAGTGTTTATTTTCATTCAAAGGCTTTATGATTTTTCCTATAATGGTGGGCTGGTCTCTAGTCAAAATGCCCGCGACGATTTTTTTGTCCCAGTCCAGCCCTGTATGCAGCTCATCTGCAGTCGTCTGTTACCTACATCTTCCTATTCAGAAGGCAGAATTTCCGAGTTCTGAGTACAATCGAAAGCATCACGACTGCAGTTTTTGTGTTGGATGTAAAAAGCAGGCTAGGATAGAATCAGGCGTGGGATTTCTCTCGTGGAAATATGCACATTATTTTTTCCTTTCTATTGGTAGGTGGCACAGTGCACTTGTGGCAAGTAAGCAAGTTAGAAGACTGGCACTCTTGCTGGATATCCAGTTACGGAAGCAACACATTAACAAGAGAATTCTGAGTAAAATCAAAGTTACTTTCCCTAGTAACTAGTTACTCTGAAAGTAACGAGTAACTTGAAGGAACTGAGTTACTTCTATATTTGACATTGAGCGTATGGGGGGATACATCAGAGAGAGGCCTGCTCAAAATGAGACCCTTGAGCGACAGTTGGACGACATCACGGAACGGATCACTGCAGCTGTGAGGTCTCAGAATCAAAAGAATGACAACACCATGGAACAGAAGTTTGATACCATCATGGGGAGGCTCGCGACTCTCCAACGGGAGATCGAGAGGCTAGTGTCGGAGTGTTAGGGCAGCCTGAAAATTCTCCTGGGCTGCTCGCATGGAAATTTACAAATCAACATTGAGATTGCGGACCCCCATAACGGCGCCAGCTGCAGGCCCAAGGCTGGAGCCGAACAATCACTCCCTGATAACGACTGTGTTACAGCTATTCTTCCCGTCCCATGCAAGGACACCTGGATTGGCTGGAGGACTGTTTACTTAGCCTGATAGGCCGACGGACACTGTCTCAGCTAAACTATGGACACGCACACACACTCACTTAAACTGATAAGCACTCACTCATCCCCCCTCCCTTTCCAACGCCTTCGTAGCAGTCAACTGGACCAGCGCAGATATGCTGCAGGACCGGATGCGCTGTCTACACCGGCTCTCTCTTACCCTTTACCCGCCCCTGTTTCTTGTCTTGTGTTTCTATGGTGTATTGATAGTCATGTGCTTTTGTGCTGAGGTGTTTTTTCTGTTATCAAACTGTTCTCCCACTAGGAGCTCAGTCTGAGTGGAGTTTTGTTTTTTTCCTATCAGCCTACCTTTCTGACAAGTCTCAACAATGTGATGTTTGTGTAAAGTTGGTCAGAAGGTTCCTTTGTAAGTGCACATGTGCCATTAGCGTGCTGCCTGCTGTAACCCTAATTTCCCTCGGGATGAATAAAGTATTCTGATTCTGATATAAGTAACTAGTAATGTAACTAAGTTACTAATTTAAAGTAACTTACCCAACACTGCTTGGTACTGGCCCTTGAGCCCGCTGCACCACCTCATGCTGAAATCTGTTCCTTCTGCTCCCTGTGACTCTTCACCTGTTCCTGTTTGAAATTACAGTATTTTGCTGCAATAGGACATGGTCTCCAGCCACCAGTTTGGATATCTATGACAGTCTCTTTTATTTGTTTTTCATTTTCTCCATTAGAGACTTGACGGAATTCTTCATCAATCACCCTTCTTCATAACTATCTGTGAAGCATCAGTTGATGTAATCTTTGAGTGTTTAATTCTGAGCTAAAATTCTGTTTTGTTTCCCGCGAACTCTCTGGTATCTGATGTAACCTATAGCATTTTCTTTTCTATCACTTAACTTTCCATCACTTCTGTCACTTACCTCCCTTTCTCTTTGGATGTGTCCTTAAACAATGAATGGCTAAATAAAATAAAAAAAACTCTCCAAAGAAGATTAATTCAAAATTCCTCCACAGTAATGTGAAAGCACCATTGCCAGTTTTCAAGAGTGCATGTTGTATTACTTTTTGCATACAGGCCCAACAAAGTTTTGATATATTTTATTAGGAAATAGAAGCCATGATAATTTAAAAAATGAATTTTGGATTTACTTGAGTAATTTTTGTCTAATATTGCAATGCGTTTAATGACGCAAAACATTTAAGTGTGAAAAATATACAAAAAAACAAACCAAAAATTTGTCTGCAACTGTTGACAATCATTCACTTCATTTTTTTAAGGTTAAGGTTGCACATGATTTTTTTTTTCAAGTTGAATTTAAGGGATGAAGGGAAAAAAAGCAAACCACATGACTCACAGAGCTTTGTTGGAGGCTTTGACCACTGGCAGCAGCCTCAGAAGAGCCTCCTCTGAAGCAGAGTATTTCTTCAGGTCAAACACATCCAGATCTTTTTCTGATGACAGTAAGATGAAGACCAGAGCTGACCACTGAGCAGGAGACAGTTCATCTGTGGAGAGACTTCCTGAACTAAGGGACTGTTGGATCTCCTCCACTAGAGAATGATCATTAAGTTCATTCAGACAGTGGAACAGATTGATGCTTTGCTCTGCAGACAGATTCTCACTGAGCTTCTTCTTGATGTACTGGTGTGTTTTCTGATTGGTCCGTGAGTTATTTCCTGTCTTTGGCAACAGGCCCCGTAGGAGAGTCTGATTGGTCTTAAGACAAAGACCCAGGAGGAAGCGGAGGAACAAGTCCAGCTGTCCATATGGGCTCTGTAAGGCCTTGTCCACAGCACTCCGGTAGAAAGATTTAAAATTTCTTTTTTTCCCAAGTAAATTAGACTTCTTGGAGGTTGTTTGTTGTTCTTCCAGCAGATTGATGCCAGAGTTGATGAAGGTCAGCTGGACATGAAGAGCAGCCAGAAACTCCTGAACACTGAGATGGATGAAGCAGTACACCTTCTCCTGGTACAGTCCTTTCTCCTCTTTAAAGATCTGTGTGAACATTCCTGAGTACAATGAGGTTGCTCTGATATCGATGCCATACTCTGTCAGGTCAGATTCATAGAAGATCAGGTTTCCTTTATGCAGCTGATCAAAAGCCAGTTTTCCCAGAGACTCAATCATCTTCCTGCTCTCTGGACTCCAGTGTGAATCTCTCTCAGCCCCTCCATCATACTTGACCTTCTTCACTTTGGCCTGAACCACCAGGAAGTGGATGTACATATCAGTCAGGGTCTTGGGCAGCTGTCCTCCCTCTCTGGTTTTCAGCACATCCTCCAGAACTGTAGCAGTGATCCAGCAGAAGACTGGGATGTGACACATGATGTGGAGGCTTCGTGATGTCTTGATGTGGGAGATGATCCTGCTGGCCTGCCCCTCATCTCTGAATCTCTTCCTGAAGTACTCCTCCTTCTGTGGGTCAGTGAACCCTCTGACCTCAGTCACAATGTCAACACACTGTGGAGGGATCTGATTGACTGCTGCAGGTCGTGTGGTTATCCAGAGGTGAGCAGATGGAAGCAGTTTCCCCCTGATGAGATTTATCAGCAGCACATCCACTGAGCTGGACTTTCTAGGGTCAGTCAAGATTGTAGTTTTGTGGAAGTCCAGAGGAAGTCGACACTCATCCAGACCATCAAAGATGAACAGAACCTGGACGTCTTCAAATCTGCAGATTCCTGCTTCTTTGGTTTCAGTAAAGAAGTGATGAACAAGTTCCACCAAGCTGAACGTTTCCTCTTTCAGCGCATTCAGCTCTCTGAAAGTTAATGGAAATATAAACCGGATGTCCTTGTTGGCTTTGTCTTCAGCCCAATCGAGGGTGTATTTCTGTGTTAAGACTGTTTTCCCAATGCCAGCCACTCCCTTTGTCAGCACTGTTCTGATTGGTTCATCTTTTTCAAGTGAGGCTTTAAAGAAGTCTTCCTGTCTGATTGTTCTTTCTGGTCTGTCTGGTTTCCTGGATGCTTTTTCAATCTGTCTGACCTCATGTTCACCATTGACCTCTGCAGTCCCTCCCTCTGTGATGTAGAGCTCTGCGTAGATCTGATTCAGAAGGGTTGGGTTTCCTGCTTTAGCGATCCCCTCAAACACACACTGGAACTTCTTCTTCAGCTCAGATTTAAGTTTACGATGACAAACTTCAGCAAGGCTTTCTGAATAAAGAAAGAATATCAGTTCATCTTTTACATAGTCCATATCAGAACTTTTTCTTTTTAAATAAATGTTGGTTCATCTCTTGAAATTTTAGTTAATGTTAATGTTATAACCAGCAGCTTAAATCTTTAGAGAAATCATTTTACTTTTCTGAAGACGGTCAGCCAGGTCCTCCTGCTTCATTCTCCTCAGGAAGTCCACTGTGATCTTCACAAATGCCTCTCTGCTGCTCCTCCTCTGCTCATCATCCTCCCTCTTACTCTCCAAGCATTCTGGGTAATCTGGACTCAGAACCTTCTGGATCTTCTGCAGCTCGTTCCTCACAAAAGTGATGATGTTGACCTCCAGCCGCTGGAACAGAATACTTTATGAATGACCTAATCAGACTGAAATCATGGAGCCACACATCAAATCTGTGTTGGACACACTGGCAATCCACTGGTCTACAAAGAACAGCATGGAGATGACTGTGAACAGAGTAGATGTAAAGGTAGTTGTTGTACATGTACAGACCATAAATATGGAGTCCAGGTGTGCTTGATGCTGCTGGGCAGGCTGACCACTGGGAACCTCTGAGCTCTCCTGGTCCACTCTGTGGAGGAGCCATGAAGATTTAATCCACAAAAAAAGCCTTCACCATAAAATCAAACAAACAAACAAACAAAAAACACACACATCTTGACATGAATTAGATCATCTGTTGGTTGTTGGAATTTGTAGGTGAAAGATGTGGACCTTATTTGCATTTGTACTTGTATGAGTTTTCCTTTCAGATAGTAAAATGATGAACAAAAAAATCAAATATACAAATCATATTCAAGTGTCCTACCATTCATGTCATGATTAATGACAGTATGTTCTGTTTAGTAATGAAAAAACTCCAAAATCTTTATTCCTTAAATCTCTTCAAGTTTGTTTTGGATAACACTTAATTTTAAATCCGTGTGTTTGGTTGTGATCACATTTTAAGCCGTGTCATCTTACATGTTGGAGAACTCCCAACCAACCTAGAATAGTCTGATAGAAATCTGAACATTATCTAGCATACCCGGGTATTTTTGAAAACGCAGATTTTTCTATCCGTTTGCACCTTTCGTCCACACATAAATGGCGTTTTCGGTCACTGAAACTGAGATTTCTAAAAACGCCTGCAAGGGTGGACATTTTCTAAAACTCCATTTTTGCATTTACGTGTGGACGAGAACAACGGAGAAAACGCAGCGTCAAAGATGTGCGCCTTTTTTGACGTCACACTGTGCGTCACGTTATTGTTTCGATGAAATGAATTTCTACAATACTGTTACTGTTAATTTTACTCTCTGCAGTGTTTAAATGCTTACATATACACACACAGTTACTGTCCCTCCACACATACGACTCGGTTCTGCTTCTATGCCCCAGCTTTGTTTACTATTTCCCAACGAGGCTTCTAGACTTCTGATTGGCCAACATTTCTACACGGTTAGGAATATATCGCCACCTGTTGCTTTGCCATGTTCCTAGCAGCATTTTCCTTCATTTCTGCGTTTACGTGTGGACGGGATTATTTTTTAAAACGAAAACGGAAAATCTCAGTTTTGAAAAATACCCGTGTATGAAATTCAACCAACTGTTGTTCAGTCTTTCTTCATAAAGATTAGAAAAACTTCCCAGTGCTTGTGAATGCCTTATCCACACCCTCATTTCCTCCTGATCAGAAATTTGCTGCTGATTGTCTCTCTTCACTTGCATACCCACCACGGAGGCCGTGGAGACTGTCAGAAAATGACTACAAGAAGACAGCTCCTTGGAGGACAGGACCAACTTCACACCCGATCAGATTTGCACACTGTTAGACCTCTGCCTCACCACTACATATTTCAAATACAACGAAGGCTTTTACAGACAAAAACATGGCTGTGCCATGGGCTCCCCCGTGTCACCTATTGTAGCCAACCTTTACATGGAGGAAGTGGAAAGGAAGGCTCTTGGCTCTTTCAAAGGAAGAGTACCCAGCCACTGGTACAGATATGTAGACGACACCTGGGTCAAAATCAAGACACAAGAAGTGGAATCCTTCACTGCGCACATTAACGCTGTGGATAAAAACATCAAGTTCACCAGGGAAGACACAAAGAACAACTGTTTGCCTTTCCTGGACTGCGCTGTGCACATTGAAGAGAACGGCAACCTCAACATCGAAGTTTACCGGAAGCCCACACACACGGACCAGTACCTCCTCTTTGACTCCCATCACCCTCTGGAACACAAACTTGGAGTAATTAGGACCCTACACCACCGGGCAGAACATGTTCCCTCTAAGCGTGAGGGAAAAAAGAAGGAACACACACATGTAAAGGAAGCACTCAAAACGTGCGGCTATCCTAAATGGGCGTTCTTAAAGTCAGCAAAGAGGCACAGAAAAGAAGACCAGACACCAGCGAGGGAGGATAAGAAGGACAGACGCAACAACATTGTCATCCCCTATGTAGCCGGTGTATCAGAAAAACTCAGGAGAGTTTTCTCCAAGCATGACATCCCGGTGCATTTCAGACCCAGCAACACGCTCAGACAAAAACTGGTTCACCCGAAAGATAAAACGCCAAAGCACAGACTTAACAATGTGGTGTATGCTGTACAGTGCAGCGAGGAATGCCCAGACCTCTACATTGGAGAGACCAAACAGCCACCTTGGCTCAGGCGATAAGAGGATCATCAGGGGGTCCTTTTGTCCCTCTGTGGGGGGTTACTCCCACTAGGTTTATATCTGGGACTCTCCACCATTTGACCTTAGAACTGAAGAAGCTTCTCGGATGAGAGGTGAAACGTCTTTAAGTAACTTAAAGAAGTCCAGACGCTTTTCTTTGCAAGCTCCTTTGACTACGATGACCTGGATGACTGAGAACCTTCACAGACACTTTGAACCGGTTGTGGTCCGGAGGAAGCCCCATTAAGTGGCTAGTTGTAAGATGGACAGTGTTCAATAAAGCAACATAAAGACCGTGCTTTATGTCCTGATTCAATTCAGAGTGCTCTGCCTAATTTAGTAATAAGGTGGGCACACAACAATGGCGACGAGGACGACACGAGGACGACACGAGGACGACACGGACCTGGATTTGTTTTTGTGAGAAGTAGACCCAGCGGCGGCACGGTGTTAGCGAAAAAACTTGTGGGCTAACATGGAAAAGTTGGGTATTCAACCGTTCGCCTGCTACACTGATCCAGCTACGCTCGGACCGAGATGGACGTGCTGGTTAACATCCTTCGAGTTGTTTGCTGATGGGAAAGGTCTTATTTTGACGGATGATGCTACAGACGCGATCAGACAGCGGAGACGCGCTCTTCTACTGCACATGGCTGGACAGGACGTGCAGGACGTCTTCTCCACTCTACCACAGACGGGAGAGGCAAAGGATTGAAGTGGAACATGAAGAGTCTGAGAGTCTGACGGAGGTCAAGTGGTGGAACGACACTTGGCTCCAGGCAGGTCTCCCTCATGCATGAGTAACAAGAAGAACTTTGCCTACTTCGTGTCTTGCTTGCTGTGTAATTATATTGTCTTCAACGTTCCAGCAAATAGGTTCAAGCTACAAACCTATCAATACCCACCCACTGTGGATGAAATCTTGCAAGGACTAAACGGCTCTGCAATCTTCACCAAACTCGATCTCAAGTGGGGATACCATCAGCTAGAGCTTACCCCGGAGTCGAGAGAGATGACTACATTTGCAGTGCACAACGGAGTATATCGGTACAAAAGGCTAATATTTGGAGTCTCATCAGCTAGTGAGCAATATCAGCATGAGATCGCCAATGCACTAGCTGGCATTGAAGGAGTTGAGAACATTTCAGATGATGTAATCATACACGCACCAGACCAGGAAACCCATGATAAGCGCCTGCATGCTGTGATGAAGAGACTCTCTGACTGTGGTCTGACACTAAACTCAGAGAAGTGTCAGTTCAACATGGACAGACTCGTGTTCATGGGAATACTTTTGACACAGAAAGGCATTAGCCCAACTGAAGAAAGAGTGAGAGCTGTGGTGGAAGCCCGAGAACTGAAGAATGCTACTGAGGTGAGAAGCTTTCTTGGACTGGTAGGCTTCAGTAGCAGGCTCATACCACAGTTTGCTACACTCTCTGAACCACTTAGACGTTTAACTCGAAAAGAAACTATGTTTACATTCGGGCCAGAACAAAAGCAAGAATTTGAAAGACTAAAGACTGAGTTAGCCAGAGCAGGTACCCTAGCCTATTTTGACAAAGAAGCCCCAACCAGAGTCATAGCAGATGCAAGCCCTGTAGGCTTGGGCGCAGTGCTAATACAAATACAGAACGGAGAAGAGGTACCAGTGTGCTACGTAAGTCGGAGTTTAAAAGACTGTGAGCGAAGATATTCTCAAACAGAAAGAGAAGCCCTAGCACTGGTATGGGCATGTGAGAGACTACATCCATATGTGTATGGCAGGAAGTTTGACCTCATCACAGACCACAAGCCATTGGAGGTCATATACAGCCAGAAATCTAAACCTTGTGCACGCATAGAAAGATGGGTTCTCAGACTGCAACCATATGACTTTAAAGTAGTGCACATTGCGGGAAAGCAAAACATTGCGGATTCACTGTCAAGACTGCTGTCTGACACCACGTCAAAAGAGACACATAAGCATGAATCTGAAGAATATGTGAGATTTGTTGCAGTTAATGCTACTCCAAAAGCACTCACAACAAGAGAGGTTGAAGAAGCCTCTGCTACAGACTCAGAATTAACAGAAGTGCGAAGAGCTATTGAAAATGGACACTTTGAAAAATGCAAAACATATGCACCCATTGCAAATGAACTGTGTGTCATCGGCTACATAGTTTTGCGGGGAACTCGCATTGTATTGCCAGAAAACCTCAGAGCTCAAGGACTGTCCCTAGCTCATGAAGGACATTTAGGAATTGTTGGAACCAAACAGCATCTCAGAACAAAAGTTTGGTGGCCAGGGATGGACAAAGCTGCAGAGAAGTTTTGTAAAGCTTGTCACGGATGTCAAATAGTAGCCAGACCAGATCCACCTGAACCACTGAGAAACACACTTTTACCGGATGGACCATGGCAAGATGTGGCGGTAGACTGACTGGGACCGCTACCTTCGAACCACTCAATACTTGTACTGATAGATTACTACAGTCGGTACTATGAGTATGATGTAATGTCATCTACACCCGCTGAAAAAGTCATTGACTCTATTGACTGTATATTTAGCAGACATGGGCTACCAGTTACCATCAAATCTGATAATGGCCCACAGTTCAAATCTGAGCTGTTCAGAGAATATTGTGAAACTAATGGAATCAAACATATAAGAACTACACTAAAATGGGCTCAAGCAAATGGAGAAGTGGAACGGCAAAATGCATCATTGATGAAAAGAATCAGGATCGCACAAGCTGAAGGACTTGACTGGAAGCGAGAGCTAAGAAAATATGTAACAGTGTATCGTAGCATTGAACATCCAACCACGGGCAAAAGTCCAGCAGAACTCCTGTTCAACCGCAAAATGAGAGGAAAGTTACTGAACATCAGTGAGGCAAAAACAACGGAGTTGGATGTGTGTGACAGAGACGCTGAACAGTAGGGAAAATCAAAGATTTATGCTGATGAACGAAGGGGAGCTGAGTATTCACGTGAGACACGGGAGACACACTGCTGGTTCAACAAGACAAAGTGGACAAGTTTACAACACCATTCAACGCAACACCACACAAAATTGTAAGCAGAACTGGAAACCAAGTCATTATTGAGTCACCAACAGGAGCTCGCTATCACCGGAATACCACACATGTGAAGAAATACGAGACAAATGAGACCAGAGAAGGACACTATGACACAATACCTGAAAGGGAGGAAGGTGAAACACCCACAAAGACTGACACCTTCACTCCAACACCACAAGAGGGCTCCCAGGGGCCAGAGAGACCAAGTAGATCACAGAGGGCTAAAAAGATACCCAAGAGGTTTCGTGATTTTGTGGTGAAATGAACTATAATATGTTAAGGTGAAGAGGTAACTTACATTTGGCAAGTTTCAAGTTCATATGTGTATGTCGACATGTATATATTGAAAAAAGAAAGGTACATGTAGAATAGAATAGAATAGAATTCAACTTGTCATTGCACATGCACAGGTACAGGGCAACGAAATGCAGTTTGCATCCATCCAGAAGTGCTTTAGTGATATAGGTATATTACAATATATATTAGCAATAGTATAGATATGTAAGTATATTACAGAGATGGGTCTATTATGGTATGCTATAATGTACACGGTATGAAGTATGTTGTGAATATTCTATAACTATAAGTATGTACAGGCTGTAGTGAGTACAAGCTATGTGCAGGCTATGAACAGGATATAAATCTGAAAAACTATACAGAATATGAAATAAATAACTTTACAGAAATCTGAGATATACAGCTATACAGAAATGGGAACTATGCAAGTTGTAAACAGTTGTAGGATTAAAGATTATTGAATGTACAGAATGATTATTTACACAGAGCTATACAGTAGTGCAGTTAAGATAAGTGAGGGTGTAGATAGTTTCTACAGAGGCTATATAAAGTGCTAGTGGTTGTGAGTGGTGGTTCACTCCATGTTATTATTGTGTGTTTGAGGGTACAGTTGTCCATTGTGGGGGTGTGTATGTTCAGTCCATGAGTTTAACGTGGGTCAGATGTCAGGAGGCAGAGTTCAGGAGTCTGACAGCTGTGGGGAAGAAGCTGTTCCGGTACCTGGTGGTCTTAGTCCAGAGGCTCCTGTGGCGCCTCCCAGAGGGCAGGAGGGTGAAGAGTCCATGTGATGGGTGACTGGGGTCTTTGATGATTTTCCCAGCCCTTTTCAGACACCGGTTCCTGTAGATGTCTTTTATGGCAGGAAGTGGTGCTCCGGCGATGCGCTGGGCAGTTTTCACGACCCTCTGCAACGCCTTCCGGTCCGAGGCAGAGCAGTTCCCGTACCAGACTGTTATACAGTTGGTCAGGATGCTCTCGATGGTGCAGCGATAGAAGTTCAC
This sequence comes from Aulonocara sp. 'chitande type north' Nkhata Bay, assembly GCF_057382095.1. Lineage (NCBI taxonomy): Eukaryota > Metazoa > Chordata > Actinopteri > Cichliformes > Cichlidae > Aulonocara > Aulonocara sp. 'chitande type north' Nkhata Bay. Next base: position 17,284,347 of record NC_141346.1, read on the forward strand.
CAGGATGTCTGAGGACAGGTCGTTCTTCCTCAGTGTCCTCAAGAAGAAGAGGCGCTGGTGAGCCTTCTTGACCAGCTTGGAGCAGTTGGTCGTCCAGGTGAGATCCTCGGAGATGTGGACTCCCAGGAACTTGAAGCTGCTCACACGCTCCACAGCCGTCCCCTTAATGTGGATGGGTGGATGTGGGTCAGCATTCCTCCTGTAGTCCATGATGAGCTCCTTGGTCTTCTCGGTGTTAAGCAGCAGGTTGTTTGTGTCGCACCACTCAGCCAGACGATCCACCTCCTCCCTGTAGGCGGCCTCATCGTTGTCACTGATGAGGCCAATCACCGTGGTGTCATCTGCAAACTTAATGATGGTGTTGGAACCATTAGCAGGTCTGCAGTCGTGGGTGAAGAGGGAGTAGAGGAAAGGGCTCATCACACAGCCTTGTGGTACACCGGTGTTCATTGTGATGGTAGATGAGCAGTGGTTATCCAGCCGGACATGTTGGGGGCGGTTGGTCAGGAAGTCCAGTAACCATTTGCAAATGAGGGAACTGATGCCCAGGTCTGTCAGTTTCCTGATGAGTTGTGAGGGGTGGATTGTATTGAATGCTGAACTGAAGTCTATAAACAGCATTCTGGCGTAGGTGTTGTTGTTGTCCAGGTGTGATAGGACAGAGTGTAGTGCGATGGAGACTGCATCCTCTGTGCTCCGGTTCTGGCGGTATGCGAATTGGTGGGGGTCCAGGGTATGGGGGAGACAGGATTTGAAGTGTGCTAGGACCAGCTGCTCTAAGCACTTAGTGATGATGGGGGTGAGTGCTACTGGGCGGTAGTCATTGAGGCAAGATGGGTTGGAGTTTTTGGGTATCGGGACGATGGAGGTGGATTTGAAGCAGGCCGGTACCACAGCGTGGGCCAAGGACAGATTGAATATGTCTGTGAGCACTCCTGCAAGCTCCCCAGAACACGCTCTGAGAACACGCCCGGGGATGCCATCAGGACCTGCAGCCTTGTGGACATTGATCCTGCTCAGCACCGCTCCTACATCGGTGGGGGAGAGAGTCAGAGGTTGGTGGTCTGGCGTCATGTCTGCTTTGGTTGTGGTTGTGGGGTTCCCTCGCTCAAAACGAGCATAAAAGTTGTTGAGCTCGTTGAGGAAGGAGACAGCAGAGGATGCGGGGGAGGGTTTGGTGGTCCTGTAGTCTGTAATGGTCTGGAGTCCTTGCCACATGCGTCGGGGGTTGGAGTTGGAGAAGTGTCCTTCTACCTTCTTTTTGTAATGGTGTTTGGCTTTTTTGATGCCCTTCTTTAGATTAGGCATGTGCATCTCCTGACCTAAAGGCGGTGTTGCGGGCCTTCAGGAGGAGACGAACATCCCGGTTCATCCAAGGCTTCTGGTTGGGGTACATGGTGATCCGTTTCTGGGTGGTGACACTGTCTGTGGTTTCGGAGATGTAATCCAGTACAGATGAGGCGTACTGGTCCAGGTCTGTGTGGGTGAACATATTCCAGTCTGTGTTTTTAAATCTGTCCTGGAGCACTGCCTCTGTCCCCTCTGGCCACACTTTAATTGTCCTCACAGCAGGTTTCACACGTTGGATGAGTGGTGAATACCTAGGTGTGAGGAACAGGGAGAGATGGTCCGATCGTCCAATGTGGGGGAGGGGTGTGGCTTTGTAGGCTCCAACCAGGTTGGAATACACATGGTCTAAAGTCTTGTCTCGTCTGGTGTGGCAGGAGACATGTTGGTGGAATCTGGGGAGGACTGTCTTTAAGTTGGTGTGGTTGAAGTCGCCAGCAACAATAAAAGCAGCCTCGGGGTGTTTATTCTGGTGTTTGTTAATGGCTGCAGAAAGTTCTTTCATGGCCAACCTAGCATTAGCATCGGGGGGGATATACACGGCAGTGAGTATGATCGAAGTGAGTTCTCTAGGGAGATAATAAGGTCTGCATTTGACCATTAAAAACTCCGCATTAGGTGAGCAGTGACTCTCAGTAGTAGTGGAGTTCATGCACCAAGCATTGTTAATATAAATGCACAAACCTCCACCTCTGGTCTTGCCGGAGTCATCTGCTAGCCTGTCGGCTCGGTGTGTGTGGCGTCCTGCTAACTCGATAGCATTGTCTGGGCAGCTGTTGTTCAACCATGTTTCGGTGAAAAACATGACATTTGAGTCCATAATCAAATCAAATCAAATCACTTTTATTGTCACATCGCATGTGCAGGCACACTGGCACAGCACATGCGAGTGAAATTCTTGTGTGCGAGCCCCACAAGCAACAGAGATGTGCAAACACAACAACACAAACCAGCAAATACAAGAATGGCTACATCTGAAACTAATAAATATATGTACAATATATAATAGTGTATGCATTTCTGGATGTGTATACTAAATATTATCCTACGTGTGTGTGTGTGTGTGTGTGTGTGTGTGTGTGTGTGTGTGTGTGTGTGTGTGTGTGTGTGTGTGTGTGTGTGTATACACATTTTACAAATTAAATAGTAAAAAAAAAAAATAATAATAATAATAATAAATAAAATATATAAAATATACAGAGTTGAATATGTGCAAAACAAGTGGCATTTATATACAGTGTGGAGTGCATAGTGTTGCAGTTCCCGTAGTGAAGCTGAGGTGTCTATGAAGTGTTCAGCAGTCTGATGGCCTGATGGAAAAAGCTGTCTCTCAGTCTGCTGGTACGGGACCGGATGCTGCAGAACCTCCTTCCTGATGGAAGCAGTCTGAACAGTTTATGGCTGGGGTGACTGGAGTCCTTGATGATCCTCCCCGCTTTCCTCAGGCACCGCTTCCTGTAGATGTCTTGGAGGGAGGGAAGCTCACCTCCAATTATCCGTTCAGAGCACCGCACTACTCGCTGGAGAGCTTTGCAGTTGTAGGCGGTGCTGTTGCCATACCAGGTGGTGATGCATCCAGTGAGGATGCTCTCAATGGCACAGTGATAGAAGGTCCTGAGGATGCGGGGGCTCATGCCGAATCTTTTCAGTCTCTTCAGTGAAGAGGCGCTGCTGCGCCTTCTTCACTGTTTTGTTTGTGTGTACTGACCACGTAAGATCCTCAGCCAGATGTACTCCAAGGAAACGGAAGCTGCTCACTCTCTCCACAGCAGCGCCGTTGATGGTGATGGGGGTGTGTACTTCTCTGCACCTCCGGAAGTCCACTATCAACTCCTTTGTCTTTGCGACGTTGAGGGTGAGATGGTTGTCTTGACACCAGTGGGTCAGGGCGCTGACCTCCTCCCTGTAAGCCGTCTCATCACCGTTGGTGATAAGACCCACCACTGTAGTGTCGTCCGCAAACTTCACAATGATGTTGGAGTTGTTAGTGGCTGTGCAGTCGTAGGTGTAGAGTGAGTACAGGAGAGGGCTCAGTACACACTCCTGTGGAGCACCAGTGTTCAGTGTGATGGGGGATGAAGTGATGCTGCCCTGTCTGACCACTTGGCGTCTGTCAGACAGGAAGCTAAGGATCCAGCTGCAGAGGGAGCTGCTCAGTCCTAGATCCTGCAGTTTCCTGTCCAGCTTCGAGGGAACAATGGTATTGAATGCTGAGCTGTAATCTACAAACAGCATTCTCACATACGTGTCTCTCTTCTCCAGGTGTGACAGGGCAGTATATAGTGTCAGGGCTATGGCATCATCAGTGGACCTGTTGTGGCGGTATGCAAACTGTAGAGGGTCCAGTGAGTCGGGTAGTGCAGAGCGGATGAAGTCCCTGACCAGCTTCTCGAAGCATTTGCTCACGATGGGGGTCAGGGCTACAGGTCGCCAGTCGTTCAATGAGGAGATGGTGGAGGATTTGAGTACAGGGACGATGGTGGCCATTTTGAAGCAGGCTGGGACTACAGACAGAGAGAGGGAAAGGTTGAAGATGTGTGTGAACACTCCAGACAGCTGAGCCGCGCATGACTTGAGGACGCGGCCGGGAATCCCGTCCGGACCAGTAGCTTTGCGCGCGTTCACCTTCCTGAAGCACCTCCGCACATCCTCCTCAGACACAGTGTGCGCGCTGACGTCATCCGCGGTGCGCACACTGTCCGGTCTCATGGTGTTCGCTGTGTCGAATCTAGCGTAGAATACGTTTAGATCCTCACACAGAGAGGCCGTGGTCTGCGGTGTGCTGGTTTTCCCTCTAAAGTCTGTGATCGTGTTTAGTCCCTGCCATATACTCCGAGGGTTGTCAAACTGTTGCTCCACCCTGTCCCTGTACTCACGTTTGGCTTCTTTGATCGTCTTCCGGAGTTGGTAATGTGCGTGTTTGTAGTCCGATGTGTTCGCGGAGGCAAAGGCGGTGTTCCGTGCCGCGCGAACATCTCCGTTAATCCAGGGTTTTTGATTTGGGAAGGATTTAACTGTTCTGGGTGGGACGACATCTTCCACGCATTTCCTGATAAATCCACAGACTGAGTCTGTGTATTCATCAATGTCTTTTGCGGCTACGTGAAACATTTCCCAGTCCACGTGATCAAAACAGTCCCGCAGCGCAGACTCCGATTGGTCCGTCCAACAGTGCACCGCCCTCCGGGTTGGAGCTTCCTGTTTCAGCTTCTGCCTGTAGGCGGGCAGGAGCAGGATGGAGCAGTGATCTGATTGGCCGAATGGGGCGCGGGGGAGGGCTTTGTACGCATCCCGGAAAGAGGTGTAACAGTGGTCCAGAAGCCGTTCTTCACGTGTATTAAAGGGAATGTGTTGATGGAGTTTTGGTGAGACTTTCTTCAGGTTTCCCTTATTAAAGTATCCAGCTGTGATAAACGCTGCCTCTGGGTGTGCGGTTTCCTCACTGCTGATCGCGCTGTACAGTTCCCTGAGTGCTCGGTCAGTATCGGCTTGTGGGGGGATGTAAACAGCCGTAATAATCACTGCTGTAAATTCCCTCGGTAGCCAAAATGGCCGGCACTTAATCATCTGGTACTCCAGGTCCGGTGAGCAGAAGGATTTGACCGGGTGCACGTTCGCATAATCACACCAGCTGTTGTTGATCATGAAACATACACCACCGCCTCTGCTTTTCCCAGTAAGATCCTGTGACCTGTCCGCGCGATGCACGGAGAACCGCGGCAGTTGTATTGCAGAGTCCGGTACCTTGTCCGATAGCCAGGTTTCTGTGAGGCAGATCACGCAGCAGTCCCGCATCTCTCGCTGGAATGAGATCCGTGCCCGAAGCTCGCACAGCTTGTTCTCCAGAGACTGCACATTAGCCAGTAATAAACTGGGTAACGGTGGTCTGTAAGTGCGCCGTCTCAGTCGAACCAGAACGCCAGATCTTCTCCCTCTGCGTCGGCGTTTGCGGCCTCCAGGGACAGAGAACAAAGGCGTCTCTCTAATCCGTCTGTTGTTACTGATGGAGAGCCGTATCTCATCCATTTTGTTTGCCAGAGAATGGACATTGGCGAGGAAAATACTGGGTAAAGGCAGCCAGTGTGGTGTTAGCTTTAGCTTAGCCCGTAGCCCTCTGCGCCTACCTCGCCTTTGTTTACGATCTCGGCGCCGTCTGCGTGCACTTCCGCCCGGCCGGGGAGAGTGGGCAGCCTCCGGTGTTCTGGAGATCTCTGGGATGAGTCGGACATCGGCGATAAAACTGTTGGAGTTGTGAGTCCAGATGTCCAGAAGCTCTTGTCTGCTGTAGGTCAGCAACGCACAGCAATTCTGGACGAAAAATCCGGTTAAAAGTAGATAAAAAAACGCTAAATAGCAGATTCTGGAGAGACACTGAGCCTCGCGTTGTTCACGCGCCGCCATCTTGAACATGTGTGGTGAGACAGATTATATAATTGTTAGAAAGTAAGACAAGAAGAATGTTCAATGTTGGAAAAAAAAAAGACATCAAAGTTATTACAACTAAAGTTTGAATCTAAGGAAAAGGGGGATGTCATGTATTGATATGGCTGTCTTAATGTGATGACCTTTGAACCGGATGTTGTTGTCCGGAGGAAGCCCCATTAAGTGGCTAGTTGTAAGATGGACAGGGTTCAATAAAGCAACATAAAGACCGTGCTTTATGTCCTGATTCAATTCAGAGTGCTCTGCCTAATTTAGTAATAAGGTGGGCACACAACAGTGTCCTGCAGATTTTAGATCTCACCCTGGGTCTACACACCTGATTCAAATGATTAGTTCATTACCAGGCCTCTGGAGAACTTCAAGACATGTTGAGGAGGTAATTTAGCCATTTAAATCAGCTGTGTTGGATCAAGGACACATCTAAAACCTGCAGGACACCGGCCCTCGAGGCCTGGAGTTCGAGACACCTGCTCTAGAGCTTTCTCAGTTTCCTGCCCACCTTAAAAGTTTGTCTAACTTTAAGCTGTTTATCTGTAGTGGACTCTGCAGCAGCCGCCAGCTAACGTAACTCAGCAAGTCAAACAGCACAGTCTGTGTGGACAGATGGATGCTGGAAGTCTCCAAACATTTACAACAAAAAGCTTCAAATTTCTCTTTCTGTCAACAGTTCAGTGAGCAGAAGATGAACTGATCTTCAAAAGACACAAAGGAAGAGAGGAAACTTTCTTTTTAGCTTTTCCTTTTTTAGCAGATTACAGTTAGTTTTTTATTTGATGGATTTTTTGAAACGTCGCAAAAAGTGGAGATTGACTTTAGTTTTTTTAGAAGTTAAAATAATAACCAGTGTTTGAGTCATTTTGATGCTCTGAGTATTATGAGTAAAATAATAATAATAATAATAATAACTTTATTTATAAAGCGCTTTCAAACAAAGTGCTGTACAACTGTTTAAAACTAAAGAGATAAAAAAAAAATTATATATATATATATATATATATATATATATATATATATATATATATATATATATATATATAAATAATCTGACAATACAATAATATTGGCCATATTATATTTGCATTACCACAGTGAGATGACTTTAGTCTCATGAACAACATTAACTAATTGTTATTTACTAACTAATCTTAAATGACTGTTCAGCACAGAAATGAAGCCCAACAATCATGTTTTACAGTCCCGTGGTCTCAGCCTCAGATACTCAACTAATCAAAGTGATGTCATGACAAAAATGAATGACCAACAAAACATTTTTCTCCTTAATTTCTGTCAAACAAAGCTGTATGTAACGTGTCTCGCGGTTAGTATCATGGTTGCTAGGTAACCTGAACAGCACGACGAAGCGTATACCGTCCCATTTCACAAGCCTCTCACTTCCGCACTTCTCGTACTTATAGTACGCACCGTACGTAGTACGCGTACTTCAAGCGTGCAGACCCTGAATTGGGACACAGCCTATGAATACCTTCATCATGCCAAAGAGAAACTGATTTGCAGGCTAATCATGAGCAGAAGGAAACTCTAATCTAGTGACGGTAAGGTAAAAACAGAGCGCCACCCAGAGGTAAACACAGTCATTTACACTGTGCAGGACTATTGATGGTCCAATGAGCAGCAGTATATGTTGGACATTTTTTATAGAATAAAGGAATTCCTCACTCAGTGATCTTCTTTGAGATGCAGTTTAGAGGCCAGGAAACAACATCAAATCAGACACCAAACTGACATCAAGGAGTTCATGTCACTAATAGAGATGGACCGATCCGATATTACGTATCGGTATCGGTCCGATACTGACCTAAATTACTGGATCGGATATCGGAGAAAAATAAAAAATGTAATCCAATCCATTAAATATCACGAAAGCACCTCACAAAACTTGCAACACGCCGTAACTCACCTCAGAACATTAGCACGTCGGAGCAGTATGCATCACGTGATAGAGCGGCTGTGGCATCCGGACCTGTCGGTGGTCTGGATAGCATTTGAAGCTTCGCTAGCAACCAGCATTTCATCGCCGACAAAGTTATCCCCGAGAGAAGTAAAGCAAGTGTGTAAGTCCATCTCTGAATGTTTGTAAAGCATTCCTGCGTTAAGCTTAACGAGCGACTGCCTCTTCTTGCTGCTACTTCAATCATGAAACTGCTTAAATGATCAGCTGATCGGCTTTTCTGTCGCGAGTCCGTCTCTCTTGTTTGTTTTTGGTCCACTTTGCGCCAGAAAGAGGAAACCAGCGGCTGAACAACAGCAGCACGTTTAAGCTTGATAAGCTGTTGTTAGAATTTATTTAATATTACTTTCTACACCAGGATCTTTTTCTACGTAGTTGACGGCTGGTAACTGTGCAGGGGCGGATCTAGCAAAGTTTAGCCAGGGGGGCCGATAGGGCATGAACAGGGAAAAGGGGGCACAAAGACATACTTTTCTTTCTTATTCTCATTTAAAATGTCTAGCTTTTAATAAATAATTATCTGACACCCAAAGTTTTAATTTGATGTAAAATGAATAGAAGTCAATTACTGTATATAGTGACTATTAAGTCTAATATATATACCCTAGTAAGCTATAGTACTTTTTCCTTTGGGAAGGTACCATCTGTGCAGTCTGCAATTTTGTTGAAGAAAGATGTTGAATCTATTTAATATTTCTTGAAAAATAATTGATTTCTGTGCATTTTTTTTCACACTGCATCAAATTAAGGTTGATTACGTCGATTAAGCATCATGAGGTGGCGCGTGAGGGGTGGTTCCCTATTTTTTATTTATTTATTTTTGTTGTTGCTGGGAGTTGGAACCCTATTAGTTAGGTTGCTTAATATTTACGCTAAGTACTCTTTAAAATACCAGAATAGGGAGGATGGTGTAGGTCTAAGTTTATTAGATTGATGAGTATTGCTGAACTATGAAATATTTTTTTTGTATACAGGTATAACAGAATAGCTTTAGTGTAGTTGTTGTTTTAAACTTGAGTATGAACTTGCAGACTTGCAAAATGCAGCAAGATATTTTAAAAAACAGTTTTGTTAATTAAAAAACACTATATCGGATTCATATCGGTATCGGCAGATATCCAAATTTATGATATCGGTATCGGTATCGGACATAAAAAAGTGGTATCGTGCCATCTCTAGTCACTAATAGCTCACCTCTCTGCAGCAGATGCCTGCTGGTCTTTAAAACCAATGAAACGTTCATGAGACCAGTCACTCTCTAAGGACACACGGCTGGGTGGAGGTCCAGGTTGGTTCCTGTGGATAATGATGGAGCAGTGATGTGAGTGCTGAGCTGTGACATGGAGAAAAGTCATGGACAGTTAGAGATGGTCATCTCACCTCTGAGCTTTGGTCTGACTCTCATGTTCCCCACACAGAGTAGTTTCAGAGGGAGGGACTCCCTCCTCTCTGTCCTCACACTGATCCATGCTGCTGAATTCACATCCACATCAGCTCACACACACTCTCTACCTTCACCTGCAGAGGAAACATACATCATTCATGTGCACATCAACTGTCAAGATCAGGTGACTCCACTGTGTAGTGCACATTTGATATGTTTGAAAACTCAATTTAGGATTTAGTGTAAGGAAAGGCATCAGGTGTAAAACTCATAGTTAAATTAACATGGTGGGTGCGCTCATTTTGGCAGAAGCCAATTGATTTCAATAATGAATTAAATACAGTGTTTAGGCTGTCATTTCTAGCATCTACATGGATGTTAACATCACCTAGTATGATTATTCTATCTGAACTCACCACTAAATCAGATTAAAAACTGAGAGATTAAAAACTGAGCATGAGCCGGGTGGATGATACATAACAAAAAAAAAAAATTTTTTGGAGTTTCACAGTTAGGGTGAAAAAGGCAAAGATTCAAGCTTTTCATATGCTGTACCCAAGTTTTTGCAAGGCACAGTGAATGTAAAGTGAATATGTTGATCAGCGTAGTGTAGTGAGGGTGATACATCTCCTGCTGTCAGGCCTGTAGGTAACATGCTGTCGTTGTCCTTTATCTCATTGTGGATAGAAATTATTTTTTGGAGTGGCACAAATAATTTGTGTGGCATCAAATTTGATGCAGAACGCCTGATTGTTCTGTAAATAGTTTGAAATGGTTATTTAAAAAACCTGGCTGCATTTTTAGGCAAATAGCTGCAAATAACTTTGTTGTTTGCAAACGTAGTTACTCTTCTGAAGAAGTAACTAGTAACTAGTAACTAGTAAAAAATTAATTCATATTTCAAAATAACTTGCACAATATTGGATTATAATACTGTATTTTGCAGACAAAGAGTTACAGGACTGTCTCTTAGACCACAGCCAGGAGCTTCACACAGACTCATACTTATAATACAAGTAAGAGCTTTGCCAAAAAAAAAAAATATATATATATATATATATATATTTTTAAATTTTTAAAATTTCAAAATTGAAGTTCAAGTTATTTTTATTTCCAATAGTGTTAACAAATAATGTAAAGTGTCAATAATTATTTAAATATGTCAATAATTAATTAAATGTTTCAATAATTAATTAATTAAATGTGTCGCAAATATTTATTTAATTAATTTTTGACATATTTAATTAATTTCTTAATGGTGTATTTAATTAATTCATTATGCCAGTCCTGGCGTTCCATACATGAAAAATATATATATTTTTTTAATTTTCATTGTAAGAGAGCTAAAGCACAATTAAAAGTATTCTAAAAGAAATTGTCAGGGGTTTAGACATTTGTTCACAAGTAAGAGAAATAAGACACTGCAGACCGACTCAGAGAGTTTTAAGACATGCGCATGGGTGTGTGCCCCTCAGCAAAATCACACACACTCAAGCGCAGGCTGGTTGCTTTATTTATAGGCCAAAATGGGTTACATAGTACTTCCTCTTTTAACGGAAAGGGGAGAGCTTAGGCATTGTCTCAGCTATCTAACCTCTGCACACAAACTGAAAATAACGACACAGCAGTATTCATGCTTATCTGACATCACAGACACTGAAGTAAAGAATGCATCGTATATCATGTCTTGTCAAACATCTCAAACACTGAAGTAAGGAATGCATTGTGTTTTGTTTAACAATAGGCTTGGTTATGTGAAAATATATGAACACTTGAAAGTAAAACACACTTGATTATATTGTATTTGAATATAAAGCACATTTGATTATACTTGATCATATTGCATAATAAAAATCCTCTATCAGAAATGTAAACACTTAATTTGATTATTTTAATTAATAAACCATGTAGCTTGGATGGATTTGATGCTGGTGTGACCACAGTGCACACGTCTGCTATTGCTCACAGTGGCCCAAGGGACGACTCGTGGAGTTTGTGTGTTTGCTCAGACACATGAAAAATTAGAGGGAACATTGCCTAGCAGAGACCCCAGTCCGTGAGATCTTCAATGCACATCTTTGGCAGAGCTTCAACAGCATTCCTAGGGAGATTGGGACCATGTTCAATGGACCATGTCTGAGCTTTCGGTGTCTACAAAAGCGCTATATGCAATCCATTACTATGGTGGTAACCCCCGAACCAAAAATTGAAATGCAATCAGTCCATTTGGAGCGCAGAATGACTCAAAATCCCTGAAATGTCAACACATTTTGATAGTTTGTCCAAAGGTTGTCCATTCTGGCTCCAGATGGGTTAATTGGATTAAAAAATTAATTGTGATGAAGGATTAATCCGTGTTAATGTATGAATGTTGACAGCCCTACAAATAATGTAACTACACACTTAAAATAAATATAGTCAAGAACACCCCATGCCCCCTTTAGGCTCAGTCCTGCTTACTGCAGATATCACTGCTACATAAAGTACCACAAGGCAGAACTTACAGATGATGCCGTTGTGCTTGGTTGATGAAAAGTATTTGAGTCCAAATTTGCTGTATGTTGTATTTAAAAAGAAATGAGCTGCTATCTTGAACAAGTCAGCGCTTCACTTATGATGGAAAGAGGGGCGGGAAGGAGAGGAGGGAGATTTTCCCAAGCAGAGGATGTAAATAAGAGACAAGGGAGGATAGAAGCATTCCTGATCATATTTACTCCAGCTCATGTTTCAGAAACAGCAAATACTCCAAACACTTTCAAAACAAAAGTGTCTCCAGCTGAAGCACAAAAAATGTCAGTTTAATGAAAACAAATCTTCTTTATTTTAACTGCAGCTTCTCAAAACTCTGCCCTAATGAACAAACGCATCATTTTCTCTCTCACACTGACTCACTCCTGAACAATGAAGCTTTGCAGCATAGTTGTGTCACACCTGCCCTGCAGCTAAACTGATCACATCAGTTTTACTGTAAATAGTAGTGGTCATGTGATTTAGAAGACAAGCATCTTCCTCGTCAGTGCCGTCAGTGTGGGACCAAATTCTCCATGTTATCAGATTTGTAAGCAGCAGCTGAAACTGTCACATGAATGAATGTTCATCAAACTGTTTGATTCTGGCCAATCAATAATCTATAATCATGTGGATTTGTCTTCAAACACAAGAGTGATCTAAAGTTTGTCTTGATATAATAGCTGAACATCAGGTCCAAACATCACAGAGCAGAAAAACAGTCAAAGTATTAAAGAAGGAACCAAAGCAAACTTACAGTTTCTTCAAACACACGCGGACAACAAGCTCCACTCCACACCTGGACACGGACACGGACACACGGTTGAGTTGCTCCCTGGAAGGAGGCGTAACATAACACCTGAACACTGTGAGAGTGCCACACCTTCATGTACTGATTTACAAATATGCCGTCTGACTGCTCAGGCGGAGTTTAAAACATGTTAAGCACCGAGGGGCTTTCTGAGCTTCCTGCTCAAAAGACACATGTCCAAAATAAGCATTTCTCTGCAATTACGAGCTCTGTGTAAACAATCTTGGTATCAAAATAAAGTTAACACTTGTGAGAGTTCATCAGAGGTGTAAATATTACAGCAGATATTATTGTGTCAAAGTTACTGAGGCTGGGATATTTGAGTATCTATACCACACTTTCCGATACTTCCATTACTGAGCTTGTGTTGCAGCTGATTAAATGGAATCTTCTCCCTTTTGAATCTGTTACATAGGAGATGAGAAATAAAATCAAACAAATGTCGAAGGATTAAAATGGCAAAATACCATATTTTTCATTTCCCAAACACGCACAATTTGTCCCATCAACAGCAGGATTCAGCAAAACAAGACGTCCTTCAGACTTTAAAGTGCTGTCAGTTAAACGAGGAGGTGGCTGGAGAGAGAGTTCTGAGCTTCTCTGCTTAGGCTGCTGCCCCCACGACCCGGACCCAGATAACCTGAAGAAGATGTATGGATGGATAATAATGATAAAAAAAATAATAATAATGCACTGCACATGTCATTTATATGCTCCTGCATTTAAACACTGATTTCAGCCACCAAGGTGTGAGTGAATAAATCCAACACAATTCCCACCCTGAGATCAAGATGGTTGGATCATTGCTTACTATGTCCACCCCCAGAAAAACGCACCCCAAGTCTTGCGATTTACCAGAGTCTGTGCAGGCTTGTCCATACCTCTTCCCTTCTTGTTTGTCTGTTTTAGCCCTTAGGTACAACAGGTTGAGCAGCAGGAGAGTGGAACATCATCGTTAATAATAACTGAGTCCAATTTGGTTATGAAGAAATCTTAGAGGGTTTTAACTTTGTTTTAAAGCTTGTGAGTAGCTGTGTTTGCTGTTTCCTGTGTGAGAAACCTCTGAGTCGGCTCCCCAGTCTGTGGACTTAATGGTGCTGAAACTCAGGGTGCTGCTCTATGTCCTTGGTGCTGAAAACTGAGCCTGATGCTTAACATTGTCCACCCCAGGTGTGAAACTCAGAAACCAGTCTTACTTGTTATCATCTATCGTCCACCTGGGCCTTACACAGAGTTTCTGTCTGATTTCTCAGACTTTATATCTAATTTAGTTCTGAGCTCAGATAAAGTAATTATTGTGGGTGATTTTAACATCCATGTAGATGCTAAAAATGACAGCCTCAACATGGCATTTAATCTGTTATTAGACTCAATTGGTTTCTCTCAAAATGTAAAAGAACCCACCCACCACTTTAATCACACTCTAGATCTTGTTTTAACATATGGCATCGAACCTGAACATTTAACAATATCTACTCCTCCCCTTTTGTGAGTGTGGACGCTTCATCTCTTTGCTCTTTGCTTCTTTTATTGATTTTTATTGATTTTTATGCTGATTTTTTCCCTTTTTTCCTTATGAGCTTACCTGCGATAGCTTCTAGACACTTATAGATCATTGGGACTAAAGTGTTCTTAACAGAAGCAGCAACATTTTTATAGTTACCTTATCCTCAGCGCTCCGTGTGTCTGTGGCCTAGACACAGCTGAAGCCTGATTACAGCGTCTGGGCACCGAACAGCCTCAATAGCCTGGAAAGGGGCTAACCGCTAGGCTAACTAGCAACAAGATGCCTTCCCTCTCCACAGATAACTACCACAGCCTCCTGCAGAAGATTGCAGTACTGGAGACAAAAATTCATCGCTTAGAAGTAAACGTGGAGGTAAATGGACTGTGTGGAAATGAAACAACCTTGCCTTTGATTCAAAACAATGGCGATGAGCAAGCTAGTGCACAGCTAAGGAGCACAGATAACATGACCAAGAAAGTAGACTCTGTGCATTATTATAAATCCTCAAGTGATAATCCCCCCTTGGACTGTTCTGGTGCAAAACCAAGACATAAATCATGTCTCCTCGAAGGGGGAGGACGTATCACAGGCAGGGCACAGCGAGCTGAAATCTCTGAAACCGACTGGCCTTCACTTCCTACGAGACAGAGAAGCTCTTCTACCCCTGTATACGGGAGGAAACAGGACTGGACAACCGTGAATAGGAAGGATAACAACAAACCTCCAAAACAACTGAATGTGAAACTGCAGAACAGATTTGCTCCACTATCAAAGGACCCTGGATCTATATCGGACAACCATCCATCTAAAAGCAGCGAAGTAAGGTCTGAAAATCTGTTGAAAAGTAAAAGACCACAGGGAAAGCTAAAGGCTAGGCCTGAAACTCTGATTGTGGGTGACTCTGCCGTAAAGGATGTACAAAGGATATGCGGTAAGAACACTAAAGTCCTCTGCTTTCCTAAGGATATGGTCAACAACCTGAAGGAGAGAATTCTTCAAATTGCAGATGAATATCCAACTGTGACAAACATTGTTCTGCATACAGGGTCAAACGATGTGTCCGAACAACAGTCGGAGGTTCTGAAACGGGACTTTACTGGATTATTAAATACTGTAAACTCTCTGAATGCAGCTGTATTCATCAGTGGACCTGTACCGCCGGTCAGAGGAGGAGACGAGAGATTCAGCAGGTTGTTTACACTGAATAAATGGCTTATATCAGCATGTGCCGACCACTCAGTGCATTTTATCGACAACTTTAATATTTTTTGGGAACGCAGGCATCTGTTTAAAGCAAATGGATTTAATTTTAACAAGTCAGGGGTGAAACTGTTCACCTCCAACTTGTTTTATTCCATACGTCATCCATCTGTGCTTGGTGCCAAGGCTGAGATAAACGAGGAGTTATCTCATAAAGAGGAACAAACAGTACTCCAAGAACAGACAAAGCCCAGCAGAAGCCTTGAGGAGGAGCTCCATTTGCCCCCACCCGGGAAGAGCCTCAGAAAGGAGAGACACCTAAGGCATCTGAGGAAGAGCCTCAGAAAGGAGAGACATCTAAGGCAAGAAGAGGGGTCCCTATTTTCCTCCAACTCTCTCAACAACACCAACGACCAGGACAAGGGACCACGACCTTCCCCAGTCCCCAAAACCCCTGACAGACCATCACCCTCCTCCCCCTCCCTTTCTCCCTCCTCCCCACACCTGAAATTCACTGAGGAGATGATGGAGCGGGTCACTGCTGGGCTCAGATCTACCCCCCGTCCCAATCCCTTTTTGTCCCCCATAAACCCCCCACCAGAGCGGCCAAAGGTTCGCCATCGAGCCCCACCCTCAACAGAGCAATCGAAGTCACATTGCCCAGCCTCGCTCCCCTTAGTTCCTCCTTACCACCTTCATGCTTTGTCTCCGCAGTCTGATGTGTGATGTGTGGAGGGTCCGGGCTGCGAGGATTATGGCAGTGGTGACTTTTCCCAGGAGAAGCTGGGACCCTGTTTACTAGAAGGTTTTAAAATCTCTGTACTTTTAGGTGACAGGAGACATGTGGCCTGGTCAAAACACAGAGAGCTGCACTCTAAAAGATCTTTAAATATAGTAAACATACCTTGTGTGCCACACACTGCTCCCAAACACGAGGGGACAAGTAATAGCTCTAAAACACTTAAGTTGGCTTTATTAAACGTTAGATCTTTAGCTGGGAAAACATTTTTAATTAATGATTTAATCACTGAGCACAGCCTTGATTTTATGTTTTTAACTGAAACTTGGTTGGACCAAAGTAACAGTGGAGCTGTTCTCATCGAGACGACCCCTCCTAACTACAGTTTTATCAGTGAGGCCAGGGTGAGCAGGAGAGGAGGGGGGGTTGCTGTCTTATTTAATGAATCATTTAAATGTAAGCAGCTATTTCCTGGAAGTTTTCAGTCTTTTGAATATGTGGCTTTACAGCTGAAGGCCCCATCCAAAGTTGTGTTTCTTAATGTTTACAGGCCTCCCAAATACTGCACAGACTTTTTTAATGACCTCAGTGAACTGCTGTCTGTGATCTGTGTTAATTTTGACTGTGTAATTATTGTTGGGGATTTTAACATCCATGTGGACAACCCTCAGGACAAAGGGACTAAAGACCTGAGTAACACTCTGGGCAACTTTGGGCTGACTCAGCATGTAACAGAGGCCACACATAATAGAGGACACACTCTTGACCTACTGATCTCCAAGGGCCTGAGCATTTCAAAGGTTACTGTGTCTGATGTGGGCTTATCTGATCATTATTGTGTTTTCTTTGAAAGTAAAATCTCAGCCCACACAAATATATCAACAACAGTGATCACAAAACGGTGTATAACTGAACACAGTAGTGCAATTTTTAACCAGGTCTTCCCATTAACACCTGACCTGTCCAGAGGGTCAGTCAATGAGCTCGTCAATAGCTTCAATGCTAACATGTTAAATGTAATGGACACTATTGCTCCCATTAAGGTGAAGGTTATCTCTGGAAGGAAAAAGTCTCCATGGAGAAACTCCACACTGGTGAAAAATGAAAAAAGAGAGTGTAGGAAAGCTGAGCGCAGATGGAGAAAAACAAACCTCCAGGTTCATTATGACATTTATAAAGAGAAACTTCACAATTATAATTTACAACTGAGGAGTGCAAGGAGGTCCTACTTCTCTGACATCATCACTAAAAACAGCCATAATGCTCGGGTCTTATTTTCTACAGTAGACAGGCTAACAAACCCTCCTGTGTCAGTGGCAGCTGAACTTCATTCAACCATGGCCTGCAATGACTTTGCCAAATTCTTCACAGAAAAAATCCAAAAAATTAGACAAGCAATTGGTTCATCAACAGCAGATCCAGGATATGTACTGTGTCCACCAAAAAGCTGTTTAAACACCATCAAACAGTTTCACCCTATTAACAGCAAAGACCTGGAGGACATCTTAGGTCAACTGAACTCCTCCTCTTGCTGTTTAGATGTCCTGCCAACAAGTTTTTTCAAAAAGGTCTCAAAGACTTTAGAGTCAGACCTGTTACAGATCGTCAACTTTTCTTTATTATCAGGTGTGTTTCCAGAATCACTAAAAACTGCTGTAATAAAACCTATACTGAAAAAGGACAATCTTGACAAGACACAAATGAACAACTACAGGCCGATCTCAAATCTCCCATTTTTAAGTAAGATCATTGAAAAAGCAGTTTCTCAACAGTTCAATTACTTCTTAAAACAGAATAATTGCTACGATGCCTTCCAGTCAGGTTTTAGACAGAACCACAGCACTGAAACCACTCTGACCAAAGTGTTTAATGACATATGTCTGAATACAGACAGTGGAAAAATGTCAGTCTTAGTTTTACTGGATCTCAGTGCAGCATTTGATACAGTTGACCACAACATATTACTCAAACGACTGGAGAACTGGACAGGTCTTTCAGGAACTGTACTAAACTGGTTCAAAACATACTTAGAAAACAGGAAATACTTTGTATCAATAGGTAACTTCACATCTGAGCAGACAAGTATCACATGTGGAGTTCCCCAAGGTTCCATCTTAGGACCCCTTCTGTTTAACATTTACATGCTCCCACTGGCACAGATCATAAACAACAACAAAATAAACTATCACAGCTATGCAGATGACACACAAATATATATCACAATGTCACCAGGAGACCAAGGCCCTGTGCAGGCTCTTGGTAAATGCATCGAGGAAATCAATGACTGGTTGTGCCACAATTTTCTCCAGCTAAACAAAAACAAAACTGAGGTAATAGTCTTTGGCGCCAAAGAAAAACGATTACAGGTCACCAGAGAACTTCAATCTATACATCTAAAAACCACAAACCAGGCGAGAAATTTGGGTGTAGTGATGGATGCAGACCTAAACTTAGGAAAACACATTAAGACAATAACAAAGTCAGCTTACTATCACCTCAAGAATATTTCAAGGATAAAAGATCTGATGTCTCAACAGGACCTGGAAAAACTAGTCCATGCATTCATCTTTAGTAGGCTTGATTACTGTAACAGCATCTTTACAGGTCTACCTAAAAAATCAGTCAGACAACTACAGCTCATTCAGAACTCTGCTGCTCGAGTCCTCACTAAGACCAAAAAAGTGGACCACATCAGTCCAGCTCTGAGGTCTTTACACTGGCTGCCTGTTCGTCAGAGGATAGACTTTAAAGTTCTGATGCTGGTCTATAAAGCTCTGAATGGTTTAGGACCAAAATACATCAGTGACCTCCTGACCCAGTATGAACCTTCCAGATCCCTTAGGTCATCTGGATCCGGTCTTTTATCAGTTCCCAGAGTTAGAACCAGACACGGAGAAGCTGCATTCAGCTTTTATGCTCCTTATATCTGGAACAAACTCCCAGAAAGCCTCAGATCAGCTGAAACACTCAGTTTATTTAAATCCAGGTTGAAGACTCACCTGTTCTCAGCTGCATTTGAATAAAGCACCAAATCCACACTTTTAAGCTTAAATTTCAAAACTTACATTAACTACTGATTTTATCTACTGTTCTGATTTTATCTGTTTTGATTTTATATACTGTTTTGTTTGTTTGTTTGTTTGTTTGTTAATTAGTTAGTTAGTTTATTTGCTTGTTTTAATCAATTTTAAATCGTGCTTTTTATTTGTTTTTGTTTCTAATGTCTCTGTAAAGCACTTTGAATCACCTTGTTGTTGAATTGTGCTATACAAATAAACTTGCCTTGCCTTGCCTTAACAGTGTTTCCTGAAAACCCTCTCCTGTCTGATCATTTTACAATAATTGATTACACAGCGGTGGAGAGTAGACTTTATCAAAGTAGATGTCTTTCTGAAAGCACTGTAACTAAGTTTAAGAATATAATCCACCCACTGTTATCATCTTCAATGCCCTGTACCAACACAGAGTAGCTATCTGAACGCTACCCCAACAGAGGTCGATTATCTTGTTAATAATTTCACCTCCTCACTACGTACGACTCTGGATACTGTAGCTCCTGTGAAAACTAAGGTCTCTAATCAGAAGTACCTGACTCCGTGGTATAATTCTCAAACACGTACCCTAAAGCAGATGACTCGTAATCTGGAGAGGAAATGGCGTGTCACAAATCTAGAGGATCATCATTTAGCCTGGAGAAATAGTTTGCTGCTTTATAAGAAAGCCCTCCGCAAAGCCAGAACATCTTACTATTCATCACTGATTGAAGAAAATAAGAACAACCCCAGGTTTCTCTTCAGCACTGTAGCCAGGCTGACAAAAAGTCAGAGCTCTTTTGAGCCAACCATCCCTTTAACGTTAACTAGTAATGACTTCATGAACTTCTTCACAAATAAAATTTTTATCATTAGAGAAAAAATTACCAATAATCATCCCACAGATGTAATATTATCTACAGCTACTCTTAGTACCATTGATGTTAAGTTAGACTCTTTTTCTCCAATTGATCTTTCTGAGTTAACTTCAATAATTACTTCCTCCAAACCATCAACGTGTCTTTTAGACCCCATTCCTACAAAACTGCTCAAAGAAGTCCTGCCATTAATTAATTCTTCGATCTTAAATATGATCAACCTATCTCTAATAATCGGCTATGTACCACAGGCCTTCAAGCTAGCTGTAGTTAAACCTTTATTCATTCGTATTCAGCAAGTGAAAATAAAATAAACAATAAAAGGTGAATCAAATGGAAAAAAAAAAAAGAAGAAGCCCTGATAGAGTCCAATACACACTGGAAATTAAACTTACTGCTGGCAGTATGAAATAAGTTCTCACTACAGTTGTACTGGGACCAAATGCCAAAAAAATAATAACAGGCCAGACACACCATACTCCCACAGCAGTTGGGATACCTCGATGGACACGGTCACGGCTTTCTTCAGTTCCATAAAACACTTAAAGACTGGTTGGGCAAACTCTGAGGCACCCTCAAATATTCTTGAGAGGATAAAAATCAGGTTGTGGGTTACATGACGAGGACATAAACTGCATTTATTCTGCTTTTCTTTGCCACAATCCAGTTTTAGAACTAGCCAGAGTTTCTTGTCCAGGGCCCTGTTTCAGGAAGCCGGTTTGGAAAACTCAGAGTGAAAAACGACACTCACGGTTGAGTAACCCCGAACTGTCCAACTCGGAATATTCCGTTTCAGAAAGGCTGATAACAATTAGTTCAATCAAGGCGGAGTTGCTTTAACCCCAAGTGAAGCGCGCGGACGAGGATACATAAAGCCCTGATAAGCGGAGCACAGATTAAGCGAGTCACCATGGAGACGGAGGGAAAGAAGGCGCGGTCAATGTATTTCACAGCGCTTGAGGCCGAAATGCTGATGGCAGCATATGCCGATAACATGCAAATTCCGCGGAAAAAAGTAACACAGCGACAGCTGCAAAAGAAAGTGAGCATGCATGGCAAAACATAGCCGACAGAGTCAATGCGTGAGTGTTAATTTAAACATTGATCTAGGGATTTCCACCCATTTAACACGTTATTTTATCATATGTTATTTTATTTGTTATTTTATACATTTTATTTTGTGACGTGATGTGAGCGCAGGTGCAACCCAACAGGCCCCAAACGTGCCTGGCAGCAAGTAAAAATGAAATATAAAAATATAGTCCAAACAGGTAAGGTGTAATTGTATTATGAGCCATAGTGCTTGGTCTGTTTGTCCCATGTAAATCAATTGCAGTTAGAGGTTACATTAATTTTCTGTCTGTAAGCACTTATTGAAATTATCTGAGCACATTACAAGTACATATTTGCTTACTCTGTATGCTCAAATGTGACCCGTTATAGCCAACAGAAAAAAAGCGGAGGCCCGAAAAACAGGTGGGGGTCCTCCTCCACCACCACTCACAGAGGCTGAGCAGTTGGCCCTCAGCCAAAACAGTGGGCGCCCTGTGGCCGAAGGCATCTCTGCGGGGACATCCTCTGAGTCAATAACCCCGCAAGACACAAGTGCCTACATAGGGGGTAAATTCAAAATAATACATGATGTGCATACATCCTTTCTTCACAGTCACCTTCGCAGTGCTGCTCATTCATTTGATAAACTCTTTACCATAATGGATTATTTTGTAGTGAAGTTATTTTCCTACTGATTTTGCCTTCCCTCAGCCTTGGTTGTCTTTGAGAGCATAATGACAATGAAGTGTAAGGTGCTTGGTATGTTTGTTAATTGCCATTTGGTCCCTTGTAAGTTATAAGTGACCTGTATAAACCTCATATTCTATCAGTTGATGGTGATGGTGTACTGCATCTGGTGCAGCCTCCTGTTGAGCCAGACCAACATGCAGTTGTGAGTAATACTCCACAGATTATATGAGTTTACAGTAGAACAGCAATGTTGTCTATTTCTTTACTACAGGAAAATAATGAAGAAACATTGACAGCTGTTACAGAGGAGGAAGCAACAGAGACACTTTATGAGGTTTACATCTTTTAATACTTTGTGTACAGGAAACACAGGCGACCAATAAAGCCAGTTGAACAAAAAATCTGTTTATTCTTCTTTCAACATGTTGAGGTGATGGGTCAAAGGAAATGATTGTGACATATGGTGTCTCTGACTGCTCTTCCATCTTGTATGTCCGTGGGAGGGTCAGGATGTTCATGGTTTGGATCACTGCTGATGTTTGGTTCAGAAGGACAGTGTTCTCCTCTAATTGTGGCAATGTTGTGAAGAATCACACATGCCACAATAATGTCACATGCCCTTTCTGGGGTGACCCTGAGTCTTTGCAGGCACTGGAACCGGGCCTTAAGCATTCCGATAGTCATTTCAATTCTGGCTCTTGTCCTGCAATTAGCCAGATTATATCGCTGCTGTGGGCCCGGTTCAGGGTCAGGGTAAGGGGCAAGCAAATAGGGTAAACATGGATACCCCCTATCACCAAGCAAGTAGCCAGTGAACTCTCCTAAGACAGAAGGATACACTTCAGTTCAAATGTCCCTGAAGCAATTGGTCTTTATATATTTTAAAGTATTTTCAACTCACCATGTCCAAATTTTGTGCTCAGTGTACATTCACGGAATATTTGTGAGTCATGGACAGAGCCTGGCCACTTGGCTTCCACATTTGTGATAATGTTGGCAGCATCATATATGATCTTCACAGTGCAGAGAACACAAATTAGCATCCATTACTATGATGAAATAATTTGTTAGTTTGAAATGCTACAGGGAACTATGTACCTGTACATTAATGCTGTGGAAAGACTTCCTGTTCACATAGTCTCCTTCATTTACTGAAGGAGCAATAATTGGAATGTGAGTACCATCTATACAGCCAATCACGCCTGGGAACCGTGAAAATAAATGTAAAATTTAAGTAGTAGTTCAAGTATCACCACATCATAAATTAAGTTTTGTTCATCCTGATACCTGCAATTTTGTGGCATCCCTCTTTGATGAATCTTGTGGGTCTGTGACCGGGGAACACCACAGACGAGTACAGGAGACGTTTCAGTGCAACTGTAACATTCCTGACTGCCCGACAGACGGTAGCCTTGGAAACGTGCTCAGCGTCACCAATATTATACAGAAAGCTCCCGTTTGCAAAAAACCGAAGTGCAATACAAATAATATGTACAGAACTGAGAGCATGTCCGCGATGTGTCACATGCGTAATATATGGCCTGAGGATGTTATCCAAATAAATTATAGATTGTGCTGAGAAACGGTGACGTTCGCACAGGAAATCATCAGGTAATGATAAGATGTCCATACGCGCTCTGATCACTCTCTCCCGGCGGAGAGCTCTGCGGAGAATTTGGGCTTCGATATCTACCGGCTCTTCAAGGAAGGGACACGCCATGTCTGAGACTTCCTACTGTCAGGTTTCCGACAAAGGGGCGGAGACAGTCAGGGTTAGTTGTGGTAAACCTGCTAGGGGGCAGGTTAGCTTCACGGCGTGTGTCGTCATAGTGACTCACTCAGGCTGCAGCTGAACTCGCTTTGTGAAACCGAAAACCCAGAGTTTTCGTTAACTCAGGGTATACTTACTCAGTTTTTCCACTAAACCGGCTTCCTGAAACAGGGCCCTGGTCTATGGATTGCCAGTTACATTGCTTGATGATTTGGTGGACTGCCTCTATGTGGTTAAGGTTGGATTCATTTGCAAGTTCCATGGTAAGACAGTGCATACATGACTTTATAGTCATTGATAACTATGGCCTGTGGTGAGTGATGTTTTTGATGTGTTTTGATCCACTTAATTAATATAAATAAAGCGTGGTTTGTGTGTGTGTTTTGCTTTTTTATTTTGTGGGACAAGCAAACATGTTGGTGCTTGTATCTACTTTTGATCTGCTGCACTGTGAGCTGATGGTGACAGTTAAAAAAACAAACAAAAAAACAACAACTCTGAGTCAAATATGATTAGACCATAGGAAAAGTCTGAGTTTAAACACATGAATATATTTTATTGATTATTTAATTGTCTGTTGCTGTCCAACATCAACCTTTGAGATTTGAAGTAAGCTTTAACTGAAGTTCATCATCGTTCCACAGAGTGGTGCTGCAACACAGAGATAACTATAAAATGCAGGTTGAGGAAATAATAAACACATATTTAATATGTTTGCTGTACATGTACTTTTCTTTTTAGTCTTTTTGTTGGTCACAGACTGAATTTTGCTGACAAATATCTGTCAAATCTTGTACATTCTTATACTTTAACCAAACACATATATAAAAAACAATTTTAAACGTTTTAAAAGTGATAAAAAAAATAATAAACAAAAAAACACAGAGCATCCAGAAAGTATTCAAAGCACTTCACTTGTTCCACATATTGTCATGTTACAGCCTTATTACAAAATGGATTCATTTAACTGTTCACAGGTGAGTATGTAAAGCCTTTGCTGTGGCACTAAAAACTGAGCTCACATGCATCCTGTTTTGGTGCATCTATTGATCATCTCTCAGATCTTTCCCAACTTGATAAGAGTCCACCTGTGGAAAATTCATTTGATTGGTGATGATTTTTCATAACTTAGGATTTGATAAGATCATATAGTTGACGGTGCATGCCAGAGCACAAACCATGCCATGAAGTCCAAGGAATTACAGTATTAATTATGTAGAATGCTGAGACAGAACTGTATCTAGGAAAAAATTCTGGGGAAGAGTAAAGAAATTTCTGCAGCACTGAAAGACCCAGAGAGCACAGCAGTTGCCATCATCTGTGAATAGAAGAAGTCTGGAAGGATTCTTCCTAGAGCTGGCTGCCAAACCAATGTGAGCAATGGTAGAAGATGAGCTGAGTGTAGGTGACCAAGAATCCAATGGTCACTCTGACAGAGCTCCAGCCTTGCTCTATGGAGAGAAAGGACAACTATTTCTGAAGCTCTCCACCAACAAGGCCTGTATGGCAGAGTGGTCAGATGGAAGCCACACCTCAGGAAAAGACACATGATAGCCTGTCTACGGTTTGTCAAAAGGGAACTGAATGACTTGCAAAAGATATCAAGGGAGTGATTTTGAGACCAATCTGTGAATGTCCTTTAAAAAAAAAAAATCTATATATATATATCATTAATCATTTATTTATCCAGGTAAAATCTCACTGAGATTCAGTGGCTGTGCACTAATGCTCTCAATTAACCTGGTGGAACTTAAGAGGTCCGGCAAGGAATGATAGGAGAAAGGGCCTAAAAACATAGCTGTACCAAGTTTAAAGCATCACACTCAAAAATACTAGAGGCTGTAAGTGCTGCCATTTAACTGCAGGTAACAAACTGCACTCCAGGTAAAATTTAATACATCTGTCATAGATTATCACCAAACACATTTCCTTATTCATCATCCCTTATTATTACAGTACATTGCATTGCAAATATAAAACATAAGTAGTAACATCACTGACAGTTTTGTTGGGAGTGATTATGTCAAAATGTTCCTGTAGAGATGGAAATCTACCTTTTATGCCAGACTGCATGGATGAAGAAGCAGTTCATTAAATTTCCAATCTCTGTCACTATCAAATACACAAAACACCAACGATACACCACGAGCAGTGAGAGGATTCACTCTGGTTTATATCTGGTAATAAATATCTTCTCAAAAAAGCAAAGTAGTATTGCAACATGGCATTTGGGTCTTCTAACTAAAATAGGAAATTAGGAACATAACTAGTGCCATCATAGCCAGACCTGGCCCACATCTGGTTGACATACACTTTGCCATGACACCAGACAGTGAGAAGTGCCAGCTTGATGCCGGATTTGGGCCAGACCTGTTTTCTATGAAGCTGGGCAACATAAACCAAACCACAATCGGGCCAGATGTGACATGCCATCACATAAACGGTTTATCTACACCAGGCCTGGCCCATATCTGGATGACATATCACTTATCATGCCAGAAGTCAGCCAGCAGTGCTGGCTTGACACCAGATCCAGGCCAGACCTGTCTGCTATGTGGGTTAATATCCAAACATGCATATGGTAGTGTCTGGGTTATAGTAAGGGTTCATGGGCAGGTCGGCCAATGAGGATGCAGCCTTTTGTTAGCCCTGAGCCAAATATCTGAAACATGTTGCTAGCATCAAAAATCAAAAAATAACTTTTCAACAATCAGAGAAATTTCCGGTTTGAACATTTGATCTGCTGACTTTGAACTGTTTTCATTAAACATCAGATTGAAGTGATTTCAGGTCATTTCATTCTGTTTGTTGTTGTTGTTTTTTCTTTGTTTTTTTACAGTGGGAACACATTGAGGCCACCTACAGGGCAGGTGGGGGACAGCAGGGATCTGAAATCATATGAGAAGTTAGTGAGTGAGAAGTGGAAAAAATTGACTTAAGATGGCTCTAAGTGCTAAAAGTTGTTCTCAAACAGAAGATAAATCCACTGATTCTTTGTAAAGTTCATCTGATGCTCACATGAATCCTATGAAGGAAACTTTACTTCACTGAATGTTTCTTCAACGCTCATTTCAACATGTTGAAGCCATGAATGATCCACTCTCAGTCTGCATTGAGAGTGGATCATTCATGACATCTAAGGTGTGTCGTGTGACATGTTCAGTATTGTCACACATGTCTAGATTGTCCCTGATATCATAACTGCTCAAACGCTTATCTTGTTTTATCTGTTGTGGCCAGTACTATCCTCTATGCTGTTACATGCTGGGGCAGCAGATTGAGGCCAGTAATGTTGTGGGGATCGCGCTGGACTCCCTTATAGTGGTGTCTGAGAGGCAGATGTTGTCCAAGATAAAGACAATGTTGGATAATACCTCCCACCCACTCCAGCACCACTGAACGACACAGGAAATCATTCTTGCCCACGGCCATCACCCTGTACAACTCCTCCATCTAACACACTTTAAACACTGCAATAGTTACATGCTGTTTGCACACGCTCTTTTCTACTCAACAGTCAGAGTGTTTCTCCAACAGGAGGACTTTCTTTACACTCACCTCATCACAGACACACTGACGAACCAGGAGATCTGAACCAAAACCCAGGATAGAGAGTTTCAGTGAATGTGGTGTTGAAGGTGTGGAGGTGGATCAGAGTGTCAGAGGAGACTCTGTAGAAGGACAGAGTGCCAGCAGGACAGTCCACATACACCGCTACTCTGTTAGAGACAGAGTAGGACGAGGAGGTGATGGGTTTTTCTGTCTTATTTTGCCTGACAGAACGAGGACGATCATCAGAGCAGATGAGACTCCAGGACTGATCATTCCATCCAAACAAACAGTCAGTACTGTCTCCTTTCCTTCTGATTCTTCTGGAACTCACTGATATCTCAACGTCTCCTGTCCACTCGACCTCCCAGTAAGAGCGACCAGTCAGACCATCTCTACACAGCAGCTGTTCATAAACATCAAATCTGTCTGGATGATCAGGATATGATTGAACCTCCTCAGCATGTGTCACCTTCCTGTTGTTGTCAGACAGTTTGAGGTTTGTGTGTACTGTGTTTGTGTCGATTGTGAGTTGACAGAAATCTGATGGAGAGAACAAACACAATCCAGCTGCAGTTATTGATCCATCATCTGTTCATTGATTGACACTTTGATGACTCCTGACACCAGAGATGTGAATGAGTGATGTGACAATTTGAAGATGGTTGAATGTGTGCTGCTTTGTTTTCATGAATCACATTAAAAACACACTTACACTTCCTCAGACCAGGTCTCAACCATCGGACTCCAGCAGGCTCCACCCTGAAAGGAGGAGGAGGGTCAGACCAGCACAGTCTCTTTCAGCATGAACACATGGACATTACATGGCTGTCATACACACACTGTTAGACACTGATAAAGGAGCAGTTCAACACTGTGGTCTTTTCCTGTTTCATATGTTAGGCTATGCCCTCTCTAATTTTGGTAATTCCACGCCAGTGGAAACTAGGGCAGGGCCATATCATACCATTCACGGTAATACCGGTATAACATTGGGCAACAATAAGAAAATGAAATATCGCAACAGAATATGGGTAAAACGCGCATGCCTTTGTTTTCATACGCACATTTCGGAAAAAGCATGGCGGCGACAGAGAATTAGGAGAGCGAAAGCGGATCATTGAATGAAACAGATGAACCAGAATTGGTTTGTAAAAATGCTGCAACTTCAGTGGTGTGGAACTGGTTTGGCTTTCGTCCGTC
Organism: Aulonocara sp. 'chitande type north' Nkhata Bay; assembly: GCF_057382095.1. NCBI lineage: Eukaryota > Metazoa > Chordata > Actinopteri > Cichliformes > Cichlidae > Aulonocara > Aulonocara sp. 'chitande type north' Nkhata Bay. The sequence goes on from NC_141346.1 coordinate 17,312,431, forward strand.
AGATACACAACAAAGCACTATTTTTGGTGGAGCATGCTAGTGTAACCCGTTCAAGTGTTACACCTGTTGTTGCTGCGTTGTGTTCTGGCGTGAAAGTAAGAGGCAGGAGACAGTACTGGGTCTTTGGCTCTTTACTGCACATCTGCAACACAGAAATATGTGTCTGATCTGTGTGTGTCACGCGCCTGCCAGTACACCTCTCCCCCGGCCATGCTGAAAGGAGCTGTGACCGGGGCACAAATGCACGCGCCTACGTCACCACGCAGCGCGCACACACTCGAACGCACACAGACTCAGATCACACAGGTAGGAGACCGAGATGCAAAAATGACATATTTAATCCAAAAAAAATGTGTTTTGGGTGAAATTCACAAGTATTTAACACATATGTTACACTAGCGGGCCGTTGTTATTACCGTGTTTTTAGGAAAATATGGCACACTTAAAATCAATCCCTTGATTTTTCTGAAAATCGACAGAGCCCCTTATAATCCCGTGTGCCTTATGTATGAATTCTGGTTGTGTTTACTGACCTCGAAACGATTTTATGTCATACATGGCGCTCGAAAATCTGTCAAATATTTTAGTGCGACTTTGCTAAGCTACGAACTCGCACCGCTTGATGGATTGTCAGAGCATTACAGCTATCGTAGGCAGGAGCCTCGCGGAGTGATACGTACTGTGCTTCAACATAATATTACTGTATTGTGTGTGTGTAACCTCTTTTTAAGTTTTGTGGATATTATACATGGTTATGCTGAGGATATGTCGGCCAATTTCCACTGGAAATGCCTTGTAGTTAAACTGTCAGCAAGGAATTTTCATTTGCACTGTTATTTTTTTATATAACTTTAATGCACATAAAAAACAGCTGCTTGTTTAAGTGAAAATACATTGATGGGGTTTTTTGCAATAATAAAGTTGTGGAGTTGTAAAGTATTTTGTCTAGCATCAATTATATCGTCAGTTATATCGTTATTGCAAATTTTCAAATGTATATCGTGATAAATATTTTTGGTCATATCGCCCTGCTCTAGTGGAAACCCAAACAACGTCCATGTCACCTCTACTTGCAGCCCACATAATGATGTGATGAAATATTTTTTTTAATTATTATTCAAAAATTATAATTAATTAGCTGGCTGCCGGCGGAGCTCACGGGCGCGTCACTGCAACTCCCCCTGGCTTCTGCTCCGCGGCTGCTGAATGAGCCCTCATCTGGGACTCTCCTCAGCTCTTACTGGGACAGTGGCGCAGCTGCCCCTCTGTGGGTCTTCCTTGGTCTCTTGTGTTCTGGGGGCCTCTGGATGTCTGGAGTTTTGATCTCCTCCATACCTGCTTGATACCATAAAGGACAGGGCTGTGGCTCCCCACACTCCCTAGCAGATCATTACATGGAGAAACCTTTGGAATGCAAGCATGCTGATCCACACAGGTATGCACACATGGGTATTCACAGACGCGGACTAAAGCTTTCTTGGCTGCTGCCTCAAAGCACACTGTGCGCTGTCTATCTTGCGTGCTGAACAATATCGTCTATTATTTAGTAACTATTGATATCTATGACTAGCTAGTTTATTGTGATGGTGCTTTTTTTTCTATTATTATGTTGCTCTTTGTTGTTTGCTGTCTCCTCTGTTTTTTTGTTTTTTGTTTTTTCTCCATACAGGTGACCCAGGAGTTTTGTTTTGTTTTCTTTCTTTCTCCCCCCCCTTCTCACCGTCTCTTCTCCCCTTTGGTTTTCTTTCTCTCCCTCTCTTTCTTTCATTCTTTCCCCCTGTCCTATCCCACAGTCATGTCTGTCCCGTTTGTAACTGAAAATAAAATAAATTCATAATTATAATAAAGGTCAACCAAATGGACCAATATGGCAAGGCCATGATGATCCACTTGGTAAAATAAATCCGCTTGGCATCTTTCTTGGCCTCAAGACAACAATTCTGATGGCTATAGATCCAAACGGGACACAAAAAAAAAAAAAAAAAAAAAAAAAAAAATTATAATTATAATTAACACTACATAGCATAGCATAGAATGTATGAAGCATGTAAAAATAATAATAACCACTGCAGCCAAAAAGAGTGCCTGACGAGCCCAGTCATAAGTAAGCTATTAAGACTCGACTGTACACTGTGTTCGTGTTTTCCTCCAAAACAACAAGTTCCACTGGAGCAGCCTTTCAACGCCTCTCTCTAGACAACACAGTAAAGCTAGTTTTTATGGCTACGACCCTGACACGGAAGCCTATATATTACCCAGAGGTCCCTGTACTATGGTTCGGAGCCGGGGACATGTTTTATATACGCGCAATCTCTAATAATCGGCTGTAGTTAAACCTTTACTTAAAAAGCCATCCCTAGTCTCAGCTGTCTTAGCTAATTATAGGCCAATCTCCAACTTTCCTTTCATATCAAAAATCCTTGAAAGAGTAGTTGTCAAACAGCTAACAGATCATCTGCAGAGGAATGGTTTATTTGAAGAGTTTCAGTCAGGTTTCAGAGCTCAGCACAGCACAGAAACAGCTTTAGTGAAAGTTACAAATGATTTTCTTATGGCCTCTGACAGTGGACTCATCTCTGTGCTTGTCCTGCTAAACCTTAGTGTAGCATTCGATACTGTTGACCATAATATCCTATTAGAGCGATTAGAACATGCTGTAGGCATTACAGGTACTGTAATGTATCAGATCTATTTAATAGACTCCAATTTGTACATGTAAATGGAGAGTCCTCTTCACACACTGAGGTTAATTATGGAGTTCCACAGGGTTCAGTGCTAGGACCAATTCTGTTTACATTATACATGCTTCCCTTAGGCAGCATCATTAGAAGACATTGCATAAATTTTCACTGCTATGCAGATGACACCCAGCTTTATCTATCCATGAAGCCAGATAACACACACCAATTGACTATGTGCACGTTAGCATATGCTACTTCCGGTGCGGAAACTCCTGTGGGGAGCTTTGTTTCCGGTGTCCTATTCGCGGCTGGTTTACGGTCCAAAACAAGTTAAGCAAGTGAATGAATCAAGCGGCGATTTACATTTCTAAAGATGTTTTGGGCATTTACCCAATATATCTGTAAATGATGTTCATCGACTTGTGATATTTTTCCCCGCGCCTCAGGGCAAAAGAGAAAATGGATTCAAATGTTATATTTCTCAGCTGTCCCTCATTTATCATGGGTGTTATGTTCTAAAAATAACCAGCGATAGGTGAAATCAAGTAGCCAATTTTATTTTTTGACGGTGCAAAGCATTTCGTGGACATCGTGGACATACAGTACTGCACTTCAGAGTCACACTACTAGCGATCGATGCAGCGATTCTGTACTGTACAGGAGAGACGTCACGGAGGAGATTGTCTGCAGCGATCAGGACGCAGGACACAATGTGACATAAAAAAAAGCATGCAAACTTGCACTAAAAAATCTGCGAAACAGCGAGGTGAAAGGTGAACCACGTTATAGCGAGGGACCGCTGTAATTTTTAAGGTAAGTCACAACATACCCTTCGTAAATACTAATGTATAGAAACCGTTACCAGCAATCATTCATTTTTTGTGTGGCTTTTTTCACGGTTTGTTAACATGCTGTGTAGGTGTGTACTTGAATAGCTGATCTCGACATAACGGCGGAAACATCTGGTTTGACTATTCTTCACCTGTAGTTTGAATGCTGAACATTTGCCTGTTTAAATCATAAGACCAGTCACTATACAGAGATATGCTTCTGAATGTGGACGATGATGTGTCTTCTGCTGCAGTAATGCAGTTCTGCTTGTGTTGAGTGATGTAAACAACTGATCGATCTAAACTCTTTAAACTCAAAATTGATCATTAGATTTTTTTATGACACAACAGTGGTGAGTGTTCCCACCTTCTCCTCTTTGTAACTTAACGCGATCTTTCCGTTTTCGAGTTTTGGACATGATTTTGGAGTATATCTTCGGAGTAGCGATTGACCGCAAAGTAAAGCTACCGGAAATGTACAACCCCACATCCGGTCTCAAACCAGGAAGTTAGCATTTTCTCGTGCACAAGGTTAATTAGTTAAACTGCAGGAATGTCTTAAAGACATAAAGACCTGGATGGCATTACCTTGGCCTCCAGTAATGCTGTGAGGAACCTTGGAGTTATTTTTGACCAGGATATGTCCTTCAACGCACATATTAAACAAATATGTAAGACTGCTTTCTTCCATTTGCGCAACATCTCTAAAATTAGAAATATCCTGTCTCAGAGTGACGCTGAAAAACTAGTTCATGCATTTATTACTTCCAAGCTGGACTACTGTAATTCATTATTATCAGGATGTCCTAAAAACTCCCTGAAAAGCCTTCAGCTAATCCAAAATGCTGCAGCAAGAGTCCTGACAGGGACTAGAAAGAGAGACCATATTTCTCCTGTTTTGGCTTCCCTTCATTGGCTTCCTGTTAAATCCAGAATTGAATTCAAAATCCTGCTCCTCACATACAAGGTCTTAAATAATCTTATCTTAATGACCTTGTAGTACCATATCACCCTATTAGAGCACTTCGCTCTCACTCTGCAGGCCTACTTGTTGTTCCTAGAGTATTTAAAAGTAGAATGGGAGGGAGAGCCTTCAGTTTTCAGGCCCCTCTTCTGTGGAACCAGCTTCCAGTTTGGATTCAGGAGACAGACACTATCTCTAATTCAGGTGACCCTGAATCCTCCCTTAGTTATGCTGCAATAGACATAGGCTGCCGGGGGATTCCCATGATGCATTGAGTTTTTCCTTTCCAGTCACCTTTCTCACTCACTATGTATTAACAGACCTCTCTGCATTGAATCATATCTGTTATTAATCTCTGTCTCTCTTCCAAAGCATGTCTTTATCCTGTTTTCCTTCTCTCACCCCAACCGGTCGCAGCAGATGGCCCCGCCCCTCCGTGAGCCTGGCTCTGCCAGAGGCTTCTTCCTGTTAAAAGGGAGTTTTTTCTTTCCCACTGTCGCCAAAGTGCTGCTCATAGGGGGTCATATGATTGTTGGGGTTTTGTATTTTGTATTATTGTAGTGTCTACCTTACAATACAAAGCACCTTGAGGTGACTGTTGTTGTGATTTGGCGCTATATAAATAAAATTGAATTGTTCCCACCTTGTGTTTACCGATTTTGTAGTTTTTCCTTTTGGCTATTTAAGGCTTCTTTTCATCACTTCCTCACCTGGAATTAATTTTTTTAATCCTCAGCATTTAATTCAGAGCATTTTACAATCAGGCTCCTGTGTATGTAGTCCATCTCCACCATCACTCTTTATCTCACTCACTCTGTGTTTCATAAACCTGCATAAGGTCATCAAACAAGTTAATTATCTTAATTAAATTTACAATAACACTTATCATTATCCTGTTCTTTTTAGGTTCAACTAGAGTTAGCTTTATTAACACTTTACAAATGATTCATTTTTCAACTTTTGGTCAAGCTAGGTAAACAACTTCCCCTGCTTCCAGTCATTTTACGAAGCTAGGCAGACCTCGTCAGAGAAATGATTCTGTAGGGAGATTAATCTAATGTGAATCAGGTCGAACAGAAGACGGTTTTTCTTAAAAATGACTGAACTAGTATAAACATGCAGATATCTCTGCAAATTGTGAATATGTGAAGAGCAAAAGACAGTTATTGTTGGTGAAAAATGTCTCCTTGTAAACTCCCCTACATTAATATCTTAATCATTCAGATAGATTAGTGTTTCTGTTCCTGAAAATTTTTCTTCAGTGTTATTATTCATGTCACATCCATATGAAAACAAACAAAGAGTGAAGGACACAGGAAATGTTTCCAGCTCTTCCACCTCTATCAGACATTCTCTCAATACCTCAGAGTGTCCAGTCTCCAGCGTGGAGCCTTCCGTCCAGCCGAAAAGAGCTTCATTTCGGAGTTTCCTGGATGATTGTAGCTCAGGTCCAGCTCTCTCAGATAGGAGGGGTTGGAGCTCAGAGCTGTGGCCAGAGAAGTACAGCCTTCCTCTGTGATCAGGCAGCCTGACAGACTGCAGACATACAAAACAATATATCTTTGAACACTTCATAGGACGTGAAAGATGAAGACTAAGATGAAGACTAAAACTAAATGGTGGTGGCTGTAGCTCAGGTGGCTGTAGCTCAGGTGGCAGAGCAGGTCAGCCACTAATCAGAAGGTCGGTGGTTTGATCCCAGGCTGCCTCCTGGCTGCATGCCAAGTATCCTTGGGCAAGATACTAACCCCATGTTTGCCTACTGGTGGTTGTCAGAGGGCCCGGTGGCGCCAGTGTCCGGCAGCCTCGCTCTGTCAGTGCGCCCCAGGGTGGCTGTGGCTACAATGTAGCTTGCCATTGCCAGTGTGTGAATGAATGACTGAATGTAGTGTAAAGCGCTTTGGGGTCCTTAGGGCTAGTCCCTAAAGCGCTATACAAATGCAGGCCATTAACCATTTTAAAGGATCCATGATGCTCATAGAATGTCTTGTCACATGGCAGCTTGCAACAAAAAAAAAAGTCACATCTGCTGGAGCACACTGCTGTTTTTGTTTGGCTTGGTGAAGCTTTACAGATAGTTCAGAGTCTTATTAGACTCTAACCAAGGGAAACTAAAATATCTGACAATTCTATAAGCGTTAGTAATTCATTTGGTAATGTAATACTGAGTGGAAGTGATTTAATCCTGACCTGAGAGTTTCTAGTTTACAGTATGGACTTCTCACTCCAGCAGACAGAACATCCACTCCTGAGTCATGTAGGTTGTTATCACTCAGATCCAGCACTCTTAGACTGCAGGGCTGGGAGCTAAGAATTGAAGACAGACTTTCACAGCTTTTCTTTGTGAGGTTACAGCCAATCAGTCTAGAAATAAAGAGCAAAAGACCAAAAATGGGTTAAAGTGAATTGATAGAGTACTAAGGAGTTGGGAGTTTTATAATAATAATAATAATCTTTCATATCTAGCTGGAATTGTTATTCCTTTATTTCAAACACATCAGAACTGTGGCAATTTAATGTAATTAATAAATAAAGACAAATACTAAAATACAAATGATGAAACTGATCATTAGTAACTATGATTTAAAAAAAAAATCATTTGATAAAAAATAAACAGTCCTTGATTTGACCTCAAAGTTTCCAGTGTACAATGTGGACTCTGTAGTCCAACAGAAAGAAGCTTCACTCCTGAATCCTGCAGGTTGTTGTTGTTTGCATCCAGCTCTCTCAAACTAGACGACTGGGAGCTGAGGACTGAGGACAGAGCTTCACAGCTTCTCTCTGAGAGGTTACAAACACTCAGTCTGAAAAAAGGAACACAAAAACAAAAACAATGAAATTAAAGTGTATTGGTGGTGCAATGACGACTTATTAGATTTGATAATAGTTACTATTATTTCAGGACAGGCTTGAATTATTACTTCTTTATTTTAAACACAGAAATGTGTTAATTTAGTATTTAGAACTTGTGAAAAATACAAAACTACACCAACGGATTGCTGATGGTGACCATTATTTGCTGTGCTTTTTATAAAACAGCAAATTATATAATTTGATGAAAAATAAAACATTATTTGATCTGACCTCAGAGTTTGCAGCATACAACTTGGATTTGTCAGTGCAGCTGACAGAAGCTTCACTCCTAAATCCTGGAGGTTGTTGTTATTCAGGTCCAGCACTTTCATGCTAGACAACGGAGAGCTAAGAACCGAGGACAGATATTCACAGCTTTTCTCTGAGAGGGAACAGCCACCCAGTCTTGAAAAATAAAGAAAACAAAAAGACTGGATGCAAAATGTACCAATAGTTCAGTGAAAAAATTAGTACATTTAGCCATATTCATTGTCATTTCAGAGGCAGCAAGAATTGCGATCATCTAATTTTACACATTAGAAATTTGGCAATTTACTTGAAAGAGAAATAATACAAATTACTGAATTACAAAACCAAGTAGATTAATTTGACCTTTATTAGCTGAGTTTTAATTGTTTCATTATAATTTGATGAAAAATAACTATCCTTTTATCTGACCTCAAAGTTTCCAGTGTACAGTGTGGACTCTGCAGTCCAACAGACAGAAGCTTCACCCCCGAATCCTGCAGGTTGTTGTTGCTTGCATCCAGCTCTCTCAAACTAGACGACTGGGAGCTGAGGACTGAGGACAGAGCTTCACAGCTTCTCTCTGAGAGGAAACATTCACTAAACCTGGAAAACAAACAGTTAAAAAAAACAACTTCAAACAATTTTAATGTTTAACTTAAATAACAAAAACAAAATCTATTATGCAGTACAATTCATAGTTAAGTCGGGAACAAATAGAAAAATTGCTCAGATGAAACCAATGTAACGCTCTCAAATTACAACCACAAACTTATATGTTTTTTATCAAGATTTTCTGTTATAGACCAACACAAAGTTGCACATAATTGTGAAGCGGTACGAAAATGATACATGGTTTTCAAAATTTTAAGCAAATGAAAATCTGAAACCGTTAGCATACATTTGTATACATTTGTCTTGTTCTGGCCTCCTTAGACTGGCTTCCAACTGAATTTAGAATCTATTTTAAAATCCTTTTACTGTTTTTTAAATCCTTAATTGGTCTGGAGTCTGTATATTTGTCCGATCTGCTGAAGCACTATGTCCCCCCTCGTTTACTCTTGTCAGCTGAGCAGCTGTTGCTCTCAGTTCCTAAATCATGGCTGAATCTTAGAAGAGACCAAACAGTCTCGATTATGGCCTCAAAGCTTTGGAATGATATTTGTCTTCCTATTAGGCAATCTACATCAGTGGTAGTTTTTTAAGCTGGTTAACCTCCTAAGACCCAAACTCTTTGATGCCATGCATTTTTAATTTCTATTTGCTATTTGGGCTGATTGGGACCTGATGAATGTAAGAACAAAGAATTATCTTTTTACCTGATTTTGCTCTACAAGGGCATATATATCATATCGTATATCATATATCCACATGTGAGAACATTCATTTAAAATTTCGATAGAACAGTGGCTTGTGTGTGTTTGTCTGTGAATGACTTGGCCCTCAAACAATGATCAGGTGACTCTTTCGTTTCAGTTTATTTAACTTCCACACAATATTTCCAGCTGACGTTTTCCATGACTGATCAGTTTTCCACTGAACCCACTCTCCATATTCCACAGCCCAATTGCCGGCATCACTAAAAGCAGAAATTTCATTAGTCTGATTACCTCCACCTGGACCTAAGCTTCCCTGGTACTGGCCCTTGAGCCCGCTGCACCACCTCATGCTGAAATCTGTTCCTTCTGCTCCCTGTGACTCTTCACCTGTTCCTGTTTGAAATTACAGTATTTTGCTGCAATAGGACATGGTCTCCAGCCACCAGTTTGGATATCTATGACAGTCTCTTTTATTTGTTTTTCATTTTCTCCATTCTCAGTTAGAGACTTGACGGAATTCTTCATCATTCACCCTTCTTCATAACTATCTGTGAAGCATCAGTTGATGTAATCTTTGAGTGTTTAATTCTGAGCTAAAATTCTGTTTTGTTTCCCGCGAACTCTCTGGTATCTGATGTAACCTATAGCATTTTCTTTTCTATCACTTAACTTTCCATCACTTCTGTCACTTACCTCACTTTCTCTTTGGATGTGTCCTTAAACAATTAATGGCTAAATAAAATAAAAAAAACTCTCCAAAGAAGATTAATTCAAAATTCCTCCACAGTAATGTGAAAGCACCATTGCCAGTTTTCAAGAGTGCATGTTGGATTACTTTTTGCATACAGGGCCAACAAAGTTTTGATATATTTTATTAGGAAATAGAAGCCATCATAATTTAAAAAATGAATTTTGGATTTACTTGAGTAATTTTTGTCTAATATTGCAATGCGTTTAATGACGCAAAACATTTAAGTGTGAAAAATATACAAAAAAAACAAACCAAAAATTTGTCTGCAACTGTTGACAATCATTCACTTCATTTTTTTAAGGTTAAGGTTGATTGATTGATGATTTTTTTTTTCTTTTCAAGTTGAATTTAAGGGATGAAGGGAAAAAAAGCTAACCACATGACTCACAGAGCTTTGTTGGAGGCTTTGACCACTGGCAGCAGCCTCAGAAGAGCCTCCTCTGAAGCAGAGTATTTCTTCAGGTCAAACACATCCAGATCTTTTTCTGATGACAGTAAGATGAAGACCAGAGCTGACCACTGAGCAGGAGACAGTTCATCTGTGGAGAGACGTCCTGAACTAAGGGACTGTTGGATCTCCTCCACTAGAGAACGATCATTCAGTTCATTCAGACAGTGGAGCAGATTGATACTCTTATCTGCACTCAGGTTCTCGCTGAGCTTCTTCTTGATGTACAGGAGTGTTTTCTGATTGGTCCGTGAGTTACTTCCTGTCTTTGGCAACAGGCCCCGTAGGAGAGTCTGATTGGTCTTAAGACAAAGACCCAGGAGGAAGCGGAGGAACAAGTCCAGCTGTCCATGTTGGCTCTGTAAGGCCTTGTCCACAGCACTCCAGTAGAAAGATTTAAAATTTCTTTTTTTCCCAAATAAATTAGACTTCTTGGAGGTTGTTTGTTGTTCTTCCAGCAGATTGATGCCAGAGTTGATGAAGGTCAGATGGACATGAAGAGCAGCCAGAAACTCCTGAACACTCAGATGGATGAAGCAGTACACCTTGTCCTGGTACAGTCCTCTCTCCTCTTTAAAGATCTGTGTGAACATTCCTGAGTACACTGAGGTTGCTCTGATATCGATGCCACAGTCTGTCAGGTCTGATTCATAGAAGATCAGGTTTCCTTTCTGCAGCTGATCAAAAGCAAGTTTCCCCAGAGACTCAATCATCTTCCTGCTCTCTGGACTCCAGTGTGGATCTGTCTCAGCTCCTCCATCATACTTGACCTTCTTCACTTTGGCCTGAACCACCAGGAAGTGGATGTACATATCAGTCAGGGTCTTGGGCAGCTGTCCTTCCACTCTGGTTTTCAGCACATCCTCCAGAACTGTAGCAGTGATCCAGCAGAAGACTGGGATGTGACACATGATGTGGAGGCTTCGTGATGTCTTGATGTGGGAGATGATCCTGCTGGCCTGCCCCTCATCTCTGAATCTCTTCCTGAAGTACTCCTCCTTCTGTGGGTCAGTGAACCCTCTGACCTCAGTCACAATGTCAACACACTGTGGAGGGATCTGATTGGCTGCTGCAGGTCGTGTGGTTATCCAGAGGCGAGCAGAGGGAAGCAGTTTCCCCCTGATGAGATTTATCAGCAGCACATCCACTGAGCTGGACTTTCTAGGGTCAGTCAAGATTGTAGTTTTGTGGAAGTCCAGAGGAAGTCGACACTCATCCAGACCATCAAAGATGAACACAACCTGGAAGTCTTCAAAGCTGCAGATTCCTGCTTCTCTGGTTTCAGTAAAGAAGTGATGAACAAGTTCCACCAAGCTGAACGTTTCCTCTTTCAGCGCATTCAGCTCTCTGAAAGTGAATGGAAATATAAACCGGATGTCCTTGATGGCTTTGTCTTCAGCCCAATCGAGGATGTATTTCTGTGTTAAGACTGTTTTCCCAATGCCAGCCACTCCCTTTGTCAGCACTGTTCTGATTGGTTCATCTTTTTCAAGTGAGGCTTTAAAGATGTCTTCCTGTCTGATTGTTCTTTCTGGTCTGTCTGGTTTCCTGGATGCTTTTTCAATCTGTCTGACCTCATGTTCATCATTAACCTCTGCAGTCCCTCCCTCTGTGATGTAGAGCTCTGTGTAGATCTGATTCAGAAGGGTTGGGTTTCCTGCTTTAGCGATCCCCTCAAACACACACTGGAACTTCTTCTTCAGCTCAGATTTAAGTTTACGATGACAAACTTCAGCAAGGCTTTCTGAATAAAGAAAGAATATCAGTTCATCTTTTACATAGTCCATATCAGAATGTGGTCTTTTTAAATACATGTTGGTTCATCTCTTGAAATTTTAGTTAATGTTAATGTTATAACCAGCAGCTTAAATCTTTAGAGAAATCATTTTACTTCTCTGCAGACGGTCAGCCAGGTCCTCCTGCTTCATTCTCCTCAGGAAGTCCACTGTGATCTTCACAAATGCCTCTCTGCTGCTCCTCTGCTCATCATCCTCCCTCTTACTCTCCAAGCATTCTGGGTAATCTGGACTCAGAACCTTCTGGATCTTCTGCAGCTCGTTCCTCACAAAAGTGATGATGTTGTCCTCCAGCCGCTGGAACAGAATACTTTATGAATGACCTAATCAAACTGAAATCATGGAGCCACACATCAAATCTGTGTTGGACACACTGGCAATCCACTGGTCTACAAAGAGCAGCATGGAGATGACTGTGAACAGAGTAGTTGTTGTACATGTACAGACCATAAATATGGAGTCCAGGTGTGTTTGATGCTGCTGGGCAGGCTGACCACTGGGAACCTCTGAGCTCTCCTGGTCCACTCTGTGGAGGAGCCATGAAGATTTAATCCACAAAAAAAGCCTTCACCATAAAACAAACAAACAAAAAACACACACATCTTGACATGAATTAGATCATCTGTTGGTTGTTGGAATTTTTTTTGGGTGAAAGATGTGGGCATAGTCATTTCTGCACAGGGCCTTATTTGCATTTGTACTTGTATGAGTTTCCCTTTCAGATAATAAAATGATGAACAAAAAAATCAAATATACAAATCATATTCAAGTGTCCTACCATTCATATCGTGATTAATGACAGTATGTTCTGTTTAGTATTGAAAAAAACTCCAAAATCTTTATTCCTTAACACCGATAACACTGATCACATTTTAAGCTGTATCATCTTACATGTTGGAGAACTCCCAACCAGTAGTCTGATAGAAATCTGAACATTATGTAGCATCTGAAATTCAACCAACTCTAGTTCAGTCTTTCTTCATAAAGATTAGAAAAACTTCCCAGTGCTTGTAAATGCCTTATCCACACCCTCATTTCCTCCTGATCAGACATTTGCAGCTGATTGTAAATGAGCCTAAAGGATGCAGCAGTGTTGCATCTAAGGTCAGTATGAAACTGTGTCACACTGAATAATGGGGAGCTGCAGTTGTAGCAGGAAGGCCTCAAAATGACTACAGCTAACAACTCCAACTAGAAATCAAAACTGGCACAAAAATCAAACACAATCAGTACAACTGAACCCTTCAAGTACCACAAACCCCACAGGCTGCAAAAGCAGAGCTGCACAGTTACAGACTCAAACAACAACACTGAGCATGAGCTACATTAGCTGCTGGCTAGCCTCATTTAGAGCTACAAGGGTCAACAACTGAACATGACTCTGATCTGAATGCACAACATTAAAACCCCCAAATGCTTTTATCCAAAGCTCACATACACAAATCAGCTTTACACAGGTCGTCATTACTACCACATGCTGCCCTTGACAGCTGTTTGACACGTTGGCCATCTTACTCTAGAGCTTTCTCAGTTTCCTGCCCACCTTAAAAGTTTGTCTAACTTTAAGCTGTTTATCTGCAGTGGACTCTGCAGCAGCCACCAGCTACCATAACTCAGCAAGTCAAACAGCACAGCCTGTGTGGACAGATGGATGCTGGAAGTCTCCAGACATTTAGAACAAAAAGCTTCAAATTTCTCTTTCTGTCAACAGTTCAGTGAGCAGAAGATGAACTGATATTCAAAAGGCACAAACAAAGAGAGAAAACTTTACCTTTTTTTAGCAGATTTTGCACATGTCTCAACCAACTCTGTATATTTTTATATATTTTATTTTATTGTTTACTCTATTTAATTTGTAAAATATGTATACACACACACACACAGATTTAGCGATTCTTATATTTTGCTTGTTTTACGTTATTGTATTTTTGCACAACTCTGTTGCTTGTGAAGCTCGCACACAAGAATTTCACTCACATGATGTACACTGTACCAGTGTACCTGCACATGTGATGTAACAATAAAAGTGATTTGATTTGATTACAGTTTGATTTTTATTTGATGGATTTTCCGAAACGTGGCAAAAAGTGGAGAATGACTTTACTTTTTAGAAGTTAAAATAATAGCCAGTGTTTGAGTCATTATGATGCTCTGAGTTTTATGAGTAAAAGTGAAATCTGTGCAGCAAAGTTAGTGTTACCTCCTCTAACGTCCTACAACATACAGCACAATATGACTGATGGAAGAAAACATAAGCACGAGCATTATTTCCTGTTTGCTGAAGTTCAATAGCTTAGAAACCAAAGGCTTGTTTTTAAGAGACAGTTTAATTGGGATTGAGGGAATGACATGTTTGCACTGCAGTTTATATCCAACAAGATCAAGCAGTTTAATCTGTTCTCAAAGAGTTCATGTTACTAACAGCTCACCTCTCTGCAGCAGATGCCTGCTGGAGTTTAAAATTAATGGGTTCACTTTTAGACCGTTCACTTCCTAAAGACACACAGCTGGGTTCAGGTTCAGTTTTGAGTTTCTGAAGAATCCTGATAATTAAAGCACAAATCTTTAATCAAGGACTCATCACATAACATAAAATGCTGACAGAATTTTAGACATTATAATAGTGACTTTAAGTTACATCTTTCTTGATGACTGTTTTTGTTGAAATCTATTAATGACATGATTCAACACGGTGTTCATACAGCTGGGTGCCAGTCCAGATTCAGGTTCAGGTCCAGGTCCAGATTCAGGTTCAGGTCCAGGTCCAGATTCAGGTCTACCATTGATCCTGTAAGTGAAGAAAAAGTGTTTTTCATTTGCAGTCACAGAAGCTGATGAAGACTTAGAATACCTTCATCATGCCAAAGAGAAACTGATTTGCAGGCTGACCATGAGCAGAAGGAAACTCTAAACTAGTGACGGTAAGGTAAAAACAGAGCGCCACCCAGAGGTAAACACAGTCATTTACACTGTGCAGGACTATTGATGGTCCAATGAGCAGCAGTACATGTTGGACATTTTTTAAAGAATAAAGGAATTCCTCACTCAGTGACCTTCTTTGAGATGCAGTTTAGAGGCCAGGAAACAACATCAAATCAGACACCAAACTGACATCAAGGAGTTCATGTCACTATTAGCTCACCTCTCTGCAGAAGATTCCTGCTGGAGTTTAAAATTAATGGGTTGACTTTTAGACCGGTCACTTGCTAAAGACACACAGCTGGGTTCAGGTTCAGTTTTGAGTTTCTGAAGGATCCTGACAATTGAAGCACAAATCTTTAATCAAGGTCTCATCACATAAAATAAAACGCTGACAGAATTTTAGACATTATAATAGTGACTTTAAGTTACATCTTTCTTGATGACTTTTTTTGTTGAAATCTATTAATGACATGATTCAACACAGTGTGTGCCGGTCCAGATTCAGGTTCAGGTCCAGGTCCAGATTCAGGTTCAGGTCCAGGTCCAGATTCAGGTCTACCATTGATCCTGTGAGTGAAGAAAAAGTGTTTTTCATTTGCAGTCACAGAAGCTGATGAAGACTTAGAATACCCTCATCATGCCAAAGAGAAACTGATTTGCAGGCTGACCATGAGCAGAAGGAAACTCTAAACTAGTGACGGTAAGGTAAAAACAGAGCGCCACCCAGAGGTAAACACAGTCATTTACACTGTGCAGGACTATTGATGGTCCAATGAGCAGCAGTACATGTTGGACATTTTTTATAGAATAAAGGAATTCCTCACTCAGTGACCTTCTTTGAGATGCAGTTTAGAGGCCAGGAAACAACATCAAATCAGACACCAAACTGACATCAAGGAGTTCATGTCACTAATAGCTCACCTCTCTGCAGCAGACACCTGCTGGTCTTTAAAATCAATGAAACGTTCATGAGACCAGTCACTCTCTAAGGACACACGAATGGGTGGAGGTCTAGTTTGGTTCCTGTGGATAATGATGGAGCAGTGATGTGAGTGCTGAGCTGTGACATGGAGAAAAGTCATGGACAGTTAGAGATGGTCATCTCACCTCTGAGCTTTGGTCTGACTCTCATGTTCCCCACACAGAGTAGTTTCAGAGGGAGGGACTCCCTCCTCTCTGTCCTCACACTGATCCATGCTGCTGAATTCACATCCACATCAGCTCACACACACTTTCTACCTTCACCTGCAGAGAAAATACAAATCATTCATGTGTACATCGACTGTCAGGATCAGGTGTCTCCACTGTGTAGTACTCATTTGATATGTTTGGAAACTCACCTTAGGATTTAGTTTAAGGAAAGGCATCAGGTGTAAAACTCACAGTTAAATTAAAATTTGGTGGGTGCACTTATTTTGGCAGAAGTCAATTGATTTCAATAACAACTTAATTGCAGTGTTTAGGCTGTCATTTCTAGCATCTACATGGATGTTAACATCACCTAGTATGATTATTCTGAACTCACCACTAAATCAGATTAAAAACTGAGCATGAGCCGGGTGGATGATACATAACAAATAGTTGTTTTTACTTTCACAGTTAGGGTGCAAAAGGCAAAGATTCAAGCTTTTCGTATGCTGTATCCAAGTTTTTGTAAGGCACAGTGAATGTAAAGTGAATATGTTGATCAGTGTAGTGTAGTGAGGGTGTGCTGGGAATGCCTAGCAGCAATGTTCCCTCTAAGCTGTGCGCGTGCACAATCACACACTGCTGACACGTGCACAGAAAATCAGCGTTGCACACAACAACAACAAAAGATCCAACCTGAATTGAAATTAAAATAAATACATAACAATTCATTTTGTGCTATTTTGTAGTGTGAGTCAGTAAGTGACCGGTGACTGCAATTCACATTTGTATATCCGCAGCTAATCAACACCGTTGACAAGCTATTACAGCGTCCTCATGTGCCGACACTGGTATAGCTAGCAAAGCTAGCAAAGACACGCTAATGACAACCATTGGAGATGTGAGCAGGACAGACGGAAAATTTGACAGAAAAAGTGTGGACTGTAAACTATATACCAGTTTTTAAGTTGTGTAAAATGTGGCCATGTAAAACCAGAGTTATAATGAAAAAATATATGTAATATTTTTTCTTCCTGAATACTATCGTTGTTTATATTTACTGCCGGAAGAAACATTAAATGTAACTGTTGTGTAAACTGTGTCATGGAAATAAAAGGCTGTGAGGAAGGCTACTTAGATGAAGTTTATTAGGAGACAAGTGAGGAGCGTTCAGCTCCAAGAGCTTGGGTTCTGACCAGCCTTGCCTTGCTAGCAAGTAAAAGATGTTCATCTTGTTTCTGTCGTTAACGAGAATACGTTTCTAAACTAGCGGGGCCTGTGGAAACGCAGACCCAACAGCAGCGTTTTATAAGGAAAGCTCTTGCTCCTGTGAGCAACCAAACTGAACTGAAAATTTAAATGCAATTAGTCCATTTGGAGCACAGAATGACTTAAAATCCCTGAAATGTCACCACGTTTCTGCAGTTTGTCCATTTTGTGCTCCAGATGGGTTAATTGCATTTTAAATTTTAATTGCATTAATCATGATGAAGTATTAATCTGTGTTAATGCATGAACTTTGACAGCCCTAAAAATAATGTAACTAAACACTTGAAATAAATATAGTCAAGAACACCCCATGCCCCCTTTAGGCTCAGTCCTGCTTACTGCAGATATCACCGCTACATAAAGTACCACGAGGTAGAACTTACACATTGTGCTTGGTTGATGACCAAATTTGCTGTATGTTGTATTTAAAAAGAAATGAGCTGCTATCTTGAACAAATCAGCGCTTCACTTCTGAAGGAAAAAGGGGCGGGAAGGAGAGGAGGGAGATTTCCACAAACAGAGGATGTAAATAAGAGACAAGGGAGGATAGAAGCATTCCTGATCATATTTACTCCAGCTCATGTTTCAGAAACAACAAATACTCCAAACACTTTCAAAACAAAAGTGTCTCCAGCTGAAGCACAAAAAATGTCAGTTTAATGAAAACAAATCTTCTTTATTTTAACTGCAGCTTCTCAAAACTCTGCCCTAATGAACAAACGCATCATTTTCTCTCTCACACTGACTCACTCCTGAACAATGAGGCTTTGCAGCATAGTTGTGTCACACCTGCCCTGCAGCTAAACTGATCACATCAGTTTTACTGTAAATAGTAGTGGTCATGTGATTTAGAAGACAAGCATCTTCCTCGTCAGTGCCGTCAGTGTGGGACCAAATTCTCCATGTTATCAGATTTGTAAGCAGCAGCTGAAACTGTCACATGAATGAATGTACATCAAACTGTTTGATTCTGGCCAATCAATAATCTATAATCATGTGGATTTGTCTTCAAACACAAGAGTGATCTAAAGTTTGTCTTGATATAATAGCTGAACATCAGGTCCAAACATCACAGAGCAGAAAAAAACAGCCAAAGTATTAAAGAAGGAACCAAAGCAAACTTACAGTTTCTTCAAACACACGCGGACAACAAGCTCCACTCCACACCTGGACACGGACACGGACACACAGGTGAGTTGCTGCCTGGAAGGAGGCGTAACATAACACCTGAACACTGTGAGAGTGCCACACCTTCATGTACTGATTTACAAATATGCCGTCTGACTGCTCAGGCGGAGTTTAAAACATGTTAAGCACCAAGGGGCTTTCTGAGCTTCCTGCTCAAAAGTCACATGTCCAAAATGAGCATTTCTCTGCAATTACGAACTCTGTGTAAACAATCTTGGTATCAAAATAAAGTTAACACTTGTGAGAGTTCATCAGAGGTGTAAATATTACAGCAGATATTATTGTGTCAAAGTTACTGAGGCTGGGATATTCGAGTATCTTGATTTTTTCCTCATCTAATTTATTTTTAGTTTTGTTTATTTTTTTTAAAACCACTTTCAAAATATGATTCGCTTCACATTTAAGTCCAGAAATCCAGGAATCAACATATGAACATTGTCTGTGCAAATATTGATGCTGCTGAAGTGAAACAGTGGAAATTGACATCACTTTTAATGAATAACAATAATTTAATGAAATAGCATTTTGCCATTTGGGACATTTTAGCACCATCTGTTGAAATGTCTTAGGTATTGAACAGCAGAAATGATTTTACTTTATTTACATGCTTAATATGTTTGTTTCAGCTTCTATTGACCGATTTGCATGACTGATACCTCTTTTTAATCATTTGAGGCAAGAGAATAAACCTGGTTTGGTTTCAGCTTTTAAATGTATTGCTTCCTTGGTTGGCCATGAATCTGTGTTAACGAAGCTCTTTGTGTTTGTTTATGGGCATTTAATGGAACAACAACAGCACTTTTAACTGTTTGTTGTTTTTGCTGTGTTTGGTGGTTGTACAAATGGTTTAAATGCGCTTTTAGCTGAGATTCAGAGGTTTGTGTGGATACTTTCCGATACTTACATTACTGAGCTCGTGTTGCAGCTGATTAAACTGAATCTTCTCCTTTTTGAATCCGTTACTCATCTTATGAGAAATGAGAAATAAAATCAAACAAATGCCGAAGGATTAAAATGGCACAATACCATATTTTTCATTTCCCAAACTGCACACGAACAATTTGTCCCATCAACAGCAGGATTCAGCAAAACAAGACGTCCTTCAGACTTTAAAGTGCTGTCAGTTAAACGAGGAGGTGGCTGGAGAGAGAGTTCTGAGCTTCTCTGCTTAGGCTGCTGCCCCCACGACCCGGACCCAGATAACCTGAAGAAGATGTATGGATGGATAATAATGATAAAAAATAATACTAATAATGCACTGCACATGTCATTTATATGATCTTGCATTTAAACACTGATTTCAGCCACCAAGGTGTGAGTGAATAAATCCAACACAATTCCCACCCTGAGATTAAGATGGTTGGTTCATTGCTTACTATGTCCACCCCCAGAAAAACACACCCCAAGTCTTGTGATTTACCAGAGTCTGTGCAGGCTTGTCCATACCTCTTCTCTTCTTGTTTGTCTGTTTTAGCCCTTAGGTACAACAGGTTGAGCAGCAGGAGAGTGGAACATCATCGTTAATAATAACTGAGTTCAATTTATGAAGAAATCTTAGAGGGTTTTAACTTTGTTTTAAAGCTTGTGAGTGTTTGCTGTTTCCTGTGTGAGAAACCTCTGAGTCAGCTCCCCAGTCTGTGGACTTAATGGTGCTGAAACTCAGGGTGCTGCTCTATGTCCTTGGTGCTGAAAACTGAGCTTAAAAAAGACCTCCAGACAGACACGACTAATTGATTTTGTGAATTCTTTTGATAAATAACCAAAAGGTGTGCCTGCAATAAGCTGGTGTTTTCCTGCTTGTCTTTTATCCTTGAAAATGTTATTTTATTTTATTTTGGACTGAGAACTGAGAACATGAAGATGTTTTACCTGCACTGAAATGTGTGTTTTACACTTGAAGAAAAAGGAGAGTTCAACGTTTTCAACAGGTGTTTCTAATAAAGTGGCCAGCAACATAACATAACATAACATAACATAACATAACATAACATAACATAACAACACGGTTTTTAAATGCCAGGTGACGCCACAGCTGGTCTTCTGGTGAAAACGATCCCGTTGCACCTCTGACTGCTGACAGAACACCTCCAGACATAAACAATATCAGTCAATACACTGATTATAGTCTCATGAATTTAAGTCCAAAAATGTTTTGGGTCTTTTGCATGTGGGCAATACTGACTATGTGCAATGGGCCACATATTTTAGAAACAATCGTTGTTGAGTCTTTTATTGAGGTCTCATAGTGACTGTTTATGGTCCAGCTCCAGTGTTTAATAGCCACCATAGTGAGTCTTTTGGAGACAATTTAGCAGGGTTGAAAAAACACCTGTTTCCCTCGTTTTCAGTGACTCACACCTTTTCCCTCCATCCCACTCCCCAGGGGTCACTGGCTGGTTGCGTTTCCAGCCCTACCAGCCAGTGACAACCAATCACTTTGTCTGACTGGCTGCTTTCTGCTGAAAGTTTGATATATTGATATGTTGATGACAGTGATCATCAAAACTTCTCCAGCATCTTGATCTGATAAAAATTACCCAAATAAAATAATAAAATAAATAAAATAGCTTTTTAAATAATAAAATGTTTTTATTTTTACACTGAACCACAACTCTGTCTTAAGATTCAAACTAGACATTTTATGTTTCCTCTAGAAACCTAGAACCAGAGCAGCAAGACAGATACAAGCAGACAGACTAACTATGAGTCCAACAGATCCATCCTCTGTGTGTCCTCCTGTCTGACCTGCAGGTGAGAAACAGGTGTGAGGTGTCAGCTGTCAGGTAGGTGATGAGTGAAGAACAGAACAGAATCCATTTCCTCTTCAAACTGCTGTCAGACATTATCTACTGCACTCTGATCACATCACTCAGACCAGCTGCTTTCTACAAAGTCTCATCAACAACATCTTTAGAAACAAACATCAACAACCAGGAAGCAGCTTCACCTCTGATCACACACACACTCAACTCTACTCACTCACCTGGAGGATCAACAACACTCTGGTAAAGGATGCAAATGGGTTCGTTCTTCAAAAGGGCAACCCGTCCGCGGTTTGGTCTTCCATTGATGACGCGACATTCGTATGTTCCAGTGTCACTAATCGTCACGTCCTTCAGAATCAGAGACACGTCTCCATCCTTCATCTGTCTGTCCTGCAGATCCACCCGGTTCTTAAAAGATGGACATGACAACGTAGCTTTGAAGATGTAAAAAGTACATCAGAGCAGCACACGGGCGTGTTATCGTAATGTTATTAAAAGTTTGTTAGTTTTGGAGCAATGGAATTATGAAAAAGGTTAGTCCATTGAGGTGCCCTGTACAACACGTCTTCACATGGCTACCAGACACGCCATTATAACTTTTTTTTACATTTTGTTTTAACAGTTTTGCTGAGATGGAACAGGAAAGGTAAACACATTTCAATACAAAACAGAAATAAAAATGTAAACAGTCCACATCCAGGCTGTGGTGACTAGTGATGTGCGGATCAATCCTGAAATATCGATTCCTCCGATACCAATCATTTATGTTCTAGAATCGATTCTCACATAAAAATATCGATATTTTATTAATTTAGGGTAAATTTGTAGTTTATCATTAACAGGAACACAGTGGAAAGAAACTATAACATTCGGATTGTCTACATTCAAAGGAACTACTTCCTCTTCTGCCTTTCATAGTCATGTGCGAAATACGGCTGTATAAATGTCTCGCAGCCCCTTGGCGTGCGCACTCACAACAATGGCTGAGCGTAATTGTGCGGACGTATTTTACCTCCACAAACAGCTGAGACGTGGTTTGCGATACATATGGCAAAAAAGTGCTCCAAGAGTGAGGTGTTGTGGCCATACTTGCCAACCTTGAGACCTCAGAATTAGGAAGACATTCAAAAGGGCTGTTGGGGGGGGTGGGGGATAAATACATTTTACAGTGTTTATTTATCAGATAAAATACGTTAAATGTCACCGTTATTATTGCCCGGCCCGGAAACAGCGGGGGTGTCCAAATTCAGAGGCTGCTTCCACCTGAGGACCCAGCCTTCGTGGTCTAATGAAAGCCGTCACGTATACGTCACGAGCTCCCTCGGTGGAGTGAAACTCTGCCGTCTGCTCCTTGCTATCTAAAATATAACCGGGCGCTGGCGTAAACTCTCGACCGTCGCACACTTTGTTTAATTAGTTTTCTGTTTAACGTTTATTCAGCTGTGTGAAAACCCCGCAGGAACCTTCCTGAGGGATTAATAAAGGTAAAGTTAATCTAATATAATAACTTTAATTTCAGCCAAACCGATATACTCACGAACAAATAAAACACTGAAAAAGCCAAACAATAGCATTTTTAAGTTATCAATGACTTATATATCATGTTTAACCCGAGTAGCGAAAGACAGGGGGGTTTGAAAACGATGTGTCGGTCGGCTCAGATATTTCAAGTTTACAGAGCTATATTCTGAAAACCTGAAACCTGAAAATATGTTAAAAGTTTTTTGCGACCCAGAAAGAGAAATAAGAGTTTGTTTTTTTTTCTTTTGTGTCCCGTTTGGATCTATAGCCATCAGAATTGTTGTCTTGAGGCCAAGAAAGATGCCAAGCGGATTTATTTTACCAAGTGGATCATCGTGGCCTTGCCATATTGGTCCATTTGATTGACCTTTATTATAATTATGAATTTATTTTATTTTCAGTTGCTACAAACGGGACAGACATGACTGTGGGATAGGACAGGGGGAAAGAACGAAAGAAAGAGAGGGAGAGAAAGAAAGAAAACCAAAGGGGAGAAGAGACATTGAGAAGGGGGGGGAAGAGAGAAAAAAACAAACAAACAAAAACAACAAAACTCCTGGGTCACCTGTATGGAGAAAAAAAAAAACAGAGGAGACAGCAAACAACAAAGAGCAACATAATAAGAAAAAAAAAAAAAAGCACCATCACAATAAACTAGCTAGCCATAGATATCAATAGTTACTAAATAATAAATGATATTGTGCAGCACGCAAGATAGACAGCGCATAGTGTGCTTTGAGGCAGCAGCCAAGAAAGCTGTAGTCCGCGTCTGTGAATACCCATGTGTACACCTGTGTGCATACCTGTGTGGATCAGCATGCTTGCATTCCAAAGGTTTCTCCATGTAATGATCTGCTAGGGAGTGTGGGGAGCCACAGCCCCGTCCTTTATGGCATCAAGCAGGCATGGAGGAGATCAAAACTCCAGACATCCAGAGGCCCCCAGAACACAAGAGACCAAGGAAGACCCACAGAGGGGCAGCTGCATCACTGTCCCAGTAAGAGCTAAGGAGAGTCCCAGATGAGGGCTCATTCAGCAGCCGCGGAGCAGAAGCCAGGGGGAGTTGCAGTGACGCGCCCGTGAGCTCCGCCGGCAGCCAGCTGTGCCTGAGTGACCGAGCCCCAGGCCGAGAGGCCGGGGGCACCCCACCTCCGAAGTGGCCCGAGCGAGCCCCAATAAGCGGCCGCCAAGGAGTGAGCCGGTGTGTACCTGGACGCCCACCCCCAGATACAAAGAACCACCAACGCACCGACACCTGAGGGAGTCCGCCACCGGCAGGGGAAGTGGTGGTGGGTGGAGAAAGTCCTCCAAACCTTGGAGGGCCCGAGATGTCCCCAGAGAGGTGGCGTCTGATACCCAACCTGACATATAGACACAAACATACAGGCACACACAGACACAAACATCCATTCCCACCCTCATGCTCTCATGTGCACTTCACACTCAACCGACGTGGAGACAGACATAAAGAGACGCTGTATACACGATCACACTCCCCAAGCGTACTCTACAAACCGGGTCTAGGTACCCTTGCCCCTGGAGGGGGGAACCGCACCCAGACCCAGGTGGTGTTACCCTTTTCCCTGCGGTGGGGAGAGGCAGACCGCCCCGACTCCGCAGCAGCAGGGAGGCCCCACACCCCAGACCGCAGCCGGACGGCCAACTCCTCCTAGCCCCCCCGCTCCAGCAGGCCGCAGAGAATGGGGGTGAGAGAAGACTCCAAACCTCCCTCCACCCGCTCATTGTAGTGTTGATGCATGTGTGTTCTAAGGTGCAATTAAAACCCAGGAGGGCATGGAGCTACCTGCCAGAGAGCAGCAGGTAAGCGCATAGTCCCTCCTGCCAGCCCTCAATATCTACGTGTATTTAAAATTGAGAGGTGGGCAACGATGCCAGGGGTGAGGTGTACACCCTGATGGTAACTTGGACTCCGTGTATCGTGCCCACCCCCAAGATCCTATATGTATGTGTAATGAGAGTGTGAGTAATGTGAATGTCTAAGTTGTGGGATAAAATTGAGGCAGAGGTAGCCAGAAGGGGACAGGGGGGACAGGGGGGGGGGGGGGGGGTAGCCTCCTCTGCACCCTGGTGACATACCCCTACTCCAAGGCCCTGCATGTGTGGGTGGTTGTGGTGGAGCGGGAAGAGGGAGGCAGCTGGAGATGGGGAGGGAAGGAAGGGAGGGGCAGGTGACCCCTCCCTGGGGCCAGCTCCCCCACTGACCCCAGTAGGCACTCCCATACTCCGCAACCCGCCAGGGAAAGGGGGCTCAGGCCCATCCAGACCGGGGCCCAGCGCAGCAGCGCCCCCCGGCCCCACAGAGCCCGGGACAGTCCACCCAACCCCACCACAGAGAAAACTGCACCCACCCCACCATCCACTCGTCTTCCAGACTACATGAGACAATAGACGCCCAGGCTGAGATCTTCCTCCACCTCTCCTGTATCTCCCCCTCCTGCAGAGAGTTCCTGAGGGGAGGAAAGCTCCTGCAAGGTGTGACAATCTCCCCCACCGGTTGAAGAGCCCCACAGGCGGCTCGACACACCGGCGGCACCCCGCGCCAGGGATGGGCCCCCATGCACCCACCCGCCCACAACCCCGGCAACACACAAACCAGGACCCAAGGCCCCGAGGCCTGGCCAGGGCCCCGGCCCAGAGACGGAGCGCCCCCAGACCCCCACGCCCATCCCGGACCCACCCAGGGGCAGACAGGCTACCAGGTCAGTAACCCACGTCCATCAGCACAGACCCTCCCCTAGCCCCGCTGCACGCAGCCACAAGGAAATAGTCAAAAAAGAGCCCCCAACCGGACAAGACCGCTACCCCGGGTTGAGCCCCCCAAGGAAGATGCCTCCGGGGAACCCCCCGACGCCCTAAGCCTGTCCCTACCCCCACACCAATCACAACATTGAAGGCGGGACCAAACTATGACCCCCCACCCCCACTAGGTGATGGAGCCGATCAAAGGAGCCCAGAGCAATTGATCTGATGTGGTGGCCGAGGCTGTATCAAAACTAATGTAATCTAATAGATAATTTCTATATTGGTTAGAATTAAGATTATTTTTATTTTTCCAGTTCATGAGGACAGTTTTCTTGGCTATGCATAGGGCAGTGAAATCCATATGGGCTATATTCTTTTCTAAAGTGACATTATCTAAGCTGCCCAACAAACACACTAAGGGGGAAGTTGGAATGTTACATTTCAGACACTTTGATAAGTCTTCACATATCTCGCGCCAAAACTTCTGAACTGGTGGACAGAACCAAAGAGCGTGAATGTAATTGTCTGGTGTATTGTTTTGACAGTGTGAGCAGTTGTTGGAAGATGTAAAGCCCATCTTGAACATCCGATGACCTGTATAGTGCACTCTATGTAGTATTTTGTATTGTATTAATTGCAGACTGGGATTTTTAATCAATTTAAAGGTTTTTAAGCATACCTGAGACCAGAAGTTTTGGTCTAAACTGACTGATAAATCTGCTTCCCACTTTGCAATAGGAAGGGATATTGATTCATCTAATTTAGAAAGTGTTCTGTATATTTTAGATAATAATTTGGTGGATTTAAGAGTAAGGAAATGTGCCACACTTGGTGGTGTTTGTAATTCAACTTGACTGAGGTTAAATTTCTTTTTTATTATGGATTTAATTTGTTGATATTCTAAAAATCTTGTCTTGTTGATCCCATATTGTTCAACTAGTCTGTCAAATGGAATAAATTCTGTTCCCTCTAATATATGTTCTAAGTATTTAATTCCTTTACAACTCCATTCTGGGAAATTAACCATATTACTGTTTTGTAATATGTCAGGGTTATTCCAGATAGGAGTACGTTTGCATGGGATTAGTGAAGACTCCGTTATTTTTAGAAACTCCCACCATGCTGTCAGAGAGAAGCTGATGTTGATACTTTTAAAGCATTCATGTCTTTTGATGTTTGAGCTAATAAATGGTAGGTCTGAAATCTCTAGATCCTTGCATAGTGCCTGTTCAACATCTAGCCAGGGCTCATCTAGGAAGGTATGTTTTGACCATTCTGAGATGAACTGAAGCCTGTTGGCTAAGAAGTATTGGTGAAAATTAGGCAGATCTAATCCTCCTCTATCCTTGGTTCTTTGTAGCGTTTTTAAGCTGATACGCGGGGGTTTATCTTTCCAAAGGAATTTAGAAATATATGAATCCAGAGATCTGAACCAGTCTTGTGATGGTTTGTTAGGGATCATCAAAAATAAGTAATTTATTTTTGGCAAGATCATCATTTTTATAGTGGCGACCCTTCCCATGAGTGATATGGGTAAAGATTTCCATCTAGTCAGATCGCCTTCTACTTTCTTTAGAAGTGGGATGTGATTTAATTTAGTTAAGTCTGAAAGCTTAGGAGAAACATTAATACCTAAATATTTAATATTTCCGGATTGCAATGGGGCAGAAGAAGAATTATGGAAGGAGCAGTTAATGGGGAGAACTGTAGATTTTGGCCAGTTAATTGAATAATCTGAAACTCTTGAAAACCAGTTTATTAGAGTAATTACCTCAGAGAGGTTGGTTTGTGTGTTTTGCAGAAAAAGCAACACATCATCCGCATAGAGACTGATTTTATGTTCTATGTTCTTACATTTTATGCCCTTAATTGTTGTAGCCTGTCTAAATGCTGCTGCTAGAGGTTCGATAAAAATTGCAAAAAGTGAAGGGGAGAGTGGGCATCCCTGTCTGGTGCCCCTCAGGAGACAGAAGCTGGAGGATGTCTGGTTATTTGTTCTGATACGAGTTGTTGGGGAATTGTATAATATTCTTATCCAGTTTATAAAAGAGTTTCCGAAACCAAATTTGTGTAAAGTTGCGAATAAAAATTTCCAGTTAACTCTGTCAAATGCTTTTTCTGCATCTAGAGATAATATTATGGTTTCGATGTTTTTATTGTATGAGTAGTCTATTAAATTAAGTAATCTACGAGTGTTTGTTGAGGAGTGCCGACCTTTTATGAAACCAGTTTGGTCAGGATGAATTAAGAGGGGGGTTATTTTCTCTAATCTCTTTGAGAGAGCTTTGCAGATTATTTTAAGGTCTACATTTAAAAGAGAAATTGGACGATAGCTTGAGGGAAATAAAGGGTCTTTGCCTGGTTTTAGCAGGAGACTAATATTGGCAGAATTCATATTTGGTGGTAGTCTGCCATTTTCCTCGATTTCCTGCAACATTCCGTGGAATACTGGTGCCAGAATTGTCCAGAATTCTTTGTAGAATTCTGCAGGGAAGCCGTCTGGACCTGGAGCCTTATTATTGGGCATACTTATCAGGGCTTCCTGGAATTCACTTGGCGTCAGTGGCGAATCCAGTTCCATTGCTTGACTGTCTAGTAATTTTGGGAGAGTTACGTTGTCAAGAAACAGATCAATTTCATTTTTAGATGGGTTTATTTGTGGTGAGTATAAAGTTTCATAGAAATCCCTAAAAACGTTGTTTATTCTTCCAGGGTCATATATTGTGTTCCCCGATAAATCTTTAGCAGCACATATAGTTGTTTTTTCTTTATTTATTTTTAACTGGTTAGCTAGAAATCGACCTGATTTGTTACTAATTCTAGTTTTGTCTTGCATATTTTGTTCAATGTTTCCTGATCTTGGTTGCACGCGTAGGCTTCTTCTAGTGATTTGATGGTTTTTTCTAATTCCTGAATATTTTTGTTTTCTTCTTTCTTTTTGTGTGATGAGAAAGAAATTATTTTACCTCTCATCACAGCTTTCCCTGCTTCCCATAGAACAGAAGCAGATATTCCGGGAGTGTCATTAAAGTCTAAATATGAAGTCCATTCCTTTTTAAAATATTTAATAAAGTCTTCATCTTTAAGCAGTGATGTATTAAATCTCCAGTTTTTACTTGGACTAGTATTATTCTTGTGCATTAGTTTTAAAGATACAGGAGCATGATCGCTGACAGCTATAGGATGAATCTCAGTGTCTGAAATGTCACTCAGCAGTGAGCTGCTGACCAAAAAATAATCCAGACGAGAGTAAGAGTGATGAACATGCGAGAAAAAAGTATATTCCTTACTGTTGGGGTGAAGGGAGCGCCATGCATCGCGAAGGCCAAAGTCGCTCATATACTGTTTGATTATATTTGTGGACTGCCAATTGCGCTGAGTTCCTGTTGTGTTGAGCCTATCCATTTCTTCATTTAGTCCAAGGTTGAGGTCACCGCCAAGAATGAGTGCGCAATCGAGGTGTTCAGAGAGTGCACTAAAAAATCCGTGGAAGAATGAGGGTTCATCAACATTTGGACCATATATACTTACAATACATAGTTTTTTGTTCAATATTGATAGTTTAATAATTAGAAATCTACCCTCTGGATCTATAACTGTATCGAGTACTGTAAAATTAACATTTTTATGTATTAAAATTGCTACTCCCCGTTGTCTAGAATTATAACAGGCTGCAAACACGTTAGGAAACTCAGGTGTTTTAAGTTCGTTTAAACCTGTGACAGGTCTGTGAGTTTCTTGTAATAAAACAACATCTGCCTGTAGTTTTTTAAGCTGGTTAAATATCTTTAACCTCTTTCCTCTGGTGCCAGCTCCATTTACATTCCATGTGACAAACCTTAGCATGCCCATAATTGTGTGTGTATGTCTAATGATGTATGCTGGGTGTTTCGTTTAGACAGGTGGAGAGAGTGTGGAAACATCCCTTGTTTGTAAATAAAAAGAAAGAGAGAGAAAAAAAAGTGTGGTGAGAGGCTCCATAAGTCTGACTATGTGTGAATATTCACTAATATGAACAAGCGTGGCTTGCTTATGTGTTCTGCAAGTCTGTGCGTGCTGTGAGGCTGTTGTGAATGTGCTGCCGTTGAGCTGATGTGTTTGCGTGATCGTGGTGTGAAAATATGGAGAAATAGAGGGTGTTGTTTGTAGGTGAGTGGGGAAGTAGGTGATCACAGCAGTGAAAGACAAGAGAAAGAAAGAAACCACATGAACTGTGAGCAACAACAAAAAAAAGAAACGAAACGGAAAAATTCCAATTAAAGCAATGACGGAGGGTGACGGTGTTATATCTGCTATGACATCATATTGATATTACTAGGTTAAACAAATGTTAAAGGAGAAAGTGTGAATGAATAAGAAAAGAGTGTAGCGGTTTCTTATCTGGAGTGCAGTCAGTATAACCACGGTGTGGTGCCGGGGTCGCAGTACAGCTGTCCGTCCACGTAGAGCCGGTCCACAGCGATGACAGCACGGGAGCCTTTCTGGATGAAGCTACGTCGAACTGGGAACAGGACCTTGCGTCGTTCCAGGATCTCTTTGGGGAACTGGTCATTCACGCTGAAGTCCGTTCCTTTCAGCTCTCTGCCGCGACTCTTCACCTGTTCCTTCTGTTTGAATTGCCCGAATTTGGCCACAATAGGCCGTGGTCTCCCGGTCCGCGACCGCGCGCCCCCCAAGCGATGTACTCTTTCGAAGTTGATGTTCTTTACGGTGTCCTCCGGCAGCTTCAGGTGGATTTTGATGAAGCTTTTCACCGTTGCCTCCGCGTCCTCTCCGGTAGATTCTGGAATACCAGAGAACACAAGATTATCTCTCATGCTACGGGCTTGTAGATCGATAACGGACTCTTTTATTTTTTTATTTTCAATGTTTAGCTGGGTCACGTTATCGGTGAGAGATTTGACCGACTCCCGTAGCGTGGCATTTTCAGCGGCAAGCGTTTCCACCTGCTGCTGGCTGAATTCCAGGGATTCTCTCAGAGATTTAAATTCCCGGTGTAAAATCTCCACCAGGGCCAGCCTCGCATCGAAACTGGACAATCGCTTGTCGATTGACTCCAGGAAGTCTGCGATGTCTTTGCCGGCAGGCGATGTTGTACCGGGGGAGTCTGCCGGGCGACATCTCTTCGATGACGGCGTCTCAATTTTGGTCGGGGAGGATGCACTCTGGGCCTTCTTCATTACTAAATCTTGAAAACAGCGGTCGATGTAATCTTGGAGAGCGTCTAAACTCTCCCCGTTGTCCTCCAGGGTGTTAGAGATGATAGAACAGATGTTGTTAGTTATATGACAATCGATTGGTATATTTGGTAATACTGAAGCTTGAAAAACCTTTGTTAAACTCTATGCTACCATTTGCTTTTTTTTTATTCCGCCAAATCTCCGGCATCTGACGTCACCTACAACATGGGTCGCTTACCTTACTCGTCACTTCCGTCACTTACCGAGTAATATTATAATAATAAGAGTAATATTAAAACTATAAGTCGCTGCCGCCATTGTTGGAAACTGGAATTGGCTGGGGCGCGCTATGAATTCTGCATATGGTTTTTCAATTTTGTTGCCTGGGTGGAAAATCGGGAGAAATTCGGGATTCTCCCGGAAAAATCGGGAGGGTTGGCATGTATGGTTGTGGCAACATCATTAACCTTGTCAAACACCTCAGAGTAAATCATATCACAGAATATGACGAGCGTATGTTGAGGTGAACTGAAGAGGAAGACAGGGACAGGTGACGTCTCTCACGGAGTCCTTTAGTGCTGCAGGCAGGCAAGGTGTTCAAATAGTGCACAACTTCAGTTTTTTTTATTTCTATATGATGAACTCTGCATTATTAAGTGATAAGAACAAGAAATCTGATGTCCTGTAATCATTATGACGCTATAATTTGAGATACAATAAATGAAATGAGTTTTTGTACAAAGTATCGGATCAGTATCGTCGATACCACCCTGAATATTACTTGGTATCGGATCGGAAAGGAAATCAGCACATCACTAATGGTGACAGCCAACTTTTATTATTTTATTTATTATTTTATTAATAGAAGAAATATTTTGAATCCACTTCCAGACTTTTTAACAGTTACCTTCCTGACACCTGTTGGTGTGGTTGTAACTGTTAGTAACTGAGGTTTTCTCATATGACTGTTCACTGGTTATATGATGTGAACCTAATTGATCCACCAACCATGCTCTTGTTGACTTCTCCAAAGTACAATGATGCCATGTTTGTTTTTTATTAATAGAAGCATGTGTTTCCTCAGTCACCTTCATAATATTTGGGAAAGAGACACAATTTTTTTTTCCCCTTTTCTACCTTGTATTTGAGATTATAAAAATATATAATTAAGCAATGCACATGTGATTAAACTGCAGACTTTCTTTAGGTATCTGTTTACATTTTGTAGAAATTACAGAAGTATGTATACCTCAATGTCAGACCACAACAATATGTCAGACACAGCAGTGATACTTAAATCAAACTATTCATGTTCATAACTTGTTATTAAAATCCCTCACATAGATGACTGCTTGCTGCCTTTAAATTTGATTTCCAAATAATATTCCACCCTGAACAGGGTGATCCGAAGGGCCAGCTCTGTTCTAGGATGCCCTCTGGACCCAGTGGAGGTGGTGAGTGACAGGAGAATGGCGGCTAAGCTGTCATCACTGTTGGACAACATCTCCCACCCCATGCAGCAGACTGTGACAGCACTGAGCAGCTCCTTCAGTGGGAGACTGCGGCACCCACGGTGTGGGACGGAGAGATTTCGCAGGTCTTTCCTCCCCACTGCTGTCAGACTCCACAACAAAGACTTTAACTGATCAAGCACACACATCCATACATATGCAATAATACTAAGTGCAATAATCCTTTCTGTCATCGTTGTATTTTTACTCAGTTGTATATAGCATTTGTATTCTATTTTTATCTTATTGTATATTTATTTTATTTTATTCTACTGTATAGAGATGGCACGATACCACTTTTTTATGTCCGATACCGATACCGATATCATAAATTTGGATATCTGCCGATACCGATATGAATCCGATATAGTGTTTTTTAATCAACAAAACTGTTTTTTAAAATATCTTGCTGCATTTTGCAAGTCTGCAAGTTCATACTCAAGTTTAAAACAACAACTACACTAAAGCTATTCTGTTATACCTGTATACAAAAAAAATATTTCATAGTTCAGCAATACTAATCAATCTAATAAACTTAGACCTACACCATCCTCCCTATTCTGGTATTTTAAAGAGTACTTAGCGTAAATATTAAGCAACCTAACTAATAGGGTTCCAACTCCCAGCAACAACAAAAATAAATAAATAAAAAATAGGGAACCACCCCTCACGCGCCACCTCATGATGCTTAATCGACGTAATCAACCTTAATTTGATGCAGTGTGAAAAAAAAATGCACAGAAATCAATTCTTTTTCAAGAAATATTAAATAGATTCAACATCTTTCTTCAACAAAATTGCAGACTGCACAGATGGTACCTTCCCAAAGTAAAAAGTACTCTAGCTTACTAGGGTATATATATTAGACTTAATAGTTACTATATACAGTAATTGACTTCTATTCATTTTACATCAAATTAAAACTTTGGGTGTCAGATAATTATTTATTAAAAGCTCGACATTTTAAATGAGAATAAAGAAAAGTATGTCTTTGTGCCCCTTTTCCCAGTTAATGCCCTATCGGCCCCCCTGGCTAAACTTTGCTAGATCCGCCCCTGCACAGTTACCAGCCGTCAGCTACGTAGAAAAAGATCCTGGAGTAGAAAGTAATATTAAATACATTCTAACAACAGCTGATCAAGCTTAAACGTGCTGCTGTTGTTCAGCCGCTGGTTTCCTCTTTCTGGTGCAAAGTGGACCAAAAACAAACAAGAGAGACAGACTCGCGACAGAAAAGCCGATCAGCTGATCATTTAAGCAGTTTCATGATTGAAGTAGCAGCAGGAGAGCGAGAGGCAGTCGCTCATTAAGCTTAACGTGGGAATGCTTTACAAACATTCAGAGATGGACTTACACACTTGCTTTACTTCTCTCGGGGATAACTTTGTCGGAGATGAAATGCCAGGTTGCTAGCGAAGCTCCAAATGCTATCCAGACCACCGACAGGTCCCGCATGCCACAGCCGCTCTATCACGTGACGCATACTGCTCCGACTGCTAACGTTCTGAGGTGAGTTACGGCGTGTTGCAAGTTTTGTGAGGTGCTTTCGTGATATTTAATGGATCGGATTACATTTTTTATTTTTCTCCGATATCCGATCCAGTAATTTAGGTCAGTATCGGACCGATACCGATACGTAATATCGGATCGGTCCATCTCTACTACTGTATATAGTATTTTATTTTATTCTATTCTGTACAGCTGTGTACTGTATTTATTCTTATTGTATCCTAATTTTTGCCTCATAACTTTTGCACTGTCCACTTCCTGCTGTGACAAAACAAATTTCCCATGTGTGGGACTAATAAAGGTTATCTTATCTTAGTGAATTAGTGAATTCTGAAACAAACCACCTGGCCTTTAACAAGCTCTTTTTCTAAGAGATAAAGAAGGGAGGATGGGAATAAGGAGGTGATCTCTGTGGTATTTTCGGCCTTGAGGTACCAGCCTGTGATTCTTACACATTAATGTGTAATGTGTGGGACTAATAAAGGTTATCTTATCTTATCTTATATATTTGTACCAAATAGTATTCCATAGAATTGCACATAAAGAAACTGAAGAAGAATTGAAATCCTTCAAAGACAGGTACTGTACAGAAACATTGATTTAACAGTGCTGTGTATGATGCGTAGACACCACCATCTGTTTGTTGTTGTTGTTGTTGTTTTGGGTTTTTTTTACATTTCAACATTATCTATTACTATTACCAGAGTGGCAGGAGAGGTTGATCTTGCACCAAAGACGGGGAACTCTGAAAACATGAACAACCCAGTGAATGAAACCAGACTGAAAGAGATGTATGAAGAGCTGAGGAAGGACTGGGCTAGAATCAAGCCTAAAAACAAGCAGGGAGCTGACTGCAGGCCAGAGGAAGTCAAAGCTGTTATCCAGGTACAGTAATGCAGTCTGAAGAATGAGATTAGAGTGTAATATGAACTTTATTCTTAAAAAAATATATTTTTTTATTCCCTCTAATGATTATAGGAGAGATTTGCGACAGAGGGAATAAAGCACAAGGATGCGATAGTGTTAGCATTTGAATTAATTGCTGAAAACACTCAAGCATCTCCGGAGGTACTGATGTGTTTTGGATGTGTTAAACATGATCACTGAAGCTTCTGTGATAAAGATCAACGACAGGTTTCATTATTTGTTTCAGGTTCATGAATACACAAAGTTAGCCATTCAGAACCTTCAGCTTGCTGTTTACTACAGTTTTAAAGACACTGGTTTGTTAGTATTACAGTATTACAGACACAACATTACACACATTATAAATACACTACACTGTGCATTTGTGGGACAGGCAACCAATCACAAGATATTAAACTGTGTGTTTTAACACAACAGTTGTTTTTTTTGGGGGGGATTTAATGTTTTTTTGTAGTCATGTAAACTTAAATAATTTCTCAATGGCAGGGGTTCCACAGACAGGAAGGTCAAACTCTTGATAATGACTTTCAAAATCTCCTCCGGAAGTGCCGCTGGCTGAGCAGCTTATTGGTTTTGAACAACCCTCCTGAAAGAAATCTCCGTCCCGGGTCATCCGTGGATCGAGTTTCCTTTGAGACGTGGGCACCGATAAGCAGAGTTTTGCATAAGATTCAAAATTATTCAAAGTAACACTCAGGTATGCCGTTCAGCAGGTTAGTTACAGCGCCGGGAGTAGCTTGGGAGAACAAAATGATACAGAGACTGCTTCAGGCTGCTTTCCCAAAATCAACTCAAAGTTTATTCTTTTGTGCAGCAATTTTATAGGCAGACAACAAGTTTCAGTTCAGACCCTGCCCACTGGGTGGGGTGGTGTCCTTCTGACAGTTGGAATCCTTTGTTCAGCAAGGGCAATAAAGATACACTCAGTTCAGACCAATAAATCTTATACAGAGGTCTCCTACATCCTGAGTTCTGACACAAAAACCAGATGGTCTTCACATAAACATCTTCTGCAAGGGAGTGATAGGTAAAAGAGTGATTTGTTGGTGTTTTCCCTCCAACCTTAGCATCTACTTTCACACCAAATCTTGAGTTGACAAGGCAAGAGAAAATAACGGTTAACATAAAGAGCCTTGTTAAGTCACAGAATCTTCAGTCTAATATCATCATACAACAGTTTAAAAGAAGGTTCGTGTGTCAGCAGGTTCTCAGTTCAAACCGGTACAGACCAAATAAGGAAACGTCTTCCTGCCCTCTGAGCAAAGAAGTATCCTTTGTGTAGTTTATCAGTTCAGCTACAATTTATGATCATCCCAGCAAAATACACTCCTAGACATAGAATACAGAGTTCTTTCATTAGTGAATTCTGAAACAAACCACCTGGCCTTTAACAAGCTCTTTTTCTAAGAGATAAAGAAGGGAGGATGGGAATAAGGAGGTGATCTCTGTGGTATTTTCGGCCTTGAGGTACCAGCCTGTGATTCTTACACATTAATTCTTGGGTCACAGAAAAAGAGAAAGACAACTAGTAAATGGGCCTTATTGAGTAACAGTTCTCCTGTATAATATCACTACAAAACAATATCTTGTAAATGCTACCATGGTATCAAAATATCACAACACCTCCTCTTCGGCCTGACTGGATAAATCATGATCCTGGGCAAGATGCTTGGAACTTTTTCCCTCAAGACATCTGTGCTGTTTCTGCCAAGTAGAGACAACAAATTCAGCAGTAATAGAAAAGAAAAAGAACATCTATTTTCTGCAGAAAATGCTAGAGATGCTTAAATTTAAAATCACAAACGCCTTTACAACAACACTTTGGAATATTTGTATTTCATTTTTACCGATTCATGTATAAGTTGTGTTGCTGGGAATGTTTGTATGCTGAGTTTCTGATACAAATCAAAGTAATACTTTCTTTTTTTTCAACTTGAAAAAAAATGCAAATGTTTAATGTGATTCTCATTTCTGTTTTAAAGTAAAATCAAATAAAGTACATGCATAAAAGTAGACTAGATTTTAATTTACATTTAATGTAGTACAATGTAGTAAAGCCAGATGTAAAACTTACCTAAACAAGTTGTTTTATCAAGTAAAGCAAGGGCAAAAACAACAGAGATAGCTATAGTAAATACAAAATGCAGTTGTTCGGTGACTATTTCATTTATTAAGGGAAAACCTACCTACCCTGTGTGGAACAGTATTTCCCCTAAACCTGATAGGGGTGAGCAAATGAGTCACGTGTCACCTTGGCAGCAGAATCGAATATCATAGAAGGGAATAGAATAGAAAGCCTTTTAATGTATATAGGATACTGGGAGTTGGGGCTTGATATATCAATCCATTAAAATTTGGCTTCCTTCTACTGAAGTCTTCTATTTCATTTATTGATGGAAAACAAACAAAAGCCTTCTAACTTAGAATTTGTGATTATGCAAGAAGAACCTCTGAATCATTAAGTGTCAAAGTCCATAAAGTGTAAAACTCAAGTCATTTCCAGTCTTCAGGTTTTGGACAAGTAAAGGTTTCTGACATGCCAGTAAAGTATTAAGAAAATTACTAAACTTTAATTAGAAGTTACATTTAAATGTTGACATACTTGATTTAATATTTGATTTTAGAAAATATGAATAAAATCCCACATAATACAAAAACCCTATCTGGAGAATATGTAATATGATATTAACACTCTAGTCTATCACTTTCTATTTAATAAAGTTGAATTGAACTCTCTGCAGCACAGTCCATGGTTCGTGTTCTGGACTTATCTTATGTCCAGTTGGCTTATCTTCCAACTGGACAACGACCCTAAGCACACAGTTAAAATAACTAAGGAGTGGCTTTAAGGGCCTCAGAACCACTCTATAGATGTCCTTAAATGTCCTTTAAATGTCTTTTAAATGTCCTGGCATGGCTAGCTCAGTAGGTAGAGTTATGGCCCCATGATTGGAAGGTCGGGCGTTCGAATCCACTGAATGGCTACTCTGACATACCCCTGAGCAAGGTACAGTCTGTACACACTGCTCCCCGGGTGCTGCGTTGGTGGCTGCCCACTGCTTCACTGGGTGAATGGGTTAAATGCAGAGGAGTAATTTTCCTACGGGGACTAACACATACACACTGGCCCAGACTTGAACCAGGCTAAGTATCTCAGGAAAGATTCAGAGAGCGAGATAATTCTGGCAGTCTGTCTGTCAGGTGGAAAGTTTCTAGCCTTTATTCGTTGATTTTAAATCTTCTGATGACAAATTTCACTCTGTGTCTCACAGATGGATTAACAGAAGCTTTGTTAATGCTGGAGAAAAAAAAAAGTTTATTACAACAAGACACTGGAGACACTGTTTTTTCTGGTTTCTTTGCTGTGACTTTACAGTAAAACTGGTGAAGCAACAATTTGGATAGCAGCTAATTCATTTAGCCTCAAAGTGGCATGTTGGTCTAAATATTAGCTGCACACATGCTGCTCTCCTTTTTCAGACCAGAAACACATAGCAGAGTCTGGAGGGAATCATGTCGAGCTCCAAATAACAACGTCATACTTATGAATTGGACCAGAGTTGACCAGGGAGAAAATTCTGTCCTTTTGTACCGAGACGGGCACTTTGATTTATATAACCAGCATCCATCTTTTAAGATGGATTCTGGATTCAGGAGGACTCAATTACTGTTAAGCAAGCCTGTTATTTTTATTACATGATTTATTTATTTAAATAGTTTATGTGATCGAGATCAAGATTTTTCAAGATAAACCTGTGCATAAAACAAACAGGCAAACATTAAGAGTTTAAGTAGCTTTCTGCTGTTATAAAAAGGACATTCATGTTTTTTTAATGTGTTTTGTTATTCTCTTTAAACGTGGTTAATAAAAACAGAGAGCTGACTGATAGGAGGAATGTCAGGATAGGTGTGTACTGATGGAAAATATAAAGAGGAACACAGAGACATTCATCATCTTTGACACACACAAACAAAGTAGAAATATCTCATTGACCATCATGCAGTTCAACAGCTTCTGAATGAGTTTGTTTCCCAGAAGCAGCTGAAGGTGACATCACATGATTTGGATTTTATCAGCCAACACTACCTATCAACCTATCCCAGCTGTGACAATGTGAAAAGCAGTGTTGGGAAGTAACGGAATACATGTACCGCCGTTACGTATTCAAAATACAAAATATGAGTAACTGTATTCCGTTACAGTTACCGTTTAAAAAGGTGGTATTCAGAATACAGTTACTTTGTTGAAACAAATGGATTACACTGCGGTACTTTCCTGTTTCATTTTGTCGCGGGTCAGGACTGTTTGGGTTTGTTTGACAGCTACGTTCTGTAGTTAGGGTGCTGTTGTTCCAGGCGGCAGCGTTACGGTTGCCATGGTTACAGGGCGACACACTCTCTCTCTCTCTGCGACTGTGTGTTTCCTGGGTGAGAGAGCGCCTTTTTGTTATTGTTGTTGTTGTTGTTGTGTTAAGCTAACAGGCAGAATGCTACAAGCATAGCTCTAAAGAATGTAGCATCATGGGCAGTGTAGTCCGTGTTGCAGGGAGAATGGACTGCCATACACGTTATGGGTCTGTGAGCGCGAGGAGGGAGAAAAAGGGGAGTGGAAAGGTACGAGTTGTCGTCGAGGAAAAACGAGAGCTGGAAGCATGTAAATATAATAATAACCACTTCAGCCAAGAAGAGTGCCTGACGAGCCCAGTTGTAAGTAAGCTATTAAGACTCGACTGTACACCGTGTTCGTGTTTTCCTCCGAAAACAATAAGTCCTGTTGGAGCAGCCTTTCAACGCCTCTCTCTGGCTCTCGCAAGAAAAGTTGACCCACACAACAAAGTAAAGCTATTTTTCGGCTACGAGCCGACAGGGACCCCGCCGTATTAGTCAGAGGTCCCTTTACTACAGTTCGGAGTTGCGGACCTTCATTAATAGTAATAAATCACCCAGCAATAGTACATTCACGTTGTTGTAAAAAGCATGATAATATAGTAAGTAATCCAAAGTATTCAGAATACGTTACTGTCATTGAGTAACGTAACGGAATACGTTACAGAATACATTTTGGGGCATGTATTCTGTATTCTGTAATGGAATACATTTTAAAAGTAACCTTCCCAACACTGGTGAAAAGCAGGATACATCATGGACAGGTCCAACACGTTCTCACTTCCAAAGCGTAACATTTTACGCTAGGTGCCAAATAGTCAACATATTACATTTTACCTCATATATATTCATTTAATATACAAGATGTGATTTCAGTCAACATATTTTGGAGTCCATGTATTATGTTACACATAACCTGTGTGGAAAAGTAAAATTATTGAGTCAAACTATGTGGGAACTCAGTGAGCTGTTTACTTTATATTCTGGACCCAGCATCATAGTACTTATGAGCGAAGGTATTCATGAAGTCAGTGAGCAAATAAGAAAAAGGGGAGTAACCTTGAAAAAAAAAAAATCCATGGACATAATGAGGACAATGGAGGTTCCACATTGTCTGCTGACCGGGGAA
Organism: Aulonocara sp. 'chitande type north' Nkhata Bay; assembly: GCF_057382095.1. NCBI lineage: Eukaryota > Metazoa > Chordata > Actinopteri > Cichliformes > Cichlidae > Aulonocara > Aulonocara sp. 'chitande type north' Nkhata Bay. The sequence continues at coordinate 17,352,517 of NC_141346.1, forward strand.
GGGCCAAAGACTTGAATCTGTTTTGCAACATATTTGACAATGGCCCACCTATCACCTCTCCCACCCCCCAGGTTCCATCAATCCCCCTCCAGTTGCTGCTCCCCAGTGGAATGCCATAGAGATAGAAAATGTGACGTCATTTCCGGGGTAAAACCGCAAAGGATTGTAGGTACGAGTAGCAAGTGGTACTAGCGCACGCAGGTTTTTACAAGACAACAGTCACACAGCGATAAACAGAGACACGAGGAATGGCAAGAAGTTGTTGTATTATTAAATGCCCATACGAGTTTGTACGTGCTTTTTGGAATTTGTACGTTGTTGGGTCTGTGTTTCCACAAACCCCGCTAATTCTAGAGACTTATTCATCATGAAGAAAACAAGACAGTCGATCGATCCATTACTTGCACAAGGAAGGCCTCGTCTGTGTCCAGCACGACAAAGAACCTCAAATGGTGGCCTCCTCTCGCTGCCTTTTTATTGACAAACTTCAAACAATAGTTTACAAAGCACCTCCCCCTGCAACCCCCCTTTGGTTACAAAGACAAGGCACTGTATGTAAATGTATATGAGTGAACTTCTGTAAGAGTGTGTGTGTGTGTGTGTGTGTGTGTGTGTGTGTGTGTGTGTGTGTGTGTGTGTGTGTGTGTGTGTGTTAGACCTCCTGCTGACCAAAGGGTCATAGACCCAGGAAGCTTACATCAAAAGAAACAGATCTTTCAGATAGGATGTATCTACAATAAAACCTCCCCCAGCACAGAGTGGCTGGAGAGGTGGTCAGAATCAAAGGAATGGCTTTGATCCTACTGCTTAAACTAAGACTGTACAAATTTAAGAAACACAATGGCAACATTCAACAATTAGACTTAACATTTCCCTCCTTTTTGTCATTGTTCTTAAATTTCAACTTATGCACCCTTTGTTTGGATAGTGTCAGTGTAGATTTCATTCATGCACAGTAAACTACATCCTATACATAAGCAAATCAGTATCAACAGTCCAAAAACAGGAATTAATATTTTCAAAAGAAGATGCCACCAAGGACCAGACGGTAACCAAGCTATCCAGCCTTGTGGCGGATCTACTCCTGTCGTGCAAAGGTACACAACTGAATGTCAAAGGTCAAACAAGAAGAATCATCATTCTCAAAAATCATATGTCACTACAATCCAACTGTATACAGACATAGGTATTTAAACGCATCAGTTGACTTTATTGTTTGTCCATATGGCTCTCAGCTAACTTCAAAGCTGCAGCCTGGTCAACACCCTTCTTTATTGACTCCTATCAACCCCCCAAATCTTCTCACTGTAGGCATCCTGTGGGGGTTAGAGTCAACTGGTGAATTATCTGCATTTACAACTCTTCTCCTGTCCTGTTGTCACCACAGAAAAAGCTTTGTAAAGGAAATTGGATCAAGGTGTTTTGATCTTCTTGGCTCAAAACCTCAAGTGTTCATGATGTAAATGTAGACAAAAGGCTTCTCTGTTTACATCCTTCTTGCAAAAGACAAAAGAATAGGTGATGTTGCCATGTTCCATGGTTAATCTCCAACTTGGGCTAATCCATTGACCTTCATACACATAGGCAATTGGCCTGTTTCCAGTTCGTTTAACTGTATAATGTCCTGCAACAAGTCATATTCTTTGATTCAGACGAGCAGGTCTGTCCTACCAGAGCAGTTCACCTTCCCAGCTACTGGTGAATCAACCTTCCATTCAGGTTCAGAGCAGTTGAAAAGTTGGCAGTGTTCCTGGATGTGTTGCTAAAGCAACCAAACAAACTGTCTCGCTCTCAGTGATGCTATAGGGCCACAGTCCAGAAGAATGTGTAGCCAGTGGCATCACAAGCATAACCATTGGTCTCGTTGTTTATGTGAGCGGTTGTGTTCTTAAACTGCCGCCAGTAGTTGTTGAAAACCCATGCGGCACTTGGTGTGGTTTGCTCTATCCCAGTGCACTCCCTGTCATCCCACTCAGGGTCCACAGGCTCAAGAAGATGCACAGCACATTCCCAGCCATTCTGATGAGTACCTGTGGCTCAGTTGGTTTCTTCACCGGATTGAGACGAGGGGCCCTGGAGGCTTTCCCCCCCCTTTGTTCCCGGTCTTCCTGCCACTTACTCCGAGCTGGCCTGGATGTGTGTCACCTTCTTGCAGTGCACTTGATATATCCAAGTGTTCCTTCCAGCAATCTTCACTGCTGTGGTCGTCGTCAGCAGCATCCAATAGGGACCTTCCCACCATGGACTGGACCAGCACTTCCTCTCCATGGCCTTATCAACATCCAATCTCCAGACTTAAGGCTCTGCTCCTGCGGAGAAACAGAATCATCTGGCAGATGATTTGTTCTCATAACTACTTTACTTTTAAACATTTTCAAGCATCTAATCTGCTAATATGCTCTCTCTTCTGCTTTTCTATCATCACTACAGAAGACTGGAACTCTAAATGCTCTAACATGTGTAATCTCAAAGAGTCAGACCGTTCTCTGTTGGAGTAATCCTCATGTACTTATTCTATACAGTCTAACCATGTCCTGCCTGTCTTCCTAAATCTTAACTTTACTGCCTGCAAAAAGTTTGTTTGTTTTTTTTTTTTTTAAGTATTTAATAATCCTAGAGTGAGTATAAACTACTGCTCATCTCCCTCCTGTTTGAGACATGGCATAGTCAATGGCTCAAAATAGCAGCAGTCTTATACAAATTATTAGGCAGTACTGGTTTATCACACAGATAAAAAATCATCCTGCAAGCTTGCTCCCTCTGTAAGTCACAACTGTTTTCCTGCTGTAGGTGAGTGGGCCTGCATGTCTGCTGATGTTGTACTGCTAAAATGTTAACACCATGTTTAACTACAGCTGCCTCTTTTGCAATCTTATCTGCAAAAACTTTCCCTAATGCAACTGGATCTTTCCCTCACATGTGTGCTGCACATTTACAAACGGCAATTCTACTGGTTAATAACACTGCCTCCAGCAGATTTTGCAAGAGTTTGGTGTGTTCTGCAGGTTTCCCTGTAGAGGTTGTCACACCTCGTCTTACTCACTGCACTACAAAGAAATGTACAGTAGCAAATGTATACTGCCTATCAGTGTATATTGTCTCTCTACAGCTTTACACGCTTCCGTTAAAGCTAGCATGTCTGCTGCTCAAACAAATATGAAACATGCTAGTTGTCCTACATAGATAACTCTCTCTCACTGTCTGCTACAGTAAAACGTGTTCTAGTCTGTCCCTCTGCTGTTATAAAACTCAAACCATCAGCAAACCAAACCTTTCCCTCAACGAGTGGCACATCTATTAAGTCATCCCTCAGCTTACACTTCTTCTCCTCGCGCTCTCTACACTCATGAGAAGTGCCCTCCTCCGTTGGCAAAAAGGGTTGGACAGATTCAGAATTGTGCACCACTTTATGGTAATATGTGTGGTTGTGAGAGTAACAGTAACATTAAAGACAAGTCTTGTAGGTGATAGAAATGTAAGTTTAGTCTGCAATAGTAAACATCTACCTCTTCTGGAACTAACAATGTCAAAAGGTGAAATAAACTATTTCCTGAAACATTGTACAGCTTAAGCTGCTGCACATACTGATCTCACGCATGGAGGTAAAGCACGAGCAACTAGAGCTAATATTTTAGGAAAGTAAGTTACTGGCTTCACTTGTGGAAAAAGTGCTGTTAGTTATTTTACAGTCACCTGGCATTTGTGCTGTTCACAGAACCACAAGTCCATCGCTGGACCTCCTCTGCGCTGTCACTTTTTGGAGCTTGGCACGCTCCCTCAGGTTCCATTTTCCAACGCTGAAAGTCTCCTTGTGACAATCCTTTGGAAGCCCAGTAGCACAGCTCTCTGTGCTGAAGGTGATCTCCGATCCTCCTGAAGACTCTCTCCAGGCCTCAGCTTCCATCTTGTGGACGATCCTCTCAGTCACTCCTTCTCGTCATGGCACCTCACGACATCTACAAATTGAAAAAATGACACTCCTCTCGCCACACGGCTTTCGCCATGTGTCAACTCCCCAATGAGACATGTACAAGAGTGTTGCACAGTCTCCCTAAACCAATCTCCAGGGTTTGTCCCTTGGAGCAGCTTCACTCCAAGCTGTAACCCATGAGCCCAACAGTGTGGTCAGATAATGAGCTCCACGTAACTATTCTGTAACCACTGCACATCCGTTCAATCGTCACTTGTCTGTCTGCTCTGAATCCTTTAAAAGCACTTTAAAAGAAAAACAAACATTAGCCAAACACACGGTTCATCCTGTTTGTCAGGTGTCGGCCATCCAGATTCCAGAGGAGCTGTGAAAAGTCGTAAAGTTAACACTCGCTGTGGAAAAAGTAACAATGGTCTCATCACAGTATGTCTCAAACTGTATTCATTTCTCCCCTGTAACATTCACATTCTCTCCAACATTCTCTCAACAACACAGTGTAATTTCATCATCAACATATAGCCTGTAACTACAGTTTTCTTCACACAAAATCTCAGTAATCCTGTGGTAGAAAAACATATTAAGTTGTGTCCTGCTGTAAATCACATGATCAAATCACATGATTAACCATCTGTTGTAAAAAGAAATGTAAATGTTAGCGCTGCGCAGGTGTATACACTTTTTCTCACAGTAAACTCTGTGAGCAACACAAGGTAGTGAAGGACACACACATGGTAAATTCACAGACAGAGAATTTAAACTAAAAAGGTTAAATTTTCAGAGTTCACATAGTCATGTGACCCAAGTTTCCTCCTGTGGTCTCCTTCTGCTCCTGCAACAGAGACACACACAGAGATACAGCCACACCTTTGTCAGGTGGGGGTTGACTTCACACAATGGTGTTAAGTCAGTCAGTCAGTTCCCCATTTATTTTAAAATTCTTACTCATTCACTCAGTGATTCCTTCTTTTGCTAATTGTGGAAATTATCGTCGCATCCGTTTCCACGCTCAGCAAAACAACGTCATTTCAAAAAGAAAAATAATTTAGACTGGATTTCCTCGTTGAATCCTTTTGGACAGGAACTTGTTTCCTGATTGTCCCAAATAAGAGCCCATTTTAATTTTGGAGAAGCTCACTTTGCAACAGTTTTCTCGACGACGCTTCGATTCTAATCGTGCAGATCTGCTCAGAGATCATCTAACAAAACTTTCAGTGCACCATGAAAGTAACAAAATAAAAGAAAGAAAATAAAGGAAAGAAAGAAAATAAAGGAAAGAAAGGCCTTGTTAAAGTCATGACACGTGTTCTTCATGCCAGGGGGATAAATCGTAACAACCCAATTGGCAGGTTCAACTTTAGTAATAAAAGACAAATCAACAGCCAGTTTAATCTCAAACATTCATCCAAATCAGCCATACACACAACATACAGTATAACCCTGTTGTCTTAGCACATAATAAGTTTTAGTTCTCATGTAACTAAATGTGTGCCATGGTAAAACTTCTTCACACACCAGAAACTCACAATCAGCTCACTCAACTCACTCATTTAAGACCTCTCATCAGCATTCTGTTTTCTCCTCTATGATGCAACCATCTGCCCTCCTATAATATTCAGTCCACTAGTCTATGTATCACTTTCATCTTACTAGTGACTTGGACAAGATGACAAACAGAATCTCATGCTTAAGATGCTGTCTGGTGTCATGAGTATCATTTTTTGTGTATGCATGTAGGGTTAGTATAGTTAATGCATTTTCAGTATGTTTTTGTGTTCCTCTCTCATCACACTTTCATTATTCTCATCACTGCTTAAAACAACACACATCTCTCTCTGTTTTTTTGTTTGTTTGTTTGTTTGTTTGTTTGTTTGTTTGTTTGTTTGTTTGTTTTTTTAACTGTACTTTTCTCCAAAACAGAAAATAGCATTACAGCTGTTTCAGACTGAGAAACACCAAACACTCATCATGCTATCATTCATCCACACAACTATTTTATTTCTTTTTGTCCACTGGGCAGGTGACCTGCAGAATCACGTCTGCCCCAGCTGGATACCTTTCACACACACCATGACGTCAGACATGCTCACACTCGCGGAATTGATCAGGAGAAAAACTTTCTTCATCTTCACACTCTGTTACAGAAACACCATATGTTGTTTTGTTTTTTTTTTTTGTGTTGTGTCAGGGATGGATATGTAGTTGTAACGTTTGTGTTCACTAACTTTACTTTCTGTTTCCTACCCTGCCTAGTCTGTCTTGGACTCAGTGCTGCTCCTAATATGCCTTTAATCTCTCCTCCACTTCTGCCTCTGCTCTCTCACGCTCTTCTCTGACTCTACTTTCTGCTAACATTCTTGCTCTTCCTAATGCTTTTCTACGGTGTTGTTCTAGAGTAGTTGCAGTGGATTGAGCTGTAGTTTCATCCTCAGGTTTCACAACTACTTCTTGCAATATTGCTCTTTTAACATTCTTGCTTCTCTCCTCTTCTGAGCCTGCTCCAGCCACAACTTAGCAACTGCTAACTGCAATTCCTTCCTCTGCTTCGCTTTACCTGTTTTACCTGCTACACTTACAGCTATTCTTTCTACAAGCATTTTACACTTAACTTCCACTAATGTCCCTTCAAATCCATATTTCTTACACCAACAACCTACATACTGCATGCTGCCTGGTAAAACTTTCTGCATAAATTTTACATCCCCTTCTAAGGCAGACTTACACATTTTATTCTCCATTACAAGACAACAATCAGCCACACTCACGCAGACCACGTCTGGCCCGCACACACACACAACATAGGCCTATCGCTTGCGTCTGCACGCACAGCTAGCGCTCTCTGTTGAAAACTCTCAAACGCCCCATATGGCGGAGAATTCAACCTTCGGACACTCTCCAACGCCCCAAATGGCGGAGATTCCGGACTCCGAACCTAGGTTCTCTCCACGCCCCAAATGGCGGAGAACTCTCTACGCCCCAAACGGCGGAGAAGCCTGTGAGTCCGGCTAGCGCGCTCCCGGACTCACGTTTAACGCACAGCCCGTAGCCGCTCTCTAAGGCCTTCTGTACTCACTGTTTGTTTACGTTCATGGGAAGAGTCTCTGGATCCCGTCAATCGTCATCCATCCCGAGGGGAGGTCAGGCGCAAACTTCCCGGCCTGGTGGCAAGCCAAAAACACCAGGGCTTTACGTCAATAATCCCAGACGTTGCAAGTGGCGTCCTCTCCCTCTCCTCGGTGGATGCAATGTGTTAGGATCCGGCTCGAAGGACCAAATAAATGTTGGGTCTGTGTTTCCACAAACCCCGCTAATTCTAGAGACTTATTCATCATGAAGAAAACAAGACAGTCGATCGATCCATTACTTGCACAAGGAAGGCCTCGTCTGTGTCCAGCACGACAAAGAACCTCAAATGGTGGCCTCCTCTCGCTGCCTTTTTATTGACAAACTTCAAACAATAGTTTACAAAGCACCTCCCCTTGCAACCCCCCTTTGGTTACAAAGACAAGGCACTGTATGTAAATGTATATGTGTGAACTTCTGTAAGAGTGTGTGTGTGTGTGTGTGTGTGTGTGTGTGTGTGTGTGTGTGTGTGTGTGTGTGTGTGTGTGTGTGTGTCAGACCTCCTGCTGACCAAAGGGTCATAAACCCAGGAAGCTTACATCAAAAGAAACAGATCTTTCAGATAGGATGTATCTACAATAAAACCTCCCCCAGCACAGAGTGGCTGGAGAGGTGGTCAGAATCAAAGGAATGGCTTTGATCCTACTGCTTAAACTAAGACTGTACAAATTTAAGAAACACAATGGCAACATTCAACAATTAGACTTAACATACGTGTTTTGGAGTTTTACGTGCTTTGTCTCTAGCAGCCACCTTAGGGATTGTAGCTGAGATTAGAAAAGGTTTAGAACGGAGTTCCAACTACATGCAACATTTGTGGGCTGCAGCATTTAAACACTGATCCTCTGAGTTCAAGCTGCAAATAAAAAAAGAGTAAAAATACTCAGCTACACAAACAATCCGAAAGGCTGATTCTAGATGTTAATGTTAATGCTTGTTTTTCTGAATCTACTTTTCAATATAATAAAATTGTTGGCAGCTTTCTGAATTTTGGGTTAACGTTAAGTTGAAAAATAATACAAACATATGAAGAGTCACTTTGAAACAAAGGATTAAACAAGACATTAGAGTTTATTTGTGTTTTACAGCTGATATGTGTGATACTGTTTAATGTGGTTGGACTGGTGGAGTACTTCAGTGAAGAGTAGCTGACATTGGGTTTTGATGAAAACCCTAAAAACATACACATCGGGAATTTTTAGAAGTGAAGTCCATCACCCCTCTGGGGTTGGGGGTTTCCTCACCTGCGGTATAGAGAATGTTTGGGGAGTGTGTACAGTGTCCATTTATGTTTGTCTCCACGTTGTGCGAGTGACAAGTAATTGTATATACAATGGCTTGCAAAAGTATTCGGCCCCCTTGAACTTTTCCACATTTTGTCACATTACAGCCACAAACATGAATCAATGTTATTGGAATTCCACGTGAAAGACCAACACAAAGTGGTGTACATGTGAGAAGTAGAACGAAAATCATACATGATACCAAACATTTTTTACAAATAAATAACTGAAAAGTGGGGTGTGCGTAATTATTCAGCCCCCTGAGTCAATACTTTGTAGAACCACCTTTTGCTGCAATGACAGCTGCCAGTCTTTTAGCGTATGTCTCCACCAGCTTTGGACATCTAGAGACTGAAATCCTTGCCCATTCTTCTTTGCAAAACAGCTCCAGCTCAGTCAGATTAGATGGACAGCGTTTGTGAACAGCAGTTTTCAGATCTATATTCCATTCAACACAGTGCAAATGGCTTGGATTTGAAAAACGCAAAAGCCACAAAATGGTCCCAGGAAGTGCTGCCTTTAGAATAAAGAGGAGCCTAAAGAGTCAAAACTTTGTGAATACTTGGGTTGTTGGTAAATCCCCACACACACACAAAATAAGTTCCATGGATGTGGTCAGAAATATTAAAAAAACACAGAATACAAAGATTTGTAATTTTAACAGTGCAGGTGTCACAGAGGTGTTTTCTGTGTAGGTTTTCTCCCAGAGTCTAACAACACGTTGGGTTAATTGGTGATTCTAAACTGGCTGTACCTGTGAATGTTAGTCTGTGATGGACAAAAGAGCTGTACTCTTCTCATAACAGATGTTTTACCCTCCTTGGACTCTTTGAAGGTGGATAAGCAACTATGACAATTGATTTGTAGTTCTGAGATCTGAGCAGATATATCAGAGAGAGACAAGTTTGTGTGTTTGTCAGCTGTTTGTGTGGAGTTGTTCTTTATGTTGCACACTTGGATTAAAATGAATTGAAACCAGTGTGGCTTTGTGAGTTCGCCTTTACTGCATCTGCAAATATATACATGGCCGTAGCACAACGTTACACACTTTTGCAGTCTCACACAACTCTTATAGGCGCACTGTCTTATGGGTAGTCTTTAAACTCAAATCACTAATATTTCTTACAGTGTAACAATGAAATAAACATAAACAAAAGATAGTGTGATCCACCAGTCAATATCTGCTGTGATTACAACCCGGTACAGGTATAAATCCACCAAAAGCGCCTCGAGGTTTCCGCACAAACTAATGAATCAGATCTAGCTGCTAATCGTTAGTGTGTGGTGTAACGGAGGAATAACTACCCGTCTTGCACTATGTCATTTTTGTATACATTTATATATATATATATATATATATATATATATATATAGCAGTGAGCTTGAATTCTGGGTCAAAGATTCAAGTTGCAGTTATTTATATTTTCTATCACCTTAAATCTTCACTCAAAGACAAGTATCTGTGACAGTGTATATATAGGTGTATCATATATAAGAGACAAATGTTGTTCCTTCAGTATGTTGGCATTATTACATTTGGCTCAATGCTTACATATACTTATAAAAATTAAATGTACGAGCTGTGATAACTGTTTCTGATAGAATGAGAGTACACTGATATATTAAATATTCCTTTATTGGGTGAGACCATGTCATGACTGCTTTAAGTCACACAGAATAGATATCAGAGCCTTAAACAGGCTGACTTCTGCTAAATGGGTGAAACTGGGCAGAAAGTCTACAAACTAGTGATGGCTCGCTTGAAGCTGACGCTCCGGTGCGTGTGTCGAAGCTTGATTCGTTTGGCCAGAGTCACGTGATCAGTGACGTCCGAAGCTTCATTTAGAACTTAACTGCTTCGGTATCTGATTCAATGGTTTATAAGCAGGCGAATCATTCGCGGGGTTTGTGGAGTGTTTTGATGGTGACAGATAACGAACCACTGATATTTCTACTGAGAGATTTGGAGCCAGCGAGGAATAGAGGAGGTTCTGTTGTGTGGGAGTATTTTTAGTTGATTTTGGTCAATCGGGTGGGTTTTCCAGCTTTGTGTTCTGGCTGTTTGCTTTTGTTTTGTGCGTGTTTATTTTATCTGACAACGGGAAAAACTTAAAATGTCAAAAATCTGCTTTTCATAATATAAATATCATTAAATATCTTTAGAAAGACTTCCATTTGACTCATAACATTTAATGTTATGAAAAGATATATTTTATTTTTAAAATAATCTTAAAATGTTAGTCTACAAAATGTGCAGCAATTTAATGTATTTATTCTCTTTAGCTGATAGTTTGTGGGGCCCAGGTAGACTGTATAACTGCACCTCTACCAGTTTCTCTGCACTCCCTGTGCTGCTCTCCTCTGTCTTTTGGTGGAAAACCATTTTTTTTTTACTGGCACACATCATTTGTGGGGCATTTTATTGCAACACCTGATTGTTCTCTGATTTTAGTTTTAGTAATATTTTTAAATGGTTGTACAAAATGAAAAAAAAAACGGCAGGTGTATTGGCTGCATTTTTAGATAAATAGTTGTATATGTTTACAAAATGTACAATTTATATTTGCATTTCAAGTTATAAAAATTTACTCAACATGTCTGTGTTTTTTTTACAGTAAAAAATACTACTAGGATTTTAAGTTCTTTGTGTGATTTCAGATCCGTAACACTAATGCAGCATGTCAGTGAAAAAACAACTAAATTCAGTTTACCTGAAAAAACACCAAACAAGGCAAGGGGGAAAAAAAGATACAATGAAACAATCTGAGGGTGAAATACAAACGTAAAGGAGTCAAAAATGGCCGGTTGTATTTCAGACCTCAGAGGGTTAATCCAACAAATCATGAAAAATTTGGTTTCAATTTTTGTTCATGACAGTGCAGATTTCTGACATTTTGTTTAATTTAAGCTGTAACAATGTGATTGTTTTCTAACAAAAAACAGTGAAACTTAAGTTAGACTTGTGTTTGTAAAGCAATATGTAATATTCTGGATTTTATACTTATTGGGCTACATATTTATTATACAGGCTAAACAGTACATAACATCAAAACTCACATGTTTTATGTAACTAAAGTGTTTAATTATGTGGGCTACAGACAATAATTAAGTTATAGACTATATTTATATAAAAAACGTGTATAATTACTGCATTTGAATCATTATAACCACATGTAACCACCTGCGTATGTGTTTGAAAAAAAGGCTTTGATTTTGCCACCTCATTTGATTTCTTTGCCACCCTCATGCCACCCTAAGAAAATTTCTCTAGATCCGCCCCTGATATTAAACCTTCAGTGATGTGTGTCTGTGAGCGCTAACAGTAATAAAAATAATAATCATCAACATCATTAATTATGTGTGCTGGCAGCGGCTCCTAGACTCTGTGAGGCGGGTTTTTCCAGTTCTTCTGTTTGGATTGAGCAACGATCACTGAAAGATATTTCTCTGTGATATTCGTTTGTCAAACACATGAGCTAACAGCCAATAAGAAGAAGGAGACTGTGGTTTATATGGTGATGCTGCACACAGATTTGTCTTGTAAAACAGGTTAACAAGGAAATAAAGGTGCATTTCCTTGTTGGTGGCTGTTTGGTACAGAGGTCTCTTTACTTTTAGATTTTTAGTTTGTTAAATTTTATAGTTTTATGTTGTTGTTTTTTTATCTGTCAGTGAATAATTTTATTTTTTCCATCCTGATGATCAGAAGAGTGTTTGAGGGTTTCAGCGTCGGAGTTGAAGAACACGGAAATGTCTGCTGAGACTGCGTCGCTCTGCTCGACTTTGCTGTTTGTCGGCCTCTTCGCGTTTGTCTCTGCAGGTGAGATTCACTCTGTGGGACAGAGAGGAAAAGCATCAGTCTGCTTTACATGTTAACAACATTTCCTGAAGATTTATTTTCATATTGATTCAGTTTTTCCGTGTTTGTGAAGGAGACACGAGGCTGGGTGGAGTCTGTGTGGACCTAACATGTCGGTGTGATCAGATCTCACAGAGACAAAGAAGTGTGATGTGTGTGTCAGTGTGATGTGTTGTAGTTTCAGGAGTCAGTATGCAGCTACAAAGCTTTGTGTTCAGTGTATACAAACAGCTGTAGCTACAGAAAAGGCAGCATGCAGAGACTCTCAGTGTCTCATAATGAGAGGGCTGCTTTCACTCACTGAGGGTGCGGCGTCAGGGTTTCCAGGGAAGGAGGGGAAAGGTCCTTACACACAGTCACAATCCCACATTCCACACTCCTCTTCTGCCACATATGCTCACACTCCTTCTCGCACCTTGCCATACTGCCAAACTGAGGAATCCAGGAAGGGAATAACAGAGACAGGTCCACCAATTCAATGTTTAAAGATATAATTTGCTCACTATTATCTTCTTCTTGTTAAAAGTGTAACATCCTCACTGTGTAAAACCTACATGCTGTGTCACCTCTGAAAAATGGGACAGATTGGAAAGGGGTTTTACTCCCTTCCACTTCGAGCATATCTCTCAAAAGCTGCAGAGAAACTGGTATTGCACAAGTTAGAAAATCTTTCTTTGGCCTTGAAAAATCATTTGTCACTTTATATATACATTTTGTTACTTGTCATTGAGTGGAAAACAGGCACAGGCCCAGGTTTATTGTAGGCACTGCAGCCAAATTCAAATTAAGATTAACTTTAACTAATAATGACAGAACCGGAGACAAAGGCTGCCCTTTGTCTCCGGTTCTGTTCATAATTTTTATGGACAGGATTTCTAGGCGCAGCCAAGTGGCGGAGGGCTTTCGCTTTGGTGGCCTCAGAATCTCATCTCTGATTTTGCGGATGATGTGGTTCTGTTGGCTTCATCGGGTGAGGGCCTCCAGCTCGCACTGGAACGGTTCGCAGCCGAGTGTGAAGCAGCGGGAATGAGGATCAGCACCTCCAAATCTGAGGCCATGGTTCTCAGCCGGAAAAGGGTGGAGTGCCCACTCCGGGTCGGGGATGAGTTCCTGCCCCAAGTGGAGGAGTTCAAGTATCTCGGGGTCTTGTTCGCGAGTGATGGGAGAAGGGAGCCGGAGATCGACAGACGGATTGGGGCTGCAGCTGCAGTAATGCGGACGCTGCACCGGTCCGTCGTGGTGAAGAGGGAGCTGAGTGTAAAAGCGAAGCTCTCAATTTACCGGTCGATCTACGTCCCTACCCTCACCTATGGCCACGAGCTGTGGGTAGTGACCGAAAGAACGAGATCGCGGATACAAGCGGCAGAAATGAGCTTCCTCCGAAGGGTGGCTGGCCTCTCCCTTAGAGATAGGGTGAGAAGTTCGGCCATCCGGGAGGGGCTCAGAGTAGAGCCGCTGCTGCTCCACATCGAAAGGAGCCAGCTGAGGTGGTTCGGGCATCTGACATGGATGCCCCCTGGGCGCCTCCTGGGCGAGGTGTTCCAGGCATGTCCCACCGGGAGGAGGCCCCAGGGCAGACCCAGGACACGCTGGAGAGATTATATCTCTCGGCTGGCCTGGGAACGCCTTGGTATTCCCCCGGATAAGCTGGAGGAGGTGGCTGGGGAGAGGGAGGTCTGGGCCTCTTTGCTTAGGCTGCTGCCCCCGCGACCCGGCCTCGGATAAAGCGGATGAAGATGGATGGAACTTCACATAATTTTATATATTTTCTAATTTTTGTTATTACTTTGTGTCACCAGCAACACCTTTGTGGCACACCTGTGGATCACTCTTTGGCTCTCTGCTTTAGGAATCACTGCTCTAAACCATTTTAAAATTGATCAGTTTTATCATTGTTAACAGGCTACATAACACAGGCTTTCAAGATCGCTGCAATTAAGGCACTACTTAAAAAGCCATCAACTGACCAAGCTGCCTTAGATAATTGTAGACTGTTTTATAACCTTCTGTTTATCATTTAAAAATTCTTGACTGTAAACTAACTGATCAAGTGCAGACGAATGGTAAAAATCCATTGGATTGAGTTTTGCTTGTGTGTCTTTTTGTGTAGCTCCTATTTCAGACCAAAAATCCATCACAGCTATCACTGGACATGACATCACTCTGACATGTCGAGCTCCAAACAACAACATCATAGCTGTAGAGTGGAGCAGAGCTGATCTGGAACCAGAATATGTGCTTTTATTTCGGGATGGTCACTTTGAACCATACAACCAGCATCCATCTTTTAAGAACCGGGTGGATCTGCAGGACAGACAGATGAAGGATGGAGACGTGTCTTTGATTCTGAAGGATGTGACGATTAATGACGCTGGAATGTACGAGTGTCAAGTCTTCATGGGAGAAACACGATCATGGAAAATCACCAGCATCAACCTTCATGTTGATCCTCCAGGTGAGTGAGTAGAGTTGAGTGTGTGTGTGTGATCAGAGGTGAAGCTGCTTCCTGCTTGTTGATGTTTGTTTCTAAAGATGTTGTTGGTGAGACTTTGTAGAAAGCAGCTGGTCTGAGTGATGTGATCAGAGTGCAGTAGATAGTGTCTGACAGCAGTTTGAAGAGGAAATGGATTCTGTTCTGTTCTTCACTCATCACCTACCTGACAGCTGACACCTCACACCTGTTTCTCACCTGCAGGTCAGACAGGAGGACACACAGAGGATGGAGGGAAGGAGGATGGACAGAAGGAGGCAGGAGGGAAGGAGGATGGATCTGTTGGACTGATTGTACACACAATGGCACAAGTTGGTCTCCATGCTGTGCTTGTTCTTGTTACTGCTTTTGCTTTTGCTGGTTTTTGCCTCTATAAACGAATACGGAAGGTTAAAATGTCTCCGAGGGTTTTATAGCTGAACTAGGAGTCTTTTTCTGTTTTCCATATTTTTTATTCAATATTCAATTATTTTTTCCATATTCTCTGTGTGTGTAAAATCAAGAAGGATGATCTTAGGACACAGACACTGATGATGCTTCCATCATATAATGTCAAACATGTCCAGATTTTGTTTTTGATTTCACATTCCTCTGATTATCATCAGACCTGCTTACTCTGATGCATTAACTCAAGATTTTACTGTGCTATCTTACACTACAGCATTAGAAGAAGTGTCTGCATTTATTTGAAACTTTCAGGTTAGTCATAAATACCTTTGTAAATAATTTGTTTCTGCTCATTATTCATAAGTTCAGTGTCTCATAGGTTACAGTATCAGAATCGCTGTGTTTGTTTCATCTTCAGGTTCAGCTGTTTGTGAGAACTTGTTCTGTGAGGTTTAAAAAAACAAATTAATCCTGACATAGAGATCAGGATCAACAACTGGATGAATGTTATGATGAACAGTGTTACAAACCCACAGAGAGAAATTATTTCCATGTAGCTGTAGACTCAGATGTTTCCTATTTCTGATTTAAACATTTATAGACCATGTCACACATTTGTTTTCTTGATGTGACTTTTTTCACTAATAAAGTTTTGAATACATTAGTATTAAAGGTGTTTTCTTAAATAATTCTTTACTCATTTGTTTTCTGTGGTTGTAAAACTTGATGCAGATTTTATCTGAGCTGGAATGGGTCCAAACAAACCACTGAGCAGGTATAAAAAAAACTACACTCAAATAAAACCTGATTTGAGTATGTTCCTTGAACAAGAAACAGCAACACGACTGGCTGTTTTGTAACCCGTGTGAATAAATTTAATTCATGTTAATTTTCAAACATTAAGAAAGTCCTTTGTTAGATGTTCAAACATCATTCAACCTCAAAATGTTTTGACTAAATAATGCACAGTACAAGTCAGTATAACTTTTCTCATGTTGGATAAATCTTCCTTTCTCTAATCTCTCATCGACACAAGTGTGTCGTGTTTATGTATTTATTGTACTTTTAGACCAATTGACAAAAAACAGTTCATTTTTAAATATCTTAAACTTGTTCTCAGAAAACCTCTAAACTTTTTTCTTCAAATTGTGCAAAATTCACTATTAAAATAAATATGCACTATTAATATACATATATATATGCAGAATTATTAGGCAAGTTGTATTTTTGAGGAATAATTTTATTATTGAACAACAACCATGTTCTCAATGAACCCAAAAAACTCATTAATATCAAAGCTGAATGTTTTTGGAAGTAGTTTTTAGTTTGTTTTTAGTTTTAGCTATTTTAGGGGGATATCTGTGTGTGCAGGTGACTATTACTGTGCATAATTATTAGGCAACTTGACAAAAAACAAATATATACCCATTTCAATTATTTATTTTTACCAGTGAAACCAATATAACATCTCCACATTCACAAATATACATTTCTGACATTCAAAAACAAAACAAAAACAAATCAGCGACCAATATAGCCACCTTTCTTTGCAAGGACACTCAAAAGCCTGCCATCCATGGATTCTGTCAGTGTTTTGATCTGTTCACCATCAACATTGCGTGCAGCAGCAACCACAGCCTCCCAGACACTGTTCAGAGAGGTGTACTGTTTTCCCTCCTTGTAAATCTCACATTTGATGATGGACCACAGGTTCTCAATGGGGTTCAGATCAGGTGAACAAGGAGGCCATGTCATTAGTTTTTCTTCTTTTATACCCTTTCTTGCCAGCCACGCTGTGGAGTACTTGGACGTGTGTGATGGAGCATTGTCCTGCATGAAAATCATGTTTTTCTTGAAGGATGCAGACTTCTTCCTGTACCACTGCTTGAAGAAGGTGTCTTCCAGAAACTGGCAGTAGGACTGGGAGTTGAGCTTGACTCCATCCTCAACCCGAAAAGGCCCCACAAGCTCATCTTTGATGATACCAGCCCAAACCAGTACTCCACCTCCACCTTGCTGGCGTCTGAGTCGGACTGGAGCTCTCTGCCCTTTACCAATCCAGCCACGGGCCCATCCATCTGGCCCATCAAGACTCACTCTCATTTCATCAGTCCATAAAACCTTAGAAAAACCAGTCTTGAGATATTTCTTGGCCCAGTCTTGACGTCTCAGCTTGTGTGTCTTGTTCAGTGGTGGTCGTCTTTCAGCCTTTCTTACCTTGGCCATGTCTCTGAGTATTGCACACCTTGTGCTTTTGGGCACTCCAGTGATGTTGCAGCTCTGAAATATGGCCAAACTGGTGGCAAGTGGCATCTTGGCAGCTGCACGCTTGACTTTTCTCAGTTCATGGGCAGTTATTTTGCACCTTGGTTTTTCCACACGCTTCTTGCGACCCTGTTGACTATTTTGAATGAAACGCTTGATTGTTCGATGATCACACTTCAGAAGCTTTGCAATTGTGAGACTGCTGCATCCCTCTGCAAGATATCTCACTATTTTTGACTTTTCTGAGCCTGTCAAGTCCTTCTTTTGACCCATTTTGCCAATGGAAAGGAAGTTGCCTAATAATTATGCACACCTGATATAGGGTGTTGATGTCATTAGACCACACCCCTTCTCATTACAGAGATGCACATCACCTAATATGCTTAATTGGTAGTAGGCTTTCGAGCCTATACAGCTTAGAGTAAGACAACATGTATGAAGAGGATGATGTGGACAAAATACTCATTTGCCTAATAATTCTGCACTCCCTGTATAGCTGAATATCATCTGCATAACAATGATATGAAACTGTTGGGAAGACAACTTTGGAGAAATGTGAACATTTTATTTGTACTGTATAATCTGCAGATTCTGACCGAAATCTGCAACTATCCTTTGAAGCACCGCTCCTCTAAAACAGCAATAAGGATCATTATTAAGCCATATGTAAATAACAAAATAACTTTACAACTTAAAGCAAAATTGGGAAACGTGAAGTCTGAAACAAGTCTTTACATTAAGGGCCATCAATCAAACAATACTGTTTGTATTGTACTGGGTCTAAGCAGAGCACGTTGTGTGTGACGTCTTCTTCTGTGCATGCAGGCCGCTTTGAGGGCCGTGAACCATTCACACTACAGTGTGTTGGCTGTCACATTTTATTTGTAGTGTGACCAACCAGACAAAAAAATCCCCGGATTTGATCAAAACATCAGAATTGAGCATTAAGACCTGCAGTGTGAACGTAGCCTTAGAAACAAGGAACCTGAACTAACAAACCTAAAGAGCGAGGGGAACACAGGGAACGACAAGAGGGGAGAAACGCACTGAGGAATTTGCACACAGGAGACACGGCTGAACCTAATTGACATGATGAGACAGGGAGGATTCAAAGTGAATACACCGACATAAGACACGGACTTCACAATAAAACAGGAAATTCAACACACATGCAAAGACAGACTCAGAGACACAGCTTTTACACAGAGACCTGACTAAACTGGAACAGAGGAAACAACACACAGGCGGGGACGACTAGACACAGAACAGAAGGAACACAGAGTAACATGAGGGGCAAAGGGACCAAAACCTAGGATCTAGAAATACAAAACCAAAACACAGGCAGCAAAATTACAGCAAATAAATAATAAACAATTCAACACACTGGGTCATAGACCGTGACAAAACCATATTAAGTATGTGATTGCATGTTAGTGCTAGCTGTTATGCACTTCTGCTGTTTGGGTTAATATTGATGTTTTAGGGAATTTTATTCCAAAATATCCATACCCCAAAATATGAATTTGAAATTAAAATGTAGATGTATTAAATTCAGAGCAATGTTTATTGAGCTTTTTAAAAAAATTATAATCCTATGATGAGATCATCATATAGCAAAATAGAGTATAATTCTGTTCTGTGTGCAGTCTATCGTGTGTTTAGCTGTGAAAACCTGGTAAATTAAGCCATTTTTAAAATTTCTGATCAGAAACAACAAATTATATTAAACAGAGTGAATCCTTACTTCATCTCCTGTGGAGCTGCTGCTTGATTACGATCTCTAATTTGAAGGTAAAAAAGGAAACACTGATATCACAGATATTTAGGCAAATGATAAATGTCCAAAGAGGAAACATACTAAACCTAAGCTGTGCACAACGTGCTCTGTCATATCATTTCAAACTAAAGCAACTGAAAAAGAGAACCTTAAATTAAATTCAGAAATTTTCCTGTTTAAATACACTCAACAAAAATATAAACGCAACACCTTTGTTACTGCTCCCATTCCCCATGGGATGGACGTAGAGACCTAAAATTCATTCCAGATACACAATATAACCATCCCTCCCAAACAGTGGTCACAAATCAGTCCAAATGTGTGGTAGTGGGCACATCTGCCATATTGAGATAATCCAGCCCACCTCACAGGTGTGCCACATCAGGATGCTGATCTGACATCATGAGTAGTGCACAGGTGTACCTCAGACTGCCCACAACAAAAGGCCACAAGAGGCCAACAAAAGTCCCAGTACAGTTGGCACAGTACTGGGACTTTTCTATGCTGTTGCTTGCCCCATGTCCCGTGGGAGCAACCCCCCTTAGTTTAACGGGTTCCCTTTATCGGATTTTGTCTGTCTAGTTACTTTGCAACCTGCACGGAAATGCTCATTGCTCCCACACATAAAGCAATGCTGACAATATTACTCATCTGCCTGCACACAAGCAAAACATCTGGGGCGATGACATGGTGAGGGACAATATTGCTGTGGTGTAACTCTTTGTTTAAACTGTACTGTTCCATTCACATGCACAGGTCCATGTGCAGAGTTTTAAATGTTTTAATAACAAATATCCCTCTCAGATGGATTAACACAAGATTTTGCTGCAGGTTTCCTTTGTTAAACACACCGAAAAGAGTCTGTTGGAACAAAGGCTCTGTAAAATGAAACTACTCGAGCTCTGAGAGAGTCTAGTAGTCAGATTTACACCCTGCGAGGCTGCTCTGATAAACAAGATGGACATTCACACATGCATTCTCAACATTTTTTTTCTAAATGCTTTAACAAAACCAGAGAGCTGATTTAGCAGGAGAAACCTCCGAATGTGGAACCATCAAGTCTGACGCATGTGCGCAGGATAGAAACATGTCTGTTTTTTCTCTTTTTTCCTGACAGTAAAGCCTCTTCTCAGTCATGCAGACATCTTTCTGCTGTCATCTACTGGCCTTTATCTTTCTGTGACTGATGCCTTTATACACCATGCAAATATCAATCAGCCACTATATTAGGAACACCTTACTGGTACTGGGTTGCACCTAGCTCAGCACCTTTTCATCTGGGAAGAGAGATCAGAACTAAAGGAGAAAAATGTTTGAAAATGACGCACTGAACCAGAGAATTGCTAAAAGACACATAGACACAACCTAGTTCAACTTCATCAAAGTTGCTAAGCTAAATCAAAACTATCAGCAAAGCCTCAGTACTGATGAAAACATAAACGGGCTCCTGAAAGACAAAAAAAAAATCCACTACAGCTGGCGCAGTACTGCACATTTACAAATGAGAGAGACCGGGCAGGTCTGCTCTCCAGCAATAATAACTGAATGACTGAATAACCCAAATAGAAAAGACCTTTATTATCATTGTACATGTACAACAAAATTCTAGGTGTTCCACAGCAAGTGTGGAATAAAATAACATATTAAACATAAAGAATAAATCAAATTGTAAAATCAGGAGGAATATATACATAAATATGTACACGAATAGGAGAAAGGCATACATTAGAGAACAAAATAGTTGAAAAGTGCTTGAAAGCATTGCAAAAATCTGTGCTCAGGTCACTTCTGTCATCATAAGTCCAAACAGTGTCATTTTACGTACTAGTGGTCAGTTTTGGTATTACAACAATTGATATCGCCTACAGCACCGACTTACCAGGACACCTCCTGATCTCCTGTTGGGTGTAATGGCTCCCAAAATAATGGTTTTACATTAGAGTAATTTAATAATATGACACACTACTGTACTAAAGTCATCAATAATAATTTTATTGCCGCTCATTTCATTACAAAGGCACTTCAATTATCTGCACAATGAATGAATTAAAATATATCAGATGTGTGTTTTTCTTCCTGCTACAATCAGCTGTCAATTTGTGTGCAGGGAGGAGGAAAATGGTGGTGAGGTCGACAACTGTTGATGAGTGGAGATGTTACTTTTGTTTTTGTACCACGAGAGGCTGAGAGTGTGATGGGAAAGTTGTTCTGCTTCAAATTGAGCACAGAATCAGCACAGAAAAAAAGAAATCGCCATCGAGACTTTAACTCTGTGCAAACATCTGCATGAAGAGCACGCTAACACGAAACTAGCCAAGGACTAAATTCTTACATACTGGATTTCCTTGAAATAAATCTCTTTGTACACACACACACACACACACACACACACTTTCTTTCAACCACTGAATGATTTTCCTTCTGTCTGTGAACACACTGTGTTCTGAATCTGTGTTCCTGCTCTTTTTACTCTGTGGTTGAGGTTTAGCTGTTTGTCTGTTCTTTGTTATCTGCTCTGAACAGAGGTGTGTATCAGTTAGAAACATTGTTCAAAGTTTCCATCGCTGCTCTTTCTGAAACCCACAGAACCACACGACAGGAACAACATGTGACAGCAAAGTTTATTGATGCTGCAGAGGAAGCAGGACAACGCTGTAGAATCAACTGCACGGTGCCACACAAAGAGCAAAGTTACAGAAGGCATTCAAAACAATGCATTACATTTATATTTTAGTTACTTTTAGTTACACTACATACAGACAGACCTGTATAGCCACTGAGAGTGTAAATTATAGCGAGAGGACACTACACAATATAGACAAGTAAATATTATAAGTCAAATTCCTCAGGTCTGAGGGGCTGTGTGGACCAGTTAGAGACCAGCAGCTGGTCATTGGTTGGACTGGTGGACTACAGCTATATAAATAAACTTGCCTTGCCTTACAGTGAAGAGTAGACAACGTCTGAACACAGACACACACACAGTTGAAATGGTGTGAGAATAGAGAATAAAAGGCTTTTCTAAAACTCATCTGATATGTTTATGTAAAGTAAACTGACAGAATGGGGAGAGGATTTAAAGCACTTTGGTGATAAATTTAAATTTGCTGTTGAGGGTTCGGTGAGATAGTGACGTCGTCTCTCTGAAGATCAAACTGGTTACAGGAGAAACAAACTGTAGATAAAGCTTCATATGTGTGAGTTCAGTTTGAAGTTAAACTGATCAGCTCCAAATTTGGGAGGAATTTAAAGAAGTTTCAATATTAAGCCTGAAGTATGATGTAAATGTGAAGGATTAAATAATAAATAAATAATGTAAAGTATGATATTACACAGCATCTGCACCCGATAATATTTTTGACATTAAAGTGATTTCAAATTTCCCCCTATCACACACCAAACTATGAGGTCAAGTTTAACCCATTAACAGCCAATATAGCCGCACAAAAAGTGTTAACTACAAAATGCGTAAATTACTGAGAGAGGACAAATCTCCCTATGTTCATACAGTTTACAAGATGTTCACAGCTTACAGGTGGAGGATGCTGCTGATGTGATTTCATCTTTATAAAAGTGATTTTTACAATTGACCTGCTGAGTTTGTTTGTTGCATAAATGATATTCAACTATTAATAAAAAGGAACAGAAGACAAGGAAAAAAACTTAATAATCTTTATGCTCGCTTCTATTAAACAAAAGAGACAAACCCTACATCACATTAAAAAGATTAGAGCCTCATTAATGCAGAGGATACATGAACCACCAGGCAGAGCTGTTATGATGTCACATCAGGAGTTTAAAATATGTCTGTGTGGGAAAAAAAACTTAGAGAAACATCCAGTAACTTCCATGAAAATAGTAGTTACTGGATGTACCTCCAGTTCTATGAATAGTTGTGTTGTCTCCTAAAGTGTGGACAGACTGTTGTGGACATGTTCCCCTCATGAATACAAGGAACAGTAATGTAATCTAGTCGGATAAAATCAGATATAAGTCATAAGCTTTAGTTGTACTTTCATTCTTGGGGCAAATTCTGCTGATCCTGATACTTTTGTACTTTGACTTATGTAACATTTTAAAATCAGACCTGACATACCAGTGAAAGGGTTTGGACACATTTCCCATGAGATCATTTCAATAAATATTATGATGACACAAATGTACAAAATACATCTCCTTTCTTCTTTTCTTTTCTTCTGTCCTGCACAGTAAACATTTAGTCAGATCGCAAAACTCTCGATGACAGTAAAGCATTACTGTAGAATGTAACAGTTACAATTCATAACATGATACCAGTGATATTCTGAAAGTGACTAAAGAGCAGCTGTACCTGTTTGTCCATAAATGATGTCTTCAGTTCTCAGGGCTGAGTGGACGGGAACAGGATCACTCTCTGTACAATGAAACACACACAGAGGACATCACTGCAAATGCTACAAGTTATAAAAGTGTTTTTAAAAAAGACAACAACTTATCACTGCTTCTTATACAATGAAAATATTTCCTAAAAATTTCACCAGTTCTTTTTTGTGTGGATAAGACCACACTTGTTATATTTGTTCATTTATTGTAAACAATATGAGAAGAAAAAACATTTTATCAGAAGGTACAAAACAGACCCACACTTTGTCACACTGTATATATTGTGTTGACAGATTCCTGTTTGTCTTCATTTATCAGCTCAGTGGAAACAGCAGTGGGGGCTGCTGTGGTTTTACATGCAGTGTTGTTAAAGGACAGTTTGAGGTGCTGAGGTGTGGTTCATTTAAATTTTACTTCAAACATTGTTTTCATGCAGAGTTCTAATGTTATCTTGTCTTTTAATTCATCAAAAGTAGAATAAAGAGTTCTGTTTTTATGTTTTATACAAATGTTCATCATCCAGTGATGACAAATTTACTGCATTGAGGTTGGTTCATGACATCTGCCGTGCATAAATACATCCTGATCACAGGCATAACAACAACTCAAAGTGAGATGCTGTGGCCTATCATAAGCTCTGATGATCTTCTTCAGCTGTTCTATCACAAGCATAAAACAGATTTACTCATAAATACAAATATAATGTCTGTACGTGTGGAACAAAGAACAGCCCAATAACCAGGGATCCTGAGACTGACTGGACCAGGATGTTATGCAAACTATAAAATGATTCAAACCATATCAGTAAAATACAAAACTGTGACATATATGTGAGCAGAACTGATCTTGATTCTGTTTGCACACTAACAGTCCTGCAGTACAACCTGAGCAGATGAAGTATTTTTATCTGACAGAGGAAACATGACGACCACAGAGCTGTTAGTTTCTGTTAACAGACTAACCACAGGCTGAAAAACACACAGCCCAACATGCAAAGAACAGCATTGATTATCACCTACAAACTCACAACATACAACTCTGTTCTGTCAGCCGAGCATAAAACAGCTTTTCTCTCTCCTGTCTCACAACTTTCAGCTTTCTCAGGCTCTCTGCTCTCTGTTGGTCTCTTCATCTCTCCTGGATTTAGTTGGCACAAAAACTCCAGAGAGCACAAGTTCTAGAAGACAGAACTACAAGGTTTAAAGATATTTAAGACTTTAATGCTGAAATGAAAATCAATTTTTAAAAAAAGATCCGTCCATTTGCAGCAGGAGCGTGATTATTATGAACAATCACTGAATGTCAACTGGGAAAAAGTTTTAAATGTTATTTTGTCAAAGACTGAAACAGTGCTGCTACTATAGCTACATATTATACTGCACCACTCAGAAACCTTTAAAATAAAATGTGCACAGATTTTGTTAAAGTTGCCAAATTCAAAACTGTCAGAGATTATCAGTAGATGCAGCTAATCTATCAGTATGAGAAGCCTACATGATATTCTTCCTGAGATAAAAACATTTTCAGACAGCATTACATCTGAATCTAAGGTCAAGGTCACCAATGTTTGAACTTGTATGAGATTTTTTGTACGTAGTGAGTTGTTGTATTCATAAAGTTGTGTGACACATTGTCTCCAAAAGTTGATTCTGTTCATCTGGACGTAG
Organism: Aulonocara sp. 'chitande type north' Nkhata Bay; assembly: GCF_057382095.1. Taxonomy (NCBI): domain Eukaryota; kingdom Metazoa; phylum Chordata; class Actinopteri; order Cichliformes; family Cichlidae; genus Aulonocara; species Aulonocara sp. 'chitande type north' Nkhata Bay. The sequence goes on from NC_141346.1 coordinate 17,377,659, forward strand.
CGTTTTGTGGGAGAAACGTTTCGTCACTCATCCAAGTGACTCCTTGAGTCTCAGCTGACTGCAGGTTTCCCCAACCTTATAAACAGTACATTTGCATAATGACTCATAATGAATCAAAGACCATTGATCAACTGTCTGTATGATCAACTCGGTCACCTATAACATCTCCAAGTTTCTGGTTTCGATCCTCAACCCGCTGGTGGGCAGCTCTGAGCACCACATCCAGAACACGTTGGACTGAGAAGGTGAGAGATGTCATTATGGAGGCAGATGAAACCATGGTCTCGTACGACGTTGCATCTCTCTTCACTTGCATCCCAGTCACGGAAGCGTTGGAGGTAGTCCGTAAGAGATTACAGGATGACACCAACCTCAGAAACAGGACCACTCTCAGCATCGACCAAGTGTGTTTGCTTTTGGAACTGTGTCTCCATTCCACCTCTGTCACATACAAGGGTGGCCAATTTGTACATGGAAGAAGTGGAAAAGAGCGAACACCATCCCCACTGACACAGCGGCCAGGGAGGCAGAAGAACAGCACATCAAGAAGTCCCTGAGTAAATGTGGTTATCCCAGCTGGACTTTTGTCAAAGCTGGAAAGGCACCTAAAGAAAGCTCCAGCTAATCCAGGAGAGAAGGACAACCGCTGCTCAAGCGAAAAGCTGTAGTGATCCCATATGTGTCAGGAGTACCGGAACAGTTGAGATGCATTTTTTTCTAAACGCCAGGTCTCTGTGGCTTTTAAACCCCAAAACACACTGTGCCAAAAATTGACCCACCCAAAGGATCGGGTCCTCCAACACAAACAGAGTAACATAGTGTACGCTGTTAAGTGCAGGAGGATTGCCAGGATTTATACATCGGGGAAACCAAACAACCTCTGGTGAAGCAGATGGCACAGCACAGAAGAGCTACCTCGTCAGGCCAGGACTCTGCAGTCTGTTTACACCTACAGGCCTGTGGACACTCTTTCAATGATGAGGATGTTCACATCCTGGACAGGGAGGAACGCTGGTGTGAGCGCGGAGTCAAGGAGGCCATTTACGTGAAAAGGGAAAGACCATCACTGAATCGAGGAGGGGGACTAAGGGTACATCTTTCGCCATCTGACAATGCTGTGACAGCCATTCCCCAACTCTCTGTGAATGGTACTCATGGCCATTGATCAGTGGTTGTTGATCAGTGGTCATGAGAATTTGCATAATTATGATTAAGGAACTGACCTCCCAGCCCATTGTTCCTTCACTGAGCTGGTTTCAGTCATTATGCAAATGTACTGTTTATAAGATTTGGGGAAACCTGCAGTCAGCTGAGACTGAAGAAGCCACTTGGATGAGTTACAAAACATTTCTCCCACAAAACGCTACGTCCAGATGAACAGAATCAACTTTTGGAGATTTACTTACCTGGATGATTGAGCATGCATGAAGACGTGTGACACATTAGTTTAAGCTCAGTGAGTTCACAGAGTTCCTTTAGCCAAGTTTTATAATTCCTCTAAATATTAACATGAAGCCTAAACACACAGCGCATTAAAAACTACCTCTGCTTCCTCTGATTGGCTGTTGTTGATGACTTGAGATTTTCTGTGACTGTACGTGATGTCATCTCTAACTTCTCCATCAGCTGAAATGAGCCAGAATGAACAGCAAATTGATTTACTGTTTCATGCTGTGAGAAAAATATTAGTGAGTACCACATTAAAATCATTTACTTTGAAAAACAAAGTCTGAGTCTCACCTTCAGTTTTCCTGTGAACACATCGTCCCCCTAACAGAACCAGTAACACCAGTAAGAACCCACAGATCGATTTAAGAAATGACAACACAGAGAGAGCAGTGGAGGACAGTGATGGAGGAGAAGTAGATGAAGAATGAGGTGTGGATGTAGGTGGAGGTGTGGATGTAGGTGGAGGTGTGGGTGTAGGTGGAGGTGTGGTGGTGTGTTTCTCTAAAATAAAGCAAACACAGTCATTAAGTTGTCGTCACATTGTGAATGTTGAAAGCTGCAGAAACACAGACAGGTGAGTGTGTCACCTGTGACAGTGATCCAGCTGGATGGAGACTCTCCATGACCGCTGATGTCACACTTGTAGAGGCCTTCATCAGACCTGGAAACATGCTGGATGGTCATGTGACCTGTAGGCTGCTTCCTGATGAGGGAGCCATCTTTATAGAAAGCAGCTGGGAGGTTGGAGGGAGTGGTCTCTGTTTTACAGAGCAGAGTGACGTCATCTCCCTCCATCACAGGGAGGACAGGACTCTGCAGGATCACTGATCCACCTCAACACAGAGACAAACTACAGCATTTCATCCATTTACACACAGCTTCATCAACACTAACTCCACACACTCAGCTTACCAGTGACTGTCAGGTTAACCATGTTACTGATGGGACCCTCTCTGGACTCACACCAGTAAACTCCACTGTCCTGAGGGAAAACAGTGATGTCACAGGAAGAACCAGACCATCTTCCCCACCCATCTCCACACTGAGTGATCTTATTATTGGTCCTCAGAGTCCATCCAGCAGAGCTGTCATCCTCCTCACAGCTCAGAGACACAAAGTCTCCTTCAAAGAACTGAGAGCTGCTGGGACTCACAGTCAGACGAGCTGTGAGGGTTACAATGAAAGACTGTTGATATTTTATATTTTATAACTTCTGTCTTAGACAGTCATTAAAAATGCACTTTGGTTTGTCAATTTTATGTCTGAAACCCAATCAGGTCATATCTGTGAGCATTTATCAGGTTTAAACTGTGACAGAAGAAGGTTACTGACCTTGGTTTGTTGTGCAGCTCAGCAGTGAGATCAGAACTAAAGAGAAATGACACTCAGGTTGATTTGAGGTGAACATAAAGAACAACTCCACACAAACAGCTGACAAACTGTTTGTGTGGAGTTATGGAAATATGGTATCTAACCAGATTCTTACTCTAGATGGCATTGGCTTCCAGTAACACTGTGAGGAACCTTGGAGTCATTTTTGACCAGGATATGTTCGTCAATGCACATTTTAAACAAATATGTAGTATGACGTATGTATGTGTATGATGCTAAAAAACTACTTCACGCATTTATTACTTCCAGGCTGGACGACTGTAATTCATTATTATCAGGATGTTCTAAAAACTCCCTGAAAAGCCTTCAGTTAATCCAAAATGCTGCAGCAAGAGTCCTGACAGGGACAAGAAAGACAGCAGATTTCTCCTGTTTTGGCTTCCCTTCATTGGCTTCCTGTTAAATCCAGAATTGAATTCAAAATCCTGCTCCTCACATACAAGGTCTTAAATAATCAGGCCCCATCTTATCTTAATGACCTTGTAGTACCATAACTTCGCTCTCGCTCTGCAGGCCTACTTGTTGTTCCTAGAGTATTTAAAAGTAGAATGGGATAGAATCCATTCAATGACAATTTTTACATTTTTTACATTTTACATTTTTACTCTTTGTAAACATCAACCATTCAGCTGCTAGAAGAGTAATCAGTGTGATTATATGGGACACCTTCAGTCCTAGAGTTAATAGTTTCTATTCAGCCTGATTTGTTTTTCATGTCTTCTCCTCCATCATCAGTTATCAGGAGAGCAGACAGTCAAAGTACAAGAATTCAAACAAACACAGAGATTCTACTTACAGAGCAGACACAGCACAGATGTTTCCTTCATCGTCCTTCTCACTCATTTGAGCTTTTTTTCATTTCTGTCACTGACACCAAGTAAAGCCCACCCTCTTCCTCTGAGCACCAGCTTTCTATTGGTTCAAACACAGAGGTGGTAACTCATGTTTTGCCTTGTCTAAAGATAGAAGTGAATAGAATTATTTAAATATACAGCACATCAGTGAAAAAGCTCAAGTGTAGATTTTTTTCTGGAAATACTTTGAAATAAAATGCTGTGGCTTAAAGCTGCCACACTAACACACACGACCAGAAGATCATGAGTGTTTTAAGATCATCTGATTATATTTCATAACTTTGATGGAACATTTATTATTTATTTATTCTCCCAAATCATTTATAATTATGGCCACTAGAGGGCGGCGTTTGACCCTAAAGCAAATACAAGCAAATTGTCAGTGATGCTTCTAGTTTGTTTTGCCTAGTTCTCATTAGCAGTCAGTTCCTTCATTTTTACATATAATATTGCATTACTTTTTAATTAGGTAATGCGGCTACATTAGAGAGCTTTAAGGGGGCTTTTATTGTGAAAGTGTTGCAGGTTGCACGATGATCAGATAGCAGACATGTAGATGAGGCTGATGTGGAGAAATGATTTTAGAATATGTTTATGATCTAATCAGGAGCTCTCCTATAGCAATTCATTGTTTTGCTCCAACACACCACAAACCTAACGATGACATCATCATCAAAACTGGAACCACTGGTTAGTCCGAGTTTTGAGTTCAAACTCTGCTGAACTAAATGAAAAGAATTAAAAGACAACATGCCATAAAAATGTTTTCAAAACTTTATTGTCAATAAACAGAGTCACAAAAAAGTAATAAATTCATTAATCAATCAATAACATTTGACCTTATTTTGAAATGTAGACTGCAGTAACAGAAATGCATTCATGGAGAGAAAAGATAAAAAAAATCAGAGAAAACATCTAAATCTGCAGTTGCACTGACGAAACACATAACACTGTACATTATAACATTCATTCAGTTGAAGATGATCAATAAATCCTAAACACTATCAGGCAGATCACTGATTGTTTATAATCCACAGTAATCCATCGTTTCTTCACCACATGCAGTGTTTATGGTGCAGGTTGGTTCAGTCAGTATCAATAATTATACTGTAACAGCTGATCTCTGCATGAGGATTAATTTGTGTTGTTCAAACCTCACAGAACCAGTTTGATCTCACAAACAGCTGAACCTGAAGATGAAACACACTCAGTGACTCTGTTATTGTAACATACAGGACACTGAAGTGACAAATAAGGAGGGCAAACCAATGATGAACAAAGTCTGCTGACAATCACAGATTTGTTTAAAATGAGTTCACTCAGAAGCTGAATATTTTATTTTGAAAAACGTTGATCTTGTTTGATGTGTATTTGTTTGATAATGTGACCTCCTGTGTGCTCCACATATGAAGTGAGGCAGAAATGAAAATAACTTTAAGACTTGAAACTTACACTGGGATGAGCAGCTAACCTGATAAAATAAGTCACAGATTTCAATGCTGTAGGTTCATCATGTGAAATTTCATGTAACAGTCTAAACAAGTCTGATGAAAATCAGAGAAATGTGAAATCAAAAATAAATATGGATGCGTTTGATGTCCCTCTGATTGAGGTTCAGCATTATTAGTTTCTTTGTCTTAAAATCATCCTTCTTGATTTCAGTGAAACAGAATTTAGGACTGTGATGAGCAAGTAGATTCATAGTTCACATTCTTAACCTTCTTTTTTCGGTAGATCAAAAAAGAAACAACAGCAACAAACAGAAGAACAGCAGCAACTGAAAGACCGATGATGAGTCCAACAGACCCTCCTGTCTGACCTGCAGGTGAGAAACAGGTGTGAGGTGTCAGCTGTCAGGTAGGTGATGAGTGAAGAACAGAACAGAATCCATTTCCTCTTCAAACTGCTGTCAGACATTATCTACTGCACTCTGATCACATCACTCAGACCAGCTGCTTTCTACAAAGTCTCATCAGCAACATCTTTAGAAACAAACATCAACAACCAGGAAGCAGCTTCACCTCTGATCACACACACACTCAACTCTACTCACTCACCTGGAGGATCAACAACACTCAGGGTGATGCTGCAGAGGAGCTTCAAACCATCTGTACGTTTCTGGATGACACCACACTCGTATGTTCCAGCGTCATTAACCGTCACGTTCTTCAGAATCAAAGACACGTCTCCATCCTTCATCTGTCTGTCCTGCAGATCCACCCGGTTCTTAAAAGATGGATGCTGGTGATCTGGATCAAAGTGCCCGTCCCGGTACAAAAGGACTTGTCCAGACTCCAGGTCAGTTTTGCTCCACTCTACAGCTGTGATGTTGTTGTTTGGAGCTCTGTCCAGATTCAACTGTGATGTTTTTCTGTGCTGAAAGAGGAAACAACACAGAGCAGAGAGGTTAAAGGCTAAAGTACAACTGTTTACTTCTGCAGCAGAGTGAGATATATCTGACTGGCATTGGAATTAGTCACTAAAAGATCGAGAAAAAAAAAAAAAGCTAAAGTTAAGAAACAAAATGTTTCTTTCGTTTGTTTGTTTTTTGCTGTTTTATTAACTTTTTTAAATCTTTGACCATTAATGGTAAATGGCCTGTATTTATATAGCGCTTTACTCAGTCCCTAAGGACCCCAAAGTGCTTGACATATCCAGTCATCCACCCATTCACACACACATTCACACACTGGTGATGGCAAGCTAATGTAGCCACAGCCACCCTGGGGCGCACTGACAGAGGCGAGGCTGCCGGACACTGGCGCCACCGGGCCCTCTGACCACCACCAGTAGGCAACGGGTGAAGTGTCTTGCCCAAGGACCCAACGACCGAGACTGTTGGAGCCGGGGCTCGAACCGGCAACCTTCCGATTACAAGACGAACTGCCAACTCTTGAGCCACGATCGCACAATGTGTGTTGTTGATCTCCTGATCTCCAAATTAGTTTTCAGTTTCCGTTTCAGTTCAGAAATTTTTTTTGTGTGTGTGTGTGTGTGTGTGTGTGTGTGTGTTTAAGTGTTGTGGTTGAGGGGTCGTATGGCTTGATAATAGAAACTGTTTTTAAGTCTTGTAGTCCGAGCAGACAGACTCTTGTAACGTCTGCCAGATGGTAACAAGGAGAACAGCTGATGTGCTGGGTGGCTGTGGTCCTTGATGATGCTGTGTGCTTTACAGAGGCATCGTTTAAGATGTCCTGAATGGCAGGAAGGCTCATGCCAGTGATGTGCTGGCAAATTACCTACCTTATCTACCTTAAAAACCTTCATATAAACACACCATACCAAAAAAAAAAAAAAAAAAAACCTCAAAAGGTGACCTCTGGCAGCAGACATAAGGTACTAACCCAAAAAAGACTCTTACACCAAGAAAAACACGTCCTGATAATAAGTGAATATAATGTGTGAGAGAAAGCAGCCTCTCATTATGAGACACTGTGAGTCTCTGCATGCTGCCTTTATGGAGCTACAGCTGTTTGTATACACTGAACAAAAAGCTTTGTAGCTGCATACTGACTCCTGAAACTACAACACATCACACTGACACACACATTACACTTCTTTGTCTCTGTGAGATCTGATCACACCGACATGTTAGGTCCACACAGACCCCACCCAGCCTCGTGTCTCCTTCACAAACACGGAAAAACTGAATCAATATGAAAATAATTCTTCAGGAAATGTTGTTAACATGTAAACAGACTGATGCTTTTCCTCTCTGTCCCACAGAGTGAATCTCACCTGCAGAGACAAACACGAAGAGGCCGACAAACAGCAAAGTCGAGCAGAGCGACGCAGTCACAGCAGACATTTCCGTGTTCTTCAACTCCGACGCTTCGATTGTTCTAAACGTCTCAGGATGGTTTTATTGAAATAACTGAACCTGAGTTTAAATCCTGACTACATGAGATTAAATTTAAGGTTTAAATGATCCTGAAAGTCTCTGACTGAGAGAACAGATCAGACTTTTTAGACACTCGCTCAAACTCAATACGTCCAAGTCATCGTCTCTGCAGGAAGTCACGTCAGAGTCACGTGTGTTTACGCTGCTGTAGGGTGACCATAAATAAGTGCGTCATAACTAAAGCGGTGAAATCTGAAGCAGGTCTGAGTGTTTAACAGGTTCAGTTCTTGAATGATCTCCACAGAACAACACAAACATCTCATCATCAAGCATCAGCTACATTAGGGGTGGGCAACTCCAGACCTCGAGGTGTCCCTGCAGGTTTTAGACGTGTCCTTGAACCAACACAGCTGATTTAAATGGCTAAATTAGCTCCTGCAGTTCTCCAGAGGCCTGGTAACGAACTAATCATGTGATTCAGGTGTGTTGACCGAAGGTAAGATCTAAAACCTGCAGGCCCTCGGGGCCTGGAATTGCCCACCCCTGAGCTACATACTAAAGACCATCATCAGTCAAAGGACTTCAACATGACGTCACTGTATAAAATGTATATTGTACTATGGAGGAGGCAGCATTGTTTAAAGACTGAAAGACATCATTTCAAACACTTACTGTTGTTATAAATCTCTGAAACCCTCAAACACGCTTCTGATCAACAGGATGGAAAAATGCTCCACTGAAAGATTTTTTTAAAAGTGTTTGGTCCATGTGCCCTGTTGTTCATTATTAGGTCAAAAGGAACTTCTTTAAAATTGATTCTCCAGAAGCAAAAGGTTGAAGAAAACTAAACGGTTGGAAAAATAAAAAAGAACTTAATTATAAAACTTAACAAGTTAAAAATCTAAAAGAGACCTCTGAATCAAGCAGCCACCAATGAGGAAATGCATCTGTATTTCCTTGTTAACTTGTTTTACAAGACAAAACTGTGACAGCAGTGTCACCATAGAAACCACCGTCTTCTTCTTCTTATTGGCTGTAAGCGTGTGTATTTGAAAAACAAATATCACAGAGAAATCTCTTTCACTGATCTCAGTTTGATCCAAGCAAAAGAACTGGAAACAACAACCATACAAGACAGCAGCTGCTGTCAGCCACATTATTAATGATGATTATTATTATTGTTAGTGCTCACAGACACTCAGCAGTAAAGGTTTAATATATTAATGATCTCACTCAACCTGCCACTGACTTGCAGTCATTAAGTTCTAAAACATAACAGCCTCAAAGTCTCTCTGCTGGATGGAAAATTAAAAAATAGGAAGAAGAAAGAAACAGGATATTGTAGTTTCATCATAGAGTGGATTTCGATGGAAATCACACTGAGTTTGCAATAATGCTGCATAATAATAATCATCAGTTCTCTCTTTAAAGTTGTGTGGAGGTGTTCAGCAGAACTTGCAGCTTTGTGGATGGTAAAGAGGCATGTTTGTGTCTCTGTCAGTTTTCTGGAGAAACTGGCTCAGAGTGCCAGTACGTGTTGCTCAGTACATTTTAGTTTCTTTTTGTGTCTGTTGTCTTTGTTCATGAACTGTCTGATTAAGTGATTTGATTCCAATCTCAGTGCAGCAAAAACATCTTAAATGTTGCAGTTTCTGTGTCTGCGAGTCCATCAGGGTCGCGGACAAAGAGCAGGTTCCTGTGATCAGACTGATGTTCTCTGTCGCTACAAATAGTTCAAACAACTGAAGGAAAATAAGTGCAAGTTACATTATTCTAAAACGTTTTAATTGTTTTAGTTCACTCTTCTGACAGGATGGAACAACTAAAATGTTTAATGAAACATAAAACACTTTGTAAGGTCCATGTACCCTGTTGTTTTTCCACTGACCTAAAGGAACATCCTTAAAATTGATTCCACACAAGTAGAAAGTTAAATAAAATGTTACAAAACTAAAAACCAAAAGCTAAAATATAACAAGATAAAAATCTAAAAGTAATAAGACCTCAGTACCAACAGCTATCAACAAGTGGATGCACCAGTTTATCCTTGTTAACCTGATTTACAAGACAAATCTTAAACCTGTGCTAGACTATTCATCACAGTGTAGTTGCTGGAGGCGTGTTTGTGTATCTGTCAGTATCCTGGTTAACTTGGATCAGCAGTGAGGGTCAGAACTAAATGTTGCTCAGTACATTTTTTCTTTTCTTTTGTGCAGCTGTGATTGCAGATGTTCTTCTGCCTTCAGAAACCATCATATGTGAATCAAACAAATGACAAAAAGACTTTCTGACCAGGTGCAGACCAGCAACAGAAAATAATAAATAAAAATAGTATAAATTTTATATTGAGAAATCATATTGTAAGAACCTGCTTTTTTAATTTGATGAACATATCAAAACTTAGATCCATGTGTCAACAAGTGAACTTTTGTCTGTACTGCTGTGGAAATTTTTTGAATAACCTGCAACACGCCCAGTGAGTCCAAAGTAGAGAGAAACATCCCAGCCAAAACAGCAGGATGATGGTGATCTCTGACGATGGGCACCACCCTCACATCTTTCATACACGCACAAACAAAAACATTCCACATTGCCCATGTCACTTGTTTTATGCTTAGCCCTCACCTAAAGCAGAAGGAGTCTAACTATCTGTGCATCTCCCATGAACTCACAATGGCCCCAGTGTGTGTTTGCAGTTATTTATTTGTAAAAAATGTTTGGTATCATGTATGATTTTCGTTTCACTTCTCACGTGTACTCCACTTTGTGTTGGTCTTTCACGTAGAATTCCAATAAAATTGATTCATGTTTGTGGCTGTAATGTGACAAAATGTGGAAAAGTTTAAGGGGGGCGAATACTTTTGCAAGCCACTGTATGTGTCCACGATTGTGTGCTTGTGTTTGGTTTTTCTGTTTTTCTATGTGTCCGGTCGAGTCTCTCTCTGGGAACATCTCAGGACCCCCCAGGTATGGAGGCCTCTGTCCCCCCACCACACTCCCTGCCAGTGGCTGCTGCCCTCATCCGTCAGTGTGTTGGTGGTGTTCGGTGCTGGGTGCTCAAGTGTGCACCTGTCTCACTCCCAGTGACTGCTTGGTGGGACCTGGTGACCGGGGCACGGGTGGGACCCCTTGGGGAGGTGGGGTGCCCTCGGGGCTCGGTCCACTCTGGCACAGTTGGCTCCCGGCAAGGCCTGCAGGCTTGCCACTGCAGCCCTGTGTGGCTTCTGCACTGTGACTGTGGGGGGGCCCACGTCTGGGGCTCTCCTCAGCACTTTCCAGGAGGGTTACACGGTTGTCTCTTTCGGTGGTCCTGCTTGGGCTTTAGCATTCTGGGGTCCTCTAGATGTCAGGGACCTGGGTCTCCTTCATGCCTGCTTCATGCTCTCGGGGGCAGGGCTATGGCTCCCCACATCCTCTAGTAGATTGTTACATGGATAAACTTTTTGAACAGACAACTGAGTGTTTTTGAACTCTAACACAGGTGTACACACGTGTGTTTATAGAAACAAACTGTATCTTCCTTCGCTGCATATCTGGCACTGTCAGCCTCACCTGCTGCTCAATAACATTTAATATTTAGTATTTACTGGGGGGGGGGGGTTATTGTTTATTTTATTTTCATTTGCTGAACAGACAGACTTGACTGGGGGAAGGAAAGAAAGAAAGAAAGAAAAGAAAGAAAGAAAGAAAGAAAGAAAGAAAGAAAGAAAGAAAGAAAGAAAGAAAGAAAGAAAAACAGCGGGGAAGAGGGATGGTGATAAAGGGCAAAAACCGATAAAACAAACAGACAAAAAATACATATATCACCTGTTGAGAAATAAAAAAGAGAAAACAAGCAAAGAAAAAGAGAGCAATATAAAAAACAACATCACTGCGATGGTCTATGTGAATATAACAGTAAATACTAAATATTAAACATTATTGTGCAGCACATAAGATCAACAGAACACAGTGTGCTTTGAGGTAGGAGCCAAAAAGGGTGTAGTTTGTGTGTGTGATGACCCGTGTGTACACCTGTGAGCATGAACGCGCTTGTTTTTTTAAAAGGTTCCTTCATGTAATAATCTGCTAGAGGGTGTGGGGAGCCACAGCCCCGTCCTCCAGGGCATGAAGCAGGTATGGAGGAGATCAAAACTCCAGACATCCAGAGGCCCCCAGAACACAAGAGACCAAGGAAGACTAACAGAGGGGCAGCCGCGCCACTGTCCCAGAAAGAGCTGAGGAGAGTCCCAGATGAGGGCTCACTCAACAGCCGTGGAGAAGAAGCCAGGGGGGGTTGCAGTGACGTGCCCGTGAGCTCCGCCGGCAGCCAGCTGTGCCTGAGTGACCGAGCCCCAGGCCGAGAGGCCGGGGGCACCTCACCCCCGAAGTGGCCCGAGCGAGCCCCAGGCTCCAGGCCCATTGCAACATTGACTGCGATGGTCAGTGATGATCTGAGGTTATGTTCAGCAGTAAAATGCTGCAAATAACAATTTACATCTTCAGTGGCTGAATAAATTTCTTTATTTATTCCAAAACTGATTTATTTACTTTCTTTTCTCAACCTGCAATATTGATTTTGTGTATGGATAAATGTTTTTGATAAAAAACGCTTTGACTCACTTTCCCCAGATGTTGTCCTTATTATTCCACAGTGTTAACTTTTTTCTTTCCCCCTTCGGCCACAGTGCTTTTGACAGATGATGTCACCCCTGCGATCAATTGTGCCAAACGTATCGTTAGGGAACAAGGCATCACAGCCTGGTAAGAACAGATCATTATGTGATTGGGATGCACTGATAGTTCTGTGTTCATTGGACTGACCTTTGAATCTGGTTTTAGGGTTGCCTGGCGCACTCGCTGTCAGGGCCAGGATCTCAGGCCCTATTTGTTCGGATGTCGTCTTTAATCAACACATAAACAGAAGGGTGTCATCGACATAGTAAATTGTCTCCATCCTTCTCTGTTTCTACTTTGAAAGGAAAACATATTGGGTGATCCAAATGATTAAAATCAGTTAAAATCTCTAATCTTTCAATGTTTTTCATTCCTCATTTAAAAAATTAAGAAAATGTGGTCTCATGTGTTCTAAATAAATCAGTAAATATGGAATGCTTTGTGTCCTTGATTAGACCTTTTCTTAAGGTTATGTTTAGTTGTAGCTTCATTTAAAGGAAGAAGAGCTTGTGAATTGGAACCACCACAGGAAAAGAGATTAAAGCCATATGTGTAGAAGAATGCGGTGACATACGACACTACCTCCTGTGTTAACAGACAAATTAACGGTCTCTCTCTCTCTCTCTCTCTCTCTCTCTCTCCTTTTATGGGAATGTCTGAATTTCTATACATACCAAGCTATCTCCTGTTTCAGCTGACAAGCTAAAGGTCTCTCCTTTTAAGGAAATATTATCAGTTCCATACATGCCACTCCTACTGCTCTGGAAACTTGCTTGAAGTATAAATAAAGAATGCTCTGAAAGCCCTGGGCGGTTTTCCTCTGTGTCACATCTGAATGCTGCACACGTTGCTGCAGAACAGATCGGACAGTGACAGGGGATCGCCCATGTATATGTACATGTAAAAAATCGATATCTGAGTTGTGAGTATCTTTATCTTCTAAACAATTTTCTCCTCACAGGTGCTGTGTATTTTTTGCATACACATATAACAGGATAGGTTTAGTGTTTTGTATTTTTAAATTTTAGTATGAACTTATACAAAATGCAGCAAACCTTTAAACAAACTGTTTTATTGACTATAAAATAGACTATAATCAGATTCATATTGGTATCGGCAGATATCCAAATGTATGATATCGGTATCGTGCCATCTCTAGTTTCAACCCAAGAATAACAACAAAAGAAGAAAACCTAAAAGGCCTTGTCTGAAGGGTGGGAGTGTTAAATGTGAAACATCTCACGTCTATCATATGATCTTGGTATGGATGGATTTGTCTACATGATGGTTTTCTGCTGTTTTCTCTCTGCATGGGCTGCTGATAAAAATATGAGTGGAGACAATGTGCAAAGATGCAAAAATATAATTGGAGACAGTGTGCTAAGGTGAGCACTAGAGACATAACAAAGGTTACGTGTTATATAAACTCAGTGTTGTTACTAACTCATGCGGTGTGAGCAAAATTTTCTGAGACCGAGCCCACGAATATCAAACCTCACTTGATTTAAATGTTTGGTTCAATATCATCTACTTTTGCACCTTAGGACTGTTTACAACTTCATTTTTGAAAAATACTGGTGACTGCCAGTGGTACTGTCTTTCACTAGGTCTTGTTAGGAGAGATGGTATCCATCCCACTTTGGATAGAGCACCTCTCATTTCTAAAAATCTTTTAAAATTTTAAAACATAGCTTTTTTTAAATTAAAGCATAACAGCTGTAATGTTTTCTCCCACTGAAAACTTTACGTCCAGATGAACAGAATCTACTTTTTGGAACATAAATTAATATTTCATTGTTCCTCTATTTTTTTTTCCTGCAGAAACTGAAGCAGATCGCTGACAGACGTCAGTCAAAGAATCCAGGTGATGGTGAAGCTCTCGCTCTGCTGGGTCAGGTGGCCAGAGCTGAGGGCGACAGGAAGAGAGCTGCTTTGTTTTATGAGAAAGCTCTGAACTATGACAAGGACAATGAAGAGTACTTGTCTGCTCTGTGCGAGCTGCGCCTGGAGCTGCAGGGATCATCCTCTGATTAATCAGGATCACTGCAAAGACTGGCTATAACTAACTTACAATCTTACATGGAGCAAAGAAGTATTTTTGATCTTTCGGAGAGTGATACGCTCAGAAAAAGCAGGATGTAATTAATCTTTTCCAATATGTATTTTATCTTTTAGTTTCTAAATCCTCAAATTAGTTATTTAATTGCATATTAGGTTAATTGATATCACCAAGGCACTGAGATGATGCACGTGTGAATGCTTGTTGGTCCCTCTGTGTACTCTGCCTCTCGCAGAGAGGCGGCTGTGATAAACCCTGAACTGGAAAAGCAGAGGATGGAGGGACATTAGTACACATTTAAATTAGTATTTCTTTCTTCTTTTGTAGTTTCATGTGATCAATGCTCAAATAAAGGTAGCTGTATATTGTACTCTGTGCTTTAATTTATTTAGTGTAATTGGTTTAATATGGAAAAATCCTTTAATAAAACTTGTTGTTCAGTTGCTGTCAGGGTCCTGGGTCGGAGTGACCTGCTGGCGGACTGGCCACACCCGAAGCCACACACCTGCTGCTGATCAGGCCTCGTCGGGGGAGCTACTTAGGAGAGTCTTGGAGCTCCTACCAACGTGGGATCATTGCTTGAGACTCCATGTTAGTCACCCAGTTGTGCTTGGTTAGTGTGTGTATATGCCTGCGGTTTTATGTGTCCTGACGGCTGCTTCTATTGTGTCCCCAGGAGAGGGGTGGACAGCAGCCAGCACGGGGAGTGCTGAGACACGGGAGCGGAGAGCACAAACGCTAGGAGAAGACACGACACGGGAGTCTGGGGAAAGCACGGGGATTTATTGTTTAGTTTCATACATAAATAAACGCACTGCTTGTAGAGCACCGCGCCTGGGTCCTCCTTCCCTACACCCCCACAGTCTGCCTGTCAAACTGTGACAGTTGCTCTTGTTTTAAGATATTTTCTCTTGAAGTGAGAAAGAAGTAGACGTTTTGAATTTATTAAACATAATAAAGTACTGGGAATGAGAGCTTCAACACTTAATTTATTTCTCGCTTTATTAAATGCCAAAGATGGGAGGTAATGATGTTCAAATACTTAATAGGTATAAGTGTTCACGCATATTAAACCGTGAAGTGTTTACTTTTGCTCTTTAGTTTAGGCTGAACCACTTTGATCCTGTTGCTGTCTCCATGTATCATCTTGTGGTCGAAGCAGATTTCCACTGAAAGTGCCGACTGCCAATTTTTTTTTTTTATCCGTGCCTGGCTTTTTATCCGGAGGACAGTGTTCCCCGATTGTTCCTACCTTTCTCTGTCAGCATGACTCATCCTGCACTTTCAGTCAGAGGTTAGCCAATTTCATTGGAATGTGGAAAACACAGATAAGGCAGGAAAGACAATAAAATGGAAGAAGTTAATATGTGTGGTTCTGTAATACCAACGCTGATTGTTTACTGGCCAAGAGGAAAAGTGCCTCAATTCACTTGTGCTTGCCAGCATGTATGTACTAAAAGATAATGCATTTTTTTATATGTCTTGGATAAAAAAAATGTTAAGTGTTGCACAGTTTTTAAGGGAAGAGCATTCAAAAACAAATAATTACATGTTCTGATGTCACAGGGTTAGGACTGTGGGTACATCAGAGGCTAAAAACAGATGGTGATCATTTCTGTCTCTGTCAAAATTCAAGAGGAGACACATAAGAAAAGTAACCTTCACGATAAAAGTGCAGAAAGGAAAATCTACATTAATAGACAAAATTTCATTTTTTTTGTCTAAACATATTTTTTGTAGAATATGATTAATGTTGATCAATTCAAGAGAATAAGAGAATAAAATGTCCACTTTTCAACTACAGCCAGGAGGTGGCAGCACATCTCCTTTCTTCTCACACTTGGACTCATCAACTACTACTATTTTCGACAGCATGAAAACTAAAGAAAACACAAAGTTCACAAAGAAAATATCTCAGACCTTTTCACAGTCTGTAAGCAGTCTTGAGCTAGCATAACAGAAAAATACAAAAATAAAAGATATTACTAAAAGTATCCTCATATTTCTAATGTAAATTAGAAACTTTATATACAACATACATGAAAATCATTACTGTGTGTGCCTCTTAGACCACATGCAGAATAGCATTACTGTTGTGGCTGTAGCCGCATGTAGCTCTGTATCCATGCTAGTTCTCGCCCACATTGACAGGGTTGTACTTTCAACTAACTGTGGTCATGTGACCATCACAAATTTTACCTCAAACAAACTTTGCATTTTATACCACTTTTAACAAAACCTTAATTTTTAATCACATATCTTAAAAAAAGATTTTAATTAAAGCTACATTTTTTATTTATTATAAAAACACATTTATCAAACTGTCTCAGGGACAGTTACAGGTTGGCTTGCAGGCCACTGCACACTAGGAGTGAGGAACAGACCATGCACGGTGTAATTAACATGGTAAGAAAACAGATTGACCTTATGACAAAATCAGGTTTAAATCAGGCTTTTGTCCCCTATAATTTTTAACTTTTTAAAAGTTACTTAAGACAAAAGATAAAAGGATAAAAACATCTTTATTAATCACATTATCAACCCCTCAAACATACAAATATACAGATGCTACGATCATCACAGCATTAATCTATGATACATTACATTGTGACACACAAGTCCAATCTTACATGTCACTCTGTGCTTGATATTTGTCAGGGAGGTTTGTTGGCCATTAAAAAAAACGTGGTCCATAAATGTCCTGACAATCAAAAGGATGATAAATGGCCACCACCCCACCACTGACCAACAGAGAAGTTTAACACGGAAACAACAATGTAGTGAAACATCAACATTTTAATTACAAAGACAAAAAAATAAAATAAAAATAAAATGCTTGCAGGTTGTTTCAAACTCTGAAAGTGAGGAGCAAACATACAAGGCAGGATTTTGCCTTATATTCAGGTAACTTCAGGGTCAACCTGGGTTTTCTGTACTACATGGGTGGCTCGCTTCTTACTGGAGTAAATCGCCATGGTAACGATGAGCATCAGCAATAAATTTAAATTCTTACACTCAACTTTACTCGTTGATCTTTTTTTTTTCCTTTTTGCAGCAAACAACTTTAAAATTTTACATCTTGTTATTGTTCTATAAGCATTAACATCTTATCCAAAAGCAGGACACCTGCACATTTAAAATCCAGGGGAGAGAATAAAAACATTTCTGCTGATATAGATTCTCTGCTCGGGGAACACGTTTTATATGAGCAGCTTGTTAAGCCACACATTAGCCATGACGACACTCCTCTGATTCTACAAATTAGAATTAGAACAATTACATTTATAAATCACCAAATGACTACACACACACTCCTGTGACATTGCCACACACAGTTTGTGCTCCATTGCGTGGATTTAGTAAGTTCAGGCTTAACCTGATCCTGACAGTTTTAGATTTTATTCTTCCAGCTGTTTAAGTGTTTGAGAGTCACGATTAAATATAAAAACAGACTTCAAACATCTGTTGCTGCCAACAGAAAAAAAAATAAAGCTACAAAATTGCATCTAAGAATTTACATTCATTGCTGAAACTGATCATGAAAACACAAAGACATCAGACCCATATTAAAACTCTTTAGACCCTCTTGCTGTCCCCTACCTGTCACAGGTAGGGGACAGCAAAAACTGATTGGGTAGTAGGTGATTTCCATAGCTGCTGATCTTTGATCTGATCAGTCTAAACTGTAGGGGGTGCCAGCTTGTCCCTGCTCAGAGAGCATTAACAGGTTTTCACAGAGCATCCAGTACAAAGGACAAAATAAAGCAAAAAACAACTGCTGCACTAAAAACAGCCCAGAGGTGCCAAAGTAGATGATCTTTGATGTCAAAATCATCCAAATTTATATGAGATTTCAGGTTTTTGATATTTTTCATAGATCATAGACGATTTCATAATTTATACTGTATAATTCTCTAATAATAATAATAATTCTATATAATAATTAATAATAATTCTCTAATATTAAGACTTGTATTTTTAAATAAATATTAAGTTATACTATAATCAAATTAGATTATATGATCTTATTCGTGTTAATTATTAATTCAAATATATATATATATTTTTTTTAGTAAAGAAAATGATTTCTTAATTATATTTATAGAGGTTTTTCCATTCGTTTGTTCATTTATTTACAATTTTAATTTCGTAATCTAACACCAGGGATGGATGATGGATAGAAAGCCTTGAACAAAAAAAAATAAAATAATGTGCAAGATGCACAATGGTATCCACAGCAGCCTTGTTGATATTTTCTGATCACTAACACAGAGATTTAAGTCTCATCTGTGATTAAAAGGTGAGAAAAGAGAGATGCTGCACGCAGTTCTAATAAAATCACACCGTTTAAAACACATTCACATTTTTATGGAACAGCAGGACCTCAAATCATTCAGCACACAGTATGCAGACCTCAGGCATTTTACATCAGCTGTTTAACATTTGCTGTTAGCTACACATAATTTCTGTGATCCTGATTTCTGCAGATAATTATGGAAATAGCAGTAATTATTATTATTAGGAAAGTAAAAACTGAAAAAAGTATTATGACAGGAAGAAATTTATCCCTGTCTCTTCCATCCTTGTCTCCTCCATCCTTGGTGTCTTCATCTGTGAAACCTGCAGAGTAGAAACAGGTGTGAGGAGTCTAACCACCGAGTATGCTGAAAATATTTCATCTTTCACATTTTCAGACAGTTATATATCTCATGGGGGTAATACAGAACAACCAGAATAATACATATTGATTTTATCTGCTGATATTTGGCTAATAACTATTGTGTGGACCTGCTGTGGTCATTCAAGCTCATCACTCAAACACTCTTTCACCTCTCATATGCGACGGCAGCTAAGGTGAATTTATTTTGTTCTTCTCCTGAGTTTCTTAAACATATCTATTTTAAGGTAATGACTGTCAATCATGTCCTTGGATGACCTTTGAACTTCTTTATTAACAATTGCCCCTACTCCAACTTTCTCTTTCTGACTACACCACAGTAGAAAAGTTTGAATACACCTGCGCCTGGCCTTGCTTTCCTTTCACCTGGTCTCCTACCTACAGAGTATATCTACCGTCCTTATCTCCATCATGTCACCCTACTCTGTTTCGTTACCAGTCATAGTCCCTACACTCATCTCCACTCTTGCCTTTCCTTCTCTCTCACTGCCTCCTAACACACCATCCCCCTCATCTCTTCCTTTGTCTTTGGCCAACAGTTGCACAGTTTCACCTTTTTGGCCAAAAGCACCAGGGGCAGTCAGGGGTAACCCAAATCGATCCAGTATGATAAACTCATTGTTGATGATTTACATGTTTGATTTGTCAAATATGTTATGTCTAATTCCTGACACAACCCTCTCAAATATTCTGAGCTTGGCACTGGCAGTAGGAGTACACTGGACTGCGTCCTCCCCATGTTGTTGTTGTTACTACTACTACAATAACAATGTGAAACAAGTTATCAGACAGAGCTGGTACAAGTTTAAATGACCCATTTCTCACCACCAAGAGGCTAAGTGTCATGGTTCGGCTGTGTGGCAGGCAGGAGGAGGACCCAAAATGCAAAACTCACAGACTCAGGGGATGAACTCAAAAATCACAGCTTTAATGCTGGAGAGGCAGATAGCAGGAAATACAAAACTAAACTGGGAAAACTAAATACAAAGCTCGCCAAGAAACACAGGGAGAAACACACACAGCATGAGGGACAACGCGACACAGAACTGAGGGAGACGCAGACATAAATACACAGAGGGTTAATGAGGGAATAGGGAGCACACGGGGAACACAGGTGACACTGATAATCATAACAAGACACGGCAGGAGTGAACGCAACACTGACGGGAGACGGGCAAAGTAAAGCAGGAAGTACAGAGGTTCAGACAGGAGGAGAGAGAGCACGGGGAAAACACAGACATAACGGGCTGGGGAAAACATAGAATAAAACACAAGGAGAGACGAGGGCTCACAGATACACAGAGGGGCACACAGGGGGTAAAAGCCATGAAGGGGAAACACTTAGGGAACAACACAACAGGGCAACTCAGGAAACATGGCCTAAGGAACAAAATACAAAAATACAAGAAAACTAAGAATACTGGGCCAACATGGCCCAGGACCATGACACTTTCCACGTGGTCACCCTCCTGATCTGCTGCATCAGCACTAGGGATGTGAACCGGTATCCGGTGCCATTATGGCATCATGGTTCTGATATAAAGGGTAACCAGACCGAAAAGCAGTGCACATTATACTTTTTTGTCCCTAAGACGTCATACACTTTGGATTCTAGCCAATCATTTTACCTTTCCAAGGATAGTAGGCAAGGAAAGGCAAGGAAAATGTATTTATATAGCACAATTCAACAAGAAGGTGATTCAAAGTGCCTTACAGAGACATTTAAAAAAATAAAAAGCATGACTTAAAATTTATTTAAAAAAAAACAGTAGATAAAATCAGAACAGTAGATAAAATCAGTAGTTAAATGTAAGTCAGGGGCACACAGGAGGTAATCAAATAAGGAACATTTTAACTAAATAATCCTAGGAACCAAGGCATAACTAGGGAATAAAATACAAAACACACAAAAACTGAGAATACTGGGCCCACATGGCCCAGGACCATGACACTAAGCTAGGGAGTAGTTCACCGCCAACACCCTTACAAACACAGAATCACACACAGATCATACACTGTAAGTTAAACATCAATCTACAAACTCACCTGAGGTTGAGACTGTGAGGTTGACAGAGTGCTTAGTCTCAGTTGTGACACTTTCTTTGTTCCTGGTTGTAATCTCACACTCGTATGTTCCCGTGTCGCTGGTGCTGACGTTCTTCAGAATCACTGAAACGTCTCCGTCCTTCATGGTTGGATCTCTCAGCTCCACTCGGCCTTTGAAGAACTCATGCTGGTAGTCTTCATATGGACGCTGGTTTCGGAAGAAGAACACATAGGTGTCTGACTTGAGATCAGATCTTCTCCACTCCAGCAGGATGATGACGTCACCTCTGGGACTCTGACACTGAAGAATGGAATCTTCTCCAGGCCTCACTTTGAGCTCTGTGGGATATAAACACAAAGAGAACAGAAAAAACAAACATCAATAATGTGTTACTGCACATCTTTGAGATGTACTGCGGATTAAAGTGTTAATAATTTAGAAAACTCCTGACTGAAATATTTCTGATTAGCTCTGATGTGTGAAATCCTCTGCTATTGTTTGCTATACTGCATGAGCTTTTTGAGCATGACATCTTTCCTCCACTTATTCTGTCAAAACAACTTTCTCACAAGAGCCACTCAAACCTGCGACCATGTATGGCAGAGTAAAAAGAAGCAACTCTGTCAAAGACTTTAATGATTAATGTTTGAAGAAAGCCAGCAAGAATGTACATGTTGCTCTAAACCAGGTGTCTCAAACCTAAATGAGCTGTGGGCAACTGCTGGCACTGTCATCTTATTGGAAAGCTCTTTTAGTGTTCAAGTAGAACAAACAAAGAAACAAGAAAACACCCACAAATATGTTCAAAAATGTAATGTTTTAGGGGTTTTTTTTATTTCAAATATTGTTTAACAAGACAAGACTGCAAGAGTGCAAATCTCTTCTTTCTCACTCCTAACTAACTGAAGCTTTTCACTACCAAATAAACAAGTTGGCCCTCTCTTTAAGGCCAGACACGTGCCAGCACTTCTATCGTTTTGTTCGCATTTAACAAAATGAAAATGCAGACATAAGTGTACACATTAGCTTTCTTTACAAACTCTCTCACTGAACTAACACAACTAACCCCTCAACATGTTTGTACTCTCTGCTCATATTGCCTTCATATTAAATGTGTTTTTGGTTTTTACAGAACTTATCATACAAATCCTCCCTAACAAAAAAAGTAACTTCAAAGGCCAAAATGCCTTACATCTCTTCACGCCAATAAACGGACCGAAGCAGGGGTGAAGTGGGCCACAGTTTGAGACTCTAAACATGAAGCTATAGGTTTTAAGAAAATTGTCACTTTTTAAGGAGATTTTTTTCCTGAGAGGTGAGGATACAAATTAGAGGTTTATATTATGACTATTATTGCTGGTGGTGACGTCAGCATTCACACATTTATGGTTTGCATGACTTTTAAAGCAAACATGTGAAAATAAATAACAGAATAACCGACATAAACTTTAGTTTTTCTTATTTATGACATAAAAATGATATACTAGACAAAGACTTTCGCTTAATGAGACCGTTTCTGTAGGACGGACAGTGATATCTATTTAAGGAGTCCAGCCACCGTACCACCCGGGTAATGGAGGAAATGAGTGTGCCGACTAGAGAAAAATCAACCGAGCGTGACCGAAGGTTACCGAAGAGAAAACAGATGATGGTTCCAATGCCGGAGAGATTGTCGAACGGAAGAGCCATAGAAGTTCCGTAGTGTGAAGGTATTTCGGCTATTTCAAGTCTGACAAAAAACAGAGTAGCGTGCACTGTAAATTGTGCCGAAAGCAAGTCTGGAAATACAATAAACTGGTGCATGCTCAGTCTCTGACTGGAAGCGCTAGTTCGTCATTCGGCTTTTGTCAGACTAAAGTAACTGTTAAAACTGTTTGAAAAGCTCAGCTATACAACAAGGAGAGATTGAGAATTTCCTTTTAGTTCTCAGTTTATTTGATATTGACAAAAGTTAGTCAGTTTTGTCTGATCTTCTGTAAAACAAACTAAGATTTATTTTTAGAATTAATATTTTGTTTCTAAGTGGAATTGACAATTTAGTCTGTTTCGTTTGTTCTATTTTGAAACTTAAACGCTTTAGCGGCTGCCTTTTGTGTAGTTTGCAATATTTGCCTTTATTTATCTGAAAAAGTCTCATGTTCCTTAAGTACATCTACCCTGTTGAACTTATTATGGGAAATAAATATTTCAATCAAAACAAGCTGCTGATTATTTCACATTTTACTTGTGAGCAACGGCACATTTAAATCTTACAAATATAGTTATTTGGCTTATATCGTGATAGATATCGTTATCGCCTGAAATGAAAAAAACATATCGTGATATGAAAAAATCTCATATCGCCCAGATCTAGTCTCACCTGCTGCTATTTCGTCAGATGCTTTCATTCTTTATGCCTGATGTGTTATCCATCCATCCATCCATTCGCTACCGCTTCTCCTTTTCAGGGTCGCGGGGGGCGCTGGAGCCTATCCCAGCCATCATAGGCAGGGTACACCCTGGACAGGTCGAAAGTCTGTCGCAGGGCTAACACGCAAGGACAGACAACCATTCGCACTCACATTCGCTCGCACATTTACACCTAATGGCAATTTGGATTTTCCAATTAACCTATCCCCACAAGCTGCATGTCTTTGGACGGTGGGAGGAAGCCGGAGTACTCGGAGGGAACCCACGCAGACACGGGGAGAACATGCAAACTCCACACAGTTTGCATGTGGAATTGATGGTGGAATTGAACTCAGGACTTTCTTGCTGTGCGGCAACAGTGCTAACCACCATGCCACCGTGCTCCTGATGTGTTATTTGGCTTCTAAACAAAAGCTGTTCAAATTTACACACAAGATCAATAAGCCCCCTGAAGAAGAGGGAACACTTTTACAGTGTGTCATGTGATGTTATTGATAACCTGTGCTGTTCTAAAGGCATCTCTCTGTTCTGACTTTGAGTCTTTGGGGAATTATATTGATCTTATAAAACCTCCATGCAGAACTGTGCAGAAAACGGTGCATGACAGACTGTTGCATTGTACAAGCAAAATGTTTTAGGAAAACTGACAGGTCTAATAAACATTTTATTATGATCTCAATTTAAAAAAAAAACAAGAAAATCAAAAAACAGCAAACCATTTGGAACTACTGCTGACATAAATGCTGTAAGAGTGTAAAAAAAGAAAAAGAAAAAACATAGTCTGTTTATTATTTAACTTTATTTCAGCAATCACTTGTAACTGTTACAATTCATTATAGAGTAAGAGGCACATGCCATTTAGTTATTAGCAAACATCCCTATTTTGGCACACAGGCGCACTCTTGCATGTCTGGCCTCTTTTTCTTTAATTACAGCTTGCCTATACCACTGTAACGCTTGCTGTGCAAATGTAATTGAGTACCTTGTAGATTCCAAGCTGCAACTGAGGCATCAAGCTAAAAAAACAACACTTTAATACCTAAACATAAAATGATATTTATTAAATACAGAGTGCCAAGACTGCAGCTCCAGAGGAAATGTTTTCAGTAACTCAGGACTGTTTCAAATAAATCACATTTTATTCACTGTTTTAATTATCTTTACCAGCAAGCATTTACAAAAAGTATGCAATACTAGACATGATTACAATTTTCAAGGACTGGAGGATGTCTTGGGGCAGAAAAATACCTGGTACCTTTCAAATTCTCGTTCGCCTAATCAACGTCAGGCTTTGATAAACTCTTACCACGGAAAGCAAAATCTGTCCTAATGAGCTGCGCAGCTCGGACACATTTTTGGCCTTTAACTCGAAAAAAAAAAGATTAATCCAGGCAAAATAATAGTGTCAATTCAGTTTTAATTACATAGCGTGAAATCACAACAACAATTACTTCAAGGGACTTTATATTTATATAGAGAAAAATCCAACAATCAGATGACCCCTGTGAGCAAGCACTTTAGTGACTGCGGGAAGGAAAAACTCCCTTTTAAAAGGAAGAAACCTCCGACAGAACCAGGCTCAGCAAAGAGTGACCATCTGCCACAACTGGCTGGGGTTGTGGGGAGGGAGATGGGACAAAAAACATACTGTGGAAGAGAGCCAGAGATTAATAACAATTAAATGCAGAGAGGTGAAAAAAAAACCCAATGAGTGAAAAAGGCAAGTGAAGAAGAAACATTTAATGTATCGTGGGAATCCTCCAGCAGCTTAGACATATTACAACGTAACTGAAGGAGAATTCACGATCACCTGATCCAGCTCGAACTATATGCTGGCTGAAACAACACACTTGGTTCCTGCTTGCCTCAAACTGGTCCTATCCATGCTCTAGTCCAATGGACACTGGATACAGTTCACCAGTTCTCCATAGTTATTATATTCTTCACTTTGTTTTCAAATTTCAGGTTCAAGGTATTTTTTTCTGTTCCAAAGAATAATGCATTCAACACAATTCAAACAAATCATTTTAACGTCGGAAAATATTTTCAGGTAACCACTCTGGTAAAGTAATAATAATAATAATGATAATACTAATCCATAACCCCTCGGCCAGCCTCCAGATATCTAGTTTCTGTGTTTGTGTAAATTATTGAAGTTGTCATAGTAGGCAGTTTCTTTCCCGCAGTCACCACAGTGCACATTGTTTACATTTGCTGCTATCATACAGCCCCCCATGCAACCTGCACGTGTCTGCACAGCCAGAGCAACGTGACAACATAACAAAAACACAGCAGTGAACAAGGGGAGGAGCACGTGTACGTGCCGCGTGAGTAGTGTTTAAAAATATGGAAGTACCTACTAGTTACAGACTTATGCGTTGTTGCCAGAGCTTTTGCGGAACCCATCAGATCAAACTCTTGCGGGGTTAGAGCGATGCCACCTTAAAATGAAACTGAAAAAATATTGCTCCTTAAACTGTGAGCATGACTTTCTCTGACTGTCTGCAGAAACAGCTGCCTGACAATCTCCCCACATAACACTGTAAAAACTGCATCTGCTTGAATCTACACTACAAAACACGCCCAAATGTTTCACTTGTGTTTAAGAGAGTTTGCATGTTGCTCTGCATTGCATGTCAAATAAGTCTTGAACTCGCTGACATTTTATTCCACGCATAATAACACATGCACCAACTGTCTAATGCTGGACTGAAAAAAATCGCACACTGTATGCCCAGCTTAAGGAGCATGCAAAGAAAGGTTGCTTGAAACCTTCACAGACATACACGCACCATCTGTTTCCGTCCTAACTTGCAAACATTGCAATATGCACGATGACATTATCAATGTTTACATTCTGATTTAAAAACACAGTCACGAGTTCGTCTTTTTTCGTCTTACCGTCTCCCAAACAAACTCACCTTCTAATCTACATCCCACCAAGATCGGAAGGGACAGGAAAACTTCAATGGACAACATGTCTGCAAGAAAGCTGCGCAACTGTTGATATGCACCAAGTGAAAGAAGCTGTTTGTTTTGAAATGCAAATGGAGGTGTGTCTTTGGCAGGGCGGCGCAGACATGTTTGAAGAGGGCGGGTGCTCAAAGTCAAAAAGGGGCACATTGAACCAGGCTGAATAACAACAACACACATTCAACAAGAATCTACTATGGGATCACATGATACTATATCGCTGTCATCAGGTGGGGACAAAGCAAAACAAACGTAGCCTATGTTTTACCTGATGGGTACAATAATGATGTTCAGGTGTTGCTGCTCTATGGCGTTATTTTTGTGCCTCATTTCTGAGGACGTAAAAAAAATTTTTTGGGAAGTACAATTCCTGCATCTGACCATGCAAACACTGTCCAAACTGTCCCTAGCTGATGACAGTTATATGGTGTGATCCCTTATTAGATTCTTGATGAATGTGTGTTGTTGTTATTCAGCCTGGTTCAATGTGCCCCTTTTTGACTTTGAGCACCCGCCCCTTTAAACATCTCTGCACGGCCCTGCTCCATAAGAAACATATTAGTGTTTAAAATGTGGTTTTAATTGGATAGAGCATTTATGAGATGCTTTTCTTTAAATTATTTATTAATTAAAAAAAAATAAGTGAGTCTAAAGTGACCCTCCCTGCTGGTATTTTTCATTCTTTGTTGTTCATTGCTTTACTTGACCTCATGAGTCATATCTCAGCTTAAAACTAAAAGGTTACAAAACGTTTTCCCCTCTAGAACTGCCGCAGACAAACCACAGACCCTCTAAACTGTGCTGTCAGAGGAAGTAAGGTTTAAGTGCTGCAGTGGAACAACAACAATCTCACACCTTCGTGAGGCACAATGGGACAAACAGCTCTTCTGTGGCTCCTCCGTAAGTAACACGTGCTGTCTTGAAATCTTAATGTGTTTATTGAAGTAAATCTAATAATGAGTGGCACTGAGATAAAGCAAGATATATTTACTTTTACTTACTGACCAAGGTGGTTTAATAATGCACAGAGAAGTACACATGGCCAACTAAGGTCTTTTAACTAAGCTGTTTTCTGCTGATTTTAGAGGTTCGGGTTTCAAATTTTCTGTTCAGTGCTGCAGACAAACAGCAATGAACTGTGTCAAAGGGCATTTTCAGTTCTTCCTCCAAAGCACACAGCTCATACAAACTGACATTTGTTGTTCAAAGCAAAAAAAAAAAAATCACTAAAACATGATGAATCATTTTGTTTTCTCCTCAGTTCAGATGTTTCTGCTCTGTGACACAACAAATCAAGGTTAGTGAACTTATTCTGTGACCAACTAACATAAGGAACAATAAAGCAAGACCAAAAACCTTTAACTAACACAAGCTGAGCAAATCTAGAGCTAGAATAGAGAGATGGATTAGACTCAGATGTGTCTGCTATGGAGGTCAAGCTTTAATAAATGGTCCAGAGAAGTGAGCAAAATTGCTCTAAAATTCAGAAGATCCTTAGAAAAATGTGTGGTTCGGAAAGTGAAAATACAGCTCCTGTTCCTTATTAATAATATTAATGGTTTCAACCAGTCAAGATAACACTACAGTAGAAGAAGTTCCTCAGTTTGTCATATAAGTGTGAACACAGAGAACCCAAAGTTTCAAACTGAAAGAAGCCCCACGTCAAAATGCTATATGTCATACGGCGTGAACTGAAGAGCTACATCAAGACAACAGAATCTACATACCTATAGGTTTTTTTTTTAACAAATAGAATATTTGTTAAGGAAGAATAAATTTTTTACGTTATTGTTCAAAAATATAAATTCTCCCACAGCTCGTCTGACTGTGAGTCCCAGCAGCTCTCAATTTTTTAAAAAAGATTCTGTGTCTCTGAGCTGTGAGGAGGACGACAGCTCTGCTGGATGGACTCTGAGGAGAAACACAAGCACAAAAAAAAGGGCTCAGTGTGAGGAGTGGGGACAATTAACTGGTTCTTCCTGTACCATGAGCAGTATCGTCCTGTTGGACAGTGGAGTTTACTGGTGTGAGTCCAGAGAGGGTCCCATCAGTAACATGGTTAACCTGACAGTCACTGGTAAGCTGAGTGTGTGGAGTTAGTGTTGATGAAGCTGTGTGTAAATGGATGAA
Organism: Aulonocara sp. 'chitande type north' Nkhata Bay; assembly: GCF_057382095.1. Classification (NCBI taxonomy): domain Eukaryota; kingdom Metazoa; phylum Chordata; class Actinopteri; order Cichliformes; family Cichlidae; genus Aulonocara; species Aulonocara sp. 'chitande type north' Nkhata Bay. The sequence continues at coordinate 17,406,147 of NC_141346.1, forward strand.
ATGCTGTAGTTTGTCTCTGTGTTGAGGTGGATCAGTGATCCTGCAGAGTCCTGTCCTCCCTGTGATGGAGGGAGATGACGTCACTCTGCTCTGTAAAAACAAGACCACTCCCTCCAACCTCCCAGCTGCTTTCTATAAAGATGGCTCCCTCATCAGGAAGCAGCCTACAGGTCACATGACCATCCAGCATGTTTCCAGGTCTGATGAAGGCCTCTACAAGTGTGACATCAGCGGTCATGGAGAGTCTCCATCCAGCTGGATCACTGTCACAGGTGAGTCTTTTGATTATTTTGCAGATTTTAAACCCAGAGTGACTCAAACTGATTAGAAAGCCTGGTTTCTCTCTGTAATTGCAGGTTCCTCCACCTCTCCTCCTCCTCCATCAGCCTCCACTCACTCCCTCTCTTCCTCGTTTTCCTCTCCCCCTCCTCCATCACCTCAGAGATCCTCTACTCCTTTCTCTGTGATGGCGTATGTTCTCTCCATATTTGGGCTGCTGCTTGTTGTACTGGTTGTACTGGTGAGACGATGTGTTCAGAGGAAACCTGAAGGTGAGACACACATTACTTCTGTTAAATTGCCACAGAATGCACAGGAAATTTTGTTGTGTTTGTGAGAACCTTTGCATTTTAATTGAAAGTTAAATTAAGTTAGCAACTGTATACAATTCTAGACTTCACCATTTCACATGAATCATTATATATTTAAAATGTATACATTTAATAAATATACAAAAACATACGTTTTTGTTGTTTTCCTGTGTGTGAACTGTGATGCTACACATGAGACTTTGTGGTTGAAGAGTTTCAATGTGAAAAACGTGCTGCCGTCCAGTTTCCTGTTTTCTGACTTAAAAAAGAAAAGAAAAATCCTTTTACATGTTGTTACTATTTGTATTGATATAATATATTATTAGCTGATTTATAAATCTTAATGTTCCAAATGTTGGAATTGCAGCAGCATCAGTTCTGTTATGACTGAATTATTTGGTTTTGCAGATAGAGATCCTCCAGCAGCAGCCACCTACTCATCAGTGAGAAGAACAGCAGCAGACGACCAATATGGGTCAAAGAGGACTAAAGGTACAGAAAGTTTCCTGCTAGATTCATTTTAAGGCAGAGAGGCTCACCGGAAATCAGAACATTGAACACTAAAGCTCCAAATATCACTGATGTTGAAATAACTGTCGTTTTAAAGCTGCCATATCTGTCTAAATCAGAAGTGATTATAAGTAATAACACGGAAACACATTTCAACATTTTACTGGTGAACAGAAAAAATGCTGTAACACTTTCATGTGTGAACATTGATTCTCAGAATGAAGAGTTTATTGTGTTTGTATTGAAATTTGAATTAATAACATGTGAATGATTTGGAGGTTTGTGGATGTCATAACTGGAGCTGACCATCCTACAACACTGGTCTGTCTTTGAGGTTTGGAAGCTTCAAATCTTTTTTTCTGCATGTACAGTCAGGTCAGCTTTAGTAATAATAATAATAATAATGGATTGCATTTATACAGCGCTTTTCGGGGCCCTCAAAGCGTTGTACAATTCCACTATTCATTCACACACTGGTGGAGGCAAGCTACAGTTGTAGCCACAGCTGCCCTGGGGCAGACTGACAGAAGCGAGGCGGCCATATTGCGCCATCGGCCCCTCTGGCCATCATCAGTAGGCGGTAGGTGAAATGTCTTGCCCAAGGACACAACGACCGAGACTGTCGAGCCGGGGCTCGAACCGGCAACCTTCCGGTTACAAGACGAACTGCCAACTCTTTGGGCCACGATCGCCTTTGCATGATTTACAGGTCTATGGTACAGAGCTTAAAAAGCTAGTTAGCGCTTTGATATTTCTACAAATCCACAAGTTTTTCTTTGAAAAGTTTAATTAAGAACTATCGCTAGTGTACAACTGGAAAAATCCACTAAAATCTAAACTTATATTACTATATATACATGATAATAGACTCTTCATGATGCAACCAATTTATGTTAATGATAAAGTAGAACAGTCAGAGTGCTAGCTTATTGGGGGTAGCACCTTGAATTTAGCTGATTATTTTCCTGATTATCCAAAATAAAAATATAAGAACGCCAACGAAAACTAGGAAATAATGTCATAACTAGCCATAAATAATACATCAGCTTCTTACAGACCAATGTGTACATTAAAATCTGAAATGTAAAACTTTCTGTAAAAGACAGTCCTGTTAACATAATACCAACACCTTAAGTTTGTCCACTGGACTCATGGCGAGTGGAGACATTCGGTTTTCTGTGCAGCATTTGAACACAGAACAGTTCAGCTCTGTGATGATCAGATGATCAAAGCCTCTTACTTCATATTACTTGGATTTTTTGGTTTCACAGCTTAGCAACGGGTTTTCTTTACAAGCTGCAAAATGTGAGTGTTACATCGTCTTGACACGCGAGCAGCTCTGTGGTCATTAAGCTTCCTGTTTTGAGAGGTAAACTCAGCAGAGGTGCTAAAGTTGCTTCAGGTTGAAGGGAGGCCATGCCGTCTCCTCGTGTTTGCAGCCCTAAGTCATGAAAACTCAAATTTTATGTGATCCTAAATGATGAGTTTCATGTGAGTCATATGAGCTTCTCTTGTTTTGCAGAGAGCGATCCACCTGCAGTTTATTCATCAACAGCTGACGTCAGTTATGGAGAAATCGCCATCAGAACAAACGGCAGGCACAGAGGTACAGCTGCTCTACTTTGATACTGACTGAAAGAAGTGAGGTCACATGAAGGTGGTTATCAGCTCCACAAGTCAGATCAGTCTTACTGTAAGGTTTATATTGTGGATTGTCATTTGTGCTTAGAAATATATAACCATATATTCTTAGAATTATATAATCGATTGCATATTGATAGGATGACTGATCCTTAGCAGTCTCTGTGTGCCTCCCAGAGCACTCTGGCATGCACACGCATCTTAAGGTCATGAGAGAGACACACACACACACACACATACCTACACGACACACAGACAAGGTATTCTTTGTTCACATGTATGCCTGTGTAAGATGTCATATGTTAATGAACCTATGAATATTCATGTAACCACAATAAAGAGCAGTGCTACAAGGGAGCAGACGTGAGTGAGTGACTGGGGTTCGAGCGGAAGGAATGGCACTCGTCACTCGTCTCTCCCTCGTACACGAGCAACACAAAGAGCTCTGGTGACTTGCGTCTTGCTTTTGCCATATTAGTAGAATTGTCTCGTTCCAGTGATGGGTCTGTGCCAGACAAACCCATCACTAACCATAACAGAAGATGAATTATAATATTAGAAATATATGAAGAGGTTAAACACACGATATCTACAGCTGCTGGAGAGAGATCAGGGTCTGAGAGAAAAAGTGTTTTGTGTAAATATAGGTTTTTTTTAACCATTGTGTATCACTGTGAAAGTGGTGTAATCAGGTGTGAGTGATTATTAAGACTAGAATAATATTATTACAGGACAGAGAGGAGAGGTAGTTTGACTCCTGACATGGTAAATGGTCTGTATTTGTATAGCGCTTTTACTAGTCCCCTCTAGGGACCCCAAAGCGCTTTACACACCCAGTCATCCACCCATTCATGCACACATTCACACACTGGTGGAGGCAAGCTACAGTTGTAGCCACAGCTGCCCTGGGGCAGACTGACACATCTAAACTTTCTCTAATCTGTGTGTTTTTGTTCAGATCTTCCACCAGAGCCAGCGGTCATCTACTCCTCACTGAAGCTGAGCCATACACCTACACCACAGTGTGACCAGCCTGACCAGTGACATCCAGCTGGCTGCCAAACGCATCCCTGCTCTCCTCTCTATATTATATATTTAATCATATCCTGTGCATGTTTACAGTCTTACAGCTGCCATGGACCAATGATGGGAGTGAAGCAGTGAATGGTACAGACTCTAATAATGATCTGAAAACTTTTAAATTCAGTTATCATTTTCAAGTTGGAGATACCCAGTTGTTTTTCTTTTCTTTTGTTATCTTTATATATTCTTCTAATAAGTCTTCAGTCTGTCTTGTAAATATGTTGCAGTAATCCACTGCTGTGAAGACAGACATGAATGTCAGACTAGCCTTTCAACTTTTGTTCAGGTGGAGGTTTAACAGCAATTAAACCTCCACCTCTCAGCTGCTGTCTGTCTGTCTCTACTAATGGTATACCTGCCAATCGGCTCCCAAACAGCCAACCGTCGAGCTTTGCTGTAGGTGGTGGCACCATTATTTATTATCAGAACATTCAATGACCACAATCTGATGTGTGTTACCTTCAGCTGTGTTTAAACACAGGCTTATAAATCAGGCTTCTTATTAGTTATGTGCTGACTTACAAATAACTAAGAACGTGTTAGTAAAACTTCTTTAACAAAGACAAAGTTGTTTGTCTCTTGAAGCTCAGTCTGTTCACGTGAGACAGCAGAAACATAAAGACAGATTGTGAAACTTTTCATTCTTTTTTTCCACTGAGGAGTGAAAGTCAGTGTCATCGATGTTGGCTTTGTAATTCACTCAGGCCCGTATAGGTCTTGGATAGCAATGATGTTCGGTCAGCACACATGGGACTCTTAAATAAACATCTGTCTTCTGTACTGTCATTCTTCAACACAACAGCAAAGCAATGCAAACACAAGCTTACAAGTGTGTGCAGTTCAAAAACTTGTGGGCATGTGAATTTGGTCTGAAACAAATACAAAAGGTGTTGAATATAATCAACATCCAAGTCATAACTTATATTTAATTAACTGTCTAACAGTAAAACCAGAAGTCCAAATCAATATTTCTGTGTATGATCATCTTTAAGCATACATTTCATGCTCATCAAAGCAAACAGTACTTTATATTTAGCTGTGCTCAGTGTGTGGTGGTTTAATAATTCCAGTAAAATCTGATTGGCTGCTGTAGACAGACCAGAAAACGATCACAGCTGAAAATGGACGAGAGAAGAGCCAATCTGTTGGAGTAATAGCTGGTCTGGTAGTTCCTGCTGTGATTCTTGTTGCTGCTGTTGTTGTTTTTTGATCCATAGAAACCATAAAGCGTAAAATCAGGATTCATACCAACCTCCTGTTTAAATGCTTTTCCACCTGAGCTCTGAGTCTCCTACTGCTGCTCCAGTTACTCCAGTGTTTTCACTCGGGACAAACTGAAAATGATGACAGTAGTTATGATTATTGTGAAACGTCCAGATTTTCGGAAAAATCAGAATGAAGAGGGCAGAGGGAAAGTTTAAAGAGGAAGTTTGGGAGTCTTTTGTGTTCTTCACTCCACTTAACTGACCATTTTCTGTGAATAATACATCAAACACTGCCCGACTGTTATGGTGTTTAGCCCGATGCAGAACTTTTGCCTGATTTGTTCCCTGGTTTAATTCTTCTTCTTGGTTTGATTTTACTTCTTAAAAGTATCTTACTGTGAATATGATGCACTAACCCTCTGCTGTAAAGAACAAAAAGAATTAAAAAAAAATAGACTGTTGACTGTTTAACAGCAATTTATTTTTGCCTCTTTTCACAACAATCCTGCTGAATCAGCGCCAGATAACACACCGCAAACCCTCTTTGCTTTGCTTCAGGTCATCAGGTTATTCATTACCAGAGCAATTAGTGATAACAATCTGATTTGTGCTTACTTAAGCTTAAGAAGGCTTCCTCACAGCTATGTGCTGACTTCTAATAAACTCAGACATAAAACCTTTTTTAACCAGAATTTACAACAAAGATAAAAGCTGTTCAGCTCTTAAAGCTCAGTCTGTTCAGCGGTTCCCAAACTTTTTTTGCTGCCCCCCCACCTTTGTTTTACAAGAAAAATGCCCTACACTTTGGGAAGCTCTGCTCTAAGACAACAACATGGACGGTTCAGTACAAAGGGAAGTAGTTATAGTCTGCAGTGACTCTAAAGTCTGCTACACTCCACCAACCCTGGGTTGAACAAAGAACAGACAGCTTCCCTTTTAGCAGATACAATGTGTAAACTTATAAAGACTATGGCTGACTGAGAAGTCTCCTGTCCTCTCCTGTCTGCCTGGCTTACTTTCCACAGTCCAAACGACTCTGTCCTGTTTGTACCTCTCCCCCTATGACCGCCGGGGGGGGGGGGGGGGGGGGGGGGGGGGGTCCTGCCCCCCCCTGCCTCCTCTCATCATAAGTGTTAAAGAAAATGGATGTCATGTTTGTTCTGCTGGGACAAGCTGAAGATGGCATTTATACAAGGTTCTGATTAAAATCTGTAGAGTTTACCTGTGATTTACTGTAGGACTGTATACTCCTTGTAGAAAATCAAACAGCACCCAGTTTGATTCAGGTTATAGTCCCACCCCCTGTCTTGGCTGACGGAAGAAGTAACACGGACTTTCTTCCCTTCATTCATTCCAGCATTAGCTCTAGATGCTAGACGTTTAAGTAAAAATCTGAATTTAGCATTAGAATTAGCCGATTAAAAACAAATTTGGAACTTCATTTATAGAAAACGAAAAAAACCATCGCTGTGATCGGCGGATCTATGCTCAGGAATGGCTGTTTTGATAACTGCGTCACACTTGTGGATTTTGTTTTCTGTCTTCCTCCTGAAGTGTACTTCTGCAGGTGAGATGTGCTAATAATCCTTTAGATTATGTTGATCGAGTTCTTACTTAACTTCTTCGTTTGCTTTCTGCTCTTTTGTTGCTGCTTTCTGCTGCTTTTATAAGTGAGCACTTGACATATTTTACCTACATAACCAGCCAGGAGGTTACTGATTCATTCATTCATTTGCTGATCAGAGAATAAAAGTGATCACTTATTAGTGGTACATTCAAATAGTAATTCCTGTGAAGAGAACAGAAACTATCTTCGTGGCTGTTCTGTTCTCCTAAGCTTAAGGAAAAGAGCTTCAATGATTCCTTTTTTGCACAGTATAGCACAGGGTGAAAGCGAGTCATTAGAGCCATTAAAACGACCCCTGCTGGACATAGAATAGAATAAACCTTTATTATCCCACGAATGAGAAATTTGGGTGTCACACAGCTCTTATAGGAAGAGGAATATAAAATATAGAAGGAAGACACAAAGTGATCTTATATACACAAGCAACTGAAATTCATATGCACAGATAAAACTGTTCAGAGACATGTACACAAGCGTGGGGGGTTTATGGATGCTCCTGGTGAAATATACATTGTAAAACAAGCTGCGAATGAGTAGCAGCAATCAAAAATATATTATATGTCAGTTAAACAGGTGATGAGTAAGATAACCATGTTAAACTGTGTTACAGAGTAAGAGTGACCTGTAGTAGCGCTCCTTCCTACACTGTGGGTGTAAAAAGTCTACTGCTGAACGAGCTGCTTGTACAGTCTCATACAGTCAGTCTCGACTTAGACCCTTTTTATAGAGTGCATTTGTGTTTGTGGAACAGTCCAGTTTGCTATTGAGGTGAAAATCCAGGTATTTGTACTCCTCCATCGTTTCAGTGTCCAAACCCTGGTTGTTCACTGGTGTAATAGGGGGTGGCTTCTTACTGAAGTCAAACACCAGCTCCTTCGTCTTGCTGGCATTGATGCAAAGATGGTTCTGTTCACACACAGCTGACAAAGTCATTGATGACCCCCCCTGTACTCCAGTTCATTTACCTCCGACACGCGACCCACAATGGCGGTGTCGTCTGAGAACTTCATGAGCTATACTAAAACTTGCTGATGTCAGCATTGTTGTGGAAATGAAGTGTATTACATTCATTTGTTTCTGTGCATTTAAGAAGTCGAATAAAGTTATATTGAAAAAATAATTTGTTATTCTCCACAATAATTTTTTAATTGAACTGTTTTAGATAAACAGCACTAATTTACCATCTGCCATGATTGGAAAACACTGTCAAGAATAACATATGTTGTTCAGTTTATTAGGGGACGTATTAAGAATAGGAACTAGATGTAAAACTATGATATTAAGGAACATTTAATACTTGTGTGGTGGTTTGACCAGTGTGAACAGTTATCAGATCCCTTTAACGTCTTTGCTCAGTGTTATGTCCTCTTTCAGACACGACAATTGTCACAGCTGAGGCTGCACAGAATGTCACTCTGCCATGCCGAGCTCCAAACAACAACATCAGGGTTCTACAGTGGAGCAGAGATGGCCTGAAGGCAGAAGACATCTTTGTTTATCGGAACAACTTGGTTGATCCAGACAACCAGCATCAATCTTTTAAGGACCGGGTGGATCTGCAGGACAGACAGATGAAGGATGGAGACGCGTCTTTGATTCTGAAGAATGTGACGATTCATGATAATGGAACATACAAATGTCGTGTCTTCATGGAAGAAACACGCTTATGGAAAGTCAGCAGCATCTACCTGAGTGTTGTTGATCCTCCAGGTGAGTGAGTAGAGTTGAGTGTGTGTGTGATCAGAGGTGAAGCTGCTTCCTGCTTGTTGATGTTTGTTTGTAAAGATGTTGTTGATGAGACTTTGTAGAAAGCAGCTGGTCTGAGTGATGTGATCAGAGTGCAGTAGATAATGTCTGACAGCAGTTTGAAGAGGAAATGGATTCTGTTCTGTTCTTCACTCATCACCTACCTGACAGCTGACACCTCACACCTGTTTCTCACCTGCAGGTCAGCCAGGAGGACACACAGAGGATGGAGGAGAGACCAGCAAATTTGTTGGACTGAAAGTTGGTCTGGTAGTTCCCGCTGTGCTTCTTGTTGCTGCTGTTGCTGTTTTTTTGATCTACAGAAAACTTAACAAACAGAATCAGGATTCATACCAACCTCCTGTTGAAATGTACCACGTTTGAAACATCTCAGAGTTTTCCAACTGAGCTCTGGTGCGGAATGTGTGATTTCTGATTTTCAGAGATCCCCTCAAAGTCTAAATACATGGGGAGGGTTAATTAATGGCTAATTAAAATAAAATACTAATTAAAATGTAGAATGGCTAATTCTACATTCTACATTTTATAAATGTATAAAATGGCTAATTAAAATACATCACTTCTATTGTGCATCATATAATGGATCTATATTTTAGATAAAAGTGATGGTTTAGGATGCAATGCAGTGGTTGACAGTCTTAAAGCTCTGTTTCTTGTTTGGCATGGTGATGCATCTTTGACAATGCTACAGATGTGAAAAATACCTCCAAGTGACACACATGACCTTACGGTTGTAAGTATGTTGACTGTCATGAACAACTTTTTAAAATAATATTTATAACTTTTTAAACTTTACACAGTAAAAATCATTATTAAGAGTTATATGTGTCTTTACTGTGTAAAACTTTGCTAAAAAAAAGACTAATTTTGTTTTATGTAAACTGAAGTTAATGCAGCAGTGACTGGAAAATTCTACCACTCAGTACCACTTATGTCATAGTATTTTTCAAATTGGTTTATTTATTTCATTTATTTCATTCAGCAGGTACTTGAACTTCCTTCAGTGGGATCAGAAGTGTTACAAAAAACCTGTGTTGTAGATTTTATATTTGTGAAACTTTGTTTTTGTGTGTTTGTAAACCAACAATTTGTCAAAGTAATTTATGTTTTTTTTTCTTTGGCTTGAGTGTTTTACAAGACTGTGAAGCCATAAATCCTGTGATCTTTATAAAAATACTCTTGCTGTTTGTGCGTTTGTTTGTGTTTGTCTTTTTGTCAAGTCAGACATGAAACCCTGTCAGGTATCAGAGTAAAAATGCTGGTTTTGACTTATATTTAATTTATTTTGTCTGCCACCTCTCCTCCCAGGTGTCTTTTTTTTTTTTTTGCCCAGTTTTCTGGAGAAAAGTGTGCAAGGAAGAGGGGGGGGGGGGGGGGTATATGCTGATCTCATGCACTGTCTGTCTTAACCTGTTTTCGTTTTCTGTGAATGTTACATCAACCACTACCCGACTGTTATGGGGTTCAGCCTGGTGCAGAAGTGTCACCTCATTTGTTCCCTGGTTTAATTCTGTTATTTGTTTGATTTTAATCTCCCTGTGAATATAATGCACTAACCCACTGCTTTGAAGAACCAAAGGAATAAAAAAAAAAAACTGGACTGTTGACTGTTTAACGGAGATTTATTTTTGCATCATCTTACAGCAATCCTGCTGAACCATCGCCAAAGAACACACAGCAAACCCTCTGAGCTTTGCTTCAGGTTATCATGTTATTCATTATCAGACCAATATTTATTTATAAATTGTATTTGAACTCAGTAAAAGGCTTTTTCTCACTTACGTCCCTTTTCTAAACCAGAGGGCATATAGCACACGCTGGATGCTGAAACTTATCACACTGTGATGTTTGTTATCAGAGAATCAGACTGCACAAACCCCTCCTCCAGTGTGTCTAAGGCCCACTGAAGAGCTCAGAAAGGACACAAGGAGAGAGGAGTCAAGGAAACAGTCTCAACAGAATGAGACATCAGCGTCTCAGAGCTTCATTTAAACTGTTGTAATTAAATAACATTAAATTACAACTACAATATAAATAGTTTCAGCCCAGCTTGTGTTTCATGTTCTGGGCCACTTTAATTAGATAAATAACATGAGTCAATGTGGTAGACAGCAGAGAAACTCGAATCTTCACACGCAGAAATGGTGAAGTCTGATCAACTATAAGAATGGAAAAAAAAACAAACCATGGATTGAAAATGAAACCTCACAGTTTCGAGTTACTCTTTTTTAATCTAGAGGTTAAAAAAAACAACTCTGACCTCGAGAACGATTGATGTTCAGGTAACAGGGAGGAGGATGGAGGAGATAAGGAGGCACAAATTAGAAAGAGTCCTCAGTTTTCCCACCCCTGTGCAGCAAGAGCCAATCAAACAGAAGCAGGAAACATATTCGATTTACTGGAACACTGAGACATGGCAGTAATGCTGCTGCTGCTGCTGCTGCTGCTTTAATCTTGATCACCGGATAATGCTATTGGCTCGTTTGTAGCCACGAGGAAAAATAAAGAAGCTTTTTTTTTTCAGATTGAAGTGTCAATGAAATCAGGGATCCTTGTTGAGCGTTAGTGTGTGAATGGGTGGATGACTGCATATGTAAAGCGCTTTGGGGTCCTTAGGGACTATTAAAAGCGCTATATAAATACAGACCATTTACCATTAGTGACAGCTGTCTGTTTTTAGATTTTTCTGTCTCTGTGTTCAGCAGCAGAAGATTCAGACTTCAGCCTTAGAAAGATCTCAGACATTTGAATCTGCAGTTCAGCAGGAGGATGATGTGAATCTCCACTCTGTTGTTCATATCTTCTGTAAAAAAAAAAAAAACAACAACAAAAAAAGCAGCAACGACAACAAGCACAGAAGAAAGTGTCAGTTTCAGTCCAACAGATCCATCCTCCTTCTCTTACACACTAATCTAATAATCACAAATTTCTATTAAATACTTCTAATTGTATGCACTATTATACTACTGTATTTAGGTGTAAAAGACAGCTAAGAATACTTCATGGTAGCATCAGCCTATGGGCTAGGGACCCTAGCTGAATTTGTTAAGGGTAAGTATGAAACTGTGGGAACCTTATATGAATTATGTTAGAAAGACAGGAATCTGAATGCAGGAAATTTGTGTTAACTGAGTGTGTGTGGTTCTATATGTTTAATAAAAAAAAGTCTAACAGATTTTTAAAAATCAGGCATTGTGCATTATTTTGACTGATGTATTTGAAATACAGACAGGATTAGACAGGCCTTTTGTTGTGGGCAGTCTGAGGTACACCTGTGCACTACTCATGATGTCAGATCAGCATCCTGATGTGGCACACCTGTGAGGTGGGATGGATTATCTCAATATAGCAGATGTGCCCACTACCACACATTTGGACTGATTTGTGACCACTGTTTGGGAGGGATGGTTATATTGTGTATCTGGAATGAATTTTAGGTCTCTACGTCCATCCCATGGGGAATGGGAGCATCCCAACAATGGACTCTTCTCACTGTTGAGGTCTGGGAAGCGCTTCCGCTCCCTTAAGGCCAAAACAGAGAGAATGAGGAGGAGCTTCTTCCCCCAGGCTATTCGGGGCCTGAACCAGGTGTAGGACTGGACTCTCCCAAACACGTCACTATAAGACTGGACTCTCACACACGTCACCACACGCACCACCACACATTTCCTATAATCCTATAATTCCTATAATTTATAATCCTTATCTTTATAATCTCTTCTGCTATTTGCACATTCTTTACTGTAAATTCCTAAGTTAATTTGTAAATTTTTGTAGTAAATTGTAAATATTGTAGAACTTTTCTTCTGTCATTTAATGGTCGGGCATTGTACAGCTACAAGCATTTCACCCCCATGTCATACTGTGTATGGTTGTGTGTGTGTGACAAATAAAATTTGAATTTGAATTTGAATTTAACAAAGGTGTTGCGTTTATATTTTTGTTGAGTGTACGTTACTGAACACATGGAAACATGACACAATCAACTTTATTCAATCCAGCTTCATCAGAGCTCATTGGAAATTTCTAGACCAAAATGTATTCTCAACTACTCATCAAAGTAGCCACCTTCGGCAGATATAACAGCTGAACACAGCCGTGGTGTTCTTTCTAAAATGTTTGAACCTTGTAGGTTGCTTTGCTTTCACTCTTCGGTCCAGTTCATCCCAAACCAGCTCGATGGGGTTTAAGTCTGGAGACTGTGCTGACCACTCCATATTTTCAAGCTCACCATCTTGTTCTTTTTTTCCTGAGGTAGTTCAGGCAGAGTTTGGACTTTTGTTTTGGGTCATTCTCTAGCTGCAGGATAAATGACTGACCAACAACGTGCATAGCATATGGTACTGCATGGCGCTGTAGAATGTCATGGAACAATCCTTTCGCCTACTCAATGGCGTACATAGATCCTGCGTGATGAACCGAAGATTTCAGATTACAATTCATCAGTCAAAGACCTACATTTAGGTGTTATGATGGTCTGTCTCTCCTCTGATGTTAATTACTTTTTCTCACCATTTTCTGTAGCAACAAGGACAATGCTGTTCCCCTGATGCTCACGTGGCCATGGTACACCAGTGTTCCAGCACTGCTTTTATGCAGACAGAGGGGGCTGTGGGTAATCCAGAAACATTGGACCACCTGTAAGAATTTATTATAATGAATGAGCTTAATTGAAAAAAATTTATCGTAAAGTAAAAGTATAATGAAGCAACCGAAATGACACAAACATGGAGAAAAAGTCTCACAGTAACTGTGAAAACAGACACAATCAATATAATAGTCATTTAAGATTTATGTATACCAAAATTATTTTTAATATATAAAAATAAAATATAATAAACTTCAGTGTCAGTCTGCCTTCATTCTGTCAAGCTGAAAAACAAAGTTTTTGTTTTGATTTGTAGTTTGTTTTTTTGTTACACCACTGGTGTAAAACACACACACACACACACACACACATTTATATATGTGTGTGTGTGGATAGATAGATTCTGACTCAGCTTTAAGTGTTTCTTATGATCTTGTGTTCTCTGATTATGTATTCGGGTTCAGACTTTTGTGTTCTTAGGATTGCGGTTCTGTGCTCCCTGTTCTCTGCCTGTGCATTTCCTGTTTTATTTTGAAAGTCTGTATCTTATGTCAGTGTGTTCTCATTTGTGCCCTCCCTGTCCTCTTAGTCCTGTTCACCTCTGGTATTTAGTGCCTGAACCTCTGAGAAATGTTTCCAGTATATTTTTTTTAAGTCTATGACATGAAGTGCTGAAGCATTTCAAAAGGCAAAAGAAGAGTTCAACTTGATAATAGACAGGTGTTCCTAATAAAATGGCCACTGAGTGTATAACTCCATAACCAAATCCACAGTGTGGCCAGTATGTAACACACTGTACATGAAGACTGTTTATTAATGGAGTTTCCCCTCATATCACCAAATCTTGATATTCATCTGTTAAAATAAGAGTTAGAATAGATTATAACAAAGTCAAAGTCTCTTTGCAAAGTTGTATCCTGTGGTTTTTTCCCCCTTCAAGCAAACTTGTTAAACATTTTATAAAAAGGGTTAAATTTTCACATCATATTTTATAATGAACAATGATCCATCGTGTAGATACAGAAAAAGCTGAGTGCAGCTGTACCTGAAATTTATTTTGTCCATTAAATGAGTTGCAATCAAATCAGCTCTGCTGTCAACAGACAAACTTCACAGAAACTAAGATTCATGTGTGAAATCGTTCCTGCTGTCTGTGGCTCACAGGAACTTTATCTGCTTTGAAGAAAACTGAAGTGTTTTGGGTTCATCACAACAACTCAGGTTGTCCATCAGACATCTTTGTGAAACAAACAGAAGATCAAGTGAGACCAAAGTTTATTGAAACTGCAGAGAAACCAGATCACTGCTGTGGAGACGACAGCACTTAGAAACAAAATACAAATAACAGTAAAGTTACTGAACACATGGAAACACGACACAATCAATAACTTTAGTCAATCCAGCTTCATCAGAGCTTATTGGAAATTATCCAGTTTAATGTCTCATTGTACTCTGAAATGAAAGCACAGTACAAATAAGCAATTGGAGTTAAAAAAGAAATCAGAATCAATTTAAAGTACAAACAGAGGTGGGACCAAGTCATTGTTTTGCAAGTCTCAAGTAAGTCTCAAGTAATGTCAGGCAAGTCAGAGTCGAGTCTCAAGTCTTAGAACATTTTTTCAAGTCAAGTCTAAAGTCATAAAATTAATAACTCGAGTCCACACCTCTGAGTACAAATAAGCAATTGGAGTTAAAAAAGAAATCAGAATCAATTTAAAGACAAATGTATTCTCAACTTCTCAAAGTAGCCACCTTTGGCAGATATAACAGCTGAACACAGTCATGGCGTTCTTTCTACAATGTTTGACACTTGTAGGTTGCTTTGCTTTCACTCTTCGGTCCAGTTCATCCCAAACCAGCTTGATGGGGTTTAAGTCTGGAGACCGTGCTGGCCACTCCATATTTTCAAGCTTACCAGAGGGTACTGCATGGCGCTGCAGAATGCAAAGATTTCAGATTATAATTCATCAGACTACAAGACCTACATCTAAGTGTTATGACGGTCTGTCTCTCCTCCATTGTTAATTACTTTTTCTCACCATTTTCTGTAGCAACAAGGACAATGCTGTTCCCCTGATGCTCACGAGGCCATGGTACACCAGTGTTCCAGCACTGCTTTTATGCAGACAGAGGGGGCTGTGGGTAATCCAGAAACATTGGACCACCTGTAAGAATTGATTATAATTATTGAGGTTAATTGAAATGATTCATCTTAAAGTAAAAGTACAAGGAAGCAACCGAAATGGCAAAATAAACACGGAGAAAAAGACAGACATACACACATTTTATTAGTCATTTAAGCTTTATTTATATTAAGATTAAGATTATATTTTCTTTTCAGATACTAAAAATAAACATCAGTGTCAGTCTCCCTTCATTCTGTCAAGCTGACAAACAAAGCAGAGTTAAAGTCAAGTCCTCAAACGCTCCTATCCTGTTTGATAGGAGAGTGACCCCAAACACACTTCCAGTGTGTATAGTACCAAATCATAACAACAATTGCATCAGTGGGCTTTATAAGGCTATAATAAGGTAAAGACTACCATAATATCACCATGGTAACTTGTGCTGTGAACATAACCTATTCTGGAGCCGATTAGAAATCGGCAGGTATGAAATCACCACCATGTGCTATCCTCGCCCACTTATCAACCAGTCAACATCCACTTCTAGCACCACGCAGTCAGGATTGTGGAGGACTGCATGGGGACACGTCTCACTTAAGTGACCCGACCCAACCTTGGATGGAGACATTTGCTCACACAGAAAGATGTAAGGCAAAAGAAGTGAGTATTATTAGGGTGACAGCTGCACATTAGAGCTCTGAAACTTTAAACACTTTGTCCCACAGCCTGACAAAGGAGACGTGGAAATCTCTGCAGTTTGTCCCAAAAGGAAATTAAATCGATCGATTAAAAAGCTGTTTCTTGATCTTTCATCTGGATGACAACCTGCCCTACAGCACAAGTTACCATGGCGACTCACCCCAGTAAGAAGGGAACCACCTTCGTTGTACAGAAAACCCAGACCTGCATGTACACCCTTAGTCCTACAGAGCAAATCATGTCTTCTCCTCCATCATCAGTTATCAGGAGAGCAGACAGTCAAAGTACAAGAATTCAAACAAACACAGAGATTCTACTTACAGAGCAGACACAGCACAGATGTTTCCTTCATCGTCCTTCTCACTCATTTGAGCTTTTTTTCATTTCTGTCGCTGACACCAAGTAAAGCCCGCCCTCTTCCTCTGAGCACCTTTCTGTTGGTACAAAAACAGTATATATATATTTAACAGGTTTTCATTTGAATTAAAACCTAGGAGAAGTGAAAAAGTTGATATTTTCCAACAGAAAGTTCTTACTTTCTGGGACAGTGACTCAAACTTACAAGTAGAGTACAGATCAACATAGTCAGTCATGTACGGCATGTGCAGAACAACTCAGTTTACTTGGTGAGTTGCATGTCTGCAGAACGCAAATATGTGAAGATTTACAATAAGCCAAGCTGTGGATGATATCTTTGCTGAAGGAAAATACAGAAAACAGCATTGCAATGTGAATGAGCCAGTTTCTGACGAGGAGGATGATAGAGAGCATCAACACAGACACATCTGATGAGGAGGTCACAGGTGCTGAAGCTGCTTCTGCTGAAATATACAAATCCAAAAGTGCAGCACCTCCTGGCTCACATGGCATTAACCTGGGCTCACCAGGTTTGCTGTGACAAGAATAAGTGTCTTTTTATGCCATTGACAAGAACGACATCATTGCTGTGACAAATCTTGAAAGAAAAGAAGTTGATGGCGACATTTGGAATGACACTGATGTATCTGTAGTGTACAGATCCGAATACAAGACCACTGATAGTCTCTGGGATTCGTTAATTGGATTAAAGCATTCTGCAGTTTACACTCAGGATTAAACAAAATACTACATAACAAATATCTATAAAATACCTGGAATATTCTCAAACATTTCCAACATCCCCACATTGAAAACAATAACCAAAAATAATCCTATAAAGATAAATGAAATTCCCACACTTTCTACTCATACCTTACCTCCTCCTCCTCCTCTAAGAAACCAATAAACTGTTTGTGGGCCCCGGGGCATCATTTTCCCCGATATTTCACAATATCGGAACCAGGAAGCAGCAGGTGAGCAACAGTATCATTTATAATTGCTAACATGAAAATTATACAACTTAGATGAGTTTGTAGAATTTTGATATAGATCTCTCTGTGCTTTTTTATTGTAGACCAACACCGTAGTGATGAGGCGCAGATACCAAAGAAGACAAGTACGACTAGAACTTACACACACCGACCACCACGTACACACTCAGCTGAAAACCTGTGAATAAAGGTTTTCCTATAAACCTGTAAATAAAGGTTTCAACAGTCCTCCAATTACTGTCTGTTTACGTCACTGCCCAATAAGCCTGCAGAATATATTAAAGATGTAAAAAGAGTCCGCCCGTTCCAAGCTCTTAGCTCTGATCTTCAGAGGTGACAGCGTAGTCCATTTCCATGGAAAATGCTCCTTCTGGTAATACATGGCCAGCAATCCAGGCCAATCTGATATATAAATCATGGCAGCTTGTGATGCAAAAAACAGCTATTCCTCATATCTACAGATTTACACAGGTGAGCCTGTGAGTGGCATCCTTGAGAAAAATCAGGGAAAACATCTAGTCCTGGAACATCTGGAAATGTCATCCCACATATTGAATGGAATAGTACGTTGTTCGTGATAGGGAAACATAGTACTGGCAAGTGTGATTACTGTGGGGTGGAGGAAACTGTAGAACATGTCATGTTGCAGTGTCAGAGGTATCAGGTTGAGAGGAGACATTTGATTCAAAATCTTAGTAACCTAAAAATCAAACTGGATCTGGTTGAGTTGTTGCGGCAGGACTCGGGAAGTAAAAGTTATCAGGCCTTATTTCAGTTTTTAAGAGAGGGGAACCTGTTTGGCAGGATTTGAGAATTTTTTTTTTTTTTTTGGGCGTCGTTCCACCATACTCCAGTTGGTGGCGGTAATGCACCTTTCACTTGTTTGCCAACCGCCAATATAACTGTAAGAAAGAAAGAAAGAAAGCAGGAGGCGGCAAAACAAGGAAGTGCCTGTGCTTCAGAAGTGCCGGTCAACAGCGGTATCGAGCCTCCTTCCTCTACACATTTATAACACTTATCTTCAGCTTCACAGAAGATACCAGTACGAGATGAAGGGTTCCGGAAAGCTGTACTTTTTCCTCGGTGTTCTCCATGTCTATGCCTCGTCTGCAGGTGAGATTTCAACCTTGAAGGCTAGCTTAGCCTAGCTTAGCCGACACTACGCTCTTGCATCTATGAATCAGAAATTCAATTGGCTCTTGACGTTGGTTCTTTATTTTATAAAACGGGCGTCTGCGATCCGGGTCCGGAACCACCAGATGTCCCATAAGGACCCGGACCTACAGCCGTAACAAGAAACCAGAGTGGGGCAGCTTTTCTTGTTTTACAGTATTAGCAGTGGCTTGACAAACGCAAAGCAAATTATTCTGTGCAAAAAGGAAAACGGACAGTAATAATAGAGCACTTATGGTCTGAAATCCTGGGCCCCTCCCGAGAGTGACTGCAGTTAGTTCAAGTCCAGTCTTTGACTGTTTGCAGATTGTTGCCTCCTATCAGGCGAGATGAGCCCTCTTGATCAATTTATTTGGTATAATTTTAGTATTTGGTGTCACTGTATCACTTTTACCCAGATACTAACATGTTTAGTAAAGCTGAGGACAATGAAACGTGTTACAGCAGTGATAAATGTTTTGGAAATTTGAGGGTTTATGTTTCTTTTGTAGATTTCATTTGTAAGAGTCTTCACAGTCCATCCAATATTAAGGATTACTTGTGTTGTAAAATAAAAATTGTAACCGCAGTTGAGCATTTGAGTCTGTGAACCACAAAGTTACAGATTCATCAGAGAGAAGTCGCTCGCTCTTTGCACACCGCTGATATAAAGACAACTCGGCTCATTTCTGCTCCGTTTCAGTAAAATCCGAGTGTTTAGAGGCATAAATCCGTATTATGCCTCTAAACACTCAGTGAGAGGACTGAGTTGAGCCAAAGCAATAGCAGCTTTAAAATGCTTGTGCAAAGAACCATTACTCTATCTGGTAATGTTCCTCCCTCCTTTTAGGGATAAGGAGCAAGACAATTTTTGGAGGGGGGGCTAAGTTTATACAATTTGCAATAAGTTGTGTGCCACGGGCTTTCAAATTCATATTTATGTGACTAGTTTAAATATTCTCCTCCTGAAACTCTTACAAACGCCATAAAACCAGCTGAAACAATACAACAGTCAAACTGACGCTGAGTACATCCAGCAGCTTTTTAATCTCAGACAAGGCTGTGTGCTGCTGTAGATGTTAGTGAATCTGGCCCCAAATCTTCCTTTAAGAATTCAAGTGAAAATCAAATGCCTGACATCACACTACAATCTGACGCCACAGCTTTTGGCCATCACAGGAAAAGGAAACACGAGTTCTGTCCATCGTCTGTAACTCTGAAATCTGAACCATGAGACAAACAAGAGCATCTCTACCTCTCAGCTCGGACTCTCTCTCTTCTCTCTGATGATGATGATTCGTCCATGACGGACGTCCTCAGTTCTTCCTGCAGATCCACCACCGTCTACACAACAAAGCACATACAGATGACGTCAGTGCAGCAGGCACAGTCCTACTGATACTGCTGCTGTTTTAATTATAACACAAAAATCAGTCACATTATTCAATCTGGCCTAATCAGAGTTCAGCACGCTGTTCAGGTGTGAGTCCTCTTATTGGAGCACACCGGCTGATGTTTGAGTGAAAGGGAATTTTCCTTTCTTTAGTTTAATATTAGAAAATGTTTGTTACCTCAGTAGTAGCATCACACACCATCTTATACTTACTGGTTATCTATTAGTCAGTAAAAATGTTTGCTGTATGTTAAGATTAAGACTAGGATTATTATATTTTCTTTTTTATACATTAAAAAAACTTCAATGTCAGTCGGCCTTCATCCTGTCAAGCTGACAAATAACCCAGAGTTGAGTCGATTTTTTCCTCTGAACTCAGTAGTCCTGCAGGCCTGAAGCAGGATTTGCTCTAACCTCAGAGTTAACTACACAAGGTCATTCACTGCTTACCAGCATATATTCAAATCATTTGTCGTTTGATAACTTCAAACAGCTACAACAGCAGTTTCCTAAAGGCATTCTTGAAGGCTTTGTAAAGTAAGACCCTAAAATAGTATCATCAACACGGTAACTTGTGCTGTGAACTGTTCTAGAATCAGTTACGTTCTAGATTATAGATCAACAGGGATTGAAATCATCGCCTCCTGACCAATCAGTTCTCCAAAAGTTAGCGCCACTATTCCTGGAAGATCCCTTGGACCACTTTGTAGACCACTGTGTATGAACCTCTGACATCTCCGCGTTTTCTTCATAGTTCAATTTTACCTTTTTATTTTTTTTAATTCTCTTTCTGATGGCTGCAAACAAACGTCCTCCTGCCCCGAAACAATCTACCTTACAAAACTCATATACTGTATTTTTCAGACTTTAAGGTTAAAGCATTTGAAAACCTTTCATGTTCTCAAAAATCGACAGTGCACCTTATAATCCGGTGCGTCTTATGTATGAATTCTCGTTGTGCTTACTGATGTCGAATCAATTTTATGGTAAGCTAAGAAGCCACATTCAGCAGTATAACTGCCACACAATACAAAACAATAACTACACAACACACTAACTACAGCCTCCAAACACGCTAAACGTCACTAATGTCTCACATATGAAAACTCGCTCTCTCTCTCTCTTTCTTTTGCTCGCCCGCTTTCCGTCACGGGTGTCACTCCTAAAAACTTCCCCTCCTCTCTAAACAACCAAGTACCATGTGTTGCCATATCATTTTTTGATTGACTGACATGGTAAACTAACACCAATAGGGAAGGGGTGTTTTTTTTTCTTTTTTTCTTTATTTTTCACTCGCAAGCCGAGAGTGTTTGCTAGCGCTGTCCATAGAAAATGCCATTTTTACCGTTCTTCCCGAAGTAAACACCACTGTTTTCTTCAGAAAAAAACATTGTGTGTATTTTTTATCATAACTCCGGTTTTACGTGGCCCATCAACACAGTTAAAAAACTGGTATATAGTTTGAAGTCCGCACTTTCGACCCAAGTTGAAATGGAGACTCTGAGCTGCTGCATCTTGTAGCCGTGTAGTCTTAAATTGGTCATGTGATTTTGACCCGTTGACCCCAAAGGTTTAACCTGTCCTACCACACAAGTTACCATGGCGATTTAAGGAGAGAACCACTGTCATAGTTAAAGATGGGTGACCAGCATCTAAACTAGGGCTGCAAGATATTAGGAAAACCTGCGATAACTGTGATCAATATTGTGATAACGATATGACTTGCGATAAAATAAATAAAAAAAACAAAACAAAAAAAACTCCCAGAATACATAATTTCAGTTTTACTGCAACAGTTTTATTTAAAGAAAGCTGCTGTATTAGCAGTGTAATAACAAAGTGCACTTTAACATTGAAACACTGTCCCCATAAATTTTTTTCCTGAGGCTTGAATTCTGAAAGACATCCTTCCCGGTCTCTATAATTAGTTTTAGATAAACATAACTTAAATTATATTGTGAGAGTCTGGAAAATACACAGTCTCTAGACACCATGTGTTCAGTTCAAAGTGTGAAGCTCATATATGGTTCCGTTGTACGACTTGACCATAGGTCTGTAGTGCCTGCGTAGTTTTCAGCTTGGCTCAGTTCAAACATGACAGTCTTGCGGCATGTTTCGTACATTTGTGGAATGGCGACATGGGAAAAGTAGTTTGGTGAGGGGATGCGGTATCTCCGGTCCACTTTATGTATCAGACTGGTGAAGCCCTCTCTACTAACTGTATTTATAGGCATCATGTCTTAAGCCAGAAAATGTGTAATGGCCTCTGTTATTGCTTTGTACCACTTTGACGTTTTCTCATAGAGTTCCACTTGAAAAACTCTGATACAGAGACGGCTGTTGGACTGCTGTGCTCTTTGTCTTAACATTAGCAACCTTTGTTTGGCTAGCCCTGTCTTTCTGTAACTTTTCAAACTGTTCTCTGTGGTTTTATTTGAAGATGATGGTGGAGATTAGTCGTGTTTCCTCTGGTGGTTGCCACGAGTGTTCGGCATGTTTTGCAGAGTACCTGTGTTTGGAGAACGTCATCTTTATCAAATCCAATGTACCTCCAAATAAGCGAGGTACAATTTTTTTTTTTTTTACCCACGAGTTCATAGTCAGTAGCGTTCTCGTCATGTATCTCGCTCTCAGCCATTACAACTCTGACTCTTTGCTGCTGCGTTGTTCGCTCCCCACCTACGTAGGAGGCGGGCCTCTAATCCATTTGATTGATTAACGCTGTGAAGGGCTCCATTCGACTGGTCAAATCTGTAAAGGAGTTTCTTTGATTGGTAAATTCTTTAAAGCACGTGTGTAAACATTTTAAAGTACCCAATTATCGCAGTTTTCGCCATCTTTTGCAATGGGCCCATCGCCCATATGACAATAAATTTATTGTGCAGGCCTAATCTACACTTTCTGTCCTAAGAAAATCATGTCTTCTCCTCCATCATCAGTTATCGGGAGAGCAGACAGTCAAAGTACAAGAATTCAAACAAACTCAGAGATTCTACTTACAGAGCAGACACAGCACAGATGTTTCCTTCATCGTCCTTCTCACTCATTTCAGCTTTTTTCCCCCCCCAATCTCACACCATGTAAAGCCCGCCCTCTTCCTCTGAGCACAAGCCGTTCTGTTGGTACAAAAACAGTGTTGGTAAGGTAAACTATATCAAATATATATCACACAGCAATACTTTTTAATTTCCTTAAAACACTGAATTAAACACTTAATGACAAAAAAGGTTCTTATTTTTAAAAAGAATGTTATTGGTTTGACAACAGTGACTATGGCTTATTAAAAACAAAATCATCTGATACATCTAGTAATCTTCCCCAGTAAACATTGTCGTTATTTAACAATCA
The DNA here is from genome assembly GCF_057382095.1 of Aulonocara sp. 'chitande type north' Nkhata Bay. Taxonomy (NCBI): domain Eukaryota; kingdom Metazoa; phylum Chordata; class Actinopteri; order Cichliformes; family Cichlidae; genus Aulonocara; species Aulonocara sp. 'chitande type north' Nkhata Bay. The sequence continues at coordinate 17,429,225 of NC_141346.1, forward strand.
GGTGACATTTTTTGTTAACATCTACTAGTAGCTGAAAAAAGTGGAAAGAAGCAGTGACACGGACATGTTAGTCTTCGCCAGCGTCAGTTTGTCGTACCTCTTAAACATTACCTGGTCGCTTTTATTAGAATTTGAAACGAGAGGAAAGTTTCTGGTCAATTTTTGTTTAATACTCTCATATTATCCATTCTAATAAAACAAAATACTTTCTTCAGTGTGAATTAATAGGTTACAAACCTGGATTCTGGCTTTGGAAAGCTGTAATTTGGGCAGGGTCTTCTAATTATAGACCATGATGTTTTTAATACTATCGTTTCTATTTATTACAAGCAGGTACAAGCACCTGCCGATATATCAAGAAAACAACACCTGATCTTTCATTGCTGTTTTTCCTCTGGGTTATCAAGACCTGTTTACTTAAACATCGAGATTCAAACTATAGTTAAATCAATTTTCTTATTGTAATGGAAAGATAACACTGCAAGTCACATACATAAATTTAGATTTTAACTTTAGACATAAAGTTAAAAGACAAGACCAAGTTCTATTTATTTATTTAGATTTTAACTTTATGTCTAAAGTTAAAATCTAAATAAATAAATTAATAGAACTTGGTCTTGTCTTTTGTCTCCCAAACCCCATGTAGGACATCTGAAACAAACATGTGATCAGTAAAAAACAAAACCGCCCACAACCGCCCACAGCGCATAAGAAGGTGTGCCCCAACGAAACGCCCGGCTAATGATCGAGTTGAGTTGTTGCACTCTCAGATTGTTTGTTGGTCTAATCGCACCATCCTTGGATATTTATTACACTGATCTTTAGATCCTCTGAATCCCACCACACAATGGGGGATATCTCTCTCTTATTCGGCCTGATTGTCGGTGTCTTACTTCCCTTGTTTACAGGTGAGATCCGTTAAAGCAGCTTTTGCGAGCTTATCCGTCAACTGCATCTGAGATTGTGTCTGTTACAGTTTTCATGGTCTGACTTTTGATTAAACCGTCTTTACTGTAACCCAGCAACGATGGGGGGCACAATCCAGTGTACTCTTCGCTGGCAGCTCATACTGGTGTGTTAGCATTAGCATCAAGTTTCTGGCAACATGGCCGAGCCGGTAACCGGTAACCCGGCAGCAGCTAGCTCAGGCTACAGCTAACTCGCACTGAACAAAGCGGAGACCAACACGGACATAAACACGAAGCAATCGCGATCCGTATAGATGGTAGCTACAGCTAATTAGCGGTTAACCGTCTAGAGACTGGGCTCAATACATTCACGAGCCGTAATCGGGGATCAAGACTAGTATTAATACCGACAGTCTTGCTCCGGCTAACTGAAGCCAGCGAGTTAGCACGGGCTAGAGCTAACTGGCGCTACATGGATGTAGCTGCTGTCAGGGCCATCACTGTTTGGTCTTACTAGTCATCCGCTGCTACATTTGTCGTAGTCCAAGATCGATTCGAGTATTAATACCACCCTCTGTAATCGGAGACGTACGCTGGTATTTAAACCAAGTAAAAACGGCCCCCACAGAAGCAATTGGTTAGCTAAGGCGCCAATTTGCTGTAGCCGGTGCTAAACCGCTGGCTAAATTCGCCGTAATCTTAGACCGACACTTTAAACACATTAAAACGCAATGATGAACCCGACAGCAGCTAGATCCAGGTAGCTACAAGTAACTAGCACTTAACCGTCTCACTACCTTGACTCACAGTAGGATCGGAGATGATCCCTACAGCTACTGTTAGTATCCATTTAGACATTGGCCACAATGGAGTCTTCCAGAAAGTTAAACAAGAAAGAAACCCGAGGAAATTAACAAGTCGTTTAATGTAATTTATGGCAAACTGGCATATTTGTGAGGGCTTTAAAACGAGATCACGTAAAATAAATAATGAAATAATCTTTTTTTCTTTCACTTAAGCTTGAAATTGCAGGATTTGCATCAAAAAGGAACAAAAATTAAAACAGTAGAAGTGACAAATGTAAAGGATCTAGATAAATATAATGAAGCTGTTGTTGCCATTTGATAAACCCCTTTAACAGTGTTTTCACTGATGGTTGGGAGTGGCACACTTATTGACTAGTATCAATATATGATCATAGAGTCAAAGTTCATTTCCCCTCAAAATGAGACTCCCAAGCACAAACAGAATCACTCAAATCTGTCATACATGTTGCCTCCTATCAGGCGAGATCAGTATTACCACAGAATATGAAAATGACAACATCATCAACAAAGTGGTGGTAGATCATGTAAATGTTAATTGTAACTGCATTTTCCATTTTGTGCCATAAGCTGCTGATACAGTTTGAGGTTTTTTTTTTTAAGTTTGTTAAACTCACAACTGAACATCACACTGCTGGAATAAAAAAAAAAATCTATTAACTGATCCAGTGTAAGCTCAGGTTTCATGCATGTGTTTCTCTCTGAAAACAACACGGCAGTTCAGATCAGTGAATAAAGCAAAACCAATATGCTTTGGATGTCAGGAAATAGTCTAACACACTAAAAACTGCTTTTACTCAGATATTTGATTTTATTCGTTATAGATTAGGCAGGAAGAAGTCACTGTTTGTGCAAAGCTTACATAAATGAATTCAGCAGAGCTTTCAGTTGTGCTTTACATCGCCAAAGTTACTGAGGGAGATGAACTGTGGTTTGTGTCGACTCAGTGTGAGGACTCTGCAGCGGCAGCTCTGAGTCATAAGTAAATTACAGGTTAGACACTTGATCTTGTTAGCTTGAAAAAAAGCTGAACGCTGGTGTAGATGTTACTCAACCCAACGTTTTTTAAAAATTCAAATCTTATTTTTCACACGTTATTCTCGTTGTTTGCTGTCGCAGTTTAAACACGGTGGTCGTTTAGAGTCTCAAAGCAACGCATTCCTTAGCAGTCCTCCCAAACGCTACCTTGACTACACAAATTACGTTTTTATTTAAAAAACGAAACAACATCAGAAGAAACAGCCGTTAAGAAAGGGGACGCGCCCTTCCCGTGTCGCTAACACGGCCTGCTAGCTGTGGGGTAGGGTTAGCTCAGTAACATGAGGGTTTATGCTTAAAACAGCCATTATAACTAAAGTAACACACAACAGGCTGGCACAGGAAGACTAAAACATGACTTTTAACGTGTTTCAGCTCCGTGATCAAAATTACACCCACAAAAAACCCTGTTTGTACTGTGAATAAGCTTTAACACGCCAGTAAACTGTTCTGAAACACGGAAAATACAGTTGGCAAAAGACTAATATTCTTTTAGAATCTCCACACAGATTACAAAAATATGTAACTAGAGCACTAAAGAAGGAACACTTTTAATCTAAGGTCACACCTTATTTCAAATACTTTAGGTATTAAAACTCTACAAGTCGATTAAATGTTACTGAGGATCAGGACAAAGGTAGCTGATCGTAAACGACACGCAGCTGCTGCCGCGAGCACTCGCCATCTTGTTCTCTCAGCGAGGATTCAAATCCAAAACCAGGCCTGAAACACAAGCTCCTTTTTACTGTGTGTATCTGTACAATAACTATATAAATATATATTATTTGTCTTTGAATCTATAAAAACGTGTTTTGGCTTTAAAATCGTGAGCATTTTCTGTGTGACTCGGAGGTCATCAAATATTTGTAAGCTGAGTAAGCGCAGACTGTATGTGCGTTTGTTCTTACTATTTGAACGAAAAAGGACTACATGAAAGATGAATCCCTGTGTCTGTCTCGGGTTTAGCTGCTTAGTACTGTATCATTTGTTCTCTAAATCGTGTTTTCAGCACAGATCGGTCCGCGAATGCTACTGCAACAAAACATCGTTATAATAACACAGAGCTTCTAATACACGTATGTCATATGTTTATAAAAGAATAAAGCTTACACTTACAGCAGGCACACGGTAGTCTGTCCATCTGAGCCTGCGTTGTGTCGGGCGCGAACAGGATGTAATCCGTCGGTCTCTACCGTAGGCGCCTGCGGCTCACAGAATATTTTGTAGTGGGTGGGGAAAAGTGACGTGTAAAGAGGGTGGAAAACCCAACCTTACTTCTGTTTCCAGAGCCCGTAGGCGCCCGCGACGCTCAGTCAAGTGGGTGGAGAAAGTAACGTGTCAAGAGAGGGGGGAAACCTGCGTGACTTGCCTGTTTTCAGAGCTGTGAGCAACATTTGACTTTTGATATCTTACGCATCATTACACATTTACAGATCTGAGTATTCACACGCGCGTGTCCGCGTTCACAGCAAAATCTACAATCAGCTCTTCCAATAAACTGTTACGTAATATGTGTGTGATAGAATTTAGAAATCACGTCAGTGTAAATTACTAGTCTATATCATGATGTCTGGCGTCCACAGGTGAGATCTATCTCTTACATTGCTGCTGGATTGAATTGCCGTTATTGTTTTATTAAATACACGCAGGCGGGACGTAAGACTAATTAGCGAAGCTCGCCGAAACAAACAACGCCGAGCACAAGTTAGCTCGCCAGTTGCGAAGTAGAGGCGGCTATATGTGGTGTGAGTTTTCTGTGTGTTTTGCTTAGTCTTAGTATTTGTGTGTAGTTGAAGTAATTACTGTTAGAGTCACCGTGACTTACTGGACATCGTTTTTCGACTGAAACTTCAGAAAACGGAAGACATTCGCTTCGCTCAAAGCACGGCTACTTGCCGCGCTAACGACGGCAAAGCGACACGTCACGCTAACGTTAGCATGTCGGTTATACGGATTACTTTGACATCATGACAGATTTTAATCCAGGAAACCTGAAGTTGGAATCAATATAATGCCATTAACATGTGCAGTGCTCTGGTACGGGAGAACATGTTCGGATAAGAAGCTCAAAACAGGCGTTTCGACACGGTGTCGCATTTTCGTAGCACACCTATGCTAGCGATCGGCAAGGAGAAAAAGTCCTACCGTGACGCTTAATGTTCGCGGCGGATAAAAGGTCGGCTGGCTTCACCGCGGCGCACAAATCACTCAGGAGAACAACCAAGCCACTAAAGAAGTGTATTAAAACTCGAGGAGGCACACTCACAACTGGAGCACTGTTTGCTCATATTGTGTGTGGTTGATTTAAACGTCAGAGCCTCGTTAACTGCTGTCATTTTTGCACTGCATCAAGTACCTGCTGAGAACATCACTGTAGTGAAGTTTATCTGAGTCGTCCCCATCCAGAAACCCTGGATTACAGCCAAGGGCAGGGATAAACGAAAACAGGGCCTGCTGAGATTTGGGCTTCGTTTTGTCTCTTCTTATATGAAGTAATCAAACTTTAACATTTCCACAGCAATTTTCTGAAAGAACCTCTGAACTAACAACAAGGATATAAAACTTCCCAAAACTATAGCTTCTTTTCCTGGGAGTTTCCATTTTTGCTTGGTTTGTTTCTCCTCCATCCAAAATGAATCCATGTAACATGTAAATGAAGGAGAATGTAAGGTGGAGATTTTTTTTTCCTCTCTGCAGAAAATGATGATGAATTTTAGGATTCCCGGTCATGTAGCAGTAAGAAACTTAGCAATGTTTGTGGTGTGATGGCCACAGGTTGTAAACGTGCTGGGTGTGATGTCTTCTGTATAAAAGCTTCAGTCATTTTTGGAGGTTATTTAGTAGGAACAAAAACAATGCAGTCAAAACATCAAGGATCAAACAGATTCAGGTTCCCTTCAGCTCTTTATAAGTTATAACTTCACCCTCCTTCACAGCTGGCTCGCGGGCCGACAACAGCAGAGCCAGAGTTGCCCACAGACGAACAGACCAAACTGCAGGGCCAGGAGTGGAGCACACACAGCCCTCACACCTTTTTTGTGCTCGCCACGTTGCTTGTGTTGTGAATGCAGAATACGACATCACTGAGTTTGCTGGTTGCTGCTTATAGACTTCATTTTTGTCTTTGCATCTGAAGGTGTAGATGCTCTACAGTGTCGTTCCATAGTTTTATAAAAGGCTTCTAATTATAATTAGTAATTACTTTCAGACACGGCTGATTATTTGATTAGTACTTTGAACATTACTGTGTGATGTGGTTAATGAACCATAGTCACGGTGGAGGCATGGCTGAACAGCAATGCTTTTATTCCTTGTCCTGGATCGCCATCTTGTGGCAGATTTGGGAATTGTTTAGGAAGTATTTTCCTATTTTTGTACATTGAGGTGTCGCAGCTTCTTAGTATGTTTTTCCTGTCGATGTTTGTTATTAGTTTTTTTTAAACACGTACTATCACGTTGAACATAAAGTAAAGTTAACCTCTTGCAGCCTCTTCTGCAGCACAATCCAGCGTTACACAAACGTGCAGCACTGTGTACAGTCCGCCCTACAGGGCCGACTCCACAGCACACAAACCAGGCTGTGGCCCCGCCGTCTTTACTCTCTTCACCAGCTCTATAACCAGGGCTGAAACACGACCTCCCCACGCTGTGTGTCCGTGTTTACCACAACACGCAGAGACTCTAACATGTACCGAACGTGCTGCTTTGCTTTGTATTATCCATTAACAAGTTTGAGGAAAAAACATCAGCGTGGAGTCATGGATAGCCTTGGACCTTGAAATATAATTTGGACTTTAATGTGGAAATTTTGATGTTGTTCTCAAAAAATCTTTCTTGTATTAATGTTGCCCTGAGACTCTTTGATAGGAGTGACAGAGAGAGTCACTGGAGAACTGTTACATTACAGTGCATCAACTACACATGCTTCCCAGGCCATGGATTCAAAATGTCAAAGAAGTATCAGAATGACTTCTCGGACCGCTGCCTCAGGTCCACAGGCAGCCTGTATGAGGTTCAGTGGGCCTGCTGTGTGAAGTGTAGTCAGCCCTGTCACCTGCATCTATCTGACACTGATGGTGAAATCAGGAAGGATGTTTGTGGACAGTCTTACTGCAGTCAGGATGCATTTATGATCAGGCACAGTGTTTGTACAGAGCCCGGCTCTACAATGACCTGGACACAGAGAACATTAGCTCGTCAAACCTCTGCATTAGAGTCCACAATTTTAACATTTCAAATTGAACTATTTAAAAAAAATTAATATAATAAAAATCACTTTTTTAAAATGCATTTTTTTTTTAAATTTCAAACATAATTAGAAGAGAATGAATACTGTTCAAAGTTATGTTTGCAAAAAAATGAATGTCTGCTTCTTTTCCTCTAATCTGTGAAAAACACATTTTTATTTTATTTAATGACACAACCTGGCCTAACAGGTCTGATGATCGTGTTTGATTGATTCAAACATGATAAAATGGAAACCAGGGATCTCTCACTGATCTTCACTCTGCTTGGCTGCTGTACAAGAGACTAGTTGCATTTTAACCTTTAACCTCTCTGATCTGTGCTGTTTCTTCTTTCAGTCCAGAAAGAAATCCCAGCTGTGTCTGGACAGAACATCACTGTGACGTGTCGAGCTCCAAACAACAACACAATCACAGCTGTAGAGTGTAGCAGACCTGACCTGGGAAATAAATATGTGTTTTTGTATCGGCAAAAGCGCATTGATACCACCAACCAGCATCCATCTTTTAAGAACCGGGTGGATCTGCAGGACAGAGAGATGAAGGATGGAGACGTGTCTCTGAGGATGACGAATATGACAATCAATGACACTGGAACATACGAGTGTCATGTCTCCATGAAAGAAACACGCTTGTGGGAATCTTTCTGCAACTTCACACTGAGAGTTGTTGATCCTCCAGGTGAGTGAGTAGAGTTGAGTGTGTGTGTGATCAGAGGTGAAGCTGCTTCCTGCTTGTTGATGTTTGTTTCTAAAGATGTTGTTGATGAGACTTTGATCACATCACTCAGACCAGCTGCTTTCTACAGAGTGCAGTAGATAATGTCTGACAGCAGTTTGAAGAGGAAATGGATTCTGTTCTGTTCTTCACTCATCACCTACCTGACAGCTGACACCTCACACCTGTTTCTCACCTGCAGGTCAACCAGGAGGAGACACAGAGGATGGAGGGAAGGAGGATGGAGGGAAGGAGGCTGGATCTGTTGGAATGAAACTTGGTCTTCCTGTTGGCGTTATTGTTGCTGCTGTTGTTGTTGTTGGCGGTGGTTTTCTGATTTACAGAAAAGTTAAACCAAACAAACAGGGTTCATACCAGCCTCCAGTTAAAATTCAGCATGTTTGAAATGTTTCGGTTTTTCCAGCTGATCAGAGTCTCCCAGAGAACAGTTGAGGATATCCTGAAGTTAATTTTCATGTCCTCGCTTTTCTACTCTGAGCAGTCAAAGCGCTTTATACAACAAATTCATTCACACGAGCACTTCTTCCAGTCTCTTAAGTGCTCAATCTAACATTCATACACATTCACACTCCAATGGATGCATCGGAGAGCAACATGGGGTTAGTATCTTGCCCAAGGATATTTGGCATGCAGACTGGAGCAGCCTGGGATCGAACCACCGACCTTCTGGTTAGCGGCCACCTGATCTACAGCCCGCCTTCCTGTATGGAAATTCAAGTGTGCCAGGACTCACAGGTGATTGGCTGGCCAGGGACCTATGCCCGCCCAACTGCATGCAGATCGGAGTGTGCCAGTCCACACACGCCATTGGCTGCTGCGGGATCCTCGAATGCAGCGGACCAATGACGCGGCTGCCTGCGTTTACCTAGGAATACAAAAGGCTGAGGATTCTTCGCTCGTGGGGGACTCTTTGATTTGAGCAGACTGTGTAGGCTGTCCCTCCTGCCTCTGGCCTCGGCTTTTGAGAGAGTGTTCTTGTGTTATTTTTTCCAATCATGTAAGACAAACGAGCTGAAATGTAACACCAGCAAGTGCCAAAAGACAATTTTCACAGATTTCTTCAAATTGTTTTCTTTGGTGCAAAAAACAGACTGTTACAGGAAAAATGATTCTATGTTTCTTTACCTTCTTTTAAATGTGCAAAGATGCCCTTTGTCTATGGTTAGATTAGTTTAGAATTATCCTTTTAGACTTTCCCAGCAAAGACATACTGTTTTGGGACATATTGTTTTAGATTGTTTTATCTCTCACAGCTTTCTCCCAGCTCTCTGCTGACGAGACTAGCGCCACATATGGAGTTGTTTATTTTATCTGTTTATTATTTTCTTATCGTGTTCTCACTGTCTCTGTGATTTGTGCCTATAAAAAGTGCCAAGCCTCTGTTCACGATGTGAGTTGTTCTTAACAGCTTACCCGTGCGCACGTTAAAGCATAAAAAGTAACTTTGTCTCATTGTGTCTTTATTTCTCCTGGGTCTTTTACAGAGTTTTCCCCCAACACATGTTAAAGCTATAAATATGACTATTACTAAACTGTACTGTCATTAATAGTGTTGCTTTGTTAATGTTGTGTGGTTGTTTTATTTTGTGTCTTTCAGTTGATTACCTGGCTTCTGTAAAGGCACGGTTACTGTACTGGTGTTAGTTTATGCTTGTGCAATAAAACTTATAAAAGGCAGCAATCAGATGCCTGAGTACGACACAGTTTCATCAGTTAAAACACACCCTTACGGTGGGAGTTTACTAATTTAAAGGTAGTTAGCTTAGTAAAAACCGTACACAGACAAACAGTCCAGCAAACATTTTCACATTTTATTTTTACATTTCCAATAATTAATGATTATTTTTTTTAAAGTTGTATAAAAATGATCCAAATTAGAAGTTTTGTCTTTAACTCCTCAACGTCTGACCAACAATCATGCTGAGCTTTGTATTTATCTGTAACGGAACTTTTCCCAAACAAAGAGTTTGTGCTTCAAATGTTTCTACTGTAAATAAAGTTCCTGTTGATATGATTGTTGTTGTAAATAAATCTGAAGCTGGAATCAAAGTAATCCATGTTTTTTTTTTCTTGCAGATTTCAGACAATTTTACAAAAAATATTAAGAATAAATCCCATAAACTGTCAAAGTTTATAAACACAACAGCTGTTATAAATGTTGTAAAACACATTTATGTTTTAATTTGTTAGGCTGGTCGTTTATGACTACAGAGAGAAAGAACAAAGGATTTAACTGATGTGATATAAATCATGCTCTGATGTGCAGACATGGAAACAGAAAACCTCATTCACATGTTTCACACATCACACTGATTTTGATGTTTTCTTTCCACTAATGTGACAAAAACGTCCTTCATGCATCTCCAGCTGGTTTCTTGACCATGACGATGAGTTCACTGTACTCAGGTCGCCTCCACAGTCTCCACATCTCAAACAAATGTGTTGGAACGAGAGATTCACATCATGTTCATGTTGTGCTCTAATTGGCTCTCAGGTCAGCTGTTACACCATCTCTAAATGACCTCCACCTCCTGCCACTGGATGTGGTGAAAGGTGGAGTATTCAGAGGATTACAGTCAAAGTAAATCAGTATGAGGTCAACAACATGGCGAGAAACACTTTGGTGTTTAAAGTGACAGATCTTTGACACTAGGAGGAGAATATAAAGGGACAAATGGTTCACGTGGCTCTACAAAGGCCTTTATATACACTTCATATCCAGTTATAATTTAAAGCAAAATTCTTCTGAGTTAACATCCTGTAGATTTGGGACTAATCCTCTTTCTCCATGGATCCAGTGCTGGTGACTAATCTAGAACTGGTTCTGTGTTCCCATCAGGAAAAGTGTGTTTCTGCTGAGAGGTGGAGTTCACCTTATTGCCAGTAGAGGGCAGCATCAGAGCTCGGTTTGATCACAGCACTGAGCTGCTGGTCCATTTTTATAGAAACTTGCTCCTGAGCACTTCAGTCGTGACTCTCACCTCTGCTGGTCTGAAGAAGTCTGAAGTTATTGAACCAGCGACGTCTCCAGACTCTCTAACACTGAATGACGTCACAGATGTTTCCGACCTCAGCACACACTGCACAGGAACTAAGACTCACGTGTGCAGCTTAAAATTAAAATTATGTGTTGGCGCTATTGATGTGCAGTGTTGGTCAAGTTACTTGAAAAAAGTAATCAGTAACTAATTACTGATTACTTCCCCAAAAAGTAATCCCGTTACTTTACTGATTTCTTATTTTCAAAAGTAATTAATTACTTAGTTACTTTTTAAAACACGATTTACAACCTGAAGAGGTGATAAAGTGATAGATCTTTCAGCCCAATTCTAATTTTTCTGCATAATCCATCATACAAAATGTAATCAAATGGAAACGTCTCTTTTTAAAACTTGTTTTATCAGTTTTAATCTTTTAACTTTATGCATCAAGCAAAAATTTAATTTCATGCAACATTCTCTGACTGGAAGAAATTAGTTTAACATTTAAACCTATTTTCTGCACATTCCAGCACATAAAATACATTTTTTTTGTTTACACTCACTCTTTCAAATAGATGCAAGTGAAACACAGCAGAAAATAAATAAAGTCAAAGACTAGCGGTCCTTTTGCTCTATTTTCACCTGTAAAGCAGGAGCAGGGTAGGCGGAGGTTTACCCTGGTGCAGGTGTGCCGCAGCGGTCAGTGGAAGGATATGGCAGCTCTGTGAATTTCCCATTACCTCGTTGCGCACTCGGTGCTTGCTTGGAAGTTTAGGGTTTTTTTCGCTGTAAAAAGAAGTTTTCTTCCCATGCAGTGAACAACGGACACTTATGTTTTTGTCACTTTTTATGGAATCAAACTTAAAGTAAGGTCAGTACTTCCACGCTTTAAACGCTGCATGCTCATACTCTCTCCCGCACTTGATACATTATCCATTGTTGATCTGCACACAGCTGTTGCCACGAACGTCGCACTCGCTTACGTCACTGTCATGAGACATTCTCGCAAAAAAAAATAAATCATGGTTTTAGTAACGCAGCGTGCTTACGGGAAAGTAACGGTAATCTAATTACCGTTTTTGCAATAGTAATCCCTGACTTTACTCGTTACTTGAAAAAAGTAATTGGACAGGTGTAACAGTGTACATAATAAAGCCCCAAGAGTGTTTTTGATATTTATTTCTGACATGTGAAAAACATTTTTTAAAGAATATGTTTCAAAGTTAATTAATTCATGAGAATAAAATCTAATGTTTAATTAAAGCTTCAGTGACAAACTACAGCCAACAGGTGGCAGCACATCTCTCTTCCCCTCATGAGCACAGCCACTTTACCACCATCACTGCTCACTACAAGGCCTGTTTCTGTTTTGCTCCAAGTTTAAAACTCAGGGGGAAGAAACAGATGTTCATGTTCAGGGGCTCTCCTGCATGCACACACACACACACACACACACACACACACACACACACACACACACACACAGTGTCCATAGGTTTAGTTTAATTATTTATTCTGGCCGCATCCTGTTCACAGCACCAGCTGAAACCAAAGAAAGTACAGCAACAATCTGATGATCTGATTCTGGGGGGTCGTGCAGTTGTTTATGTGGCTGTTTTTGTCAAACAGGAAACATCCACAAAGAACATTAGTGAAACAGCACAGGAGGAGAAAATGTGCAGCTTCACCCTCTAAATTATTCCTGCTTTAACTCTGGAATGATGATGTCATGAAATTAATTAAATCAAATTTCTGACCAGTAGTGTTTGTGCTGTGCTGAGTCGATTATTTACAGGCTGTCTACAGAGGAGTCTCCTTCTGCCTCATTTCAGTTTCCCAAAGTGAAAAGTCACACTCCACCAGTCCCCACCTTATCATAAATGTTTATCTACAAGTCACTGCACTACACGTCTCCTGAGCTCTGCCTGCGGTTATGACAGAGTTCACGAGCTGCACTCGTGGCTTCTGACTGTTCAAAAAAGGTGACTGACAGTCAGCTGCTTTTTTTTTTATTATTATGGAAGCAAAGGGCACCGCGCGAATAGCAGACGCTGAAGATTCACCACTTCCAGCATGACTTTATGATGACAGAGAAAATAAATACATGAAACCAGTTCCTGTTGGAAAAAGAAAGATAAAAACAGACCTTAATGGATCCTTTAAAGTCTGGATGTGAGGGAGTGTTGAAGGTGCTGGAAGTCACGATCTTTTGAACGGGACAAAGTGAAACTAAGCCGTCATCTCCAGAGGATAGACTCATCTGGGGCACCACGTCTGCAGCTTTCATGAAAAGCTGTTTTGGTAGTTATTATATACAGGACATTATCCCCAAGACATAAAAACCACATGTACAAACCTGACATCAAGTGTTTTCAAAATAATTGCTGACTTTGCCCAAAATAAGGTTTTAAAAAGCTTTGCTAGCTCTGGAAATAAAAAATAAAAAAAGACTTACTGAGTGACAGTTTAAGTCTGGAGGGTTAATATTTACACTGTGTTGTGTTTCTGAAAACAGAGTTTTAATCATGAGAGGAAATAACCCAAGAGGATCTGAAATGAGCTGCAGCCATCCCTGCGACAGCCCAAAAACAGTACCAGTCACTGTTAGAGGAAATACTTATTGACTGTGCTGATTGAACTCGTTTTTTAGTTTGTCAAATAGAATGAAATAGAATAGAAATCTAAACATATTTGAATGCTGGACTTCTACATTAACTAAGAAAGTAATTTTTACAGGAAAGTATTTAGGACAAAACACAGAGAATTACAGAGTTACTCAGACTTAAATGAAGGAAGAGGAAATACACAGATGTAAACAGGCTCAAGTTAATGACATAATTTCCCCATTTTTACTTCAATCAGAGAAAAAAGGCCCCAAAGGAAATAAGACCAAACAAACAAACCCTTCACTCTGTTACTTGTGATGCGTGAGGCTCTCATTTTATTTCTGTGATCAGATCAACAACAATAAATATCAAAAAATTATGTCACAACAAACAAAGGAGAAATATAAAAACATGGTACAGAGAAATGAACATGTTCAAATGCATACATACGAATACATAGAAAATATGTATCATCTCCTAATTTGAGCCACATAACATAAGAAAACATAACAAAAAACAGAGTGAGGCTCCATTTCCCTCCACAGGCTTTCATACCTCGATCTTCCTTCAAATTCCTGATACGACCTCGTGTCCTGCTCACTTTCATTTATTCAGGTTTTAGTTTTGAACATCCGTCCATCTTCTTCCACTTTTATTTTGCTCATTGCACTGTCCCCTTTTGATCTTCAAATATCCTTTTTATGACAGTGGATATTTACAATGGACTCGGCTCATCACTCAGAGTCAGATTGGATCCACAACATTTGTACTGACGGTGGTGTGATCAGTGGTGGGTAACAAAACAAAAAACAACAAGTGAAACATTAACATTGAGTACAGAGTCAGACTGGATATCAGTAAGAATCCACAACATTTGAACTGACAAACTAAAGAAGATCAGTGGGGACTAGCAAAACAGAAAACAAAGAGTGAAATATTAACACACTGAGTACATCAGATAAATAAAGACATAAATTCTGAAAAGGCCTGAGAACGGATCGATAAAAATCAGAAACCTCTGGACTGTTTTCAGAGCAGCTGCTGCTTTTAGATCTCAGAGGAAGTCCCTCTCTGACCTCTGCCACAGAGCGCTCTGCAGCCTCACCACACACCTCAAACGTACAAATGACAAACAAATTAGATTTTAAACCAACCGGAACTTCACGACTGAGCAGTGTACTGATGAGTTTCAACACCTTCAGGCAGCACAACAGGCGAGGATGCAGATCAGGAGAAAGGACGAGATCCTGAGGCATCAGAACAGGAAACGAGCCAAACTGTCAGGGCTGAAAGCACCAACTGACTCAGATTGTGTTAAAACATCTTCAGATTGAAAATCCTCTCTATTCACCAGATTAATGCTCATGTGAAGTCCTGAAAATGAAAAACGCTGAAAGATCAACTGTGTATTTTGCACAGAGGAACAAGAACAAGACGTCATGTCTAAAAACAGCCACGCCCGAGGTGGAGATCTGAACTTGAGATCAGCTGAATTTAAATCACTGATAAGGTTTCTGATATTTACAGATCCAACTCAGAACTTTCCACAACTCATATAATAACACAATAAAACCATTATGATAATGGTTTTTATATTTTATTAAATAAATATCATGGGTATACTATAATCACATATTAGATTACATTGAGTCATTATTTCTATCTAATGGGGGCGATGGACAGAAAGCAGGAAGGTGGCTGATTGGCTGCAGTTGCCACAAACAGAAATAAATCAAGTGTTTAAAAGTGCAAAATAAAAACTTAAAGTTAATAAAGTGCTTAACTCACTGAGAGAACTTGCTAACCGTGCTACTGTGGCCCCATCTTAATGCCCCGTCTAATCAGAGCTTACATAAACTGATCTACTCTACGTCTGTCTCCTCCACCTCTCTACCTGCTAAAAGCTCCACTACGCTCACCTGCTGTTCTCACGGTAAAATCAAGCTCTGCAGAAAAATGCACAGAATAAAGTTAAACTTAAAAGAAAAAAGAAGAAAAATAAACAGATTTAAAGTTTATAATAATAATAATGGATACTTTATTGATCCCCATGGGGAAATTACTTGTTTTTCTCTGCATTTGACCCATTCACTCAGTGAAGCAGTGGGCAGCCCACTAAGCAGGCGCCTGGGGAGCAGTGTGTAGGGACGGTACCTTGCTCAGGGGTACCTCAGGGTAGCCGTTAAGTGGATTCGAACCGCCGACCTTCCGATCATGGGGCGACCACTTTACCTACTGAGCTATCCCTGCCCTATAAATTATAAAAAGCTTGTTGCAGCCACAGTATTGATGTAATGTTACTTTTAATGGTTGTTGGGAGAAAATGACTCCCGAATGTGACTCGAGATCAGAGGAGCGGTGCATCGAACCCTTGTTGCTGTGAGTTGAGTGCTGTCAACAGACGCTCTGTTTATGCTGTCTGCTCGCTAAATAACAATGCTTCACACATCGTCTCAAACATTTCAGATCAACTCTTTAACATTTCAGGTGGATGTTCATAAGAGTTGCTGCGTGTTGATGATTTCCATTTTCGGATGAAAAATACTGCAACACAAACGCCAACAATAAGACAACTTACAACTGCAACAATAATGATAATTAAATCATGCGTGTCCTTGTGTTCTACAGTCGGATCTCCTGAAGAGAAAAACAAAAACAAAACAGGTGAGAGGCCTGAGGCATGCTGACAGCATTTCTTTTACACTGAAATATGCCTGGCAGTTAGCAGAGGTCATAACGTCCAACAGTGACGTAACTGTCAGAAAAGTAATAAAAGTATCGGCAGGCGCTTGGATCATAAACACTGAGCACATCACTGTGCTCATGTTTCAGAAACCAACGCTTTTATTTTTTCTCTCAAACACTTGCATGTGTATTAGGTAAAGTACCTTAAAGGTACCTTTTAAAAAAAACCCTCAACAGCAAGCAACAGAACGAAATATAAACTTAAATATAAATATATACTTCTAAATTCTTCAGTTTTCAGGCCCCTCTTCTGTGGAACCAGCTTCCAGTTGGGATTCGGGAGACAGACACTATCTCTACTTTTAAGATTAGGCTTAAAACTTTCCTTTTTGCTAAAGCATATAGTTAGGGCTGGACCAGGTGACCCTGAATCCTCCCTTAGTTATGCTGCAATAGACATAGGCTGTTGGGGGATTCCCATGATGCATTGAGTTTTTCCTTTCCAGTCACCTTTCTCACTCACTATGTGTTAATAGACCTCTCTGCATTGAATCATATCTGTTATTAACCTCCGTCTCTCTTCCACAGCATGTCTTTATCCTGTCTTCCTTCTCTCACCCCAACCGGTCGCAGCAGATGGCCGCCCCTCCCTGAGCCTGGTTCTGCCGGAGGTTTCTTCCTGTTAAAATGGAGTTTTTCCTTCCCACTGTCGCCAAAGTGCTGCTCATAGGGGGTCATATGATTGTTGGGTTTTTCTCTGTATCTATGAAGCGCCTTGAGGCGACTTTTGTTGTGATTTGGCGCTATATAAATAAAATTGAATTGAATTGAAATACATTTTCCTCACAGAAAGAAAAAAAGCAGGGGTGCACCCAAAGAGCAGAGTGCAGGGTGACACTGCACCACATGAAATCTGAAACTTTAGTTCATTATTTTACACTTTTAGTTGTAAGTCTACTGATATATATTGCTGGATTAATATAAATAAAACCACCGAGCAGCATAACTGAATAAAATTTCCATCTTATACATTAAAAGGATGCACATATTAATGCTACAACAACTATGATCCAGTCATATCATGCATATTTTTCTGCATTATAATTTACTCTGCCATAGGCACTCTACAACATCAAACTCAGTTTAAACAGTTCTCATGTCCGACATCTGTGTCAGCCTCAGAGCCTCTGGCTATCAGCTCTTTGCCTTTTTTCTCGGTTCACTGCGCCACCACCTTCAAAACTCTAAGACAGTCAAAGAAGTAAAATGCACTCGGCTGGTATAATCACACACAGGAAAATGAGCAATAACAGATGTCTGAATGAAAATAAAACGGGGCCACTAAACAACTACGTCAGATCAGATTTATCACCACTCACACGCCACTGCAGGAAGCATCAGCATATGTCATGCAACACAAGTAGAAAGATCATGTTAACTGCAGACTGCAGTGATCTTTCATAAACCATGTCAAGTTCGTGGAGAGTAGACCAAAAAAGATAAATAATTGCAAATCCTCTGCAGTGGCAAAAGTTGGGGCTTTTTGCGTCTCTTTTTCCTTTTCTTTTGTTTTTGAAATCAAATGGTGGAAAATAACAAGCATGGTCTTCTGTTTTTACCACGCATGGACAGACAATGCTTCCCTCAGAGAACATCTGTGGGGGTGCAAAAAGCCAGCATCACAGTTCACAGACACAAAAAGCTCTTTTGTGCTTAGCAGTGCAGCGAGGGCTGCACTTTGGCTCTGCATGTCCCTACAAGTCAGAAGAAGAATAAGTAGTAAAGTGAACCTCTCAACTCACCAGAGTCTATGACTGTGAGGTCGATGGACTGCCTGGACTCACTCTGAACTCTCTGACCGCTGCTGAGATCACTGGTTATAATCCGACACTCATATGTTCCTGTATCGTTGACGTTGACGTTCTTCAGAATCACAGAAACGTCTCCGTTTTTCATAGACGGGTCTGCCAGCTCCACTCGGCCTTTAAAACGCTCGTGCTGGTAGCTTTCATATGAGCGCCCGTTTCGGTAGAAGAAGACGTATCCGTCTGACTTAATCTCAGGTATGCTCCACTCTAACAGGGTGATATTTACACCACTGGGATCCTGACAGTGAAGAGTGACATCTTGTCTAGGCCTCACTTTTATCTCTGTGTGACCGAAGACAAAAGAAAAAAAGAACAAACATTGATAAGATGTTGCGATCCATTTCTTTACGACATATTGTGTAGAAATGCTGGCGTAACTCCTCCTGTACAGGTCTTTTTTTTTCAGTAGACGAGCATATCAAGAGACATCTGACAGAAACTATTTGGATCGAGGAAGTCTTAAAAAAACATCAGTGGATTAATCAAAGTAATGGATTCCTGCAGCTCGACATATTTCCAAAACAAGGCCAGGGACCAAAGAGAAATCTGCTTTTTTTTTTTTAAATTTCCTCTTGATGATGCACTTTCACACACAGTGACAAATGTCCTTGATAGATGTAGGCCAGAGGCTGTTATGGGCCTACTTTTCTGTTGCTTGTTGGGGAAAGCGTCCTCCATAAATGTGCATGCGTCACCTGCTCGTGTGAATGCACAAGAAGAGAAAAGAATAAAAGCAAACTCATCCTCCTCAGTGGTTATTAACCTACCCATGTGTTCATTTACAGAAAAGAGGCAGCAAAAGCTACTGACTTAGATTACAGCACTCGATGTTTGTTTGTGTCTGTCTGGGTTATTTAAGATCACCTCAAGGGATCAAAAACTTTCTTGAAATCTTGAAATGCCTTGAGTAACAAGCTCTTCTCTAGGAAAACCAGACTTTCATCATACGGTACCAAGTGTTATGGATCAGACTTTGTGGCTATTTTAAAAGAATATTTCCTTAAAATAACACATTAATTTTCTCATGCTGTTCTGAATCGCTAAACTCTGTTGACTGTTACCACGTGTGTAGCTAAGAACCCACAATGACACAGATTTGTAAATAAGAATAAAATAAAATAGAATAGAATAGACCTTTATTCTCATTGGACATGCACATTGAAATTGTGGGTGTGCCATGCCAACTGGGCAAGTATAAAGTGTAAATAGTGAGAGTGCAGGATCAAATAACAAACATGAGGAGTGTGTACAAAGCAAGAGAAGGGTCACGGATTAGCGAACAGGTTGTGAAGTCTCTTTTATTTCACGTGGCACACTCAGTTCCTTTACAGGAAAATGAGGATTGGTAGAGCCTAAATTAAGAGTTTCCTTTTCTTTGCTTCCTTCCAACTTAATGGTTTCATTTCTACCACTGCAGAAAACAAAAGTACAATATTGTGGACCTGACAGATTACTTGCACGTACGCTGATGTTACATTTGTATGAACAAACTATAAACCTATGTCTGGGAGCTATGACGCCAAATGCAATAAGATGTGATAGAGTTGTAACACAAGAGGTCATTTTCTGGGTTCATGAAGAAATGTCTGCAATTACACCAGTAAACTTTTGATATGTTATAAAAAAATTCATAGTGACATCATACCTATAACATAGTGCACGCAACATACTGGGGAAAACAAAGGGGAGGAAAAAATTCTGATAACTGCATATTTCTTGTGTAGCTGATGTATCAGTAATCTAAATATGTTGACAATCTGACAACTTAAAACTACTGTGTCGTGTTTATGCACACTGACTGTGTGCAAGTACAACGCAAGAAGTATGTCCTGAGAAAGGTTTAATCCCTCAGAGGGAGACAAAAAACTCCCAAAAACAAACACGACAAGATCAGCAAGATGCGACTTGACTAATTATAGTATCTTATCATAAGCATCTACCGACAGAAGAAAAACAGAAGAATGAAGCCAGCCCTTGTGACTTAGAGAAGATGTGGCAAGTTTTTAAATGAGATTAAATCCACATACTCAACTCTGCTGCTCTGTGTAGTTCAGCAGTTTTGTTAATGTAATTTTTCCAGTCTTTTCTTTTCTTTTAGTTCCAGTAAGATAGCGGTGGGGGAACTCCAGACAAGATTAAAGACCTGGCAAATAACAATCTCTGTCTCCAGCTCCGGAGATTTCCTCCACCTGTATACTCCCACGAGAGCACTGGGATCAGTTGTTCTTGGTGGAATCATAGGTTACGGCTAAAGACCAGAGGTCCTCTGGAACAATCTCCTCCAAGCTATTCGCACGTCCCGTCCTGCTGCAAACACGCTGCTATTGATGTTTACATTTGAACAGCTGTTAAAAAAAACGTGCTCTAAAAAATTGTGAGTCACAGCATTTGTCAGACTGCCAGCAGTTTTTTTTTTTAATTTTATTTTTAGCTACTCACCTTCTAATGCCACAGTCTCAAAAGTCAGAAGAAGAAGAAGAAGGATGTGAGACATTTCTGTTGAATAACTCACAACTGACCCTCCTGAAGCTGCTGGAAACTCGATTTGTGTAAATCTGGTGTCGTGCCAAAAGCAGTCTGAGGCAAGGGGCAGTCTGCTGCGTTCAGGGACACACCCACCTGAACTACATCAGCCGTCACAGTGTGCTTTTAACTCTGAAGCTGCATTCAATGTTTCTCTCTCCTGTTTTTGTTGTTTTTGTAGGAGAAAGCGCAAAGTGAACACGGGAAAGTGCCTCGAGCCCACATTCATGACACCCTAAAATGATCCTTATTTAGGTTTTGTATTGTTTAATTGTTTTTTTTTATTTATTATTCCACTGTAGATGCTGTAGAAATAATATCTGCTTTCCGTCTGTGTATTTTTGTAAATATCTTGTGTAATGACAATGAACCTTATTGAATCTTCAGTGTGAATCAGTAACCAGCATCAACATTTAGACAACAAAGTTAACTTAGCATGGTTCAAACAGAGCTCACTGGTTGCCCTCTAGTGTTCGCCAGCGGTCACTGCAGGTTTAATTCTTACTCGGACGGAAGTGACGGACAAGGTAAGCGACTCATGTTGACGCCGGAGATTTTGGCGGAAAATTAAAGCGAATGGTAGTTTAGAATTGAACAAATTCCTTTAAGCTTCAGTATTACCAAATACACTTATCAATTGTCTTTATTTATTTTAATTGTGTGTCTTTAATTATTACCTAAACATTTCTATGTGCTACAAAATAGACATAATTGTAAATGTGCTGAGGTGAAACTATACTTTCAATAATATTACCACTACAGACGGTGGTTAACAGGCTGATTAAATTAATCTATGCTGATCAGCTAGCTAAAAGTCTTTACTTTAGCAGCCCAAATCAGAGGCTAACATTAGCATTTGTTAGCGTCAGCTAGGAAACTAGGGTTAGTGTAACTTTGCCTGAAACTCTTTAAAGAGTAAAGTAGAGCTAAGTGTGGCTCAATTTTGAATACAGTTTGGTGCCATTTACAATTAAGAAATACAGACAGTTTCTCTCTTTACTCTTAAAGTTAACAAATATGTTTTTTATATTTATCAACCTAAAGAAAATAAACATTTAGTCTGACTTGATGTTACAATTAAAAAAGTGTTTGTGTTTTTATCTGAAGAGTTTGTAAATATCTGGTTTCAACTGTATATTTGATGATGTTGGTGTTTGGCTTGATTGTCAGCACAGAGAGGGAGAGAGAGGAACAGAGAGGGAGAGAGAGCAGGTGAGACACACATGTTAGTCAAATGGTTGTTTACCAAAAGTAATCATATCATAGGTACTCATGTATCTAGTACCTGGTGTTTCTTTTTAGGTTTGTTACTTTTCAAATTCTATATTTATTAAGTTCTGCAGGCTTGTTTGCACAACAAAGCGAAATAATTATATAAACTTTTCTCAATCTAAATAGTGGACTTTGGTAGAATTAAAAAAATAAGTGGTCTATGATGATTTTTAGTGCTACTATCATCTAGTTCTGATTCTGGTTCTGTCTTGGTTAAGTCCTCAGTAGTCCTGATTTTGAACTGTTGTAGTCCTGTTTTAATTCCAGATCAGTTCTGGGTCTGGTTGAATTGGGGTTTAGTCCTCGTGTCTTGATACAGCCCTGATTTTGTTCTGCCTTGCTGCTTAATTAAAAAACTAGTTTAAGGTGTCCTGCACATGTGATATACATTTTTCCCTATATGAAGTCATTCTTTTTTGAACAAAACTCAAAACAGAGCCAATTAATCTTTCAGTCATTTCTAACACCCCCCCCCCCCCCCCCCCCCCCCCCCCCCCCGATCAGAAAACGACAGTCAGCACTTCTCACTTCATTTGTGGGACTTGTGGGCCTCAGGCTTTAAATGCAGTAATATGTAGGCCTGCTGCTGCTGCCTCTCTCTTACTAGGTCAGTTAATATCAGCAGATATATATATATATATATATATATATATATATATATTAGCAGTGAAGTTGACTAAAGTGCTTTCCAATAATAAACAGAGATAACAGTTAAAAGCCATATATTAAGCAGAGAAATAAATAAATATAAAATAAATACACAAATGAAAAAGAAGATAAAAATTAAATATTAAAACATAAGTAAAATAGACAAAATCTACAATGAATAAAATTAACAAAATAAAAAGATTAAGAGTGACCAACAGCTGACTAAAACTGACTACAACCTGACTCTGGTACTACTCCTAAAAAGCCTTTGAAAAAAAGTGTGTTTTTAAAAGTGATTTAAACATTTCAAGTGTTGGGGCCAGTGTAATATGGAGGGGCAGTTTATTCCATAATTTGGGGGCCACAACAGCAAAAGCTTGGTCCCCCAGTTGTTTCAGTCTAAACAAGGGGACAGCAAGGGGTGACTGGTCAGTTGATCTAAGCGACCTTTGTGGAGTGTACAGGTGTAGAAGGTCTGACAGGTAAATAGGAGCCAGGCCATTTAAAACGTTAAAAGCAAACAATAAAATTTTTAAATGAATTCTAAAACGGACAGGCAACAGGTGTAAAGAGGCAAGAACAGGGGTAATGTGCTCACGTTTGCGTAACCCTGTGAATAGGCGAGCAGCAGTATTCTGGACCATTTGCAAGCGTGATAGTGAAGCCTGATCAATACCAATATAAAGTCCATTACAATAATCAAGGCGAGCGGTCACAAATGCGTGTGAGACTCTCTCCAAGTCACAAAAAGAAATAAAAGGTTTTACTTAGAGCTGCCTCAGCTGAAAAAACTATTTCTCACCACTGTATTTATCTGTTCGTCCATTTTAAGAGCAACACAGAGATTCATATGTTACTATGTATTAATATATCACTGATGGGACATGAGGCCTGCTGAAGGCAGTCAAACTGAGGCCAGACTCAAGGTGATGAAAACCATCACTTGTTGAGCAAACTGAAGCTCTTCTGCTGCCACCTACTGGCTCTTATTCATCTGTGACTTTTTACACAGTGCATACACTCACTGGCCACAATTTTAGACACACCTGCTAGGTCTGCTATGTGAATCTCACAGAGAACATTGTGCAGTGCATGAACTGTTATTTGTTCTTCATTGTTAAAATGAATGTTAGAAATAAACAGCAGCTTTTTTGTGACACTCTGCTCTAAATACGGAGTATGAACTGTACAACATGATGGGATTCCTCCATCCTTTACACCAGTTTACTGTCCTGTCAGATTCTTAGTTCGGCCGAGAGCTGCACACTCGTTTTATTGTCTGCGCCTGACCTCAGTTATTGGAGAGCTTCAGTGCCGCTCGACAGCAGAGTAAGACCATTTTTAGAAAGTGGTTGGTTAATTTTTGTTGTCTGTAGATGTTACAGCAATGTAGCTATTTAAACTATTTGTTTTGAATTTAGCAGTTACTGATTCTTTTTAATTAAAGCAACTGGAAATACTTGTTTTTGTGTAGTTTAGAGACACACGTGGGTTCATCTACATTTGGGTTAAAATAAAGATTATTCATAGTCATTTCTACAATAATAAACACGTTGAACCTACAAGAGCAGAAAATATTAATTAATTGCCCAAAGTTTGAGCATTTTCCACGAAAAATCCACAATTTAAAAAACACTGAAACTCAAACCTTGACAGGACCATCATACAAACACAGAGGAGAGTGTAAATCATGACAGAAACCATGAACCTTGCAGAGGAAGCAGGTTTCACACACACCAGATTCAAACAGGATAAAAGTCAAACACAACACTGGTGCAGTTATTTTTAGCAATATGCTTGCAGTATATTTTATGAAGTTTAGCTGCTACTTCTGATACTACATCTTTGGAATTCTGCTTCATGGCTCATTACTTAACGTAAAACTAAAGTCACAGAGGAGTTGATCGAAAATTCTCATAAATAGAAAATCTGTTCAAACATGTAATACTGATTTTTTTTTTTAAATTGTATTAAAGTGATTATAGAAAGACTAATAAAACAAGTATTATTGATGTACACAATTCATTGTATGCCTAATTGAATTTTATATTATCATTATTATTTTATTGTTTCCTTTACAAAACATGTTACACAAAAATTACACGCAATCACAGGACACTTGCGGTCTAACAATGACATTGTGTCAACCCTCTTCCTGATGTACTCGTTGATGTTCTTGTCCCATCCTGGACTGTGGTACTGACACTCACTAGTCCCAGGCCTCTTTTCTTTTGCTTAGCATGCAGCCTCAGGGTGCTGGACTTGGGGTGAAACCCTCCATGCATGGTCAGTAGTGATGGGAATTCCAGCTCTTTTAAGAGAACCGGCTCCCAAGTGGCCCTTCAGGTTGTTTTGTTGCTTTAATTAATTTATTATCAACAACAATATAAAATTATGCACAAAATGAACTACTTAATGAATTACATCTGTGTTGTGGCTTCTGTGCCTTTCTGTCCCACGTCTCAGGTCTCTATGTTCTGTCTCCGCAGTCTGATAAGTTTACATGTCTGGAGTTCAGTCCATGTGTTTCCTGTTTTACTTTGAAGGTCTGTGTTTCATGTCACTGCATTCAGTTTTGCTTTCCCCTATCTTGTTATGCCCAATTAATCCCAGCCATGTCTCCCTCCTGTTTCCTGTTCCCTGATCACTCCCTCTGTGTATATAAACTCTGTGTTTTCTTCTGTTGTCTGTCGTGTTGTCTGCTCATAACGTGTGTTTTCCTCTGTGCTCAGTGGTCCTAGGTTTCTAGTTTTTTGTTTGTTTGTTTTGCAAGTGTAATGTTTATTGAGTTTTTTCCTTGCAACTGCAATAAAGCAGCCTCTTTGAGTTTACTCCCTCGTCTGAGCGTCCTGCATTTTGGGTCCTACTTCCTGCCTGCCACAGTGGAACATGCCACAATGCAGAGCTGGAATGGGACAAAAACAAATCGACGTGGCCATTTTGACTAGAGACCGGCCCACCAGGTATTATAGGAAAAGCCATAAAGTCTTTGAAAACAAACGCTGTTGTGAAAGTGATGTGCACTGTCTTATTGATATATATGTATCAATCCAATAAAATGAAACCTTGCATTTAAATCTATTTTCCTTTTTATTCTGACTCACAGTAAAATAGCGGCAGAATGGTGGCACAGTGACAGTCCCGAGTTTGATTCCACCACCTGGCTGGGGTCTTTCTGTGTGGAGTTTGCATGTTCTCCTTGTAAATAGTAAATGGACTGGTTCTTATATAGAACCTTTTCTACTCTTCTGAGCACTCAAAGCGCTTTATGTGCATTCACTCATTCACACCCATTCGCACAAGCACATTTTTGTAAGTGCTTTCTAAGTAACATTCACACACATTCATACATACTTGTGTTTGTGTGGGTTTTCTCACTTTGGCTTCCTCCCACAGTCCAAAGACATGCAGTTAGAGGCATTATGTTAATTCGTCACTCTAAATTACCCACACATGTGAGGTTGTGTGTCTCTGTGTTAACCCCGTGATAGATTGGTAACCTGTTCAGGGTGTACACCACCTCTCACCCTGTGGTAACTAGTTAGGCTCCAGCCCCCCATGTCCCTGACAAGGGTAAGTGGAAGAAGATGGACTGAAGACTTAGGAGATCTTCTTAAATCTAAATATCATGTATCCTGTGTCCCGACCTGTACCTTTATCTCTGACAGCTGAGTGAGGTCAGTTTTCCGTCACAGACAGCTGGGTCAGTGCGCCATGAATAATCAGGCTGGCTGTGAATCATCTCTACAAAAGTCTGTGTCGAGGACACATGCTGATGATGTTTACAACAATCAGCATGTGCTGTCAACCTCTCTCAGATTTAGAGGTTGACAGTGAATCTCTTGTAGTTTCAGTGCTCAGCAGCTCAGAGAAAAGATGTGACTGAAACCAAAACCTAGAGCCTCTGAAAGGATCAGAAAACGAGGAGGAAACTTCAGTCTGTTCAGGCAGTCTGCTACTGACTATGAAATAGATTTTTTAAAGTCACTGACTTAAACACACTTTGTTATGAACAGTAAAAAAAGAACATTTTCAGGATTCATGACATTTACTGAAGACCCCATCCATAGTCCACTGAGTGCCACCATGAGGTCAAAATGAAACATAGCTGCAGTAGGTCTGATTAAAAAGGAGCTTCTGCACAGTTTTTAGGTTTAAAAAGATTTAAAAAGTAAAGTTTGTTTTGAAATCTGATCTTTTTGATGTTACTGAGAAATATTTAGGAAAAAGCAGCAGGTGATAAACTGGATATAATATAATATATATATAATACTATAAATAATACTATAATATATGATATAATACTTATTTTCCACCCTGATTTACGAATAAATTCTTTACAAATCCTACCATGTGAATTCATGGATTTTTTTTTCACATTCTGTTTCTCACAGTTGAAGTGTACCTCTGGTGCAAATTACTGACCTCTGTCATCATTTTAGGTGGGGGAACTTGCACAATCGGTGGCTGACTAAATACTTTTTTGCCCCACTGTATGTCTGCTTCATCAGTATCATGTTTGTCTGACAACATTAAAAGCTTCAAAACAAAATCCACAGAGGTCAGAATCACTGGATTATCCAGAAAAACAAAACAAAACATGCAGTTAGTCAGTTGTAAACATCAGAGTCTAGCAAATGCTCGCTGCTCTCACACTGTGACTGTCACTACTGTCACTACTGGCGCAAACAGGATAACAGATGGCTGTAGCTTCAAGCTTTGGTAAGGGAAGCCTTACACCTGCTTTATTTTTAATGACCAGCGGTGGGCGGTTCACAGTTTCATATAAGTCTTTGTTTGTGATTTGTGACAATGTAAATGAAAACATAAAGTTCACATCGTGATATTCTAAGAGGCATATATGAGGATTAAGGAGGGTGAAGAATGCTTTTAAATATCATATAACAATTTCCTTGGTAGAAAACTGTGCAGACTGTCATGAATGTGCATTACGTAAATGCTTTTTTAAACACAGAAAACCTTCACCAAAGTCAGTGTGTGAATGTGTGTGTGAATGGGTGGATGACTGGATATGTAAAGCGCTTTGGGGACCTTAGGGACTAGTAAAGCGCTATATAAATACAGGCCATTTACCATTTACCATTCACCAAAGTCTTTGTTTCATACTTTACATAAAGCATGGTTGCTGAGGCAACAGTAAAATTAGACTGCGATGGAAAGGAGAAGTTTGAAATGACATTTGCCTTCACATTTGAAATTCAAACTAGCCTTATCGAGTGCAGGATCAGGTGATGGTTTAATGGAGTGGCCGTGTCACGCAATGTGGAAACTTCTGCAAACACACCCTGTTCATTTCTGTTTCCTCTCTGAAAGTTAAAACCATCATTACCATTCTGCATATTTTTATTGCAAAACCACAGTTATGTGCTTGCTCTTACTATTTAGCGTTAGAGAAACAGCCATACTATATTTTGAATCATCCTTCATCAAATCAGTGAGCACATTATTAACAGCTATCTATGACCAGGGGATTAGATTTACAAAAAGGAATTGTTGAGATAATGGGTAGAGAAATGCTACCTATACCACTGAGATTTAAGCAGTATTTTATGAGAAAGTGACTTACAGTAAATGAGATGGGAGAAAATTAAAGTGGTTTTAGCAGTTCCACATTATTGAGTGCCAGTGAAGTTCTGGTTTTAGTGATTTTTCTTAAATAAGACTAAATGAGACCCACAAATGATGGAGTTCTGTTCCAGATGGCCTCCACAGTCACCTGATCTACATCTAACCAAAATGGTTTGGGATGAGATGGACCCCAGAGTGAAGATTAAGGGCTAACAAGTGCTCAGCATCTCTAGGAAAGCATCTCTTTCAGGTGATTATATCATGAAGCTCATCGAGAGAATGCCAAGAGTGGGCAAAGCAGTGACCAAAGCAAAGGGTGGCTATTTTGAAGAATCTAAAATATGAAATATGTTTTGAATTCTTTCACACTTTTTTGTTTTACTACATGATTCCATATTTGTTTATTCATAGTTTTGATGCCTTCAATGAGAATCTACAATGTAAATAGTCATAAAAATAAAGTAGAATCGTGAAATGAGAAGCTGATTCCAAACTTTTGACTGGTGGTGCATGAGTCAGAAAATCCTTCATTTCCTTGCAGTACACACAGAGGTTTGTATTTTCTTCACTTCTCTTCAGCTTCTGCACTCTCTTCTAATTTCACTGATCCAATGGGAAGAATTTCTAACATCTATTTTGAGGGGCCATATTATCAAGAGGTGGTCATGACATGGACAAATAAGAGAAATGGCTGGAAATTTAGCTGCTAAGTTAAGTTTAGGATAGGCTAAGAGTAAAAACAAGGTATCCCAGCTGTCATCAGAAGAACAATGTTTTAAGTTTTATATTAGAATATGTTGGAGATGGCCAGAGAGACAGTGGACTTGTTGATTGGTTCCTTTGCTATTTGGGAAAATAGTGGAAGTTTACACTATAATAGATGGGGAAGGAGCATGATACACTGAAGACCTAAAAGCCACACTGATGACCAAGTTCACCATTTCATCTAAGGTGTATTGGCAGAAGTTCTGGTTGAATACTGGCCCTCCTGGTGAGAACACCACTGAGACATATTACGATCTAAATGGCCTCTACTGTTGCCAGAGCAGCCCAAAATATTCAGCTTTAAGTCACACAGAATAGATATCAGAGCCTTAAACAGGCTGACTTCTGCTAAATGGGTCAAACTGGGCAGAAAGTATACAAACACATAACATCCTTATAGAATATGATGTAACACTATAGATCAACTTACCTCAGAATATATAAAGCATGTAAACAATTACAGCAATATGATGCAACAAACACAGCAGTGCTACTGATCCAAAATACTCAAAGCTTCATAGAATTGAAACAAACATTTATTTTTAGCTCCATTCTGCTGCTGATACATACTTTAGGTTTCTGAACATTAAACTTGTTGCTGCCTTTCATAGTGTGTAACTTGAAGGCCCTGAGTACTTTCTCCCACACTGAAAACACTGGAATGATACCATTATTTGAACATCACCTAATAAGACTGATTCAGGACAGACAGTTAGTTATTTTAAACTTTTCTAGCAGTCCTTCACAAACAGGGAACAGTCTGTCTATTCTGTTGCCACAGCCGCAAAATATATTCAATTCAATTCTGTCTCCAGATCATCTGTACACAACATAAAAGTTCAAATTTGACCCAGAAAGTGTTTTTTTTTTTATCACAATAATTATAAAACTGCATGTATATGTTGTTTCACCAAGTCTGAAGGACACTAGTGTCCTCTGCATGCAACATGTTGTGCTGTAGTAAAGAATAGAAGCGGCACACGTTGAGCTTGTGTTAACTTCACAGCAAGAATGTTTATTCTTTACAACAGGATGTTGAAATCATCAAATTTCTCGAACAGTTTCTGCCTACCATTGCTGATTTGCATAAAAATGGTATGATTCAAAGTTTGAATGTATATATATAATGAGCACTGTAAAATGTTAGGTTCTTATATATAAAAAATGCAGAGAATTGACAAGTTAAAATCTGAAAAAAAGTATAATATTTAAGGACATCTTAATAATAAAAATGAAAAAAAATTACAAAAACTTTACATTGTAAAAAAGACTTAATGACATTTTCTGAACGTTGAATTTCACAATACTGCAAAATGAAATACTTGTATCAATATTTGTTATTTAAAGTTTTATTCACAAAATGAAGGAAAGGACATTTTCATTTATCTCTCATGCTTCACTATAGCAGTTGTCTCATTACCAACTATAGCAGTAACACTAAAAAAAAAAAAAAAAAAATAGCAGTAGAAAGTATTGGTCTTAGTGGAGGGCATCCAACACCCTCCACTCTGCTCAGCATCACCTGAAGAGTCCTGGGACTCTCAGTAAAGATGCTTTTCACTGATTTCAGCTCGGCTTTTAATACCATTATTCTAGACATTCTTTTAGACAAGCTGACAAACTTGGTCCATGTGCATTGATCAAAAACTTTCATACTGACTAATCACATGTCTCTCCAGAGTCTGAGCAATTATAAAAGACTACCCCCTATCCACCACCGCTTTAACATTCTGCCCTCTGGAAAAAAGTTCAGATCCATCGGGTGCAAAACCGACAGACTCAAGAACAGCTGCTACCTGGGCTGTCAGAACTCTTTATACAAATTAAGAGTGTGAGTAGACTTCTCCTATACAGTCATTCTGTCGCTACTATTGACTATATTGCTGCCATTCCCTGTGCAACATTTTGGAAGATGTGGAAATACCATCCCTATCCTTACTGGCCATAGCCCTCCCCCCCTTATTTATTTATTATATTTTATTATGATGCCCTTGTGTTTTTTCTTTTTTTATATATTATTTTTATATTATTTTTTTATATTATTTTTTATATTATTTTTTATATATTATTTTCTTTACTTTTACACTTTTGTGGTCTTGCTACCTAATTTCACTTCAAGCAACTGTACAATGACAAAGTTGTTCTGAGTCATCCAAAAAGAACAAAATACTGAAGTTTCTAGTATTTCGATACTATTTTGACTCCAATATTTTGAAATCTGACTCTATGATTAGAATCATAACACAGAAATTATCTAATTTTTAGAACCATCTCAGATTTGCATCTCTTAAAAACATTTAGAGATATTACTGTATTTGCACTTTTCACTGGTCTTTCTTAACATCAGAATAAATAAATCACATTTAAATAAATATTTTTATGCAAATGTTTCTTTTTATATTCCAACATGATTTAGCATGAAAGCTGAATGAAAATGGAATTTCATACCTTTGACTAAGAAGTTTATTTTAAATGATTTAAAATTTAATTTTGCAAAAACAGGGCGTTTTGCAAAATTATGAAATTCAACTCAATTCTATTGATTGTCTTTGACAACTTTACTTTAGGATTTCTTTAGGATTTACTTTAGGATTAAAGACTAACATGGATATAAGCAGCTCATCAATGAGGTTTCATTAATTTGTCGTAATAATAATATTAAATGCATTTTTTAATGAAATTGCTGTATTTTATTTGTGAATACAGATTACCTTCATTTGTATATGTGACTGTAGGTGTCTTATTTGTGTATAAGTCAACATGGAGAGAAACAAACTGTGTTCCTCCAGGCTGTAAAACCTTGAAACTGATGAAGGTGAAAACAAAAACCTTGATTTAGTTTAATCTTTAAACCTTTACAGCCACAGAAAACAAACGATTAAAGACTGAATTCAAGAAAAAAACTTTCAGTACTGCTGTTTGTAAAACTTTATTAGCAATAACCAAAGTTACAGAGACAATAAATTAATAATATCTGACCTGGACTTGAAATCTTTATACTGCAGTAACAGACTGAAGCGTCTCCTTCATGGAAGGAAAAGTTCAAAGCTTCACAGATCAGAGAGGAAACCTCTGACTCTGCAGCTACATGGAAATAATTACCTTCACTTTGGTTTCATAACACTGTCCATCATAACATTTATTCAGCTGTAGCTGACCAGTGAGTCCTGAACAATGTCAGGCAGATTATTGATCGTCTATAATCGACAGTAATTCGTCTTTTCTTCATCACACACAGTGTTTGTGTTGTCAGTCGGTTCAGTATGTGTGACAGTAATTATACTGTAACAGCTGATCTCTACATGAGGATTAATTTGTGTTTCAAATCTCACAGAAAAAGTTTGATCTTACAGCCGAACCTGAAGTTATTCTGATACTGCAACATACGAGACACTGAACTCATAAATACTGTGTAAAATCAAACTATGAACAACATGAGATCTTTTGTGTGAAATTAGTTCACTCTGAAATATTTGTGTGGAGAAACACAAAAAAGCATCTCTAAATTTTGTTTGATGTGTTTAGTTTGATAATAGGATGTTCATCATATAAGTGAGGAAGAAATATAAAGAACTTTTCAAAGATTTGCTTTGAACTTTTACACTGAGATGAACAGCTAACCTGAAAAGCTGAATAAATGGAGCCACTGTTTCTAATGTTAGACTGTAATATAGTAAATTGAAGGTGATATAATAGTCTAATGAGGTTTGATAATAATCAGAGAAATGCAAAATCAAAATGAAATCTAGACATGTTTGTCATCTGACAGAGTAAAATTGAGCATCCTCTGTTGGTGTTTGTTAGGATAATTATTGATTTTCAAAGAAAACATTGAAAAGAACAGCAGGATTCTCAAATTTGAACAGCAGAACAGCAGAAACTGACAGACTGACAATCAGTCCAACAGATACAGCCTCTGTGCGTCCTCCTGCCTCCTTTCTTTTTTTAACAATTCAGTTATAAAACACCTTTCTGACGTTTTCTATAGATCAGAAAAACAACAACAACAACAACAGCAGCAACAAGAAGAACAGCACAAACTGACAGACCAACTTTCATTCCAACAGATCCAGCCTCCTTCCCTCCATCCTCCTTCCCTCCATCCTCCTTCCCTCCATCCTCCTTCCCTTCATCCTCCTTCCCTTCATCCTCCTTCCCTCCATCCTCCTTCCCTCCATCCTCCTTCCCTTCATCCTCCTTCCCTCCATCCTCTGTGTCTCCTCCTGGCTGACCTGCAGGTGAGAAACAGGTGTGAGGTGTCAGCTGTCAGGTAGGTGATGAGTGAAGAACAGAACAGAATCAAACTGCTGTCAGACATTATCTACTGCACTCTGATCACATCACTCAGACCAGCTGCTTTCTACAAAGTCTCATCAACAACATCTTTAGAAACAAACATCAACAAGCAGGAAGCAGCTTCACCTCTGATCACACACACACTCAACTCTACTCACTCACCTGGAGGATCAACAACACTCAGGGTGATGCTGAGGGCATTTTTTGTTCCACTCATGAGGACACGACACTCGTATGTTCCACTATCAGCAGTCGTCACATCCTTCAGAATCAAAGACACGTCTCCATCCTTCATCTGTCTGTTCTGCAGATCCACCCGGTTCTTAAAAGATGGATGCTGGTTGGCTGGATCAAAGTGTTCATCTCGGTACAAAAGGACATATTTTTCCAGGCCAGTTTTGCTCCACTTTACAAGTCTGATTGTGATGTTGTTTGGAGTTCGACATGGGAGACTGACGTTCTGTCCAGACTCAGCTGTGATGATCTCCTTGCCTGAAAGAGGAAACAACACAGAGCAGAGAGGATAAACGTCAAAGTACAAATGTTAGCTTCTATAGCAACCAGACAAACAGACAATGCACTTGCTCGAAATCCTTCTTGTAGCAGTGCTTGCACCTGGAATCCAATACCTTTGCCACAACTTGGACAGCACGTGGTTACGTCCACCATGCCTTGTTTTCTGATGTACATGTTGAAGCACAGGGTCAGTAAATTGAAGATCCCTAGCTATAATAGCAGGATGCCTTGCCTCCTCAGGTATAGCTGCTCTACTGAGCCTACTTCCAACTTGTGACACACAATCCTCAAAGCTCATAGAGACTGCTGCTCTTCTTCTTCTTCACCCTCTCATTCTCATCTATGTATTCATTTGCCTTAACAGCATTAACTAAAATTGCCATTTTAATCTCTGGATCATTTGAAGAGACCTTTCCACTGTCAGGTTTCACTGAACAATTAATTTCTGGTTCAGAAAGACACTTTGGTCCTTAAAACCAGGAATCAGCCTTCAGAAAAGATTGTACCTCGACTCCCCTAGAAGCCAGATCAGCAGGATAACATGATGTACTAACATATTTCCACTGAGAAGGTTTGGACATTTTAAGCATCGCTGCCATCCGGTGTGCTACAAATATTTAACACTTTGAGGTTTCATTTGTGATATATTACAATACAAAGGTGTTATCAGTTCAAAAACTGATTCCTGCATTTGCAGCTCTTTTCTCCACATCTAATCCATTCTACTCGCAACCAATGCAGCTGTCAATTCCATGCAAATCCCAAAAGTACATATGGGTGACAGATGAAAGAAATGAACATGTGTTTTAAAAAATGAATAAATGTTGCCTGAAATTATACTATGATTTCTGATATTTAGTAGCGGACCTTTTTCATAATTTAAAATTGGAACTTTTGTTTCATTTTGGTGTTTATACAGGAGAGATCAAATTAAAAATCACAGAATTAGAAACAAGGGGAAAGTGATGTTCTCACGACTCAATGTTTCACAAAGACTGCCTCACATGGAGCCAATAACCACGATCTCCTTTACGTTCAGCTACACTAACATCAGCATCAATGAGCATCATTACTCGGCATGTCGCTCTAATCAAACCACACTTAAAAACGCTCATGTTGAATCATTTGATCAGGTATTAGATGAGGTTTGAATGTGATCTGCTGATGTGAAGCTGAAAGCAGAAGTTACCTTCGCCAGCAGATCACAAACAGGAAAAGTGACCGGGGGCGTTGCCTCTCATCTGTTCTGTCGTTCACAGAAGTCTCCTCTGTTACCGCAGCCACAAACGACGAGCTGAAAACATTTCAGCAGCCTCTGCGTGAAAACTTTCGCTGACTTCGTTGAGATTTCTCGGTTTTGTCGTTTCAGAGTGGACAGCAGCTTTTCTGCCTAAGTTTGGCTTCAGCCTCTGACGGTAAGATGGAAACTCTTTAACTGCTGAACAGCCTTTGAAATTTTCTTTCAGCGTAACCTTAAACAATTGTTGTTTTTTCACAGCGTTATTATTTTAGTTCGATGTTTTGCGCTGGTTTTCATTTTAATTTGGTTTCAAATGGATAACACACGTTAACAATTTCCATACTAGTTTTCAGTCATGATTTAAATATCATTTATATAATACTGGACTGTTTGGGAACACGAGAAGCGTGAAATTTACCATTGGACTTTTTTGTATATTCCTCCCTCTTTGTAAGAGGCCACCTAAACACGTACGACATGAATGGAAAGCCCGGTATCTGCTCTATGACTTTGTGGGGTAGCTCACTTAAGTCAAACGTTACATCAAATTAAGATACAGGCTGATTTTCACTTGTATTCCGTGTTTCTCCACATCGCCCCTCGTATTGTTTTTTGTTGTTGTTTGTTGTTTGTTTTATGATTATTACCTCTTATCAGTCCACGACCACGTACGTGAAATTAAATGTTCCTGGTTTAAATGATAAAAACGCCACATTTAGGGCATGAAGGGGTTGATGGAGCCGGGATGGAACAGCTGTTTTAAATGTGACAGTTTTTTTCTTTTTTCTTTCTTTCTTTAAATATAACATTTGATGATGTTTTAACATTTTTTTTTATTAAAACGGTCTGAGTACGTTTATAACCAGGGTAACCTATGAGTAACCCAGGAACAGAGAAAATAGTCAGGGAGCATGTTTACCAGTATATAGGGAATAGAGAACGTAAAGGTTCGTTGTTGGAGTCTATCCCAGGTGTCAAGTGTGTCATTGTGTGTGGGTCAAATAAGTGACAATTGTTGTTTTGGGGAATCTTGAAACGGTACGTGTCATGTCTGTGTGTATTTTGTTTCTTTAAGTGAGGGTAATGACAGAGTTCTAGTTGGCCTTTGAAACTGTCATGAGAACAGGTTCCCACAGAGACAGACACTTGGTCATCTTTGAAACATCATGGGGGAATTTTGAAACTGCAGAAAAAACAGCATTTTGTACACAGAAGTAACAGAAAACAGACAGAGGTCAGAGGGTTTGCTATGATATGAGATCTGAACGATGCTGCAGTGTTTAGTACTGTCACTTCACAGCAAGAAAGTTCCTGAGTTAAATTTAGGCTGGGGCCCTTTCTGTGTGGCGCTTGAACCACTTTAGAGAATAAGAAGAGTGAGCTTCCTCCCACAGTGCAAAGACATGTAAACTGGTGATTCTAAATTGGCCAGGGATGCAAGGTAGATAAAGTATTTAAGTGCAGAATAAACTCCGGTATAGATTTAAGGGTAAAGTGAAACGTGTAGCTAAAATTCTTTGAGTGTCTTGTAAGACAAGGAACAAGTTAAATATTACACGCAAGTCCATCATCAAGTTAGAATTAGAATTATGTATTCTGAAGTTATTGGCTTTAAACTGAGTCCCTCACAAGTAACGCTCCCTTTGAATGCACAGACACGACTGTTAATATTAAGTTATTATTGCTGATTATACAAGGAAGAACACCAGACACCGACCACGCCCTAGAGGAGTGACAATAAAGTGTTGCGTTGTCGTTTAGGTCCAACTTAACAATTGTCGTCATGATTAAAAGCTGTCGCAGAACAACGTAAACATTTATTCGATTTTCGATTTTCTTAAGATGCGTTTTTATTTTAATTTAATTTTTCATTCAGTTTCTCACGATGGTTTTCGGGATTCTTTTAAAAGTAATTAAAATGATATTAGGTGGATTTGCACCAGGACCTAAACATGGATCTTATGAGGGTTTTGTAACTTCATTTCATGCTATTATTTTCCCTTCCCTGAACAGTATTTTCCTCTCTCGTATATGCACTGCTATACTATATGCTTCATGTCCACGTACAGGAAATTAATATTTTTTTATTTTCTAAACCGCGAAAGTTTCTTTTTTATTTATTTGTTTTCCAATTGACGATGTTTCTAAAACAAAAACGGAGAAAAATCTTCATCGAAGATAATATAAGCTGGATTCCATCATTAAAACAGGCCTTTGAAAAATTGCCAAATAATAATAAGAAGAAGAGCAAATCCGTTGTATCCTCAGCCTTATGTTATATTATTAAGATAAATAACAACTTTAATTGATTAAAATACATTTGTTATTATTATAAAAGTCCAGCTCACCTCCAGCAGCAAAAACCGAGACAAATACAAAGAGGACACTTTTGATCATTTTGCTGAGAAAAAACGAAGACCGTCGAGCTTGGCCTAGTTCATCTTACGAGTCTTCCAGTCGGTCTGCGTCCAAACAGGAACTAACTGGAGAGTGCTCTCATGACTGCTTGACTGATGCTGACAGTGGCCAATCAGCCTGCTGTGACTGTCACTTTTTTCTGCGTTAGCTGGAAGATTTGATTGGTCAGGAATGAAAATGAACCAAAACTTTTTAAAAGCGCAAAGTATTTTTCATCTAGACTTTATTTACAGGTTGTCTGAAATCGAAGATTTGAGGGAAAAACAAAAAAACCTTTTTTTTCTTTTTTTCTTTTCTTGTTTTCATCTTGTTACAGTCTCTGTTTCTTTTTTTCTTTTTTCCTGCAGAAGCAAATTAAGCTCCTAGCTGTTAGCCAAGATGCACAGAGAGAAGGATAAGGCCCAAGAAAGGGAAGGATGACCCAGGTGGAGGCCGCAAACTAAACGTGTCAATGAGGGATTTTTTTTTAAATTTCTTCTTCTTATATAATAACAATACTACTACTACTACTAATAATAATAATATTTTTAATCTATCTTCAAATAGTAAGAGGTTAGTATCGTTTCAAATGAACTCAGAGACTATGGGCTCAAAATGTGGTCATAAATATTTTGTACTTGTAAAAAAGATTTGTATGTGTAAAAAAAATTTGTGTGTGTAAAAAAGATTTGTATGTGTAAAAAAGATTAAGTAATGTAATGTGATAACATAAAATAAATAAACAATAACAATAAGAATAATAATAATACATAAAATAACATCATTTCCTTTGGGGTTATTGAAGTATTCTGGTTCTGAGAACTATGCCGCAAGGTCTGTAAATGACAGCTGTTGGCTTTATGTTAAACATATAATTGTTTTATTCTGTATTTCTGCATTAAATTCTCTGTACATTCGTGGGTATGTTTGCTTTTTTTATTTGTAATGGAGGAGATCAGGATGTCTGTGTTCGACCTTTACTGTTTTATAATCACGGAGGATACAGAGGGTAGCAGAGTAACCACGCAGTCTGTATTCTTATTATGATAACTGCAGCTACCTTTTGTTTACGGGATATTTGAGGAAAAAGTGAGTGCTGAATAAGTTAAAATTATTTGTGCTGGTTAAGTCCAAAAACACCCAATGAGAAGGATGTGCGACATCTGAAGATACGGGTTACGGATAATGAATGAATCTAGGCCCCAAACATTAAAAAACAAAACAAAAACAAAAACACATGTGAAAGTGGTAATAGTCTAATAGTAATTTAAGGACAATAAATGTAATATTTATATAATCATTAGCATTTAGATTAAAAATAAAACTACATTTACTTTGCATAGAAGTGTAAATTAAATCAATTGTAGTAAATGTTCTGTAGATGAACGTAATAAAAATGATGATGTACCTAAAACAAATTATAAAGGACTACATGAACAGTGTTCTCGCATCTTTATGTGACTTTTGATCGGTTTAAAATGTTTTCTGTTCCTGCAAACCTAAAAATAAATAAATAAAATCATCAATCAAAAAGTAAAATAAAACCAAACGTGAAAATCACCTAATTGTGTGTCTGTTTTATTTTCAGCAGTGTTTTGTAATGAGAAGAAGTAGTTCCTGTTATTTTATTTAAGGCCACTGTGTGATCAGAATAAAGCTGTAAGTATAATGTTTTCAATAAAGCGGACTAAGAAATGTTTTACAAACCCAGAGCAGAGGTGACTCAGCAGGGTTACAGCAAGCTAAAACTCATATTTAGTTACAGAGCAGGGGTGAAAACTGGACATGCTTTTACAGAACAGAACATGTTTCACAGAGACGCTTTAATTAAGTGTCTGAATGTCAAGTATGGTAAATGGCCTGTATTTGTATAGCCCTTTTACTAGTCCCTAAGGACCCCAAAGCGCTTTACACATCCAGTCATCCACCCATTCACACACTGGTGATGGCAAGCTGACACTGACAGGGCGCACAATGTAGCGCACTGGGGCGTACTAACACAGGCGAGGCTGCCGGACACTGGCGCCACCGGCCCTCTGACCACCACCAGTAGGTAACTGGTAGACAACTTGCCCAAGGACACAACGACCGAGACTGTCCAAGCCGGGGCTCGAACCGGCAACCTTCCGATTACAAGGCGAACTCTCACGCCCCGTATAGAGACAATATTATTATTTACCAGAACCATAACTGAGCCATAAGGAGCTAAATTAGGCCCAGATTAGTCAAAGATAGAAAGCTATAATAAAGACTGCCGTCTGTGGCTCAGAAGGATGAACAGAAAGTGTGAGTCATAAACAAATGAGTTTAAGCAAATGTTCTTTGTTGGCTTGTCCCACTTGAAAATGAAACTTGTTGGGTCTAAAATGGCCGCTCAGATTGTGAGGAAGCAGAGAAAAACAAAGTGGAGGTTTGAAGCTGTTTTGTAGTCACAGAAAAAGATGAACAGTAGTTCATTCTCTTCTATTTCAGGGAAGGCATTGTTTGTATTTGAGCAGGACAACACAAAACCACATACTGCAGCTATTAAAACAGCATGACTTTCTCTGAGAAGAGTAGAACCAGCAGCTGTTTCCATTTTCTACGGCTCATCGCTGTGTTTCAAAAGAAGCTTCATGAGGGGGCAGTGGGGGCAAAGTTATGCTTCACAGCATAAACCACAATATGTGACAGTTTGATCAAGTTAAACAGAAGGTCTTACAAGGTGCACATAACATGTTTAGTTATAACAGACAGCTTCCTGCACTTAGTCTCATTAGTTTTCTTCTAAGATCCAGGAGTCTGCATGATGTGCTTTGTGTTCTAAAGTTAAAGGTAAATAAATCATATGTTTATGATTTAACATATCACATAAATCATATGTTAACCTTGTTTATTTTTATTTGATTAAACCCCAAAAATTCTAACAGACAGCTGGTGCTTAGAATAAAGTTGAATAAATATTAAAAAGAGATGATGTAATCATTTATGTACAGGCTGCTTGATCAACCACAGGTGTAGTAATCACTGCTGGCGCGTGGCCCAAGCAAGGGCGTAGATTTGGCATGGACGGAAGGGACATGTCCCCACCAATATCCAGCGATTATTGAATTGTCCCACCAATAATTTGATCTCTTCGAGTAAAGAAAAACAACCCGATAGAAAGAAAAAAAAACGATCTGCTAACGTCTCATTCACCCAGCGGTGCAGAAAGAGTTAAATTACGTTCTCTTCTGGAGTCCTACCTCATGTGACAAATTATTAAATTGGAATTCAAAAATGAATTTACAAATGTTTTAAAAAAAATTTATTCTACAATTCATTATTTAAGCACAGCTTTTTATTTCGATGCGCGTGGCTCTTGTGGTCCTCCGTAGCACTCGTGCAATTGTTTGTGTTATGTCAGCTGTCCAAAGCAAGCACGCATGAGTTTTCTCTTTCAATCCTGCTTTTCTTAACCCTGAGTATGGACACTGAAGGAGGAATTTCAGTTAACATAATTTGAAGTGGCAAAGCTGAATGAACTGTATAGTTTCTACAGTGGCCCCCGCACTGTGGACAGGATTTATATAAAACATTAATATATAAAACACTGTCATTAAGTCACAGAAGAAGACACGAGAGCAGGCATATCATGCAGGGAGTAGTTAACCCTGAGAGGAGATGCTGTGAAGGTCAAAGGTCAGATGAAAACCAAGCTCCTCTGCTGCCACCTGCTGGCTCTTATCTCTCTGTGTCAGATGCTTTTATACGCCCTGGTGCTACATATGACATATTTAACGGACAAACATAGGACTATGTGAAGTGCAATGTACAAAAATTGCAAAAAACAAAACAAAAACAAAAACAAAAAAAAACAAGACAATGTAACACTAGACAGAACAGGACGACACAGACACAATGTCAAGACATTTCTTATACTTCACTTCTCTGGTTACAGGTGTGGGGACCTATCTCTCCCCACCACACTCCCTGCTGGTGGCTGATGCTCGCAGCCATCGGTGCATTGGTAATTCCCGATGTCCCTGGATGGGCACTCAGGTATGTACTTGCTCAATCTGGGTGATTGCTTGGTGGGTCCTGACCCTGTGGCTCAGTCAAGCCCCTTCCAGTGGATGTGGGACCCTCAGGCCTCGAGCCCCGGGGCTCGGTCCGCTCCGGCACAACCGGCTGCCGGCAGACCCTGTGGTCAAGTCGCCGCATCCTCCCTGTAGCTTCTGCATCGTAGCTGCTGGCTGACCCCACGTCTGGGGCTCTCCTCAGCTCTTTCCAGGAAGGTGGCAGGGCTGCCCCTCCGGTCATCCTCCCTGGGCTCTCATGCTTTGGCGGGCCTCTGGATGTCTGGAGCCTGGATCTCCTTCATGCTTACTTCATGTGATTCAGTATTTATTATCTACTGTTACCTGTTACCTTCTCAACTACTCTTTTCCTCTTATTATTCTTCCCCGTCCCCGAATCCTGTCGGTTCTGATTGTAATAACTTAAAATAAAAACAAATAATAAAGATCAAATAAACTATGACAATCATGTGAGATGAGATGAGATGATGAGATAGCCTTTATTTGTCAGTTGCAGGTCTTTTGCCCACAACCGAGATGACAGACCTTGCCGACCGTACATACAATACAAACATCACATTGGGGAGCCAGGTCAGGCCAGGTAGCGAGGAAAAAAAACATTGAAATGTGCAACACAAAAGGATAATACAGGAATGCACAGGTATCAACACACCATAACACAATAAACACAGACAAGCAACATGGGAAAGAGTTCCAGTGTGTACAGCTGATCTGGGACCGCTACAATCTTTCGACTGCGCCTCCAGCTGACCCGATGTCCACATCATGGGGGAGGTAAGCGTTGGAGGTGGCGTTGGATCCGGGGTAGGGAGGGTGATGCGTCAGTGAGTGCTTATCAGTATCAGTATATGTATGTGTGTGCGTGTCCATAGTTCAGCTGAGACAGTGTCCTTCGCCCTGCCAGGCTAAGTAAACAGTCTTCCAGCCAACCCAGGTGGCCTTGTAGGGAATGGGAAGGAACAGACTCAACACAGTCATTATCAGGGAGTTGTTGTTCGGCTCCAGCCTTGAGCTGGCGCCGAAGGGGTAGCCGGGTTATGATGGTAATTGAGAATTTCAAGCTGTTTTTTAACACTCCGACACTGGTCTCTCAGTCTCCCATTAATAGCTGCGAGCTTCTCCGTGATGTTATTAGCCGTCGATTCTGTGGTCTTGTCACTCTTTTTGCTCACATAGCAGATTCTGAGACCTCACGACTGCAGCCAACTGATCCGAGGTGTAATCCAGCTCCGCCCAGAGATGTTGTTCTGAGTTGATTCTTTCCTGATGTAATCCAACATACATACGCTCAAAGGTGTTATTCTGAGCATTCACTGCAGTCGTAAGCGCCTCCAAGCTCTTAACCATGCTGCCTTCAGTGAGCCCTTTCTGAGAAGTCGCACCTGTCGTTCCAATCCCAGCGGGCAGCCTTGTGGGGGTTTGAACAGCCGGTTCCGCTCTCTTAATGGACCAGTATAGCAAAAGATCCACTTGGAAAATAGATCTGTCGGGCATTTTTCTTGGCCTTTGGGCCTAAGGGCAATATTCTGATTGCTACAGGACAGGACGGGCAAAGAAAGAAAGAAATAAAAAAGTACAAATAAATAGAGATGGAAAATGAGTAAGAACAGAAAAAAATAATAAAATAGAATTTGAATAAAATGCTTAATTTATGGCAACTTTGTCTATCAGAGTTGCTAAGCTAAATCAAAAGCAAAGCCTCTGTGCTGATGGAAAGGAACCATTAAAGAGCAGCTGGGAGTAAAACCACTGCAGCTGGCACAGTACTGCACACCTACCAATGAGAGAGACTTGGCATGTCTGCTTCCAGTTTTGAATGACTGCAGTTTATTGGCCATGGTTTTCCTGAGACAGGAGGATCTGTTGATGGCCTCCACGATCGGCAGAAGGCAGATCTTTGGGCAGTATTAATTACCCTACGTGCAGCCTTCCTGTATTCAGCTGTGGTCGCTGCTCACCAAACCCAGGCGGTAAGAGAACACACTCTCCACATGGACCAGCAGCAGCTTCTGGTCCATGTTACTCTTCCTCATGTTACTCTTCCTCAGGATATGGGGGAGTGCACCCGCTGCTGGGCTTTTTTTTATCATGGTGATTGTGTTGCGGGTCCACATGAGATAAGTGGTGCTGTGGTTGCCCAGAAACCTGAAGAAGGAGACACATTTAACCTGTTCACCATTTATAATGTGGGGAGTGGACCCATCTGTGTCTCCTGAGAACATTATGAGGTGTTTTGCTTTAACATTGTTTAGCGTCACATTATTTTTTGACCACCAGCGGGACAAATTCTCAACTTCTGCCTGGTATAAGAGGATGTCTGTGATTATGGTGTTGAATGCTGAGCTGTAGTCCACAGAGAGCATCATCATAAAACTCCTCCTGTTCTCTAGATAGCTCAGCGCTCTGTAAAGGGTGATGGTGATAGCATCCTACATGGACTGATTTCCTCTATAAGATAACTTGGCCGTCGAGAGAGGGAGGTAGCCTCTGATGTGCTGAGACAGTATCTGCTCAGAGCACTCCATGACTACAGAGTTGAGGACTACAGGTCTGTAGTTATTGAAGCAATATGACAGTGAAGGAAATGTGTTGTTTTATTCATTAAAACACTGCAAATGAAGCTGTTTTTAATACAGCAACCATTCAGTGTCTGGAAAACTATGGAGGACAGACTGATTTTTTCTTTTCTTTTTTTTAAGGCGAACCACACAACCCTGAGCATCCAGCCCCAATCATGTCTGGTTTCAGATACTGTGCAGGTTGGGTGTTGTCTAAATTGGATTGTAGACTGTGAATATCAGGAGTCTACAAACATATAAAGACTTAAACTGGACACATTTATGTATCAATGTCAACTTACAGCTGTTTCACTTTCACAGGGTTTGTTGGAGC
Organism: Aulonocara sp. 'chitande type north' Nkhata Bay; assembly: GCF_057382095.1. Classification (NCBI taxonomy): domain Eukaryota; kingdom Metazoa; phylum Chordata; class Actinopteri; order Cichliformes; family Cichlidae; genus Aulonocara; species Aulonocara sp. 'chitande type north' Nkhata Bay. The sequence continues at coordinate 17,473,313 of NC_141346.1, forward strand.
ATTTCAGTGTCAGCAGATGGCAGCACGAGATCATAGTTTCATCTTGAGTAGTTAGAAAAGCATTTCTAGACACAAAGCTTGCAAATACACAGTCACACACACATAACAGATGTATGATTCCAAATGTATAACAAATATTCCAAATTAACACCTAAAATATCACCTGAGCTTAGGCAACCTCTGTAACTAGATGCCAAACTGTGTTGTTTTAATTACTAGTGGTCACTTTTGGTATTACATCAAATGAAATCCCCTGCAGCACTGACCTCAGATGAGAACATGAAGGCTGCACAAAGGGAAAATAATACTGTCCACCTCCTGATTTAAGTGTTTTAATGTTGGGTGTAATGCCTTCCAAAATTATGCATTTACATTAGAGCAATATAGTAATGCTACACACTACTGTAGTAAATTCAGTAATAATGTTACAATTGTGGTGCTACTTTTGCTACTTGCATTACAAAAGCTCTTCAATTATCTGCGCAATGAATGAATTAAAAATCTATCAGATGTGTTTTTCTTAATGCTACAATCAGCTGATGTCAGTTCGTGTACAGGGAGGTGCAACTTTTGATGAGTGGAGATATTACTTTTGTTTTTGTAGCACAAGAGGCTGAGAGTGTGATGGTAAAGTGTAAACTGCTTCAAGGACAGAAAAGAAATCGTGACTTGTGACTTTGACTCTGTGCAAACATCTGCACAAAAGCATGCTAACACAAAGCTAGCCAGGGAGAAAATTCTTACAGATTTAATGAATTAAAACTCTTCAAACAAACACACACATGCACTTTGTTCTTTTCAACCACTGAATGATTTTCCTTCTGTCTTTACTCTGTGGTTGAGGTTAAGCCGCTTGCCTGTTCTTTGTTATCTGCTCTCAACAGAGGTGTGTATCAGTTAGAAACACTGTTCAAAGTTTCCATCACTGCTCTTTCTGAAACCCACAGAACCACACGACAGGAACAACATGTGACAGCAAAGTTTATTGATGCTGCAGAGGAAGCAGGACAACGCTGTAGAATCAATTGCATGGTGACACACAAAGCAAAGTTACAGAGGGCATTCAAAACAATACTTTTATATTTTAGTTACTTTTAGTAACTAAACATGTCTGTTGGGCTGACTGCATCTGTTCAAAGATGGTTGTTCATCTCAGACCACCTTTGAACAGAGGCACAGGTTTACGACACCAACTGTCTGCTGTCTATAATCCAGTTTTGAGATCCTTCCCAGGAATGTGATTAGGTAGGACCAATAAGGGGTCCATGACCCTCGTGGGGGTCACTCCCACTGGGTTTAAATCTGGGACTCTCCACCATTTGACCTTAGAACTGAAGAAGCTTCTCGGATGAGAGGTGAAATGTCTTCAAGCAACTTAAAGAAGTCCAGACGCTTTTCTTTCCAAGCTCTTTAGACAACGATGACCTGGATGACTGAGAACCTTCACAGACGTGTCTGATAGGCCGTGTGGTCCAGTTAGAGACCAGCAGCTGGACGTCGTTGGACTGGTGGACTACATCAGTAAAGAGTAGAGTGGCTCTGGTTTAAAGTCTGAACACAAACACACACAGTTCAACATGAGAAGAATAAGCAACTCTAAAACCCTCTGTTGTGTTTATGTGAAGTAAACTGACAGAATGGGGAGATGATTTAAAGCACATTGGTAATAAATTTACATTTGATGTTGAGGGTTCAGACGGTGAGGCAGACATTGTCTCTGAAGGATCAAACTACTTACAGGAGAAACTAACTCAAGATAAAGCTTCATTTATGTGAGTTCAATTTAAAATAAGCTGAAACTTTTGGGGAATTTGAAGAAGTTTCAGTATTAAATATGAAGTAAGTGATGCAAATGTTTGTTGTTTGTACATAGTAAACATGAAGCCTGATTGCCAAATTCTTTATAACAGTAAAGCATTACTGTAGTAACAGTTATAATTCATAACATCATATCAGTGATTTGACATTTTTATGGGATCATCTTGTTCACCTTGGATTTCTTTAAAGGTGCTTTTCTACTTTCGGTTTCCTCTCACTGAGCTGTTGATGATTTACTTCAAACTGTTATTTACTAGCATAGTGAGCTAAGACCTGATTCAGTGTGGAGAAGAAAGCTTGCTGCAGGTCTCTAAAGACCTCAGACATTTATTTACTGTTTTTACTAAATGTGGAAAATAAAAAGAATTATTCTGCTTTTAGTAAATAAACAGCAGCTGTTTGTCCTTAACTGATGTCTTCAGTTCTCAGGACAACAGCTGGATCACTCTCTGCACAATAAAACACACACAGAGGACATCACTGCAAGTGCTACAAGTTAGAAAAGTGGTAATATTAAAATGGATTTGTGTTTTTAAAAGAAAACAAACTTATTTTTCAACAACAATGTTTGATTCTGTTTGTGCAGTAACAGTCCTGCATGACGACCTGAGCAGCTGAAGTATTTTTATCTGACAGAGGAAACATGACGACCACAGAGCTGTTAGTTTCTGTTTACAGACTAACCATAGGCTGAAAAACCCACAGCCCAACATGCAGAGAAAAACATTCATTCAGCATTCAGAAATCATATTTGACCTCTTTGAGTTTTTGCATTAAAAAGATTTTCAGAAAGCTTCGCATCTGAATCTGAGGTCAAAGTCACCAATGTTTGAACTTGTATGAGATTTTGTACATAATGACTTATTGTATTTTTTTTTTTTTTTTTTTTGCCTGTCCCGTTTGGCTCTTTTGCCATCAGAATTGTTGTCTAAAGGCAAAGAAAGATGCCCAACGGATTTACTTTACCAAACTGACCATCCCAGCCTTGCCGTAATGGTCCATTTGATTCACCTTTTATTGTTTATTTTATTTTCACTTACTGAATACGGGACAGACTTGACTGGGGGAAAGAAGGGGAGAAAGAAAGAGGGAAAGAGAAACAGCTGAGAAGAGGGACGGGGGAGAAGGGCAAAAGACAAAAACCAACAGAACGGGCAGAAAAAAAAAAAGAAATAAAAAATGCATATATCAATCACCTGGATCACCTGCTGAGAAAGAAAAAAGAAAACAAGCAGAAGAGAACAAGAGTAATAGAATAAACAACATCACAATGATATATGGGAATATGACAGTAAATACTAAATGTTAAACATTATTGTGCAGCACATAAGATCAACAGAACACAGTGTGCTTTGAGGTAGGAGCCAAAAAGGGTGTAGTTTGTGGGTGTGATCACCCGTGTGTACACCTGTGAGCATGGACGCGCTTGTTTTTTGTTTTTTTAAAAGGTTCCTTCATGTAATAATCTGCTAGAGGGTGTGGGGGGGGGGGCCACAGCCCCGTCCTCCAGGGCATGAAGCAGGTATGGAGGAGATCAAAACTCCAGACATCCAGAGGCCCCCAGAACACAAGAGACCAAGGAAGACCAACAGAGGGACAGCCGCGCCACTGTCCCGGAAAGAGCTGAGGAGAGTCCCAGATGAGGGCTCACTCAGCAGCCGCGGAGCAGAAGCCAGGGGGAGTTGCAGTGACGCGCCCGTGAGCTCCGCCGGCAGCCAGCCGCACCTGAGTGACCGAGCCCCAGGCCGAGAGGCCGGGGGCACCCCACCTCCGAAGTGGCCCAAGCGAGCCCCAGGCTCCAGGCCCCGATAAGCGGCCGCCAAGGAGTGAGCCGGTGTGTACCCGGACGCCCATCCCCGGACACAAAGAACCACCAACGCACCGATGTCTGAAGGGGTCCGCCACTGGCAGGGGAAGTGGTGGTGGGGGGAGATAGGCCTCCAAACCTTGGAGGGCCTGAGATGTCCCCAGAGAGGTGGTGTCTGATACCCAACCTGACATATAGACACAGACATACAGGCACATACAGATACAAACATCCATTCCCACCCTCATGCTCTCATATGCACTTACTCCACACTCAACCAACGTGGAGACAGACATAAAGAGACGCTGTACACACGATCACACTCCCCAAGCGTACTCTACAAACCGGGTCTAGGTACCCTTGCCCCTGGAGGGGGGAACTGCACCCAGACCCAGGTGGTGTTACCCTTTTCCCTGCGGTGGGGGGAGGCAGACCGCCCCGACTCCGCAGCAGCAGGGAGGCCCCACACTCCAGACCGCAGTCGGACGGCCAACTCCTCCTCCTAGTCCTAGCTCCCCTGCTCCAGCAGGCCGCAGAGAATGGGGGTGAGAGAAGACTCCAAACCTCCCTCCACCCGCTCATTGTAGTGTTGATGCATGTGTGTTCTAAGGTGCATTTAAAACCCAGGAGGGCTTGGAGCTACCTGCCAGAGAGCAGCAGGTAAGCGCATAGTCCCTCCTGTTAGCCCTCAATGTCTACGTGTATTTAAAATTGAGAGGTGGGCAACGACGTCAGGGGTGAGGTGTACACCCTGATGGTACTTTGGATTCCGTGTATCGTGCCCACCCCCAAGATCCTATATGTATGTGTAATGAGAGTGTGAGTAATGTGAATGTCTAAGTTGTGGGATAAAATTGAGGCAGAGGCAGCCAGAAGGGGACGGGGGGGGGGGGGGGGCGGCCTCCTCTGCACCCTGGTGACATACCCCTACTCCAAGGTCCTGCATGTGTGGGTGGTTGACTTATTGTATTAATACAGTTGTGTGACTCATGCACAGCAACGTGACTAGAAAACCCCAAACAAGAAAATCTAAAAATAAAAACTGACGTCACTTTAAAATCGAGAGGAAGAAATTGAAAATGTACAAACAGAAAAACCTCCAAAGTGGAAAGAATTAAAAAATAAACCAGTGTAGACAACATGAAGATGACCTGTGGTAATATGGCTGATCAAATTAAAACTTAGCATTTCATCCATGTTACTCCCTGACTCTTTAAATGTGACTCATCCATTTATATTTAAATTCAGAGTCATAGTAATAACAGTAATAATGTGTTTATTTATTCATTTATTTTCTTATCTAATGTCAAGTATGGAAGAAAGATTTTGGGGATGAAGCCAAACTGACTCAATCTTTAACAAATGTAAATGTGGACAATATTATATTATACATATTATACAAGGAATATTTATGGAGTTTTAATTGTGTTTAGCACATTAATTTAAGCTCAGTGAGTTCACAGAGATCCTTTAACCGAGTTTTATCTTTTCTTTCAACATGAACACTGGACACACAGCATATCAAACACTACCTCTGCTTCTTCTGATTGGCTGTTGTTGATGATTTGTGATTTTCTGTGACTGTACGTGACGTCATCTCCAACATGTCCCCCATCATCTGAAATGAGCCAGAATGAACAGAGAAATAATTCACTGTTTCATGCTGTGAGAAACATATTAGTGAATATTACATCAAAATCATTTACTGTGAAAAACAAAGTCTGAGTCTCACCTTCAGGTTTCCTGTGAACACATGGTCTCCCTAACAGAACCAGTAACACCAGTAAGAACCCACAGATTGATTTAAGAAATGACAACACAGAGAGAGCAGTGGAGGACAGTGATGGAGGAGGTGTGGATGTAGGTGGAGGTGTTGATGTAGGTGGAGGTGTGGATGTAGGTGGAGGTGTGGTGGTGTGTTCCCCTAAAATAAAGCAAACACAGTCATTAAGTTGTCGTCACATTGTGAATGTTGAAAGCTGCAGAAACACAGACAGGTGAGTGTGTCACCTGTGACAGTGATCCAGCTGGATGGAGACTCTCCATGACCGCTGATGTCACACTTGTAGAGGCCTTCATCAGACCTGGAAACATGCTGGATGGTCATGTGACCTGTAGGCTGCTTCCTGATGAGGGAGCCATCTTTATAGAAAGCAGCTGGGAGGTTGGAGGGAGTGGTCTTTGTTTTACAGAGCAGAGTGACGTCATCTCCCTCCATCACAGGGAGGACAGGACTCTGCAGGATCACTGATCCACCTCAACACAGAGACAAACTACAGCATTTCATCCATTTACACACAGCTTCATCAACACTAACTCCACACACTCAGCTTACCAGTGACTGTCAGGTTAACCATGTTACTGATGGGACCCTCTCTGGACTCACACCAGTAAACTCCACTGTCCCACGGGAAAACAGTGATGTCACATGAAGAACCAGACCATCTTCCCCACCCATCTCCACACTGAGTGGTCTTATTTTTGGTCCTCAGAGTCCATCCAGCAGAGCTGTCGTCCTCCTCACAGCTCAGAGACACAAAGTCTTCTTCAAAGAACTGAGAGCTGCTGGGACTCACAGTCAGACGAGCTGTGAGGGTTAAAATGAAAAATCAATGATTTCTTGTCTACCTTTTCCTTAATCCTTAATTTCTTCAGTTTTATATGTGACCTTCATTGTGAAACATGAACCCAATCAGGTCATATCAGTGAGCATTTCTCAGGTTTAAACTGTGACAGAAGAAGGTTACTGACCTTGGTTTGTTGTGCAGCTCAGCAGTGAGATCAGAACTAAAGAGAAATGACACTCAGGTTGATATGAAGTCAACATAAAGAACAAACAGCTGGCAAACACACAAACTTGTCTCTCTCTGATATACAGTGGCTTGCAAAAGTAAGTCCGGCCCCCTTGAACTTTTCCTCATTTTGTCACAGGAGGCTCTCTGTGTATCCCAGGCCAACATGAAGAAACGGTTTGCAGTGGAAAGACAATTTCAGCCTGGGGTCAAAGTTCTTGTGTTGCTGCCTAATTCTGCCCTCATGGCTCGTTTCTCAGGACCCTATGTAATAGTGAAGAAAATGTCTGACACCAACTAACATGCTGAAACCACACCATACCAGAGACCGCTGGGACGGCTGTCCCCGGTTCTGTCCCTGCTACCCTGTTAAGTGCAGAGGTCATACAAGTGTAGAGGTGTATATATATATACATATATATACACCTCTACACTTGTATTGTACTACACATTGTATTGTACTACACTGTATATGTGTGTATATATATACATATATATACACACATATACAGTGGCTTGCAAAAGTATTCCACGTGAAAGACCAACACAACGTGGTGTACACGTGAGAAGTGGAATGGAAATCAGACATGACTCCAAACATTTTTTACAAATAAATAATGAAAAGTGGGGTGTGCGTAATTATTCAGTCCCCTGAGTCAACATATTTTTTCTCTGTATTAACAAAGTAATATATATATATATATGTGTGTGTATATATATGTGTGTGTGTGTGTGTGTGTGTGTGTGTGTGTGTGTGTGTGTGTGTGTGTGTGTGTGTGTGTGTGTGTGTGTGTGTGTGTGTGACACCTGCACTGTTAGTCATGAATTACAAATGTTTGTATTCTTTGTTTTTTAATATTTCTGACCACATCAGAAATAATAAAAAACAAAGAATACAAAGATTAAATGTACCCAACAAAGTTTTGACTCTTTAATGCTCCTCTTTATCCTAAAATCAGCACTTACATTCATCATGACATTTGGAAAATACTTACATCTCTTCACCCAGATTTTGTTATGTTACATTTTTCATTCATCCATTCTGTTTCAGTCATCTGAGGGAGTGGGTATGGATGGACCTCATCTGAGCTACCAAAGGGCCCTGGGCAGGTCTTTTGCAGAGCTAACACAGAGACAGACGACCATTCACACACAGAGATTCTACTTACAGAGCAGACACAGCACAGATGTTTCCTTCATCGTCCTTCTCACTCATTTGAGCTTTTTTTCATTTCTGTCACTGACACCAAGTAAAGCCCGCCCTCTTCCTCCGATCACCAGCTTTCTATTGGTTCAAACACTGTGGTGGTATTTAACTTTTGTCTTTGTCTAAAGAAGTGAACTAAATCAAATTATTCAAATTATTCAAATACTCTACATCAGTGAGTAACCTGAAGGTAGATAGGCACAGTATTTTTCCCTAAACACTTAAAGCTGTCACGCAAACACACAAGACCAGGAAATCATGAGAGTGAAGAGCTAAAAACATGTTTAAGAAATAATCTGATTATGTCTCATATCTGTGAACGTTAATCCTCCAACATTGTGTATATATGACCACTAGAGGGAGATGTTGGACTTTAAAGTAAAGACTAACATGGATATAAGCAGCTCATCAATGAGGTTTCATTAATTTGTAGTAATAATAATATTAAATGCATTTTTTAATGAAATTGCTGTATTTTATTTGTGAATACAGATTACCTTCATTAAGAGTGCCTATGCCAAAAGGCACACTTATTACCAGTGTTGGGTAAGTTACTTTAAATTAGTAACTTAGTTACATTACTAGTTACTTCTATCAAAAGTAACTCAGTTCCTTCAAGTTACTCGTTACTTTCAGAGTAACGAGTTACTAGGGAAAGTAACTTTGATTTTACTCAGAATTCTCTTGTTAATGTGTTGCTTCCGTAACTGGATACCCAACAAGAGTGCCAGTCTTCTAGCTTGCTTACTTGCCACAAGTGCACTGTGCCACCTACCAATAGAAAGGAAAAAATAATGCGCACATTTCCACGAGAGAAATCCCACGCCTGATTCTATCATGGCCTGCTTTTTACATCCAACACAAAAACTGCAGTCGTGGTGCTTTCGATTGTACTCAGAACTCGGAAATTCTGCCTTCTGAATAGGAAGATGTAGGCAACACCAGACTGCAGATGAGCTGCATACAGAGCTGGACTGGGACAAATAAATCGTCCCGGGCATTTTGACTAGAGACTGGCCCATCATTATAGGAAAAATCATAAAGCCTTTGAATGAAAACAAACGCTGTTGTGACAGTGATGTACACTGTTTTGATAGTATATATGCATCAATCTATCAATCGTTTGTTGTAAGATTCAGATAATTATTTTTTAAAAGCTAGACATTTTAAATGAGAATAAGAAAGTATTTCCTTGTGCTCCCATTTCCCTTTTAATGCCCTACATGGTCCCCTGGCAACACTTTGCTAGACCCGCCCCTGCACAGTTACCAGCTGTCAGCTACCTAAAAAAGGATCCTGGTGTTATTTGTCTCTCAGAAACAGTTCATAACTTCCCTTCAACTCATTCATGTCACCTAAAAGGTAAACCTGTTTCTCCATCACAGCTCTGATGATTCAGTAAGGACATCTCCTGGTTTCATCTTCATGTTTCCCTCTCACCAGATAACCAAACCATATCATGACCAGCAGCTTTTTTACAGCTGTGGCTCCAGCAAACATCAGCTGATAGTAGAAATTAATATTAAATAAATTCTAACAACAGCTGATCAAGCTTAAACGTGCTGCTGTTGTTTAGCGCGACATCCGCTGGTTTCCTCTTTCTGGCGCAAAGTGGGCGATAAACAAACAAGAGAGACGATCAGCTGATCATTGATCAGTTTCATGATTGAAGTAGAAACAGGAGAGGGAGGGGGGAGAATGAGAGAAGAAGAGGCAGCTGTGCAGCAAAGACACATAGTAACTCCAGCTTTGTGTCTTTTTCATTGTAGCTGACAAACTGTTCCTTTTCACCTCAATAAGAAACGCGTAATATTTTCTCTGAATACGAGACGATTCCGTTTTTTACGGGACGGTTGGCAACTCTAATATTTAACCTTATGAACAAAATAAAGTTCAACATCATTAACATCATAGCACCCACCCAGCTGTATAGAAACTCCGTCATGCTAGCTAGCACGCAGTACGGAAAAAGTCAGCATAACGAAAATAAACTCCACCTAAACTTGGTTCATATCTGACCCAGAGAGACTGCAGGTCATAACTTCTTACCTGAAGTTCAGTTCACCTGACACTCTCGGACCAGCGGCCGCTTCGGGTCTCTCCTCTTGCCTCCCTTTTCCTTCATCCACCTGCTGGCCTCCACCACTTGCTAATGTTATTGAATCTGTGGAAGCTCCGCGATAGCCACCACACGAAGTAACGAATAACGAGCCCAACTAAATCCCAGTAACGAGTAACGCGTTCCCGGTTTTGGCATAATAACTAGTTACCGTGCTCGTTACCACAATAATAACGTAGTTACTGTAACGTTAGTCCCAACACTGCTTATTACTATTTTGTATATGTGACTGTAGGTGTCTTATTTGTGTATAAGTCAACATGGAGAGAAACAAACTGTGTTCCTCCAGGCTGTAAAACCTTGAAACTGATGAAGGTAAAAACAAAAACCTTGATTTAGTTTAGTTTAATCTTTAAACCTTTACAGCCACAGAAAACAAACGATTAAAGACTGAATTCAAGAAAAAAAAACATTCAGTAGGTACTGCTGTTTGCAAAACTTTATTAGCAATAACCAAAGTTACAGAGACAATAAATTTATAATATGTGACCTGGACTTGAAATTTTTATACTGCAGTAACAGACTGAAGCGTCTCCTTCATGGAAGGAAAAGTTCAAAGCTTCACAGATCAGAGAGGAAACCTCTGACTCTGCAGCTACATGGAAATAATTACCTTCACAGTATCAGAAGTTATTCTGATACTGCAACATACGAGACACTGAACTCATAAATACTGTGTAAAATCAAACTGTGAACAACATGAGATCTTTTGTGTGAAATTAGTTCACTCTGAAATATTTGTGTGGAGAAACACAAAAAAGCATGTCTAAATTTTGTTTGATGTGTTTTGTTTGATAATAGGAACTCCCAGATGTTCATCATATAAGTGAGGAAGAAATATAAAGAACTTTTCAAAGAATTTGCTTTGAACTTTTACACTGAGATGAACCTGGAACCTGGAAAGCTGAATAAATAGAGCCACTGTTTCTAATGTTGGACTGTAATATAGTAAATTGAAGGTGATATAATAGTCTAATGAGGTTTGATAATAATCACAGAAATGCAAAATCAAAATGAAATCTAGACATGTTTGTCATCTGACAGAGTAAAATTGAGCATCCTCTGTTGGTGTTTGTTAGGATAATTATTGATTTTCAAAGAAAACATTGAAAAGAACAGCAGGATTCTCAAATTTGAACAGCAGAACAGCAGAAACTGACAGACTGACAATCAGTCCAACAGATACAGCCTCTGTGCGTCCTCCTGCCTCCTTTCTTTTTTTAACAATTCAGTTATAAAACACCTTTCTGATGTTTTCTATAGATCAGAAAAACAACAACAACAAAAAGAAGAAAAAGAAGAAAAACAGCAACTGGAAGACCAACTTTCAGTCCAACAGATCCACCCTCCTTCCCTCCATCCTCTGTGTCTCCTCCTGGCTGAGCTGCAGGTGAGAAACAGGTGTGAGGTGTCAGGTAGGTGATGAGTGAAGAACAGAACAGAATCCATTTCCTCTTCAAACTGCTGTCAGACATTATCTACTGCACTCTGATCACATCACTCAGACCAGCTGCTTTCTACAAAGTCTCATCAACAACATCTTTAGAAACAAACATCAACAAGCAGGAAGCAGCTTCACCTCTGATCACACACACACTCAACTCTACTCACTCACCTGGAGGATCAACAACACTCAGGGTGATGCTGAGGGCATTTTTTGTTCCACTCATGAGGACACGACACTCGTATGTTCCACTATCAGCAGTCGTCACATCCTTCAGAATCAAAGATACGTCTCCATCCTTCATCTGTCTGTCCTGCAGATCCACCCGGTTCTTAAAAGATGGATGCTGGTTGGCTGGATCAAAGTGTTCATCTCGGTACAAAAGGACATATTTTTCCAGGCCAGTTTTGCTCCACTTTACAAGTCTGATTGTGATGTTGTTTGGAGTTCGACATGGGAGACTGACGTTCTGTCCAGACTCAGCTGTGATGATCTCCTTGCCTGAAAAAGGAAACAACACAGAGCAGAGAGGATAAACGTCAAAGTACAAATGTTAGCTTCTATAGCAACCAGACAAACAGACAATGCACTTGCTCGAAATCCTTCTTGTAGCAGTGCTTGCACCTGGAATCCAATACCTTTGCCACAACTTGGACAGCACGTGGTTACGTCCACCATGCCTTGTTTTCTGATGTACATGTTGACGCACAGGGTCAGTAAATTGAAGATCCCTAGCTATAATAGCAGGATGCCTTGCCTCCTCAGGTATAGCTGCTCTACTGAGCCTACTTCCAACTTGTGACACACAATCCTCAAAGCTCATAGAGATTGCTGCTCTTCTTCTTCTTCACCCTCTCATTCTCATCTATGTATTCATTTGCCTTAACAGCATTAACTAAAATTGCCATTTTAATCTCTGGATCATTTGAAGAGACCTTTACACTGTCAGGCTTCACTGAACAATTAATTTCTGGTTCAGAAAGACACTTTGGTCCTTTAAACCAGGAATCAGCCTTCAGAAATGATTGTACCTCGACTCCCCTAGAAGCCAGATCAGCAGGATTACATGATGTACTAACATATTTCCACTGAGAAGGTTTGGACATTTTAAGCATCGCTGCCATCCGGTGTGCTACAAATATTTAAAACTTTGAGGTTTCATTTGTGGTATATTACAATACAGAGGTGTTATCAGTTCAAAAACTGATTCCTGCAACTGCATTTGCAGCTCTTTTCTCCACATCTTATCCATTCTACTCGCAACCAATGCAGCTGTCAATTCCATGCAAAGTTTGTTTCAGTGGAGCCACCAATGCTTTGCCCATTATAAATGCACAATGGACCTGATTTTGGGTGACTGTGCCAAAACCATTCTCATCTGCGACTGAGCAGAAGCAACCTCTCTGAAGTTAGAAGATTTAAAAGCAGAAGTCGACTTTAAAATCTGCAAGAACGCAAAGATCATTCACCCAAACCGTCAATTCTTGTACAACAGTAACTGGCAACACATAATCCCACACCTAAAGATTTCTGCATAGTTTCTGAAGGATTAACTTAGCAGATAACCACAATGCTAAAAAAAAAAAACCCCAAAGGGTTATAGATCAATCTCACAAGAGACAACATAACTCTCTATGTGAGGGCTTTGTTTGTCTTGTACTTGAATGTATGGATACACCACTGCACACCTAGTGCTCTCTACTGGCAAGACGTCCCTAGTCAAATCAAAATCCTTAACTTCCTTGGATTGTTGTTGCACAGATATGGCAGCAAGTACCAATTTCATTTGGTGAGCTTAATGCCTCCTTTAGCACAAAGAGTAACAAGTTCTTGATGGAGCAACACTGCCCCCTCTTTAAAACCGAGGCAATCATCCCAACAACACACTGCAAAAGAGAAACCTGGCTCTGTTCCTATTTTCTAGGTCAATACTGAATAATACAATATATTATGTTAATGGTTTTATCGTGTTTTGTGATTTGGTGCTATGTACAAATAAAACTGATTTGAACAAAACTAATTATCTTTGAAATTGTTCAAAATCGTTTCTTCTGCATTTATCTAAAGTTATCTACTTGAAGGTGCACGTTTGAAAGTTGGACCAGGGAGTCAAACCTCTCTGATATGATTCGGGGTTTCAGGAAAACTAAAAAAAAGCTCTGCTAGTGTTACAGATCATATTCACCATTGGTTGTTAGTACAGTACAGTTTATGACAAATGCAATAATCACTGCAAAACATTAATTAATAAATCTGTCTGTGTTTCAGTGGAGCTGAGGGTCTGTTGATCCAAGCAGGGGCCTCAGAAACTACCAAATTACAAATTACCAAGTGCAGATCAAGATGGGGTGGAATATGATCAGAGCCATTTACGTGATAAACATGTTGTTTATTTTTCGTTGACATTTAGATTTTTTGTTGTTGTTGTTGTTGTTGTTGTGTGTGGGGTTTTTTTTTAATTCTGTAATAATACTGTTATGTATGTAATGTTAACTGTGTTACTGTTTGTTCCATGACTTTGTATGGATTATTTTTCATAATCCTCATTATTAATGTGAGCGGGTGTTAAGTGTAAACATGTTAACGGCTGGTCTGAACTCACAGACATTTGGTTTCTTGTGTTTTTCACAGTTTACTTACTGAACTGAGTTCCTGCAGGTTCCACAAACAAAAACACGTCCTGATAATAAGTGAACATAATGTGTGAGAGAAAGCAGCCTCTCATTATGAGACACTGTGAGTCTCTGCATGCTGCCTTTATGGAGCTACAGCTGTTTGTAAACACTGAACTAAAAGCTTTGTAGCTGTATACTGACTCCTGAAACTACAACACATCACACTGACACACACATTACACTTCTTTGTCTCTGTCACAGGGCTGGATGTAATGAAATGTTCTTAGAGTGGCATTGAAATCAAATGGGCAAAATCAAAGTCGTTTCTTTACACATATGCAGCTTTTACATAGTGTAATATGCCTTAAAATGTAACCAATGATTGTGACTTTTTTGTACAACCATTTAAAACTCAGGGGCTGATCTACAGAGGTGGCATGGAGTGGCATGTGCCACCCTTAATAAACATTGTCATTTACAAAACTATGGTGGCACTCGGTGTGGCAAAAGATTATATCAGGGTGACACATGCCACGTCTGTAGATCTGCTCGTGACGGTGTACTGACTCCTGAAACTACAACACATCACACTGACACACACATTACACTTCTTTGTCTCTGTGAGATCTGATCACACCGACATGTTAGGTCCACACAGACCCCACCCAGCCTCGCGTCTCCTTCACAAACACGGAAAAACTGAATCAATATGAAAATAAATCTTCAGGAAATGTTGTTAACATGTAAAGCAGACTGATGCTTTTCCTCTCTGTCCCACAGAGTGAATCTCACCTGCAGAGACAAACACGAAGAGGCCGACAAACAGCAAAGTCGAGCAGAGCGACGCAGTCACAGCAGACATTTCCGTGTTCTTCAACTCCGACGCTTCGACTGTTCTAAATGTCTCAGGATGGTTTTATTGAAATAACTGAACCTGAATTTAAATCCTGACTACATGAGATTAAATTTAAGGTTTAAATGATCCTGAAAGTCTCTGACTGAGAGAACAGATCAGACTTTTTAGACACTCGTTCAAACTCAATACGTCCAAGTCATCATCTCTGCAGGAAGTCACGTTAGAGTCACGTGTGTTTACGCTGCGCTGTAGGGTGACCATGAATAAGTGCGTCATGACTAAAGCGGTGAAATCTGAAGCAGGTCTGAGTGTTTAACAGGTTCAGTTCTTGAATGATCTCCACAGAACAACACAAACATCTCATCATCAACCATCAGCTACATACTAAAGACCATCATCAGCCAAAGGACTTCAACATGCCGTCACTGTATAAACATGTATATTGTATTATGGAGGAGGCAGCATTTAGCTGGAGCCTCCATAAAACCACAGAGAACTTTGACCACCTTTGATTGTCATTAAGTTGTGTTGGAGCCACAGAGAGCAAATCTTTGTTCTTTATGGAGAACCAGTGAGGCTGTTTGGACTTTCCTATGAAATATTAGCGCTAAAAAAACACAATTTACCAAACACACGTGACAAATTCTCATCAACATCTTTAGAAACAAACATCAACAACCAGGAAGCAGCTTCACCTCTGATCACACACACACACTCTACTCACTCACCTGGAGGATCAACAGTCAGGTAGATGATGCTGATGATCTTGCATGACTGCTTCATCCAATCGGACCGACTCTCATATGTTCCAATGTCATTATTTGTCACATTCTTCAGAATCAGAGACGCGTCTCCATCCTTCATCAGTCTGAGCTGCAGATCCACCCGGTACCTAAAAGATGGATGCTGATTGGCTGGTTCAAATCGGCCATCCCGATACAAAAGGACCTTTTCTGGCTTCAGGTCAGCTCTGCTCCACTCTACACCCTGGTGTTGGTGTTTGGAGCTCGACACGTCAGAGTGACATTTTGTCCAGACTCAGCTGTGATGTTTTTCTTGTCTGAAAGAAGAAACAACACAAATCAGGGAGGTTAAAGGGATCAAACTGCAACTGTTCACTTCTAAAGCAGCATACAACATAAAGGACAATTATGCTCAAATTCATTACAGTCAATGCAATATGATCACATCATATTCAAAAAGTCATTAAAATTCATCCTTGATAGTTGATGTGGAACTTTCAAAGTGTTCTTTCTCTCATCCATCCACTTTACATCTCTGCAAAGTTTCAATTTATCTGCATAATTTAAAGAATCCACAGTATCCAGAGTCATTTGCAGTGTGGATGTAACACTGGTAACAAGATACCATGTTGGCACATGAAGAGGATCACAGTGGAATAATTACATCCTTAAATTTAGTTACAGCACTTTAAGAAAGACACTAGATAAGAAAATACTGTCATTATATCTATTCCTCACTGCTGTGTAGGTATTATTTTAAATTTAAATGTTATTTGGATATGATCAGACAAGAGAGGGTTTTCAGGAAATAATGTTAATAATAATAACAACATTTTTAGCATCTACATGGATGTTAAAATCAGCCACAATTATCATTTTATCTGAGCTGAGCACTAAATCAGATAAAAGTCTGAGAAATCAGACAGAAACTGTGAGGAAGGGCCAGGTGGACGAGCAGCCTCTCATTATGAGACACTGTGAGTCTCTGCATGCTGCCTTTCTGTAGCTACAGCTGTTTGTAAACACTGAACTAAAAGCTTTGTAGCTGTATACTGACTCCTGAAACTACAACACATCACACTGAAACACACATTACACTTCTTTGTCTCTGTCACAGGGCTGGATGTAATGAAATGTTCTTAGAGTGGCATTGAAATCAAATGGTCAAAATCAAAGTCATTTCTTTACACATATGCAGCTTTTACATAGTGTAATATGCCTTAAAATGTAACCAGTGGTTCTGACTTTTCTGTACAACCTTTTAAAACTCAGGGGCTGATCTACAGAGGTGGCATGGAGTGGCATGTGCCACCCTTAATAAACATTGTCATTTACAAAACTATGGTGGCACTCGGTGTGGCAAAAGATTATATCAGGGTGACACATGCCACGTCTGTAGATCTGCTCGTGACGGTGTACTGACTCCTGAAACTACAACACATCACACTGACACACACATTACACTTCTTTGTCTCTGTGAGATCTGATCACACCGACATGTTAGGTCCACACAGACTCCACCCAGCCTCGTGTCTCCTTCACAAACACGGAAAAACTGAATCAATATGAAAATAAATCTTCAGGAAATGTTGTTAACATGTAAAGCAGACTGATGCTTTTCCTCTCTGTCCCACAGAGTGAATCTCACCTGCAGAGACAAACACGAAGAGGCCGACAAACAGCAAAGTCGAGCAGAGCGACGCAGTCACAGCAGACATTTCCGTGTTCTTCAACTCCGACGCTTCGATTGTTCTAAACGTCTCAGGATGGTTTTATTGAAATAACTGAACCTGAGTTTAAATCCTGACTACATGAGATTAAATTTAAGGTTTAAATGATCCTGAAAGTCTCTGACTGAGAACAGATCAGACTTTTTAGACACTCGTTCAAACTCAATACGTCCAAGTCATCGTCTCTGCAGGAAGTCACGTTAGAGTCACGTGTGTTTACGCTGCTGTAGGGTGACCATAAATAAGTGCGTCATAACTAAAGTGGTGAAATCTGAAGCAGGTCTGAGTGTTTAACAGGTTCAGTTCTTGAATGATCTCCACAGAACAACACAAACATCTCATCATCAACCATCAGCTACATACTAAAGACCATCATCAGCCAAAGGACTTCAACATGACGTCACTGTATAAACATGTATATTGTATTATGGAGGAGGCAGCATTTAGCTGTAGCCTCCATCAAACCACAGAGAACTTTGTCCACCTTTGATTGTCATTAAGTTGTGTTGGAGCCACAGAGAGCAAATCTTTGTTCTTTATGGAGAACCAGTGAGACTGTTTGGACTTTCCTATGAAACATCAGTGCAGGAGTCTCTCAGTACATCTGTTTACAGTGAGGACAAAGAAGCAGCAGACACAGAGAAAACACACATGACTGTAATCAGAGTACAGGAGAGTAACTGAGTACACTTCCTGTTTGTGATTGAGGTGATTTTCTTCTTTATGTTGTGTCAGATAAAGTCTGACAGCTTTTGGTTCTTCAGCTGATGAAACACATTGAATTCCTTTAATTTGATGTGTTTTCACAGATGAAACCAGCAACAGTGAATCAAATGTTTTACACTAACGTGACATGACGTTCATCTAACCAGCAGAACCAGTGAGTGGTTACAGTAACGGGTTAATCCACTAACGCTCACAGGCTTCAGTCAGCCTGTCAAATTACTTAAAAAACTGAAAGACGTCATTTTAAACACTTACTGTTTTTCTGAAGGATCTCTGAAACACTCAAACACTCTTCTGATCACCAGAGTGGAAAAAATAAAATGATCTCCTGACAGATAAAAAAACTGTGAGGTCAGTGTGTCCCATCGGTTTTTCAGTGGGTGAAAAGGAAGCTACTGAAGTTTTGTTACAAACAAGTGAAAAGTTACTCAGATGTTAATATTTGACAAATAAAAAAAATCAAATCATAAAAAATGTAAAAGTTTAAAATCCCAAAGTAAAGGTGTGTCTGTATCAAACAGCTGCAGACTAAACTAACCTGTGTTTCCCTGTCAGCTGTTTTATATCAGACATCTGTGACCTGCGTCAACACTTTCATGCCCACCTTTGTTTGTCCTGTTTGAGCAGCTGCAAGTCCAGACATGTGACAAACAAATACCTCAAATAAAAAAGGAAAAGAAAGAAGCATAAGAATGAGAACCTTTTTCCACTAACACTGGTAGATATAAAGAGAAATTCCCTTTCTGTGTTTTTGAGTCCATCAGGGTCTGCTTGGGTCCAAATCCAGGGACAAAGAGCAGATTCCAGTGATCAGACTGATGCTCTCTGTCTCTACAAATAGTTCAAACAACTGGAGGAAAATAAGCAGCTCTGTGTTATTTATATGCAGCTTTTATTTCTACGCACATCACTGAACTGTGTCAAAGTGCCATTATTGGAACCTGTACTTCCTTCAGAATTTTCATATTAGAATTTTGGACCTTTCCATCATAACTGTCATAACTGGATAACATCTGTGTGGATAACACTGCACCCACCAGGACTGTGCGCTGTTTCTCCAAACCCTGGATTACCCCAGAAATTAAAGCCGTCCTCAAACAAAAGAGGAGAGCCTTCAAATCCAGAGACAAGGAGGAGCTGAAAAGAGTGCAGAGAGAGCAGAGAGGTCTGATCGGGGCAGCTACAGGCAGAAGACGGAGAAACGGCTTCAACAAAAGAAGGTTAGCAAAGTCTGGAGAGGCCTCAGAACCATCTCAGGCCACAGAGATCAGAACGCACTGCTCATGGGAGATGTGAGGGGGCAAATGAACTGAATCATTTCTTTAACAGGTTTGATTCTTCCAGGAGGCAGTCTTCAACGTCAGGGGCAGACTCACCCACACCCACTGCTGCCCCACCTCAGACACTTCACACCACCTCTAATCACCCTGCTCACTCCTCCCCACCCCTAACACCAGAATCCAATACACACTCAACACAAGGCTCCAGCCTGACTCTCTCAACCACCCAGGTTAGGAGGGAACTGAGGAGGATTAAAGCCAAGAAGGCAGCAGATCCAGATAGCATCAGCTCAAGGGTCGTCGGGTCCTGCACAGACCAACTGTGTGGGGTGATGGAGCACCTCTTCAACCTGAACCTGAGGCTGGGGAGAGTCCAGCAGCTCTGGAAAACCTCTTGTGTTGTACCAGTGCCAAAGACTTCACACCCCAAGGACCTCAACAGCTACAGGCCGGTGGCTTGACATCCCACCTGATGAAGACCCTGGAGCGGTTGGTCCTGGCTCAGCTTTGGCACCTGGTGAGCTCATCACTGGACCCACTTCAGTTTGCCTACCAGCCTGGCATTGGAGCGGATGATGCCGTCATTCACCTCCTACATCGTTCCCTCGCTCACCTGGAGACCGCTGGGAGCACTGTGAGAATCATGTTCTTTGATTTCTCCAGTGCCTTCAACACCATTCTTCCCACGGTCCTGAAGGACAAGCTGGAGAACTCAGGAGTGGACCATCACCTCACTACATGGATACTGGACTACATCACAGACCGACCACAGTATGTGAGGACTCAGGGCTGTGTGTCGGACAGGGTCGTCTGCAGTACGGGGGCCCCACAGGGAACGGTTCTGGCTCCGTTCCTCTTCACCATCTACACTGCAGACTTCTCCCACAATTCCACCCAGTGCTTCCTGCAGAAGTTCTCTGATGACTCTGCAATAGTCGGCCTCATCACTGATGGGGACGACAAGGAGTATAGAGGACTGACCCAAGACTTTGTGGACTGGTGCCAGCTGAACTACCTCCAGATCAACGCCAGTAAAACCAAGGAGCTGGTGGTAGACTTCTGAAGGCACTAAACATCCAAGGTATGGACATTGAGACTGTGGACAGCTACAGGTACCTTGGTGTTCATCTGAACAATAAACTGGACTGGACTCATAACTCAGACGCTCTCTAAAGAAAAGAGACTCATGGTGTGGGACAGAGCAGGCTGTACCTGCTGCTGAGGTCTTTGGGAGTGAAGGGCCAACTCCTGAAGACCTTCTATGACTCTGTGGTGGTCTCAGTCATCTTTTATGGTGTAGTCTGCTGGGGCAACAGCATCTCCTGGGCCACCACTGTTCTAGGATGCCCTCTGGACCCAGTGGAGGTGGTGAGTGACAGGAGAATGGTGGCTAAGCTTTCATCCTTGTTGGACAACATCTCCCACCCCATGCAGGAGACTGACAGCACTGAGCAGCTCCTTCAGTGGCTGCGGCACCCACGATGTGGGACAGAGAGATTTCACAGGTCTTTCTCTCCAACTGTTGTCAGACTCCTGAACAAAGACTTCACAACTGACCAAACACACACATCCACAATAACACCAAGTGTAATTTTTTTCTGTTAACATAGTATTTTATTCTATTGTATATAGTATCTTATTCTTATTATCTTATCCCAGTCCGTTGTTTTTCTTCATTTTTGCTGTAACTTGTACTGTCCACTTTCTGCTGTGACACAACAAATTTCCCACATGTGGGACTAATAAAGCTTATCTTATTTTACATGTGAGCTTTTAATGAAACCACAAAAGAGTTCAATGTGAAGATTCATTTTTACCGGTTCTCAGGAGGATGTGTGGATAAAGGAAATGGAAAAAAGACCATTCTGACCAGATGGAGACTAGCACAAAATTATAATAAATAAACAATACAAGGCGAGTGGTTATCTGATGCTATTATTATCATTATTATTATATCATAATCTTGTTTTCTAATGTATTCTGATTATGTACAGGGGTTTAGACTTGTTAGTTCGTAGGGTTTGGATTCTGTGCTCCTTCTTTTTAGTGTCTGCCCGTGTGTTTCCTCTGTTCTCCGTCTGTACCGTGTCTTTAAATCCAGTCTATGTATGTCCTGTTTTATTTTGAAGGTCCGTATCTGATGTCAGTGTGTTCCGTGCACCCTCCCTGGTGATTCAAATTCAAATTCAGGTTTCGGTTTTGTTTTATTAGTTTTCCCAGTTTAGACTCTTTCTTGGTTTTGTTTCTTGCCACTCTCGCTTTTGGTCGTATGTCACCCTCCTGCAATAAAGCTCACTCACATCTCAGCCAGTGCCTGCGTTTTGGGTCCTTATCTCTCCTAAACACATCTTGTCCCGCAAACCGTCACAGTGGGTGGAGCCAACTTTCACTTTTATCGGGAATACCTTGATTGTATAACAAAGACTAATTTCCTCGTTTAATAAGCTTCTAAAAAATGAAACTTAAAAAGCGTAAATAAAAATAACCTAAATAAACCTAAACTATCATCTGCTGACAGGTGACGTCACACTTGTTACTGATCATGCTATAATATTTTTGATGCCAGTATTCACTTCTGGTGGAAACAACTGCTGACAGGACACCTCCTGAGCATGCGCAGTGGGCCACATATTCTAGAACCAGAAGCACTGTTGAGTCTGCTATCGAGGCTTGAACAGTGTTTATAGTCCAGCTCCACCAGAGGGCGCTTTCACACAATCAGATGTGCCTATGGTGCATTTACAGAGTTTTCTTTGAAGACAATTTCATAATTATGCTTAGAAGAAACTCCAACACATTGTACATAAAGTCAGTTTATTAATAAAGTTTCCTCCAGATCACCAAAACTTCATATGGATCTATTATAATAAGAGTTTGATTTTGTTATGATCTATTCTGAGTCTCTTTATAAAGTTGCATCCTGTGTTTTTTCTCTTACTTTTTGGATAGTTGTTGTTAAGCATTTTAGTCATAAAATAGTGTTAAAAATGATATTTTACAATGAATTATGATCCATCATGTAAATGCACATGAAGGTCTTTCTGGGCTTTCCATCAGACATCTTTGTGAAACCCACAGAATCAAACAAGAAGATCAAGTGAGACCAAAGTTTATTGAACCTGCAGAGAAACCAGATCACTGCTTTGGAGATGACAGCACACTTAGAAAGTGGTGGTGAAGTTACCATTAAAAAAACTTTATGGTGCCATTCTTTTTTTCTTTTTCTGCATCTTTATATAAAATAAAAACCTCTCCATTTGAATGTTCTGCCCCTCAGTGAGGGTAACTTTATGAGGAGAACAAAGATAAAATAAACTAGTGTGTTTTACAGTGGATTTGTGGACCAGTTAGAAAACAGCAGCTAGATTCCAGAGGGTGGACTGGTGGACCACTTCAGTGATTAGATGACATTTTCATACATTTTAACCACAAGATAAAAATAAACTAATTAACATTAAATTAAATTGCACCATTTCAAGACAGTTTACTGGCACCAGAATATTTACTCACTGGAAAAACTCAAAATCTTACCAAGTATATTTGTCTCATTTCTAGTCAAAAATATCTCTTTACACTTAAAATAAGACACATTAGGCTAAAGAGTAACAATTCAGTGAGATACAGTGGGATGCAAAAGTTTTGGCCACCTTATTAATAGTCATTGTTTTCCTGTATAAATCGTTGGTCGTTTCAATAAAAAATGTCAGTTAAATATATCATATAGGAGACACACACAGTGATATTTGAGAAGAGAAATGAAGTTTATTGGATTTACAGAAAGTGTGCAATAATTGTTTAAACAAAATCACGCAGATGCATAAATTTGGGCACTGTTGTCATTTTATTGATTCCAAAAACTTTAGAACTAATTATTGGAACTCAAATTGGCTCGGTAAGCTCAGTGACCCCTGACCTACATACACAAGTCAATCCAATAATGAGAAAAAGTATTTCAGGGGTCAATTGTAAGTTTCCCTCTTTTAATTTTCTCTGAAGAGTAGCAACATGGGGGTTTCAAAACAACTCTCAAATGACCTGAAGACAAAGATTGTTCACCATCATGGTTCAGGGGAAGGATACAGAAAGCTGTCTCAGAGATTTAAGCTGTCTGTTTCCACAGCAAGAGCCGTTTGCTGAAGCACATTTGGACAAGCCAGCTTCATTCTGCAATAAGGTGCTGTGGACTGATGAAGCTAAAATGAGTTATTTGGGCATAACAAGGGGCGTTATGCATGGAGGAAACAGAACACAGCATTCCAAGAAAAACACCTGCTGCCTACAGTAAAATATATGGTGGTGGTGGTTCCATCATGCTGTGGGGCTGTGGGGCCAGTGCAGGGACTGGGAATCTTGTCAAAGTTGAGGGACACATGGATTCCACTCAGTATCAGTAGATTCTGGAGACCAATGTCCAGGAATCAGTGACAAAGCTGAAGCTGCGCCGGGGCTGGATCTTTCAACAAGACAATGACCCGAAACCCTACAAACGTCACTGCTGTTTAGTTTTCTGTCTTCATTTATGTTGGAAGTGATAGCAGAGCGGTACGTTTGAATTTGTTTCCAAAATCCCTCATTTAGATGGAAGCTAGCGAGCTAACTTCCTGCTAATTTCTAACTCTGTTAAATGTCATAAATTCCGTTTTGTTTTCATGGATGCCTGGATGATAAACTCAACTGTTACACATGGTAGGCTTGATTACTGTAACAGCATCTTTACAGGTCTACCTAAAAAATCAGTCAGACAACTACAGCTCATTCAGAACTCTGCTGCTCGAGTCCTCACTAAGACCAAAAAAGTGGACCACATCAGTCCAGCTCTGAGGTCTTTACACTGGCTGCCTGTCCGTCAGAGGATAGACTTTAAAGTTCTGATGCTGGTCTATAAAGCTCTGAATGGTTTAGGACCAAAATACATCAGTGACCTCCTGACCCAGTATGAACCTTCCAGATCCCTCAGGTCATCTGGATCCGGTCTTTTATCAGTTCCCAGAGTCAGAACCAGACACGGAGAAGCTGCATTCAGCTTTTATGCTCCTTATATCTGGAACAAACTCCCAGAAAGCCTCAGATCAGCTGAAACACTCAGTTTATTTAAATCCAGGTTGAAGACTCACCTGTTCTCAGCTGCATTTGAATAAAGCACCAAATCCACACTTTTAAGCTTAAATTTCAAAACTTACATTTAACTACTGGTTTTATCTATTGTTCTGATTTAATCTGTTTTGATTTTATATACTGTTTTGTTTGTTTGTTAATTAGTTAGTTTGTTTGCTTGTTTTAATCAATTTTAAATCATGCTTTTTATTTGTTCTTGTTTCTAATGTCTCTGTGAAGCACTTTGAATCACCTTATTGTTGAATTGTGCTATACAAATAAACTTGCCTTGCCTTGCCTTAAATACACAGAGGGAGCAATCAGGGAGTGGGAAACAGGAGGGAAACACAACTGGGGCAAATCAGGGCTGATGAGACAAAGGAAGCAAAACCTGATACAATGACCTGAGGCACGGACTTCAAAGTAAAACTGAAAACATAACACAGAGACTTGACAAGGGGATAAAGCAGAAGGGGGAGACAGCAACTAAAGAACACAGACAGAAACCAGAACACTAAAAGTCTAACAAAACCCACACAGAGAACCTACACCTAAAATAATCCAAAAACCCATAAGGCACAGAAAGCTACAATATAAAGAAATAAATAAAATCAAAGAACCAAAAACACAAAACACTGGGTCGACAACCCAGGCACCCTAACAGCTCCATGATCTGAGATTGACTTTGTATTTATATTAAACTCTTTTAAAAACAACAAAATGATTTTGTGAGTTCTTTCAGTAAGTAACCAAAGCTGTGTTTGCAATCAGCTGTTTCCTGTTTGTCTTTTATCCTTTAAAAATGTGTTTTTGTTTTATTTCTGAAACTGAGACCATCGAGGTCACAAGAAGATATTTTATTTGTACTGAAATGTGTCTGATAATTTTTTTTTCATGTATTTGTGTTGTAATCGTAATGGTGAAGAAAGGTGATACTAGTCACATGGCATGGTTGTTGGTGCCAGACCAGCTGTCTGAGTGTTTCAGAAGCTGCTGATCTGCTGTGATTTCTCTCCTGGGTTTACAGAGAAGAGTCTGACAAAGAGGAAATAGAGCAGCTGTTCTCTGAATGAAAAACTCCAGTTGGTGTCAGAGGAGACCAGCCAGACTGCTCCAAGCTCATACAAAGCCAACACAGCAACACTTGTTACAATCAAGGTGTGCAGAAGAGCATTTCTGATTACACAACACATTGAAACTTATAGCAGATAGGTTACTGCAGCAGAAGACTGCACTGGGTGATGCTCTTTCACCCTGAGAAATGCAAACTGAATCTACAATTCGCACAAACTCACTAAAATTGGACATCAGAAGATTGGAATTTTTTTGTTTTTTCAGATGGCGGTATGATCGGATGAGTTTAAATTTCTGCTGCAACATTCAGATTGTAGAGTTAGAATATAAACACCATGAAAGCATGGATTGTTCCTAACCTCTATAAACTGCCTGTCAGTAGATGTCAGTAGATGGCAGCACCAGAGTACGGTTTAATCATGGGGCATTACAACAAAGACTCAGCTTATCATTAAAGGCTAAAAATAAAAACAATATATCACCTAAACTATCATCTGCTTTTTTCAAAAAACAAAAGTTCTGTCAGAAAGATAAGATAATAGTGGACCCTTCTGTGCCTCCTCTTTTTTAAGGACATTAAGTTTTGTTGTTTGGGTGGGTTGATGTACAGTCATACGTGTACAGGGTGTACAGTAGGGGGCTGAGAACAAAGCCCTGCAGGGATCTGTAATGAGTGGCAGTGAGGGGGAGAAGGTAGGGCCAAGTCTGACTGAATAAGGGCCTATTTGTGAGGCAAACTTTGATCCAGGAGCAGGTGAAAGGAAGGATGTGGTCCACTATGGTTGTAAGGGATTATTGTGTTGAATGCTAAGCTATAGTCCACTAAGAACATTCTCACATAGCTCTTCCTGTTCTCCAGATGGTTCAGCACTCTGTGAATGGTGATGGTATTGGCATCCGCTGTGGATCGATATGCTCTCTAAGCAAATGGGTCGAGAGAGGGAGGCTGCCGCTGATGTGCTGAGACACTATCCACTCAAAATACTTTATGACTACAGATGTGAGGTCTATAGGTTAGTATTTGTTGAGGTTGTCTGTGCCAGTTTTTTTGGGAATGGGAAAGATCGCGCAGGCTTTCCGATAAATGGGAATGGTAGCATGAGTCAGAGAGAGATTGAACAGCCTGGTGAGCTGGTTTGCACAGGCGTAAACCACAGACCCCAGTATTCTGTTGAGGCTAGCAGCTCTCCGCTGCACAATACACATTTGGACACTAGGAGCAGTTGTTTTTGAGAGACTACATTTATACTTACTGGAAACGTTTTTTGACATTGTTATCTACAATAGCCAATATTAACCATGTTTAACTAGGCTGGAATAATAATGTTCAAACAGATATGATAAACAGATATGAGGGCAACATGTTTTGTCAGGTTAAACAATAAAAAAGAAGCAGTGGCAAAAAAGCACCCAGAAGTCGTTTATTGAAAGGTTGTGATTGCAGTGATTACAAGCTTTGTAGTTTAATTAACACTCCCAATCTCAACCCAATCTCAACTTCACTCAGAAAAATTATGGTTCTTAAATGGTTCTTCAGATGGCTTCATGGTTCTTTAAAGAACCATCATACGTCAAAGAACCTTTTTATTTTGTGGATGGTTCTTCAGCTATTACAAATGGTTCTTTAAAGAACAAAAGGTTCTTCATCCTTAGCAATCTAAGTTTGATGGTGTAAATGGCATAAATATTTATTCACTATAATGAGGCTGTGAATTATACTGTGTGTTTTCTTTGTGTGCATGTGTGTGCGAAGGGAGAGGGCGGGTTACCTGGCAATTACCCTTTAAGAGAAGATGGTAGGAAACTGAATATTCAAATAAAAGTTAGAAATATTTGCTTAAAAATATACTGGTGGCAGGGGTGGGGGCCAAAGCCTAAAGACCCTAACCCCCCCCCCCCCCCCCCCCCCACACACACACACACACACACCCCTAACCCCACAAACACATTATGAATATGGTGAGTTAACAAACAGTAGACACAATACACACATTCAAGTACTGTACTTTAGTTTTAAATTTTAATAAAGCATTACTATTTTCTACTCCAAGGCATTACTTTTGAGATTATTATATATTTTTGAAAATACAGCATAATGATAATACTAGTTATTGTAAACTTTACAAACCACCCAGCAGTATGTAAAGTCAAATTATAAGATACAAGTAAATAACAATTGCAGAACAGAATGTCAGTGTAATGAACACACACTTCGTTTTGACAAAGCACAGCTTAGGTAAATGATCTGAGTAGTTGTTCATCACTGAGCAATTTGTTAATATGTGTTTCGAGCCAAATAAATGACAGGGAGAGAGAGAGTGACGTCAGAACACGTCATACTATAACCTCCCGGGAGCGAACGGAGGGGGTCAGTCGTTGGGATGCGCATGCGCAGACAGAGTGTGCGAGCGGCGGGCCTTGACCTTTCGGGGAAAAAAACTCACGGACGGTGACAGCGAAACGGATAACAGTCTTCAGTACCTGCTGGACTTTGAAGCTGTGGATTCTGGGACTGTTAGAAAAGGTAAAACATTTCCATTAAAACCTTATTACTGTTTTGTTTTTGTTACTCGTCATTGTAGCTTGCTGTTAATGTTGTGCTAACAGTAGCGATTAGCTAGATACGTTAGCCGTTGAGGTCAGCGCAATTTAGTATCCGGTATACAGAAACTGTTTTCCTAACAAAACCACTGTTATAATTAAGTGAAGGTGCTCCCAGCTAATTTGAACCTTTGGCTTCTAAAATATGTGGTTCAATTGCGTGCTGCGTACATAACCTAATGTCAGCTAGACCGAAATTAAAATTTAATATATTGTTAAAGTCACTAAAATGGCGCCTGAAGCCTGTTGTGAGCTCTGTGTCTGCTCTAGAAACTCTGAAATTCTGTAGATCTGAGCCGTACATTAAATACTCACATGAACCTGTACTTTGAATTCTGTATGAGCTGTATAAAATACAGCTATGCATAAGAGTTTTGAATGAATAATTAGATTAGATAACTCTTCATTGTCTAATCGAATTATATAGAAATGAATAGAAAGTGGTTCTTTAGACTGATGCCATAGAAGAACCTGTTTTGGTGCCACAAAGAACCTTTCAAACAATGGTTTCAAACATGAGAAGGTGTGTCTTTGACTGTTCCTGCATAACTTAGTTTCGGACTAGTTGACAAGTTATGCTCCGGTCATTTGATGTTTCCAAGATAGATGTTCTTTTGTAATATAGTTAAATTTTTTTGTATATTTAATTTATCCACCATCATACATCATACATACAAGCTAAGAAGAGGTCGTTATACTAACAAGAGGTATCAACGCTGGGCCAAAGTTCAGCACATGGTTAAAGTTTGTAATCCAGCCAGGGTGTAAATATCACTCAGCAGCCAGAGCTGAAGCAGGTAGCATCAACACATAAATCTACTCTACCCGGCTTAAATCACAAGAGCACCTCTGACCAAAAAGCTGTAGATTTTTCTTGTTTGCACAAATTAATCCAGATTCACATTAACTGTGTTCACAGCTCCAACAAAATGAGGAAGAGGAGGGGCAGAAACACAATTAGATTGAATTACAATTGGATGGAAGTTGAGGACAAGGAGAAGGAAGCTTTGGATGAGGAGGAAGAGAAGCAGCAGGAGCATCTTTAGGGGTCCCTATGATGTCATTGAGGTTTGTTTCATTAATATGGTCCTCTCACAAAGAACGATGACATGTTTTAGTTTACGTACTTCCTGTATTAAATAGTGATATGCAAAATGTTGTGAAAAACCATGGAGCAGGTACGTATAGTGCATCTGCAGGTAAATGAACATCAAATCTCTAAGACAGACTGAAATCTGTATATTTATCACCCTTATGATAAAACCCATGTCAGCCATTGGTTTATGGACTTTGTATTTTGAAGCCTCAACATTTGCATTATTGCTGTTGCTATGTTGGGACCATATTAGGATGAGGGATCAGAATCTGGAGTCATGCACACTATTATTTCATTTAGTGTGTATCCATAAGATTCGTACAGCAGATCCAAGTTGTGCCTTGAAAACAGGAAAGTCGTCTGCATAGAGGAGAACTGTAATAGCAGGCTTGTACAAAGTGAGGCTTTGTGCTCTCGTTTTACTTCTGTCACCCTGTTTTGATGCAGCTTTCACTTGAAATCAGGCAAGAACTGGACTTATTTTTTACAATGTGTTCTTGTGAATTGATTGTGTATCGCATATGTTTGGTTTGACTTTCTGCAAGACAACAGTCGTCCACTGGCCAAAACAATTTTCCAAATACCTCCATGTGATCTAGCCTGGATTTAGAAAAGAATAGCACAAAAAATCTGCACCTCCTGCTTCAGATGCAATTTGTGTTTGTGCGTTCAGAGGCAGCGGCGAGAGGGGAGACCTCGGGTCATCCAGCTGGAGAGCCTGACCAGGAGGAGTCGAACATTAACTCAGCTCTTCCAGGGCACCCTGCAGACTCGGCTGTTGGCATCGACGAGGGATGACGTGAACGCCAAACTGGAGTCCATCACAGGTCAACTGCAGGTATGCGAGTCAGACCTTCTGAGGAGGGTTTCACTTTTCTCTTCTTTATAATTGACTCTTTTCTCTCTCTTTCAGCTCCTTGTCTCAGAGTGGGAGGGATTTGAAGCACAAAGGGAGGAACTTGTCATTTGGTTGGCTGATATGGATGTCCGCCTGAGTGAGGTTGACCAGCTGACAGGAAACACCAGTGAAAAACTGAAACAACTGCAGGTGTGGGCTTGTTTTGATATGACATATATTTGATATGAAACATACGTCAGAGACATTGTCCTAAACTGGACTAACAAAGGACCATGAGTACAACATGAAAAGTACATTACATAGCGTAAGGCTGAAGTTCATTGATCATTTTAATCATAAACTTGTTGTTGAAATGTTTTTACTGAACATGCAAATATCTGCTGATGAAAATGTGTTGATTTATTGGTCTGTTATGAAGCTATTGCTATTTCTAATGTGTTTTATCACTTTCTGATGTTTTATTAATTAAACAATACATGTATTATTTGTTGTGTTATCTGTAGATATAGTATTTATATATATATATTTATTTATAGTATAGCCAATATATTTAATTATTACTTTTTAAAACACTAATATGTGACATGTATTAGTAGTGATGTTGTGCTGAGGGTTAAAATGCCTTTTTGTCTTTTGGTAACTACAAAATGACAATAAACCATTAATATATGTCTATGCTGTGCTCGTATTTATTTTACCCTACTCAAATTCAATTTATGATGCATTTTATTTTGAAAGATTTAAAATGGTTTTTTTAAAGAACCACTCAAAAAAGGTTCTTTAAAAAACCATTAAAGGTGCCCCAAAGAACCATTTCTTGATGGTTCTTTGGGGCACCTTTAAAGGTTCTTCAATGAACCACTGAAAGAAATGGTTCTTCAAAGAACCATTGTTTGAAAGGTTCTTTGTGGCACCAAAAAAGGTTCTTCTATGGCATCAGTCTAAAGAACCACTTTTGGTTCCAGTTGGCACCTTTATTTTTCTGAGTGTTCTCTGGTTCACACATGCTCCCAATTAAAGTTTACCAGTGTTAAGTGAGTTTTTATTTAGTAAAGGGCTGTGTTATGTGGTTTTGTTATTGTTATTATAACTATACCAGTGCTTCAGTGTTCTTAACACCTCAACTGTGAAACAGCTTTGACAATAAAGAAGTGGTAGCTGTGCCTCCTTGTTCTGATGGTTGTGTGTCCATAACTGAAGTCATCTCTCTGGAGGGGAGAGGGAGGGGAAACAGGAGGACAAAAGGGGGGGGCAACTGAGCTGTAGTGCCTTTTCACTGTGCAATACTTTTTGTTAATAACCAACGTGTTAGGACCCAGGGTTTTGAGTTTATTATATTATTGATCATTTCTAGTCTTTGGTTTCTTTGTTAGAGTTCTATCTTATGGTTTATGTCTCTGTGTAATCCTTAGTTGCTATATCCCGGTGTCCAGTCATTGTCTGTGTCTGCCCTGGTCCCACGTCTCTGTTCCCTCTGTTGTAGTGCCTGTCTGTAAGTTCAGTCTGTGTTATGTTTCCTGTTTTACTTTGAAAGTCCTTAGCTGTGTCCCAAAACGACGGCTGCATCCTTTGGAGGACCCGCCCTTCGCGGTCTACGTGGGCCGGGTCCTCCGAAGACCAAGAAGGCCGGAAGTGCGAGGCTGTGAAATGGGATGGTCTAGCCTTCAGATTTGCGTCACCGCTCTGTCGGTAGTGTTTAATAAACTCGTCCGTCTGCTCCTTGCTATCTAAAATATAACAGGACACTGGCGTAAATTCTCGACCGTCTCACACTTCTGTTTGATCAGTTTTCTGTTTGACGTTTATTCAGCTGTGTGAAAACAGCTGAATAAACACGAAGGACACGCCCGACCCATCCTTCAAATTCGGGGAAATGAAAGACGCATTTGTCGGCCACAATTGAAGGAATCGACGAATTGGGACAGCCTTTGTCGCCTGGCTGTGACGTAATCGGTCTTCAAATGCGCCGTCCGGAGGATGCAGCTGACGTTTCAAGGTTCAAGGTTCTTTATTTGTCACATGCATAGTTATACAAGTATAACACACAGTGAAATGTAGCCTGACACGCTCCTCGACATGTGCAAAAATTGGGGGGGGGGGGGGTGTAGAGGAAGAACATTATATATATATATATATATATATATATATATATATATATATATATATATATACACATATACATACAGACATATAGTATATACACTGGGTGAATGTGCAGTAGTAGCAGCAAGCAGGTGAATTCTGTACATTAATATGAATAGACATCTGACTATTTTACAGGATAGACAATATACACATATTTAAAATTAAAGGAATTGAAATGTACATTGTGGCTTGGTTCAGTGTCTGGAAGAGTCCTGACTCAGTCAATTATAGATGATGTGAGAGGGCGGGTGTGTGTGTTTAGGGCACGGATGGCTTGGGGATAGAAGCTCCTCTTGAGTCTCTCTGTCCTTGCCCGGAAGATGCGGAACCTTCTACCAGATTGCAGAAGTTGGAACAGTTTGTTGCCAGGATGGGACGGGTCCTTCAGTATCTGTGCTGCTCTAGTCCGGCATCTCCTGGTGTAGGTGTCCTGAAGCGGGGGGAGAGCAATCCTGCAGCAGCGTTCTGCTGTACGGATCACTCTCTGGAGAGCTTTTTGGTCCTTCACACAGCTGTTCCCGAAACACGATGTCATGTTCTGTGTGAGGATGCTCTCCACAGCGCCTGTATAGAAAATCCTGAGGATCTTTGGAGAGACCCTGAACTTCCTCAGTTGTCGTAGGTGATACAGGCGCTGCCTAGCCTTTTTGGTCTGGACCTGAATGTGGGCAGCCCATGTCAGGTCTGAGGAGATGTGGACACCAAGATACTTGAAGGACTGCACCCTCTCCACTGGAGCTCCATTGATGATGATGGGCTTTTAGTCTCTGTGCTGACTCCTTCTGAAGTCCACCACCAGCTCCTTGGTCTTGCTGACGTTCAGCTGGAGGTGGTTGTCCTGGCACCACGATGCCAGATTCTTCACTTCATCCATGTAGGCCGCCTCATCGTTGTTGGAGATGGCACCCAACACCACTGTGTCGTCAGCAAACTTCACAATGGTGTTGGAGCCATGGGTGGCCACACAGTCTGAAGTGTAGAGGGAGTAGAGCAGTGGTGAGAGGACACATCCCTGAGGTGCTCCTGTGTTGATGGTGATGCTGTTGGAGAAGCACCTGCCCACCCTCACCACCTGAGTTCTGCCAGTGAGGAAGTCCAACACCCACTCACACAGACGGCTGTTAAGTCCCAGATCCCCAGATCCCTCAGCTTTGTGAACAGTCTGCAGGGCACTATTGTGTTAAACGCTGAACTGTAATCAACAAACAGCATTCTCACATAGTTACCCTGTTTCTTGTCCACGTGGCTGAGAGTGGTGTGTAGGACGTGGGCGACGTTTTGGGACACAGCTCTTGTCTCATGTAAATGGTTGTGCTTCCTTTGTCTCGTTAGGCCTGATTTGCCCCAGCTGTGTTTCCCTCATGTTACCTGTTGTGGATAGGCGTAGCTTTGGGTCACGTGGTGTCGGTAATAGTGATTGCTATATCACCTGTTCACGTCCTGAGGGAATTTGTGAATGAGTGGGTGACTTTTGCTGACCGCTCAAGCTTAGAATGTTTTTGTTCACTGTTTTCTACGGATTTTAAGGATTTGACAACAAATAAAGGAGTTTTAACTTGGAACTTTGACTAACGTTTTAAACAGCGGGCGCGTCAACATTATTCCCCTATTCAGCTGCTCGGCGACTCAAAGGCTTGACAGTCGCCAATATTTGTCAGCAAAAAGTGCGACGGCAATGGAGCGTCCCGCAATCAGCGCTGAAGCCCACACACCGCCGCCACTACACCCGTAAAAGCGGCTAGACCGACAGATAAGGAGAAAACGACGGTGGTATGTAAACTGTGTTTTTGTGCTGCGTATTGTTTGTTTGAACGCAGTTTGGATTCTGACCATACGAAGATGTTTTTGTGACACGCCCACCGCTACGTTTGCTGTTGGATTTGATGTGTGTGTGTGTGTGTGTGTGTGTGTGTGCGCGCTGTGGCTCTGCAGGCGTTCAACTGAGTTTGAAGGAATTGCTGTTGCCTTTGTTTTGGATTTTGGCATGCTGCTTATGTTGAATGCTTAAAATGAGTGGATCACAGGCTGCATCTGTTGTTGGAAAAACTGAAAAGGATAAAAGAATAATTTCTCTCACTGAGAAAGCTCTTGCAAACAAAATTGAAACCATCCAAACAGATCGGAAAAGGCATGTAAACAAAATGAAAAGTGTTATTATGTCTCTTAAAGAGCTAATGAAAGATGATAAAAATCATTCACAAGTCAAAAAACAGTTTGATGAGTTAACACACCTGTTTAAGGATGCCAGTGCATTGCATGAATCTTTACTTTCTCTAATCTCATTTGATGAGAAAGATAAACAAAATACATGGTTCTCAAGCATCTCTAAATACAATAAAGGGTTTATGGAGGATGTTAACATATGGCTTTCTGAAACTGATAAATATTCAGGGAGGCCATCATCTGACAAGGCACAGTCACAGGAAACTTCCCTGGGAGGAGAAGTGGAGGTGCGAGAGCACACTGGAAAAGAACCTCAATCATCTCTTAATCCTCAGAATGATGTTAATGATGACGTGTTGCCATCCGACAGTGTGTCAAATCAAGGCAGTAGGTCAAGCTCAAGAGTATCATCTACTTCATCTGCACGTCTCAGGGCAGAAGCTGAAATGGCCGCCTTGCTCGCACGTCAACATATGCTGAAAGAAAAACACTCTCTTGAAGAACAAGAGGAACAACTGAGGAGAAAGAAAGAACAACTTCAGCTTGAAGCAGATATAGCTGCAACTGTTGCAAAGGTGAACGTGCTGAGAACTGGATCCACTATGCGGAGCGTCGCTTCACGGAAATCTAATGGAATGGAATCATATTTTAAAACAAAGGGAAACAGCCTTGAAATTCTTAATGCTGATGCAGAGACTTTTGTTCCACAGACGCTTACAAAAGGAAATGCAATCACTGGGAATGCAGAGCTTCAAGTAAAAACAGTGCAACAGAATATGAAAAGGGAAAGGCCTGCACCCGCTCTTATGGGGCCTTCTGACGCTTTTGGATCAATTCCACCTTTGCCTAAGCCACAAGCTGCTCTTCCAGTAGCCAATGAAAATCTGTTGTCCATTATGGAAAAACAAAATGAATTAACCCCCAGTTTGTCCTAAAAAAATGGTCACACTATTGGTCCTAAGGCCACAAAACGGTCCCGCCCTAAAAAGTGCAATAAAAACAATATATATACATATTTTTCTCCACTTTAAAGATGTCAGTCCTGTAAAACTACTTCTCCCTGAAATATTCATATAAAGTTGTAATCATATTTCCGTTGTTTTAACTCTTTAAATCCCAGTGTAATTACATGAGCGCACTGTTTTTTTAGCCCCAAAAAACAAAAATAGTAAATATTTCCCAAAAGATACAATGCCAAGGCCCGGACTCCCGAGTACCACCAACATTCGGAAGATGGCCCATTATTTGGTTGTAATGACCGTGGAATGGGAAATAGCGTTTATAATGGGTTTCAATGGGGCACAAATCGACCACTAGGACCAATAGTGTAAGTTTATCTGTAGCTCAGCCACTGAAGCTAATTTAAGGAAGTCAGACTGGAATTTCGAAATATATGTAACCAGACTTTTTTTTTGAGAAGTTGGCTATATTCCATTCAACACAGTGCAAATGGCTTGGATACGAAAAACACAAAAGCCACAAAAAGGTCCCAGGACCTTTAGAGGGTTAACTTGTATGTTGATCCATCAGCAAAGTCTTTCTTCACAGCCCAAAAGGGAGATTCAAACCTTTGATGGTGACCCTTTACATTTTCAGGCCTTTATGCGCTCGTTTGAGCAGGTCATAGAAGCAAAGACTGGCGATGCTGGCGACTGCCTGCATTATCTTGCACAGTACACCAAGGGGCAGCCCAATGAACTTGTTAAAAGCTGTCAACATATGTCTGAAAGTGTTGGATATGTAAAGGCAAAGACTCTGCTGTATGAGCACTTTGGGAATGGACATGTGATTGCATCTGCTTATTTGAACAAAGTTCACTCATGGCCACTGATTAGATCAGAAGATGGAAAAGCTCTTCAGGCATATTGTTTGTTCTTACGTGGATGCTGCAATGCAATGGAAGAGATTAATGATCTCTCTGAATTAAATACACCTGCAAATATGCTTGCTGTGATTAGAAGACTGCCATATAAGTTAAAAGACAAATGGCGAACAGCATGTGACATTCAGGAGAGGCAACATCGCAGAGCCGCATTCATTGACATTGTTTCCTTCCTTGAGCGTCAAGTTAAAATTGCAACAGATCCCATCTTTGGAAATCTATGTGACATTCCAGCAACACATCTAGCAGCCAAGGGCAGCAATGGAGGGAAACGTTCTCCACATCTAAGAGTTAAAGGAAGTAGCTTCGCCACAACAGTCTCTGATGTCGAGAGACAGAATCAGACAGGGGCTCAAGATCATCACAGCACTGTGAAGGCTTGTTTTTTCGGACACACACTGGAGTCATGTGCTCTGCTTGATAAGAAACCTCATGATGAGAAGATTTCTTTTCTTAAAAAGAACAGCATTTGTTTTGGCTGTTTGTGTACTGGGCACATAAGCAAAGAATGCAGAAAACGCCTTTCATGTAAAATCTGTGGTCTCCGACATGCAAGTATACTCCATATTCACCACAAAGTGAAGAATGAAGTCAAACCTAATAATGAGGCAGATAACATTCCTGTTATGATCCAGACTAGTGGTCTTACTGGGGCCGGTGAACAAGACTGTAAGCTTGCCATTGTGCCAGTTAAAGTAAAATCAAAGAGAGGTCAAAGAATAGTGGAAACGTATGCCTTTCTGGACCATGGGAGTTCAGCATCCTTTTGTACAGTGGGTCTTATGGACAAGCTGAATATTGCTGGGAGGAGGACAAAGATTCTCCTGCGCACCATGGGACAGGAGAAAGTGGTTGACAGTTTCATTGTACCTGAACTTGAAGTTGCTGGATTGGACAGTGACATGTACTGTGATATGCCTAACCTCTTCACTCAGCATAAAATGCCTGTAGATATTGGTAACATCCCAAATCAACAGGACCTGGATGACTGGCCACATTTGAAGCACGTTCATTTGCCAGAAATTAAGGCCAATGTGGAGCTTTTGATTGGCATGAATATGCCCAGAGCTCTAGAACCTTTGGAGGTCATCCGGAGTGTCGGTGATGCTCCTTTTGCCATTAGGACTGTGCTCGGCTGGACTGTGAATGGGCCACTTAATCGAGAATGCTGTGGAAGGCCAGGATGTTTGGCAACAGTTACTGTCAACAGAGTTTCTGCTGTCACACTGGACAAGCTATGGAAACAGCAGTTCAAGATGGACTTTCTCTTAAACTCTGTCTTTTGGACGGACGGCACCGCAGTGTTGAAATATATAAACAATGAGACTTCCAGGTTCCGTGTTTTTGTGGCGAACAGAGTGTCAGAAATCCTCAAGGCTTCTAGTGCCTCCCAATGGAGGTATGTGAACACCACACATAACCCTGCGGACCTTGCCTCCAGAGGTATGAAGGCAGAGACCTTTTTACATGACACTGAATGGATATCTGGTCCTGCATTTCTTACACAGCCAGAGAACAATTGGCCTGTGAACCCAGAAAACTTGCAAGAACTTCCACATGAAGATCCTGAAGTTAAGGTGGCTGCTGCCATCGAGGTCTTACAAGCACACAATGATGATCATCCTCTGACCCTTTTAATCCATCGTGCCTCATCCTGGACTCGTCTCATCAGGGTGATGGGTTGGATTTTGAGGTTCAAGACATTGCTTTTGCATCGCAAGAAGATACATTTCCAGTCTGCATCTGATGCAATTCAGTCTGAAGATGCCCAACACAAGGTTGATTTCCGGCATGGCTTTCTTTCATTGGGAGAGATTGAGGATGCTGAGATGCAAATAATTAAGTTCTGTCAGAGGAAAAGATATGCCGAAGAAATTTCTCGTCTCCAAAGTGGAGAGTCTGTGAAATGAAGCAGCCACATATACAGTGGGGCAAAAAAGTATTTAGTCAGCCACCGATTGTGCAAGTTCCCCCACTTAAAATAATGACAGAGGTCAGTAATTTGCACCAGAGGTACACTTCAACTGTGAGAGACAGAATGTGAAAAAAAAATCCATGAATTCACATGGTAGGATTTGTAAAGAATTTATTCGTAAATTAGGGTGGAAAATAAGTATTTGGTCACCTCAAACAAGGAAAATCTCTGGCTCTCACAGACCTGTAACGTCTTCTGTAAGAAGCTTTTCTGTCCCCCACTCGTTACCTGTATGAATGGCACCTGTTTGAACTCATCATCTGTATAAAAGACACCTGTCCACAGCCTCAAACAGTCAGACTCCAAACTCCGCCATGGCCAAGACCAAAGAGCTTTCGAAGGACACCAGGAAAAGTATTGTAGACCTGCACCAGACTGGGAAGAGTGAATCTACAATAGGCAAGCAGCTTGGTGTGAAAAAATCAACTGTGGGAGCAATCATCAGAAAATGGAAGACATACAAGACCACTGATAATCTCCCTCGATCTGGGGCTCCACGCAAGATCTCATCCCGTGGGGTCAAAATGATCATGAGAACGGTGAGCAAAGATCCCAGAACCACACGGGGGGACCTGGTGAATGACCTGCAGAGAGCTGGGACCAAAGTAACAAAGGTCACCATCAGTAACACACTACAACGGCAGGGAATCAAATCCCGCAGTGCCAGACGTGTTCCGCTGCTGAAGCCAGTGCATGTCCAGGCCCGTCTGAAGTTTGCCAGAGAGCACATGGATGATACAGCAGAGGATTGGGAGAATGTCATGTGGTCAGATGAAACCAAAGTAGAACTTTTTGGTATAAACTCTACTCGTCGTGTTTGGAGGACGAAGAATACTGAGTTGCATCCCAAGAACACCATACCTACTGTGAAGCATGGGGGTGGAAACATCATGCTATGGGGCTGTTTTTCTGCCAAGGGGACAGGACGACTGATCCGTGTTAAGGACAGAATGAATGGGGCCATGTATCGTGA
Organism: Aulonocara sp. 'chitande type north' Nkhata Bay; assembly: GCF_057382095.1. Classification (NCBI taxonomy): domain Eukaryota; kingdom Metazoa; phylum Chordata; class Actinopteri; order Cichliformes; family Cichlidae; genus Aulonocara; species Aulonocara sp. 'chitande type north' Nkhata Bay. Next base: position 17,512,312 of record NC_141346.1, read on the forward strand.
GATTTTGAGCCAAAACCTCCTTCCATCAGTGAGAACTTTGAAGATGAAACGAGGCTGGGTCTTCCAACATGACAATGATCCAAAACACACCACCCGGGCAACAAAGGAGTGGCTCCGTAAGAAGCATTTGAAAGTCCTGGAGTGGCCTAGCCAGTCTCCAGACCTCAACCCCATAGAAAATCTGTGGCGGGAGTTGAAAGTCCGTGTTGCTCGGCGACAGCCCCAAAACATCACTGCTCTCGAGAAGATCTGCATGGAGGAATGGGCCAAAATACCAGCTACTGTGTGTGCAAACCTGGTAAAGACCTATAGTAAACGTTTGACCTCTGTTATTGCCAACAAAGGTTATGTTACAAAGTATTGAGTTGTATTTTTGTTATTGACCAAATACTTATTTTCCACATTTTTTTTTTCACATTCTGTCTCTCACAGTTGAAGTGTACCTCTGGTGCAAATTACTGACCTCTGTCATCATTTTAGATGGGGGAACTTGCACAATCGGTGGCTGACTAAATACTTTTTTGCCCCACTGTATAAGTTGAATCCTGTTTTGGAAGATGATGTGCTGCGGGTTGGCGGACGTCTCAGTAGAGCTGTCATGTCAGAAGATTCCAAGCGTCCTGTCATAATCGCTAAAGAGCTTCACATTTCTAATCTCATTCTACAGCATATTCATAAAGAGGTGGGTCATGGTGGAAAGAACCACATACTCTCAAAGCTGCATCAAAAATACTGGATTCCTGGTGCTGGTACTTTGATTCGAAGCATCATGTCGAGGTGTGTGACCTGCAGAAGGTTTCATTGAGCTGCAGGCCAGCAGCAGATGGCTGAGTTGCCTGAAAGTAGAGTGACCCCTGAGAAACCCCCATTTAGCTTTGTTGGAGTGGACTATTTCGGTCCATTTGGAGTGAAGCGTGGGAGAAGTCTTGTGAAGCGGTATGGTGTTATTTTTACTTGTTTGGCAATTAGAGCAGTACATATTGAGGTTGCCTCATCCCTTGACACTGACTCTTTCATTAACGCCTTACGACGTTTCATCGCAAGACGAGGTCAGGTACAAGAACTGCGCTCAGACAATGGGACTAACTTTGTGGGCGCAGAGCGCAAGCTGAGACAAGCTATGGAACAGTGGAATCAGGAAAAGATCTCTGATGCTGTGTCTTTGAAGGGAGTGAAATGGATCTTTAATCCTCCAACTGGATCGCATCATGGCGGAGCATGGGAGCGGTTGATTCGTTCTGTCAGAAAGGTCCTTAATTCCACTCTCCAAACACAGCATTTGGACGAGGAAGGGCTCCAAACTGCTCTTTGTGAAGTGGAGTCAATCCTCAACAGTAGACCCATTACGCTGGAATCCACCGATCCAAATGATTTGGAAGCCTTAACACCAAACCATCTCCTTCTTCTCAAGTCCAACCCGTCTTTACCACCTGGCCTGTTCCGGAGGGACGATCTCTACGCACGTAAACGATGGAGGCAAGTTCAATATATATCTGATCTGTTTTGGAAAAGATGGACTAAAGAGTACTTGCCACAACTTCAGCAGCGCCAGAAATGGGGAAGGATTAAACGCAACTTCGTTCCTGGAGATGTGGTCCTTATAGTGGATGATTCTGCACCTCGTGGTTCCTGGATCATTGGGAGAGTCACCGGAGCTGCACCAGATGAAAAGGGGCTTGTGCGTCAGGTCTGGATTAAGACCCCAACCAGCCATGTGTGCAGACCCATAACAAAGATATGCCTTCTTCAAGAGGCCTCTGACCCATGACTATGGCATTTTTGACACAGTGTGACATAACCAGTGTTGGGGAGTAACGGAATACATGTACCGCCGTTACGTATTTAAAATACAAAATATGAGTAACTGTATTCCGTTACAGTTACCGTTTAAAAAGGTGGTATTCAGAATACAGTTACTTTGTTGAAATAAATGGATTACACTGCGGTACTTTCCTGTTTCATTTTGTCACGGGTCAGGACTGTTTGGGTTTTGTTTGACAGCTACGTTCTTTTGTTCCAGGCGGCAGCGTTATGGTTGCCATGGTTACAGGGCGACGCTCTCTCTCTCTGCGACTGTGTGTTTCCTGGGTGAGAGAGCGCCTTTTCGTTGTTGTTGTGCTAAGCTAACAGGCAGAATGCTACAAGCATAGCTCTAAAGAATGTAGCATCATGGGCAGTGTAGTCCGTGTTGCAGGGAGAATGGACTGCCATACACGTTATGGGTCTGTGAGCGCGAGGAGGGAGAAAAAGGGGAGTGGAAAGGTACGAGTTGTCATCGAGCAAAAACGGGAGCTAGAAGCATGTAAATATAATAATAACCACTGCAGCCAAGAAGAGAGCCTGACGAGCCCAGTTGTAAGTAAGCTATTAAGACTCGACTGTACACCATGTTCGTGTTTTCCTCCGAAAACAATAAGTTCCGTTGGAGCAGCCTTTCAACGCCTCTCTCTGTCTCTCGCAAGAAAAGTTGACCCACACAACAAAGTAAAGCTATTTTTCGGCTACGAGCCGACAGGGACCCCGCCGTATTAGTCAGAGGTCCCTTTACTACAGTTCGGAGTCGCGGACCTTCAGTAATAGTAATAAATCACACAGCAATAGTACATTCACGTTGTTGTAAAAAGCATGATAATATATTAAGTAATCCAAAGTATTCAGAATACGTTACTGTCATTGAGTAACGTAACGGAATACGTTACAGAATACATTTTGGGGCATGTATTCTGTATTCTGTAACGGAATACATTTTAAAAGTAACCTTCCCAACCCTGGACATAACTAACTTTGAATTGACTTTAATGTTATGAGATGTACATCAGACTGACTATATTTAGGCTAAGTGCTGGTAACCTCTGGCCTATGACTGACTGACCATGTGCAGACAGAAGAAAAGAAGAGAAGACATGAGAAAATAACTTTGGTGAACTTTTGAGTATGTTATGTTGTCTCACTGGGTGTTTGTGATATGATGAAGTGTGTTGTGAGTTATGGTGTTGGATGTGTAATTATTACTGTAAAAGTGTAATAATTAGGGGCCGGAATGTTGTGGATAGGCGTAGCTTTGGGTCACGTGGTGTCGGTAATAGTGATTGCTATATCACCTGTTCACGTCCTGAGGGAATTTGTGAATGAGTGGGTGATGGGGGAAGTCGACTTTTGCTGACCGCTCAAGCTTAGAATGTTTTTGTTCAGTTTTCTACGGATTTTAAGGATTTGACAACAAATAAAGGAGTTTTAACTTGGAACTTTGACTAACGTTTTAAACAGCGGGCGCGTCAACATTATTCCCCTATTCAGCTGCTCGGCGACTCAAAGGCTTGACAGTCGCCAATATTACCTATTCCCTGAATGCTCCCTCTGTGTATTTAAGCCCTGTGTTTCAGTTTGTCCGTGTCGCGATCTACCGTTTACGATGCTGTGTGTTTTGGCTGCTTGCCTGAGTTTATTTTTTGGAGTCTCAGTTTTGTTATCTTTTTTGAGTTCAGCATTAAAGCTGTTTTGAGTTCTGCACCTTGGGTCCTTTTCCTGCCTGCACACAGCCGTCACTTAACAGAAGATTGCAACCAGAACATGGACCCAGCAGACATTGAACTGCACGAGCGCCAGCAGGTAGCTCTCTCCCAGCTAGAGGAGGAGCTCCGGTGGAGGCCATGGCTCACCCCTGACTATGGGCGCATTTTACATGGGACTCATTTAGCTCTGGGGGGTCCCCGGAGATGCCATGCTGCTTCACCAACTGCTTCGCCTGCACACTACAAGTGGGAGGTCTTTGTTTAACTTCGGACACGCATTCCTTGCTGGAGCCAAAGCGTTGCTCCTCCCGAGGAAAGCAGCGCCCACGCCGCCGTCACATGGACAATTCTGATCAACTTGTGGTGGTGAGTTGAAATGACTACATTTCCCACACTCCTGAGCCAATAAACAGAAAGGACTATAATCTCACCTCAGACACCTTTGGGATCTCTTTTCTCGATGATGATTTGGATTGGGAGGCCAGTTTTGGTTTAGCTCCTCACGAGCTAGTTAATGACAATATACATTCTTCTGAGATTTTTAGTCCTAAGTCTGTTCATCGTGGTGGAAACAAGCTAAAACCCACTTTTGCCAAGTCTGTTTTTTCTAAACCTGGCCACATGAATTCTGAGACTGTGAAACCTGTTAAATCAAAGACTGAGACTGTTAAGACTGTTAGACGTGTTGGTAGGTGTAAACGACCACGGCAGACCCAGTGGCATTTTGCTGCTTTTATTAATCCCTACACGGTTGCTGTACATTCGCACTCAGAGCTGCAGCTCTCCCGCTTCCAGCTCAACATAACACCAACAACCCAACCACAGGACCCAGTACAATATTTAATTCGGCGGGGCGTGATTGCGGATGCCGTGCAGGTGTGTCCGCCTCCTCTGCACGGCACCGCAGGCCACACCCCGCCACATACCCCCATTGCCCGACTGAGGCCAGGGAACCATCCGGCCGAACGTACTCCCCCCCACCGCGAGCGGGAGAGGGGATCAGCCCGGACCGTCGGCGCCCCCGGGCCCTGGCCAAGCGACGGGGAGTTGTGAGTTCAGGTGGCCGCCTGCGAACCCAGCAGCGTCGGTGAAGCTGGTCCGGAGGTCGGCCGCGTGGCAGGTGGACGCGGCGCTGTTGGTACGGTCGTGCGCCCCAGCTCGCAGGCGGCTGGGCAGATGTCCGGCAGGCACCGGCCTCTGGTGGAGGTGAGGCCGCTCTGCTCACCCCGCTAACCTCGGGCTTCGGTGGCGCGGACTCCCCTAGCACGGGCACCACCGACTTATCCCGCGGCTTCTCCGCCCCTCCCGGTGGGAGCAGCTCCCCTCGCTGCGCCTCCGGCGCTGCCTCTACCGGCTGGAGCGGCTCCTCGGGCGCCGCCTCCACTGTTGTCTCTCCCGGCTGGAGCGGCTCCTCGGGCGCCGCCATCGCCGCTGTCTCTCCCGGCTGGAGCGGCTCCTCGGGCGCCGCCATCGCCGCTGTCTCTCCCGGCTGGAGCGGCTCCTCGGGCGCCGCCATCGCCGCTGTCTCTCCCGGCTGGAGCGGCTCCTCGGGCGCCGCCTCCACCGCTGCCGGCTCCGCCGCCTTCTTCCGGGGCGCAGGAACGGGCACCGGGCCCTGCAGAGCCCCAGCGACTCCCACGCGAGGTGTGGGGACAGGCGCTGTGGCAGGCTGCGTGCTAGTTGGTCGCAACCCGGGGGCCGGCACGGGCGCCTGCACGGACTGGATCTCCTCCACTCCAGCGCTTTTGGGAAGCGCCGGTGGGGGTGGCGGTGGTGTCGGGCAGGACCGGATCAGCGCCGCCAGATTCTCCATCCTCTGCAGGTGGCGTTCGGTCTGGTCCTGCAGCTCTTCCCGCCTGCGGCGCCACACCGCCGCCTGCTCCTGCTGCGTGGCCGCCAGCTCGGCCACCATTCTCGCCAGCTCCTCCCTCTGCTGGCCCACTCCTGGTTCTGCCGTGCCTCCCGTCCTGGGTTTCGGCACCACTGTAAACGACCACGGCAGACCCAGTGGCATTTTGCTGCTTTTATTAATCCCTACACGGTTGCTGTACATTCGCACTCAGAGCTGCAGCTCTCCCGCTTCCAGCTCAACATAACACCAACAACCCAACCACAGGACCCAGTACAATATTTAATTCGGCGGGGCGTGATTGCGGATGCCGTGCAGGTGCGTCCGCCTCCTCTGCACGGCACCGCAGGCCACGCCCCGCCACAGTAGGAAGCTGAAAAACATTTTAGATGAGTCTATGTTTGCTGAGCCTGCTCCTTTGCCCCATTGTGTTCCTGCTCCCAGGGAAGCTCGGGCCCAGCATTCCCCCACACCTGTTTCTGTCCTCGCTGGAGGCTCAGGTGAGCCCATCCAGCAGTTTTCTTCAGGCTCCATAGACTCAGAAAACCTAGCTCGGCCATCTGCTCATCCACCACCTCACCCAGCATTACTACCATCGTTACAACAGTCAATACAACTTAAACTTCTATCCATAGCTCAAACATTAGCTCGCCTACCAGCTCAGTCACCTGCTCAGTTACCACCTCCGTCTCCACTGGAGGGTCCGAGGGGCCCGTCCGGCAACCTGTTCCTGCTGGAGGGTCCGAGGGGCCCGTCCGGCCACCTGTTGTTCCTGCTGGAGGGTCTGAGGGGCCCGTCCAGCCACCTATTGTTCCTGCTGGGGGTTCCAGTGAACCGCTCCAGCCGTCTCTCGTCTTCGCTGAAGGGTCGGGGGGGTCTGTTCAGCCTTCGTCGCCTGCAGCGCCACCATCTGCAGCTCCCACGCCGTTGCCTTCAGTGCCATCCTCGTCCGGTCCAGCAGATTAAGTGATGACTTATAATAAACCACAGCAGCTTTTTGGTGCACCTCGACTCTGTCACACAGCTTTGACAATAGAAAAGTGGGGGTGTTTCTGTGTGTTATGGTCCTTTGGTTTGGATCGGTTTGGATATGTGGTGAGAGGGAAACATGAAGATGAAACCAGGAGATGTCCTTACTGAATCATCAGAGCTGAACGGGTGATGGAGAAACAGGTTTACCTTTTAGGTGACATAAATGAGTTGAAGGGAAGTTATGAACTGTTTCAGAGAGACAAATAACACCAGGATCCCTTTCTAAGTAGCTGACAATTCAATTTTATTTATATAGCGCCAAATCGCAACAAAAGTTGCCTCAAGGCGCTTCATAGATACAGAGAAAACCCCAACAATCATGACGCCCTATGAGCAAGCACTTTGGTGACAGTGGGAAGGAAAAACTTCCTTTTAACAGGAAGAAACCTCTGGCAGAACCAGGCTCAGGGAGGGGCGGGGCCATCTGCTGCGACTGGTTGGGGTGAGAGAAGGAAGACAGGATAAAAGACATGCTGTGGAAGAGAGACAGAGGTTAATAACAGATATGATTCAATGCAGAGAGGTCTGTTAATACATAGTGAGTGAGAAAGGTGACTGGAAAGAAAAAACTCAATGCATCATGGGAATCCCCGGCAGCCTACGTCTATTGCAGCATAACTAAGGGAGGATTCAGGGTCACCTGGTCCAGCCCTAACTATATGCTTTAGCAAAAAGGAAAGTTTTAAGCCTAATCTTAAAAGTAGAGATAGTGTCTGTCTCCTGAATCCAAACTGGAAGCTGGTTCCACAGAAGAGGGGCCTGAAAACTGAAGGCTCTGCCTCCCATTCTACTTTTAAATACTCTAGGAACAACAAGTAGGCCTGCAGAGCGAGAGCGAAGTGCTCTAATAGGGTGATATGGTACTACAAGGTCATTAAGATAAGATGGGGCCTGATTATTTAAGACCTTGTATGTGAGGAGCAGGATTTTGAATTCTGGATTTAACAGGAAGCCAATGAAGGGAAGCCAAAACAGGAGAAATATGCTCTCTCTTTCTAGTCCCTGTCAGGACTCTTGCTGCAGCATTTTGGATTAGCTGAAGGCTTTTCAGTGAGTTTTTAGGACATCCTGATAATAATGAATTACAGTAGTCCAGCCTGGAAGTAATAAATGCATGAACTAGTTTTTCAGCGTCACTCTGAGACAGGATATTTCTAATTTTAGAGATGTTGCGCAGATGTAAGAAAGCAGTCTTACATATTTGTTTAATATGTGCATTGAAGGACATGTCCTGGTCAAAAATGACTCCAAGGTTCCTCACAGTGTTACTGGAGGCCAAGGTAATGCCATCCAGAGTAAGAATCTGGTTAGATACCATATTTCTAAGATTTTCAGGGCCGAGTACAATAACCTCAGTTTTATCTGAATTAAGAAGCAGAAAGTTAGCGTCTATCCAGGTCTTTATGTCTTTAAGACATTCCTGCAGTTTAACTAATTGGTGTGTGTTATCTGGCTTCATGGACAGATAGAGCTGGGTGTCATCTGCATAGCAGTGAAAATGTATACTATGTCTTCTAATGATGCTGCCTAAGGGAAGCATGTATAATGTAAACAGAATTGGTCCTAGCGCTGAACCCTGTGGAACTCCATAATTGACCTGGTAACTGTGCAGGGGCGGGTCTAGGAAAGTTTTGCCAGGGAGTCAGGTACAAACAAATGCTTTTCTTTCGTATTTTCATTTAAAATATCTAGCTTTTATTAAATAATTATCTGAAGCTTACAACCAAAGTTTTTATCTGACGTAAAATGTATAGAAATCATACATATACCAACAAGACAGTGTACATCACTGTCACAACAGCACTTGTTTTCATTCAAAGGCTTTATGGCTTTTACTATAATACCTGGTGGGATGATTTTTTTTTTATCCCAGTCCAGCCCTGGGCACAACACACAGTGAATTAATCTGAGAAGGTGCATTAAAAAATAAATGGCCGCGCCAGTGGTGCCAGTGGTGCACATCCAACAGCTTGAAAGGGAGGATCGAGAGAGGAAGTTCCAGCTAAAGAAGGAGTTGGAGCTTAGGCGTTTAGAGGAAGGGCTTGTGAAGGCCAGAGAGGTTAGGGGTTAGGTTCTTGAAAGAGGTGGAGGCAGAGACAGCTGTCAAGTTGCGACAGTTGGAACTCCAGCAGGCTTCTCTTCCTGCAACTGCCTCCATTTGGCAGAAAGAGGCACCATTTAATGTGGCAAAAAACAGTTGTCTGGTTCCAATGTTTTGCGACACTGAGGTTGACAGTTATTTTGAGTCATTTGAGCGAATAGCTACAGCTTTGGACTGGCCGCGGGATGCGTGGGCCATCCTACTGTAATGCAAGCTGGTAGGCAAGGCTCAGCAAGCTTGTGCCTCATTGTCAGCTGCGGATAGTCTGAATTATGACAGGCTGAAAAGCGCCATCCTGCTAGCTTATGAGCTGGTCCCAGAAGCTTATAGGCAGCAGATCCGCCACCTGTTGACCATCTTTCAGGTCCAGATGACCTGCAGTGTGATAGTGTGTGACACAACTATTCAAACCTGCACCTCTGGCTAACCAGCATTCCTGTCGCCATGACCTTCTTCTAGCGAAGAAGCGGCTGAAAAGTGTTGCAGTAAGGCCTTCTAGCTATCCGCTGGGTTCTTCTTATGTTATGGCTCAAAAAACATCTGGCATCTTGAGATGCTATTTTGAGAGAATTGAGCCAACCCCATTCAGTGTTTTGGACCCATCGAAAAGGTCTTGGCAGATTCAGCAGGCTTTGCCTATCCGTTATTATGGTGCATGGTAAGTGATATATTTTAAGAATTGTGTAGGACATCCTGTGCCAAACCACTGGTTTGTATTTATGGGAGGGGGTGTTACGGCCCTAGCTGGGCCTCCTGAAACTGCCCTTGTGTGGGTGTGGTGTTTTCTCTCCGCCTCCTCCTCTCTTGCTCCACCCCTGTCTCTTTCTCACTCTTCTTTCTCCCCAGGACACAGCTGCTGTTCTCGTTCTCCACTTGGGTGCAGTCAGCAATCTCCTCTCTGAGGTCATATAAGCTGGGGATGAACTGGATGTGAGAGGGCGGTTTTCTCTGGTGTCGCTGCTTTGTATTCTAGGAAATAATAATGGACTGCATTTATATAATGCTTTTCTAGGCACCCAAAGCGCTTTACAATTCCACTATTTATTCACTACAGGCAAGCTACAGCTGCCCTGGGGCAGGCTGACAGAAGCGAGGCTGCCATATCGCGCCATCAGCCCCTCACCAGTAGGTGAAGTGTCTTGCCCAAGGACACAACGACCGAGAGTGTCCAAGCTGGGGCTTGAACCGGCAACCTTCCGATTACAAGACGAACTGCCAACTCTTGAGCCACAATCACCCCAGTGTGTTATTGTCCTGCCTGTGGTGTGGAGTTGTGGAAGCAGTGTGCAGTGTAGCTGCTACATGTGAGTAGTGTGGGCTTGTGGGCCTCAGCAGCAGTAAAGCTGCTGCTAGTGACAGGGTGAGCTTATAGGCCCCTGGAAGTGCCTCCTCGTGGTGTGGAGTTTTTTGTTCGGCTGTTGTGTTCTTTGTTTTTGCAACCTTTTTTCTCTTTTTCTATTGTTATTGGTAAAACGGTGTTGGTTCTCTATAATAAAAATTATTTCGTTTACTAAACACCTGTCTGTTCTCCTTTCATTCTGTTCTGGACCCATTTGTTACCAGTCCCACACACACCCCTTGACCTACATCGTGGGGTCATAACACTGTGGAAAAGAAAAGTGGACGACCACAAAGCTGCCACCTGCTTTCAGGGCAGACTGACTTTCTTTACCACAGAGCACAAAGCAAACATTTTCTCACAACATAGCAACTATTATTGGCCAAACCAGTTCAGACTGTGGTGAGAGGTGTCACCAGCTTCAGACTACAGTGAAACTAGAATCATGTGGTCAACATGTCGTCATGGCACAGAAACAACAAACTGACTTTCTAGAAGACATAAATGAATTATAGATACTGAGACTGAATTTAAAATGTTGAAGTCACATAAGTATAAGTAAAGTCAAAGGATAACTATAGAGGAAAACATGAGTGATTGTGGCTGGAACATAAGTTCTGAATATCATTAAGATTCACTTTAAATGAGATGATGGTCTGTGAGCAGAGTTTAGACAAATGCTTTTCCAGATGATGTCTCCATGTTCCTTCCTGTTTTTTAAAAAAAATGAACAGCTCTGTGTTGAAACACCTGCAGCTGACGTGTTTTCTTTCTTTCACAAACAGGATGCTGGACGACTACAGAGCTGTTAGCTTCAACCACAGACCACAAACACACAGTCCAGCTCACAGTGAACAACACTCCATTTTTTTAGACTGAGTTTAGTATACAGGTGGAAGTTCATTTTTATTAATTTGGGTTGCTATATAATGTTTCTTTTGCCGCATAAATAATTACAAATGAAAAAAAAAATACTTACAGGCCACAGAAACCTGTGATATAAAGAAATTCCCACAATATAAATTTACACATAACTGCACCGCAATGTTGCCACAAGCCATTCAGACCATGTACAACAGTTCCAAGAGCTTCTTCCAAATAATTGGCAATAAATCAAACTCATTCATTCATCGTGTTGGACCCTTTTCATAATTTTCACGGACAGAATATCAAGGCATAGGCAGGTGGTGGAGAGCTTCCACTTTGAAACAATCTCATCTCTGCTTTTTATGGATGATGAGGTTTTTTGACATCTTCGGGGGGTAACTGGCACTGGAGCAGTTTGCAGCCAAATGTTTAAGGACAGGAATGAGAATTAGCAACTCCATGTCTGAGGGCATGGTACTCAGACAAGGGGGATGAGTTTCTGCCTACATGTTTAAGTATCTTGTTCATGAGTGTAGAAACTAATATTATGAGATTTTATTATAAAACTTGCTTTCCAAAGATGTCTTTATATATTTTCATATCCTGACACAATAAAAATGTTTTTGAAAACATTGCAGTACTGTACATTCTCTTTGTCTGATTGGTTTTGTTGTAGAATGTGGCATGGTGGAGTAATCCTGTGACTCTTCCACAGGAGGAGAGAGTGATGGAGGAAGAGTGATGGAGGTGGAACCAGGAGGAGAGGTGTGGATGTAGGTGGATGTGTGGTGGTGTGTTCCTCTAAAACAAAGCAAACACAGTCATTAGGTTGTCGTCACATTGTGAATGTTGAAAGCTGCAGAAACACAGACAGGTGAGTGTGTCACCTGTGACAGTGATCCAGCTGGATGGAGACTCTCCATGACCGCTGATGTCACACTTGTAGAGGCCTTCATCAGACCTGGAAACATGCTGGATGGTCATTGGCTCTTTTCCGATGAAGACGCCATCTTTGAAGAAAGCAGCTGGGAGGTTGGAGGGAGTGGTCTTTGTTTTACAGAGCAGAGTGACGTCATCTCCCTCCATCACAGGGAGGACAGGACTCTGCAGGATCACTGATCCACCTCAACACAGAGACAAACTACAGCATTTCATCCATTTACACACAGCTTCATCAACACTAACTCCACACACTCAGCTTACCAGTGACTGTCAGGTTAACCATGTTACTGATGGGACCCTCTCTGGACTCTCACCAGATGAAAAGGTTTGCTCCTTGTGCCCTCAGGTCGGGGAACGGGTCCCAACTCTGTGCCCATAAGCTTAACGACAGTTCAGAGTTCCTGGAATTCCTGGGTTTGGTGCTTGAGGGTATTTTACCTGGGGACTTATTGGGAGACTTCAGTTTAGGCACTGACAGTTAGACCTGGAGGGGTGCCACTGAACGGCCTGCCAGATCTGAACCAGAGTGGTGTTCTGTTTCTGGACTGCTCTGCAAACCCCAGTCTGTCCATAATGAACACCCATTAACTTCACACGGTGTTCATTATTATATTCAGTAATGGGGTTGATTATCAATTTTATAATCATATCATATTGTATGGCCATATTTTTCGGAGTGCTGAACTGATACCAGATCACTATCTGGTGATCAGTTGGATCCGGTGGCAGGGGAGGATGCTGGACAGACCTGGGGCACCTAAACGTATGGTCATGGTGTGCTGAAAATGCCTGGCTGAGGCCCCAATTCACAAGATCTTAAACTCCCAACTCCGGCAGAGCTTTAACAGTGGTCTGAGGGAGACTGGGGACATTGCATCCAATGGACCATGTCCGTGAGAACATGGCCGCAAAACCGTGAGAACATGGCCGCAGGATGCTATTCCGATGCTTCAGGACTGTTTCCACTGCACAGACTGGGATGTATTCAAGGTACAGGACACTGACAATCGTGTCGCATTGGACAGTTACACCTCCACTGTCTTGGACTACATCTGTTTCTGTGTGGACAATGTAACAACTTGGAAACGATTCCGTGTGTTCCCTAATAATCCACCCTGGATGACACACGGAGTTCAACAACTTATTCGAACAAGGAACAACGCTTTCAAATCCGGGGACCAGGAGGCATACAGTGCTGCCAGGGCCAACCTGAGAAGAGGCATCAAGACTGCCAAGCAGCAGCACAGGAGGCGTATCGAGGCCAGGTTTGAGAACAACACAAACCCAAGGCAGGTCTGGGAGGGCATCAGGGCTATCACGGACTACAAAAGAAGAACACCATCACCCTCAGCCGACAGTTCTACTCTGGCTGAGGATCTAAATCTCTTTTATGCCCGTTTTGATAGGGAGAACACCGACCCTGTCCTGTCCCCTCTCCCCTCAACCGATCCTGCTCCAGTCCTGAGCACTCATGAGCTGAGGCGTGTGTTCCGGAGCATTAACACCAGGAAGGCGGCCGGGCCAGATGGAGTGCTGGGCCGGGTGCTAAAAGACTGTGCTGCGGACCTGGCGGACGTCTTCACCTCTATATATAACACCTCGTTGTCCTGTTCACTGGTACCATCCTGTTTCAAAGCAGCAACCATCGTTCCCATCCCAAAACAGTCAAATGTCACATGTCTGAACGATTTCAGACCTGTGGCACTCACCCCCATTCCCGCCAAATGCCTGGAGAGACTGGTCATTAAACACATCAGAGCTGCTCTTCCACCATCCCTGGACTCGCACCAGTTTGCATACAGGGAGAACCGGTCAACCGAGGATGCGATCGCCACAGTGCTGCACACATTACTGAAGCACTTGGAACACAGGAACACCTATGCACGGCTCCTCTTTGTAGACTACAGCTCGGCTTTTAATACCATCCGGCCATACAAACTCCGTCCCAAACTCCACCAACTGGGACTTAACTCCTCTCTGTGCAACTGGATTGTGGACTTCCTCACTAACCGTAGACAGAGTGTCAGAGTGGGTAAGAACACCTCTTCCACCCTTGTGGTCAACACCGGTGCCCCTCAGGGGTGTGTTCTGAGCCCTCTGCTATACACTCTCTTCACCCATGACTGTATTTCCTCCTGCGCGTCCAATCTCATTGTTAAGTTTGCAGATGACACTACAGTGCTCGGACTTATATCCAACAATGATGAGACAAACTATAGGACAGAGGTGCAACAACTAGAGTCATGGTGCCACGACAATAACTTGGTCTTAAACACCAAAAAGACCAAGGAGATCATTGTAGATTTCCGGAAGAGGGGCCATAACAACCATCTGCCTCTCTTCATTGGCAGTGAGGCGGTGGAGAGGGTGAGCAGTTTTAAATTCTTGGGGGTAACTGTGACCGAGGACCTGTCCTGGGGCAACCATATCACCTCAGTTGTACGGAAGGCCCAACAGCGCCTCTACTACCTGAGGAGACTGCGGAGCGCACACATTCCCAGATCTCTGATGTTGAACTTCTACAACTGTGCCATCAGCAGCGTTCTGACGTATGGATTTCTAATGTGGTTCCCCAGCTGCACCAAGGCCGATCAGCAAGCACTCCAGTGGGTGGTGAAAGAAGCTGGCAGAATTATTGGAACAAGTCTGCCAGAGATCAGTAATATCTTCCCCACTCGCTGTCTGAGGAGGGTGCACAGTATCCTGCGGGACCAACATCACCCTGCGCGCCACCTTTTCCATCTGCTGCCCTCAGGGAGAAGGTACAGGTCTATACAGGCCAGAACATCCAGACTGGCCAACAGCCTGTATCCACAGGCTGTGAGGCTCCTGAACTCTCTGCCCCCCTCTCACGGACAATAACCATATCCAACTTCTTAATAGCAATGAACTGGTCTGCATTGGTGCATCATATCTTTATTCTCTTCCCCCTCCTGCCCCCCCCCCCCCCTCTTTCTTAAATAGATAACTATCATATCTGATATCATATCTCACAGTACAATAATATTGAATGGGTTGCACTGTTGTATTTTGTCATGTTTCTCAGGTCTTTGTCTGAATTTCTACGAACATTATTGCTAAGGATTGTCTTATTGCATTGGAGTCACACTGGGTTAAATATGTACACTTGGGTTTTAAGGGGTATTTATTATTTTCTTCTTTTTTTGGGTTGTATGGAAGCCCCAAACGCAATTTCATTGTTCTTGACAATGACAATAAATAAATAAATACTAAATACTAAATCACCTCCATTTCTGAAACTGCTGCACTGAGCTGCAGCTGCAAGATGGTTTGTGAATGTCATGACGGCAATTGCCAAACCAGATGGTGGACACTGGAGGTGAGGGGAACCATCAGGCTGAAGCAGGAGTCCTGCCGGGCTTGGTTAGCTTGTGATATTCTGGAAGCAACTGATAGGTACCAGCAGACATGGAACGCAGCTCAGGTAATGGCTGAAGCAAAAACTCAGGTGTGGGTGGAGTTTGGAGAGGCAGTGCAAAAAGACTTTCAGACTCCCTTGAAGACATTCTGGTAAACCTTCAGACAACTCAGGAAGGGGAAAGCGGTGCTCTACCTGCACTGTGAATAGTGTGGCTGAAGTAATGCTGACTTCGACTGAGGACATTGTTGGGTAAAGGAATAATTTAAGGACCTCCAAATGCTCACTGGTATGTCTTCTGTAGAGGAAACAGACTCTGGGAACGAGAGGGATGACTTGTCCATCATTGGAGGTGAAGTCACTGAGGCAGTTAAACAACTCCTTGGTGGCAGAGCCCCTGGGGTGGATGAGGTTCGCCCTGAGTTCCTGAAGGTTCATAATGTTGTACGGCTGTCTTGGTTGGCACGCCTCTACAATGTTGCATGGAGATCAGGAGTGGTACCACTGGATTAGCAGACCCAGGTTGTAGTTCCCATCTTCAAGAAGTGGGACAGGAAGGTGTGTTCCAACTACAGGGGATCACACTCCTCAGCATCCCTGGGAAAGTCTATGAAAGGGTGCTGGAAAAGCATGTCTGCCTTATTATAATTTAATAATAGTAATAGTAAATATATATACTACCATTGTCTGAGAGATTTCCAGCCTTCTAGGTTTTTTTTGCTGCTGCTTTCAGTATTAAGATTATTCTTCTTTGCAGTTTTTCATCTGCACATCTGCTGTAACTCTTGCTTACTCATTCTGCCTGCAGGATTCTGCTCGGTCATGTACCACAGGCCAAACATAGTGAAGCAGGGACGAGGAGACAGAGCAAAGTGTGCCTGCATGAGAAGAATGGTGTTTGCATAAACATGCCAGCTTTTTGATATAATGGGAACAACGTACTGAACTCAGAGGAGTAAAATGAACTAAAGAGTTTATCCTATAACGCTGGTATTGATTTGATACCAATACATATTTCTCCACTGGCAACATTATAAGTACCCATATACTTTTCTATTGCACTGAAGAAGCTGTGGTTACTATATTAATAAATACATTAATATGTATTTATTAATGTTAAGTATGTGGAGTTCTTATTAAAATGGCCTTAATGCATTTATATCCAAGTAAAGATTAACTTAATGTAAACGCGTTTTAAAAATATCAAACAGACATGAGGCTGTAATAATTCTTTTTAAAACAAGATCATCTCATTTATTACAGAGTAGAGTGAACATGTAACATTTAAGAAACACAGTCAGGAGTAAGAAGTGCTTTCTGCTTACACTCTGCTGATCAGCACCTGAAGCTAAAGCCTTTTTCAGTTTCTCCCTCATTCACAAGGGGTCAGTGCAGCCGATGGACCCACATATTTGACAGAGCAGATATTTTTGTAACAATATCATATTATCAACATAACACTCATCACACAAGTATTTTATTTCCTTGGCCGTAATATTATTTCTACAATCAATTAATGAAAATGTGTGTGTGTGTTCTCTGTAATGAAAAAAAAAAACATGTATCAGTGAGCCACAACCGGAACAAGATAAATTTATCATCTCTCACTTTGGTCAAACTCACAGAACCACACAGGAAAAAGAAGCGAGAACAAGCTTTCATTCCTCCTGCAGAGAAACCGCACCTCTGCTGCGTGAGCAGCAACCAACACACAAAAAATAAAAGAGTAAAGTTGCTGAGAACGTAAGAAAATGTTAGCATATACACGTTCCCGCTGTTGACTTTGCAGGAAATTAAATGTGTAAAGCTCCAGTTAAAATACAATCTGATTTTTTATTTTTAAATAAAAACATTATACACACTTTGTAACAAACGGGTGCAACTTTTGGTCTGAGGTACTGGCTTGATCAGCAGCTGGATGCTGGTGGACTACTTCAGTGAAGAGTAGAAGATGTCTGGCTCTGGTTTAAAGTCTGAACAAACACACACAGTTCAAACAACACAAAACATGATTAGAAGCTTTGTAGTTTTACTTTGACCTGAACTGTTCCTTTGATTGGCGCGCTCACTTGGTTTTGGCTCTCTCTGCCATAGAGTATCACTTCCCTTTTCTGTGACATCGCAAATCACAAAAGTGATTGCCCATATTTAAAGTGCTGTAAATTTCTTTTTGGTCAAATAAAACCATAAATAGAACCATTGTCATACTTGTTGCAATTTCTGTTGCCCTCCCTACAGTGTCTCTCTTTAAAAAAAAATTTTTAATGTCAATGAGACCTTTGTAACTGGATAAATAATATATATATACATGACACTTTGCCAAAAACTAATTGTGACTTATGACAGTAATGTTTTTTGTAGCTCAAGATGACTTGATTTGACATATATTTCACATATTATAGGCAAAAAAGGATTGGCTTGATTATAATGTAGGTAAAATAATTCAGTCTAGAAACTTCTTGCAAAACAGGTCATTTTTTCATTTTATATATAACCTCCTTATAAATCCTATATGTAAATATAAATCCTTTATAAATTCACTAAAACCTATTTACCGACATAAGTAAAGATATTACAAATGTAAACACACACACACACAAAGAAGCACAGGAAATCACTTTTTGGCACAATACCTGTACACCACTAACCTGCTCATTTGTCTAATCGTTTTTCCCACTTGACAACACATCCACCAGGGATTAAATTCAGTAAAATTATAATTCACGTCGACAGTAATGACACCCGGTTACGTCTATCGGAGGTCACTAAAATCGATATTGAATCGATGTGTAACTTTGCCAAAACAATGTTGGAGTTTTCTCTGGTCCCCTCCCCAATCAGACCAGGATTGACATGTTTAGCCGCATGTTCTACTTAAATTGCTGTCTGTCTGAGTGGTGTCCCAGAAACGATGTGGGCTTCATAGATGAGACTATAAATTATTAAATGAATTAATAATTGATCAACAAATCCATTTACTCTGCCGTACAGAAACCTGGTTACAGCAGGATGATCCACCCTGGACCCAGTGCAGGTGGTGGGAGACAGAAGGACTCTGGCCAAATTAACATCTCTGATGGACAAAGTCTCCGCACCCGATTCGTGTAAATGTTGCTGAACTGCAGAGCTCCTTCAGTGAGAGACTGCTGCATCCTCGATGCATGAAGGAGCGTTTCCGCAGGTCCTTCCTCCCTGCAGCTGTCAGACTGTACAATCAAAACTGCTCCCCAACAAACATAAATGTTTACATCAGTGCTGTATCTTGCACTATTTTATCAACCAATTCCCACTCCAACCTGGGTTTGACTCTTATCTGTATTTAATTTGCTTTTAATTTAATAACGGTACAGTACGCTGTTTTGATAACCATTGTCCGTAATGTAAACATGTAAAAATTGTGTATGTTTCTGTTCTGTGTCCTGTTTGTTTGTATATATGTGTATTTCTTGCTGCTGTTACATCCAAATTCCCCTTTGTGGGACAATTAAAGGATTATTCTATTCTATGATTATGTTAGTTTAAAATACAGGTGTTGAACTGCAGGTTTTAGATGTGTCCTTGATCCAACACAGCTGATTCAAATGGCTAAATCCCCTCCTCAACATGGCTGTGTCCCAATTCAGGGTCTGCACGCTTGAAGTACGCATTTTAAGTGCGGTTACGTCACCGCCACGCAACGACGGCTGTCCCAATTCGAAGTGTACTTCAAATGCATACTCCAAATGCACCGTCGATTTCCCCAAATATCTTTTTTTTTTTTTTTTTTTTTTTTTTGCTGTCCCGTTTGGCTCTTTTGCCATCAGAATTGTTGTCTAAAGGCAAAGAAAGATGCCCAACGGATTTACTTTACCAAACTGACCATCCCAGCCTTGCCGTAATGGTCCATTTGATTCACCTTTTATTGTTTATTTTATTTTCATTTGCTGAATACGGGACAGACTTGACTGGGGGAAAGAAGGGGAGAAAGAAAGAAAAGAAAAAAAAAAGAAAAAAAAACCAACAGAATAAGCAGAGAGAAAGAAGAAGGAAAAAATGCATATATCAATCACCTGGGTCACCTGTTGAAAAAGAAAAAAAGAAAACAAGCAGAAGAGAACGAGAGTAATAGAATAAACAGCATCACAATGATATATGGGAATATGACAGTAAATACCAAATACTAAACATTACCGTGCAGCACGCAAGATCAACAGAACACAGTGTGCTTTGAGGTAGGAGCCAAAAAGGGTGTAGTTTGTGGGTGTGATCACCCGTGTGTACACCTGTGAGCATGGACGCGTTTGTTTTTTGTGTTTAAAAGGTTCCTTCATGTAATAATCTGCTAGAGGGTGTGGGGGGGCCACAGCCCCGTCCTCCAGGGCATGAAGCAGGTATGGAGGAGATCAAAACTCCAGACATCCAGAGGCCCCCAGAACACAAGAGACCAAGGAAGACCAACAGAGGGGCAGCCGCGCCACTGTCCCAGAAAGAGCTGAGGAGAGTCCCAGATGAGGGTTCACTCAGCAGCCGCGGAGCAGAAACCGGGGGGGTTGCAGTGACGCGTCCGTGAGCTCCGCCGGCAGCCAGCTGCGCCTGAGTGACCGAGCCCCAGGCCGAGAGGTCGGGGGCACCCCACCTCCGAAGTGGCCCGAGCGAGCCCCAGGCCCCAGGCCCCGATAAGCGGCCGCCAAGGAGTGAGCCGGTGTGTACCTGGACGCCCATCCCCGGACCACGCTTGATATTTGGGAAATCCCCAAATATCAAGCGTGGTCCGGTGCACACTTCGTGGTCCCATATATCCCACAATTCATAGCGTGGCGGTGGGTGTGGATAATTTTGCCGCAAAATACGGCAGAAGGGAGCGGCCGAAGAGGTTTTTTTTTTCAAAACTTTATTGAACTTATAAAGCGAACAGCCAGTCATTCCAGTTCAGTTTGTACAGTAAGGGGCAGGGATAGCTCAGTAGGTAAAGTGGTCGCCCCATGATCGGAAGGTCGGCGGTTCGAATCCACTTAACGGCTACCCTGAGGTACCCCTGAGCAAGGTACCGTCCCTACACACTGCTCCCCGGGCGCCTGCTTAGTGGGCTGCCCACTGCTTCACTGAGTGAATGGGTCAAATGCAGAGAAAAACAAGTAATTTCCCCATGGGGATCAATAAAGTATCCATTATTATTATTACAGTAGACATACAAGGCAAATAAGAGTAACAAAGAAAAAAAGGGGGGAATGTGACAGACTTCATAACAACTTTGTACTTGAAAGTTGTAACAGCTCATTCGTTAAACATTTCTGAATGAATTTCAATCAATGATAAACTTTTGTTACTGGAAGTTAATTTAAGAGAGTTTAAGTAATATTCAATTTCAATCAAAAACAAATTAAATGATGGGGTTGAGTTTTGAAATTTACATTTATGTATATGGAAATTCCCTAATGGAGCGGCCGAGGAGTGAACTGTCAAAAGTACTGAATATGACGTCACTTATTTATGTGCGAATGTTTAATAATTAAAGTCAGTCACATATCCACAAACACAACAAGCTGAAAGTCAATGATTATATATATATATATATATATATATATATATATATAATATATATATAATAATCTGACAATACTATAATATTGGCCATATTATATTTACATTACCACAGTGAGTTGACTTTAGTCTCATGAACAACATTAACTAATTGTTATTTACTAACTAATCTTAAATGACTGTTCAGCACAGAAATGAAGCCCAACTATCATGTTTTACAGTCCCATGGTCTCAGCCTCAGATACTCAACTAATCAAAGTGATGTCATGACAAAAATGAATGACCAACAAAACATTTTTCTCCTTCATTTCTGTCAAACAAAGCTGTATGTACCGTGGTTAGTATCATGGTTGCTAGGCAACCTGAACAGCGCGACGAAGCGTATACCGTCCCATTTCACAAGCCTCTCACTTCCGCACTTCTCGTACTTATAGCACGCACCGTACGTAGTGCGCGTACTTCAAGCGTGCAGACCCTGAATTGGGACACAGCCCATGTCTTGAAGTTCTCCAGAACCATTTGAATCATTTGATTCAGGTGTGACCCAGGGTGATATCTAAAACCTGCAGGACACTGGCCCTCGAGGCCTGAAGTTTGACGCCCCTGGTTTAAATGAATCAACACCCCCGAGTCATTCTAACTACCAGAAATCTCGAAGCACAGGCCGAGGGGGCGGTGTGGCAGCAATTTTTCACACCAGCCTATTAATTAATGAAAGACCAAGACAGACGTTTAATTCATTTGAAAGCCTGATGCTTAACATTGTCCACCTTGTTTCTGTTCTGTGTCCTGTTTGTTTGTATATATGTGTATTTCTTGCTGTTACATCCAAAATCCCCCTTGTGGGACAATTAAAGGATTATTCTATTCTATTCTATTCTATTCTATTCTATGATTATGTTAGTTTAGCTGTAAAACTCAGAAACCAGTCTTACTTGTTATCATATATCGTCCACCTGGGCCTTACACAGAGTTTCTCTCTGATTTCTCAGGCTTTTTATCTGATTTAGTTCTCAGCTCAGTAATAATTATTGTGGGTCATTTTAACATTCATGTAGATCAGGGGTCTCAAACTTACGGCCCAGGGACCACTTGTGGCCCACATCATCCCTACCTGTGGCTCTGTATATTGAAGAAATATAATAATAAGTTTGACCCATGAAGTTACTTTTTTGTTAAAGAGAATTTTTGGTTGTTGAGTGCAATGTTAAAATAAGTTCTTTAAAAAAAGCAAAAATATATATATATATTTAATATGCAGACAAAAAGAGCAGAGAGTACAAAGGTGTTGAGGGCTTGATTGGCTGTGTTAGTTCGTAAGAGATTTATTTGGAAAGAAAACAATTTTCACTAGCAGTCAAAAACTAATATGTACATTTATGTCTGCAGTCTGAAGTACCAATTTGTTTATTTGTTAGTCTAATGAAAGGCTAAAAAAAATGTATTCACATTTGCAGTTTTGTCATGTCATAAATTATTTGAAATGTAAAAACAAAAACAAAATACTAAATTTTTGGAAAATGTCTTGTTTGTTTCTTTGGGTTTTTTGTTTGGTTTTTTTTTGGACTATTTGAACACTAAAGTGGCTCTCCAATGAGATGACAGTGCCAGCAGTGGCCCACAGCTCATTTAAGTTCGAGACTCCTGATGTAAATGCTAAAAATGACAGCCTCAACACAGCATTTAATCTGCTATCAGACTCAATTGACTTCTTTCAAAATGTAGAGAAGCCAGTTGAAGGCGCTGCAATCATCTAGATCTTATTTTAATCTATGGAAGAAAAACTGAAAAACATTTACATTTAAAATAATTGATTACACAGCAGTGGAGAGTAGACTTTATCAAAGTAGATGTCTCTCTGAAAGCGCTGTAACTAAGTTTAAGAATATAATCCACCCACTGTTATCATCTCCAATGCCCTGTACCAACATAGAGCAGAGCAGCTATCTGAACACTACCCCAACAGAGGTCGATTATCTTGTTAATAATTTCACCTCCTCACTACGTACGACTCTGGATACTGTAGCTCCTGTGAAAACTAAGGTCTCTAATCAGAAGTACCTGACTCCGTGGTATAATTCTCAAATGTCCACCAATATTTATGTGAAGAGGACTCTCCATTTACACACACAAATTGGAGTCTATTAGATAGATATGACAAAAACCACTGTGGTGCAGTACCTGTAATACAGTGGGATGCAAAAGTTTGGGCAACCTTGTTAATAGTCATTACAGGTGTCGAACTCCAGGCCTTGAGGGCCAGTGTCCTGAAGGTTTTAGATAGTACCCTGTTTCAACACACCTGAATCAAATTTAGCCATTTGAATCAGCTGTGTTGGGTGAAGGACATCTAAAACCTGCAGGACACTGGCCCTCGAGGAGTTCGACACCTGTGGTTTAGAGGCTGTAATTTCTCAAAAGGCGGATCTACTAAATATTGATTTCATTTCTTTTTTGTGGTTTTCAAATTTATGCACCTGCCTGATTTTGTTTAAACTATTATTGCACACTTTCTGTAAATCCAATAAACTTCATTTCACTTCTCAAATATCACTGTGTGTGTCTCCTATATGATATATTTAACTGGCTTTTTTTTATTATTGTAACAACCAACGATTTATACAGCAAAATAATGACTATTAACAAATTTGACCAAACTTTTGCATCCCACTGTACCTACGGCGTGCTCTAATCGTTCTAATAGGATATTATGGTCGACAGTATCGGACGCTGCACTAAGGTCTAGCAGGACAAGCACAGAGATGAGTCCACTGTCAGAGGCCATAAGAAGATCATTTGTAACCTTCATTAAAGCTGTTTCTGTGCTGTGACGACTGTCTTCAATAATCATAGGCCAACTGTTTAACTTTGTTTTCTCTCTCTCTCTCTCTCTCTCTCTCTCTCTGTTGTGTTTATTGGGTGAGTGAGCAGTGAGCAGCAGTATAGCAGTGAGTGCAGAAGTGGGTATGCAAAATTTAACCAAGTGAACTATGGACAGAAAAAATAAATCTGACTTTAAATTAAACCTTGTGGTACGCCACAGGAAATATGATCTGTAGATGATAAGATGTTATCACTAGATCAAACAAATGTCTTCCTACTAGATATGAATAAAACCGATAATTATTTAAAATGTTTACTTAAACTTACTTAAAATGTGTACTGAAGAGCCAAAAGCTAAGAAAAGCTGTGATAAACTGATGGAGTCTGCAGTTACTGGCTAACAAGGATTACTTGTACTTAGACTGACCTCATTATTAGTAATTTTGGTCATTTCTGGTCAGTAGATATTTTTGTCGATATTTGAATAAAAAACTGACAGATTTGAGTTCAATTTCCAGAATACATCTTAATGAAAATGTATTATGAGCCTCATAATCTGTATCTCATAGGCTTATTACACTTATTAAGTGCAGCTGTTTTGTCTGTTTTTGTTTTGTCTCTCTCACAGAAAGATTGGAAGCTTGATATCTTGAGCTTGAGTGAAAATATCATTAGCATAAAAACTGAAAGAAGCTAGCTTGGCTCTGTCAAAGTTACAGAGCAGCTGTACCTCTGGACCTCTTTGTTTTGATGACTAGTTCTTACTGCTGAGTAGATTTCAGCTCGATTATTCTCTGTAGAATTAAACACATAAATTAAAACATATTGAACTACAGTAGTGCAATAATATTATATTAGAGCTGCTGTACATGATTTTTAGGTCTGTATTTATTCTTGAGCAGGAAGGAGAAGTGAAGGAGAGCAAAGTTATAACGTACGAAGAGATAAAGCCAAACCAATAGTTAAAATGAAAAGAGTCACTGTAGTCATTCTGTGCTTTTTGTGCATTTTTTTCTCTCCTTGAAGGCCCACATATCAACCAATCAACATTCAGAAGTCACATGTAGCATCCACTTCCAGCAGCGCATAGTCAGGATCAATTCATGTGGAACTATATGGGAGTGTGTCTCAAACAGGTAAAAAAAGAAAAAAAAAGCGTATGACAGAAACACATTTGTGGGACTAGAAATATCCCTTAAAGAAATAATTAACATTCAGTGATAAATTTTCTTAATAACAGCAATATCTCACTGGTTTTTTTTTTTGGTTTTTTTTGTTTTTGGGGGGGGTGGATTTTGCCCCACATCTCAACGCATCTGCTGTGAAACATAGAGCTGGTGAGGAAATAGCTACTGTGGTTTTAAATAAGACTGTATACAATTTTTAGTATGTTTTTTTTTTAGTTCTCCGAGTATCAAATTAACATAAAACTGTTGTCTGTTGGTACATTGGACACAGTTTGTCACTTTTTTTTTTAAATTGGCAGCTTTGTTTATTTATTCATCATAAACAAATTGTGGGCTAACAACAGAGGTGTTAGTGTCTGTTAACCACAGACCACACAGTGAACACAGTGTTGTTCACTTTTATCATCATGATTACGATGATCAAGTTGTTCTATTTAATACAAAGGAAACTATTTAAATAAAAACCATATAGTATGAAATCCCCAAAAGTTGATTCTGTTCATCTGGATGCAGCTTTTTTCACTGGGAGAAATGTTTCGTCACTCATTCAAATGACTTCTTCAGTCTCAGCTGACTGCAAATTTCCCCAACGTTATAAACGGTACATTTGCATAGCATTGTACATTGTATAGTATTAAAAGTTCATACTTGGACGTCATGAAGACTTAATGCACTTCACACTTCT
Source organism: Aulonocara sp. 'chitande type north' Nkhata Bay (assembly GCF_057382095.1). Classification (NCBI taxonomy): domain Eukaryota; kingdom Metazoa; phylum Chordata; class Actinopteri; order Cichliformes; family Cichlidae; genus Aulonocara; species Aulonocara sp. 'chitande type north' Nkhata Bay. Next base: position 17,537,548 of record NC_141346.1, read on the forward strand.
GCCAAATTTTCAAACATTACAGCTTCATTAACGTCACAGCCCAGAGCATCAATGTGATCACCATCGCTGGCTTCTAACACATGAGCACTGAACAAAATAATCATCAACTTCTGAGGCTTTAAAGGCGGAAAAAATGGGTCCATGTGTCAAATGTGAGGCACCTTAAGCTGCTAGCTATCAGCTAGAATTCAACTTAGCTTACTGAATTTCCTGAACCGGACCTGCTGTTGGAGCCTTTTGGAGAGGTTTAAATGACATTGTCTCAGCAACAATATGGCTGCTGAGCTGTGCAGTTAATTATACTAAGAGACATAACATAGATGTTACTTAGTTGTCCAAAAATAAATAGATAATTAAAATGACGTACCTCTCTTTCCTTTGACTGGCTGTTGTTGACAGTTTGATATTCTGATGTCACTGTACTTTATGTCATCTTCTGCAGCTTCTTCTTGAGCTCCTTAAATGTATCAAATCATCAGCAAATTAATTTTTCTAATTAGGTTTTGATTTGTAGTGTTAAAGAGTTAGCTGCACAGGTAAGGAATGAAAATCTAATCATGAGGTCTGAAAGTCAATTTCTAAATTATCCTGCAAAATAAAAAGCAAACTCAACTGAGTCTCACCTTCAGGTTTCCTGTGAACACATCGTCTCACCAGCAGAACCAGTAACACCAGTAGAGCCGCAGCACACACTGATCCAACAAATGACAACACATAGAGAACAGGAGGAGAGGTGGATGTAGGTGGAGGTGTGGATGTAGGTGGAGGTGTGGTGGTGGGTTTGTCTAAAACAAAGCAAACACAGTCATTAAGTTGTCGTCACATTGTGAATGTTGAAAGCTGCAGAAACACAGACAGGTGAGTGTGTCACCTGTGACAGTGATCCAGCTGGATGGAGACTCTCCATGACCGCTGATGTCACACTTGTAGAGGCCTTCATCAGACCTGGAAACATGCTGGATGGTCATGTGACCTGTAGGCTGCTTCCTGATGAGGGAGCCATCTTTATAGAAAGCAGCTGGGAGGTTGGAGGGAGTGGTCTTTGTTTTACAGAGCAGAGTGACGTCATCTCCCTCCATCACAGGGAGGACAGGACTCTGCAGGATCACTGATCCACCTCAACACAGAGACAAACTACAGCATTTCATCCATTTACACACAGCTTCATCAACACTAACTCCACACACTCAGCTTACCAGTGACTGTCAGGTTAACCATGTTACTGATGGGACCCTCTCTGGACTCACACCAGTAAACTCCACTGTCCAATGGGAACACAGTGATGTCACAGGAAGAACCAGCTGGTTTTCCCCACCCATCTCCACACTGAGTCCTCTGTTGTTTGCTTGTGTTTCTCCTCAGAGTCCATCCAGCAGAGCTGTCGTCCTCCTCACAGCTCAGAGACACAAAGTCTCCTTTAAAGAACTGAGAGCTGCTGGGACTCACAGTCAGACGAGCTGTGAGGGTTAAAATGAAAAACTGATGATCTGTTTATTTTATGAAATCTGACACAAGTGTTAACATGTTTTGCTTAATCAGTTGTCTCATCAGTTTTATTTCTGAGATCCATTCTGAAAACACCAGTTCAATAAGAATAAACAAAAATATGGTTTGCAATACATGAAATCATTAATAACAGAGGATTACCAGCAGGTAAAATAAGTAAAAATAAGTACAACAATTTCTTCAGTAAATATATTTCTAAAGGTGCTACTGACACCAGATGTAGGTAACAACCAATCCACACAACCAATCCAAAACCAATCCACACATGCAAAGACATTTAACGATAAATATCCATAAATTGTATGTAATAATGAGAAATGACCCAGGGAGAAAGCGGGTGGAAAAAGGCATAGATGGTCATGAAACCAGCTAAAATCGATAATAACATTAACGATGAGAAAGCAGTCCTGCCACTTAGTGCAAATTAATATCTGGTTCACTTCCAACAGGTGTCTCATGTGAGTACAAGAAAACAATTATTACAATATAATGTGTTAAAAATATTTTAAATGAGAAGGTCCAGTAGTACATCAGAGGAATAGGGATTTGTCTGTGTTTCAGTTGGGCTTAGCTGTAGGTCTGAGAATGTGTGTAATTGTGTAGAGAGAAAGAAATTTATGGACACTGGGGGTCTGCTGTCATAAAAGAGTCAGGAAGCTACAGTTGGGGGTTGCTGATGCTGATGCTTGTACCTTTAATAAAAGCTCATAATTGTCATTACTTAGAAGAAGGTTTGCAGTAGATGTGTTTATGTTTACATGTTTATCTGCAAATGTATGACAAGAAGAGGCCAATGGCCAGTCGATGCAGAGTGGGGGTCTCAGTGCTTGTATTTATTCTATGTATGTATTCTGTTAACTCTTTTTTGTATGTTTTCTAAAGGAATTTGGTGTAGCTTGATGCAAATTCTCATGACTATTGATCAACAACCACTGATCAAAGACAACTGATCAATGGCCATGAGTACCATTGACAGAGAGTTGGGGAATGACTGCAATCACAGCATTGCAAGATGGTGACAGATGTCCCCCTTAGGCCCCCTTCCTCGATTCAGAGGAGGGGGCCTAAATAGACTGCAGAGTCCTGGCCTGACGAGGTAGCTCTTCTGTGTTGCTTCACCAGAGGTTGTTTATTTTCTGCGATGTATAAATCCTGGCAATCCTCCTGGCACTTAACAGCGTATGTTACTCTGTTTGTGTCGGGGAATCCGATCCTTGGGGTGGACCAATTTTGGCGCAGCGTGTTTTGGGGTTTGAAAGCCACCGAGGTGCAATGTTTAGAGAAAGCAAATCAGTAACAAATGGTTGAATATAGAATGAGAATAACTGACCAAAGACATGCAGTTAGTTAAGTGAAAAATCTAAATTGCCCATAGCTGTGAATGCGGGAGTGAATGTGAGTGAGCGGATGGTTGTCTGTGTCTCTATGTGTTGGCCCTGCGACAGATTGGTGACCTGTCCAGGGTGTACCCCGCCTCTTGTCCTATGACAGCTGGGATAGGCCCCAGCGCCCCCTGTGACCCTGGAAAGGATAAGGAAGCGAATGGATGGATGTTTTTATATGCAGTTTCTTAAGTACGGGATGTGTAAAAGCTTATTTGAGAGGTAAGCGAGAACTGAATAATATAATATAATAATAGCGGTTATTATGGTGAACAGAGGTGATTACTTCAAATTTTGAATATAGTCAGAAATTGTAGAAACAGCGAAAAGTTTCAGAGTTGAAAGTGTAACAGGGCGTGAGGCAACTGGTGAAGGCAAAGTGTAGCAGGTGTTAGTGGATAGATGTTGGTAAATCTTGTCACTTTAGTGTTTTAATTTACACTGATATATTAAATGATAAATAGAACAGGATTACAGATGAGACGACAGAAGAAGGTTACTGACCTTGGTTTGTTGTGCAGCTCAGCAGTGAGATCAGAACTAAAGAGAAATGACACTCATGTTGATTTGAGGTGAACATAAAGAACAACTCCACACAAACAGCTGACAAACACACAAACTCACTGGAAAAAAATACTGGAAAAATGTGTAAAACTAAAAAAAAAAAAAAAAAACAGAACCATGTATCCATTCTGCTAACAGCTTATCCACTTTAGACTCTATCACAGCTGTTATAAGATGAGTCATCAGACAAAAAGAGACAAAATAACATAATAACATAACTCTCACATTCACACCTACAGCTGATTCTGATTCTGATTCTGATACAGCCACTTTACAATCACCAGTAAACCAAACATGTCTTTGGACCGTGAGAGGACTTCACAGACACTAACCGCTGCACATCTGTGACAGCTGTGCTGTAAGACATAAATTACATATTGCTTTTTTATGTTAATTATTCACAAGTACCAATGCCATTTTGTACTGTTCCTCCCAGTTTGTGTCTTAAAAGCAGCATTTATGTGCATTGACTTTAATGTGAGTAAAAATAATCAACTACTTTAAAAAGTCATGTGTCCACTGTGCAGTTGTGTTGATATAATGAGTGAATGATTTGATCTTTTCACTGCCTGCTGTGTTTCCTCGACTCCTGAGCAAAGATAAAGAGTCAGTCAGACCTGCAGTTGGTCCTCGTGGTGTTTGAACTTGAATTCAGCCTGATTTGTTTTTCATGTCTTCTCCTCCATCATCAGTTATCAGGAGAGCAGACAGTCAAAGTACAAGAATTCAAACAAACACAGAGATTCTACTTACAGAGCAGACACAGCACAGATGTTTCCTTCATCGTCCTTCTCACTCATTTGAGCTTTTTGTCATTTCTGTCACTGACACCAAGTAAAGCCCGCCCTCTTCCTCTGAGCACCAGCTTTCTATTGGTTCAAAAACATTGAGTGGGAGACTGACTTTCTTGTCTAAAGATAGAAGTGAATACAATTATTTAAATATAGTGTTCACCAGTGAAAAACCTGAAGTGTATTTTTTTTAAATAATTTGAATTAAAACACTGACTTAGATCTGACACACAAACACACAACACCAAGAGATGATGAGTTTATCATTAAAAGCTAAAAACATCCAGAAGAAACAAGTGTTTTATAATAATGAAACTACGCTTAATAACTGCAACGTTACATTAATCCTCCCGCAAGGGTTGTTTATGGCCACTAGAGGGCGATGCTTGACTTTAAATACTACATGAATACAATGAGATCATTAATTCTTTTACAGGTCGTTATAATAACTGAATAACTGAATAAATAACACGATCAGCACGCTTGCTGTTCTTAATGAAATGGCCTTATTTTCTTTAAATCTTAATAAAGATTACATTCATTTGTTCATGTGACTGTATGTTTGTTGTGTGTCTGTTCAGCACAATAGTAAAAGAAACTATGGAGATCTCTACACTGTGTAGTCTAGAGATGAGAGAACAAAATATTGTTGTTGTCTTATTTAAAGAACAAAGAAGTTAAATAGACCAAAACTCATCACAGTTATATTAATGCTGTTTTGTCGTCATAGAAATACTGATGGTGGTGATTCATACACATGCACATTATTGTAGTGCTCCAGTACTTAAAGACCTTACCCCTAATGATGACATCATCAGGTGGAGTGATAGTCGAACTCGGACCTGCATGATTCCCACCCCCTGGTGGTGACATTGCGTCATTGCACCAAGGACCAACCTGCTGCAATTGTTAATGGACACACAGGTTCACCAGTTGCTTCTTCATAAAGACGTCCAGAATCCACAGACATTAAAGTTCATGTTTGGAAAAGTGACGCAAGGAGGGAGAAACAATAAGGAACTCTGTTAAACCTGACAACAACAGCACCACAGCTTAGCAAGAAGGGAATGAATGCAGGAAGGTTCACAATTCATTACTCAAGCCAAGTTAAAAGAGATTTTGCATGAAGTAATAAGTGCATTTCAAGAAAACAAAATGTCAGAATAAATGAAATAGAAATTGAAATACATACATATTATATACATAATACATACATACAATATATACATAAATACAAGCAGATCATCATTAAAAAAAAGCAGGAGAGGCCAATTTAAGTCAGTGGAAGTTCAAATATTCTTAAAAGTATCTGCAAAGTTCTCACTTCTACCTCAAAGCATGTTTTGTATGTTATAAAGATCGTTTTATGTCTCTATTTTACCCGTCTTACTTTTACATTGAATTTTATGTTGTGCTTTAGTTGGTGGCATAGAAAAACTACTAATGTTTTCAAGACTTTATTAGCAATGAACAAACAAAGTCACAGCAAAAAGAAAATAAATTAATCAATAATGTGGAACCTTGGGCTTGAAATGCTAAAACTGCAGTAACAGACTCAAGAGTTTCCTTCATGAAAGGAAAAGCTCAAAGCTTCACAGGTCAGAGAGGAAACGTCTGACTCTGCAGCTACGTGGAAATAATTTCTCTGTTCTGTTTCATAACACTGTCCATCATAACATTCAGTCACACGTTGCTGATTGATTGATAATGAACACTGTCAGGCAGACTGTTGATTTTCTGTAACAGCTGAGGATTAATTTGTGTTGTTCACACCTCACAGAACAAGTTTGATCCACAAACAGCTGAACCTGAAGATAAAACACATTCACTGATTCTGATACTGTAACATATAAGACACTGCACTGATGAATAATGAGTGGAAACAAACAAATTATTAAAAAGTGATTTTCTGCTGACGTCAGTGATATTTTTTGTTTGAAATGAGTTCACTGAGAAAAAAAAATGTTATCCATAGATTTTCTAATATGTCGTTGTTTGATAATATGACCTCCTGGAAGTTCAACACATGGTTGAGGCAGAAATGGAAAAATCTTTTTTGTGAATTTAACCTCTACACTGAAATATGAGGCTAAGCTGAAAGTTAAAATAAATACAGTCACCGATTCTAATACTGTAGTAAAATCATCAGTTGATGTAACAGGACAGCAGGACAGAAATCAGACATTTCCAATCAAAACAAAATCTAGACGTTGATGTTTGATGTCTGATTGAAGTTCAGAATCATTCGTTTCTTTGTCTTAAAATCGTCCTTCTTCATTTCCGTGACACTGAATTTAGAAAAGCATAACAAGACTCAGAGTTCAGCTACATGCTTTATAACCTTGCATTTTCAGTAGATCAAAACAGCAACAATAAGAAGCACAACAGGAACTAACAGACCAACAATCAGTCCAACAGATCCTCCTGTCAAACATTATCTAGCAGTTATGCTGTTTTCTGAAGAGGATGACGATGAAACGGTTCATTGTCAAATGTCAGAGTGAAATTGTGGATCCTTCTGAAGTGTTGGGGTCTGTTTTCAGATCATTTGTCTTTGTGTTCAGCAGCAGAAGATTCAGAGTTCAGAAAGCACTCAGACATTTCAGTCTTTGGTTCTACATTAGGACAATGTGAATCCTGACTCTGTTGTTTATATCGGCTGTAGATCACAACAACAAAAACAACAACAACAACAAGAAGAATAAAAGCAACTGACAGACCAACTTTCAGTCCAACAGATCCATCCTCCTTCCCTCCATCCTCTGTGTGTCCTCCTGTCTGACCTGCAGATGAGAAACAGGTGTGAGGTGTCAGCTGTCAGGTAGGTGATGAGTGAAGAACAGAACAGAATCCATTTCCTCTTCAAACTGCTGTCAGACATTATCTACTGCACTCTGATCACATCACTCAGACCAGCTGCTTTCTACAAAGTCTCATCAACAACATCTTTACAAACAAACATCAACAACCTGGGCCCTATTTCAGGAAGCCGGTTTAGAAAACTCAGAGTGAAAAACGATACTCAGGGTTGAGTAACCCCGAACTGTCCAACTCGGAATATTCCGTTTCAGAAAGGCTGATAACAATTAGTTCAATCAACGCAGAGTTGCTTTAACCCCAAGTGAAGCGCCCGGACGAGGATACATAAAGCCCTGATAAGCGGAGCACAGATTAAGCGAGTCACCATGGAGACGGAGGGAAAGAAGGCGCGGTCAATGTATTTTACAGCGCTTGAGGCCGAAATTCTGATGGCAGCATATGCCGATAACATGCAAATTCCGCGGAAAAAAGTAACACAGCCTCAGCTGCAAAACAAAGGGAGCATGCATGGCAAAACATAGCCGACAGAGTCAATGCGTGAGTGTTAATATAAACATTGATCTAGGGATTTCCACCCATTCAACACGTTATTTTATCATATGTTATTTTATTTGTTATTTTATACATTTTATTTCCTGATGTGATGTGAGCGCAGGTGCAACCCAACAGGCCCCAAACGTTCCTGGCAGCAAGTAAAAATGAAATATAAAAATATAGTCCAAACAGGTAAGGTGTAATTGTATTATGAGCCATAGTGCTTGGTCTGTTTGTCCCATGTAAATCAATTGCAGTTAGAGGCTACATTAATTTTCTTTCTGTAAGCACTTATTGAAATTATCTGAGCACATTACAAGTACATATTTGCTTACTCTGTATGCTCAAATGTGGCCCGTCATAGCCAACAGAAAAAAAGCGGAGGCCCGAAAAACAGGTGGGGGTCCTCCACCACCACCACTCACAGAGGCTGAGCAGTTGGCCCTCAGCCAAAACAGTGGGCGCCCTGTGGCTGAAGGCATCTCTGCGGGGACATCCTCTGAGTCAATAACCCCGCAAGACACAAGTGCCTACATAGGGGGTAAATTCAAAATAATACATGATGTGCATACATCCTTTCTTCACAGTCACCTTTGCAGTGCTACTCATTCATTTGATAAACTCTTTACCATAATGGATTATTTTGTAGTGAAGTTATTTTCCGACTGATTTTGCCTTCCCTCAGTCTTGGTTGTCTTTGAGAGCATAATGACAATGAAGTGTAAGGTGCTTGGTATGTTTGTTAATTGCCATTTGGTCCCATCCATCCATCCATTCGCTTCCGTTTATCCTTTTCAGGGTCGCGGGGGGGGCGCTGGAGCCTATCCCAGCTGTCATAGGGCGAGAGGCGGGGTACACCCTGGACAGGTCGCCAGTCTGTCGCAGGGCCAACACACAGGGACAGACAACCATTCGCACTCACATTCATTCGCACATTCACACCTAGTGACAATTTGGATTATCCAATTAACCTATCCCCACAAGCTGCATGTCTTTGGACGGTGGGAGGAAGCCGGAGTACCCGGAGGGAACCCACGCAAACACGGGGAGAACATGCAAACTCCAAAAGCCATTTGGTCCCTTGTAAGTTATAAGTGACCTGTATAAACCTCATATTCTATCAGTTGATGGTGATGGTGTACTGCATCTGGTGCAGCCTCCTGTTGAGCCAGACCAACATGCAGTTGTGAGTAATACTCCACAGATTATATGAGTTTACAGTAGAACAGCAATGTTGTTTATTTCTTTACTACAGGAAAATAATGAAGAAACATTGACAGCTGTTACAGAGGAGGAAGCAACAGAGACACTTTATGAGGTTTACATCTTGTAATACTTTGTGTACAGGAAATACAGGCGACCAATAAAGCCAGTTGAACAAAAAATCTGTTTATTCTTCTTTCAACATGTTGAGGTGATGGGTCAAAGGAAATGATTGTGACATATGGTGTCTCTGACTGCGCTTCCATCTTGTATGTCCGTGGGAGGGTCAGGATGTTCATGGTTTGGATCACTGCTGATGTTTGGTTCAGAAGGACAGTGTTCTCCTCTAATTGTGGCAATGTTGTGAAGAATCACACATGCCACAATAATGTCACATGCCCTTTCTGGGGTGACCCTGAGTCTTTGCAGGCACTGGAACCGGGCCTTAAGCATTCCGATAGTCATTTCAATTCTGGCTCTTGTCCTGCAATTAGCCAGATTATATCGCTGCTGTGGGCCCGGTTCAGGGTCAGAGTAAGGGGTAAGCAAATAGGGTAAACATGGATACCCCCTATCACCAAGCAAGTAGCCAGTGAACTCTCCTAAGACAGAAGGGTACACTTCAGTTCAAATGTCCCTGAAGCAATTGGTCTTTATATATTTTAAAGTATTTTCAACTCACCATGTGCAAATTTTGTGCTCAGTGTACATTCACGGAATATTTGTGAGTCATGGACAGAGCCTGGCCACTTGGCTTCCACATTTGTGATAATGTTGGCAGCATCACATATGATCTTCACAGTGCAGAGAACACAAATTAGCATCCATTACTATAATGAAATAATTTGTTAGTTTGAAATGCTACAGGGAACTATGTACCTGTACATTAATGCTGTGGAAAGACTTCCTGTTCACATAGTCTCCTTCATTTACTAAAGGAGCAATGATTGGAATGTGAGTGCCATCTGTACAGCCAATCACGCCTGGGAACCGTGAGAATAAATGTAAAATTTAAGTAGTAGTCCAAGTATCACCACCAGAGATGGGCAGTAACGCGTTACTTGTAACGAGTAACTTTTTTCGAGTAACGAGTAAAGTAAGGGATTACTATTGCAAAATCGGTAATTAGATTACCGTTACTTTCCCGTAGGAACGCTGCGTTACTGCGTTACTAAAACCGTGATTTTTTGCGAGAATGTCTCACGACAGTGACGTAAGCGAGTGCGCCGTTAGTGACAACAGCTGTGTGCAGATCAACAATGGATCACATATCGAGTGCGGGAGAGAGTATGAGTGTGCAGCGTTTAAAGCGTGGAAGTACTGACCTTACTTTGAGTTTGGTTCCATAAAAAGTGACAAAAACATTAGCGTCCATTGTGCGTGGGAAGAAAACTTCTTTTTACAGCGAAAAAAACCCCTAAACTTCCGAGCAAGCACCAAGAGCGCAACGACGTAATGGGAAACTCACAGAGATACTGCCGTATCCTTCCACTGACCGCTGCACACCTGCACCAGGGTAAACCTCCGCCTACTGCAGTCCTGCTTTACAGGTGAAAATAGAGCAACAGGACCGCTGAGTCTTTGACTTTATTTATTTTCTGCTGTGTTTTACTTGCATCTATTTGAAAGAGTGAGTGTAAACACAAAAAATATTTTATTTTATGTGCTGGAATGTGCAGAAAATAGGTTTAAATGTTAAACTCATTTATTCAACTCAGAGAATGTTGCATATAATTAAATTTTTGCTTGATGCATAAAGTTAAAAGATTAAAAATGATAAAACAAGTTAAAAAAAGAGACTTTTCCATTTGATTACATTTTGTATGATGGATTATGTAGAAAAAGTAGAACTGGACTGAAAGATCTATCACTTTATCACCTCTTCAGGTTGTAAATCGTGTTTTTAAAAAGTAACTAAGTAACTAAGTAACTAAGTAATTAATTACTTTTGAAAATAAGTAATCAGTAAAGTAACGGGATTACTTTTTTGGGGAAGTAATCAGTAATTAGTTACTGATTACTTTTTTCAAGTAACTTGACCAACACTGATCACCACATCATACATTAAGTTTTGGTCATCCTGCTACCTGCAATTTTGTGGAATCCCTCTTTGATGAATCTTGTGGGTCTATGACCGGGGAACACCACAGACGAGTACAGGAGACGTTTCAGTGCAACTGTAACATTCCTGACTGCCCGACAGACGGTAGCCTTGGAAACGTGCTCAGCGTCACCAATATTATACAGAAAGCTCCCGTTTGCAAAAAACCAAAGTGCAATACAAATAATACGTAATGAACTGAGAGCATGTCCGCAATGTGTCGCATGCGTAATATATGGCCTGAGGATGTTATTCAAATAACTTATAGATTGTGCTGAAAAACGGTAACGTTCGCACAGAAAATCATCAGGAAATGATAAGATGTCCAAACGCGCTCTAATCACTCTCTCCCGGCGGAGAGCTCTGCGGAGAATTTGGGCTTCACGATCTACTGGCTCTTCAAGGAAGGAGCACGCCATGTCCGACACTTCCTACAGTCAGGTTTCTGACAAAGGGGCGGAGACAGTCAGGGTTAGTTGTAGTAAACCTGCTAGGGGGCAGGTTAGCTTCACGGCGTGTGTCGTCATAGTGACTCACTCAGGCTTCAGCTGAACTCGCTTTGTGAAACCGAAAACCCAGAGTTTTCGTTAACTCAGGGTATACTTACTCAGTTTTTCCACTAAACCGGCTTCCAGAAACAGGGCCCAGGAAGCAGCTTCACCTCTGATCACACACACACTCAACTCTACTCACTCACCTGGAGGATCAACAACTCTCAGGGTGATGTTGCTGATGGGCTCATTGTTTGTTCCACTCATGAAGACATGACACTTGTATGTTCCACTATCAGCAGTCGTCACATTGTTCAGAATCAAAGACACGTCTCCATCCCTCATCTGTCTGTCCTGCAGATCCACCCGGTTCTTAAAAGATGGATGCTGCCCTTCATGAACAAACTGATCATCTCGGTACAAAAGGACATGTTGTTCTTCCTTCAGGTCAGCTCTGCTCCACTCTACAGCTCTGATGTTGTTGTTTGGTGCTCGACATGGCAGAGTGACGTCCTGTCCAGCTGTGGTGTTAATGTCTGAAACAGAGGAAACAAAATGGAAAGTTGACGTCATTCTTCTGTCCAGACTCAGCTGTGATGTTTTTCTGGTCTGAAAGAGGAAACAACACAGAGCAGAAAGGTTAAAGGTCAAAGTTCAGCTGTTCACTTCTAAAGCAGCCAATTGGAGTGAGGAGCTACAGGGAAAGAGGTCATTGAGCTCACACATACTTCAGTTTAATTCAGTTTTATTTACATAGCACCAAGTCATAACTTCCTATTAAAAAAAACACTTGAACAGTCGTGCAGGGCGGGGCCTAACAGACACAATGGCTCAGAGGACATAAATATTGAAGTTAAGACAAACTGATAGTTTAGATGTAAATTAGTAGATAATGAGTCATATAGAATTCATTCAGGTTATTGAGGGTGTGTTGAAAGCTGATGTTGTGATTTGTTGCTATAGAAATAGAACTGAATCGAATCCAAATAAAATGAAGAATCTAAGTTATTCAACACAATTTCCTCATCTGATTGAAAATGCACGTTTGCGAGTTAAACTCTGACTTGATGCTTTCTCTTTTCAGAATAGCCAAAGTATCCAGAGTTGTTTGCAGTGAGGATGTAACACTGTTAACAAGATGCCATGTTGGCACATGAAGAAGATAACAGTGGAGGAATTATATCCTTAAACTTAGTTACACTGTTTTCAAAAAGACATCTACTGTGGTTAAATCTATTCCCCACTGCTGTGTATGTATTATTTTAAATTTAAATGTTATTTGGAAATAAATGTTAATAATACTGACATTTTTCATATCTACGTGGATGCTAAAAACACACATTACACTTCTTCTACACTGTGAGTCTCTGCATGCTGCCTTTCTGTAGCTACAGCTGTTTGTATACACTGAACACAATGCTTTGTAGCTGTATACTGACTCCTGAAACTACAACACATCACACTGACACACACATCACACTTCTTTGTCTCTGTCACAGGGCTGGATGTAATGAAATGTTCTTAGAGTGGCATTGAAATCAAATGGGCAAAATCAAAGTCGTTTCTTTACACATATGCAGCTTTTACATAGTGTAATATGCCTTAAAATGTAACCAATGATTGTGACTTTTTTGTACAACCATTTAAAATTCAGGAGCAGATCTACAGAGGTGGCATGGAGTGGCATGTGCCACCCTTAATAAACATTGTCATTTACAAAACTATGGTGGCACTCGGTGTGGCAAGAGATTATATCAGGGTGACACATGCCACGTCTGTAGATCTGCTCGTGGCGGTGTACTGACTCCTGAAACTACAACACATCACACTGACACACACATTACACTTCTTTGTCTCTGTGAGATCTGATCACACCGACATGTTAGGTCCACACAGACCCCACCCAGCCTCGTGTCTCCTTCACAAACACGGAAAAAACTGAATCAATATGAAAATAACTCTTCAGGAAATGTTGTTAACATGTAAACAGACTGATGCTTTTCCTCTCTGTCCCACAGAGTGAATCTCACCTGCAGAGACAAACACGAAGAGGCCGACAAACAGCAAAGTCGAGCAGAGCGACGCAGGCACAGCAGACATTTCCGTGTTCTTCAACTCCGATGCTTCGATTGTTCTAAATGTCTCAGGATGGTTTTATTGAAATAACTGAACCTGAGTTTAAATCCTGACTACATGAGATTAAATTTAAGGTTTAAATGATCCTGAAAGTCTCTGACTGAGAACAGATCAGACTTTTTAGACACTCGTTCAAACTCAATACGTCCAAGTCATCGTCTCTGCAGGAAGTCACGTCAGAGTCACGTGTGTTTACGCTGCTGTAGGGTGACCATAAATAAGTGCGTCATAACTAAAGCGGTGAAATCTGAAGCAGGTCTGAGTGTTTAACAGGTTCAGTTCATGAATGATCTCCACAGAACAACACAAACATCTCATCATCAACCATCATCTACATACTAAAGACCCTCATCAGCCAAAGGACTTCAACATGACGTCACTGTATAAACATGTATATTGTACTATGGAGGAGGCAGCATTTAGCTGCAGCCTCCATCAAACCACAGCTGATCTGGAGAACTTTGTCCACCTTTGATTGTCTTTAAGTTGTGTTGGAGCCACAGAGAGCAAATCTTTGTTCTTTATGGAGAACCAGTGAGGCTGTTTGGACTTTCCTATGAAATATTAGCGCTAAAAAAACACAATTTACCAAACACACGTGACAAATTCTCATCAACATCTTTACAAACAAACATCAACAACCAGGAAGCAGCTTCACCTCTGATCACACACACACCAACTCTACTCACTCACCTGGAGGATCAACAGTCAGGTAGATGATGCTGATGATCTTGCATGACTGCTTCATCCAATCGGACCGACTCTCATATGTTCCAATGTCATTATTTGTCATATTCTTCAGAATCAGAGACGCGTCTCCATCCTTCATCACTCTGGGCTGCAGATCCACCCGGTACCTAAAAGATGGATGCTGATTGGCTGGTTCAAATCGGCCATCCCGATACAAAAGGACGTTTTCTGGCTCCAGGTCAGCTCTGCTCCACTCTACACCCTGGTGTTGGTGTTTGGAGCTCGACACGTCAGAGTGACATTTTGTCCAGACTCAGCTGTGATGTTTTTCTTGTCTGAAAGAAGAAACAACACAAATCAGGGAGGTTAAAGGGATCAAACTGCAACTGTTCACTTCTAAAGCAGCATACAACATAAAGGACAATTATGCTCAAATTCATTACAGTCAATGCAATACGATCACATCATATTCAAAAAGTCATTAAAAATCATCCTTGATAGTTGATGTGAAACTTTCAAAGTGTTCTTTCTCTCATCCATCCACTTTGCATCTCTGCAAAGTTTCAATTTATCTGCATAATTTAAAGAATCCACAGTATCCAGAGTCATTTGCAGTGTGGATGTAACACTGGTAACAAGATACCATGTTGGCACATGAAGAGGATCACAGTGGAATAATTACATCCTTAAATTTAGTTACAGCACTTTAAGAAAGACACTAGATAAGAAAATACTGTCATTATATCTATTCCTCACTGTTGTGTAGGTATTATTTTAAGTTTAAATGTTATTTGGATATGATCAGACAAGAGACGGTTTTCAGGAAATAATGTTAATAATAATAACAACATTTTTAGCATCTACATGGATGTTAAAATCAGCCACAATTATCATTTTATCTGAGCTGAGCACTAAATCAGATAAAAGTCTGAGAAATCAGACAGAAACTGTGAGGAAGGGCCAGGTGGACGAGCAGCCTCTCATTATGAGACACTGTGAGTCTCTGCATGCTGCCTTTATGTAGCTACAGCTGTTTGTTTACACTGAACACAATGCTTTGTAGCTGTATACTGACTCCTGAAACTACAACACATCACACTGACACACACATCACACTTCTTTGTCTCTGTCACAGGGCTGGATGTAATGAAATGTTCTTAGAGTGGCATGGAAATCAAATGGGCAAAATCAAAGTCGTTTCTTTACACATATGCAGCTTTTACATAGTGTAATATGCCTTAAAATGTAACCACTGATTGTGACTTTTTTGTACAACCATTTAAAACCCAGGAGCAGATCTACAGAGGTGGCATGGAGTGGCATGTGCCACCCTTAATAAACATTGTCATTTACAAAACTATGGTGGCACTCGGTGTGGCAAGAGATTATATCAGGGTGACACATGCCACGTCTGTAGATCTGCTCGTGATGGTGTACTGACTCCTGAAACTACAACACATCACACAGACACACACATCACACTTCTTTGTCTCTGTGAGATCTGATCACACCGACATGTTAGGTCCACACAGACTCCACCCAGCCTCGTGTCTCCTTCACAAACACGGAAAAACTGAATCAATATGAAAATAAATCTTCAGGAAATGTTGTTAACATGTAAAGCAGACTGATGCTTTTCCTCTCTGTCCCACAGAGTGAATCTCACCTGCAGAGACAAACACGAAGAGGCCGACAAACAGCAAAGTCGAGCAGAGTGACGCAGTCACAGCAGACATTTCCGTGTTCTTCAACTCCGACGCTTCGATTGTTCTAAACGTCTCAGGATGGTTTTATTGAAATAACTGAACCTGAATTTAAATCCTGACTACATGAGATTAAATTTAAGGTTTAAATGATCCTGAAGGTCTCTGACTGAGAACAGGTCTGACTTCTTAGACACTCGTTCAAACTCAATACGCCCAGTTCATCGTCTCTGAATGAAGTCACGCTGCGCTGTAGGGTGACCATAAATAAGTGCGTCATAACTAAAGCGGTGAAATCTGAAGCAGGTCTGAGTGTTTAACAGGTTCAGTTCTTGAATGATCTCCACAGAACAACACAAACATCTCATCATCAACCATCAGCTACGTACTAAAGACCCTCATCAGCCAAAGGACTTCAAAATGACATCACTGTATAAACATGTATATTGTACTATGGAGGAGGCAGCATTTAGCTGGAGCCTCCATCAAACCACAGAGAACTTTGTCCACCTTTGATTGTCTTTAAGTTGTGTTGGAGCCACAGAGAGCAAATCTTTGTTCTTCATGAAAATAACTTATGAAAATAAGTTATTTTCATATTGACCAGTGAGGCTGTTTGGACTTTCCTATGAAACATCAGTGCAGGAGTCTCTCAGTACATCTGTTTACAGTGAGGACAAAGAAGCAGACACAGAGAAAACATACATGACTGTAATCAGAGTACAGGAGAGTAACTGAGTACACTTCCTGTTTGTGATTGAGGTGATTTTCTTCTGACAGCTTTTGGTTCTTCAGATGATGAAACACATTGAATTCTTTCATTTCGATGTGTTTTCACAGATGAAACCAGCCAACAGTGAATCAAATGTTTTACACTAACGTGACATGACGTTCATCTAACCAGCAGAACCAGTGAGTGGTTACAGTAACGGGTTAATCCACTAACGCTCACAGCTTCAGTCAGCCTGTCAAATTACTTAAAAAACTGAAAGACGTCATTTTAAACACTTACTGTTTTTCTGAAACACTGAAACACTCAAACACTCTTCTGATCACCAGAGTGGAAAAAATAAAATGATCTCCTGACAGATAAAAAAAACTGTGAGGTCAGTGTGTCCCATCGGTTTTTCAGTAGGTGAAAAGGAAGCTACTGAAGTTTTGTGACAAACAAGTGAAAAGTTACTCAGATGTTAATATTTGACAAATAAAAAAAATCAAATCATAAAAAATGTAAAAGTTTAAAATCCCAAAGTAAAGGTGTGTCTGTATCAAACAGCTGCAGACTAAACTAACCTGTGTTTCCCTGTCAGCTGTTTTATATCAGGCATCTGTGACCTGCGTCAACACTTTCACGCCCACCTTTGTTTGTCCTGTTTGAGCGGCCGCAAGTCCAGTCATGTGACAAACAAATACCTCAAATTCAAAGGAAAAGTATAAGAATGAGAACCTTTTTCCACTAACACAGGTAGATATAAAGAGAAATTCCCACTCCACACTGTCTGTGAAATTACAGAAACTTGGTAAAATTATTACAAGCTCATGAACACTTACTGTTGTTCTGAAGGATCTCTGAAACCCTCAAAAACTCTTCTGATCGTCAGGATGGAAAAATTAAAATTATCCAGTGAAAGATATTTTTTAAACTGTGTTAGGTCCTGTTGTTGTTATTTGTGAGGTCAAGAGGAACTTCCTTAAAATTTTATCCTCACAATCAAAAAAAAAGTTTAAAGAATTAAAAATCTGAAAGTAAAGAGACCTCCGTATCGAACAGCCACCAACGAGGAAATGCACCTGTGTTTGCTTGTTAACCTGTTTTACAAGACAAATCTGTGTCATCACCATAACATCCAACTTCTCCTTCTTCTTATTGGCTGTTAGCTCATGTGTTTGACAGTGAAAGCTCTTTCAGTGATCTTAGTTTGATCCAAACAAAAGAACTGGAAACGACAGCCATACACAGTCCAGCAGCTGCTGTCAGCACATATTAATGATGATGATGATTTTTACTGTCAGGGCTCAAAGACGCTCAGCAGTGAAGGTTTTAGTTGATATGGCTTTTAAAAGTCAAAGCTGTGTGTTCAGCAGTGAGTGTCAGCACATGTTGCTCAATACAGTTTCGTTTCTTGTCTTACCTGTTGTTTCTGTTCATGAACTGTCTGATTAAGTCATTTGATTCCAATCTCAGTGCAGCAAAAAGTCAAAGTCAAAGTTGTTTAAATGGCACATTTAAAACAAGGTGTTTTGACCAAGGTGCTGTACAATTAAGATAATCAAAAGAAATATAAACATAAGAAGACATGATAAAAACTTCTTGAATGTTGTAGTTTCTGTCCATCAGGGTCTGCTTGGTCCAAATCCAGGGACAAAGAGCAGATTCCAGTGATCAGACTGATGCTCTCTGTCTCTACAAATAGTTCAAACAACTGGAGGAAAATAAGCAGCTCTGTGTTATTTATATGCAGCTTTTATTTCTACGCACATCACTGAACTGTGTCAAAGTGCCATTATTGGAACCTGTACTTCCTTCAGAATTTTCATATTAGAATTTTGGACCTTTCCATCATAACTGTCATAACTGGATAACATCTGTGTGGATAACACTACACCCACCAGGACTGTGCGCTGTTTCTCCAAACCCTGAATTACCCCAGAAATTAAAGTCGTCCTCAAACAAAAGAGGAGAGCCTTCAAATCCAGAGACAAGGAGGAGCTGAAAAGAGTGCAGAGAGAGCAGAGAGGTCTGATCGGGGCAGCTACAGGCAGAAGACGGAGAAACGGCTTCAACAAAAGAAGGTTAGCAAAGTCTGGAGAGGCCTCAGAACCATCTCAGGCCACAGAGATCAGAACGCACTGCTCATGGGAGATGTGAGGGGGTAAATGAACTGAATCATTTCTTTAACAGGTTTGATTCTTCCAGGAGGCAGTCTTCAACATCAGCTGCAGACTCACCCACACCCACTGCTGCCCCACCTCAGACACTTCACACCACCTCTAATCACCCTGCTCACTCCTCCCCACCCCTAACACCAGAATCCTATACACACTCAACACAAGGCTCCAGCCTGACTCTCTCAACCACTCAGGTTAGGAGGGAACTGAGGAGGATTAAAGCCAAGAAGGCAGCGGGTCCAGATAGCATCAGCTCAAGGGTCGTCAGGCCCTGCACAGACCAACTGTGTGGGGTGATGGAGCACCTCTTCAACCTGAACCTGAGGCTGGGGAGAGTCCAGCAGCTCTGGAAAACCTCCTGTGTTGTACCAGTGCCAAAGACTTCACGCCCCAAGGACCTCAACAGCTACAGGCCGGTGGCTTGACATCCCACCTGATGAAGACCCTGGAGCGGTTGGTCCTGGCTCAGCTTCGGTGCCTAACAAGCTCATCACTGGACCCACTTCAGTTTGCCTACCAGCCTGGCATTGGAGCAGATGATGCCGTCATTCACCTCCTACATCGTTCCCTCGCTCACCTGGAGACAGCTGGAAGCACTGTGAGAATCATGTTCTTTGATTTCTCCAGTGCCTTCAACACCAATCTTCCCACGGTCCTGAAGGACAAGCTGGAGAACTCAGGAGTGGACCATCACCTCACTACATGGATACTGGACTACCTCACCGACCGACCACAGTATGTGAGGACTCAGGGCTGTGTGTCAGACAGGGTCGTCTGCAGTACGGGGGCCCCACAGGGAACGGTTCTGGCTCCGTTCCTCTTCACCATCTACACTGCAGACTTCTCCCACAATTCCACCCAGTGCTTCCTGCAGAAGTTCTCTGATGACTCTGCAATAGTCGGCCTCATCACTGATGGGGACGACAAGGAGTATAGAGGACTGACCCAAGACTTTGTGGACTGGTGCCAGCTGAACTACCTCCAGATCAACGCCAGTAAAACCAAGGAACTGGTGGTAGACTTCTGCAGGCACTAAACATCCAAGGTATGGACATTGAGACTGTGGACAGCTACAGGTACCTTGGTGTTCATCTGAACAATAAACTGGACTGGACTCATAACTCAGACGCTCTCTAAAGAAAAGAGACTTACGGTGTGGGACAGAGCAGGCTGTACCTGCTGCTGAGGTCTTTTGGAGTGAAGGGCCAACTCCTGAAGACCTTCTATGACTCTGTGGTGGCCTCAGTCATCTTTTATGGTGTAGTCTGCTGGGGCAACAGCATCTCCTGGGCCACCACTGTTCTAGGATGCCCTCTGGACCCAGTGGAGGTGGTGAGTTAACATAGTATTTTATTCTATTGTATATAGTATCTTATTCTTATTATCTTATCCCAGTCTGTTGTTTTTCTTCATTTTTGCTGTAACTTGTACTGTCCACTTTCTGCTGTGACACAACAAATTTCCCACATGTGGGACTAATAAAGCTTATCTTATTTTACATGTGAGCTTTTAATGAAACCACAAAAGAGTTCAATGTGAAGATTCATTTTTACCGGTTCTCAGGAGGATGTGTGGATAAAGGAAATGGAAAAAAGACCATTCTGACCAGATGGAGACTAGCACAAAATTATAATAAATAAACAATACAAGGCGAGTGGTTATCTGATGCTATTATTATCATTATTATTATATCATAATCTTGTTTTCTAATGTATTCTGATTATGTACAGGGGTTTAGACTTGTTAGTTCGTAGGGTTTGGATTCTGTGCTCCTTCTTTTTAGTGTCTGCCCGTGTGTTTCCTCTGTTCTCCGTCTGTACCGTGTCTTTAAATCCAGTCTATGTATGTCCTGTTTTATTTTGAAGGTCTGATGTCAGTGTTCCGTGCACCCTCCCAGTGTCGTCATGTTAATTACGTTCAGCCGTGTCTCCCTCCTGTCCTCCCTGGTGATTCAAATTCAGGTTTCGGTTTTGTTTTATTAGTTTTCCCAGTTTAGACTCTTTCTTGGTTTTGTTTCTTGCCACTCTCGCTTTTGGTCGTATGTCACCCTCCTGCAATAAAGCTCACTCACATCTCAGCCAGTGCCTGCGTTTTGGGTCCTTATCTCTCCTAAACACATCTTGTCCCGCAAACCGTCACAGTGGGTGGAGCCAACTTTCACTTTTATCGGGAATACCTTGAATTGAAGATTGTATAACAAAGACTAATTTCCTCGCTTAATAGGCTTCTAAAAAATGAAACTTAAAAAGCGTAAATAAAAATAACCTAAATAAACCTAAACTATCATCTGCTCACAGGTGACGTCACACTTGTTACTGATCATGCTATAATATTTTTGATGCCAGTATTCACTTCTGGTGGAAACAACTGCTGCAGCGCTGACTGCTGACAGGACACCTCCTGAGCATGCGCAGTGGGCCACATATTCTAGAACCTGAAGCACTGTTGAGTCTGCTATCGAGGCTTGAACAGTGTTTATAGTCCAGCTCCACCAGAGGGCGCTTTAACACAATCAGATGTGCCTATGGTGCATTTACAGAGTTTTCTTTGAAGACAATTTCATAATTATGCTTAGAAGAAACTCCAACACATTGTACATAAAGTCAGTTTATTAATAAAGTTTCCTCCAGATCACCAAAACTTCATATGGATCTATTAAAATAAGAGTAGATCGAGAAGATCAAGTGAGACCAAAGTTTATTGAACCTGCAGAGAAACCAGATCACTGCTGTGGAGACGACAGCACACTTAGAAAGTGGTGGTGAAGTTACCATAAAAAAATCTTTATGGTGCCATTCTTTTTCCTGCATCTTTATATAAAATAAAAACCTCTCCATTTGAATGTTCTGCCCCTCAGTGAGGGTAACTTTATGAGGAGAACAAAGATAATATAAACTAGTGTGTTTTACAGTGGATTTGTGGACCAGTTAGAGAACAGCAGCTAGATTCCAGAGGGTGGACTGGTGGACCACTTCAGTGATTAGATGACATTTGGCTCTGCCAAAACAACAACAAAAAAAATCCACACACAGGAGGAGAATACGAGCACAAAGCCAAGCTTCATTCTTCTCTTTATAAACAGCATAGAATGAGGACATGTCAGCGAACGCATCACAGTTAAAATAATTTAACGTTCTGCTTTTGATCATGTGACGTATTTAACTTTTTTACATATTTTCTGCTGATGTGTCAGATCACACAGCATCTGCATAGACATGCAGTGTTATTTTCATACATTTTAACCACAAGATAAATTTTTAGACAAACCATTGTAAGACAGTTTACTGGCACCAGAATATTTACTCACTGCAAAAACTCAAAATCTTACCAAGTATATTTGTCTCATTTCTAGTCAAAAATATCTCTTTACACTTAAAATAAGACACATTAGGCTAAAGAGTAACAATTCAGTGAGATACAGTGGGATGCAAAAGTTTTGGCCACCTTATTAATAGTCATTGTTTTCCTGTATAAATCGTTGGTCGTTTCAATAAAAAATGTCAGTTAAATATATCATATAGGAGACACACAGTGATATTTGAGAAGAGAAATGAAGTTTATTGGATTTACAGAAAGTGTGCAATAATTGTTTAAACAAAATCAGGTAGATGCATAAATTTGGGCACTGTTGTCATTTTATTGATTCCAAAAACTTTAGAACTAATTATTGGAACTCAAATTGGCTCAGTGAGCTCAGTGACCCCTGACCTACACACACAGGTGAATCCAATAATGAGAAAAAGTATTTAAGGGGTTAATTGTAAATTTCCCTCCTCTTTTAATTTTCTCTGAAGAGTAGCAACATGGGGGTTTCAAAACAACTCTCAAATGACCTGAAGACAAAGATTGTTCACCATCATGGTTTAGGGGAAGGATACAGAAAGCTGTCTCAGAAATTCAAGCTGTCTGTTTCCACAGTTTGGAACATATTGAGAAAATTGAAGACCACAGGCTCAGTTCAAGTTAAGGCTCGAAGTGGCTGACCAAGAAAAATCTCAGATAGAGAGAAGCGATGAATGGTGAGAACTGTCAGAGTTAACCCACAGACCAGCACCAAAGACCTACAACATCATCTTGCAGCAGATGGAGTCACTGTGCATCGTTCAACCATTCGCACTTTACACAAGGAGATGCTGTATGTGAGAGTGATGCAGAGGAAGCCTTTTCTCCACCTACAGCACAAACAGAGCCGCTTGAGGTTTGCTGAAGCACATTTGGACAAGCCGGCTTCATTCTGGAATAAGGTGCTGTGGACTGATCAAACTAAAATTGAGTTATTTGGGCATAACAAGGGGCGTTATGCATGGAGGAAACAGAACACAGCATTCAAAGAAAAACACCTGCTACCTACAGTAAAATATATGGTGGTGGTTCCATCATGCTGTGGGGCCAGTGCAGGGACTGGGAATCTTGTCAAAGTTGAGGGACACATGGATTCCACTCAGTATCTGAGTCATCTCAGTCCCCAGACCTGAATATTATTGAAAATCTGTGGTGTGAGTTAAAGAGCTGTCCGTGCTCGGAAGCCATCAAACCTGAATGAACTAGAGATGTTTTGTAAAGAGGAATGGTCCAAAATACCTTCAACCACAATCCAGACTCTCATTGGAAGCTACAGGAAGCGTTTAGAGGCTGTAATTTCTGCAAAAGGCGGATCTACTAAATATTGATTTCATTTTTTTTTTTGTCATGCCCAAATTTATGCACCTGCCTGCTTTTGTTTAAACAATTATTGCACACTTTCTGTGAATCCAATAAACTTCATTTCACTTCTCAAATATCACTGTGTGTGTCTCCTATATGATATATTTCACTGACATTTTTTATTGTAACAACCATCGATTTATACAGGAAAATAATGACTGATATTGATAACAAGGCTGTCAAAACTTTTGAATCCCACTGTATATTAACTTGTTTTAAGACAGTGAATCTAGTGAATTTCAACCTAAAATATCTTGTATTAAGTGAAAACATCTGCCATGGAAACAAGTGAAAATTCTCTAGTTTCTCTCTAGTTTCAAGATTCACTGTCTTGAAACAAGTTTCTGTATCTTACAGAAATGTTGCTCTGTAGCCGATTGTGTCTTATTTTAAGTGTAATTAGATCATTTTGACTTGAATATTTCCCAGCTTCAAAATCCAGAAAAGAAATGTTCTGTTTCCTCTGGATGGCTAAAGGTTACTACAGAGCATTTTGTAATAACTTCTGCTTTGAATGGCCTGTTATGGTCCATTTGTCTTAAGGCCGAGTATAATATAATTGTATGAACATCACAATGAAAATCGTCCTCCAATCTCTGACATATAACATGCTGATACTGTTTTCTTGAAAAATGCAAAGTATGTTTATCTGGAATAAACATACTTTGCATTTATCTGGATGTCAGTTTAAACAGTAAAAAGAAGCAGTGGCAAAGTGATTACATGCTTTGCAGTTCAATCAGCCCCAGTTTCAACTTTTTTGATTCACAGGCTTCCAGATAAAGGTTTATAAGTGTGAAGTGAGCTTTTATCTGGTAAAGAGCATGAGTCATAGCGTGTGTTTTTTTTTTCAGCTTAGGTTACCATGATGGCTGGAAAAAAGGGTGAGCCGCTTGTCTCTGTCCATAGTCAAAGATAAGGAGCTGAACCTGGGCCTTCTTGTTCTGATGGTTGTTTGTCCATAACCGACGTCTTCAGTTCTCACTGCTGAGTAGATCACAGCTGAATCACACTCTGAGAATAAAACATATTAGATTGCTGCATTATTTGTTTACCATGATGCACTGTGAAGAGATTAAGTGATCATTTTTATAAACCACAGCAGCTTTTCAGTGTTCTTAACACCTCAACTGTGACACAGCTTTGACAATAGAGAAGTGGGGGTGTTTCTGTGGAAAAGAAAACTGGACGACCACAAAGCTGCCACCTGCTTTCAGTGCAGATTGACTCTCTTTACTATAGAGCACATAGCAAACACTTGTCGCAGCCTGAACACTATTTTAAAAATTAAATCTACTTTGGCTGAATTTCTGTGTGCAGGATTTAGAGAAATTCTTTTCCAGATCATGTCTCCATGTCCTTGGAGATGTGTTTTTAAAATGAACAGCTCTGTGTTGAAACACCTGCAGCTGAAGTGTTTTCTTTCTATCAGAAACAGGATGCTGGACGACTGCAGAGCTGTTAGCTTCAGTTAACCACAGACCACAAACACACAGTCCAGCTCACAGTGAACAACACTCAGTAAGCACAGAGTGAAAGACTAAGTTTGCACATTTTAGGTAAGGCGAATTCATAACAAAAGTATATGTGTATTGCTATGAAAACATCTTCTCCTACCTTTGCCTTTCAAAATTTTTTAGACATTTCTTCTTTCCCTTTTTTTATTATACAGGTAGAAAATATTTTCAAAATCCAAAATATCGCGATACTGCGATATTTTCACAGACCTTCAGTCAGTGAATTGCCACCATACTGTGGTGGAGGTATTTGTGTGTCCCAGTGATCCCACAGACTGTGTTGTCAAGGACTGTTAGGGCTTCCTAAGACTGACTGGACCAGAGTGTGTGTTCAGACAAAGAGTGACCCTCTATAAGAAGCAATAAACCAAAGGACCAGTTTACCCTCTCTGGGACTGGGTTACTAGGACCCACCCTGGAGCCAAGCCTGGGGAGGATGCTTAATGGAGCACCTGGTGGCTGGGCCATAGGCCATGAGGGCCAGCTTCAAGATATGTGGAATTTTTCTGTCAGTCGTCCACCCACAGGAGCTGCCATATGGGCCAGGTCTAATGTGTGGTGCAGTGAAGTGTGGATGTATACTCAGCTATTAAGTCTTGCAACTGGGACATGTAACTTCACCTCTTGGAATATTGTTCAATGCTACAACCAATTCAGTCCATGTAAAACAGTTGGAATAGCTCTGTGACAAAGAGCCCAAGGTCTTGGGCCCTTTGTCACAGATGCTCTTCATAACTGAGGGCTTCATCAGGTGATGTACTCATGCTCGCTCAGGAGCAGTTCACAGCCAAGAGGGGAATAAGAATTAACACCTCTAAGTCTGAGGCCATGGTCCTCAGGTAAGGAGGATGAGTTCAGCCCCAAATGGAGGAATTTAAGTCTTGCTTATGAGTGGAGGGAGAGGAAGAACTACTTTTATGATATTTGGAAATTTCCTCCCAAAGATGTCTTAAAATATTTACAAATATCCTGACGTAAAAAAGTTTGAAACATTGCATTACCTTCACTTTTTCTGATTGGTTGTTGCAGACACTTGGATATGTTGATGACACTGCACGTGATGTCAGTGATGATGTCATCTTCTCCATTACCTTGATCCGATAAAAATTAAACAATAATATAAGTTCTGTAAACAGAGATTACATGTAAGAAAGTTGTTACTGTGGTCATAATGAATGTGAAATTTATTCTAATAAACAAACTCAGACATGAACCATCAGGAAGTCTGAGTCTCACCTTCAGGTTTCCTGTGAACACATCGTCTCACCAGCAGAACCAGTAAAACCAGTAGAGCCACAACACAGACTGATCCAACAGATGACAACACAGAGAGAACAGGAGGAGAGAGTGATGGAGGAAGAGTGATGGAGGTGGAACCAGGAGGACAGGTGGATGTAGGTGGAGGTGTGGATGTAGGTGGAGGTGTGGATGTAGGTGGAGGTGTGGTGGTGTGTTCCTCTAAAATAAAGCAAACACAGTCATTAAGTTGTCGTCACATTGTGAATGTTGAAAGCTGCAGAAACACAGACAGGTGAGTGTGTCACCTGTGACAGTGATCCAGCTGGATGGAGACTCTCCATGACCGCTGATGTCACACTTGTAGAGGCCTTCATCAGACCTGGAAACATGCTGGATGGTCATGTGACCTGTAGGCTGCTTCCTGATGAGGGAGCCATCTTTATAGAAAGCAGCTGGGAGGTTGGAGGGAGTGGTCTTTGTTTTACAGAGCAGAGTGACGTCATCTCTCTCCATCACAGGGAGGACAGGACTCTGCAGGATCACTGATTTATCTGAGCACAGAGACAAACTACAGCATTTCATCCATTTACACACAGCTTCATCAACACTAACTCCACACACTCAGCTTACCAGTGACTGTCAGGTTAACCATGTTACTGATGGGACCCTCTCTGGACTCACACCAGTAAACTCCATTGTCCCATGGGAAAACATTGATGTCACAGGAGGAACCAACTGCCTCCCCCCACCCATCTTCACATTGACTCATCTGTTGTTTGCTTGTGTTTCTCCTCAGAGTCCATCCAGCAGAGCTGTCGTCCTCCTCACAGCTCAGAGACACAAAGTCTCCTTTAAAGAACTGAGAGCTGCTGGGACTCACAGTCAGACGAGCTGTGAGGGTTACAATGAAAAACCAATGATCTGTTTATTTTATGAAATCTGACACAATTGTTAGCATGTTTTGCTTAATCAGTTGTTTCATCAGTTTTATATCTGAGATCCATTCTGGAAACATTAACTTAAGTTAAAAGCAATACGAATAAACCAAAATATTTTAAGTTTGAAATACATAAAACCATTAATAACAGAGGATTACCAGCAGGTAAAATAAGTAAAAATAAGTACAATCATTTCTTCAGTAAATTTATTTCCAAAGATGCTACTGACACCAGGTGTGGGTGACAACCGATCCACACACGCAAAGAAATCAAACCGTAGAAATCCATAAATTGTGCGTAATAATGAGAAATGACAGAGGAAAGGGAGAGAGAGAGGTAGAAAGGCATGGGCAGTCATGAAACCAGCTGAAATCTATAAATAATTAGAAAGCAATCCTGCCAGTTAGTGCAAATTAATATCAGCTGGTTCACTTCCATATGTGTCTCATTATCAAAATGTCACACAAGAAACATCTCATGATGATTAAAACCAATGAATAGTTCTTATGCAGTGTTTGTTTTTTTACTGTACAGCCGTGGCCAAAAGCTTTGAGAATGACACAAAGTTTGCTGCTTCAGTTTTTATGATAGCAATTTCCATATACTCCAAATGTTATGACGAGTGACCAGATGAATTGCAAAATCCTTCTTTGTCATGAAAATG
Organism: Aulonocara sp. 'chitande type north' Nkhata Bay; assembly: GCF_057382095.1. Lineage (NCBI taxonomy): Eukaryota > Metazoa > Chordata > Actinopteri > Cichliformes > Cichlidae > Aulonocara > Aulonocara sp. 'chitande type north' Nkhata Bay. Next base: position 17,565,420 of record NC_141346.1, read on the forward strand.
AAATTAATCTCAAAAATTCAATTTCCACTGCATTTCATCATTCAGCATTTCATGCCATAAAAGGACCTGCTGAGATCATTTCAATAATGTTCTCATCAACTCAAGTGACAATGTTTACGAGCACAAGGCTGGAGGTCATTTTGTTATGCTGACTGAGTTAGAATAGCAGACTGGATGCTTGACATCATTGTTCTTCCTGTTAAACATGGTTACCTGGAAGGAAACACATGTAGCCATCATTGTGTTACATAAAAATGCCTTCACAGGCAAGGATGTTGTTGCTACTAAGACTGCACCTAAATCAACCATTTATCAGATCATCAAGAACTTCAAGGAAAGAGGTTCAATTATTGTGAAGATGGCTTCAGGGCGCTCAAGAAAGTCCAGCAAACACCAGGACCGCCTCCTAAAGATGATTCAGCTGCGCTATCGGAGTGCCACCAGTGCAGAGCTTGCTCAGGAATGGCAGCAGGCAGGTGTGAGCGCATCTGCACACACAGTGAGGTGAAGACCTTTGGAAGATGGCCAGGTGTCAAGAAGGGCAGCAAAGAAGCCACTTCTCTCCAAAAAAAACATCAGGGAAGAACTGGTATTCTGCAGAAAGTACAGCGAGTGGACTGCTGAGGACTGGGGTGAAGTCATATTCTCTGATCAAGCCCCTTTCCGATTGTTTGGGGCATCTGGAAAAAGGCCTGTCCGGAAAAGAAAAGGTGAACACTACCATCAGTCCTGTGTCAGGCCAACAGTAAAGCATCCTGAGACCATTCATGTGTGGGGCTGCTTCTCATCCAAGGGAGTGGGCTGCACTCACAATTTTGCCCAAAAACACAGCCATGAATAAAGAATGGTACCAAAACATCCTCCAACAGCAACTTCTTCCAACAATCCAAGAACAGTTTGATGAAGAACAATGCATTTTCCAGCACGCTGGAGCACCGTGCCATAAGGCCAAAGGGATACCTAAGTAGCTCAGGGAACAAATCATTTTGGGTCCATGGCCAGGGAACTCCCCAGACCTCAGTCCAATTGAGAACTTGTGGTCAATCCTCAAGAGGCAGGTGGACAAACAAAAACCCACTAATTCTGACAAACTCCAAGATTGATTATGACAGACTGGGTTGCTATCAGTCAGGATTTGGCCCAGAAGTTGAGAGCATGCCCAGTTGAATTGCAGAGGTCCTGAAAATGAAGGGCCAACACTGACTGGCCAACAAACATTGACTCTTTGCATAAACGTGATGTAATTCTCAATAAAAGCATTTGAAACTTTGAAGTGCTTGTAATTCTATTTCAATACATCACTGAAACAACTGACACAAAGATCTAAAAACACTGAAGCAGCACGCTTTGTGAAAACTAATATTTGTGTCATTCTCCAAACTTTTGGCCACGACTGTACTCAGCACTCAGAGAGCCCCCTCTGTGTGACTCAGTGTTTTGATGTTTTATTATTAGTTTTACTGGTCTGTAGTTTCCTCTTGGTTACTAGTGTTTTGGTTCCTGTATTGCTTGTTCTTAGGTTTTGGTCTCTATGCTCCTCATCTTACTCTGTCTGTACTCTGTCTCTGAGTTCTGTCAGTGTATTTCCTGTTTTACTTTGAAGGTCCATATCTGATGTTAGTGCATCCAGTTTATATCCTCCCTGTCTCATCATATTTGTTAAGTTCAGCTGTGTCTCTTCTGTGTGCAGTTTCTTCGTTTCCCTCTGTGTTTATTTATAGTGTGTGTTCTCTTGTGCTGGTCACTGGTCCATCTGTGTTTCCTCCGCATGTCTTCCTGTGTTTCTCCATGCATGTCATCCCATGAGTTTAGGTTTCAGTTTAATTTGTTAGATTCTCCCCAGTTTACATTTATCTTAGTTTCTGTCCTCCAACCTCTGCTCAGCCTGTTTTCTCACCATTTTGTAAATAAAGCTCACTCTCATCATCTGCGTTTGGGCACTTTTCCCTTCAACCCTACAAGACTGTCATCGCAGCTGTGACAGGCGCACTCGTGTAATTGAAGGAAGGACGAATGGAAAAATGACATTCTTCATAAACATCTGTTGCCATCTACCAGAGTGATGAAGATGAAGCGAGGGGCAACAGAGTCAAGCAAGACAATGATTGCAAAAACACACCCAAGGAAACTCAGCTGGTTTCACAAAAACGACATAAAGCTGCTAGAATGGTCCAGCCGGGATAGCTCAGTAGGTAGAGTGGTTGCCCCATGATCGGAAGGTCGGGGGTTCGATTCCCCTTAACAGCTACCCTGAGGTACCCCTGAGCAAGGTACCGTCCCTACACACTGCTCCCCGGGCGCCCAATGGCTGCCCACTGCTTCACTGAGTGAATGGGTTAAATGCAGAGAGCAATTTCCCCACGGGGCTCAATAAAGTACAATAAAGTACAATCCATCCAGCCAATCACCTGAATCCAACTGAAAAACTATGGAAAGAATCCCAAAAGGTTGATTTTGTTCATCTGGACATAATGTTTTCAGTGGGGGAAACTTTTTGTAACTCGTTCAAGTGATTTCTTCAGTCTCAGCTGACTGCAGGTTTATAAACACTATATTTGCATAATGACTGAAACTAGCACCACTGAAGGAACAATGGGCTGGGAGGTCAGTTCCTTGATCATTAATATGCAAATTCTCATGACCACTGATCAACAACCACTGATCAATGGCCATGAGTACCATTCACAGAGAGTTGGGGATTGGCTGCAATCACAGCATTGTAAGATGGCGACAGATGTCCCCTTAGGCCCCCTCCTAGATTCAGAGATGGTCTTTCCCTTTTCATGTAAATGGCCTCCTTTACTCTGCCCTCAAACCAGCGTTCCTCCCTGTTCAGGATGTGTACAGAGGAACGCCCGTAGGTGTGAATAGACTGCAGAGTCCTGGCTTGACGAGGTAGCTCTTCTGTGTTGTGCCATCCGCTTCACTAGAGGTTGTTTGGTTTCCCCGATGTATAAATTTTGGCACATAACAGCGAACACTATGTTCCTTTGTTTGTGTCGGGGGACCCGATCCTTGGGGTGGACCAATTTTCGTGCAGCATGTTTAGGGTTTGCAAGCCACAGAGTGTTTAGAGATAGGATGTTAGTTACAAAGAGTTGAATTTAGGATGAGAGGTATTGTTTTTATATTTTTTATATGCAGTTTCTTAAGTACAGGTGTTGTAAAGGCTGATTAGAAAGGTGAAGGAAAACTGAATAATATCAGTTATTATGGTGAACACAGGGTAAGTTTTAAGAGGGTCAAACTGACGAGTGGATTACTTGAATTTTTGAATAAGGTTAGAAATTGTAGAAACAGCGAAAAGTTTCAGATTTGAAAGTATGCAAGTGAACGGGTCTGAGGGAAGTGGTGAAGGCAAAGTGTAGCAGGTGTTAGTGGTTAGATGTTGGTGAAACTTGTCAACTTTAGTGTTTAAAATTTACATTAATATATCAAATGATAAGTAGAACAGGATTGCAGATGAAACGACAGAAGAAGGTTACTGACCTTGGTTTGTTGTGCAGCTCAGCAGTGAGATCAGAACTAAAGAGAAATGACACTCAGGTTGATTTGAGGTGAACATAAAGAACAACTCCACACAAACAGCTGACAAACACACAAACTCACTGGAAAAAAATACTGGAAAAATGTGTAAAACTAAAAAAAAAAAAAACAGAACCATGTTCTGCTGCTTGTCCACTTTAGACTCTATCACAGCTGTTATTACATTATTACATTATTATTATTATTACATTACAGACATTCACACCTGCAGCCACTTTAGAATCATCAGTTAGTCTAACTTGTCTTTGGACTGTGAGAGGAAACCTACACAGACACTAACCACTGCACATCTGTCACACCTGTACTTTTTAATATCATTTACATATCTTTAAATTATGTTTTTATTAACATGTCTTGAGGTTTATCTTACAGTTATTGACAAGTAATGATGTAATTTTGTACTGTTCTCACAGTTTATATCTTGAAAGCAGCGTTTTATGTGCATTGACTTTAATGTGAGTAAAAATTATCAACTACTTTTAAAAGTCATGTGTCCACTGTGCAGCTGTGTTGATATAACGAGTGAATGATTTGATCTTTTCACTGCCTGCTGTGTTTCCTCAACTCCTGAGCAAAGATAAAGAGTCAGTTCAGACCTGCAGTTGGTCCTCGTGGTGTTTGAACTTGAATTCAGCCTGATTTGTTTTTCATGTCTTCTCCTCCATCATCAGTTATCAGGAGAGCAGACAGTCAAAGTACAAGAATTCAAACAAACACAGAGATTCTACTTACAGAGCAGACACAGCACAGATGTTTCCTTCATCGTCCTTCTCACTCATTTGAGCTTTTTGTCATTTCTGTCACTGACACCAAGTAAAGCCTGCCCCCTTCCTCTGAGCACCAGCTTTTCTACTGGTTCAAAAACATTGAGTGGGAGACTGACTTCTTGTCTAAAGATAGAAGTGAATACAATTCTTTAAATATACTGTTCACCAGTGAAAAACCTGAAGTGTATTTTTTTTAAATAATTTGAATTAAAACACTGACTTAGATCTGACAAACAAACACACAACACCAAGAGATGATGAGTTTATCATTAAAAGCTAAAAACATCCAGAAGAAACAAGTGTTTTATAACAATCAAATTACGTTTAATAACTGCAACGTTACATTAATCCTCCCGCAAGGGTTGTTTATGGCCACTAGAGGGCGATGCTTGACTTTACATACTACATGAATACAATTAGATCATTAATTCTTTTACAGTTTGTTATAATAACTGAATAACTGAATAAATCACACGCTCAGCACGCTTGCTGTTCTTAATGAAATGGCCTTATTTTCTTTAAATCTTAATAAAGATTACATTCATTTGTTCATGTGACTGTATGTTTGTTGTGTGTCTGTTCAGCACAATAGTAAAAGAAACTATGGAGATCTCTACACTGTGTAGTCTAGAGATGAGAGAACAAAATATTGTTGTTGTCTTATTTAAAGAAAAAAGAAGTTAAATAGACCAAAACTCATCACAGTTATATTAATGCTGTTTTGTCGTCATAGAAATACTGATGGTAGTGATTCATACACATGCACATTATTGTAGTGCTCCAGTACTTAAAGACCTTACCCCTAATGATGACATCATCAGGTGGAGTGATAGTCGAACTCGGACCTGTATGATTCCCACCCCCTGGTGGTGACATTGCGTCATTGCGCCAAGGACCAACCTGCTGCAATTGTTAATGGACACACAGGTTCACCAGTTGCTTCTTCATAAAGACGTCCAGAATCCACAGACATTAAAGTTCATGTTTGGAAAAGTGACACAAGGAGGGAGAAACAATAAGGAACTCTGTTAAGCCTGACAACAACAGCACCACAGCTTAGCAAGAAGGGAATGAATGCAGGAAGGTTCACAATTCATTACTCAAGCCAAGTTAAAAGGAGATTTTGCATGAAGTAATAAGTGCATTTCTGCCAGAGGTTTCTTCCTGTTAAAAGGGAGTTTTTCCTTCCCACTGTCGCCAAAGTGCTGCTCATAGGGGGTCATATGATTGTTGGGTTTTTCTCTGTATGTATTATTGTAGGCTCTACTGTACAATATAAAGCGCCTTGAGGTGACTGTTGTTGTGATTTGGTGCTATATAAATAAAATTGAGAGAGAGATATTTGTATGACCTTCATCTGAAACCAAACAAAACAACCTCAAAACAACAACAAAGCATATGTTATTATATTGTTATTGTTAGCGCTCACAGACACTCAGCAGTGAAGATTTAAACCAGTTTCAATTGTATTAACATTACAATGAGCGCCTGTCTCTGAGTGTGGATTTCCATGGAGATTATGCTAGTTTGCTTCATAATAATCAGTTCTCACATGTAAATTGTGCGATCATTTTCAAAATTAAACATTTTGTGTTCAGTTTTTCAGTCACTACAGATCTGATGATTTGTCACCTCTGATTACAGATTATTCCAACAATCTATTAGATTTTTATTGATTTAGTCAAACTGGATCATTCCACTCACAGCTGTCCAGGCACACACTGACTGTTTCATACATGACCACTAGAGGGAGAAAATTGTCTTTAAGTACTTCTTGAATACAAGCAGGTCATCAGTGATGCTTCCATAGTTTATTACAGGAAATGAGAGGCTGAGGTTGAGCTTCCTATTAAAAGTGATGTATTTCATTCATCTGTCAATAAATAGTGCCTTCACTTTAACATGTACTATGAATGTGGGTGTTGAAGAGTGTCAAGAGTGTCCAACGATGCACAAAGGAATCCACACACTATGACATGCAAGGTAATGAGGGAAGCTACGAATTGGCATGCAAACAATACATCTGAAACTAATTAAACATGAGGCAACAGGAAGGAAGCAAAACAGAACATGGGCATAAGGCTCATTTATGTTGGAAGTGATAGCAGAGCTGTATGTTTGAATTGTTTCTGAAACCACTCAGTCAGATAATAGTAAATCATGTTTAGGTGGAGACGAGTGAGCTAACTCCCTGCTAACTTCTAACTCTGTTTAATTTAATAAATTCTGTTTTCATAGATGCCTGGATGTTAAACTCCATTGTTACACCTGGCAAAGCAGCAAAACTGATCATTTTATTAAAGATGAAAGATTTTAGACAGTTTTTAACTCACAAAGATGCTGCAGTGTTCGTTTGACTTTTGGGACCTGAAGCAGAGTTTGGACTCTTAAACAGCTAATGACATCAGACTTACACCAAGTCTGTGTGGTTTATTGAAGATACATAAACAGGTCATCATTTTATATAGGTGTCTGTATGATCAACTCCGTCACATCTCTAAGTTTCTGCCTCGATCCTCAGCTCTGAACACCACACGTTGGATTTTGTTGAGAAGGTGAGAGAAGTCATTATGAAGGCAGATGAAACCGTGGTCTCGTGCGATGTTACATCTGTCTTTACTTGCATCCCAGTCACTGAAGTGTTGGAGGTAGTTTGTAAGAGATGCATGTACAGCAGCTCTCAACAGACAAAGATTGTGGAGTGATCATTTAACCAAATGATCTACAACATGTAATGCGTTAATATTGAGGTATTAAATCATGTTATTTGTACTTCACAGTGAAACAGAGTCCTGAGGTCAAGTTTTTTTTGTTCTTTGTGCTTTACCAACAGAACCACAAGAGCAGAAGAAGACCCAGTGAGACCAAAGGTTATTGATCCTGCACAGACACCAGATCGCTGCTGTGGTGAGAACAGGAGGTTTCACACCTCCTTGTCCGCCTCAGTGAGCTGACTCTTGCTTCTTTTAAATCTCCAAAGTGCCGCAAAACCAAGAACAGCGACACCGACAGCAGCAGCTGCAGCAACAACGGCAGGAACGACTTTCAGGGTGGTTGAAGTTTCCACCTCGAATGTGTCATCCACATCTCTCTGTGCCTCTTCTTCTTTCACACCATCCAGCTCCCACATGTGTTCATGTGTTTCACCTGCAGAGAAAACAGCAGCTGTCAGAGCAAAGTCCTTCACACACCAGCACAGCAGCACAGCAGGAAACTAACAGGTGTGAGTTCTGCAAGTGAACAGCTTCAGTTTCTGAGCAGTTTCAGCTTAGACACAGAAAACATCTAAACATCAAGGCGGCTGTGGGTGAAGCGTTTTAGCTCAGCATCTATTGGATGTTCATGTGTTAAATCACAAGTGCAGGAAACTCTAGCAGGGCTGTAAACATGGGCAGTGCTGCAGTTTCTCAGAGGTGACAAACTCACCTGTGACTGTGAGGTTGATGAAGTGACTGATCTCAGTGTGAACTCTTTTACTTCTCACAGGGATCCTCACAGCTATGTGACACTCATACATCCCAGCATCATTAAACGTAACATTCTTCAGAATCAGAGAAACGTCTCCATCCTTCATCTCCGGGTCCTTCAGTTTCACTCGGCCATGAAAAGATGGATGTTGGTAGTTTTCATAGGAGCGTTTGTTCCTGTAGAAGTAGACGTAGCCGTCTGTGTTCAGGTCAGCTCTGCTCCACTTCAGCACTGAGATTATTTCATCTGTGGAAATCTGACACTGAAGAGTGACGTCATCTCCAAGCTTCACCTGAACATCCTGCTGTAGAGCTGAAGCAAAAAGAAGAAGTGATATTTTTAATATTTAACACACCTCAGTGACCTGAACTCACAGGAACATTTAACATAAATCACATGGTCTCAGGTGAGAAAACACCAGAAACATTTTTAGTGAGTCAAACAAACGTGCTTCTTTTAATCCGCCCACAGTGTTCAGTAAGGTATGTCAGCACACTCATGATTCAGTGACTTGATAGGAATGCCCTAGGTTTTTTCTGTATAACATCATCATCTGTGGAGGAATTTTGGGCAACTCTTTACAATGTTACTCCACTTCATTGAATTGTTTACACAACAACTCTGCAACTACAGCGTCAGATTTTTCTGTTTTCCAGCCTCTCTGCTGTAGATTTGCTCTGGAAACACAAAAACACTTTTTTCTGATGTTAAAGTGATATTTGACTCTTGGAAACAAAAGTCTGGTCCTTCAGATCAGGTAAACATTTGTAAACATGATCAAATTCCCTGAAGATGTTCGTGACATATCGAGTTTCGAGTTTCCTTCACCAGCTTTCCGAGTTAGATTTAAAACACCTGGAATGGTCTCCACCCAGATAATGAACCAGTGTTGCTCTCTGACACCAGACCCGAGCAGATGTGATCACAGCTGTCAGATGGACACTTGAACACATGTCTCCTTTGAATTATCTCCTGGCCGTCAGACAGTGACTTCAGACTGATGTCAATGACTTTCACATAACAGTCAGTGATTAAACCTTCATGGAAATGCTTTTCATTTCTTATGTCATATATTTTTAATTTCTAGGTAAACGCATGTTTAGGGCCAACATGTTAAATATGATTTGTTTGAACAGATATGGTTACAAACTGTCTCCACCTCCCTTCGTGTGAGGTTTGACTTTCCTGTATTTGAGAAGTTATTCGACTAATGTTGTAAAACCTTTTGGTTTTAGCTCTGCCTGATGTGTTAGCATGAAACAGTCCAACTCATCACATGATGCTCAGTAATGAGCCCCTTCTTCTCAAGTGGTCTCACAGTAGAGTCATACTTCAGGCAGGATTTCATTTAAAAAAATCCCCCTCAAAGGGCCTGTGGAGGGAAAGCTGAGATGACTTTTCTGTCTGAGCATTTCATCTTTGACTTGACCTTTTCTGTTGCTCTTAAAGGTCAGTGGTCGTACACATCGGTTTTCTGCATCCCGTGATGTTAGCTTCAGGTGCTGAGGGGCTTCTATTGAACTCTAACTGTAATGAAGTTTTTTGTGTTGTTTTAAACAGGGAATATGATTCTGTCGGTTAGTGGTTATTTTTTTACTTTTACTTTACTTTTATGTTGGATGATCAGGAGGTAGAGCAGGTCACCTACCCATTGGAAGGTTAGTAGTTTGATCTCTTAATAACTCCAAGTTTCCCTCCTGTGCAGTCTTCAGAGTGTGAATGTTAGACAGAAAGCGCTTAAGCATAGAAAACAGTGCTTGTATGAAAGGACGTGAATGGCTCAGGTAGGGTATAAAAGCACTATACCCACTGAGCAAAGTGATTTTTTTCATTTCATTTCATTTTGTCATATTTGGACGTATGGTTTCGATCCACTGAAGTTGTTTTGTAACACCAGGCAACACCTTTTTTTGTCTACTGCACTTTTAGGGTTGACGTCTGTAGGACCACCATGTTCGGGCTATTTATAGTCCAAATGTGGTCGTGGTGGACGACTTTTCAACGTCAAACTTCAAACTCATTTTAGACATGGTTTTTATGATGCTTATACACGTATAGGCTCTGTAGTCCCATGTTTCCAGAGAGTGGAGATCATGTTTTCTGTACAGAAACAGTTATGTGTGAAGGAGAGCAGCGTGACCAGTGGACCATCTCCGAGATGCACACCTCACTAAAATAAAAACCATATATAAATACAAATGCTCTTTTAAACTTATTAAACACATTGTACTCCCTGTAAAAGGAATTCAGTATGTTTTTCTAAATCCTTTAATCAGTATTCTTTTATATTTAAATACACTTTAATAAATTACCGTTTTAATTAAGATTAATCCAAATAAATAAAACAGTTAAAGAAAAGTGTAAAATAAGAAAGAAAAAACCTGAATAAATCAATAGGCTAACACATAATAAATTGTGTTTGTTTATAAATTATCATATTTATCATGTTGATAACGATGTTGCTATTTATAAATAAAAAAATATTTGATCTATTAATCATTCAAATTCCCTGCACCTGGCTCCCCCCAAAAAAATTACCCAGTGTGAAGTCAAAATTTTGAGCGTCATATTGACGTCCAGGTTAGGTCACAGTTCATATCAAATTCAGACGTTGTGTAGATATTCAGAATTGGTCATGGTCATCTAAGGTCCTATGTTTCAGTCTGTTCAGTCACTTAATGTATATAATATATAACGTTGTTCTTCTCTCCCTTTTTGCACAGTCGAGGAGCGTGTCAGGTTACATTTCACTGCGTGTTGTACTTGTATAACTATGCATGTGACGAATAAAGAATCTTGAATCTTGTTTCTCACTTATCCAGAAGGGCTGAATTTGAGGCTTTTTCCTGATCAAATATCTCCACTCCTTTAAAAAAAAATCCTCAAAACAGAGACTGTTAACAACAGCTACCGTCTCATTATTAGCTGTTGTAATCTCCATCAAGGTGATTAAACAGTGATTTGAAGACAGAAAATGTTATATTTTAGACTATTTGACTGCAACATTTGCTGCTCCAAACAAACCCCTCAAATTATCTTTTAACGTGTTAAACAAATTACTCAGAATGATACAGATTAAACATTACTTACAATTAGAAATAATCTGTTTTCTGGTTTAACTCACTGGCAGATGCTGAAATCAAACACAGGGACAGGAGCATGCTGAGAGAAGCCATCCATGACAGCAGGGTAGAAACTGAGAGAGGAAAGTGGTGATTGAAAGGAAACAGAGCAGCTTTACCAAAAAGCACAAGATGAGAAGTTCACACCTCTTTCACTCACGAGTGCACATTTAATAAGTACACTAGTATAAAGGTGTCAAGTCCCTGCTTGACTATTTGAATATTGAAATAGATTTGCATCTGTGGTCCAATGAGGAGAAGTTTGTCAAAGTTAATGAACAACTGACTCAGAGACTGAAGTCTGACCTGGTTCATGGTTTTCTCTGTAAAATGTCAACGTGAAATAACAAATTTTACCTTGAAGTTAAATTCATAAGAAAAAAATCTCTTGACACAATCAGTTAAGTCTGTCTCTGAATCATATAAAGGTCTGACTTGTGTGTTTGTTCTTTGTATTTTGTATTTATGTTTGAAATGTTTCACAGTTAGTTTCTAAAACACAATAAAACTTAAAAGAAATGAAACTGACAATGAGTCAAAGTGTCAGAGTCTTCTATGTGTAGACAGAAACCACAGACAGCTCTGGGAAGCCTCTGTGTTTCACTGCATGTTGTAAGAGTCATTTATTCCCTTCTTTGGTAGTTTGTGTTGTTACACATTTGGAAACGTCAAGAGCTGTTACTTCCTCAGTTACACACAGGGTCACATGTAAGGACCAAATAGGGAAGTCAAATCGAGGTGGGTGAGGATGTTTCTCCTGTGAATGGTGCATCAAATGTAAAGGCAGTTTGCATCTGCACGCATTACAGAGGAAACTGGGACAGCTGCTCTGATGGAGAAGCACGAGATGGAGAAACAGGGTCAACGACTGAGTGTGTAGGTTTTTTTTTTTAGACTGAAATAACTGCATCATCGGCCACAGTGCACCTGGAAAGGAAGACTCGGCAACCTGCAGTTTCTAACACCCTTCACTCCGTGGCAAAGGAATACGATCCATTTACAGAGTCTGTTAAAGGAAGGGATCATTTTCACTTTTAGGACGCTGTAAGGAAAGATGCAGGTAATATGCAGTTAAGTCAAAATATTTGTGATTTTCTTCATGGGCTTCATGTGCATGAAAAACAGCCAGCACCATCAGTTCTCTCTTAGGGATTAATGCAAACTATGCAGCCAAAAGTCGAGGCGGAAGCACCTGAAGGCATTTTCAATATAAAGCAAAAACAGAAGGAGATCACAGCAGCTGTCATTCGTCATCTTTGCCTGTGTGAGACGTGCTGATGGAAACTCACTTGAGTACAAAGTTTTTATACTGGCTTTTGAGCGTGGAGGGAAGCAGAGTCAGACTTAAATTAGGTTAAAATAATCTCATTTTGGTGGATTGTGTGAACGCATCATTTTAAATCAGCAGACCCGGGATGATGATGGGCATCATACAGTTTTCTGTGAAGTGGAAGCCATACTGAATGGCAACAACGATTATTCCTGTCTTTAAAAAGGCTGAATGGCTGCTGAAAAGCTTAAATACACACAACAGGTAATGAGGGAAAAGGAAACAGGTGGGAGCACAGTTGATAATAATCTCAGGATAAGGAGACATGGCATGTAGAATTAAACTCAAGCATGCAAGACACCAGAAAGTGAGAATAGAACAGGAATAAGAGAAACTTAGAAGCAGAACAACACATAAGGGAACAAACAGACTGAACTAAAAAAAATAATAATAATAAGCCACATCTCAAAGTCCAAAAAGAATGAAGGAGTCCACAACAGAAACGCCAAATGCTGTGTCAAAGGCCCAGGAACCGTGACGGCATGATTATTAAAGTATTAAATGCAGAGAAGGGAAAAAAATGATCAAAAGAGGAAAAGATGTGGCTGTGAAGACAGACTTCAGAATCCAGCAGGAATAAATATTAACAAAAAGCTGACTGATGCACATCTGTGACTGTGTTGAATACTGGCCTGTAGCTGGAATATAAACAATATTTACTCAGACTTCCTGAGTAAATAACGAATTTACATATTTGATAGACCAAGCCAACTTTATTAGTAAAGTTCTTTAAAACAGCAAGTGCTGACCAAAGTTAACAACAGAATAAAAATACAAAATCATTTATGTGAAAAGACTTTAAAACAATTTAAAAATAGCTGTCACTCTGTGGCCACTGAAAAGGGGCATGTTTTAAGAAGTGATTTATAATGTGATGGTTTTCTGATAAATCACAGGGTGAGAAACAGGAAATACCAACTGTTTCTTCTTCTCACTGTGTGAAGTTTCCCCGATACTTTCATGACACATGTTGGGGACAGCCGATGAGATGCACTGGGAAATGTGACATATGTAATATAATGTTCCTTGATTTATTTTTTTTGCACACCATGTGTCAAAAAAAGCTTATTTTTTTAAAGCATTTTAATGATAAATATATGTTACACACAGGTGTGTTAATAACAATAACATGTTATATTAGGCATAGTGCATAGTACACAAAGTACATAACGTTTCTTATTTCTTGTCTTTTTTTAATTTTCCTTTGTTTGCTCTGTTTTATGAGTATATTTGTATGTATATTTAAAGACAGACAAAATCACCAATGCAAACGTTCACAGATCTTTCAAGCCAAATATAAATACATTCATTGTCACAGAGCAGCTTCCACCACATCTGGCAACCAGCATCAGTGTGAATGACTTTTTAATATTTTCAAACAATAACTTAGTGTTGATATGAAAACAACAGTTACCTGAAAATTCAACAGCTCTTATAACCGAACTAACAATTTTGAGCAGCATTAAACAAAAATATTAAAGTTTTGACTTTCATCAATGTTACAAACTTATCTATTCCTATTTATTTCCCAGGGTGGGATCATTCAGTACACATTTGTTTGCATCGTTTAATTCATGTTTAGTTTAGTTCACAGTGAGCTTCAACAATCCCTCTAAATATTATAACATCAGGTTGTATCGTGACATAATAATAAAACAACTGTTTTCATTTCATTGTGAAGATGCGGGACAATTATCATGGCTAAAATATACAGTCTCAATGACCTTTCTCCCACAAAAACGCTATGATGAACAGATTCAACTTTTGGAGATATATTATATCAGTCAAGAACTCACTGAAGAGCCCGTATTAAAGCAGTTTGTAACGCTGGGTGCTTTTTCTCGGTTTATGATGATGATCTAATAATTTGTTAAAAGTTGTATAAAAATAAATGTGTTCATGCTGTAACAGCGTGCTTTAGTTTTCAGCAACAGAGCTTATGCATTTCTGTAGCAGCTTCATTACACTTCAGCTGAGTCCTCAGTAGGAAGTTTGACTAGACGTTGCTTCTTATGTTGACAAGTTCGTCGGTGTACCACAAAACCAATGGCAACAACAACAACAACAACAGCAAGAACAACAACAACAACAACAGGAATAATGGCCTGCTGAGTCAGAGCACTGACCCTTTCAGCATCATGCATGTTTCCATCTCCTTTTTCCATCACTTGTTTCTCCGACACGCTTTCATGTCTTTCAGCTGCAGAGAAAGCAGAAGTCACAGATGGAGAGGATTCTAACTGGATCATAAAGCTGGAGTTTTTAGTTTACATTTGATGAGCTCCACAAACTCACCTGTAACTGTGAGGTTAATGAAGTGACTGATCTCTGTGTGAACTCTTTTACTTCTCCCAGATTTCCTCACTGCTATGTGACACTCATACATCCCAGTGTCATTAAATGTAACATTCATCAGGATCAGAGAAACATCTCCATCCTTCATCTCCGCGTCCCTCAGCTTCACTCGGCCATGAAAAGATGGATGTTGGTAATTTTCATAGGAGCGTTTGTTCCTGTAAAAGTAGACGTAGCCGTCTGTGTTCAGGTCAGCTCTGCTCCACTTCAGCACTGAGATTATTTCTTCTGTTGAAATCTGACACTGGAGAGTGACGTCATCTCCAACTCTCCCCTGAACATCCTGCTGAAGAGCTGAATACATGAAAATAATGTGTTTTTCCCTTGTTTTTATCATTTCATTTCAAAACACTTTTTATTAATTATTAATCCCGAAGGTAATTAATTAATAAGGCTTACCAGCTGCTCCCATTCACACCACAATAAAACATTCACTCAGACAGAATGAGGCAATCAAACAAAAATAAATTACATTGCATATTTCATATTTTATCCATATTTATATTTAACATAGAGAAACACAATCACAGTCTCCAAAAGCTAATCTGTAGAGACCTTTTACAAAGATGCCAAACTCAACAGGAAGGAAAAGTCCTGGAGTGTCCAGTGTCCACTCATGCTCCACATATTCAATTCAATTCAATTTTATTCATATAACACCAAATCACAACAACAGTCGCCTCAAGGCGCTTTATATTGTACAGTAGATCGTACAAGAGCCCAACAATCATATGACCCCCTATGAGCAGCACTTTGGCAACAGTGGGAAGGAAAAACTCCCTTTTAACAGGAAGAAACCTCTGGCAGAAATGCACTTATTACTTCATGCAAAATCTCTTTTAACTTGGCTTGAGTAATGAATTGTGAACCTTCCTGCATTCATTCCCTTCTTGCTAAGCTGTGGTGCTGTTGTTGTCATGTTTAACAGAGTTCCTTATTGTTTCTCCCTCCTTGTGTCACTTTTCCAAACATGAACTTTAATGTCTGTGGATTCTGGACGTCTTTATGAAGAAGCAACTGGTGAACCTGTGTGTCCATTAACAATTGCAGCAGGTTGGTCGGCCATGAAAAGATGGATGTGCACATTTGCACAGGAACGCACACGGCTGGAGATCGCTATTCCCCCACACTCATGGAGAAAAACATGGCTAGTGCTCCTCGGACTCGTGATACGGCAGGAGCGTCGTAAAAGCATGTGACGTCATCACCGCAGCAAACAGTAAGAACAAAGTGGAACTTATCGGCAGAAATTAACACTGCACTTATAGCGATGCAATTGAAATATAAGGAGACTTTCGGACACACAGGGTCAACATTGCAATGAAATGTGTTTGACGAGCAGCAGTCACTCAGCAGCATGGTACAGTAGGAGAAAATATAATAAAATAAAATAATAAAAAAATAAAGAGAAAAATAGAAAAGACCAAAATATTAGAGAGACGTAGTAAAAGAGAAAAGATGACTAAATATATATGTATCTATAAATATATGTAGATATATGTAGTGATTAAAGAAAGTAAATCTTGAAAAGGAATATGATGGGGGGGGGGGGGGGATCCTGGGCCATCTGACCTCAGGAAATCACATAATCACATGATAGGGTGGGGCCAGGTTTCACAATGAGCTCCCCCGAAACCCTGGCTGATTGTGACCCACACCCGTTTTCACACCTTGGCTCATGTGATTAGTTAGAGGATCATCAGGGGGTCCTTTTTCCCTGTTTGGGGGGAAACGCCCACTGGGTTTAAATCTGGGACTCTCCACCAATTGACCCTTAGAACTGAAGAAGCTTCTCGGATGAGAGGTGAAACGTCTTCAAACAACTCAAAGAAGTCCAGACGCTTTTCTTTCCAAGCTCCTTAATTGACTCTCCATTTACATTTACAAATTGGAGTCTATTACATAGATATCATAGCACAGTACCTGTAATATCTACTGCGTGCACTAATCGCGCTAATAGAATACTATGGTCAGCAGTACTGAACGCTGCACTAAGGACCATATCCCACATGGACGACAGGTCGGGGGGAGATATAATCACACCCACCCAAGACTGGGTGCCAAGCCCCAAGTTCAATAGAAGAAGAAGTGTTGAGTGCGAGAGAAACTGACCTGAGAGACCAAATCATGGCGAAGCTTGAAACCTCGATCCTCAGTAGCCGGTTACCAAGACTACGTGAAACACCCTCAGAAAATCTAGTAGATGATGTGAATGCAGCACTACAGACGATACAGCCACGATTACCAAGACTAACAAGCTAAAAAATACTATGGCAGCAGTGATCAATGAGATGCTCGGCTAAAAGTTGAACAGCCACAAGGAGCGGTACCTCCATGGGGAGACTAGAGACCAAGGTCAAGGTAGCATGAAGGGAGGTTAGCCAACCATTGGAGCTGCAGAAAGGTGCGATGAAGAAGGTGCCTAAGAAGTACAGGAAGCTGTCCATACCTGAGGCCTTGGAAACTGCTAAGCAACAACTCAGGAGAATAAACCAGCTGTTCTCCACAGAACCAGCCATGGTGGACTCTCAGTGGCAGGGGAACAGCACCACCAAGGCTGGAGATAGAGCAATACTGGAAGAACATGTGGGAGAAGGATGCAACCCATAACGGCAATGCTCAGTGGCTAGAGGATCTGAGGGAAGACCACAGCAACCTCCCTGGTGGCCAAGCTACAAGACCTGGGGCTTCCATACAGCACCTGCATGTGGATCAATAGCTTCCTCTCGGGCCGTAGACAGAGAGTCAGAGTTGGCCATCACACATCCTCAGCCCTGAGTCTCAGCACTGGCTCACCCCAGGGCTGTGTGCTCAGTCCACTGCTCTACTCTCTCTACACACACGACTGCACTCCTCGCCACCACAGCAACATCTTTGTGAAATTTGCAGATGACACCACAGTGGTGGGGCTCATTTCCAAGGGAGACGAGTCTACGTACAGAGACGAGGTGGAGCAGCTGACGTCATGGTGTAAGGCCAATAACCTCCTCCTCAACACTTCAAAAACCAAAGAACTCATAATAGACTTCAGAAGGAAAAAGGCAGAGATCCAACCACTATTCATAAATGGGGACTGTGTAGAAAGGGTGGCAAGCTTCCGCTTCCTGGGAGTCAATATAGAGGAGAACCTTTCCTGGAGTGTGAACACCTCCGAGCTGCTGAAAAAGGCCCAACAGAGACTGTACTTCCTGAGAATTCTCAGGAGGAATAACATCACACAGAGACTGCTGGTGTCCTTCTACAGAGCCACCATTGAGAGTGTTCTAACTTACTGCATATGCATCTGGTACACTAGCTGCACAGGGGCTCAGAGGAAAGCACTCCAAGGGATCATTAACACCGCCCAAAAGATCACTGGCTGCCCTCTCCCCACACTGGAAGTTCTACACAACGCCCACTGTTTTAAAAAGGCCCAAAACATCATAAAAGACACCTCACATCCTGGCCACTCCCTGTTCGAACTGTTGCCCTCAGGCAGACGGTACAGGGCAATCAGAGCAAGGACTAATAGACTCAAACACAGCTGTTATCCAACTGCAATAACACATCTGAATACTACAAAAAAATGTCCATCACGCCACTCTTGTGTTAATCTATGCACGGTCTGAAGCATGTGTGTGGGAATGTATGTGAATGTTTTACTGTTATATCTTATTAGTATTTTAAGTATTCTATCTATTTTATTTATTGAATTTTATTGTTTTATTTATATTTTGATATTGCTAGGGATGATGCAATGATCGGGGACCATTCTTAATTTCGTTGTTCTCATGACAATGACAATAAAGTTTCTGATTCTGATTCTGATTCTAAACAGGGACCAGTAACCATCACAGTGGCAGACATCCAAGAAAGCGTCTCCAGTATGAAGAGCTGGACAGCACCAGGATTGGCAAGAATACCAGAGGCACATACACCAGCTATTGGTAGACCGAGCCATTGCCCGAGACTGTAAAACCAGGCTGACCAACGTGTGCACTTTGTGGATTGATTACAAGAAGGCCACATGAAACATACATGGAACCACATAACCAAGTGTCCAGCACAGTATACAGAAACATCTGTGCTGAATACAGCCTGGAAGTCCCAAGGTCAAAATGGGAGACTGCCCCCTAGGGTGGTGGAGAATGACCGAGCTAAGATCCTGTGGGACTTCGGCCATAGTGATCGATGTAGCGGTTCCCAATGACAGCAACATCAGGAAGAAGGAACACAAGAAGCTCATGAAATACCGAGGGCTCAGAGAAGAGCTCGAGAGGATGTGGAGGGTGAAGGTAACAGTGGTCCCTGTGGTAATCGGAGCTACCCAAGCTAGGCGAGTGGCTCCAGCAGTTCCCAGAAGAACATCGGAGATCTCTGTCCAGAAGAGCGCAGTCCTAGGAACAGCTAAGATATTGCGCAGAACTCTCAAGCTCCCAGGCTTGCCAGAGATAGATAGATAGATAGATAGATAGATACATACATACATACATACATACATACATACATACATACATACATACATACATAGCACATTAAAACTAGTTGAAAATGGTTAACTTTAAAAATGACATTTAGAGATAGATAGATAGATAGATAGATAGATAGATAGATAGATAGATAGATAGATAGATAGATAGATAGATAGATAGATAGATAGATAGATAGATAGATAGATAGATAGATAGATAGATAGATAGATAGATAGATAGATAGATAGATAGATAGATAGATAGATAGAGAACTTGTAGAAGTAAAAATATAAACACGTTACTCACCTGTTAATGCAGAAATTAGAAAACAAAACAGAAGGATTTTAAAATATCCCATGTTTAACAGGAGCATGAATACCACAGAGCAGCAGAGTCCAGAGTGAAACAGAAAGAGACTTCCTGGTAAATGATACTTACTGTAAACCCGTGGGTGGAGGATTTAAAGGAAATGAGTCAGTGACCTTCTGTTTAAAAACACACCAAATTAAATGTAAGAAATAAAAACAACCAATGACGACTTCATGGAGATGTATATATATATATATATATATATATATATATATATATATATATATATATATATATATGTATAATAGAGAGATATATTCTCTGCTTAAAGAATCAGGTTTCATGTGCATCTGTTGAGTTTCACGTTACTGACACCAGCAAAAAAGCCAAGGGGTAAAGTTTCAGCAGCACAAGCTCCGTGTCACTTTGCATGTTGTTTGTGCTGCAGAGAATACCTGAGAGTACCTGTCATCCATGTCTACAGATTCTTCAGGGTTAGACCCAAAGTCACTGAACAGCCTGTACCAAGATCAGTTTAAAGTCTAAATCTCAGAGCTGACATTAAAATCATGTCATCTTTCTTCCATATTTGTATATTTATTGAACAACCCAGCAGCAGAAATGAAGCTGACAACAAATGCAAAAACATTTAAATTAAGTCATGAAGAAATCTGAGAGGGTTTTAAATATGTTTAACTTTGTTTTAAAGCTCTCTGGCATGTATTGACACACACAGCTATTGGTGAGCAGCCCAGAGGAATATTTGTATCAACTCACTTTCAGTTTCACTAACAAGATCAAAGTCATGACTCACGCTGTGTTCACTGAATCAGAGGAGTGTAGGAGGGCTCAGAGGGCGTAACCACACACAGGCGTCATGCTGACTGAGGAACCAGGAACAAACAGCTTCACTGAAACTCTGCAGAGCAGGTTTTTATGTTAACAATCACAACACAACTTATTGACTTAAAAAATATGAAACTGTTTTAAATATGACCAAATGATTTTGTGACTTCTTTCAATAAATAACCAAAAGCTGTGCCTGCAATAAGCTGATGGTTTCCTGTTTGTCTTTTATCCTTTAAAATGTTATCTTGGTTTATTTGTGACTCTGTCGAACGTCGAGGTAACAGGAAGATGTTTTATATGCATTGAAATGAGTTTTACACTTGTGTTCACTGCAGACTGTCAGGATCTGCTTCACAGCGTATTGTTTATATTCTGTGTTTGAATGGAGGGATTCAGAGACCTGTATGATCTCCTCTTGCAGCTCCTCACTCTGATTGGCTGCTGTAGTAGTGAACCGTTTACCTTTGACCTCTTTAACCTCGCTGCTCTGAGTTGTTTCCTCTTTTAGAAAAATAAAAGAGCCGAGCGTCGACAGGCGGTGCCTTTGACTGGATGTTACCTCGCTGTGAACACACATGGTTCATATTTCAAGATAGGAACCAACCAAATATTTGTTTTTTCAGACTGTAGAATCAGAATCAATATCACTTCCTATTGCAAAATGGGAAGCGGATTTATCAGTTAACTTAGACCTAAACTTCTGGTCTCAGATTTGCTTAAAAACCTTTCATCTAATTAGAAATCCCAGTCTTCAATTAATTCAATACAAAATATTACATAGAGTGCACTATACAGTCATCGGATGTTCAAGATGGGCTTTACGTCTACCAACAACTGCTCACACTGCCAAACCAATTCACCGGACAATTATATCCACGCTCTTTGGTTCTGTCCACCAGTTCAGAAGTTTTGGCGCGAGATATGTGAAGACTTATCAAAGTGTCTGAAATGTAACATTCCAACTTCCCCCTTAGTGTGTTTGTTGGGCAGCTTAGATAATGTCACTTCAGAAAAGAATATCGCCCATATGGTTTTCACTGCCCTATGCATAGCCAAGAAAACAGTCCTCATGAACTGGAAAAATAAAAATAATCTTAATTCTAACCAATATAGAAATTATCTATTAGATTACATTAGTCTTGATACAGCCTCTGCCACCACATCAGATCAATTGCTCTGGGCTCCTTTGATCAGCTCCATCACCTAGTGGGGGTGGGGGGTCATAGTTTGGTCCCGCCTTCACTGTTGTGATTGGTGTGGGGGTAGGGACAGGCTTAGGGCGTCGGGGGGTTCCCCGGAGGCATCTTCCTTGGGGGGCTCAACCCGGGGTAGCGGTCATGTCCGGTTAGGGGCTCTGTTGGCTCTCCGGTGACTGTTTCCTCGCGGCTGCGTGCAGCGGGGCTAGGGGAGGGTCTGTGCTGACGGACGTGGGTTACTGACCTGGTAGCCTGGCTGCCCCTGGGTGGGTCCGGGATGGGCGTGAGGTTCTGGGGGCGCTCCGTCTCTGGGCTGGGACCCGGACCGGGCCTCGGGGGCTTGGGTGTTGTTGGTGTGTTGCCGGGGTTGTGGGCGGGTGGGTGCATGGGGGCCCAGCCCTGGAGCAGGGTGCGTCGAGCCACCTGGGGGGCTCTTCAACTGGTGGGGGAGATTGTCACATCTTGCAGGAGCTTTCCTCTCCTCAGGAGCTGCCTCTGCAGGAGGGGGAGATACAGGAGAGGTGGAGGAAGATCTCAGCCTGGGTGTTTATTGTCTTATGTAGTCTGGAAGATGAGTGGATGGTGGGGTGGGTGCAGTTTTCTCTGTGGTGGGGTTGGGTGGACTGTCCCGGGCTCTGTGGGGCCGGGCGGCGCTGCTGCACTGGGCCCGGTCTGGATGGGCCTGGGCCCCCTTTCCCTGGCGGGTCGCGGAGTATGGGGGTGCCTACTGGGGTCAGCGGGGGAGCTGGCCCCAGGGAGGGGTCACCTGCCCCTCCCTTCCTTCCCTCCCCATCTCCAGCTGCCTCCCTCTTCCCGCTCCACCACAACCACCCACACATGCAGGGCCTTGGAGTAGGGGTATGTCACCAGGGTGCAGAGGAGGCTACCCCCCCCCCCCCCCCCTCTGTCCCCTTCTGGCTGCCTCTGCCTCAATTTTATCCCACAACTTAGACATTCACATTACTCACACTCTCATCACACATACATATAGGATCTTGGGGGTGGGCACGATACACGGAGTCCAAAGTACCATCAGGGTGTACACCCCACCCCTGGCATCGTTGCCCACCTCTCAATTTTAAATACACGTAGACATTGAGGGCTAGCAGGAGGGACCATGCGCTTATCTGCTGCTCTCTGGCAGGTAGCTCCATGCCCTCCTGGGTTTTAAATGCACCTTAGAACACACATGCATCAACACTACAATGAGTGGGTGGAGGGAGGTTTGGAGTCTTCTCTCACCCCCGTTCTCTGCGACCTGCTGGAGCAGGGGGGCTAGGACTAGGAGGAGGAGTTGGCCGTCCGACTGCGGTCTGGAGTGTGGAGCCTTCCTGCTGCTGCGGAGTCGGGGCGGTCTGCCTCCCCCCACCGCAGGGAAAAGGGAAACACCACCTGGGTCTGGGTGCAGTTCCCCCCTCCAGGGGCGGGGGCACCTAGACCCGGTTTGTAGAGTACGCTTGGGGAGTGTGATCGTGTGTACAGCGTCTCTTTATGTCTGTCTCCACGTTGGTTGAGTGTGGAGTAAGTGCATATGAGAGCATGAGGGTGGGAATGGATGTTTGTATCTGTGTGTGCCTGTATGTCTGTGTCTATATGTCAGGTTGGGTGTCAGGTGCCACCTCTCTGGGGACATCTCAGGCCCTCCAAGGTTTGGAGGCCTATCTCCCCCTACCACCACTTCCCCTGCCAGTGGCGGACTCCCTCAGACATCGGTGCGTTGGTGGTTCTTTGTGTCCGGGGATGGGCGTCCAGGTACACACCGGCTCACTCCTTGGCGGCCGCTTATCGGGGCCTGGAGCCTGGGGCTCGCTCGGGCCACTTCGGAGGTGGGGTGCCCCCGGCCTCTCGGCCTGGGGCTCGGACACTCAGGCACAGCTGGCTGCCGGCGGAGCTCACGGGCGCGTCACTGCAACTCCCCCTGGCTTCTGCTCCGCGGCTGCTGAGTGAGCCCTCATCTGGGACTCTCCTCAGCTCTTTCCGGGACAGTGGCGCAGCTGCCCCTCTGTTGGTCTTCCTTGGTCTCTTGTGTTCTGGGGGCCTCTGGATGTCTGGAGTTTTGATCTCCTCCACACCTGCTTCACGCCCTGGAGGACGGGGCTGTGGCCCCCCCACACCCTCTAGCAGATTATTACATGAAGGAACCTTTTAAAAAACAAAAAACAAGCGCGTCCATGCTCACAGGTGTACACACGGGTGATCACACCCACAAACTACACCCTTTTTGGCTCCTACCTCAAAGCACACTGTGTTCTGTTGATCTTATGTGCTGCACAATAATGTTTAATATTTAGTATTTACTGTCATATTCCCATATATCATTGTGATGTTGTTTATTCTATTACTCTTGTTCTCTTCTGCTTGCTTTCTTTTTTCTTTCTCAGCAGGTGATCCAGGTGATTGATATATGCATTTTTTTTCTCTGCCCGTTCTGTTGGTTTTTGTCTTTTGCCCTTCTCCCCCGTCCCTCTTCTCAGCTGTTTCTCTTTCCCTCTTTCTTTCTCCCCTTCTTTCCCCCAGTCAAGTCTGTCCCGTATTCAGTAAGTGAAAATAAAATAAACAATAAAAGGTGAATCAAATGGACCATTGCGGCAAGGCTGGGATGGTCAGTTTGGTAAAGTAAATCCGTTGGGCATCTTTCTTTGCCTTTAGACAACAATTCTGATGGCAAAAGAGCCAAACGGGACAGGCCAAAAAAAAAAAAAAAAAAAAAAAAAAAAAAAGAATCAGAATTTCGTGTGAACAACAAGAAAATGGATCCAGCCTGCCTTAGTACCAGCTGAGCATCACAGCCTACCTGAGTGTTCTTGCTGACCATGTCCGTCTCTTTCAGACCACATCTGCTGATGGCTGCTTCCAGCAGGATAACACACCACTTATTTTAAACTTTTTCTTTAACACGATCAGTTCACTGTGATCAGACAGCCTCTGCAGTCACCACATAAAACACAAACCTTTAGGATGTTCTGGAAATCTTCAGTAACTTTGGGTATCATGTCAGTTTGGCCCAAAATATCTGAGAAATGTTTCCAGCACTTTTTTTTAAATCTATGACACGAAGAAGTGTATTCACCTTGCCCCTCCTTTATCTCTGTGATCCTCTTCATATCACCACTGTTTTCCGCTCTCTCAGATCTTAATCTGCCACGCATCTTGTTGCCCCTTCTGCTCCCACTATCACTGTGGGGCACAGAGCTTTCAGTCGCTCTGCTCCTCGGCTCTGAAACTCAATTCCTTCAGTCCCTTCCCTTTGTTAAGTCACAACTCAAAACCTACTTGTTTAAACTGGCTTCCTCACTTTAATACTGATTTTACTTGATGTCAAATCTTGTTTATTTTTTTGTGTGTTTTGTTTTTATTTGTTGTTTTTTTGTATTTTAATTTATTAGAATCTATTTTAATCTACTGTTTTATTGACATCTTTGTCTCTTTTTAAGGTGACCTTGGGTTTTAGAAAGGTACCCTAAAATAAAATGTATTATTATTAGTAGTAGTATTTTTATTAGTATTAGAAGTGAAGCAGTTCCAAAGGCAAAAGGGGAGTTTAACTTGACACTAGACAGGTGTTCCTAACAACGTGTGTGTATAACACCATAACTAAATCAACAATATGGCCACATATTCTAGGGGTTGAGCAGGCGACCCATAGCTTATATATGTTAGTGTGACGTTTGCTCCATATCAGAAACAAAACAGCTGCTGCTCATTCACAAAGTGGATTTTTAAAATTTTGAGTGCTGCAGAATCAGTTTGAGGGCCTGTTGTTGCAGGTTAATGTCAGTAGATGGCACCACTGGAGCATGGTTTAATCTTGGAACAGCAGCCAAAAAAAACTCACTTTCTCATTAAATCAGCTTCTTATAAAAAAAAATCATCACTGAAAATAAATATCAGTTGATAGTGCAGGTGATACTTATTTAAAATTATTATTAAGCAGATTTAATGAGAAAGTGAGTAACACCTCTTATTCATCATGCTGTAATGTTTCTGGAAGCAGCGGTCACCTCAGTGAAAACAATCTCCCCACTGCTGACAGAACACCTGCAGACATAAACAATATCAATAAATACACTGATTATAGTCTCATGAATTTAAGTACATGGAGGTTTGTAAAAGCTCCTCAGAGCCCTCAAATGTTTTGTTTTTGTTTGCTTTGTTTGTTTGTTTGCTTTGTTTGTTTGTTTTGTATGGCCACCTGAATTAAAAACCTGCGGGTAAGTGAAGACAAACACTGAGTGATCCACATATTACAGACAGAAGAACTGTTGAGTCTGTTACCGAGGTCTCCAAACGAATGTTTAAGGTCCAGTGTCAAACAGCCTTCCACCAGAGGGCACAAGCAGATGTGTCTGTGATGCATTCACTGAGCTTTCTTTTGAAGACAGTTTCATCATATGGTTAGAAGAAACTCCAACACACTGTATATACAGGGAGTTTATTAATGGAGTTTCTTTCATATCCCCAAATTTTAATGTATCTATTAAAAAAAAAGAGTTTGACTTTGTTACAATCTATTCTCCTTATAGAGTTGCCACGTTTTTCTTCCTTCATTGAAACGTGCTGTTGAACATTTTAGTTATAAAATAAGTTTAAAAATCATGTTTTATAATGAACTACGATCCATCGTGTAGATATAGAAGAAGCTGAGTCCAGCTGTGCCTGAGATTGATTTTGTCCATCAAATCTGTTAAAATCAAATCTGTAATGTCTGATAAGCAGATGACTCTCAGGTCTATTGTCAACAGACATGAAACTTCACAGTAACTAAGACTCTTGTGTGAAAGTGTTCCTGCTGCTTTAAGTCTGTGACTCACATGAACTTTGTTATCTGCTCTGAAGAGGACTGAAGTGTGTTTGGGTTCACTACAGCAACTCAACGTTTTCCATCAGACATCTTTGTGAAACCCACAGAAGCACACGAGAAGATCAAGTGAGACCAAAGTTTATTGAACCTGCAGAGAAACCAGATCACTGCTGTGGAGACGACAGCACACTTAGAAATAACATAAATAACAGCAAAGTTACTGAAGACATGAAAACATGGATTACATCTACATTTTAGTTACATAACATTTATTATTGTTTATGTGTAAATGATGTCTTGGTCATGCTTTTATTCTGAAAGGTATGGTGAAGAAAATGTTATCTTTTTAATATAAAAAGTTTAAGAAAGTAAATTTTTCAGCTTCTTTATAAAAGAAAACAATAACAAAAACTCTCCATTTGAACTTTCTGCCCTCAGAGGTTGTGTGAGGTTTCCTTCATGAGGAGAACAAACAGAATATAAACCAGTGTGTTTACAGTGAATGTGTCAGGTCTGAGCTGCTGTGTAGACCAGTTAGAGAGCAGCAGCTGGATCCCAGTGGTTGGACTGGTGGACGACTTCAGTGAGGAGTAGATGACATTTGGCTCTGGTAGAAACTCTGCACACACAAACACACAGGAGGAGAATATAAGCACAAAGCAGAGCCTCTCTGTTCTCTTTATATGTCAGTGAATGCATCACAGTTACAATAATGTAACTTTCAGTGTTTTATTATGTAACTTAATGAACTTTTGATATATTTTCTGCTGGTATGTCAGATCACTATGGGCTCAAATTGTGGTCTAACGAGAGAACATCTGCACATGCGCGGTACAGATCAGGTCCCGGTCCATAACTACTGGCCCTTTCTCAATTCTCAAGTACACACGGCAAGGATTCGCGTTCTCGGTGAGTCCGGACTTGATGAGAACACGAGCACGGACTCGCGATTTGTACAACTGGAACACCAGTGTAATTGATGATCCAGAGTTTTTACTGCCGTCCACTCTTAATTTAACTGTGAATAATATATTATGAAGCTTAACTTTAATCTCAGCCAAACCGATTTACTCAAGAACTAAGAAAACACTGACAAAAACCAAACATTAACATTTAGAAGTGACTTATATATCCTGTTTAACCCTAGTAGCGAAATCTCTCTATTAATAAAAAAAATAATGTACATGTATGTCTTGATAAAAACAAACAGGTGAGATGTTAAAACGCTTTTATTTTTATTTTAGTGGACACTCAATACAATAGACAGCTGCTGGGGTTTGGACGAGAGCTGAACAAATGTTTATCTGATATTCTAATGTCAGATAAATATCTAATATCTGATTATTTTGAAGCATCCTTTAGAATCCCCATGTATTAACATGCTGGTTTTGTTCCTGGTGAAAATGTTTCCTCCTGAATTGAAATATATCTCCGCCAAACCAAATTACTCAGGAACAAATGAAACAATGAAAAAAACGAACGTTAAAATTTTGAAGTTACCTAAGAGACTTGGAGATATATGATAAACAAACACGATAAGAGATATATCATGTTTAACCTGAGTAGCAAAAGACCGTGGCGGGGTTTGAAAACGATGTGCCAGGAGTCCACTGTTTTCGCCGGCTCTAGTGATCCTTGACATCTCGGTCTGCTATCAAGCTGGCAGGTAACAGACATCTCCGAAAATGTCAGATTTTGTTTTTTCAGATTTTTCAGCACATTTGGAAATATATGAGATCTTGATAAATCAAGCAGATATTCAAGCTTACACACCTCTCGCTCGAAAATAAACTCAAAGTTTTTTTTAGAAAGTATTTTGTGGTCGCCTTTCACACATACGTGGTACAAATCGGGTAGTGTCATTTGTAGGCCGACTACGTGACAGGAATGAAACAAAGGCTGTCCAAATTCGAAGACTTCCCTAAATGCGGCTAAAAAAAATGCGTCCTTCATTTCCCCAGATTTGAAGGATAGGATGGGTGTATTCTTCGTGGCCCAACACCTATCCAAGAATTCTTAGCACAGCTCAGGTAAAACATGATATATAAGTCACTTAGATAACTTAAAAATTTTATTGTTTGGCTTTTTTCAGTGTTTCATTTGTTCCTGAGTAAATCGGTT
This sequence comes from Aulonocara sp. 'chitande type north' Nkhata Bay, assembly GCF_057382095.1. Taxonomy (NCBI): domain Eukaryota; kingdom Metazoa; phylum Chordata; class Actinopteri; order Cichliformes; family Cichlidae; genus Aulonocara; species Aulonocara sp. 'chitande type north' Nkhata Bay. The sequence continues at coordinate 17,593,735 of NC_141346.1, forward strand.
TGGCTGAGATTAAAGTTATAGTGATTAAACAGAAGTGTGAGATGCTCCAGAATATTCTCCGGTGTCCTGTTATATTTTAGATAGCAAGGAGCAGAAGGCTGAGTTTATTAAACTCCACCAAGACAATTTCATTGAGTTTAATAAACTATCATCTTGTCTTTATTTTTAGTTACCTTACATACTTTACATACCTTAAACACTTAAAGATGTAAGCTAATGATAGTTATATAAGAGCAGATGCTGCTGGTGCAATAAGCTGTACATTTTTCGTCCAATGGATGCATGATCTGATTAGTCGACTAATCGCAAAAATAATCGGTGACCAGTGTTGGGGAGTAACGGAATACATGTACCGCCGTTACGTATTTAAAATACAAAATATGAGTAACTGTATTCCGTTACAGTTACAGTTTAAAAAGGTGGTATTCAGAATACAGTTACTTTGTTGAAATAAATGGATTACACTGCGGTACTTTCCTGTTTCATATTGTCGCGGGTCAGGACTGTTTGGGTTTTGTTTGACAGCTACGTTCTGTTGTTCCAGGCGGCAGCGTTACGGTTGCCATGGTTACAGGGCGACGCTCTCTCTCTCTCTGCGACTGTGTGTTTCCTGGGTGAGAGAGCGCCTTTTCGTTGTTGTTGTTGTGCTAAGCTAACAGGCAGAATGCTACAAGCATAGCTCTAAAGAATGTAGCATCATGGGCAGTGTAGTCCGTGCTGCAGGGAGAATGGACTGCCATACACGTTATGGGTCTGTGAGCGCGAGGAGGGAGAAAAAGGGGAGTGGAAAGGTACGAGTTGTCGTCGAGGAAAAACGGGAGCTGGAAGCATGTAAATATAATAATAACCACTGCAGCCAAGAAGAGAGCCTGACGAGCCCAGTTGTAAGTAAGCTATTAAGACTCGACTGTACACCGTGTTCGTGTTTTCCTCCGAAAACAATAAGTTCCGTTGGAGCAGTCTTTCAAAGCCTCTCTCTGTCTCTCGCAAGAAAAGTTGACCCACACAACAAAGTAAAGCTATTTTTCGGCTACGAGCCGACAGGGACCCCGCCGTATTAGTCAGAGGTCCCTTTACTACAGTTCGGAGTCGCGGACCTTCAGTAATAGTAATAAATCACACAGCAATAGTACATTCACGTTGTTGTAAAAAGCATGATAATATATTAAGTAATCCAAAGTATTCAGAATACGTTACTGTCATTGAGTAACGTAACGGAATACGTTACAGAATACATTTTGGGGCATGTATTCTGTGTTCTGTAATGGAATACATTTTAAAAGTAACCTTCCCAACACTGTCGGTGACTAGTCGACTATCAAAATAATCGCTTGTGGCAGAGTGTGAACTCTAGAAGGAAAGCACTTAGATGTAGAGAAAGTGCTTGTATGAATGTGTATGTAGTGAAGGTGGCATGTAGTATAAAGCACTTTGAGTGCTCTATAGAAAAATGCTATATAAACAGCAGCATATACAGGAAACTGTGACATTTTGGTATCCTTATTGTGTATTCTTGCCCCGAGACAACTAACCAATTTTAGATTGGGGAGTAGGGCTGTGCGATATGACAATATATATCATCATACAGGAGAAATGATAGCCAGAGGCCTTAAGGAACCTCTTGAGTCGTGGGGACTGCGTGAGGATCATCTAGTGTGTGTCACTACGGACAATGATGATAATAGCATCCTTGCACTTCAGCTGAATGCGTGGACACGCTTACAGTGTTTTGGTCACTGTCTCCACCTGGCCATTGGTGAGTGTCTAAATGCAAAGTTATATTTCCGTGATAATAAACCATAACAGGACATGTAGGATTTTACAGTTTTGAAGGCGCTATTTGAACGAGTATGTTAAAAGCTTGGATGCTTGGAAAATCAATTGCTACCAAAACAATTTGCATAAGCCATAATTTTCCCTGCAGCATTTGTAGATCTCTATATATAATAACATAATGTACTAATGAACATTTTACTAGAATCTAGCGTAGAAAATGTTACCTTTGCCATAAAGTGTAACCACCAGCTCATTCAGGTGGAACAAGCGGTTGGCGTCTGCAAGAGATTGCAGTGCTAGTGACTTTCAACTGTCAGCCCTACCCTGTCCTCTCCAAAACTCTCAAATAACAGCCAGTTATCATGATATTACTGAAAAAAAAATCATAAAAAAGAACTTTGAAATTTTGATGAAATTTTGAAGTGTTGATGAACTAAAAATCACGAATGTGGCATACTGTTTGTCTATGATTTTGAAAGGCCATTGAATGCTCCCGACGCAGGGAAAACAAATTCTGTCGGGGATACCTAGTTTGGCACAAAACAATAAGATTACTTAGTCCGTAGCACATCTACTTACAATTTAAATACAGTAATCATACAGTATCCATTTCACAGTTAACACAAAAGGGTATTTATATTCAATCGAATCTGAAACATGGTATATTCAGTATATTTGTTTCAGTTCCAGTAAATGTTTTCATTTAAATAACATGTTTCCCTGAGATAAATGTGTTATATCAAGGTTTTAGCATAATTTATATTTTTTAAGTTGGCTAAAGTAAGAATCAACCAGTTGCACTTTGACAATTTTAAGTCATTTCTGAAGATAACTGTCGTAATAATAGCAGAATATTCTCTGCCATACTGCACCGCCTAGTGGGCCTGGCTTGTTAGCCTAGTACTACTGCGTCATGTGACAGTACTGTCACATGACGCAGTAGTGCATGTGCACAAGCAGCGGCACTTACAGTATCCTTCCATGAAACCGCAGCAGTGCATACAGGAGAGCAGTAGCAACAGTGTCGATCTCATTAAACTCGTATTGATCGATATTGATACAAATGTTGGTGCCCATAATATCGATATCTGGATCGACCCGAACACCACTAGTAGCGGCAGGAGCCGGTGAGCTCACAAGATGCGTCTAGAATGGACTAGGTCACGTCTCTGTCTCTTGATTGTTCACTTCGTGTTTGCAAGTGAGACCTAACTATTCCGCTGCTCTTGTGTTGAACTGCCGTTACTTGTAGATACACGCGCACAAGATTGTGATTTTGTTTTTTTGAAATCTCACCTTATTAAACCCTCACATACTATCACGTTGAATGAACTGCCCCTCTTGCACCGAATCCCTCGGTGTAGACCTCTCCTGACAGAGGATTGTCACGGTCAGTAGAGCAGCCCGCAGTTAAAAAAAAGAAAAGGAAACCGTACAGCCTGCCCTACACCGGGACGCGCACAAAGGTGTGGGAACGACACCCACTAGAGCCTAGAGCAGCCATTTTATAGCCTTTTGTAGCCAGCCCGTTGTACTTACCACGACATGCAGAGGCTCTAAACAGGAAAACCTGCTACTTTGTGCCGGATCCCACTGGGCAGCAAACATTAAGACGTTGAAAGCTGCTGCTGACAGACTCCTTTTTCTCAACGACGCTCAGTCATGAGTTAAAAAATAACGCATTTTCCAAAGTTAAGCCCGCGTTGTCTTCGGGTACTCCTTGTTTAAGCTTCTAGCAAAGCTGTTTTCTACCGTCCACGAACGATAACGTTAATAACCCAAACGAAGCGACGCCACGCAGGCTCCCAAAGCAGAAGCTACAGCCCCGCCTTTGGAACGGAGGCATGCACGCGGACGCCCCGGCAAGACAAAACAAAAGCAGCCGGCGAGCGCGCTCACGCTGCGTTAAACACTCAGAAGGAAATGGATTTATGAATAAATCAGAGGAGATTGTCGGTCTTAAACCCGCCCCCAGCACGGGTTATCTTGACTGCATACAACGTGTGACCTCACTGGAAAAGTCGCATGGCAACGATGGTTTCTGTAAAGTTTACCACACAAGGACAGTGCAGGTTTTTGTCCCTGTCCTGCACACTGTGTGAACTCAGGTCCACAGGCAGCCTGTGCAGGCTATTCATTAGTATGGGGTTCAGTGGGATTCTGTGGTGCTTTAACAGTGTTAAACTAGTCTATTGCCACCCCTGTGTGATTCAACCAGCATATACCAGAGACCAGTTATCTCTATTTCTCACTCTGATTGGCTGCTGTAGAAGTTACTGCTTCCTCTCTGCTCTGTTTTTTTTTTTTTTTATCTTTCAGACCAGGAAACCATCTCAGCTCAGTCTGGGCAGAACGTCACTCTGACATGTCAAGCTCCAAACAACACCATCCCAGTTGTGGAGTGGAAAAGAGCTGATCTGGGAGAATATGTAATTTCATATCGGGATGAGCAGTCTGATCCAGAGGAGCAGCATCCATCTTTTAAGAACCGGGTGGATCTGCAGGACAGAAAGATGAAGGCTGGAGACGTGTCTTTGATTCTGAAGGATGTGACGGTTAATGACGCTGGAACATACGAGTGTCGTGTCGTCCAGAAATCAGGAGAATCAATGGGGCTTCTCTGCAACATCACACTGAGTGTTGTTGATCCTCCAGGTGAGTGAGTAGAGTTGAGTGTGTGTGTGATCAGAGGTGAAGCTGCTTCCTGCTTGTTGATGTTTGTTTCTAAAGATGTTGTTGATGAGACTTTGTAGAAAGCAGCTGGTCTGAGTGATGTGATCAGAGTGCAGTAGATAATGTCTGACAGCAGTTTGAAGAGGAAATGGATTCTGTTCTGTTCTTCACTCATCACCTACCTGACAGCTGACACCTCACACCTGTTTCTCCCCTGCAGGTCAGCCAGGAGGACACACAGAGGATGGAGGGAAGGAGGCAGAAGAGAAGGAAGCAGGAGGGAAGGAGGATGGATCTGTTGCACTAAAAGTTGGTCTTCCAGTTGCTGCTGTTGTTGTTGTTGCTTTTGTTGGTGTCGTGATCTACAGAAAATGTAAACAACAGAAGCAGGGTTCTTTCCAACCTCCAGCTGAACAGCAGCATGTTTGTAATGTTTCTGTTTTTTTCCGACAGATCTGAGTCTACGTCCACACGTACACGGGTATTTTTGAAAACTCCGATTTTTCTTTTTTTTTTTCTTTTTTTAAATCCCGTCCACACATGTGTTTTTAAAAAATGTCTCCGTTCACATGCGAACGCCAAAAACAAAGTCAAACGCTGTCAAGAACATGCCACATCCTAGCCATGTATAAATGTTGGCCAATCAGAAGTCTAGAAGCCTGGGAGTGAAAGAGTAAGCTGTAAGGTTTTATGCAAACTTTAAGAATTTTAAGTTTTTGTGTTTTTCTGGTAATTTTGTGTTACTTTTCAAGTGTCTTCATCATTTCAAATGTTAATAACCAAAGACAGTATTTTGGCTGGTGTAGACTTACAACTTAGCAATGAACAAATGCATAAATTTAATTAAACAAAAATGAAACTTATTCAAAACCGACGTTGGTGTCAGGATTTTGGTTGTGATAGCAACACTGAGCATTCACGGTACAGTTTAGAATATCCTGAAATTACATTTTATAACATCTAACATTTTGTATTAAGCATCTTTGTAAACTTAGACTAAATATTCATCACAAATATGTATATTTTTTGTGCTTAAAGAAAATATTTAGTGGTTTTCAAGGAAGTGAGACAGGAGCAGACTGAAATGTCACATGTGCCTTCACAAATTTCTTCAAGTTTTATTTATTTATTTATTTATTTGGTGCGACGCATCAATAAACAGTCCAGCAGATATTTTCAGGTTTTATGTTTAAACATTATTATTATTATTATTATTTTTATTTAAGTTGTATAAAAATGATCCAAAGAACAAGTTGTGTCTTTAGCTCCTCACTGACTGCTCAACAATCTGAACTGTAAGCCTTTATATTTATTTGAAAAGAGAAAGTTCTTACTTCTGCTTGTTATATCAAACTACCTGCTGCTTCACTTTAAACAGATAAAACATATTTATATTACAAAAGCGTCTGACATTTATTATATATAGCTTTAAGCACTGCATGCATTTAACTTTGTTAGAGCACACTGTATTGAATATATTTATTTTGACTGCAGACTTCATTACTGATGATAGGATTTTTTATTATATTGTAAAAATGAAATGTAATTGACTTCGATTCATACAGTTGTTATGCTCCTGTTTCAGGGGGTTTGTGCTTCTAATGTTTCTACTGTAAAGATAAAGTGCCTTTGATTGTTGTTGTTTCCTGAATAAAACTGAAGCTGGAATCAAAGTGATCCATGTTTTGCTTGTTTCTTTTTTGTTTTTCTTGCAGTTTTCAGACAATTTTACTACAAATATTATTTTACCAATAAATATTAAGAATACATAATGAATCCTATAAACTGTGACAGAGTTTATAAACACAACAGCTGCTATAAATGTTGTAAAACATGTTTATGTTTTCATTTGTTAACCTGGTTGTTTATGACCACAGAGAAAGAACAAAGGATTTAACTGATGTGATGTGAGTCTTGCTCTGATGTGCAGACATGGAAACACTGAAACATCATTCAGATGTTTCACACATCACTGATGGATGTTTTCTTTCCACTAATGTGACAAAAACATGCCTTTTGCATGCTTTGCCCTAAATGGCTCCCAGGTCGTCTTTTACACCATCTCTGTCTGTCCTCCACCTCCTGCCACTGGATGTGGTGAAGGTGGAGTATTCAGAGGGTTACAGTCAAAGTAAATCAGTATGAGGTAACCAGCAACACGGTGAGAAACACTTTGTTGTTTAAAGTGACAAATCATGGACACTATGAGGAGAGTATAAACGGAAAATGGTTCACGTGCTCATCCAGCGGCTCTACAGCGGCGTTTATATACACTTTATATCCCGTTTTAACTCAAGGAGAAATTTCTCCTTGAGTTAACATCCTGTAGATTTGGAACTAATTCCTTTTCTATGGTTCTATGTGTTTCCCATCAGGGAAAGTCTGGTTCTGCTGAGAGGTGGAGTTCACTTCAGTGCCAATAGAGGGCAGCACCAGAGCTCAGTTTCATCTCAGCACTGTGTCTGAGATCAACTCTTACTTCATGGGAACTTGCTGCTGGGCACTTTAGTTGTAACTCTTGGCTCTGATGATCTGATCTTATTGAATCAGCTCCAGACTCTCACACTGAATCATGTCACAGATGGTTACGACTTAAGAACACATCAAACTTTACAGGAACTTAGATTCACACGTGCAGCTGCTTAACATGAAAAATATCTGTTGCCCGTATTGATGTGTACACTGTTGTGTAGCAGGTGTGTGATATAGTACTATCCCTATCCACCAGGGGGCAAAGGTTTCCTATATAAGGCAGGCATTCGGGCCACAGTTGTTTGACCGTGTGTCAGCTTTTTTTTATTTTTTAGAAATGATTTCAAATTCCTTCAAGTAGAATTTAAAGGCAATTTTTGAACAATTTCTTTCTGCCACTTAGCCAGGATCACAACCACACCTGGTTGTGTGAGGGTAACTTCATGAGGAGAACATACAGAGTATAAACCAGTGTGTTTCACAGTGAATGAGCTCAGGTCTGAGCTGCTGTGTGGACCAGTTAGAGAGCAGCAATTGGCTGTGAATACCAATGAGTGGAAAGGGTTCAGATAATGGAAGTTACTTTACATCTTTGCCAACTGGTTATAATGCCCAGTTAAAAGAAACCTATATGCAAAACCGAACATGCAAAATGTGCTGCAGAACTAAAGGTTCAATGAGCACAAATGGACCAAATGAAAAGAAAATTGATTTGCAATTTGTGAAAACACTGTATGTGAGGGAGGAGCTGGAAGAAGCTCTGTGGTGTGTGGGCCCAAACAGGGTTGTGAGGCAGTGTCACAGCTGAAACCAGATATTCACATACACTAAAGAAAAACAAACCCACAAACACATAGACATTTTGTCTTTGCTATTGAACATCAAATCAGAGTAAACTTTTTTTGTTTTAGATCAATAAATATTAACAAATTTTTGTATTTGTGAAGTGTCAGAATAAAGAGAGAGAGAATTGTTTTGTACTTTTTATTACTTTCATCAAAGTCAGAAGTATGCATACATTTCCTTAGTATTTGGTGGATTTGCCCCGAAATTGTTTCACTTGGGCCAGACATTTATGGTATCCTTCCACAAGCTTCCATCTATAATAGTTTGCTGGAGTCCTGACTGACTTGACAGAACTGGTGTATAAATAGATAAATAAAAGCTTTTTGGGGTCATTAAGACTGACAAAGTGGAGTTGTGGTGTAATGTCGGTATTACACCACAACTCCACTTTGTCAGTCTTAATGACCTGTCAGCAAGCTACAGGCAGGAAGCATGACAGTAGCTTGCCCACATTACTGTATACTGTATGACTGAATGTTGCAATCAGTGGGTGTGGCATAACTCTTAACTACTGAACATGAATCTTTGTGAGTCAAAGAAAAGCTGAGGATGGAATTTTCCACTCTTTCCAAGCCCAGCACTGCTTCTGCATCAAGTATTTACTGCACACAGATAATCTCAAAGGTGAAATCACAACGTTTCTCTCTTCAAGAATGTTTGATCCTATTTGAAGTGCCAAGAAGCGACCAGTGCTGTAATTGACTAATGCATGGGTTTTATAAGCTGATGGAAGTGTTTTCTATTCACATTGAATTGAATTCTATGTGAATCTGAAGGTATCCTGTAACCTGACCTGTCAGATTAATGCAGCGCTGACAACTAAATGACTCTTGGGTCAGACTCTATGCAGATAATTTACTTTGTTTGTAAAATGATAAATTCTTTCTCTCAATCTTGTAATCAAACTAAATGCAGAAAGGTTTTGGCTTAAAGTTCAGCTTCACCTCTCCCACTGTTTATTTTTCTTTTTATTTATTTATTCATTTTACAGTGTTCTTCTGTGACTCAAAAGAAGAAAACAACAGCTCCAGCTGTTTCCGTCTGTTGTGCTATGACTCAGTGCTTATGAGTCAAAGGCAGTGCAACTCTCTCTGACACTGTGGTGCACTCTGTTATTGCACATTTGTGTCTCTCCTACTTTTGAATTGTTTAACCTTGAATTTGACACCTAGTCCTGCTGTCATGAAACCTGGTCTGTTGGTTGGATGTCATGTGATGTCTGTAGGACTCATAGACATAGTTTGGCTCTGTAACTTGATCAAACTGAGCTGTGGATCAAAGTCAGTCACATTTAAATATTCTTCTGTGTTTCCTTGGTTCAAAGTCTCTGAGAGTCTCACAGTTTGCTCTTTCTTAGTTTGACCTACTGTTGAAATGTGTCCCACATCTGCCTTTGATGGACTCAGAAACAACCACTTTATTGCTCTGTTTATGAGCACGATGATAGGATTGTGTGTCAGAGGTGGGAATTCAGATATTTCTATGAGCCTTTTTGTGGGGATTCAAACTGATTCAGCATGCAGTGTACTGATAATAATCCAGATATTTACCTCCAAAAAAAAGCATGTCTACACATGTCTTATTGTTTGTGTTTTATAGATTTGAAGTGACTGCGCTTATGTTTAGAAAAGAGCTGAACTTTTGTAATTCACACACACTCACTATTCAGCTCCAACATTTTAAAACCACCGTAGGCTGAATTGTTCTTAAATAGTTTATATGTGATGTTAGTTTTTCTTTAACTCATATCACATAAAAACAGGGTTAAAATAATACAAAGTTTTAATGTTTTACAGTTATGTAAAGTAAAAAATAAACATTTTTGAAACTACTTATATCAAGTTATTTTAAGTGGTTCCACTAAACTGTGCAAAGAGACTCTAAAGAATCAAACTGGGTTTTACTCAGAAATGTTGAATCAGCTCAGCAAAGCCTGAGTTAACCTGACCACTTTCTATTGCTCTGTGAGTGTTTTTAAATTTCAGATTCATAATGAATTAATATTAATTAATATAATAAACTATGAAATCCCATGAACTGCAAAAAGCTTCAGTAGAATTTACTTTTATTTATTTGCTCTGAGATTATCTTGGCACTGAAGCAACAGACAACACAAAGAAGAGACAGTAAATATGATATCAGCACAAACGTTGCATCCAATTTGAAATTTAAATCATTCAAGTTTTACTAAGATATGTGGAACTGATTTGCCTGACTTATCCTTCACCTCCTCTATTCTCCATTTTTACTCTCAAAAAAGTCGTTGTCATAATATTTATTTCACTTAAGTACTTTTAACGGCAACAGCAGCTAAATTTGCCTCTTGTAACTGAAATGATTTACCTGTGGTTTCAAATTTCATGTGATCTTGTGATATGTGAAGTGAGGCAACTAACCACTCTTATTGTATTGTATCACGTCACCTCAACAATAATAATTTTCACAACTGTTAAGTTGTTGAATTTCATCCAGATCATACACGATTTAACTACGTTCACCAGAGTTTTACAATTATTTTGTTCAAATTACACATTAGACTTCTGTAAATGTAACAATCAGTTTCACTTCCTGTTTAAAAATTTTCAGTATCTCTGACATCAAATGAGCAAAAAATAGTCTTAAATATAACAACATCCAACCTGACAGACTGTTACCAAACTACACCCTCCACTTTATTTAGTCCATTGTCAAAATTGCTTCTTCTTCTGCAACAAGTCAGACAGCTTCTTACTCAAATTGTGTACTTTACTAATTCATGGTGTCTCCTTACTGATTTCTCATCTTCAGAGATGATTAAAATAATGTTTAACAGGCAATAGTGTAGTTCTGTATTCTGCTTATGTATACAAACACAGTTATACAACATCCAGACTTTTATCATGAGCTGTGCTCGGTTATAGGGGACGATGACACATAAAACAAGCACACACAGACAGTCATCATGGCTGTGTGTGCGTTCTCAGAGCGAGTTCCACCTACAGTGAAATGTGACACTGGAGTTTGCATGTGAGTCACATGACAGTGTTAAAGACATTCTTTGAGGCTTCTTTAGTTTGGTATGAGTGAAATAAATAGCATATTTTCTACATGGAAGTGAAAGGGGGTGTTTGTCTTAAAATAAACCTTTGCTATTGATTTCAAGTCCCAGAACTGAGTTCAGCTGAGCCCCACAGGAAAGTACTTACACTCCACCCCCATAATTCAGTTTTTGTGCAACATGGAGCAGTTTTAGAGGGAAGCTGACAGCAAACGAATCAAATGCAAACATGCACTATGCTGCTGTTGTAGCTGTCATGTGTGACAATATGGTTTTAGTACCACGTAGATGAATCATATAGATAGATTGAGTCTGCATATGTTGAGACTAACACTAAATAATAGTAAAACTGTGTTACTTCAACTGTTTTATGTGTGAGCTAAAGAAAAATTACTCTTTGTTCAGCGCCCTGCTGTTTCTGTGGTGTGGGGGAGGTGTTGAAACCAGCGCTGAACACAAGTTTGAGTGAAACACAGTTTTAACTTTTAGTCACAAAGGGTTTTACTTCCATATTTAAGAAATATTTTCCGTTCTATATTTTCTGTTCAGATTGCATATCAAATTACTGATATGCAATCTAAAGTCATGTTGATGACTCTGTTATTTCTCTGTATTAACTACAGAAATTCCACAGCAAAATTTCAGTTTCATCTTTCTGAGTGTCCTATTGTGAGACAGCAGAGGAGGGGGAGGTGAAGCTGAATGGCAAACCACAACCTCCAATTTCTTCTCTGCTTACAGTCACAGGCTCATTAGGAGCTGTGGAGGTTACATTTTAATCTAATTTTATTTATTATATATATCAAAGAAGGCCAGTATTAAGGATTATTATCAGCCTTTACTTGAAGAACTAATCCTGTGCTGCAGGGCTCGCTGTTGCCAGTGCTGCAAACCCTTGGCCTTCTCTCAGTCAGCTTCATGATGTAATCACCTGGAATGGTTTCCCCTCACAGCTGTGCCTTGTCGGGGTTCACTTGTGGAATTTCTTGCCTTCTTAATGGGACCATCAGTTGTGATGTGCAGAAGCCAGGTTAGTACACAGTCCTATTTGACAATTGTTAAATTCACATTATGGCAAGAACCAATCATCTAAGTTAAGAGAATCGACAGCAGATCATTACTTTAAGAACTGAAGGTCAGTCAGTCAAGAAAATATTTAAGAATATGAAGGATAAAACACATTTTGAGGTATTTCACAAGATTTTGTTTACTACATAATTCCTTCAGTGAGAATCTACAATGTAAATAGTCATGAAAATAAAGAAAAACCATTAAATGAAAAGGGTCCAAACCTTTGACTGTAGTGTAAATCTACTTGTCTGTATCTGGAATGTAGTTCTGCAGCTTTTGAGCCGTCAGTATCAACTGTTTGTAAAAGGGTCTCTTTGATTTTCTTTAGCTTGTAAAAATACAGCAGAAACTAAAACATAAAACATCAAAGTAGCAGAAACAAAAACACAAACAACATATTTAATTGCTAAAAATAGGACAAAATAAATAATCACCCAATAAAATGATTAAAAAGGCAAGTTTTTCTTTATTTAAAGTGTTTTAATATTTTTTATTTACTTTTTCACAGAACTAAAAATGAAAAACTAAACTACTATACTACATTCTTAAAGATTTTGTTTAAAAATGTGCTAACCCCGGTGGCACAGTGGTTAGCACTGTTGCCGCACAGCAAGAAGGTCCTGAGTTCAATTCCACCATCAGGTCAGGGTCTTTCTGCGTTTGCATGTTCTCTCCCGTGTTTGTGTGGGTTCCCTCCGGGTACTCTGACTTCTGGCGTGAATGGTTGTCTGTCCCTGTGTGTTGGCCCTGCGACCTGTCCAGGGTGTACCCTGCCTCTCGCCCTATGACAGCTGGGATAGACTCCAGCGCCCCCGCGACCCTGATAAGCGGAATTGAATGGATGGATATTTAGTTTTTCTTCATGCAAATCTTCAGATGTCCTTTTTAGAGGATAAATACACATATCAGTCTAAGATGTGACAGAAATGTCAATCAGGAGTCGTATCAGTGAACACAGTCCTGACTAACCTGCTCACTGTGTATGTTAACAATGATCAGATGAATGTTTATTTTTTGATGTTAGTTTAAACCTGATTTGTTTTTTATTTTATTCCGAATTCACAGAAGATGAAGCATCTGAACTGAAGTTAAAAAGATAATTTCTTAGAGAGACATAAGACATGAAGGAGTGGAAGCTGAATGTGATATTTTGTGGAACTGTTGCTGACTCACTCAAGCAAATTCCTGAGTGTCACATTTACTCCTGTGGGATCAGAGTAGTAAAACACCACGTGACATTGGTGCTAATCTGAGAAGGGATCATATTTCTTGGCACCAAATGCACATTACGTCAACTTTGAAGACAAAGACTAAGGATGTTGATATATGGTCAGAAGAATCTGTGCTTACCTTGCAGGAATGTTTTAAGTGTACAGATTGGGAAGTTTTTATTCAGTCTTGTGGAGATGATCTCGACGCTTTGGTGGATGTTACTAGCTCTTATGCAGTATTTTGTAAAGACATGATTATACCCCGTAAGCGCGTTAAAGTCTACGCTGACAATAAGCCATGGGTCACTAAAAGCGTCAAATCCTGTTTAAGGAGTGTGACCAAGACATCATTTACACATAAACAATAATAAATGGTATTTAACTAAAATATAGATGTAATCCATGTTTTCATGTCTTCAGTAACTTTGCTGTTATTTATGTTATTTCTAAGTGTGCTGTCGTCTCCACAGCAGTGATCTGGTTTCTCTGCAGGTTCAATAAACTTTGGTCTCACTTGATCTTCTCGTGTGCTTCTGTGGGTTTCACAAAGATGTCTGATGGAAAACACGAGTTGCTGTAGTGAACCGTTCTCACTCCCAAAGCGTAACATTTTACGCTAGGTGACAAATCGTCACCATATTACGTTTTCGGCTACCCACCACGTTCCTAAATGACGACCTCGGAAAAAGAGGAAATATGAGAACCGTCTGGACTGAACCTACACATGTTCGCTCTTTTTCTTCAAATCGCTTAGAAACACGCTATTTAACATCATTAAAGTCCTGGTTAAGGTCAGGAATAAGGTTATGGTCAGGGCTAGGGATAAGGTTAGGTTTAGGGCTGAAATACAGGGCTGGAACGTCTACTACCGCGGGAGCGTCATTGCACTGGATTCCAGCAATAACCCGCCGCGTACCATAAGAACGCCGAAGGTCTCCTTTCGCGTTCCTCAGGAACGCCGCGGGACGAGACAAAACGTCGACATGTTACGCCTCGGGAGTGAGAACGCTCTGACCCAAACCCACTTCAGTCCTCTTCAGAGCAGATAACAAAGTTCATGTGAGCCACAGACTTAAAGCAGCAGGAACACTTTCACACATGAGTCTTAGTTACTGTGCAGTTTGGTGTCTGATGATCTGTCAGGAGCAATAAAGAGAACATCTGTGACATCTGTCTTCATCCAGTCTGAGAGAATCTGCAGACAGACGACTGTTTTCAGAAAGTTCATCAGTGAAGTAAATGACTTCAGGCTGGTAGAGCTGAGAGTCAAAACTAAAGTGCTCACAGCACGTTTTCATACAGTAAGAGTGATGAGAGTGAAATGAAAGCATGATGCAGATTTATAAAGTGATTCAGAGCAGACGACCACATGAAGAAAAATGTATTTTATTGTGTTCATTTACAGTTTAGAAAGGAATGAATCACTGATGATGAATGTGATGTTTGCCTGTAAGCTTTTACAGCTGTGTGTCACTGGGAGATGCAATGAACATGATTTAATATCTGAACATTAACATAAAGTCATTATATCTACAGATGGATTTGTCACATTAATTCATATTTTTAAATAGAAACATTTTTCCATGTAAAAGAAAATAACAGCACCAATAAACTCTTACTGTGCAATGTGTTCGAGTGTCTTCTAAACATACGGATGTAGTAATTTCCATAAGAAAACTGACAGTAAATCCGTTACAGACACGTCTGTTAAAGTGCCCCCTGGTGGAAGGTTATCGTCATTTGATTGTTGTTGATTTAAAAGAAAAATTGAGTCTATGTCAGTGAAAAAGCTAAAGGTACAGCTTTAACTTTGGGACAGTTTTCTACTTCTTAAAACTCTGTAATAGATGTTTAAACATGAAATCTGAAAATATCTGCTGGACTGTTTGTTGATGCTTTACACCAAAGAAAATTCTCAACCATCTTTACCCTGAATTCTCAGAATCACCTCTGAGAAGCTGCAGGAGCAAAAGAGAGACTCACAGATCAGGCGAGGAAAAGAAGAAGCTCTGACACATTTCAAACAGGCTGTTGTTCAGCTGGAGGCTGGTAGGAATCCTGTATCTTTTGTTGTTTATGTTTTCTGTACATCAAAAAACCAACAACAGCAGCAACAAGAAGCAACGCAAAAACAGACAGACCAACAATCATTCCAACAGATCCAGCCTCCTTCCCTCCATCCTCTGTGTGTCCTCCCAGCTGACCTGCAGGTGAGAAACAGGTGTGAGGTGTCAGCTGTCAGGTAGGTGATGAGTGAAGAACAGAACATAATCAAACTGCTGTCAGACATTATCTACTGCACTCTGATCACATCACTCAGACCAGCTGCTTTCTACAAAGTCTCATCAACAACATCTTTAGAAACAAACATCAACAAGCAGGAAGCAGCTTCACCTCTGATCACACACACACTCAACTCTACTCACTCACCTGGAGAAACAACATGAAGGTAGATGCTGTTGATGAGCTTCATACTGTCTAGCTCGTTCTTGACACGACACTCGTATGTTCCAGTATCATTAATCGACACATCCTTCAGAATCAGAGACACGTCTCCATCCTTCATCTGTCTGTCCTGCAGATCCACCCGATTCTTAAAAGATGGATGCTGGTGATCTTGAAGAAAGTGACCGTCCCGGTAAAAAAGCACATATTCATCTTTGAGGTCAGCTCTGCTCCACTCTACAATTATGATGTTGTTATTGTTTGGAGCTTCACATGTCAGATTGACGTCCTGTCCAGGCTTCATTGTGATGATTTTCTGCTCTAAAACTGGAAATAACACAGAGCAGGGAGGTTAAAGGTCAAAGTACAACTGTTCACTTCTACAGCAGATGAAAGAAAGAATTGTGATGTGTGCTTGTTAAACAGCTCTACCGAAAATATTGAAATGATCATTGTTGTGGTCATTATTTATTTCAACTATGATTGGGAGGTTGGTATTTGGAGCTCGACATGTCAGAGTGACATCCTGTCCAGACTCAGCTGTGAGAGATTTAAGGAAAGAGGACATGACAGAGCAGAGAGGTTAAAGGTCAAAGTACATCTATTCACTTGTAGAATCAGAGTGAAGATCAGAGATAAACCACTGACCACCTGAGCATCACACCTGTTAGACTCTTTTAGAAGAAGAACAGGGAATCAAATTAAGCCCAAAGTCTGCAGTAAGAATAAAGGATGAAATATCTATTCCAGTGCAAATAAAAGTTTCATGTCAGCTCAGTGTTCTCTAAAGAAAAGTAGATTTTAAAGAAAGAGAAAGTTGCTCATTTATAGTTTTGAATTTGGTTTGAAATTTGATGTAATTCTTGGTAAAAACATGTTTTTATGTCAAAATGTGTGATGTTGGTAGGTTTCCAAGTATCACTTTAAATAATGAGGATCAAGAGCTTCATGCAGACCAAAAAGGAGCATAGCATTTCCAAGCTACTCGTAGAATCCAGCATATGAAAAGTCTCTCTGTATTAAGGTTTCTGTGTCCAGGTCACTGTCGAGCTCAGACACTGAGCAGATGAACGATGCTGTTTTACAACTAAAGACACAAAACGTCTAAAGAAGTTCAGCTGCTTTCTTTTACAAACTCTTCACAAGGGCTTCCTGGGGTTTTTCGGGCAGTTTTTTCACTCAATTTCAGTTCTTGTACCACTTTTAGAGGCATTGTTTATTTGTTAGGCCACTTTACTATAAAATACAGACCCTTCAAGTATATAAAGCTATCTAACTCAAGAGGCGCACTACACATAACTGACAACATAGCAAGACAAAAACACCTTTGGGCACCTTTTTACTACCACCCCATCACAAAAACACATTATTTCTCCTTATTTCCTATCTGGAAACAATCTGACTGCCAGCGCCTTCTGCAAGATCATACCTGGATAGAAAAAAAAAGCACAATGGGAGGCCAATACATGACTTAGTGCCAGTGCCAGGAGCAAGGATCCACATCTGAACAGAGTCAGAGTTGCAATTACTGAACTCATATTTTTAATACTACCACTTCTACTTATCACACGTGCATGTTTTAATGAGAACAATAAGCTCTCTTCTGTTATTTTTGTTCTGGATTGTGAAGACTAATATACATCATCTAATCACTGGAACACTGGGATCTAAAGTGTAATTAAAATGTAATAAATATTATATAGACATAAACAAATAATTTATAAATGTCTTATTTGAATGATTACTGTCATACAGATGAGAGAATGACAGACACTGGTGGGTGGGCTCCAATCACTGATATCAGCAGAGAAACCTGTGCTGTAAATTCATTAAAACATCTGAATGAAAACTGTCTCTGCTTTCAGTGAGAGAATAAAGTTTCAGCTCTGACTCCGTCTGTTCTCTAGTTTTTCTACTTTCAACAGAAAATGAAGTGACGTCATCCTCATTGTAACCTGTTGCGCACATACACTGTGCCACCATAAAGAATATAATAATACTGTAAAAAGAAAAACTTCAAAAGCACATCCATTAGTTACAGATGATCTGTTTTTCAACTATTTTAATAACAGAGGAGTTTTTCTTTTACTTTTTTATTCCCTCTTATGCTTCTGGTGTGAATATCTACAGGAGGCAGGTTCACTGTAACAAAACCTCCAGACTCACAGTAAAACATCATCATGCCAGTGTTATAACATACAACATCCACAGCAGTGGAAAGTTCAGGGAAGTGTCTTCATGATCCAGAGGTCGCTCATGGACCATTACCATTGGTTAGAATTACCCCATCAAAATATAATAAATGTCACCTTTTTATAAAGCAGAGGAAGACGTTTACTCTTTTTCCATTTAAATATATTTTTTAAGCTTAATTAAACTAAAACCAGCTTCTAGCTTTGCTTGACAGCATGTAGATCAAACACCATGACATGAACTCCTGGAAAACTTACAGTCAACCAAACAAATCAAAACATTTTTTTTTGCTGTGAGCAAACAAAAAAAAAAAAAACTAAAGCCGACTGAGCCCAAAAGACAGCTGTAAACATGTCATTACAGTCACAGATTGCTGATCGTTGAACAGCGAATTGACCAGCAGGTTGTTTTCAGACTTCAGTGTTTCACGAAGCCTCGCTTAGCTTATCACTAGTTTTCTTCACCATGTTAATGCTATGCTACTCCCACACACTAGTATTTACATACAAATAAGTTATGACACGATAAATAATTAAATATCCCAGAATAAATGACTTTGATTCTTCGATGAGCCTCGGTAAGTGAAGTTCTATGTTCCCACTACAGTTGTAAAACTTATACTTAACGGAAGCCCGACTTTTCCACTTGCGTGAAAAGAGCGTTTTCCCTTTTCGTCCTTTCACAATAAATCTTCATATGCCCGCAGTACGCAGTACATGAAATGTTTTAAATACATAAGTCAAGCAATTTATAACAGATTTTAGTGTTATAAGATAATTATGCGCAGCTTCTTTGGATGGGTCCTATGGACATTACAAACACACTACTGACACTGACAACACTCATCTCCAAAAGTTGATTCTGTTCATCTGGACGTAGCGTTTTGTGGGACAAACGTTTCGTCACTCATCCAAGTGACGTCTTCAGTCTCAGCTGACTGCAGGTTTCCCCGATCTTATAAACAGCACATTTGCATAATGACTGAAACAATGAAGGAACAATGGGCTGGGAGGTCAGTTCCTTATGCAAATTCTCATGACCATTGATCAACAACCACTGACCAATGGCCATGAGTACCATAAGCACTCAGTATAACTATTTTATGCATTAACTCGGTTTGTGTGTGATTTTAGTGACATTTCTATTTATTGAACTGTATTAACAGCTTCTTGTTTTTTGAGCTCTGTTGTTTTTATTGACTACTAATTACATGTAAATATTTAGATTTTTGAACGTTATTGTTGTTATTATTACATCTTAAAGTTATATAGTGTATGTCTAAAGATACAATCTAAAGATGTTTACTACTTATGGAAATAAGTGGCTTTAATTCAAGCTTTCTGCATGAAAACAACATTCACGCACTCACACAAACAAAAGAGTTTGATAATTTCAGGAATTTAAATAACACAGACAGCGACGTAGACATATTATACAGGTGTTAAGTAAGTGTTTCAGTCTTTTTAATTCAGCGCAAGTGAGAAAACTACATTTCCTCCTCTTCACTGGGACAGGAAGTAGGTTTTTTTCTTTTAGACTTAGGGAGCGGGGCTTGTTTCTGGGAGAGCTCGGCTGTGACAGTGTTGTGTTTCCTCGGTCCTTCTTTTGACGGATCCTTTCGTTTGAGAACGTTTTATTTTATCTCAGTCGTTAGAGAGATGATAGAAACAACTTCTGAACACAAACGCTGCGTAATTAGAAAGTTTAACGAGGATATCCAGACGACTTTAAAGAAGAAGGACCGTGTTTGGTTTCGGAGAGAAGCTTCATGAACAGGCGTCGAGCAGACACCGCCCTCATCCTCCGCGTCTTCTCTGACGTCGAAATTGGGGAGGACTTTTTAAAACTTCCGAGTACAGGGTCTGGCAAGGGACAACAGCTACATACAACTGGCCTCATAGAACTCAACTCTTAAACTAGTTGTCTGTTCACAGAGCGGGGCTGACTGAGTTTGCACAAAGGTTGGCTGATATCTATGATGGTAGCTGGTAACTGTGATGTGAAGATGTGTTGTTATGTGTTGTTACAGAGTAACCCGGCCTTCCAGTTGTAGCAATGGGAATTTTATAGAGAGAAAAAGATGAGACACCAGTGTGAAGGAAAAAATCAGGTTCTCGCTTTAACTCACCTGCAGACACGATCGAGAACAGACAAGCAGCCAGCAGAATCCAGCAGACTGGTGTTACATCCATTACTTGTAGTTGTGTGGGTCTTGATCAGATCAGAGTGGTACAAAAGTTGGAGTGAAAAGTTCCCGACCGGTCTTGAATTGTGGCTGGAAAATAATCGCTAACGCTCCAGTTACACAGGGCAGCAGATCGATGAGAGACCCTCTGACAGCAACCGAAAAGTGTGTTTCTCACAGGGAGGGACGGTGAACCCTTTGCTGTGCTGCTGCTTTTGGGTAAGGCAAGTAGTAAGGCGGCTGGTAAGGCAAGTTGAGGAGATATTGCGGAAGTAAAACTGTTAATTCTTCAAAGTAAAGTTTCGTCTCGTGCAAAATGCAGATTGCAATGGTGAAGCAAAACTTTTAATTTGAAGGATCGTTTGGCTCGAGCATCCGTTCGTGACTTCACTCCTCCTTGACAAAAGTGGAAAGGCGACTTTTGTGACACACTCCAAAAATCGGACAAGTCCGACTTGTGTGAAGCGTTCGCGATCGCGAACGCTTCCTGGCCATCCCGTGTAGATGTTAGTGAAAGTGTTGGGAAGACAACGTTGGAGAAACGTGAACATTTTATTTGTACTGTATAATCTGCAGATTCTGACAGAAATCAGCAACTATCCTTTGAAGCGCCGCTCCTCTAAAACAGCAATAAGGATAATTATTAGGCCATATGTAAACAACTAAACTTTATAACTTAAATATAATCAGAATTCTCAATATAAGCAAAACTGGGAAATGTAAAGTCTGAAACAAGTCTTTATATTAAGGGCCATCAGTCAAACAATACTGTTTGGTCTGGGTCTGAACAGAGCGCGTTGTGCGTGACGTCTTCTTTTGCGCATGCAGGCCGCTTTGAGGGTTCACACAGCACAAGCGCTTGCGGTTACATTTTATTTATAGTGTGAACAAGCAGACAAAAAAATCGGATTTGATCAAAAACTCGGAAAGACCCACAGTGTGAACATAGCCTAGATAAAACGATGCGTGTGTTTTTGTGATTCATGAACTCACTCAGCGGATTCCCGCTGAATTTGTGTGTTAGCGTTCGTTTTGGTATTTCATCTGTGACACAGAGCAGCTTGTCGTCATTGATCCTGCTGAAAGCTTTTCTCCTGTATGACAACACGTTGATGTCGCTCAATAAAATATTTCATATAATATTCCTGTAAACAATAATCACCCCAGTATTCATAAGCACAATCACTGTCCCATCATTTTAAAACACTGCCTGTTTTAACTTAAATATACCATCTGCTTATGGATTTATTTAAACACTGACTGAAATCATACTGGCAGAATTTTTGACATTAATAGACCTCGATTACCCCAACACACATTAATCAAAAAATTTATTAGATGACTAAATAAATAAAGCACAAAAAAATCAAATGAGGGTGTCTGACACTGTTGCAGTAAAGCCAAGAGGCTGCCACAATAAAATAACCAGCAGCAGATTTATGTGCACACGAAACCTCAAGAAATTAAGCTTGTTCTGAACCAGTTGGTTAGTTAGGATGCCTGCAAGGATGGACTGGGACAAAAAATCGGCCTGGGCATTTTGACTAGAGACCGGCCCACCAGGATAAAGATTGAAAATGTGACGTCATTCAGGGGTAAAACCGCAAAGGATTCTGGTATCAAACAACAGCTGAATTACAAAGTGAAGTTGGGACAGTAGTCAACGCGTCTAAGTTGAAGAGAGATTGCGGAAGTAAAGCTGTCAATTCTTCAAAGTAAAGTTTCGTCTCGTGCAACATGCTGATTGGAATGGTGAAGCAAAACTTTTAATTTGAAGGATCTTCAACATACACTCAGTGGATTCCCGCTGACTTTGTGTTCCTGTTGGTCTTTCATCACAGAGCATTACTAGCTGCTGGCTGGTAAGGCTGTCAGGGCTTTTCCTGCCTTTCTGGGGGGGCTTATATTTCACTAAAAACGATCTAATATGCATGTCCACATAATTATGGGTTATTATATTATAATGTTTAAAAAAACACTGTATTTTAAAGATCATACATTAAGAAACAGATTAGATTTATAAACACTGCCTGTTTTAACTTAAACATATCATCTGCTTATGGATTTATTTAAACACTGACTGAAATCATACTGGCAGAGTTTTTGACATTAATAGACCTCGATTACCCCAACACACATTAGTCAAAAAAACACATTAGATGACTAAATAAATGAAGCACAAAAAATTAAATGAGGGTGTCTGACACTGTTGCAGTAAAGGGATCAGTCACGTGATCAGTCACTTCCATCAATCATGAGATCACTATTTACCAATGATCGCCCTTGACGGCAAAGCGCGCTGGTTAGGAGCTGGGAACGAGCTCACGAAGAAAAGGAGGAGAAACGCAAACAACTCAGAGACACAGACTGATGCGACACAACCAGTAAGTAGTAGTAAGTAGGTAAGTGGGTGTACAGCGTACACTGTAGTGTATAGCACACAGCAGTATTGGCTTATTACGTACACGTTGGTAAGCTGTCTTGTGGCAATTGACGAATTGAAACAAACGAGCGTGCTGTGTGTGCAACAGCGCGACAAACATGTCCTTTTATTAACTGCACAAGTAGTGCTGGTCATAGCTGCTGGCTGGTAAGGCTGTCAGGGCTTTTCCTGCCTTTCTGGGGGGGCTTATATTTCACTAAAAACGATCTAATATGCATGTCCACATAATTATGGGTTATTATATTATAATGTTTAAAAAAAACACACTGTATTTTAAAGATCATACTTTAAGAAACAGATTAGATTTATATTTTAAATATAAATGCTGATTTTACAGCAGTAAAATTATTATTATCTCTACAGTTAAAGTAAAAACGTAATAAACTTTCTCCCTGCACAGAGTGGATAGTGAAACAAATGGAATTATCATGAATTATTTTGATGATTATAATTATATTGATTAAATAATTTCAAATTTATTACTTTTTTCCCTCATTGCTTTATTATTGTAGCTCAAGTAATAAATAATAAGGGAAGGATTCTGGATCAGCACCATGATGGAGACTTGTGCCCACAGTATTCTGAAAAAGGTCTAAAATGTCACTGTGTGTGTGTGTTTTATGTATATGGATTTTTTAAATTATTACTCATTGTACTAACACTGTTGCCGCACAGCAAGAAGGTCCTGAGTTCAATTCCACCATCAGGCCGGGGTCTTTCTGTGTGGAGTTTGCATGTTCTCCCCGTGTTTGCGTGGGTTCTCTCCGGGTACTCCGGCTTCCTCCCACCGTCCAAAGACATGCAACTTGTGGGGATAGGTTAATTGGAAAATCCAAATTGCCACTAGGTATGAATGTGCGAGTGAATGTGAGTGTGAATGGTTGTCTGTCCCTGTGTGTTGGGACAGACAACCTGTCCAGGGTGTACCCCGCCTCTCACCCTATGACAGCTGGGATAGGCTCCAGCGCCCCCCGCGACCCTGGAAAGGATAAGCGGAAGCAAATAGATGGATGGATTACTCATTGTATAACATTGTCCAGACATGGCTGGTAAGGACATGAGGAGGAATCAGTAGGAGCTGTGTGAGGCTACTAAAGGCTGTGGATCCCGCAGCAGCTGGATTACAAAGAGCGCAGGTAACATTAACAGTTAGAGGAAGATCATCAAAGCTTCAGGCCCCCAGTAGACAATGCTCAGTCTTCTCTAAGTGAGACCAAGGATAAGAAAACCATTAAAGGGATTTTAAAATAGATCCTAAATTTAATTGGAAGCCAGCGTAAGCAGACCAGAACCAGAGTAACATGTTCCAATATTCTTTTTACCAGTTAGAAAACGTGGTGCAGCATTTTGCACCAGTTGCAGGCCAATTCCTATTCAAAGGGAGTTGCAGTGATCCAAGCGTGATGTTATAAAAGCATGGATGAGAGTCACGGTTGGAAAGAAAAGGCTTAACCTTTGACAGTCTGAGGTGATAGAATTTATGTGGCCATCAAAACTAAGTGCAGTGTGGATTTTTACCCTCGCGAAACAGCGAGGCTGCGAAAAGTGAACCGCGTTATAGAGAGAGACCACTACAGTTCAGTGGTTAAAGCTTACTTTCAAAATCTGATAAAGCATTAAAAAACGTTCCACGTTGTTCAGTTTGTCAAATAATTATGGGTGTCATGGCGCAGTGAGTGGCTGCTCCCTACAATCAGGAATAGAAAACACCGAAAACTCGTTAACAGACAACTCAACTGAGTAAGTTGGTGAGGAATAAGTCAAAAGGAGGCCAAAATGCCAAGGGGACAGGACAAAGCAAAAATAAATACTAACAATGCAACAGGACAAGCTTGCATGAGCCCCGACAGTATAATTAGCGACTCAGCTGGCGAGCTATTAAAAGCTATCGATTCATTAAAATTAGAATCTAGATTATTAATTAAATTAAAATTAGATCTAGAGCAGGGGTGTCGAACTCCAGGCCTCGAGGGGCGGTGTCCTGCAGGTTTTAGATATCACCCTGTTTCAACACACCTGAATCAAATGATTAGTTCATTACCAGGCTTCTGGAGAACTTCAAGACATGTTGAGGAGGTAATTTAGCCTTTAAATCAGCTGTGATGGATCAAGGACACATCTAAAACCTGCAGGACACCGGCCCTCGAGGCCTGGAGTTCGACACCTGTGATCTAGAGTCAAGATCCCGCAGAAATAACATACGCATGTTTGGAGTGGAGGAAGGCGCCGAGGGGAGATCCGTCCAAGACTTTGTTTCGGAGTTGCTACAGCACGAAATACCTATACCAGATGGGCTGGAACTCAAGATCCAGCGGGCCCATCGTATCCCCATACAGAAACTGCACCCTGGAGAATTCCCACGCCCGATTCTTATCAGTTTCCAGGAATTCACAACGAAAGAACTTATACTTCGAGAAGCTTGGAAAAAGAAGCAAATCCAGGTGAATGGCAAGACGATTTATTTTGATCATGATTATGCATCAGATATTGTCCAAAAGTGCAAACCATACAGAGAAGTTAAACGGATATTAAAGGACGCGGGTGTGCGCTTCCAAACTCCCTACACGAGCATGCGGATCCATTGGCGGGACGTCCTCGTACGTGGATATCAGGTCCCTGTAGAGTAAAATTCTGTATTTTGGTCTAGACGACCCAAAATGTGATGTCCACATGTGTGGATGTGTTACAGGCCCAGCTGTAGAGGGCGCAGCCAGATTACGATCCTGTAAAACAGGAGACAGAGTGAACACAGGAACCACGCTGCTGTTCGCCTGCTCAGTCTTACCAGAACCACGAGCTCACAACTCAGTCCCCACAGCCCTCTGCTGCCCTCTGCTGTCCAGAGTGAACTTTCTGTTTCTCATGTTTTTACTGTAAAAAGTGCCTTCAGATGGTTGTTGTTTCCTGCTGCTTCATGAATAATTCTGCAGTGAAACTGAATCTGAGCTGGACCCAAACAAACCTCACTGAGCTGATGTGTAAACTGGATCTAAGCAAGAATCAAACTGCATTAAAAACCTGACAGAAAACCTGCTCACTGACTTTCTCTCACTTTGACTCTGAAACTGTAACGAGAGACAACATTTAGACATTAACTGTCATTATATAACAAGTTTGTACAGCTGTAGTCTCTTGATGCTACGAACAGAAAACAAAAAATAAATAACTTGGTCATAAAAAGGTGTCGGTGTAACTGGCTCAACCAGGACTTTGCACGAGGGCTCAGACAGCTGTGTTCATGGTCGTACCTCAGTATTTACAGAGTCAGTGACCAATCTAGGACTGGTTCTATGTTCCCACCAGGAAAAGAAAACGACTCACGTTTTCCATCAGACATCTTTATGAAACCCACAGAATCACACGAGAAGATCAAGTGAGACCAAAGTTTATTGAACCTGCAGAGAAACCAGATCACTGCTGTGGAGACGACAGCACACTTAGAAATAACATAAATAACAGCAAAGTTACTGAAGACATGAAAACATGGATTGCATCTATATTTTAGTTACATACCATTTATTATTGTTTATGTATAAATGATGTCTTGGTCATGCTTTTATTCTGAAAGGCCTGATGAAGAAAATATTCTTTTTTATATAAAAAATTTAAAAACTAAATTAAGAAAGCAAAAATTTTCCAGCTTCTTTATAAAAGAAAATAACAAAAACTCTCCATTTGAACTTTCTGGCCTCAGAGGTTGTGTGAGGTTTCCTTCATGAGGAGAACAAACAGAATATAAACCAGTGTGTTTACAGTGAGTGTGTCAGGTCTGAGCTGCTGTGTGGACCAGTTAGAGAGCAGCAGCTGGATCCCAGTGGTTGGACTGGTGGACGACTTCAGTGAGGAGTCGATGACATTTGGCTCTGGTAGAAACTCTGCACACACAAACACACAGGAGGAGAATATAAGCACAAATTATTATTTTTGGCTCTAATTAGTAAACACAGAGTGAGTCTATAACACTAGCAATGTGTTAAAATTGTATGAACACAATGATGAGCCAGATTCTGCTGTCGTGATGCAAACTGTGTACCATTATGGATATATATATATATATATATATATATATATATGAAGTCTGCCAATAAAGATTGAATTGAAAAATTTAATATGTGTGTAAGTTTAACTCAATATTATTCTTTCAGCTGTTGATTGTTAAGTTAATATCAAGTAATTGACTGCATTGTATTCCACTACAGAATACATGCCCCAAAATGTTTTTTGTAACGTATTCTGTTAAGTTACTCAATGAAAGTACGTATTCTGAATACTTTGGACTCGCGTACTTGAGTATTGAGAAACAGTCTGCAGTCTATGATCTAGCCTCAGCTAATGGCAGCTAACAATGCATTCCTGCCCGTGTACTGCCCTGTATGACCCTGCACATTGTGCTGGCTCTGGATCCAATGTGTAACTGACGCCACCAACATTAACAGAACACTTACATTAGAGCCTCTTATTGTGTGTTTTATTTGGATTTGCAGCAATCAGAATAAGAGAAACTGTATTAGCCCCAGATGAATATTGAGTTAAAAAAAATTAATAGATAAAGGGGCCGCGAGTCATACTTGAACCTGGGCCGGCCGCTCCCAGCCGTGCAATATGACTACATGCTCATCCAACTGAGCTAAACCTGTGCCTGTCTGCATTAAAGTACCAAAATTGGAGAAGGCATAGAGAGGGCATAGCCTAACATATGAAACCAGAAATGTCCACTGTGTATTCTATTTATTTCAACACAGTAACTGTATTCTGATTACTATCTATTTAAATGTAACTGTAATAGAATACAGTTACTCATATTTGTATTTTAAATGTGGAACGCCGGTACATGTATTCTGTTACTCCCCAGCTCTGTTGTTGGTTTAGTTCTTTGTTGCACTGCAGCATGTGACAGTAATTAAAAGCTGCACTTTAGTGCCTAAAAGCCCACATGGACACACGATGTCACGTGCACCTATCAGGCGATCAGTCCACAGAGAGACAGATGTTACGTGTAGTTTTAGATATCTGACATTTAAATCGTGCGTAAATATTCAAGTATTCGGGTTCAGATGTACTTAATTGTAAAATAGTTTTACATGAGGTCAGATTGCTTCATATTTGTTTGTGGCACCTGAGAGTCCTCAAAAGTTACACACAAATCATTGCACACATTTCTAAATCTTTGTTTACGCTTATGAATAATATCATACTCGTTTGCAATTCTTCTGAGGTAAATTCTCTCCATACTTTCTCATTGTTTTCTCTCAGCCTTTCAGCTCCACTTTTCTGGGTGAGCGCACAGCAAAGGTAGAGAAGGGGCCGGTCACATTAAGACAGTTGATTATGCAATACAGTGTCAGAAATGAAAATCAACAAATGGGCTGCTGCCATTGCTTGCACGGCTGGTGCCCAGTGAAAATAACTGGTTTGTTAGATTACCACATAACAAAAAACCCCTCAATCCTTCGGAAATAGATTCATTTCTTTGTACTAAAAGAAGATCAGTTGTACCTTTCAGCCTCTCTTCTCTTTGGTGATATTCATCCGTATCAGCTGACATCTTCTGTTCTCACTGCTGAGCAGACTGCAGCTCATCACTCTCTGCACAAGAAAAGCCACAAAAAATCAATCAGGTTGGAAAAAACAACCAAAAAGAAGAGTTTCATTAATAATGAGGTCTTTATTTCCTGTGTAGAATTACAAAAATATTTCTTGGAAAATAACTGGCAGAAGGTCTCAGCAGCGCTGTGGGCCACTGTGGATATTGTGGACAAACTCACGACCATATTTGTTGTTAGCGCCACAAGAATTAGGAAACACACACTTTGCCAAAAACTACAAAACAGAGCTATATATTTGCTGTATATATTGTCTCATGCTATTTGCACACCATCAAGTAAGATCCCAGAATCAGGTCTGAAGAACAGTCAGGAGATCAGGGGTCAGTTATGACTATACATGTGTGATATGCATGAGTAAGCAATAGTGTCCTCCAAAGATCAAATGACATCCACCTCTGATTCATTAAGTTCAACACAGCGTAATTAGACACATTCAAACACACGGAAACACATAAAGACTCATGCATCATCATCGACTGGAAGCTTGGTGATTTGATTACAGAAAGTATCCTTGGACAAGATAGTGAATGTAAGTTTCATCAGCGTGTGAACTCTAGAAGGAAAGCACTTAGATGGAGACAATTTATTGATTCATATATAAACAAGGAGGTCCAGGCTCCAAGATCAAGTTTAGGCCCACCGATCAACAGAAACACAGTCCAACATCAGAACACAGAAACAAAAAGGTGGAAAAGAAACATTGAAGTATGAAGGACTGATCCTGGCTAACTCCTGGTCTCACTACACAACTGAAGTACAGATTATTTCATGAGCTTTTCCTCTTTTGAACAATAATGTAGTGAAAGATGAGCGTGCTGATGGAGGAGGCTGTTGGACTGACGGAGCACAGAGCTGCTGGATGGTTAACACAGCAGAATGTCACACAAACTATGAAATCATTAACTTCATAAAGTTTAAATATAAAAGGAATAGAATAGAATGCCTTTATTGCCACTATACAGAAGTGAGATACAGAGCATCTCCTACTCAGTGCAAACATGTAGAGGCGGGGTGGGGGCTGCACAGTTTCTGCAGCACTATAGTGGATGGATGATGGTAGAGGCTCCTATGGACCCAGCAGGGTGACAACAACACCCCATCAAAGGGACAAAGACACTGAGCAGCATGACAAGAAGTGCACTCACTATAAACATCATGTAACTAATAAAAACTACAATGGGATCATTGATGGAGCTGGACTGTTGTCAGAGTGCAGCTTAGAGGAGATTCTGAGTAAGGTTTCCTTTGACCACTACATGTGAACATTTAATAATGTTCTCTATCCAAATTCAAACTGTTTAACTTATGAATGTTATAAAGTAAATAAACATCTTGTAAATAAGCACAGTTACAATATTATATGATGTATTATTTGTCCCCTTAGGGAAATTTGTTGTGGACTCAAGTACTGCCACAAATGCTGCCTTCACAGAGTCAATAAACATTAAAGAAATAAGAAAGAAATAGATGCTTTTTTTTAAAAAAAATTTTTATTATCTATAATTACAAAGATACTTGTTAGTATATACTCATATTGCAAATAACTCTAAAAACTGTTATTTAAAAGCTTGATTGCTGTTGTAAAAAAGGAATTATTAAAGTAATTCAGATGCATTTTGGGACTCTGTATCTTCAAGAAAGAAAAAAGCTCAAACTGACAGAACTCTGTACCTGTGTGATTACAGACCAATCATAAATGGACTGGAGGGAGAGGTCCTGAGTCCTCCCAGTTGCACAAGACGTGGCGGCTTAAATTTTGCCTGCTCAGAGAGATCACATACCACGGTCATACCTTATGATGCTCCACAGCCTTCTGCTAGGGCTGATCGATATAATGATATATATCAGATGACGATATATAAACATCTATTGTTTCATATTACACGCTATCGTTTGTTTTGTGGTGCAGCAAAATAAACTGTTTGCTGCAATATTTTTTCATGGTTTTGATGGTCACTGTAGTGGCTATTTTAATTTCTTACATTTCTCTCTTTCTCTTATATTTAAAATAACCACACTACGGACAAGCCACTGTTATTACATGTTGTCAGTAGCAACAACGACGGTAAGCCCAGCTTGTGGCTCCGCTCTCCGCTTGTTTATTTTCCACATAAACCTTTCACAATAAAGCTGAATATCCTGTTGAGACTGTTTAAAATAAACTAAATGAATGATGACAAACAGAAAGACCAGTCAAAGCAAATCCAGGAACTTATTTCTAAAATTTGTGATATATATCGTTGTCGGGATGATAAATGTCTTATGTCAGGATATGAGATTTTGGTCATATCGCACAGCCCTACCTTCTGCTTTTATTCCACTATATTGAAATGCAATGTTTGCATGTGTGCTCCATGCAGTTTATTTAAAAGCTTTTGTTACTTAGTATTCTGCTGATAAATTGTATAATTATAACTTAGCTACCCAGCAATATATATATATATATATATATATATATATAGGTAATCAACAGCTATGACTGTTGTAAAGACCCATCTTTTAGCACATCCTAGCACACCCACTCACTTCACCAGATGCACCTTGTTTAGTCCTCTCACCTTTTATTGGGTGTGGTGCTTGTCCTTAATTGGACACACATGGACTGCATTGGCAGTCCATGTGTGTCTTTCCTTCTTTCCTTTATTGATTTGAGAATGAACGGAGAACCCTGTGAATGATTAGATGACTGCTTATTCTCATTCTAAACGGATGAGCCCATGATGCTGATTACTTAAACCCTGAGCCGTCCTTCCTTCATAACAATGAAATTAAAAAGAGATCCACATATCACTAAGTGACAAATTATGGTCGACTAGTAGGATGTTTATCTCAGCTACCACAGGGCAAGAGGTGTGCCAGGGCCATCCTCTATGCCTTTGCATGCTGGGGCAGCAGGTTGAGGGTCGCAGATGCAATAAACTGATCCACAAGGCCAGTAATGTTGTGGGGATGGAGCTAGACTCTATGGGTGGTCTCGGAGAGGCAGATGTCCACGATAAGGGCAATGCTGGACAATACTTCCCACCCACTCCATGACGTGCTGGCCAGTCACAGAAGCACCTTCAGTGCGAGACTGAGATTACCCATAATGCACCACTGAATAACACAGAAATCGTTTCTCCCTGAGGCTCTATCTCTGTACAACTCCTCCATCTAATACACGCTCTACAGAGAAAATAACCAAGTTTTACAGTTTACAGTCAATCATATATATTTAACCTCTGTAATATTCTGAATATTTATTATTTAGCTATTTGTATATATTAGAGCTTTTTTTATTTTGTAACTTTATAATATATTGTATTATTGAATTTAGTTCAGTCTGTTATTGTTACTGTTTTTGAGCAGCTGTAATAATTTCCTTAGAGATTAATAAAATATTCTGATTCTGATTTTCCATTACAATCGAGTTCCACCTAGTGTGCATGGGTTCGTTGTGGCAAAGTGGCCATGCTTCCCGTGACAAACACCACAACAACCATGGATGCTGAGGCGACGATATAACTGCTGCTCAGTCTGTGGCTTTAAGGAAGACTTGGGGACCACAGTGCTCGTTTCAGGGTCTCAGCTTTGATTTTGCGTGACAAGACAAACGTGACTCGTCAAGTGCTGCCACTGACTAGTCGTAGGTGCCATGCAATCTGTTGATGTCACAGAACAGAACCCTGGCAGAATAGGTACTAAAAAAAACTGGGTACCAAGTACTATGACCTAATGGAAACCCCTGAAAACCATGGCAAGCTGACCCGAGTAGGCGCTAAAGGGGCAAAGGAAAACAGTGGGGAAAGGACAATGAGTGAATTAACAAGCTACTAGATAAAAGACAAAAAACTCACAAAACACATGTTTTTATATGTGAATAAACAGAAATGTGTTAAAACATGAATGTAAATAAAATATAAATATCAATTATAACTTAAGAGTTTACTATAATAAGGTACACGCCTGGCACATCATACACAGTAACCTGCCTAGACAACTTATGTTGATGTCTTCTAATGTAGCAGAAGATGTATTCATGCACAAGGCAGAGAAATTTTTGCCTCTGTCACAGAGTGGACAGCAGAGCTGTTGTTTTTGTTTGTTTGTTTAACTATTATTAAGTGTGCAGTATATTCAGCAAAAATGTAGCATTTAAGCTAGCTTGATTTAGACTTCTGTGGGAAATTATTTCCTAACTCACGTTGTAACCATTAGTAGTTCACATTATCCAGGAAGTGCAAGTCAGGTTATGTCAAAGGTTTATAGTGTTGTTTCAGGTGTTGTGCCACAAAGTGATTTCCAATGTTTCTCTGTTTTTCTTATGTCTAATATATTGGCTTATAGTGGTATGTTTTGGTAAATAAACTGTAATGAACAGGATTTGTGAAGGGGTTATATATAAAGACATGACTTGTTTTTGAAGTGTCTTTATAACAGCACAATTGTTACAGTCCTTTTGATCACTTAAAATATGCTTACAGAACTGTGATGTTATATTTCTTAGCTAGATCTCTCTGGAAAGCCATATTTTTAATGTCCATCAGACTTCAATCATATAACATAGCGAGCCTTATCATGAAATTACATGAAATTACCACAGTGTAAAAAAATCAGATAGGTAAAAAACACTTAACTTTTGAAATATCCATTCTTTTAGATAAATATATAGTCATACATATTAGGATATGACTGATTAGCATGCAGTGTTAAAAACAAATACAGGCTTGCACTCAAAACTAGTCTTTGAATATCTGACTTAGAAATAAATATACAACGATTTCACTACAGTGTAATACACAAACTACTGCAGAACAATTTTTATTATTACTATTACCAAATTATCAAAAAGGGCAGTTTTGTCAAGTCCATTATTCAAGTCCCTTTTTAAGCACCTCCCATAATCGCACACAGTCCCATCGCATTAAAAAGACCGTTCAAAATACTCTAATCTCAGGATCAGCAGAACAAGATACGAGATGGGTCCTGGGAACTCCTGCAGGATCGATGCGGTGCTCTTTACCGGCTTGATCGTGTTGGTATCTGCAGGTGGGATTTGACTTTCATCAAATGTATTTTGAAAACTGCAGCAGCGGTGTAAATACAAGACACTAGCATTATTAGCATTAGCATTAACGCCTGGGAGTTAGTTTAACTTAGCTTGGCGACGAGATCGAAGAAGCGTTTGCACAAGACTGGGGGTGGGGAGTTGAGATCAAGACAATGTTTGGCTACAACATCGCTTTCCACACCCGTCATTGTGTCTGTAGTAGACATATACTGACCACCCGATCGACCCCTGTTCCTGAGAAGGCCTACTAGCTCCTCATGTCAAAGATGGACGCTGAATCGACACCGGTTAGCCCATTTGACAATCAAGCGATACGTCAAAGTAGAGGAATGGGTATTTGTATCTATGTGCAGAATGACCGGTCAAATAATAGCATAGAGTGGGCGGCATCTGCTCTCCAAAACGAAGAGCAGTGGCCGGTGTTCCAGATCAACTGGCGTTTAGATCAACTGGCGTTGGTCGAACAGATGTGTGGCAGTCTTGCGTTTCAGTAGTTCCTACCGACAAACCAGCAAAAAAACGCCAAATGTGTCATCTGTGACACTTGTGAGGTTGTCTCAAACACACTCCGTCAGTCTTGATGCTGTTGAACAACAAAATGTTCAAAAATGTGGCGAGTTTACCTGGTGATATCCTCATGCGCGACGCGATCGCAAAAACAGCAAACAAGTAACACCACGCCGATGTTGTTCACAGGACAGCAAGAGTAAACGATCGGGAGACTCTTGTCGTCGTTATCGTTCCACTCGCACGGTTTATTTCACCGAATTCAGCGTTTTTGCTTCACAACTACAGCGAGCAGTTTACTTTGTGCACTAACATGGAGTCGAGTCAACCAGCGCCACCTCTGGCCAAGTGCCACAGCCTACAGCCAGATCAACCTGTGACACACATCTGCAGCACGTTTGAATTCGTGTCATGCACATTTGTACCTTTCAATTGTGTGTTTGTGCGTCATGCAAATAAACCATTGAAAAGAATGAAATGATATCATATATTCCTTATTGGCCTACATTTGTTCAAAATCCCAAATTATATACACAAAGTCATAGAAATCACCACTCCAATTGGTCATCATGATTTTGATATTCTCTTTTTCCATAACAATGAAATACGCCTTGGACAAATATGACACATCGATATTTCATTAGTGTAGTAACATCACATCCTGTAAGCATCGTTTGTCTGTGTCTGTTCCCTGGAAATTAATATTTCCAGCCAATATAGGCAATTCATCAACATGGCTGGAGTTATATACAGTCTGTATAAGTGTGGTTAATCTAATGACCATTTGTAAGGAGACGGCAGTTACTGTGAATTCACAGCAGTTACACAGTGATTAGTAATAAACAGAGCCAGTGAGAGTGAGTGGATTTAAGAAAGTCAGTGACTCAGGTGTGTCGCTTGGTTTGTCATCTGTTTGTGAGACTGGAGGGGATGTAGAAATCTTTTGTTTTAAATCTTAGTTAGGAAGATGCCTGTTTGAAAACAAGCACTTTCTGTGAGAAATGCAAGAAGTACATCTGCAGAAAGCACACAGTTACATTCTGTCCATCATGTGGACAAAATTGAAAATGTTGAGCATTGAAAAACTGAGAACGTTGGGCAAGTTCAAAAGAAATGTGTTTGTAAGAACGAAAAACCAAATTGTTCCTAAAATAGTTATGGAAAGTCTAACTGTTGTATGTGTGTGTTCTACATGTTTATCTGATGGAAAATAAAGTTGCTATTGTTTTATTGCAGTTTTTGGATAATTCTGAGTGGATTTACACAGTACGGATCTAAATGACCCGCAACAAAATCAATGTCATTTTTTTGTTCTTCAACATAATTCAAGGGTTAATTTCCAAAACTTGCTTATGATCTTCAATTTGTGGCAGATCCACTATCACACAGCAGCTGGAGCAGTTTCAAATGGAGGTCAGTCCACTACTACCATAGCCTACTACTAGATTAACTTGTGACACATCTGCACCTGCTGCTATGATGACATTGAGTAGAGGCTGAGTGGCTGCACTTACCCCTGGTACATCCAAATCTGCCCACAAACATGTTGACAGATGCAATGGCAGCAATGTGGATTGTCAACACTAAAAACAATCAGTAAGCAAAGACAACAGGGATCACTTTTTTCTGTTTATTTAGCACCCACAACATTTGTCCACAACACTGTGTGGTACCACTTTCCACAGAAGGTGCATTCAATCTGCAAGATTGAATGAGATTGTCAGAGTCATTGTCTGACTGTTTATTACTAATCACTGTGTAACTGCTGTACATTCACAGTAACTGCCATCTCCTTACAAATGTTTATTAGATTGACCACACTTATGCAGACTGTATATCACAACCAACTCTGAAATGTTCGTTTGCAGAGGGAAGACACAGGCAGACTATGCTAACGACATGTGATGTTACAACACTGGTGAAATATTAGTGTGTCATATATTTGTTCACGACATTTTTCTTGTGGGCAAAAGTATTGATATCAGGATGGTGATTCTTATGTGTATGTCATTTGGCATTTTGTACAAATGTAGGCTGATAATAAATACATGATATCATTTCATTCATTTCAAAGGTTTATTTGCATGACGCACAAAAAGACACAATTGAAAGGTACAAATGTGCATGACACGAATTCAAACGTGGTGCAGATGTGTGTCACCAGTTGATCTGGCTGTAGGCTGTGGCACTTGGCCAGAGGTGGCGCTGGTTGACTCGACTCCATGTTAGTGCACAAAGTAAACTGCTCGCTTTAGTTGTGGAGCAAAAACGCTGAATTCGGTGAAATAAACCGTGCGAGTGGAACGATAACGACGACAAGAGTCTCCCGATCGTTTACTCTTGCTGTCCTGTGAACAACATCGGCGTGGTGTTACTTGTTTGCTGTTTTCGCGATCGCGTCGCGCATGAGGATATCACCAGGTAAACTCGCCACATTTTTAAACATTTTGTTGTTCAACAGCATCAAGACTGACGGAGTGTGTTTGAGACAACCTCACAAGTGTCACAGGCGACACATTTGGCGTTTTTTTGCTGGTTTGTCGGTAGCAGCTCCTGAAACGCAAGACTGCCACACATCTGTTCGACCAACGCCAGTTGATCTAAACGCCAGTTGATCTGGAACACCGGCCAAATGCCAAGCTAACTAACAGCTAGCTAGCCGGTGTTAGCTAGCACCACTAGCTAACAGTGGTGATTGTTACTGCTGTCTGGATGCTAACGTTAGCATAGCTCTTAAAAGAATAACTTTTTGTCACTGTACATATACAACGAAATTGTGGGTGCTGCACACCAACTGTGCCGGAATATAAATAGTAGACATCAAGACTAAATAACAAAGAGGAGAAATCTGTACAATCAGACTATCATCAGTCTCACCCTGGTTTCATATCATAAAAATGAGATTTTAATCAGGAAAACCTGAAGTCTGTACTTTTAAAATTATGTCAACACGTGTAGTCTCGGACTATGGGCGAAACCACACTTGAAACTATTAGAACTATTAAAACTTGTCCTGTGGAAGCACACCCACAACTACAGGACTGCTTTAGAGCCTGGCTGAATACGCAGTCATTTTTGTCCTACATCAAGTGCTGTGCTCATAACACCACTTATTGATATTAAAGTTTATCAACATATTTTAGTCCACGACGATTTACCTCGACGTACCTCCACTACGCTTGTTATTATTATCGTCTACAATCCTTTGCCATTCAGTGCAGGGTGACATTTGAGACAGTAGGTGGCGCCATTGTCCCTTTTAACCGAGAACCTGCACCTTTACAGTTCTGTCACACAAAGTGGACATGAATGACTACTGATGGCTAAGGCTTACGTTTACACCATTGAGCCCTACACTACAAAATGTGATTGATTTAACACTTTGAAGCCGGATTTAATAAATGTTTGTGCCTGTACAAAATATGATGTGGCAGGGTTGATTGGTTGCTGCTGCAGTGAGCAACAAAGAGTTGAATTGAAACTGGGTGTTAAAAACAATAGTGTCAGAATTAGTGATGGGAAGTTCTTGTGATGGAAACGGTAACTCTGAAACTGAAAAAAAATCTACTAAAAAGCACCTAAAGGAGGTTACTTTTGTACTGCCACTGGCTGCAAAGACTTCTATCCTAATAAGCATATACTGCTCGCTTTCTGTCTTTTAGCAATAAAACTTCTGTGGGAAATTTAGGGCTGGGTATCATCAATGATTTCTAGATTTGATTCGATTCTATCTGAATTGGGGAAATTTTGCCTCAGACAGTCAGAAATATTAGAAATTTGATCATTTATCAAATTGACACTGACACTTGTGAGACTTCATCAGAGATGTGAGCATCGCAGCAGATGCCTTTGTGTCAAAGTAACTGAGAATAAAACAGAAAAACCTGAAGGAGATTTTCTTGCCCTGCTTTTTATAGCAGATTTGCACTTTGTGCCGAATCGGTTTACCTGCTCTCATTTACCGTTTTAGCTGTTTGGTAGTTGTTGAAATAGTTTTGTGAGCTGCTTTAACCTGAGATTCTGACGTTTCGAGCAAAATACGTTTATATTTAAAAATGGATTCATGATTTTAATGAATCGATATCGCTGTATTCAAGCTAGAATCGACTTTAATCGGAAAATTGATTATCAAAACCCACCCTTAAGGAAATTACCTCCTAACTCACGTTGTAACCCTTTGTTAGTAGTTTACATTATTCACGAAGTCCAAGTCGGGTAATGTCGAAGGTTTACGGTGTTGTTTCAGGTGTTGTGCCACCTTTCCGATGTTTCTCTTGTGTGTAATATCATTGCTTTTATTGGTATGTTTTGGTAAATAGACTGTAACGATCAGGATTCATGGAGGGGTTATATATAAAAACGGCCTGTTTTTGAAGTGTTTATAACCGCGTAATTGTACCCATATTACAATGACTGCAGTTCTTTTGGCCACTTAAAATACTCTTACAGAACTGTGACGTTATATTTCTTAGCCAGATCTCTCTGGAAATCCCAATTTTATGTCCATAAGACTCCAATCATAACAACCCAAATGATCACACTGAATATAAAACGAACGAACTGCATTTCTTGCAGCATAAGCTCTCTGCAGGCCGCTCCTCTCTCCGTCTCTCCTGACCGAGGATTATCACTGTAGAACTACACAGCCTTACATGACGTGACACCATTTTGTCCGCACAAGGGCGAGCAGTAACGACGGGAAATACCACAGCGAGAGCCTAGCACGGCCATACATATGGGACTTCATCTGCTCTGTAACCAGGCCTGAAACAATCTCCTCAATTTATATGTCTGTGTTTTACTTACCCCAACACGCCGAGGCTGTAGAAGTTACAGGCTTTTGTGCCCGATGGCAAACGTCGGGCAGACAACATGTTGTGCTGGATGTTGAATAAACAGTTTCCTCGACGCTGAGTCCCGAGTTCTAAAAATAGTTATAACTTCAAAGTTAAATCATTGTCGTCTTCGAGTACTGGATATCCCAAATCTTTTTTTCTACATTATCCGTTAACGACCGAGATAAAACCAAACGTTCTTCGTCCCCTCGAGCGGACTAAAGGGAGGAAACGTCACGAAGCAGTAGGCGTTTCACTAAAGTACACAGCTCCTCCTCCTCTTCTTAACTAGAGGTTAAGGAAAGCGTAGTAGAATTCAAAGCAAGATGTGTCTAGGGAGAACGACATTGCTTAGCTTGGTCATGATTTTCTGCTTCATCTTGTCTGCGGGTGAGACAACTGTTCAATTACTTTTGTATTTTAGAGACATTTTGACATTGTAGATACACGCCACAAATTTAAGAATTTAAAACCCCGACTGTCTAGGGCGCTTGTAGCTTGTTGTTAGCTTGACATATCTAACAACTAGCTTAGCTTGGTGGCTCGATAGACAGAAAGCCGGAGGTAGACCGAAGGCTTCGAGAACAGGACAAGCTCGCGACTCTGCCTTCTGGTGCTTTGTAGGCATTTTATCAGCATAGCTTATGCTATGCTGGTAAAACGCCTGTGATGGCTAGCGGCTGTGCGGACAGCGAGCGGACAGCGAGAAACACACCTCTGCTCGGTAAAACAGCTAATGCTAACGTTAGCATGTAGAAAGAACGACAATACTGCAAATAACAAAGGCGTAATAACTCTTCGTTGACCAATCAGACTACCTCACTCTGGTTCTCGGGGACGGGGGCTTAAAAAAAAAAACTTAAAACTTGAATCTATCCCACAACTAACTTTTTTTTTGCTCTCGGAAGGGGGGGGTCGGCGAATTGCTTTATAAAAGCCGCGGAAAAAAGCAGGGCATCAAAAATTTAATCAAATTCTTGTTATTCCTCTCCACGGAAATAATTACTAAAATGTGAAAGATTTGTAAGATCTGAAGAGTGCTAGTCGTACGGCTTATTTAAAACCCCTTTCCATGTTTCGTGACACTACCGTAACTCTTTAATGCTTTGCGCAATGTAAAAACTCTAGCGGTTCACGAAATCAGCGATTCCGCGCTTTTCCAATATATTGACGTTATTACGGCAATCACAGCAGCTCCTATCCGACCTCTTGCCTTTGTCTTGTTATTACTTTTTACTGCGGTTTATCGTTTTAATTTTGGGGCATTTTTAAAAATTCCTTACATGATTCATCACCTATCAGAAAACATACATACACAGTCCTCTTCCAACACCTGAAAAGACAGGGGTTTGAGCTTGTAGAACATACAGCAGAGTGGGTTTATTATGCACTAATGAAAATGTATAGAAGTGAACACTAACTGTCAGCAGTGCATGACAGGAACTGCTTCTTGGAGGTCTACTCGGGGCCAAAAGCATATGGAATAATTTAGATAAAGAGAGTTGCCCATAATAAACCGCAGGGCAAAAGTTGTTTTTTATTGTCAGGCAGACCTCACAATAATTCCGCGGTTGCTTGAGGATGGTTACTTCTTGTCCTCCAGGACATTGCGGCGTGCAGCTCGGATCTCAGCTGACCCTTCTCACCCTGGACACAGTCTGTTTGACCTGCTCCCCTCAGGCAGGAGGCTCCGGTCCATTCGCACCAGAACCTCTCGCCATAAGAACAGTTTCTTCCCCTCTGCTGTTGAACACATGAACAATAACCATATGACTGTCCCCGCCACAATCACATGACCCTACGCTGTGTCACTGCATCATTCCATGTTTGGCACTGATCACCACCTGCACTCATGTATATATCTTTCTATGCAGCACTTTTAATTCTTATTCTCATGTATATCTCATGCACATATCTTTCTACATAGCACTTTTAATTCTTATTCCTACTTTTATTTTTTCATAAGTGCTATTTATGACACTATGTTTGCACTGAAGCACCGCAGCAATTTCCTAATGTTGTAAACCTGCTCAACATTTGGCAATAAACTGATTCTGATTCTGATTCTACTGCCATTTGATTGTTCTTATGAAGCACGATGTGGGTGACGTTAGTTCTTCATAGGATTGTCATGGCGGTGTTTTAGACAACTTGCGTTGACCTCCTTTAAAAAAAAATTATAATGAGTTTTCTTTTCCTTTCCAAATCACTAAATCAAATCCCCACGCAGTTACATTATATGTAAAATAAACTGCATTAAACTGAGTCCAATTCCTCGGTGTATGCTTCTCGTCGTGTCGCACAACTCAGCACTACGTACACCATTTTCCCCCACAAAGAAGCTCTCACACAAGTGAAGAGCGACACCAACCAGCGCAGCAGCCATGTTTGCGAACTGTAACCAG
Organism: Aulonocara sp. 'chitande type north' Nkhata Bay; assembly: GCF_057382095.1. Classification (NCBI taxonomy): domain Eukaryota; kingdom Metazoa; phylum Chordata; class Actinopteri; order Cichliformes; family Cichlidae; genus Aulonocara; species Aulonocara sp. 'chitande type north' Nkhata Bay. The sequence continues at coordinate 17,634,490 of NC_141346.1, forward strand.
ACGTGGCCTCTTTATAACTCTGTCTGTGCTCCGTGTTTTACTTACCCCGACATGCAGAGACTTTAAACAGTAAAAGCAGCTCATTTGTGCCTGATCCCGCACGGTGTTAAACATTAAGCTGTTGAAAGCAGCTGGCATACTCCGTTTTCTCGACGCTGAGTACTGAGTTTAAAAAATAGCTCCGATATCCACAGCCAGACCCACGTCGTCTTCGGGTACGGAACATCCTCGTTTAAAGCGTTTAAGAAAGCTGTTTTATCGTCCATTAACGATAACACAACCGAACTTCACCGACAGACGCCACGAAGCGATTTCAGAGACTGGAACGAAGGGCGGTTCCTGTCGATCCGATTACAGAACCGACAGTCTGTTGGAAGTACATACAGCCCTCCCCCTCCCATTTGAACGGAGTCGTGCGCGCGGACGAACACATTTGCATAAACAAAACGAAAACGGCAGGACAAGCGCGCTCACGCTACCCACTAGAAGAAAACAAAACAACGTTAAGCCCCCTCCCCCAGCACCTGCAGAGTTAAAACACAGGGTTACCTTGGATGCAGTAGCATAGCAACACTGGTTTCTGTAAAGTTTACCACACTTTAGGTGGTGCAAGTTTTTGTCCCTGTTCTGTTCTACTTAATAACCTCGCAAACATTACATTTTTCTGAGGACAAGAACAAAGACAACAAATAAGCAGTTGTTCAAAGGTGTTTGCAAAAAATACTTTTCCCTTTTTTTCCTAAATCTTTTCAGATTGTGTTTTTGTTTTATTTATGACACTGGGAGCTAAACACAAGTTGTTTTGTTTTGTTGCTTTATTGCTCTGAATTCTGTGGTTCCTTAACAGGTTTTAACAGGTATGTGGTCACATTTGTGTGATTCAACCAGCATAAACCAGAGAGCAGTTGTGTCTGTTCCTAATTCTAATTCTTGGCTGATGTAGAAGTGACTGTTTCCTCTCTGCTCTGTTGTTTCATCTTTCAGACCAAGAAACTATCACGGCTCAGTCTGGACAGGATGTCACTCTGACATGTCGAGCTCCAAACAACAACCTCATAGTTGTAGAGTGGAGAAGACCTGACCTGGGAGAAGTCTTTGTGTATCGCAATAACCATTTTAATTCGGATGACCAGCATCCATCTTTTAAGAACCGGGTGGATTTGCAGGACAGACAGCTGAAGGATGGAGACGTGTCCGTGATTTTGAAGGATGCGATGATTAATGACACTGGAACATATGAGTGTCGTGTCATGACTAAGAAGGAAAACAATATGAAGCTCATCAGCATCATCTACCTGAGAGTTGTTGATCCTTCAGGTGAGTGAGGGAGTGAGTTCAGTGTGTGTGAGCAGTTTAAAATCATATTAATATTGGGTTGATCTGAGTCATTTAAATGTGACAAATATGGAGAAAGAACATTACAGATTTCAAACACATCTTTACAAAGAATCCATGTTTAAAAAAAATGGACTTTTTTATTTAATCCATCAAAGGTTGGTATAAAGTGCCTGCAGTGAAGACCAAAGGAGACATAGTGTCGTTTATACCTGCTGCTATTATTATAGTTAATAACACTAAATCATACGTGTTGTTGCCATGACTACTGCACCTTGTGCTTTGGTGATGAAGGAAATTCCCTTTAACCTCTCTGCTCTGTGTTGTTTCCTCTTTCAGTTCAGAAAAACATCACAGCTGAGTCTGGACAGAAGAACGTCACTCTGACATGTCGAGCACCAAACAACAACATCACAGCTGTAAAGTGGAGCAGAGCTGACCTGGGAGATGAATATGTCCTTCTGTATCAAGATGGCCATGTCGAATCAGACAAGCAGCATCCATCTTTTATGAACCGGGTGGATCTGGAGGACAGAAAGATGAAAGATGGAGATGTGTCTTTGACTCTGAAGGATGTGACGACTGCTGATAGTGGAACATATGAATGTCGTGTCTTCCAAAGAAGAAACCGTGGGAAGAGAGCTAACCTCAAGACTCCCCCCATCAGTATCATCAACCTGAGAGTTGTTGATCCTCCAGGTGAGTGAGTAGAGTTGAGTGTGTGTGTGATCAGAGGTGAAGCTGCTTCCTGGTTGTTGATGTTTGTTTCTAAAGGTGTTGTTGATGACCTCACACCTGTTTCTCACCTGCAGGTCAGCCAGAAGACACAGAGCGGGAAAAGGATAGATCTATTGGGCTGAAAGTTGGTCTTCCAGTTGGACTTGTGGTTGTTGTTGCTGCTGTGTTTGTTTGTTTTTTGATCTACAGAAGAGTTCAGCAGGATTCATACCAGCCTCCACCTGAGCCTGTTTGAATAATCAGACCTTTTATTATTGGTTCTCTTCCAGCTTCTCAGAGGGGACTCTGAGCATTCTGGGTAAACACATTTGAGGATATCCTAAAATTAATTTCCACGACATCCAAAGTTTGATGTTAAGTGTCTGAAATTAGACTAAACATTTATTTATTCCAAACAATTTTTTTTTGTGTGTGTGTTTGAGGAAATTTAAATTAGTTTATATGTAAGTGAAACAGGAGCAAACTGAAATGTCACATGTGCCTTCACGAGGTGCCAAAAGAACAGTTTTATGAAAATTTAAAATGTTCTTTTTCTTTGGTATAAAACCTCAACAAACAGACCAGCAGATATTTTCATATTTAAATGTCCATTATAGAGCTTTTAAGAAGTAGAAAACTGTCCCAAAGTGAAAGTTGTGCCTTTAGCTCCTTACTGTCCGCTCATCAACCTCCATGAACACCAGCTGAAGGCTTCATAAGAAGTTTAGTTTAGCAGACTAAAACTAAACTTGTCTTTATACTGTGAGCTGTAGCTGCTACTTCCTGCTCTCTACTTCCTGCTCTCGACCTCCTGCTGAGCTAACGTCTCTTTAACTTTTAATATCAAACTACCTGCTGCTTCACTTTGAACAGATAAAACACTAATGTTTATATCACAGACGCTTCTAATGTTTATTTTATAAAGCTTTAAGCACTCCACGCACTTAAGTTTGTTATTGCACACTGTATTCAATATATTTATTTGTAGGGATGGGTACCGGTGTCCGGTGCCATGATGGCACCGGTTCTGACATAAACGGTAGTAACCAGACCGAAAAGCAGCGCACATTTCGGTGCTTTTTTTTTTTTTTCCTGAGCTGTGATACACTTTAGATTCTAGCCAATCATTTTATGTTTCCGAGGATAGTAGGCGTACGTACGTTCTTTAAGTCTGGCTGTACTTCACAGCATAATATGCAAACTCAGCAGCCTGAAACAAGTGCTTTAAGCTGATACTGTGATACTGTCAAAGGAGGTAACACCTCAAATCCGATGAAATACCTGGCGACGCATAGTGTTTTTTTTTGTTTTGTTTTGTTTTTTTTGTTTGTTTTTTTTTAAGCCGAGAAATGCGCCGTATTTGATAGCTTGCTGCGAGACCTCACACCGAGCACATTACTGTGTGTGGTGCCTGTTATCGGACCCGGAGTTGGCAACATCCCCCAAAAACCCGAAGAGGCGTCCTGGCCCCTAGCCCTGCCAGTGTAGCAGAAATGATGATGGCAGCAGCAGCAGCCGTTCTTCTCTGTGTGAGTAGCTTAATGTTGTTCGTGTGTAATTTACATTGAGTAGGCTAACCACGTTATTACATTAATGCATGTAAGGTGAACTAGCAAACACCATCATAGCTACATGCGGCTGTCTTCTTGTTTGATGGCAGATGCTCCCTTCACCCTGGCCAAAAAGGCTAAAGTGACCAAAGAAAAAGTGGAAAACGGCTAAACATGAGAGGTTTTTGGACAAAGTTTGTGTTCTCCATTCTTTGAGCACCGTTTAAGCACCGGTACCATTTCAAATGTACCGGTTTGGCACCGGTATCGGATAAGACCTAAACGATACCCATCCCTACTTATTTGTCTGAGCAAGAATCCTGTTTAGTTTTCATTCTGTTTTTATCACAAAACTTTCAGGCCTGTTGACTCAGTTCATGCAGTTTTCAGGACTGTTTTTACTGTAAATGTGCCTTCCGATGGTGTCTATTATTATAACGATTTCTCTTTAAAGTATGAATTCATATTGTATTAATTCAAAGTCCATCAGTACGTATATTTACCTTATATAATTGTGTTGGGGGAAAACTCTGTAAAAGACCCAGGAGAAATAAAGACACAATGAGACAAGATCACTTTTTATGCTTTAACGTGCACACGGGTAAGCTGTTCAGAACAACTCACACCGTGTACAGAGGCTTGGCACTTTTTATAGGAAAGACAGTGAGAACAGGATAAGAAAATACAAAACAGATAAAATAAACAACTCCATATGTGGCGCTAGTCTCGTCAGCAGAGAGCTGGGAGAAAGCTGTGAGAGATAAAACAATCTAAAACAATATGTCCCAAAACAGTATGTCTTTGCTGAGAAAGTCTAAAAGGATAATTCTAAACTAATCTAACCATAGACAAAGGGCATCCAAACAATGAACAAAGGGCCTTTGTACATTTAAAAGAAGGTAAAGAAACATAGAATCATTTTTTCCTGTAACAAATTGTATCTGCTGCTGCTCCACATGAAAAATTTTAATATTAGGATATTAAATCATGTTCATTGTATCTCACAGTGACACAGACAGCTGTGAACATTCCATTCATAATCAATGATTCATTCTTCTCTGAACTTTAAATAAACACATTAAAATACATTTTTCTTCATGTGGTCGTCTGCTCTGAGTCACTTTATAAATCTGCATCATGCTATATTTTACTCTTACTGTATGAAAACGTGCTGTGAGCGCTTCAGATATGACTCTCAGCTCTACCAGCCGTAATTTTTTTTTCTTTACTGATGATCTTTCTGAAAATGGTCGTCTGTGTGCAGATTCTCTGACTGGATGAAGACAGATGTCACAGATGTTCTCTTTATTGCTCCTGACAGATCATCAAACATCAAACTTCACAGTAACTAAGATTCATGTGTGAAAGTGTTCCTGCTGCTTTTAAATCTGTGGCTCACATTAAGTTCGTTATCTGCTCTGAAGAGGACTGAAGTGTGTTTGGGTTCACCACAACAACTCAACGTTTCCATCAGACGTCTTTATGAAACCCACATAACCACACGAGAACCTGCAGAGAAACCAGATCACTGCTGTGGAGACGACAGCACACTTAGAAATAACAGGAAATTTACTGAAGACATGAAAACACGGATTACATCTACATTTTAGTTACATACCATTTGTTATTGTCTTAATTTGTCAGGTCTGAGCTGCTGTGTGGACCAGTTAGAGAGCAGCAGCTGGATCCCAGTGGTTGGACTGGTGGACGACTTCAGTGAGGAGTCGATGACATTTGGCTCTGGTAGAAACTCTGCACACACAAACACACAGGAGGAGAATATAAGCACAAAGCAGAGCCTCTCTGTTCTCTTTATATACAGCAAAGCATCAGGACATGTCAGTGAACGCATCACAGTTACAATAATGTAACTTATTGAACTTTGACACATTTTGTGCTGGTGTGTCAGATCACAGCATCTGCAGAGACACACAATCTTGTTTTGATACATTTTAACTGCAGGATGAAAAATAAACTGATTAAATAACATCAAATTGCTCCATCTTAACAGGTTACTGGCACCAGAATATTTAGTGGAACTGGTGCTTGTGTCCCAGTCAGTGTGTACATCCTGAGATGCTGCAGCCACAAACCTGTTCACTGTTCCCAGCTCACACTTAAAGACGACTGAATGTTTGCTGTGAGGACTCCTCGATCCTGGGATGACCTGCCTGAAGAAATCTGGCTCGCCTCATCAGTGTCGTCTTTTAAATCCTTGTTAAAGACTAATATATAAACTTTAACTCATCTTATTCATCCAGCTGTTGGAAGTTATTCACTACATGACGCTTGAGTCTGTGTGGCCGTAGTTTGATTCATAATTTACTCTTTGCTCTTTCACTCATCGTCTCTGGGAAGCACTCGTAATGAGGGTTTGAAAAGTGACACAAACTTAAAAATAAAAGAACGTTTGATTGTGAGCAACAGATTTATGGTGTTTGTACTAAAAGAAGAGCAGCTGTACCTCTCAGCTCTGACTGTTTTTCCTTCTCTTTGACTGACGTCTTCAGTTCTCACTGCTGAGCCGACTGCAGCTGCATCTGCACAATAAAACACACACACAGGACGTCAGTGCACGATTGACTTTACCCAGAATCCTCTGCAGGAGAAAATGGAAGGTGCTCATGTTTAGCTGGATAAAGAAAAGTTACAGGAAGTCATGATGTCGCTCTGATGTTGTTCAGTTTGTCTTGTACAACATCGGGGTGGGATTAAATAAGTGTATACTTCTTCCCACTCCCTTTCAACATGTAAATTAATCAGAATGTTTTTTTGTATGTAATTTGTATAGTATTTTTTTCTCTCTTATTTCTTTTCTAAATGTACTTGTATATTGTTCACATGTTGAAATAAATTACCAATCAATCAAAAACATTTTTCTGAAGTCTCATATAAAGATGTCGTTTCTCTGTTTTCTTAACAAAGTGGATTTTCTACAACAGTTTCAATGATAAGAAACAAAATGAATGACATTAGTTATGGAGCCTTTGTAAAATATTCAGAGAACAAGATGGAAAAGCAATCAGTTACAGGAGCAAACATCATGTTGGCTTGAACACATATTTGTTGTTGAAGCTTCTCAGTATTTGAAACATGAAGTGGTCGCATCTCGCAAGCAGCTTCCTTTTATAAATATGAAAAGTAAAAATAAAAAAATGCCAAATTGAACAAAAATACAACTAAACGGATTCCTGAGTGATATTACAGCCAGTGTTCAAGAAGAATCTCTGCAAAAATGTCATTCTTTAATTAGTGGTAAAAACAGGGAGCTGCTGAGTGCCGAAATGACAGTTTTTGTGCACCTTAGCATATGCTACTTCCGGTTGGGAAACTCCTGTAGAGTGCTTTGTTTATATTCGCTCCTTGTTTACGGTCGGGTTTTCCAAAACAAGTCAACCAAATGGATGAATCAAGCGGCGATTTACATTTCTCTAGATGTCTTGGGCATTTACTGAATATGTTCATCGTCTTGTCAATATTTGTTTTTCCCCGCGCCTCAGAGCAAAAGAGAGAAAGCATTCAAATGTTATATTTCTCAGTATTTGTATAGTGGTCCCTCGTTTATCACAGGTGTCCAACAAGAAGTCAAACTTTTTGTGCGATGGTTAACATCTCCCTCTGCGTTTTGGGTGCTACCGCAGGTGCCTTTGACGGTGCAAAACATTTTGTCGACATTGATTTTGTTGGGGAGAAAACTTACTGCTAGTGATCGATGTAGCGATTCTGTCCTGTACAGGCGAGCTGGCACAGAGGAAGTCGACAATGATCTACAGCCGATCAGGACCCAGAACACAAGGCTCTGTAGAAGGACAAAAAAAACATGCAAATTTACACACAACAAAAAGAAAAATTCTGCAAAACAGCAAGGCCGCGAAAGGTTATAGCGAGGGACCACTGTAATTTTGAAGGCAAATGGTAAATGGCCTGTATTTATATAGCGCTTTACTAGTCCCTAAGCGCTTTACATATCCAGTCAAGCTACATTGTAGCCACAGCCACCCTGGGGCGCACTGACAGAGGCGAGGCTGCCGGACACTGGCACCACCGGGCCCTCTGACCACCACCAGTAGGCAACGGGTGAAGTGTCTTGCCCAAGGACACAACGACCAAGACTGTCCAAGCCAGGGCTCAAACAGGCAACGTTCCGATTACAAGGCGAACTCCCAACTCTTGAGCCACGATCGCCCAAAATAGGTAAGTCACAAAATACCCTTGGTAAATACTAATATATAGAGACCCTTACCAGCATCATTTATTTACTTTTTTTTTATATCCTGTGGCTTTTTTTTCACGGTTTGTTGATATGATGTGTAGGTGTGTACTTGACTAGCTGATATCAACATAATGGGGGAAACATCTGGGTTTGACTATTCTTCACCTGTAGTTTGAATGCTGAACATTTGCCTGTTTAAATCATAAGAACTGTCACTATACAGAGATGTGCTTCTGAATGTGGACGATGTGTCTTTTCATTTTGTAATGCAGTTCTGCTTGTGTTGAGTGATGTAAACAACCGATCAATCCACACTCTTCAAACGTTAAAATTGTTTTGTTTTTTTATGACACAGTAATGGTGAGTGTTCCCACCTTCTGCTCTTTGTAACTTAATGCAATCTTTGCGTTTTTGTATTTTGGACATGATTTTGTAGTCGATCTTCGCAGTAGCGATTGACTGCAAAGTAAAGCTACCGGAAATGTACAAACCCACATCCGGTCTCAAACCAGGAAGTTAGCATTTTCTCGTGCACAGGGTCACTTCACTTTTTCTACTTTCAACAGAGCATTTTATTTGCTGCACCATGGGACCTTTTCCTAGAGACAAAACACGTACAAACTCCAAAACCCATTTCTAGCTTGAACTGAACTTCCAAAACAGAGCTACTAGATCACTTAAATTACACAATTGAAAGCATGAAATCATATGTGTATTGTTTGTGTATTTATACACAAGCATTCATATATAGTCAAATAATTCAAAAAATAATAATGTTCATTTACCTGTTATTACCACACACCAAATCAGGTCGTTGGTACTTGCTGGCTTGTGTAGCCACTAGGTAACAAAAGTTCAACACTGCGCCCAGCATCCTGGAGCACTTCTGTTGTATTTTGTACGTGTTTTGAGTTTTTATGTGCTTCTGAGTTTTTGCGTGTTTTGGAGTTTATATGTGTATGTATGTATGTATGTGCTTTGTCTGTAGGGGCCACCGTAAATAGACTTATATTTATTCACTCCACATAAAATGTAATAAATAAATCATATAATACAAAAATCAACTATTCACATTTCAACTTTTAACTATTTAAATTTTCAGCTTTTTCCTTTTACAAATTTAAAGTGAAACAACACAAAACACTGCAAACCACAACACAATTAAATACAAATTATAATATGAAAACAAAAAGAAGATGCATATTCTCTGTCATATGGACCTGCATGAATAAGAGCCATTTCGTTCGCGACCGACCCATCACTGGTGCATGGGCGGGGATTTCAGGTTCGCCAGTCCTGCAGTCTAAATGTGACAAATGCAGTTTCCGTCACCCAAAATATTTAAGCATGTACTTATTTACATCATAAACATACCTTGTGCCTTTATCAAGGGGGCTGCTAATAAAAAAATAAACTTCCATAAGCTCCATTACAGCAGCCGCACCAACCTCTCCCGATTGGCGCCAAAAAGCCGACAACAGTCATACAGGAAGTCCTTCAATAGCGTCAGGATTCAAAACGGAAGTGGGGTAACTCGGTTCAGTCCCATTCTGGGTCTCTTCCAATGTAAGCGAGACAGTGAATGATTGACAGCAGCCTTATCAAATCCAAGGCCAAGATAACAAAACGCAAACCGGTGTGCTGTACTGTCAACACACCGGTGCACCGGCTCTTCCAACATAAACCCGTTCGTGTAGTCTGACTGTGCTTCATGAAACATGTTTGCTGTAACATCTCCGTGGCTCTGTTGGACTTTACTGTCTGTCTCCGTCGTGGGCTTTACCTGTGCGGGTGAGTTTGATTTTAAAATCCTAGCGATTTATTTCTTACACGCTGTGATGCGCTGTTAGAAGTTAGAGCTGCTTTAGTTTGGGCTGCTCACAGTGAGGACGCAGGTCTCCTGTCAACAAAAGTCTTCTGTCATGTGAGAAAGTGGATGTTAGTTTTTAGATGTACTCACACACGTTTACATAACAGTTTGTATAATGAAGCTGTGAAGAGTTTACTGTATAAGAAACAGTTTATAACCGCATTACTCATCCTCACCTGTAGAGGCAGCAGCTGGTGCTTTCATTCACTTTAAAGCGGTGTCAGACAAACATGGACAAACTGCTCTAAAGGTTTATTATTATTATTATTATTATTATTATTATTATTGATTCGTCCTTCCGACACTGCTGATAATAGAAAATCTACATTTACTTCAGCCATCACTCCTTAAATCCCCTCAACTCTGTACTATTAACATGACTCACTGATGCCCCTCTGAGTGTAGATGGAGCGCATGCATAAAAACAGTAGGAACCTGGGTGACACTGCAGTGTAATATTAATGCAGTACATGTTTCTGTTATGACTCCTGAGCACGATTGAGTCAAAATGTTGATAAAAAATGTTGAAGTCTTTGATAGCAAATTTCTTTCTGTAACAATGGAAAACACAATCTAATATAAACATGTACAAACTAAGGAGAAACATTTGTGTTGTGTCCAGCAATACATTATTTGCATTACAAATCACTGTGTGTACTTCACAGTTCATTTTATTGCCACATTTAGAGGACAGTGGTGACGCCTGAGGCAACAAATGTAAAAAATTTCGTCAACCTTTATGTGAACTTCAGAAAACAGCAATCGGGATCGTTAATTAAGATGGATGTAAAGAGCACACTTCTGTTTTTGTGGTCAAGTACCTTGAAGTCCATGGACATCATAAAATATAAAACTGCACACATCATGTATAAACACAGATATAACGTTACCAGAAGATCATTGTCATATAGAGATAAGCAGTGTAGCCACATTTACCCATAATGAAATACTTTGGCTCGTGCTCCTCAGCTTTACATGAGCTTATAGAGGTATGCACGGTCCGGACAGTTTATGTCTGACAATATTTTCACGGACCGGCCTTTAAAGTGTTGCAGATAAATACAACAAAATAAAACCAGTACCGCTACCAAAGAAGATTTATTCATAACACACGGCAAAAGACCCAGGAAAACCAAGTTAACAATAAAAAACGATTAAAAACCCTGAAAACCATCAATTTCCCACCCAAGCCTCAACTCTTGTGGACCGGTACTGGGACGGGGGGTTGGGGAGGGCTGTGCTAGTTTACTAATGTTCAGGCGACGTTTGACACAGAAAACTCGTTGAAACCTGCTTTTGGAAGGATGTGAAACAGTGAATATAATCAGATAGTAGATCTAACTTACTCCCGAATTAGAGCTGTCATTATATTTATACATAGATGTTTTTATTTAGAGTGCATACAAGTGCTAATGATGGTGGTGAATGGAGTATGGATCGTAGTGTCGGGACCGATAAGCATGTGTATGTTAGTTTGCACATGTGTAAGTGTAGTATATGCAGGTGAGAAAATTCAGGGCAGAGTCTGTTTGCCCAGAAATGCAGATTTACAGAAGCTGGAGTTGAATATTTATTTTGAATATTTTGTACTTTGAATGATACACTGGCACAAACATGTATGTGTGTATTTGTGTCTGTGGTGTGTCTGTTGACCATTTACCCTGATGTGCTGGACCCAGCGTGTATACTTCTCTGCCTGTAGCTGCTCACTCTGATTGGCTGCTGTAAAAGTGAACAGTTATACTCAGACTTCTGTATCCTCTCTGCTTTGTGTTGTTTCCTCTTTCAGACCATAAACCTATCACAGCTGAGTCTGGACAGAACGTCACTCTGACATGTCGAGCTCCAAACAAGAACATCACTGCCATAGAGTGGAAAAGAGCTGACCTAGGAGAGGAATACGTCCTTGTGTATCGGCAAAAGCACTTTGATACCACCAAGCAGCATCCATCTTTTAAGAACCGGGTGGATCTGCAGGACAGACAAATGAAGGATGGAGACGTGTCTCTGATTGTGAACAATGTGACGACTACTGATAATGGAACATACGAGTGTCGAGTCTACACAAGAGGAGAAAATCAAAATAATGCTCCAGAGACGCTCATATGCAGCATAAACCTGAGTGTTGTTCCTCCAGGTGAGTGAGTAGAGTTGAGTGTGTGTGTGATCAGAGGTGAAGCTGCTTCCTGCTTGTTGATGTTTGTTTGTAAAGATGTTGTTGATGAGACTTTGTAGAAAGCAGCTGGTCTGAGTGATGTGATCAGAGTGCAGTAGATAATGTCTGACAGCAGTTTGAAGAGGAAATGGATTCTGTTCTGTTCTTCACTCATCACCTACCTGACAGCTGACACCTCACACCTGTTTCTCACCTGCAGGTCAGCCAGGAGGAGACACAGAGGATGGAGGGATGGAGGACAGAGGGAAGGAGGATGGAGGGAAGGAGGATGGAGGGAAGGAGGATGGAGGGAAGGAGGCTGGAGGGAAGGAGGCTGGAGGGAAGAAGGAAGAAGAAGGGAAGCAAGATGAAGTCAACAGACATTATGGGCTGGTAGCTTCTGGGTTGTTACTTCTTGTCCTCCTTGTTGCTCTCGTGATCGCTTCAAAATTGCCAAACAGAAATTCATCCAATCATCTTCCTTCTGATGAACCAGCTGACATCTGTTCTGAAATCAGAGTGTCAGCAGGATGAAAACAGCAGCCTGGTACAACATCAAGTCTTACATGGTACTTATGCAGCCTTTTTACTGTTTGTGCCCTCAAAGCACTTTGTTACTACACCACTCAAGATGGCGGCGCACACTGTTGCAGCAGCTTACGGCTCTCCGTCTCAGTACTCTTTTCTTTTCTTTAGTTGCTTAGTTTGTACATCCTTCTCATTTCTTTTTGTACTATCGGTTTCTATCGGTAAACACGGAGCTCTCTATGCTACTGAACACCATCAACAGCAGCGGGACGGTGTTCACGTAACTGCAGGTGATTTTAATAAGGTCAGCATGAAGACTACTCCCAAAGATCCATCAGCATGTGAAATGTCCCACCAGGGGAGAGATCACTCTACATCATGTTTACTCCAACATGGAGCCATACCCCTCTCCCACTACGACCAGTCGGACCACCTCTCCCTCCTGCTCTCCCCAGCCTACTCCCCCCTCAGACGCAGTGCCAGGCCCACCACAAAGACTGTTACAGCCTGGCCTGAAAGCTACAGGACTGCTTCACACAGACAGACTGGGACATATTTGAACACCAGGAGCTAAAACCTTTCACAGGATCAGTACTGGACTATATCAAGTTCTGTATTGCAAATGTGACTGTGGACAAAAGCATTCGGGTTTTCCCAACATGTTCAGCCTGCTTCCTCAGGGATGCTACAGGTGCATCAGTACAAAAACCCACAGACTCAAACAGTTTCTTCCCTAAAGCCATAACCACCCTGAACTCACACATGCACCAATAACAGTTACACCACTGTGCAATCCCAAATTCTATTTATTTACTGTTGTTACACCAGATTGTATATTTGTACATTTTATATATTTGTTCCTGTTAATACTGTTTATATCTTAAAAGAACCCCCCACACACACACACGCGCGCACACACACACACACACACACACACACACACACACACACACACACACACACACACACATGTTCGCACTGGGTCGGAGATGCTCTGTATCATTGTACAGCAACTGTATAGTGACAATGAATGAATCTATTCTCTTCTTATTCTCACATTTCTACTTGTTTCTTTTACCTGACATTCTCACACTCAGGGTTTGGTATGTTGTCCTTTAAAACTATAGAAGCCAGGAATCAAAGCACTGCTGCCTGCACCACCCGAGCAAAGCTGGCCACAGGACAAGTTTAAACAAAAAAAACAAACAAAAAAAACCCACCCACAGATGAGGCAGCATGTGAAAGTCATGTCCTTAAGAAATGGGAAGAAATTCAGCAAACTCCTGAAACAGGACCTGGGAGATGTATCTGGACCTTCAGCTGATCTTTATCCTTCATCTTGGTTCTTGGTGCAGCACCTTAGTTCATCCTGAACATAAAACTAAAGCAAAGTGTTCTCGCCTCATTGTGAAACTCTACAGAGGCACTGTTAGATTTTCATGGTAGTCAAAGGAGCTTGCAAAGAAAAGCGTCTGGACTTCTTTAAGTTGCTTGAAGACGTTTCACCTCTCATCCGAGAAGCTTCTTCAGTTCTAAGGTCAAATGGTGGAGAGTCCCAGATCTTTCCAAGCTCCTTGACTACGATGACCTGGATGACTGAGAAGCTTCACAGACATTTTCATTGTAAGTCAACATGACCACAGCATTAGATCCAGATCAGGTCTTTGCTTCACAGACAGTCATCTGATCGTATCGAGGATATTTGGTTGTTTGGAGGTATTTCAGCTGAACGTCACTGACAACTTAGGACCACTGAGGTGTTTCAGAGTTCATCTACATTAGGACTCACTGTTCACCTGCACTCTTTGTTCCTCTACACTAGTATCAACACAAATCATCATGTTTTAGTTACTGAGACTTTTGGAAAGAGTGTGAACATTTCTACGATTGTAGCCTTTTTCAGGATATAGCTTTTTAATAACTGTTGTTAATAAAGGGTAATTATTTATTTTGCTGTTGGGATTAAAATGATTGTCTTCCAGATGTTTTGATGTAACATTTCAGATGTTTTGTGATTAAAATCTTTGGGAGCTGTAAAATTAAACATTTTCATGTGTGTTTGATGTTTACAGATGTGACTGCATGTTAACTGTAGTTTGATGCTTTTGCTGATTTGCTGACTTTGTTCGTTTAAATGTCAGGATAAATTTCTCCTCAGATCATCAAATATTTACACTGAAGGAGGAACTTTACATTTTTCACACTCCTGTGTTTGTTAAAGTGGAAACTGTAAGTGGTATATTTTTTACCCTCTGTGTAAGACTGTTTAAAAAAGAGGAACATCAACTGTTAGTCAGCTTTAGAAAGTTCATATCTAGAAAGCATAATTGAAATCCTTTGGGTTTTGAAATCAGAGCTGAAAAGTTTTCACTTTATTACACAGCAGTCATAAAAATAAGTTTACACATTCAGTGTAAGGCAGCACGGTGGCACGGTGGTTAGCACTGTAGCCGCACAGCAAGAAGGTCCTGAGTTCAATTCCACCATCAGGCCGGGGTCTTTCTGTGTGGAGTTTGCATGTTCTCCCCGTGTTTGCGTGGGTTCCCTCCGGGTACTCCGGCTTCCTCCCACCGTCCAAAGACATGCAGCTTGTGGGGATAGGTTAATTGGATAATCCAAATTGCCACTAGGTGTGAATGTGCGAATGAGTGTGAATGGTTGTCTGTCCCTGTGTGTTGGCCCTGCGACAGACTGGCGACCTGTCCAGGGTGTACCCCGCCTCTCGCCCTATGACGGCTGGGATAGGCTCCAGTGCCCCCCGCGACCCTGAAAAGGAGAAGTGGAAGCGAATGGATGGATGGACATTCAGTGTATGTCAACATGAAAATCTTATTTTTAGGCCTCACCCTGCCTGGTCCTGACTAATGTTCAAAGTAAAACAGGTTTGACCAGGTTGGAAGTTGAGTGGGAGACTGTGGGGAACACCAGGAGTGCACAACATGTGAAAAGTATTTACAGAAGATATTTTGTGAAGTTTATTTCTGTCCGTTTGACGTTTCCTCCATACTGGATACAAAACAGCTGCTGCATCGTCACAGAGTCAACTTTTTTGTCTGACTGCTTTGTGTGTGAGGTTGTTTTTTCAAGAGTGAACTGTGCAAGTGAAAGGAACTCTTAATGCTTCAGCATACTGAGACATTCTGGACATTTCATGCTCCCAACTTTGTGGGAATAGCTTGGTGGGACATCACGTGTTTCACAGGTTTGAGATTCACTCATACTAAATGTCTTTATTGATTCGAGCCACTCTACACCTGTAAAACCATCTAAAAATATTAAGTTATTTAATATTTTCTATATCTTTGGTTACTTTAGAAATGTCACAGCATGTCAGACCAAAATACTGGAATCTGAGGCGATATTCCCTGCTGTCACGCGTGTGCTCGTTTAACCGGAACGTCACCTATACAAGCTTTGTTTGAGTCATAAAAAATATTCAAGCTGTTTGCACATGAGTTACCTTTCCCGGAAAGGTAACGCCTCGATACAGACGTTCTGTGTCAGATCACTACATCTTGTCTTGTTGTGATCGCTGACGTCTCGCTTGTGGTTTCAAATTCCTAAATGGAATAGAATAGAATAGAATAGAATAGAATAGAATAGAATAGAATAGAATAGAATAGAATAGAATAAACAGGACATTCCTAAGTGGAATGGTGTCTTTGAGTCTGCAACCATAAAATCAGAAATCGATATTCTAACAGATGCTTATGTTTATGTTATTTGACATGTCGCCAGGAACCTTTGAGATATTTTCATGTTTTATAAAACTAAAGTGATAAAACAACATGAGCATTGCCTCAAGAATATTTTTATGTATTTCCTATTATTACCAGGCCGTTACAGCACGAAACACCCTAAACCTAACCTAACTGTGGTTATGGGGAAAAAAAGCAGAGACAGTGCTTGAACCACAATCTTATCCTGTAAAATCAGCCTATTAATATAGGCTGATTTACATTTTACTAAACATGTCGTGGGTTATTGTTTTAGGCGGAGGTGAATTTTCAAATTGCACTCAAAGGCAGCACGTCGTTAAAAATAACTCCGCTCAACACGGTTTAGACAGAAGCTCATGAAACATGTTTTCTGTAGCATCTCCGTGGCTCTGCTGGACTTTACTGTCTGTGTCCCTCGTTGGGTTTACCTGTGCAGGTGAGTTTGATTTTAAAATCTTACTGATTTATTTCTTACCCGCTGTTAGATGTTAGAGCGGCTTTAGTTTGGGCTGCTAACAGAGAGGACACTCTTTCCCTGGCAGCAAGTAATTCCAGAAAGTGAATGTTAGTTTTTGGATGTGGGGGAGACCAGTTGTAACATTTTTGACATTTCTGTCTGTAGCTTGGAGCTCTTTTAAGGTAGTGGATTCAAAGTGTAATGCAAAGTATTTACATGTCTCTGCTATTAAATTGTTAAATTAAACAGCTATTTTCTTTGCAGCACAATTACTCATTGCATGGTAACACAAAGAGCGAAATGTTACAATTAACCCCATAGTCTGGGTTAGTTGTAACATATCCTGGGGTGAAATGTAACACAATGAAATAAGCTTACTGACAAAATCTTAACATGTAATCTTGGTTTACTCAACACATGAATGCACTTAGAGCCATTTATGTAGCTCTGTGTGTGTGTGTGTGTGTGTGTGTGTGTGAGACAGAATGCTGAAATCTAGCTTTTCTTCACCCCCCAAAATAGACAAATTATGGAATTTTCAACAACTGAATATTTCATTAATTTTGGGTAGTCCTCCTGGCTCAGTGGGCATTGTAAGCTACAACTCTTGCACCAACTTTTGAACATAAAAATGAAGCTGAATAAATGTAGTTGTGCACCAGCATCACAATTCCACTGCGATGTCCATGAGAAGAATTACTTCTTTTATGGCTTACCTTGGTGTGGTTTGCAAAGTGCTTCAGAAAGATGAGGAAATCTGTTTCTTGCACCCATCCTGATTTATTTCCACTACCAGTACTTCCTACTGGTCCATCTCTGACACAGTGGTCTGCATAAGGTATGTGTGGGAACACAAACAGTGGAGGAATTGTGTTGCCAATGGCATTAACCGCATATACAAATGTGACCAGTGAACCTCTCTCTGCTGGTGTCGTTGCCCCAACTCGTTTAATATAAGTTAAAGTAATAGTGTGGTAACATCTGCATTATTGTTACAACTGACCCAGACTCCTATAGCCATGAACTAGCTAACATTACAGCCAACGGCTAAAACACTAGCACTAAACACAATTTAAGTTTGATGAGTTTAACTGCAAAGCAGATAATTTTTCACATGTGATAGAAGAACTGAATTGGGCATTTACAGGATGAATCACATCATTTGACATTTACCCTGATTGGAGAAATTGGAAGTGTTACAACTGACCCAAGTTACAACTATCCCCAGTCTCCCCTACTCACACACATTTACAGTTTGTATGATTAAGTTGTGACAAGAAGAGTCTGCTGTAAACAAAAATGTTTATAACTGTATTACTCAAAGCTCATCATCACCATCAGTTCTGCCTTTCACAGCAGGCATCGCAGTGTCCTGTTG
Source organism: Aulonocara sp. 'chitande type north' Nkhata Bay (assembly GCF_057382095.1). Lineage (NCBI taxonomy): Eukaryota > Metazoa > Chordata > Actinopteri > Cichliformes > Cichlidae > Aulonocara > Aulonocara sp. 'chitande type north' Nkhata Bay. The sequence continues at coordinate 17,652,412 of NC_141346.1, forward strand.
CTTCACTTTGAAGCGGCGTGACTTAAACATGTTTGCACTCCTGCATCAAAAACAGTTTTGTTGTATCGCGCAAGCTGTAAAGATGTATTATTCCTAATTCATCTTCTCCACAGTTCTGATAATGGGAAACCTACATTTACTTCATGTGCACCGTTCCTTAAACTGTGCACTGATATGCGCTCGGTTGTCTCTGAGTTAATGTGCGCTGAGCACAAAGAGGAAGTATCTATTTAATATTATTTTTAACACCAAGTGATCAGATCTTTTATGTGTCAGTCCGGTAAAGCAACGTGTTCATATAATTTGGAAACGTTAATGTTAATACAGCTGTTCCCTGTGTTACTACAGGAATGCAGTTTACGTGCACACAAGTGCATTCAATTGAGCAAGATCGAATAGTAGCAGATGATACTGCACACATATCAGATACACAGGCAGGTATTTAGAGAAATATTTTATCGCCAAGGAAAAAATCAAAACAAAAAGTCACAAGTCTTAAATTAAAAACTACCAAATAAATGAAATGATTGACAAACAAGATTAAAGACAGAATAAATAAGATACCGTCCACGGGATGGAGGGTGGACAAAGGTCCTTCTCTTTATGTGTCTCCTTTATTTTCTTGTTATTGGATTTTTCCTCAGGTATGAAAGAGCTTGTTAGTTTTTCATTTTTTTATGTTTTGGGCTACTTTTAGGTAAATTCACTACATGGTGACAATCTCAAATCTTTCTTTAAATCACACATGTACACATGGCAGACAACATTTAACCAGACCTCCTCTCCAAGTTTCTATACTGCAGCTTGGCCTCTTATGATAAAGGAAAAAAAAACAGCAAATTATTGATTACAGGGTCGGAAATATGTTTTGCTACACAGATGCAGGCTAATAAAAACAAAATGACACAAATGAAATGCAGTTTTACAGCAACTGGAGATACTTTATACTCTGTGTGATACAGTGGTGTGTGTGTGGTGGCAAATGCAAAGGCCTGTTTAAAAAAATAAAAAAGACAGGTGTTACATTTGGTAAATGCAGTAAGTATACACATGTTTCATATAAATATAGTCTAACTTTATATCTTTAGTGCACATAATTAAACATAAATCATCAATTTTGATTGTATGTGCTGTATAGCTTATATAATAAAGATGTAGCCCAATAAGTACAAAACAGTATAAAACCTTTTTGAATTTTCCTTTTTTTTCTTTTTGCCTTGCTTGGTAACACTCTTTTCAGTATAACCGTATGTGTGTGAATTTACTTATGTTTTTGTATTACCACAACAAAAAAACTTAAAATTCTAGTAGTTATAGTTTTTTTGTGTAAAAATCCCAGACATGTTTAGTAAATTATTTTCATAACTAGAAAGGCAAATAGAAATTGTAATAAATAATATATATATATATATATATATATATATATATATATATATATATATATATATATATATATATATATATATATATATATATCATTAAGACTGACAAAGTGGAGTTGTGGTGTAATGTCGGTATTACACCACAACTCCACTTTGTCAGTCTTAATGACCTGTCAGCAAGCTACAGGCAGGAAGCATGACAGCTTGCCCACATTACTGTATACTGTATGACTGAATGTTGCAATCAGTGGGTGTGGCATAACTCTTAACTACTGAACATGAATCTTTGTGAGTCAAAGAAAAGCTGAGGATGGAATTTTCCACTCTTTCCAAGCGCAGCACTGCTTCTGCATCAAGTATTTACTGCACACAGATAATCTCACAGGTGAAATCACAACGTTTCTCTCTTCAAGAATGTTTGATCCTATTTGAAGTGCCAAGAAGCGACCAGTGCTGTAATTGACTAATGCATGGGTTTTATAAGCTGATGGAAGTGTTTTCTATTCACATTGAATTGAATTCTATGTGAATCTGAAGGTATCCTGTAACCTGACCTGTCAGATTAATGCAGGGCTGACAACTAAATGACTCTTGGGTCAGACTCTATGCAGATAATTTACTTTGTTTGTAAAATGATAAATTCTTTCTCTCAATCTTGTAATCAAACTAAATGCAGAAAGGTTTTGGTTTAAAGTTCAGCTTCACCTCTCCCACTGTTTATTTTTCTTTTTATTTATTTATTCATTTTACAGTGTTCTTCTGTGACTCAAAAGAAGAAAACAACAGCTCCAGCTGTTTCCGTCTGTTGTGCTATGACTCAGTGCTTATGAGTCAAAGGCAGTGCAACTCTCTCTGACACTGTGGTGCACTCTGTTATTGCACATTTGTGTCTCTCCTACTTTTGAATTGTTTAACCTTGAATTTGACACCTAGTCCTGCTGTCATGAAACCTGGTCTGTTGGTTGGATGTCATGTGATGTCTGTTGGACTCATAGACATAGTTTGGCTCTGTAACTTGATCAAACTGAGCTGTGGATCAAAGTCAGTCACATTTAAATATTCTTCTGTGTTTCCTTGGTTCAAAGTCTCTGAGAGTCTCACAGTTTGCTCTTTCTTAGTTTGACCTACTGTTGAAATGTGTCCCACATCTGCCTTTGATGGACTCAGAAACAACCACTTTATTGCTCTGTTTATGAATAGAGCACGATGATTGTGTGTCAGAGGTGGGAATTCAGATATTTCTATGAGCCTTTTTGTGGGGATTCAAACTGATTCAGCATGCAGTGTACTGATAATAATCCAGATATTTACCTCCAAAAAAAGCATGTCTACACATGTCTTATTGTTTGTGTTTTATAGATTTGAAGTGACTGCGCTTATGTTTCGAAAAGAGCTGAACTTTTGTAATTCACACACACTCACTATTCAGCTCCAACATTTTAAAACCACCGTAGGCTGAATTGTTCTTAAATATTATATATGTGATGTTAGTTTTTCTTTAACTCATATCACATAAAAACAGGGTTAAAATAATACAAAGTTTTAATGTTTTACAGTTATGTAAAGTAAAAAATAAACATTTTTGAAACTACTTGTATCAAGTTATTTTAAGTGGTTCCACTAAACTGTGCAAAGTGACTCTAAAGAATCAAACTGGGTTTTACTCAGAAATGTTGAATCAGCTCAGCAAAGCCTGAGTTAACCTGACCACTTTCTTTTGCTCTGTGAGTGTTTTTAAATTTCAGATTCATAATGAATTAATATTAATTAATATAATAAACTATGAAATCCCATGAACTGCAAAAAGCTTCAGTAGAATTTACTTTTATTTATTTGCTCTGAGATTATCTTGGCACTGAAGCAACAGACAACACAAAGAAGAGACAGTAAATATGATATCAGCACAAACGTTGCATCCAATTTGAAATTTAAATCATTCAAGTTTTACTAAGATATGTGGAACTGATTTGCCTGACTTATCCTTCACCTCCTCTATTCTCAATTTTTCCTCTCAAAAAAGTCGTTGTCATAATATTTATTTCACTTAAGTACTTTTAACGGCAACAGCAGCTAAATGTGCCTCTTGTAACTGAAATGATTTACCTGTGGTTTCAAATTTCATGTGATCTTGTGATATGTGAAGCAACTAACCACTCTTACTATATTGTATCACGTCACCTCAACAATAATAATTTTCACAACTGTTAAGTTGTTGAATTTCATCCAGATCATACACGATTTAACTACGTTCACCAGAGTTTTACAATTATTTTGTTCAAATTACACATTAGACTTCTGTAAATGTAACAATCAGTTTCACTTCCTGTTTAAAAATTTTCAGTATCTCTGACATCAAATGAGCAAAAAATAGTCTTAAATATAACAACATCCAACCTGACAGACTGTTACCAAACTACACCCTCCACTTTATTTAGTTCATTGTCAAAATTGCTTCTTCTTCTGCAACAAGTCAGACAGCTTCTTACTCAAATTGTGTACTTTACTAATTCATGGTGTCTCCTTACTGATTTCTCATCTTCAGAGATGATTAAAATAATGTTTAACAGGCAATAGTGTAGTTCTATATTCTGCTTATGTATACAAACACAGTTATACAACATCCAGACTTTTATCATGAGCTGTGCTCGGTTATAGGGGACGATGACACATAAAACAAGCACACACAGACAGTCATCATGGCTGTGTGTGCTTTCTCAGAGCGAGTTCCACCTACAGTGAAATGTGACACTGGAGTTTGCATGTGAGTCACATGACAGTGTTAAAGACATTCTTTAAGGCTTCTTTAGTTTGGTATGAGTGAAATAAATAGCATATTTTCTTCATGGAAGTGAAAGGGGGTGTTTGTCTTAAAATAAACCTTTGCTATTGATTTCAAGTCCCAGAACTGAGTTCAGCTGAGCCCCACAGGAAAGTACTTACACTCCACCCCCATAATTCAGTTTTTGTGCAACATGGAGCAGTTTTAGAGGGAAGCTGACAGCAAACGAATCAAATGCAAACATGCACTATGTTGCTGTTGTAGCTGTCATGTGTGACAATGTGGTTTTAGTACCACGTAGATGAATCATATAGATAGATTGAGTCTGCATATGTTGAGACTAACACTAAATAATAGTAAAACTGTGTTACTTCAACTGTTTTATGTGTGAGCTAAAGAAAAATTACTCTTTGTTCTGTGTACAAGGCAGCGTCCTGCTGTTTCTGTGGTGTGGGGGAGGTGTTGAAACCAGCCCTGAACACAAGTTTGAGTGAAACACAGTTTTAACTTTTAGTCACAAAGGGTTTTACTTCCATATTTAAGAAATATTTTCCGTTCTATATTTTCTGTTCAGATTGCATATCAAATTACTGATATGCAATCTAAAGTCATGTTGATGACTCTTTTTTTTCTCTGTATTAACTACAGAAATTCCACAGCAAAATTTCAGTTTCATCTTTCTGAGTGTCCTATTGTGAGACAGCAGAGGAGGGGGAGGTGAAGCTGAATGGCAAACCACAACCTCCAATTTCTTCTCTGCTTACAGTCACAGGCTCATTAGGAGCTCTGGAGGTTACATTTTAATTTTATTTTATTTATTATATATCAAAGAAGGCCAGTATTAAGGATTATTATCAGCCTTTACTTGAAGAAATAATCCTGTGCTGCAGGGCTCGCTGTTGCCAGTGCTGCAAACCCTTGGCCTTCTCTCAGTCAGCTTCATGATGTAATCACCTGAAATGGTTTCCCAAACCTTTGACTGTAGTGTAAATCTACTTGTCTGTATCTGGAATGTAGTTCTGCAGCTTTTGAGCCGTCAGTATCAACTGTTTGTAAAAGGGTCTCTTTGATTTTCTTTAGCTTGTAAAAATACAGCAGAAACTAAAACATAAAACATCAAAGTAGCAGAAACAAAAACACAAACAACATATTTAATTGCTAAAAATAGGACAAAATAAATAATCACGCAATAAAATGATTAAAAAGGCAAGTTTTTCTTTATTTAAAGTGTTTTAATATTTTTTATTTACTTTTTCACAGAACTAAAAATGAAAAACTAAACTACTATACTACATTTTTAAAGATTTTGTTTAAAAATGTGCTAACCCCGGTGGCACAGTGGTTAGCACTGTTGCTGCACAGTACTAACCACTGTGCCACCAGGTGATCAATATATGCATTTTTTTTTTTCTGCCCATTCTGTTGGTTTTTGTTTTTTTGCCCTTTTCCCCCGTCCCTCTTCTCAGCTCTTTCTCTTTCTTTCCCCCAGTCAAGTCTGTCCCGTATTCAGCAAGTGAAAATAAAATAAACAATAAAAGGTGAATCAAATGGACCATTACGGCAAGGCTGGGATGGTCAATTTGGTAAAGTAAATCCGTTGGGCATCTTTCTTTGCCTTTAGACAATCATTCTGATGGCAAAAGAGCCAAACGGGACAGGCAAAAAAAGACGTTTTGTGTCATGCTGCTTGCCACCATGTTGGTTTAAAGACCTCCTACCGTACAAAATAGTGACACAGTATTCACAGAGGCTGCAAATTTGTGGACATTAAATCAACTTTTAAAATTTAGCCTCTGCACACTAGAACAGTAGATTTGAAATAAAACAATAAAGGTACAATTTAATTGCAGACTCAGCTGCAACTGAAGGATTTGAACAAAACTTCTGTATTACCTTCAATCATAAATAAAGTCTGAATACTTTGCCGAATACTTTGCAGGCAGTGAGTCTTTTTACTGCATCTGTCTTCAGTTACAATATATTTGTCCAGGGATTCACTTTTATAAAGCCAGGAAACGCCATGTAGGATGTGGTTCAATTGGGGTAGACTAACACAATTGGATTCTTGTTGGACCAAAGACTGCTTCTTCAAGACCACTGAGGGTACCACACATGACAGTTTCCCTACTAAGAATAGCAACTACAGCCTCTGAGCTACCTACAGTCTGGTAACCTAGACAATGAGGAGAATGTGCTGGACAGGTGGAGAGAACGTTTTGTATTTCTATTGCACCAAAGTAACTAGTGCACTTTCCTTTTTACAGAATGTAACAAAAATGTGACTTGGCCCCTTATAATACTGGAAAAAAAATCATCTGCATATCTATACTGATATGGACTGGGTAATGTGTAAGGAACAAATGGATGCCACATTGTTTAATAGAAATGAAAATGATCTACCTACAGAGGGCTGAATTCAACGCTACCCTGAAAATCAAAGGGGTTTGGGTGATTAGTACCAATTCTTTCATCTGCCTGCATATTCTCGCCTACTAAGGTCAGGCATTATTGTACAAGAGGAGGAAACCAGGATCAACGGAACCAGCGTAGGGCCTGACAATGTGTTCAAGGATTTCATCCTGATTCCTAATGGCAGCCTGTAGAGGTCTCTAGAGGTACATAAGCTTTAAAATGAGAAGTACTACATATTATTCTAGATATTAGATACATGCAAGTTAATATATGAAATACCTTTGAAAACATCCATGTTTATAAAAGTACCATGCTGCAGCCCCAACAACATTCAGGGAAAGCAAAACACCAAATAAGGCCCAAGCAGCAGAGCATGCTCCTACAGGGACACAGTAATGAAGAACATGAGAATGAGATGATTGTTCTTTCCCACTTTTATGACATTTAATTTTTTATTACAAACTTAATTCATAAGACTCAGACAATAAGGAAACATAATCCACCCAACATAAGTCAAGCACGTGGCTCACAAAGAATGAGATTTCCACACTGGATCAGTGGGTGGCTGTGTTCATAATGAGGGTTTACAATGACTTTTGGCTTTTTTTAAAAAAAAAGAGAAAAAAAAAAAAAAGCACTGTTGCCGCACAGCAAGAAGGTCCTGAGTTCAATTCCACCATCAGGTCAGGGTCTTTCTGCGTTTGCATGTTCTCTCCCGTGTTTGCGTGGGTTCCCTCCGGGTACTCTGGCTTCTGGCGTGAATGGTTGTCTGTCCCTGTGTGTTGGCCCTGCGACCTGTCCAGGGTGTACCCTGCCTCTCGCCCTATGACAGCTGGGATAGACTCCAGCGCCCCCGCGACCCTGATAAGCGGAATTGAATGGATGGATATTTAGTTTTTCTTCATGCAAATCTTCAGATGTCCTTTTTAGAGGATAAACACACATATCAGTCTAAGATGTGACAGAAATGTCAATCAGGAGTCGTATCAGTGAACACAGTCCTGACTAACCTGCTCACTGTGTATGTTAACAATGATCAGATGAATGTTTATTTTTTGTTGTTAGTTTAAACCTGATTTGTTTTTTATTTTATTCCGAATTCACAGAAGATGAAGCATCTGAACTGAAGTTAAAAAGATAATTCCTTAGAGAGACATAAGACATGAAGGAGTGGAAGCTGAATGTGATATTTTGTGGCCTCTGTGTGATTCATTACCAGAGACTGTTTGACTGTTAAGCAGTGACTCAGTGAGTCTGTTTAAATTTGGTTCACAGTTTTTCAAAGACTTCCTGTGTGTAAGGAAGCAGAAAGTGGAGCTTTGCTGAAGGGTTTCTGGGATAAATACAATAAAAATGTGTTGATTTGAATCTGCTGACTCACAGATTAAAGAATCAAACCAAATGTATTTAACTGTGTGACTAAGAATTAGAAATCAAATATCCGGGCTGTCCTGTTTAAACAGCACAGAAAACAAAATGGAGAAATTCATGTAGAGTTCAACAGGAACTGTTGACTCTCTGTTGCTGACTCACTCAAGCAAATTCCTGAGTGTCACATTTACTCCTGTGGCATCAGAGTAGTAAAACACGTGACATTGGTGCTAATCTGAGCAGGGATCACATTTCTTGGCACCAAATGAACATTACGTCAACTCTGTATCCATGAATATTACAACATGCCTGCTGCTGGTTGTTCCTCTCTGTGTTGTGAATCTGTGTTTAGTCTTCAGTGACAGTTGTGCAAGTTTCAGCAGTTTGAGAGATGATGATTAAAGATAAAGTTTCATACAGGAGTATCTGTAATTTGAAGCTTGAAGTTCCTCTTTACCAAGAAACCCTGTTTATGAAGAGAAAACAAGGCAAACTTTTCACTTTGTCTAATGCAGCAGCTGCTGTGTGGAAACTTTACACAGTAACGTAGGAAGTAAGTAGGAAGTCCAGAGTCTGAGCTGTTTAGATTAGGGAGTCCCACACCACCGTGCTTCCTAGACAGTATTAATGTTGAATATTTTATTCTAGGCCTTTTACCGTTCCAAACAAATCTAGAGATGAGCCTGTCACAGTTGTTGAATTTTTCCACTGGGATCTTCACTGGCAGAGATTGGAAAAGGTACAATAGCTGTGGGAGGATACTCATTTTTATTGTTGTGATTCTTGCACTAAAAAAGTCTAGTGGAAGAGTTGACCATCGGTTTAGATCATGTTTAATATGAGTACTCAATCCAGCTGTCGCAGATTAGTAAATAGATTTGATACACATCACAGCACCGTCATTAAAGCCGAACCTTTCAAGCACGGCGTACAGGAAGCTCCAATCTGCACTGTGGAAAACCTTCTCTGCATCCAGGCTTATTAGGGCTGCACTGTCCTTTTTTGTTTGTATCCAATTAATTAATCATTAATTAGATCTGTCACAATTGCCCCATATTGTTTAGCAATTATAGATGTGTATATTTAGTAATCCACAGTGAGTACCGATATGAGTCTGTAATTGATACAATATTCAGTGACTTTTCCCTCTTTAAGGATTACTGAGATAATCATGATTGCCTCTCTCCACATGGCACAATGATCAGAAATATCTGCCCCTCCAATTGTGCATTCAGTTACTCTATATAGATCCCATCTGTTCATTAAGACATAGTCTATTCTTGAGTAAGTGTTGTGAGTCTTTGAGTAGTGTGTATCCTCCTTATCCAGCAGATGATGTTCCCTCCATACATCTACCATTCCCTGCTCTTTCATAAAGGTATTAACCATCCTCGCCAGGCTGTTTTTGCTTCTATTCATGCTTGTTGTATCAATCCTATGGTCGTATACTACAAAGTCTCCTGCACACAACACTGTCCCTTCAGATTCTGACATGACTGTTGTAAGTAGTCTTCATATTTTGTTGATTGCTCTCAGGGGGAATATAGAGATTGATTAGCGTCACCACCTCCCCTTCTAGTTTACCTCTTACAATAATGTCCTGAATTTCTTTAGAACATTCAAAATTAACTGAGTTTTTTATAATTTTGCTACCCTTTGCTACCTTTCTCATATCAAGCATCACTTTACATCTCTTAATTGAGTTATTCATCCCATTGACATCAGAGAGCACTGTCCTCTGGTTGATGATGGATGAACCTCAAACCTGAGCCACAGTTCCCTCACTGCTCTTTTCAAGCAGCAACCATCACAGTTCTGCCACAGTTTGACCAGTCTGTCTCCATAATGGTACACAGTTTGCATCACGCCAGCAGAATCTGGCTCATCATTGTGTTCATACAATTTTAACAGGTTGCTAGTATTATAGACTCACTCTGTGTTTACTAATTAGAGCCAAAAATAATAATTTGTGCTTATATTCTCCTCCTGTGTGTTTGTGTGTGCAGAGTTTCTACCAGAGCCAAATGTCATCTACTCCTCACTGAAGTCGTCCACCAGTCCAACCACTTTCGGTAGCTAGCTTTGTCTGCTAGCTGCACGGTGGTTTCTAGGATTAGCAGGTTTCTAATAAACCTCACACTGCAGCTGGATAAAGTTGTCAAATCAGCGATCAGCAGCTCCAGTCCTTTCAGTTTACTTGCGATCTAATGTTGGTCAGGAATATGGTGTGTGTGTGTGTGTGTGTGTGTGGAGTGGTTGTTTTCTTTAGCCTAGCCAACAACTCATCGGTCCCCCCCACTTCCGCTGTTTCCGCGCGTGCACTGCCGGTGTTTACCGATGCTTCTCGACGTCCAGCCGAAAATTACGTGAACTGAATTAAATCGCCTACAACCCAGGGTCATCAGACACAAACACACTACACCTCACTGACGGGTCTTAACCAATCAGATCAACATACGTCATCTGACGATCAGTTTTGTGTATGAACTTTAATAACACCAGAGCACAGAGTCGCTCTCTCACGCCTACCGCGTTGCATCAGCATTACAAAGACTCCTCGGGAGGATTTTAATCCATTCACACAATGACTAAAACAGTGGTTCCAGTGTGGATTTTCCTGCTGTGCGCTTATCTCTTCTCACACGCAACCGCGGAAAACAAAGGTAATTGGTTGTTTTTCATATTTCTAAGACACACTTTCACGAAAGTCTTTACAGACAGGAAACTGTATAACACTTTCCTCTCTGTGTTGTTTTCAAACATTCTCATACCCAGAGTGCATACTAAACACACACACACACACACACACACACACACACACACACACACACACACACACACACACACAAATACTTCTTTTATCCTGAAATATGTATTTTTCACTTTAGTTTTACTGCAGAGTTTAGGGATCTATTTTGGAGCTGAGTGTCATTCATCTGTATTTTCTGCACTTAGTATAAGAGATTGTGCTCAGCAGCAGGTCTGATGGTCAGTTTTAAAGGATTTAACGACTATAAACCAGACACCAGTGGTCTCTCTCTGATACTCCGATTATCTGCTGTAAAAGTGAACCCTTGAACTTTGACCCATTTAACCTCTCTGCTGTGTGGTGTTTCCTCTTTCAGACCAGAAAGTCATCTCAGCTGACTCGGGACACAATGTCACTCTGCCATGTCAAGCTCCAGACAAGGACATCCCCATCCTAGTTGTAGAGTGGAGCAGAGCTGACCTGGAAGATGAATATGTCCTTACTTACCGGGATGGGCAGTTTGATCCTGATGAGCAGCATCCATCTTTTAAGAACCGGGTGGATCTGCAGGACAGACAGATGAAGGATAGAGACGTGTCTTTGATTGTGACAAATGTCACAGCTGTAGACGCTGGAACATACGAGTGTCGTGTCGTCCAGAGAAGAACAAACCGCAGGAAGAGAGCTCATCTGAAGACTGACCCCATCAGCATCATCACCCTGAGTGTTGTTGATCCTCCAGGTGAGTGAGTAGAGTTGAGTGTGTGTGTGATCAGAGGTGAAGCTGCTTCCTGGTTGTTGATGTTTGTTTCTAAAGATGTTGTTGATGAGACTTTGTAGAAAGCAGCTGGTCTGAGTGATGTGATCAGAGTGCAGTAGATAATGTCTGACAGCAGTTTGATTCTGTTCTGTTCTTCACTCATCACCTACCTGACAGCTGACACCTCACACCTGTTTCTCACCTGCAGGTCAGCCAGGAGGACACACAGAGGATGGAGGGAAGGAGGCTGGAGGGAAGGAGGATGAAATTGGTAGAAGATATCATGCTGGACTGGTAGCTTTTGGTTTGTTACTTGCTGTGATCATTGTTGTGGTCGCTGTCGTGATCTCTAAAAAAAGGAAGAATGATCCTTCCTGATGAAGAAGCAATGAAGGAGATGATCTGAAAGAAAATAGGATGACAGGAGAGAGAGAGATAATACATTAAACTAGTTAAAAACGTTTAACTATAAAAATGACATATTTATACGTATAGATAGATAGTTGTATGAGGGTAACATCACGAGGAGAACAAACAGAATATAAACCAGTGTGTTTCACACTGAATGTGTTCAGGTCGGAGCTGCTGTGTGGACCATTATAGCTTTATATCAGAACCTGTTTTGGTTGGAGATTTATGTAACGCAAACTGTCAGAGAAACTCTTGAATCTATGTTGGTTCCTCTTGATGTCAGTGCTGACTTTGATCCTGTGGATCACTGCAGACGCTTAGAGACATTGATAGAGACTCTGAGAGTTTCTAACTGGATTAAATTGCACAGATGGAGGATTCTTTGTATGTGTTGATGAATCTTCATCCAGGAGCTACAAACTGAACTGTGGCGTTCCACAGAGGTTAAATCTGGGACCAGTGCTTTTAACATTTACAGGCTGTAACTTTGTGATGTCATCAGGAGGCACAGAATCAGTACACATTAGTACACTGATGATACACAACTTTATGTTGTTGTGTCTCCTGATGACACAGAGCCAGTCAGATCTCTCGGCATCTTACATATTAATTCCTGGATGGCAGCAAACTTCCTCCAACTCACTCAGGACAAAACTGAGGTTTAATCAGCAGCTCTGAAGCTCAGAGAGAAACTTCATAACAAACTTCAGACTCTTCCACTAAACCTGTGTGAGCAGGTTAAAAGCCTTCAGGTCTTATTTGATCCAGAACTCACATTTGAAATTCACATTTAAAACTTTTGTCAAAAATATTCTAAAACTAAATTTTCACATTTAATTTGCAACATTTGCACATTTGCAACAGTGCAACAGTTTCTCTCTCAAGCCAATACAGAGACCTTGACTCCAGTTTTCATCTCCTGAAGGACTGATTACTGAAATGCTTGTTTTTCTAGTTTTTCAAAGAAATCTTTGTCACTGATGTCAGTGCAGTTTATGCTTCAGTGGGAAATCTCTGCTGATTACTGTGATTGAAATTTTCACCAGGTGTTGGTAACAACATCCAATCCACACATGCAAAGCAATCAAACCATAGATGTCCATAAATTATCTGTAATGATAAGAAATGTCAAAAGTATTGAGCATGTTTACTGAAAATGTTTTTAATCCTTTGAACATCCTTTGAGCCTTTGTTGGTGATGATTGTTTTAACGTTCCTCCTGCACGGAGAAACTTGTCTCAGGTGTGACTTTGGTCCATTCTTGGCTCTTTGACTGCATTTCTCGCTGTTTTCTTGGAAATAATTGTACCGGCTCCACGTCTTTCTGTATCTCTTTGCAAGTGCTCCAGATGTGGCCTCAGAATTTCATCTTCTTTTGTTTTTGTGGCCCACATTGGCTGTGATATAGACATCAGTGTGTACGATGATGTTATGACTGATGGATGAGAAACAGGACTTCTGTATTTAAAGTGTGTACTGTGCATATTTGTAGGCTGAGCGCTGACCTCATCCACAGAGCACTGAGGTGTGAGTCAGTAACTGAGAGTCACGGCTGTCTGCACTCTGAGAGGATGATGACTGTACAATTACTTTTTCTGTGGGTTCATTGGTGCTGAAGTTCAGTACAAACTAACCACCTTTGAGATGAAGTTGCATCATGGAGCTCACAAATCTGCAGCAGCTGTGTGATAATGTCACGTCAACATGAACCAAAACATCAGAGGAATGTTTGCAGCACTTTGTTGAATCTGCTGTGAAGAATTATAGCAACTCTGAAAGTTAAAAAAAAAGAAGACCAAATTCAGTACTAGGAAGGTGTACCTAATAATGTGGCCAGTGAGTGTATATGATTGTAATGAAATAAAACTTGTGAACTTGTTTGTATATTTTTGTGGTGTTCAGTGTGTGACAGAGATTTTCTTGTAAAGAGCTGAGCACTCCTGATCCTGTGTGAAGTGGAAACATTAAACCTTGAGTGCTGCAGACTCAGAGGTGGGCAGCCTGTTGTTGCACTTTAATGTCAGTAGATGGCAGCACAGACCACTTCATCTTGGTTGCATCAAATGACAAACTCACTTCCTCAGAGTAAAACCTGAAAAAAATAATGCCTTTAAAATGAATATCACCTAAACTATCATCTGCTTTGAGTTGACGTCACACCTGTTACCCATCACACCGTGATATTTCTGGTAGCAGTGGTCACTTCTGGTGAAAACAACCCACCTGCAGCCCTGACTGCTGACAGAGCTGCAACAAGCATCAGTAAATGTATTACAGTCTCATGAATTTGGTGGTTGGTAAAAGCTGCTCAGAGACACATGTTGTTTTATATGTGAGCGACATCCTGATTTCAAATCTGTGGGTCAGTGAAGAGAATCACTAATGGACATGCGCAGTGGAGGGTGCTCTAACATAAACGTGTGACTGTGTGTTGAAAACAATTTCACTCAGAAAGTAAAATCCGACACATTGCAGATGAAGGCTGTTTATTAATGGAGTAAAGGATCTCCATCATATTACAAAACACACTTGTACCTGTGAAAAATAGTGAAAAATATAAATTTATAAGATATTAATCTGTGTGACAAACCATCCATAAATGTGTGTTAATATTCAGATTTTAAATAATGTTTATTTTTATGTTCATTGTCTCTCACAGTGACACAGACAGCTGTGACATCAAACATCACATAAACAGTGATTCATTCCTCTGTGAACTTTAAATAAACACAATAAAGAGATTGTATTTGACTCCTTTCACTTTAGTCTGACTTTATGAAAACTTGCTGCTGAGCACTTTAGTTATAAAGCAGAGGTTAAAATGGTGATAAAAAGTCAGTAATAATGAAATAAGAGCCATCCTGTAGATGCAGACTGAGTTTAGTCCAAGGATATAAAATGTGTTACCATCAACCTTGTAACTGTCTGATAATCAGACGTCTCTGATTAGTTATTGACTTATTTGAGTGATTTCCTTTCTGACAACGATCGTCCGAGTCTCCAGGATGTCTCAGGGAGCTGCTGTGTGGACCAGTTAGAGAGCAGCAGCTGGATCCCAGTGGTTGGACTGGTGGATGACTTCAGTGAGGAGTCGATGACATTTGGCTCTGGTAGAAACTCTGCACACACAAACACACAGGAGGAGAATATAAGCACAAAGCAGAGCCTCTCTGTTCTCTTTGTATACAGCAAAGCATCAGGACATGTCAGTGAACGCATCACAGTTACAATAATGTAACTTATTGAACTTTGACGCATTTTGTGCAGGTGTGTCAGATCACAGCATCTGCAGAGACACACAATCTTGTTTTGATACATTTTAACTGCAGGATGAAAAATAAACTGATTAAATAACATCAAATTGCTCCATCTTAACAGGTTACTGGCACCAGAATATTTAGTGGAACTGGTGCTTGTGTCCCAGTCAGTGTGTACATCCTGAGATGCTGCAGCCACAAACCTGTTCACTGTTCCCAGCTCACACTTAAAGACGACTGAATGTTTGCTGTGAGGACTCCTCGATCCTGGGACGACCTGCCTGAAGAAATCTGGCTCGCCTCATCAGTGTCGTCTTTTAAATCCTTGTTAAAGACTAATATATAAACTTGAACTCATCTTATTCATCCAGCTGTTGGAAGTTATTCACTACATGACGCTTGAGTCTGTGTGGCCGTAGTTTGATTCATATTTTACTCTTTGCTCTTTCACTCATCGTCTCTGGGAAGCACTCGTAACGATGGTTTGAAAAGTGACACAAACTTAAAAATACAATAAAGTTTGATTGTGAGCAACAGATTTATGGTGTTTGTACTAAAAGAAGAGCAGCTGTACCTCTCAGCTCTGACTGTTTTTCCTTCTCTTTGACTGACGTCTTCAGTTCTCACTGCTGAGCCGACTGCAGCTGCATCTGCACAATAAAACACACACACAGGACGTCAGTGCACGATTGATTTTACCCAGAATCCTCTGCAGGAGAAAATGGAAGGTACTCATGTTTAGCTGGACAGAGAAAAGTTACAGGAAGTCGTGATGTCGCTCTGATGTTGTTCAGTTTGTCTTGTACAACATTTTTCTGAAGTCTCATATAAAGACGTCGCTTCTCTGTTTTCTTAACAAAGTGGATTTTCTACAACAGTTTCAATGATAAGAAACAAAATGAATGACATTAGTTATGGAGCCTTTGGTAACATATTCAGAGAACAAGATGGAAAAACAATCAGTTACAGGAGCAAACATCATGCTGGCTTGAACACATATTTGTTGTTGAAGCTTCTCAGTATTTGAAACATGAAGATTTGTTAGTGTTTTTTAATGAGTTCATCTTTTAAACCATTTTAGCCTCGATTGTCCTGTTAAACACTATTTAAACTTCTGTCTCTATAATGCAACAGAGTCAAGTTTAGCCTCTCTGCTAACTTCAGGCTAAAAACACTGATGACCTCCAACGCTGCCCCTCAGCCTCCTGGTAGAGGCTCCTATGGACCCAGCAGGGTGACAACAACACCCCATCAAAGGGACAAAGACACTGAGCAGCCTGCAAAGAAGCCCACTCATTATAAACATCATGTAAGAAATAAGAACTACAATGGGATCATTGATGGAGCTGGACTGTTGTCAGAGTGCAGCTTAGAGGAGATTCTGAGTTTAGCAAAACCTCCTCATGGCTTAAAAAGTCTAACAAGTGTTAAGATTTCCTGTGAATATTACTGTGAACACTGACACGCTCTCCTGTTTTCAGTGCAGCTCACTTTGTTATTGTTACTCATATAGAATTAAATAAAGTATTCCAATAAAAAGTGTAAATATAGACTTTAATTAGCCAGTTTGTTATGCTGCACCGAACAAACGCACTACTCTCACATCTGGTGTGACGGGACACGAGCTCCAGCTCAACCTCTGACTTTACTGATGAACGAGTGAAAGTGAATTCCTTTGTTTAGTTTATTATTAGAATATGTTTGTTTGTTAGAAAGTGTTATAGATGCTATGTTATGTCCTACAGAGCAAATATTTCATATTCAGCCTTCATGAAGCAACCAGTTAAGTATTAAATCTTCTATAGCAATAATTCATCTTTGACGTTACATTATTTATATTATTTCAATGTATTCTTCATTTCACACATTTACATTGTTCTAAATATAATGTTTAAATAATTTTCATATTATTGAAGTCAGGATTATAACAGAAGGGTCACAATCATGGCTGCAGCAAATATGAAGACGAGGCTCAATCAAATACAAACAATATTTAAAGTGAGTTACTGACTCTTAAACTTGTAACTTTATTCAGTAAAAACTGTTTATTCTACCAGTGTTGTAATAAAAGAAGTCGTACCATCAATAAATAAACAGCTGCTGAGGACTCGTTGGTGTAGCGAAGGACTAATGTCCTAAAGAGTAATATAGTACACACTCCTTCCTGAGACGACTGAAGGTCCTCTCATTTCCAACACTGTTGACTCTGTCTGTGTTGCACACTGCTCAAAATAAAGGGAACACAAAGATAAGAATCCCAGATCTGAATGAATGAAATATTCGCATTAAATACTTTAGATAGTTGAATGTGGTGACAACAAAATCACACAAAATGATGAGTGGAAATCCAATGTAGCAACCCATGGAGGTCTGGATTTGGAGTCACACTCAAAGAGGAAAAACACTCTACAGTAATGTCCTTACAACAAGTCAAAGTGAAGCTCGGCAGTGTGTGTGGCCTCCACGTGTCTGTATGACCTACAACACCTGGACATGCTCCTGATGAGGTGGTGGATGGTCTCCTGATGGACCTCCTCTCAGACCTGCACTGAAGCATCTGCCAACTCCTGGACAGTCTGTGGTGCAGTTGGTGGACGGAGCGAGACATGACGTCCCAGATGTGCTGGGTTGATTCAGGTCTGGGGAACAGCTGGACCAGTCCACAGCATCAATGCCTTCGTCCTGCAGGAAATGCTGACACACTGCAGCCACATGAGGTTCAGCATTGTCTTGCATTAGGAGGAAACCAGAGCTGCCCGCACCAACATATGATCTCACAGGGAGGTCTAAGGATTTCATCTTAGTACCTAATGGCAGTCAGGCTACCTCTGATGAACACATGGAGGGCTGTGCAGGCTGTCCACCCCATACCATAACTGACCCACTGCCAAACCATCATGCTGGAGGATGTTGGAGGCAGCAGAAGGTTCTCCACACTGTGTCCAGACTCTGTCACGTCTGTCACATGTGCTCAGTGTGATTCTGCTTTCATTGCCAGTGGCAAAGTTGCCATCTCGGTGTTCTCTGGCAAATGCCAAACGTCCTGCATGGTGTTGGGCTGTAAACACAACCTCCACCTGTGGACGTCGGGCCCTCATGCCACCCTCATGGAGTCTGTTTCTGACCATTTGAGCAGACATGTGTACATTTGTGGCCTGCTGGAGGTCATTTTGCTCTAGCAGTGCTCTTCCTGTTCCTCCTTCCACAAAGGTGGAGGTAGCGGTCCTGCTGCTGGGTTGTTGCCCTCCTACGGCCTTCTGATGTTCCGGCCTGTCTCCTGGTAGCGCCTCCATGCTCTGGACACTACACTGACACACAGCAAACCTTCCTGCCACAGCTCACATTGATGTGATCCTGGATGAGCTGCACTACCTGAGCCACTTGTGTGGATTGTAGACTTTGTCTCAATCTATCACTAGAGTGAAATCACAGCCAGCATTGAAAAGTGACCAAAACATGAGCCAGAAAGCATCAGCACAGAGAAGGTCTGTGGTCACCACCTGCAGAAACACTCCTTTATTGGGATGTCTTGCTAATAATTCCCACCTGTTGTCTAATCCAACAGTGTGTGGCATTGATTGTCAATCAGTGTTGCTTCCTAAGTGGACAGTTTGATTTCACAGAAGTGTGATTGACTTGGAGTTACATTGTGTTGTGTAAGTTTTCCCTTTGTTTTTGGAGCAGTGCATTTATTCTGTGTACTATTGTATTTATGTATAATCATTCTTTTCTATCCTTACTAGGGCTGTGCGATATGACCAAAATCATATCCCGATATAAAACATCTATCGTCCGATAACGATATAAATCACAAAAATGTAACATTTTCTGTAAATTCTGTGAATCTCGGGCAGCTCGACTTGCTTGAAGTGTTTCCAGCTGCACGTCGTGTAGCTGGAGTCGAGTGTTTTAACCGATGAAACGATACATTTTTAGACATAAGTTGTAGCTGTTTTGCTTCTCATCCATAAACACTGCATACTCTTTCACGTGATTCAGTTTATTTTGAGAAGTCTCAACAGGATATTGAGCTTTATTGTGAAAGGTTTATGTGGAACATAAACAAGCGGACACACGATGGTTTTACAGTTGTTGTTGCTAACGACAACGCATAAAAACAGGCGCTTGTGCGTCCGTAGTGTGGTTATATTGAATATAAGAGAAAGAAATGAACATAGCCACTACAGCGACCGTCAAAACCATGAAAAAATATTGACGTAAACAGTTTATTTTACGACACCACGAAACAAACGATAGCGTAAACTGAAACGATATATCTGGTTATATCGAACAGCCCTCATCCTTACTCTCTCTATCCAAGCACAATACTGTTGAACTTATTCTCAGTTTATCTTCTGTATAGTTGTAAACATGTATATTTGAATTTGTTATATTTTCATGTCATTTTACAGTGTTTTTCACCTTTGAAGGACGATGTTTTGTCCCACTGTTACCCGAGTGTGTATTGTTTGGTTGACAATAAAACTCGACTAAAGCAACAGAGTACTGGTACAGTACTAGGTTTGCTAGTACTGCATTACTGTATATTGCTCACACAAACACACACACACACTTCATCAGCAGCAGACAGTCTCTTTGATGTTGATACATTTATCCATAACTGTGTGAAAACAGCACATGTGGAGGTGCAGGGAGGGAAACCCCGGGTTAACTGAGTGAGTTTTATCAACTCATATCAGCTTCATATGACAGAATATCCTGATTACCAATGTTAGCGTAAACTAATCTGAATAACAGAAACATACCCTGGGTATAATAAACTTTCTCTGTAGTGCAGGACCAGATCAGTCAAAGTACAAGAATTCAAACAAACACAGAGATTCTACTTACAGAGCAGACACAGCACAGATGTTTCCAACATCGTCCTTCTCACTCATTTCAGCTTTTTCTCATTTCTGTCTCTGACACCAAGTAAAGTCGCCCTCTTCCTCCTTCCTGTTGGTACAAAGAGAGTCAAGGTCAGATACATTAGAAATATATACAACTATTAACACACTGTAACGGTTACTCTCTTCTAACACGTGGTATGAACGCCCTGTTACTTAAAGTTGCTACAAAAACACACAGATAGTTTTTTTAAAGAATATTTCCAAGATGGACGTCTGATCGACATCACGGATGTTACACCAGTGTCCATTTGATGAACCTCTTCAGCATCACCTGCGTACCCCTGTCAGACTTTCTAACAAGAAAAACTTTGTGTTTATGAATCATTTTCTTAAAGAATAAAACATTGGAAATATTAAGAGTTGGAGAAAAAAGAAGAAAATGCAGCAGTCCTCCAACAATTTCTTATCCTACTAGTGAAAAAAGTTCCATCCCTGGATTTATAATGCTGATGTCAGGAACAGAGAAGTGATGTTTGTACAAAGCCAACATATACAGATGAACATATATATGAAAAGCTTAAACATGTTGTTTACTTCTTTAAATAACAGGCTGCGGTTTCTGCTTTGCATACATGAAGAAGAAGTGCTGCTTTCTCTTCACATTCACATTAGATGTTTAAACTAAAATGAACCCATCCACTCTCATCCACTTCAGTCTGTCTCAGGGACACATGACGCTGTTACGA
The DNA here is from genome assembly GCF_057382095.1 of Aulonocara sp. 'chitande type north' Nkhata Bay. Classification (NCBI taxonomy): domain Eukaryota; kingdom Metazoa; phylum Chordata; class Actinopteri; order Cichliformes; family Cichlidae; genus Aulonocara; species Aulonocara sp. 'chitande type north' Nkhata Bay. The sequence goes on from NC_141346.1 coordinate 17,673,129, forward strand.
CTCATCGAGCGATGCCACCGACCAGCCAATCGGTGACATCACAGTTTAGTACCTGCTCAGATCGCTTGGAAACCCGGCCGAGCAGGTACTAAAGAAATACCTGGTACCAGGTACTGATGACCATTCACACTCACATTCACACCTCTGGGCGATTCAGAATCACCAGTGAACTTAACCCCACTGACTGCATCTCTGTGGACTGTGGGAGGAACCTGAAGAGAACCCACACAAACACAAGGAGAACATGCAAACCCCCCACAGAGACTCCCCGACCAGGTGGTGGATGCAAAGCCTGGGTGTCACCATGTGGCCCTCTTAAAAATAGATTTAGGTACTTTAAATATACACAACATGTAAACTATAAAAATAATAAATAAAAGTTATAATGCTACTTATGTCAGCTGTAACTCTCATCTGGACTCTAATTTTACAGTTTTGTTTTTATTATTAAGTGTCAGTGCACTTATGTTAACGACAGTGAATCCTTAAGCTGTCATCATCGATTTTCACCTGTCAGCCTCATTCTGTCCTTTCTGAAAGTCTTCAACAACTCAATTATGATGTGACTGAAAACACAGTGAAGACAAAATATTAGGTATAAAAAAAAACTGACTGTGGAAAATTTATTCTGTTTTATCAACATATATAAACACATTTATGGATCTGACTGTTGACTAGCATGCAATGTAAAAAAAAAACTTAAAAAACTAAAAAAAAAACCCCAAATGAACAGTTATAAGTAATAATAATAATAATAATACCAAACATACATTTTTATACAAAGTAGAGCCGATCATTGCATTTATGAATTTATGAATGATCCGTTTTTTCTAAACTTCTAAAGAAGTAATTTCTAATGTTTCTATTTATTTCTATGTGTATTGTCTTTACTTATATTGGTAAGTAGAGTTTAATGAACGTGATTTATGACGAGTTATATATAAAATTTAGAAATGAGCTGTTTAGCAAAGTATCTTAAATACTACGTTATTTGACACATTTCACATATTATACACCAACAAGTCATTTACAGCAGTGTTGGCCAATCATTTTTATGCAAATACCGGAAACCAGTTCGGGGCACAACCGTATTTGGCGCCGTTCCGAGCGAACGTCGTCACAGCGGGGACACCGGACAAGATGGGTACCGGAGTTCTTACGTCGCTCTTGGGGATTCTTTTCCTCCGTTATAGCGCGTTTGCATCAACAGGTGAGATGTTACTCTTAGATTGCTGCTGAATTAATTTGCCGTTAGAGCCACCGAGACTCGCCGGACATCGTTTTTCAGCTGAAACCTCACATAACAGAAAACATCCACTTCGCTCAAAGTACGGCTAGCGATAGCGAAGCGACACATAATGTTAACATGGCGGTGCAAACCAGAGTAGCCGGCAAAAGCGGACTGGTCCCGGATTACTTTCACATTTATAACAGGGGATTTTAGTCCGGGAAAACTGAAGTCGGTACTAATATAATTCTATTAACACGGGCAGTGCCCTACAACGGGAGAAATTTACGGATAAAAAATAACTCGAAAGATACTTTTCGACACCGTGTCGCGCTATGCTAGCCATCAGCAGCAAAGGAGGAGAAGCGCTACCGCCGCGAGGCTTAATGTTCGCGGCGGGTCGGCTGGCTTCACCCCTGGCTGCACAAATCACGGTTCACTTGACCGCGTTATGTCAGGAAAGCCACGAAAGAAGTACTAAAACTCGAGGAGACGCACAGCTGTAGCACTGTTTGCTTATATTGTGTGTGGTTGATTTAAACATCAGAGCCTGGTAAGGTAACAGCCATTTTTTTTTCTCTTGCATCAAGTACCTGCTGAGAACATCACTGTAGTGAAGTTTATCTGAGTCGTCCCCATCCAGAATCCCTGGCAAGGTCGGGGCAGATCTAGAAGGGTGGCATGTGCCACCCCGAGTGCCACCCTAGTTTTGCACATGACAATGTTGTTTACTAAAATAAGATAGCACTTTGAGCCTAGCTACAGTTATCAGTGAATATAAGTTCTAAAGCTGAATCTATTGCTTAGTGTTACCCAATGTTCCCTCTAATGTTTCATGTGTCTGAGCGAACACACAAACTCCCTGAGCGATCCCTTGGACCACTGTGAGCAACAGCAGACGTGTGCACTGTGGTCACGCCAGCATCAAATCCGTCCAAGTTACTTGGTTTATTAAAATAATCAAATTACAACATTTACATTTATGTTAGACTACTTTTAATTAACTGCTTTAGAATTAATTTTTAAAAAAAAATCTCGTTCATGAGCTGTGTAGTATGTTAACACTATTGAAAGTAAAAATAACTTGAACTCCAATTTTGAAAACACAACTTTATTTATTAATTTTTTTTTATAAAGCTCTGACTTGTAGTATGAGTCTGTGGTCTGGGGGAGAGTCCTGTAACTCTGTCTGCAAAATACAGTAAATAATGACCGATGTTGGAGAATCAGAATCAGAAAGGTGTTTATTGCCAAATGTTGAGCAGGTTTACAACATTAGGAAATTGTTGGGCAATTAATAATATAGTTACTTCTTCAAAAAAGTTACTGCGTTTTGCAAGCAACGAAGTTTTTTGCAGCTGTTTACCTAAAAATGCAGCCAAGGCGTTTTTAAATAAACACTTCAAACTATTTACAGAACAATCAGCTGTTCTACATCAAATTTGATGCCACACAAATTATTTGTGCCACTCCAAAAAATTATTTCTGTCCACTATGAAGGAGAACATCACAAACCTGATACCTGCAGGCCTGACAACAGGGGATGTATCACTCCTGTAACACCTGTAACACTCAGCAGTCGCCTCATTGTTCTGACACACACAACAAAACTATTGACTACACTAGGGCTGTACGATATGATCACAATTTCATATCCTGATATAAGACATTTATCGTTATTAACCCTCTGGGGTCCACGGACACGCTGCACCTCCAAATCACATGACTGATTTAAGCTGACATAACAACAAGCTGCAGCCACGCTCAGTCTCTATTTCAGACAGTGTTAAAACTTATTGCAACACCTGATTGTTCTCTCATTTTAGTTATAGTAGTATTTTTAAATGGTTGTAGAAAATAAAAAAATAAAAAACAGCAGGTGTATTGGCTGCATTTTTAGATAAATAGTTGAAAATGTTTACAAAATGTACAATATATATTTGCATTTAAAAAGATAGTACTCGAATTTTATGTTTTTTGCGTGATTTCAGATGAGTTGTGTTAATACAGTATGCCAATTTAAAAAAAAAAAAAAAAGCTAAATTCAGACACATGAGGTTGAGCTGAGAAGAATGACACCAAGCAAGACACGGGGAAAAAGAAACAATTTAAAGGTGAAATACACATGTTAAATCAAAAGCAGTTAAAATGGCCAGTTATATGTTGGACCTCAGAGGGTGAACACAAGAAATCATGAAAAATTAGGTTTAAATCTTTGTTCATGACAATGCAGATTTCTGACATTTTGTGTAAATTCAAGGTTCTTCATTCGTCAGATGCATATACAAGTATAACACAGTGAAATGTAAACCTGACACGCTCCTTGACTTGTGCAAAAGGGGGGAGAGGGGGAGAGAGGAAGAACATTATAAATAAATATATATATACACATTTGGTGAATGTGCAGTAGCATGTATGCAGCAAGCTTCTCGCAGTGGGGATGATCTCCTCCGCTAGCATATTGACAAAACATACTGCTTCTTCCGTAAACTCGTTGATGTCGACTGCGCATGCTCAGTCTACATCGTTGAGTGCGTCCTGTAGCGTAGCTTCTGATTGGGCAGACCAACGTTTCACCTCCCTCGTGGTTACTTCTTCCCTCCATATGTTTTGTTTATACTGGGGAATGAGGAAGATGGCGTTGTGGTCAGTCTTCCCGAAAGCCGAGTGTGAGACAGCTTTGTAGCCCTGCTTGTACTGCGTGTAGCAGTGATCCAAAATCCGATCCCCCCTCGTCGGACACCAGACATGCTGGTAGAAATTCAGCATGACTTGTCCGAGGTTCTCTTTATTAAAGTCTCCTGCTACAATGAGGGCTGCGCCCGGGTCCTTGTTTTGAAGCGAACTCAGCACATCATGTAGTTCGGACAAAGCCATACCTGTGTCCGCTTGGGGTGGGATGTAGACCACCGTGGCGATGACCGAGGTGAACTCACGGGGCAGATAGAAAGGGCGGCACTTAATGCTCAGGAATTCCAGATGTGGCGAGCAGCCGCTGCAAAGAGTAGAAATGCACCTGGCATCACACCACTTTCTGTTTACCACACTCCTCCACCTTTGGTTTTGTTTGACTCTGCCGTTCTGTCCGCGCGGAGCACAAAGAATGAATCCGACGGAGTTACGGCCTGGTCCGGCACGATGGGGTCAGTCATGTCTCCGTGAAGCGCACAATGTCGCTGTCCCTCATGTCACGTTGGAAGGTGACTCTTGCTCTTAGGTCATCGAGCTTGTTCTCCAAAGCAGTCAGGAAGGAAAAATCGCCCCATGTTGTTAAGCTTTCTGGATTTTATATTTATTGGGCTACAGATTTATTCATTATACGGACTACACGGTACATAAACCCAAAATTTCACGTGTTTATCTAAACTGTATAGTTACGTGGACTGCAGAAAATAATTAAGTTGTAGACTATATTTATATGAATAGCATGTATATTGAATCATTTTAACCATATGTAACCCACCCCTTTATGCTTTGATTTTGCCGCACATTTGATTTCTTTGCCACCCTAAGAAAATTTCTCTAGATCCGCCCCTGGTCAGGGATAAAAGAAAATAGGTCCTGTTGATATTTGGGCTTCGTTCCTCCTGTTCCAATAAGAAGTCATCCCTCACTTGAGAATGCGCTCAAACTTTAACATTTCCGCAGCAATTTGCTGAAACAACCTCTGAACCAACAACAAGGATGTAAGACTTCCTAAAACTATAACTTCTTTTTCTAGGAGGTTCCACTTTATGGTAATGTAACGACATCCAACTGTAACTTTGTCACCAAATTAAAACATCACTACTTGACTAGCTGGTTGTAAAGAAAGCGGAGTAACCTGGATCCTGACCAGTGCGCGCTCCCGACGCTGGGGAACGCTCCGTCGGTGATAAATGGCACAACGCTCAACCAGAGCAGCAGCCATGTTTCAGCGCTACAACCAGACGTGAAACACGACCTTCTTGTGACTCTGCGTGTCTGTGTTCTACTTACCCCGACATGCAGAGGCTCTAAAAACATACTAGCAGCTCCTTTGTGCCTGATCCCACACGTCAGCAAACATGAAGACGCTGCTGATAAGCTTCGTTTTTTCGACGTCACGATTAAAAACAGGCTCCAATACCCAAAGTTAAGCCCACGTCGTTTTCGAGTAAAGGGCATCCTTGTTCAAAGCTTCTAGCAAAGCTGTTTTCCACCGTCCACGAACGATAACACAAACGTTAATAACACAAACAGCTTCTCTTCTCACGGAGAGAAACCGTGTAGCGAGCTCACAAAGACTGCTGCGGAAGCGCGTTCCCTGTGTGCCTGCAGAGCGAGCCGATGACCGATAGGGGCAGTGTACAGTATGGTACGTACTACAGCGCTCCCCGGTTGGCACGGAGTCGTGGGCCTGATGTATGGAGCTCATTGCATCATTTAGTCAGCCCGTCACCTGCATCTATCTGACTCTTGATTTCTCAGAGGGAGCAGTGTAGTAGATGAAGAGCTGATGATGAAATCAGGAGCAAAAACTAACGAATGTTGGCCTGGTCAACACATTTTCAATTCAATTCAGTTTTATTTATATAGCGCCAAATCACAACAACAGTCGCCACGAGGCGCTTTATATTCTAAGGTAGGATGTCTGAAAACCTACACAGACATAAACGTATTATCATTATTTAATCATGTGGTCACAACTTAATAACCTGACAAACATCACATGTTTCTGAGCATAAGAACCAAAACAACAAATAAGCAGCTGTTCAAAGCCGTTTGCAAAAAATTATTTTCCCTTTTTTAATAAATCTTTTCAGATTGTGTTTTTGTTCTATTTCTGACACTGGGAGCTAAACACAAGTTGTTTTGTTTTGTTGCTTTATTGCTTTGTTGTTCGTCTGAATTCTGTGGTTCCTTAGCAGATTTTAACAGGTCTATGGTCATGTTTATGTGATTCAACCAGCATAAAGGAGAGAGCAGTTGTCTCTGTTCCTCACCCTGATTGGCTGCTGTAGAAGTGACCGCTTCCTCTCTTCTCTGTTGTTTCATCTTTTAGACCAGGAAACCATCACGGCTCAGTCAGGACAGAAGAACGTCACCCAGCCATTTCGAGCTCCAAACAACAACATCATAATAATTCAAGAGTGGTCCAGAGCTGACCTACATAAATGTGCCCCTAAGTACTGGAATGGACACTTTTTTCCACAAGAGCAGCATCCATCTTTTGAGAACCAGGTGGATCTGGAGTTGTTGTGGCAGTTTTTGGCGATGGCGTTTGTCCCGTACGTGTTGGTGAAGTTGGTGATGATGCCGTTGGAGGATTTTTTCGATTTGGTGGTGTTGATGGTGTCAGCAGTGGTGTTGAAGGAGGTATTGTTGTTGTTTGTGGAGATGGTGTTTGAATCTACAGAAACATAAACAACAGAAGCAGGGTTCATACCAGCCTCCAGCACCTCAACTGACCCTTTTTCTTTCAACGACTCTACTGCCTCCTCCCCCTGTGCCATTCATCAGGAGACACCTACCCACAGCCTACACTGCAGCCTCTCCATCACAACTTACCAGGGGCGAAGTCAGCTGATGAAGATGAAAACCAGGAAAGCCATGGGCCCGGGTGGAGTAGCTTCCACTGAAGTCCATCAAGCAGGTTGGGGAGGAGAGGATGTTGTCTAAGCTAACATCCATCATGGACAACACCTTCTTGGCCTCCAAACCCTCTATGACCCTCTGGTATTCCTTCCCACCTTTGCCAAAGTGCTTGCTCATAAGGGGTCATATGATTGTTGGGTTTTTCTCTGTATCTATGAAGCGCCTTGAGGCGACTTATGTTGTGATTTGGCGCTATATAAATAAAATTGAATTGAATTGAATGGTGGAATTGAACTCAGGAGCTTCTTACATACAGTTCATGCAGTTTTTAGGAGATTGTGGTTCTAATGTTTTTACTGTAAATAAAGTGTCTGTTGATATGATTGTTGTTGTTTCCTGGTGCTTCCTTAATAAATCTGAGCTCGGGATCAAAATAATCCATGTCTTGTTTTTTTGTTGCAGTTTTTCACAATGTTACTACGAATATTTTTTTTTTACCAATAAATATTAAGAATACATAATGAATCCCATAAATTGTGACAGAGTTTATAAACACAACAGCTTTTATAAATGCTGTAAAACACGTTTATGTTTTAATTTGTTAACCTGGTCCTTTATGACTACAGAGAGAAAGAACAAAGGATTTACCAAGTGCACTGATGTGCAGACACGTAAACACTGAAACCTCATCCAGATGTTTCACACATCACATAAAACTGATTTGGATGTTTTCTTTTCGACTAATGTGACAAAAACATACTTTAATGCATGTTTTGCTCTAAACGGCTCCCAGATCTACAGGATGTTAATTCTCCTGAGTTAACATCCTGTAGATTTGGGACCAGTTCCCTTTTTCCATGGATGCAGTGCTGGTGACCAAACTAGAACTGGTTCTGTGTTCCCATCAGGACAAGTCTGGTTCTGCTGAGAACAGGAAACTGAGGCTGTGATTCACACAGGCTCACCAAAGTCTGACAACAGCAGACTGGAGAAACATTTCCAGGTCTGATGAGTTCTGATTTGTGCTGTGACGGTCACATGGATCCATCCTGCCTCGTATCAGAGCATCGATTAAACACCACAGCGTGTTGCTGCTGACTGCGTTCATCTGTAACCATCCTCTGATTGCACTCCATGTCACAAAACTCAAATCATCTCCAGCTGGTTTCTTGACCATGACGATGAGTTCACTGTACTCAGGTCGCCTCCAGTCTCCACATCTCAAACAAATGTGTTGGAACGAGAGATTCACATCATGTCTGTGCAGCTGATAAATCTGCAGCAGGTGTGTGATGCTCTCACATCAAGATGAACCAAAGTCTCAGAGGAATGTTTGCAGCACCTTGTTGAATCTCTGCTGTGAAGCATTAAAACAGTTCTGGAGGCCGAAAATCAGTACGAGGAAGCTGTACTTAATAAACTGGCCAGTCAGTGTATATTACTATAATTACATTTTAAAAACTGTAAACACAAATCTGTGGTCATATATTTTGTTGTATTCAGTGTCAGTGAAAACATGGTGCTCCGACTCAGACTCAGTTTCTCTGTTTTTTAATCAGCTTCTCATTAAAATTCAGACTTTATTCAAATGACCACAACCAGGGGGCACTTTAATGTAAACAGATGCCTCTGTGATGCATTTACTGTCAGTTTTGTAATGTTCACAGTCTGTTTAGGAGATCTGAAACACATTTTACATAAAGACAGTTGTGAAAGTGAAATTGTTCCTCCTGCTTTTAGTTTGTGGCTGAAGTTAACCTGTGTGATGTCTTTATTGTGGATGAAGTAACTGCAATTTTCTGCTGATGCATTTGTAGTAAATGACAAAGTTTCAGATCACAACATCCACAGAGACGTGAAGCTTTGTGTTTGACACGTTTTAACCACAAGATTAAACACATGAAATCATGAATCTGACTGTCTGCTGACACTTCCTGGAGAGTGAGGATGAGGAAAATCCCTCCATCCTCACACAGTTTATATAAAAAGAGAAATGTTAATGTTTTTCCCCTCTTCCTTATACTTTTACTTCAGTCTCAGTATTCCACGATTATCACGGGGCAGTGGCAGATCCAGACCAAACTAACCGCAGGCTAATATTTAAATGTTTAATATATTAAGTGAATTTATTTTCACTCATTTATATAAAGATCCAAAAGAATTTCAAAGTAAAGGTTTCACATACTGCTCTTCCTCATACCTTTACTTCAGTCTCAGTATTGCTGTATAGTATTCCACCTCCCACACCCAGGGTTACCGAACAAAACAAGGAGAGCAATATTTCATTGTTTTATATATTAATTGAAAATATTTTAGGCACTAACATAAAATCAAAAATAAATATCCAAATGAATTTCAAAATAAAGGTTTCACATACTGTGCATGTGCACAATGTTTAAAATCCACGTCTGACATATTTGGTGGCCTGAAACAGGCAGAGTCCATAATTACAGAGAATCCAACGATGACTTTCATACCAGCTTTGATGGAAGCTGCGTCTCCTGTCCCCCATTAATGTGACTGGAAATGTCCTCAAACTGGGCAGCACTGGTGGATCATCTTTGTACGTCTGATAAGAGATGAATGCAGAGCAAACATGAGGCTGTAACTGAGGACAATAACTGATCATTGTTAACTTATTACTTTATTCTGTCATTATTGTTCATTACTGTCAGTTACAATGACTGTATGAATTGTAATGACACGACACTCGCAGTCACACAGGTCTGTTCAACATCACAAACCGCTGGTTGTCCCTCTTCCTCTCCCTCACAGCTCGTCTTCCTCCTCACTCTCAGGACTGTCCCTCTCTGCATCCTCTCCAACTAACTCCTCTGTCTCTCTGTCATCCTGCTCCTCAGCTCCTCATCATCTCCATCCTCTCTCTACATCGTTCTCTACTGGCCCCTGTCTAAAGCCACCTATGCACAGGGGGGGTTATGTTCAGGGATTTATGATGTTTGTAGTAAAAGAAGAGCAGCTGAACCTCTCGTCTTTGTTTTTCTTCTCTTTGACGATGATTCGTCCATCACTGACGTCTTCTTTTCTCACTGCTGAGCAGACTGCAGCTGATCGCTCTCTGCACATGAGACACACAAAGATAAATAAACCAGTGCAGGTTTTTGCAGGTAGAACAGCTGTTAGCAGTGCTGCCACACATGTGATATAAAGAAGAGTCGTAGCATCACAAACATCTTTCTTAGAAACTGGCAGCAGTTTTCAGCAGCTCACATTTTACTACAAGGTCCAAAACCAAGACTTTTTCTAACGTTACACACACACTACAATCAGCACTGTGGTGAGAAATGAGCTTCACACATCAGTCCTGTGGAGCTCAGGGTCAATGTTGTAGCTGAGATTCATTTACATGATGCTTGGATTCATTCACTGAATTCTACTTTTACTCCACCTGTTTGCTGTCTGGTATAAACACACTATAAGCAACATGTTGTGAAGACACTATGGCAGGATAGCTCGTGAAACATCTGCTCACATCTGGTTGAATTCAGTTGTGTACATCCACAAAGAGCAGCAGGTCAGCTGATCACAGCCTGGACACTGAAAACCTGAAGCTCACGTTAGAAACAACTCTGATTATTTTCCTGTGCTGAGCCACTACAATCACTTTGAATGTTCCTCACCTGCTGAATCCACTTTAACCCTGACTGTACATATAAAACATCTTTGTTTTCCTCTGCTCATGTTCTACTTCACTGATTCAAACTGAGAATCTATATTAGAATGAACATTTAGACTGAAAGAGTTCATTAGAAATACAGAAATGTGTGTGTTGGACCAAAAATTAATTTCTGATGTTTCTGTGTTTTTCTCTAATAGTTATATTGTTAAACAGACTGTAGTGAACAGCATTTAAGAATGAGTTATAAATAAAATAAAGAAATGAGCTGCTGTTGAAGTATCTTGATGACACTGTGTAATTGTACCACAATGTAATTAATTCAGTCCTTTGTGGTGACTTAAATATCCTCATACAACTGTGATGTTATATTTCTTCAAACTTCTTGGCCACATCTCATTTTAAAAGGACATTTTAATATTAATGACACTTTTACCCATATATATATATATATATATGTATATATATATATATATATATATATATATATATATATATATATATATTTGATATATCAAATATAACTGATTGCAGTTCTATTCTAGTGACAGAAATATTCTTTCTTGCTCAAAATAAGTGGATATCGTTCATGAGAGATATAGACCTATTTAAACAAATCTCTTTTAAATTCCCGCGATGATATCTGGCACATTCCGAAAATTACGTATTAGCAACTGATAGGCTGAAGGGCTGGGCGGTCCCCGCCAAAGTTCATTTATATGAAGGGTTTTAAGGATTTTAACAGCAGGTCGCTGACAAATGCAGGGCGCTGACTGTAGATCAGTTCCGGCTTTGGCAACAATTTTCCAGTCAAATTTTCAGAAACTTTTCCCGCGAACTTTAAAAACACTCTGATCTCAGCACCCACAGAAGTACAAGTAATGGACCTGACATCAGCCTGCTGCTCTGTGATTTTCACCTGCCTTCTCTCGGCTGTCTGTTCAAGTGAGTTCAACTGATTTTTTGTTTTTTACACTGTAACTACACACTGACAACACACTGCGATCCACTGTAACTGTAACACTGACAACACACTGTGGTGGCAGAGATGGATCAGTGCGGTGCTTGTGTTATGATCGGAAGGTCGGGGCTTCACCGACCGTGAGGTATCCCTGAGTAAGGTACCGTCTGTACACACTGCTCCCGGGGCGCTGGACTGGTGGCTGCTCGCTGCTTCACTGACTGAATGTGTTAAATGCAGCGGACTCATTTCCTACTGGATTAACAGCAGCCCGCTGTCACTGTGAGCAGGACACAAATGTGTGAAACAAACTCCACATCTGTGCTGATGTTCGCTCAGTGTTGTACTTACTCTGAAGAGTCCCGCACGGGGGGGTTGACGTCAGAGAAGGGGGCGGGGTTTTCTGGAAGCTTCTAAAGCAGAGCAGAGGCCTGGTCCTCTCCCGGTCCTACTTCTTCTAAGTCGTCTGGATATCCTCGTTAAACCTTCTAACAATGCAGAGTTTTCGCTCGGAAGTTGTTTCTACCATCTCTTTAAGGGCTGAGGTAAAACGAAACTTTATAAACTAGAAAATCCGTCAGAAGAAGGAGCGAGTAAACGCAACGCTGTCACAAACGAGCCCGAGGTTTTCCTGCTAGTCTTAAAAAAGGGTTGTACTTCCTGTCCCAGTGAGCAGGAGGAAACTGTCTGAATCGCTTCACATTTACATGGAAATGATCATTAATGCTGAAGCCGTGTGGGTATCAGTCACGGACCGGCCTCCCCTCGTGTGTTTTTCTATTAAGATCAGGATCATTGCCTGAAAAATGATGATGTTACCGATCAGATTCTTTCATGGTGGATCAAAATCTGATCTTCTCTGTGTTCATAATTTCATCCATTCAGACAAGATCAACAACACTGACTGACACGCAACTCCAAAAACTAACAGAGCCTCCATCGTGTTTCACAGATGGCTTCAAAAATGTACAGTTTTGATTCATCATTTAAACCTTTAACCTCTCTAATCTGTGTCGTTTCCTCTTTCAGTCCAGGAAAACATCATAGCTGTAGCTGTTTCCAAACAGAAGACCATTCTGACATGTCTAGTTCCAAACAACAACACTTACACAGCTGTAGAGTGGAAAAAAAATGGCCTGGGAGAAGAATATGTCCTTTTGTATCGGAATGGGCACTTTGAGCCAGAAAACCAGCATCCATCTTTTAAGAACCGGGTGGATCTGCAGGACAGACAGATGAAGGATGGAGACGTGTCTGTGATTCTGAAGAATGTGACGGTTAATGACACTGGAACATACGAGTGTCATGTCTTTGTGAGAAAAACACTCTCATGGACATCCATCAGCAGCATCAACCTTCATGTTGATCCTCCAGGTGAGTGAGTAGAGTTGAGTGTGTGTGATCAGAGGTGAAGCTGCTTCCTGGTTGTTGATGTTTGTTTCTAAAGATGTTGTTGATGAGACTTTGTAGAAAGCAGCTGGTCTGAGTGATGTGATCAGAGTGCAGTAGATAATGTCTGACAGCAGTTTGAAGAGGAAATGGATTCTGTTCTGTTCTTCACTCATCACCTACCTGACAGCTGACACCTCACACCTGTTTCTCACCTGCAGGTCAGCCAGGAGGAGACACAGAGGATGGAGGGAAGGAGGCAGAAGAGAAGGAAGCAGGAGGGAAGGAGGATGGATCTGTTGGACTGAAAGTTGGACTTCCTGTTGGCGTTATTGTTGCTGCTGTTGTTGTTGTTGTTGGTGTTTTAATCTACAGGAAACTTAAACCACAGAGTCAGGGTTCATACCAGCCTCCAGCTGAACAGCAGCCTGTTTAAAATGTGAAAATATTATTTTCACAAGTTTTTAAATGTTATTTTTGTTTGGTGCAAACATCGACAAACAGTCCAACAGAGAAACAGAGTCAGGATTCAGGATTCGCCTCCTTGAACTCTCTCAGAGGGCTTCCAGCTGACCTGAGTCTCCTGCTGCTGTTCCAGCTTCTCAGAGCAGAGACAGACGAGGACATCCTGGATTTGTTGTTCAGCATCTTTGTGAACGATTTCATCACGTTGTGTTGAACAGTTTTAAAGATGGATTCATTCCAAAAGAAGATTGAACTAATGTCGTACATTTCCTTCTTTTTCTTTAGTTTGCTTGAATTTCAGACGTGTCCTGTTTCTACTGTATGTGTAGCTGTTAGCTCGTGACCTCTGCTCCTGCTGAGCTGAAGCCTCAGACTGTTTCTGTAGTTTAAATAGACATCTATAATAAATATTTGTATATATTAAATTACACGGAGCTTTTATTTATTTCTGTTTATTTATACACTTTTAAAATTATTCCTGGTACAGATTTTATTGTTTTATGTTATTATTGATAAAAAAAATGAGTTGGTTTTTGTATACATGAATTCTCTTTTATAAAAAATATTTTCTAACCTGTATTCCAAAACGTTGGTTCTGTTCGTCTGGACGTAGCTTGTAAATGTCCTGTTTATAAGGTTGGGGAAACCTGCAGTCACTTGGATGAGTGTCGAAACGTTTCTCCCACTGAAAACACCACGTCCAGGTGAACAGAGTCAACTTTTGGAGATTTACTTACCTGGATGATTGAACATGCATCAAGGCCCTTTCTCACCTGTACAGTCTGTTTTTGTTCTGTAAATAAAGTTTCTTAACGTGAATGTTGTTTCCTGTTGCTTCATGAGTAAATCTGAAATGAAACTGAATAATCTGAGCTGGAATCAGTCAAAAGTGAGTTTGTGTGAAATCATCTTTGCTTCTGCTTTTAAAGTGAGTTTTTTTTCCCAACTATCGCCATCTGGTGGCCTTCAGAGAGAATGCAGGCGTCCATGTTTTATGCTGTGTCTACAATGTATCAGTGTGGTGCTATTAGTATAAGGTGGGATGTAGATTTTGTTACATTGTACCTGTGAGCACAAACTACATGCATCAATAGGCAGGTCATACTGTGCTACAAACCCCTCAAAGTGCTTTTAATTAACCGCACATTCATAAAGCAGCTTATTCTGGGCACTTCATCTCCCTCACATACACGACCAACCTAGAATCTTCCACTCCAGAGTAGCTGAGTGCAAACTCCACACAGAAAAAAAAGAAGCCCAGCAGGATTTGAACCTAGAACCTTCTTGCTCTGACAGGACAGCAACAACCTGCACCACCTATGGCAGAAACTGGATCTGTGCCAAAGCACCATCTCTCATGGCGCACTCTGACATCTGTATGACCTGTGCTGTTTTCTTTTTCACTCTAGGGAACCTTGGCCTTTTGAGTCTTTGTCCTTCGTGGGGTTTACCTGTGCAGGTGAGTTTGATATCAAAATCTTATTAATTTCATACGACAGCTGAGTGCTGTTGGCTGCTCACAAAGAGGATACAGGTCTCCTGTCACCAAACCTCTGCTGTCATGTGGCAAAGCAGATGTTAGTTTTTAGATGTACTCACACACAAACAGTTTGGTGCAATTAAGTTGTGAAGACAAGATTTTTGCCGCACAGCAAGAAGGTCCTGAGTTCAATTCCAACATCAGGCCGGGGTCTTTCTGTGTGGAGTTTGCATGTTCTCCCCGTGTTTGCGTGGGTTCTCTCCGGGTACTCCGGCTTCCTCCCACTGTCCAAAGACATGCAACTTGTGGGGATAGGTTAAGTGGATAATCCAAATTGCCACTAGGTGTGAATGTGCGAATGAATGTGAGTGCGAATGTTTGTCTGTCCTTGTGTGTTAGCCCTGCGACAGACTGGCGACCTGTCCAGGGTGTACCCCGCCTCTCGCCCTATGACAGCTGGGATAGGCTCCAGCGCCCCCCGCGACCCTGAAAAGGACAAGCGGAAGCGAATGGATGGATGGATGGATGGAGACAAGATTTTTCTGTTCATAACTCCACTGTCACCAGCAGAGGGAGGAGTCGAGGCAACAGCTGATCTAGAGAAATCTTCTCAGGGTAGCAAAATCAAAGTCATTTCTTTACACATATTACAGAATGTAACATCTGCATATGTATCATATACATGGTTAAAATACAGGAAATATACTTGCTGCCTACTTTATGTGAAAAAAAACTTTATTGTTTTCTTTAACACTCATAATTAAACATTTCACTTAAATAAAAAAGGTGAACTATTTAGCTTATATGATAAATAAACATACAATACAGAAAGCTACACGACATGAGGCGGTTCATTTACAAACACTAGTCTAACTTAAGTTTCACACTCTGTTACACAATACTAACCTGATCTGCTTCTGTTGTTATAGACTGTACGTGGTTCCCACTGGTCTGACATTTCTCACTTTTACAGCTTTCAAACTGTGCTTTACCTTCTTTGTTATCTTTATTTTTTTAGCAAACTATTTTTTATTAACATTCTTTATTAACACAACTGATCTAAAAAAACAAAACAAAACATAAAAACCTACTGGGGAAAAGTTATTTTTTACTGTAAAAACCTCAGCTGTGTTTATTGGTGGTGGTAGGTAACGTCCGTGCTGCATTCACATCATCTAGTAGATCTTCTGAGGGTACTTCATGTAGATTTGGTAACCAGCTACACTGGATCCAGGTTTCAAGCTCAGTTCCTCTCGCACTCAACAATCCTTCTCCTATCGCACTTGGGGCTTTGTACCCAATCTCGGGTGGGGGTGATGATATGTCCCCCCTGACCTGGCGTCCTGACTCCTCCTTGCCGTAGCATTTGTGTTGTACCTCATCAATCTCTAGCTGTGAGAGCAGTTCCTTCTGTCGAATGTTGGAACACTGAGCTACTGGTTGTTTCACCATCCATGTGGATGTTGGGTATCGAAGACCCCATAGGTCCCTCTTCCTGTCCATGTACCTCCTTCTGCTGGGGTTACTTGTGTAGTAGCGTTCCAACAACACCCTGTTTTCATCGCTTGCACACCAATGTCTTCTTGTCCAGTAGCCACTTCTCATCAGGGTGTCCTGGTTCAAATTTGTGAGATGCTTGTTTTAGTGTCACACCAGTCCATGATTTCACTTCTCTAATCATTCCTCACATGCTCCATGATGTCCTCTTATAATAAAACATCAGACTAAACCAAGTCTGCAACTCTTGAGGTCAAAAATGTCCTCCTGTGTCCAAACTATGCTCATAAAGCACGCTGTCACATGCTTTCAATTTTATATAAACCCTCCTACAAAGCATGAATGTTAACAGTAAATGTGCACGACAAACAAATAGAAGCACTCAGAAACCATCTAGATAACTTTTATGTCAAAGGTCATGGAACATAAAATCATTGTGCATCATCTTATAATAAAAACATTTAAAAAGTTTGCTGACTTTATGCAAAAAATAAGGTTTCAAATTCTCCTGCAGATTGAAAATCAAATCAACCTTATGCAAAAGTTCAATAAGGAAGATCTGTAGTTACACATCTGTCTGCTTTCCAGGTGTTGGCACTGCTTTTCAAAATGGTGATAATGTGACAGACATCACATCTTCTTAAGATATCACACACAGAAACAATGAAGGGCAGAAGGTTTGATCATCTTAAAGAACTGAAATAAACTGAATAAAGAGGGCGAGCTGTTAAAGGAGTCCTCTGCGGTTTCTATATTCCAGCTGTGGCCACAGCTGTTTAACCTCTGCATCCTCTATCAGCTGTCCTCCAGATGCATTTTAGGACCTGAGACATACTTCCAGCTTCCAGATATGTAAAGTACATCCTTACCAGAAGCTCGGGTCTCAGAAGGAAACTTACAGTCTGTTTGTTCTACTGTAACATTAAAGGTCAAAGGTCACATGAAAACTGTCATGCATTGGGAAAACTAATGCTCCACTGCTGCCATCTGCTGGTTGCTATCATGAAGTGACTGATCTTCCCATTTACACACAGTGCATATATTCGGCGGCCACTTTATTAGGTATACCTTGCTAGATGGATGGATGGATTGTTGTCACGTTCAAGAAATTACATTAGTTACATGGCACTTTATCCTGCAGGAATCAGCCTCCAGACGACGCTGTGGTTATAAAGTGATGCACACAGTCAGTTAGAATACTTCAAGCAGGCTGTGGTGTTTAAACAATCCTCAGTATGGGGTCCAAAGTGTGCCATTAAAATATCCCCCACTACACCACTGTTCTCCCTTCTGCAGAAGCAACAGGATCATGCTTCTGCAAAACTCCTCTGTGATCTGTGTTGTAACTCTGAACTTATCCATATGATCCTGTTTCTGATTGAATTCTCTAAAAAGTTAAATTTTCAACAGATTCTGGTTTATGTGAGTCATCTTCTTCCTTTTCAGAGCAGAATGTCAGGGATATAAAAAGGTTCTCAACTTCACTGGATCCACTTCATCATGTCTGCATGCCAATCGGTAGTGATTTGACACACACGCACAATGACTGATCAATGGTCATGAGAATTTGCACAATTATGATGAAGAAACTGACCTCCCTGCCCATTGTTCCTTCAGTGATTCTAGTTTCAGTCATTATGCAAATGTACTGTTTATAAGATTGGGGAAACCTGCAGTCAACTGAGACTGAAGAAGTCACTTGGATGAGTGACAAAACGTTTCTCCCACTGAAAACACCACGTCCAGGATGTATCGTCCAGATGAACAGAATCAACTTAATTATAGAAGTTTGTTTTTACAGTACTCACAGAGAACAGTTACAGCAGCAAACATGTTGCTGCAAACACCAAAATGTCTACAAATAATTTATTACAGATTTGTAATAAGATTTGCTTCAACTTTATCTAGTAGCTGAATTTTGTTTAACCCTTTTTTATTCATGGATTTTCAACAATGATTTCCTGAATCTTTCTGTCAAACACTAGTTTAATTTCTCTACACTAGCAGAAAAGCCAAAGACTGTACAAACATGGCTTCTGCCTGACTCAAGGAATTAAGCTTAGACTTTGAATTTGAGAGGATTGTTGTGAAAAACAAAAACACACCATCATTTACCATTGTTCACGTTTTTATTCTGAAAGGCCTGGTGAAGAATTTTCTATTAAGTATGAAAGATAAATTAAATTTTTATGGCACCATCTTCTTCTTCTGCTTCTTTATTAAAGAAAGAAGAATATCTCTCCATTTGAACTTTCTGGCCCTCAGTGGTTGTATGAGATTTCATTTCATTTTCATCTCCTTTGTGAGGAGAACAAACAGAATATAAACCAGTGTGTTTACAGTGAATGTGAGAACCAGTTAGAGAGCAGCAGCTGGATTCCAGTTGTTGGACTGGTGGACGACTGCTGGGCTGAGCAGAGCCTCTCTGTTCTCTTTATATACAGCAAAGTGAAAGAATAAGGACATGTCAGTGAACGCATCACAGTTATAACACAACTTTCTGTTTTGGGTCACATAAATGTTGAACTTTGGACACATTTTCTGCTGCTGCATGAGCAGTACATGACAAGTATCAGATCACACAGCATCTGCAGAGACGAGCAGCGTTGTTTCTGATATGTTTTAACCACAACTTGGCTCGGAGTGAAATCTAAATACTGCTGCACTCACTCTGAACCCTGATGAAGAAAGAGGAGGAGTCCCCGGAGCAGAACCAGGAAACACTGAAGAGATTATATGTCTCAGCTGGCTGGAAACTCCTGTTCCCTTGGAAAGGCTGGAGGAGGCGGCCTGGGAGAGGGAGGTCTGGTCTGTTTTTAGGCTGCTGCCCCACTGACCCGGCTGTGGATAAGCTCACATTTTACTAGAATGAGGATGTGTGCGCACTTTTTTTCCTACTCTCTCACTTTGAACTTGAGTTTGTTTGTTTTAACTTCTTTTCCTTTCTTTTCCTGTTCATAGTAAAGGAAAAGTTCAATTCTGATTAACAGATTTTTCATCTTTGTACTAAAAGATCAACAGCTGTACCTCTGTAGTCTTTGACTGTTATCTTGTGTTCGATGATGATGTCATCCATAAGTGACGTCTCCCCTGTCTGAAACACACACAGAGGACATCGGTGCAGACAGTGCAGTCCTGTCACTGACATAACCTCACAAGTATCAACAACACAAAAATAAATTACATTAATTATAGAAGTTTATTTTTACAGTACTCACAGATTTAATTTAATTTTAATTTAATTTAATTTATTTCAGATTTGTAATAAGATTTGCTTCAACTTTATTTAGTAGCTGAATTTTGTTTAACCCTTTTTTATTTATGGATTTTTACTGACTTTTACTGACTGACTTTACTGACTCAAGGAATTAAGCTTAAAGTTTAAATTTGAGAGGACTGTGGTGAAAAAACAAACAAACAAACAAAAACAAACCATCGTTCACTGTAAAGGTCGCCAGAGTTTAAAGAACTGTATGGATTCTGTAAATCTCACAGTTAAAGCCTGCTTGCTGTGTTTCCTGGGTTTCTGAGCAAAGATGAGAAACCTGCAGTCTGTCCTCTCACTTTCATTCAGGAAGAGCAGAGCAGAGCCAGGAAGAGGAGCTGAGGAAGGCAGGAAGAAGGAGCTTGGCTGAGAACAAGGACTATGTTCAGGTGTGAGCACTACAGCTGCAGCACAGCTGTGGACTCCACCCTGATCATTGTTTGAGTGAGTGAATTTTCTCTGTTTAGTTTGCTATTTAAACATGTTTGAGTGATTTGTTGCCTCTGATTGGCAGCTGAAAACTATGTGAAAATTACTGCATATTTGATAGTGGATCCTTCTTTAGCCAGGTTTGTCACACAGTTTCTTCTTATTCAGCATTTAAACAGACAGATCTGTGTCTACAGTTTGAAACAACCTCACACTGAAAAAATGTGAAATGTGGAGCACTGCTTTCAAATGAAAAGCCTCATATTTTTACATGTTACGTTATTATTATTATGTGTTTGATCTGGGGTCAGCTGGTACTAGAAATTGGCGATATATATGATTGAATTGAATCGAATTGAATGTATCCTCCCCCAACCTCAGACTTCTGTCATAAACATGTTATAAACATCAATACTAACTTGTACTGGTACCAAGGAGGCTCAGGCATGTCTGTATGTGTCCTGTGGTTAGGTTTAGGCATTCATTTTTAAATGTCAAAGTTAGGGCAAGTGGCTAGGGAATGCATTATGTCAATGAGATGTCCCCACGAAGATAGCAAGACCCGCCGTGTGTGTGTGTGCATGTCTGTGTGCATGTGTTTTTTCTCTTGCTTCATGAGAAGCTTGCAGAGTTTTGCAAGAGTGGCATGCAGTTTCCATGGTGACATTAATGTTTACTTGAATGCTTACGTCAGTTTTGTCTTTTGACCGAAAGACACAAGAGGGGGATTCCTGTAGCAGAGGCTATGTGTGAGTGTGTGTGTGTGTGTGTGTGGTGTGTTCTCCTCAAGCCCTGCAGCTGTTAAGATGCCCAGTTCACAAGAAATGTAACACCCTTTGTAAGTCTTTACAGTCCTTTCTAATTACATCTTTGAGTACAAACAGATTTGTTGTTTTATCTGCACATTTATTAATTATGACTCACTAAAACAGAGATCTCTCTCTGGCCACATATTCAAAAAACCTGCTAAGCACTTTTGCATGGAGGATGGAAACAATAACTCACAAAAAACACCATTAAAAAATTAATTCAGATTTTTTTTTGTGATGTACTAAATCTTCTTTAATGTCGTTTTAAAAAGGAAATAAGTGAAATGATTCAAAATCAAATTTGGGATCATATTTTTTTTATCTTTGCAATGATAATTTCTTTACTCCTTCTGTCTTTGCAGTTTACTTTCATTTTACTGGTTCTGCTGAGTCACTGGCCATTCCAGCAGAAACCTGTCATAAAGTCTCTGGTTCCTTTTTGCTGTGTGCGTCTTGTTCCTGCCCATCACTTGTTATTTATCCTTGTAAAGAATAAGAAGTGACACTGGAGCGACACAGAGCCCTTATCCTCACAGTGCAGCGGTGGATTCAGCCTGTTTAAGGTAACTAACAATGCTAATGCTGTCAGACACTGAGGCCTGTTGCATGCACACACAGTGTTCGAGCAATGGCTGCAGCCCACAGCCTTTAAAATAGTGATTAAAATCCTGTCTGTAAGCAAAGTGTCATCAGACACTAAACTTTCAAACACTTGAGATTAAACTGAGCTGACAGCGAATCGTTCCTTGTATTACTGCACAAGGGGAAGACTGGAGATGACAATAATGATTTAATGAATTTTGTTTTCATTACACGAGTGCACACTTTCATTCTGAATGTAAAGTAAATGACCTGTGTAGTTTTAGGAAATTGTATCAGACCAGCACACAACAAACATGACAACAAATGAGAAGAATTTAGAAGCTCACAAGTTTTTCTTTCTTAAAGAACAGGCTCTGCTAATACTAGTGTGTGTCTGTGTGTGTTTTTGTGGGTTGTCTGTTCACATGTCTTAACTAGATTATTTCCCATTTAAAGAAACAAACAAAAGAACAACATGCATTAAATTATTTCATTGACCCATAGTTCTCACTTTGCAAAGGCAGACTGATTAAAGTGTTTGTTTACATGTGAACAACGTTAAAATACGTCTGTTAACAGTTATGTTTTTACAATCTCAACCTGATCACCATCCAGCAGGAGGATCAGTGAGTCCTGAGGCTGTGCTACCAACCAGGATTTCATCTGATCCAGGTAACTTCAGGGTCTCTGTACTGCTGGGGTAAATCACCACGGTAACTTAATCAGATTGGAGATCAACAATACTGTAGTTTAGCTTTTTCTCTCACGCTGCTGATTTTGTATAAAATACACAACATGTATTTTAACTTTACTTACTCAGTAAACCCTGGTTAAACTAAACAAGTTGAGCTTTGTGTGACTGCTTATTCTGAACAACAGTGTTGGGGTAAGATACTCTGGGTGTGCTGAACTCACTACAGACTTTACCTCAGATGTGTAACTTCTGACTCATAAATATATGTTTCAATCTATGCAGTGTTTCAAAATTCAAATCAATTTGACCACAAGCAAAACCATTGTACTGATTTCTAAGTAATTTACACACAATTTACTGTCTGTTTCACAAGTCTGATCCTCATTTTGCTTCCTGTGAGCACACGTCTAAAAATATGTGTACTATTTTTAACTGCCCAAGACGCAGAGATCTATGGGGCGCTGTTTGTAAAGTGAGATATGCTGAAATTAACTGAAAATGTTTTCCACATTTAGCTCAAAAACCTACAAAAAATGTTTTTTTTAGTCATTTTTACAACATTTAGTAAAGTATTTGTAACTTTTCATATTTAAAACACAATTTTAAATGTGAAATCTAAATATTAAATTTTAAATCTAAATGTTAAACGTGGTCAGGTTGTGTCTGCTCTCCCCGTCACTTGTCACCACCATGAGCTGCTTCACTTCTTGCCTACAAGCACGTCCAGTGATTTAGCTGCATAGATAACATAGCTTCACAGCTGACCTTGGCATCATCCACCAGAAGGGGAGTCCTGCCATACTCAGATTCATACCCTGGCCTGGGAGACTAGGTCTCGTCAGATAGGGAGAAGCCAAGGTTCGCTCCACAAGAGGGGCATAATCTCCGCTAACCAATGGGACCTCGTCACTCTGGTTAGAGTGGGAGAAATTAAGGCCAGTGGAGGAAACGCATAAAGCAGAGCATGTGGCCAATTGTGAGCTAATGCATCTACCTCTAGCAGAGCCTCCTGGTCCCTCGGGGAGAAATACAGTGGACACTGAGCGTTCTCCATTGAGGCAAACAGGTTGACCTGTGACTGGCCAAAGCGGGTCCAGATTTGGGTCACCACATGTGGGTGCAGGGTCCAGTCCCCGTACTGCGGTTCCCCTTGGACATTAAGTCTGCTCTCAAGTTCAGAGCTCCTGGAATGTGAATATCGCTCAATGACAACAGAGTGATGCTGCCTGCTCCACATGATCAGTCTGCGAGCCAGCATGTGCAAAGGAAGGGACCGTATCCCACTCTGTCTGTTGATGTACGCCACAACAGTGGTGTTGTCTGTTCTGATCAGAACATGGCAGTTTCTTTAATGGGAAGAAAGTGTCTCAGTGCTAGAAATGCTACTAGCAATTCTAGCCAGTTTATGTGAGCACCCCCAGTTGCCGCTGTGGCACCCCAGCCCGTGAGACTCGCGTGCGTGGTCACCACCTTTCTGGCTGTGACAGCCCCCAGTGACACCCCCTGAGTGAGAAATCTGGGATTTCTCCAACAGTGGAGTGAACTGTTTCTCCAACAGTGGAGTGCCACAGCACAGTCTGCTGTGACTCTGATATGGCGGTGAATATGGTGCTTTCGATTCAGTCTCAGTGATGCTACCCATGGCTGAAACTCCCTCATATGCAGTCTGCCAAGTGGAATGACCGCTAGTGAAGACGCCATTAATCCCAGCATCTGCAGAAGTCTTCTGAATGGGAGATATCTTCCCACCTGAAAAATGCCGGCATGTGTGCATTTTTTAAATTCTGTCCACAGAGAGAGTCACTCTGTACAAGGTGGAGTTTAGAGTTATTCCTATGAAAGAGACGGTCCCAAAAAGGCCAGCGGGGTCAATGCTTTCATCCAGAATGCCAGTTCAACCATCTTGCCCTCTCCTGTAGGACAATGATGCTGAGAGCTCTGCCCGCCGCTTGTACTGCTGCTCTAGTGAGGTGGAGACACTGGTCCGTAACGACGGCCAGCTCTTCCCACGGCTTGCTAGCATCCGAGTTTGCAGCAGTCTGGTCCTGGAGCTCCGCCAAGTAGGCTAGCAGGAGCGAAGGGGTGAAGGGATGGACCAGATGACATGGAAAGTTTCTAGTTTGGGTGGAGATGAGATGCAACCAGATTCTCCACTGTGGGAATTTGGTAGATGCCCTTCTCTTTCATTCCAGCGCAGTCAAACGCCGCTGCTCCCTGCACGGGGTTGGGTGACGAAACCCCGTCACATGCTGCTGCTTTGCCCAGCAGCATGTGACCTCGTCCACGCATTCAGGGAAAAGCGGTAGTACCTGCTTAGTAGTGCGCTGTGCTTTGGGGAGCCTTTTACCCTCGTATCGTGATGTGGAGTTCTCCATTGTCACAGTGGGCCATGGGATTGCCAGCTTTTCAGCTGCCCATTTTGCAACATCAAATAACTCTATGCCGCGGGACTATGTGCCGGGGTTATCACAGTCGGGCCCTTGTGTCGCAGAATTCCAAACAGAGGGGGCAAAGAAAACGTTGTCATCCTCGTCTGAGATGAGATGTTCCGACGCTCCCTCAGAGGTTTCCCTGAGTAGCTCGTCATGAACCTGAATGGAATCCGATAACATAGCTTCGCAGCTGATCTCGGCATCGTCCACCAGTGGGAGGACAATATCCATCTCATCCCCACAGCTGGTGCCTGGTGTGGCTGACTCAGGGTGCCTCATTGGTGGGCTGATTTGAGATAGCTTTGGGTCCTTCTTTGACAGGCTAGCCTGACGGGCTAACCTTCAGCAAAGGCTTTTTAGGGTGTGTTCACATGAACCCAGTGTGGAAATAGCCACTTGGGCGTGTTGCAGCCCGAGGCACATCACACAAGCGTCATGTGTATCTGAACCTGAGATTTTGCAACCGCAGGGGCAAATTCTGGGCAGCGGTTTGCAGTCTGCCATATTAAGGAAGTTTGGTGTAGCTAGCTTGGAATGGCTGGACAGCTGACGCTGATCTTTTTTCTTCTCTCGGTTGGGTAGCTATGGTGAGCTAGTATGACCTAGCTGACCTAGAGCGTTCCCCATAGTGAGACACCGAAACGAGTGTTTGAAAGAGAACGGACCCTCCGATGTTTTCAGCCAAATCGCTGGATGTGCAGAAGTGAAGCAGCTCATGACGGTGAGAAGTGACCATCAGGGGAGAGCAGACACAATCTGACCACTACCAGCACACTTTTGCACCGGAGGATTTAGTAAAGCTTTTATTTTGGTATTTCCGTTGATCCGTACAATAAATTTTCATGTTAGCTAAATATTTAGTTTCCTGTAACATTTACATTTAATATTTAAATTTAAATATGACATTTAGATTTAAGATTTAGCATTTAGATTTAAATATAATATTTAGATTTAACATTTAATATTTAGATTTAACATTTAAAATTGTGTTTTAAATATGAAATGTTGTAAAAACTGCCCCGAAAAAATGTTTTTGTAGGGCTTTCAGTTAAATGTGGAAAAATGTTGCCGTTAATTTCAGGATGTTTCACTTTACAAACGGTGCCCCATAGAGATCACGTCACATGCCCACATTTATGCTACTGTTAGCACTTTGTGCTCTCATCTAACATGTGATATCCTGTCATATCAGGTAATTCCTTCACACGTTTGCTGAACATAAACATTTTGGAGGGTAAATAATCACTATTCACTGTTAGACATACACATTTGTAAATCTTAGTTTATGTTTGTGGATCATATCAGAAGCTTTGGTAACATAAACATCTTGTGTATTTTCAGTCGACTCAGCTTCTCTTTTAAACTATGTAACACTCTGAATTTGGGATCTGCAGGACAACCTGAGATGGATACTTGCAAATCTGTGATATTCTGCTGGATTCTGCTCGTCTGCTTTTCACCGGCTGAATATGCAGGTGAGACCAGCAGGTATCACTGTGTCTACTACTAGGAACTGAATTGCTTTCATTGTCACTTATATATATACAATTTAGATTATTAAATTCAAAATAATTAAAAAGCTCATTTACACCATGTTCCCCCCTTATAGCACTTTTTGGTCTGCTGATAGAAGGAGGGACAGAGGGAAGTACTGAATAGTTGTTGGTGAGCAGGAATATTTCATGGGATGTTGACATAGCAACTTTTCCCGTATTTATCTCACACACATATTATGTGAGAATTGTAAAGAATGACCAAGAGGTAACAAAAATAGTACCAATAATCTTGATAATGATGATAATAAAGACAGGTTTGTGCGTATGTGCTGTTGGGCCAATGAGACTCACTGATGAGATAAAGTTAAATTGTGATTTTTTTTTTTTGTGACATTTACTTATTTAAAGTGTAATAACTTATTTTCAAATCGTCTTTAATACATGTAAGTTCCTACAGCTGTGCTTGATGCAGGAGTAGCAATAAGTCAAAGAAGCTGTCCACCTTTATAGTACCCCGACTTACAAAATTAATACGTTCCTGGGGGTCTTTCGTATGTCGAAGCACCCATCGCGCCTTTTGAATGAACTATAGGCTAATTGCTAACGGCAACAACAATACGTCGTTCAAGTGGAACAGCAAAGCCAAGGGGTTGTCACATGATTCTGAAGGCACTTACAGTCATTTTATAATGACTGTAAGTACATTTATCTTTTTCCACACACTCACAGCTCCAGCAGACTGTGAATGCTAGTTGTTGATATAGATATAGATATATAGATATAGATTTGTTATTCCCAGAAGTTTGCAGCTCTAATGTGGATAAAATTCCCCTCAGGTGAAAATAGTGGACACATATTAGCATTAAGGACGTGTCTTAAATGTAATTAATCAGTTTGTATAGTTATGGTAAGCAACTCTCTGCCTACACTCTTATAAATGTGATTAAAGTGAATTATTTTTGGCTCTAATTAGTAAACACAGAGTGAGTCTGCTGCTCGAAAAGAGCAGTGAGGGAACTGTGGCTCAGGTTTAAGGTTCAACCATCATCAACCAGAGCACAGTAGTCTCTGATCATCTTCCTGATTGGCTGCTGTACCAGTCAAGAGTTTAAACTTTGACCTTTAACCTCTCTGCTCTGTGTTGTTTCCTCTTTCAGACCAGAAGACGATCACAGCTGAGTCTGGACAGAACGTCACTCTGACATGTCGAGCTCCAAACAACAACATCATTGTTGTTCTAGAGTGGAGCAGAGCTGATCTGGAGCCAGATTATGTCCTCCTGTACCGGGATGAGCAGTTTGTTCCAGACAACCAGCATCCATCTTTTAAGAACCGGGTGGATCTGCAGGACAGACAGATGAAGGATGGAGACGTGTCTGTGATTCTGAAGAATGTGACGACTGCTGATAGTGGAACATATGAGTGTCGTGTCTTCGTGAGAGGAGCAAACCACAGGAAGAGAGCTCATCTGAAGACTAAGCCAATCACCACCATCAGGTTAAATGTTTCTCCAGGTGAGTGGTGAAAAGAGGTGAAGCTGCTTCCTGGTTGTTGATGTTTGTTTCTAAAGATGTTGTTGATGAGACTTTGTAGAAAGCAGCTGGTCTGAGTGATGTGATCAGAGTGCAGTAGATAATGTCTGACAGCAGTTTGAAGAGGAAATGGATTCTGTTCTGTTCTTCACTCATCACCTACCTGACAGCTGACACCTCACACCTGTTTCTCACCTGCAGGTCAGACAGGAGGACACACAGAGGATGGAGGGAAGGAGGATGGATCTGTTGGACTGATAGTCGGTCTGTCTATTTGCGCTGTGCTTCTTGTTGCTGCTGTTGTTGTTTTTTTGATCTACAGAAAACATAAACAACAACAGAATAAGGATTCCTACCAGCCTCCTCGAGCTGAACAGCAGCCTGTTTGAAATGTGTCAGAGCTTCTTTTTTTCCTCACCTGAGTCTCTTGCTTCTCTTCCAGCTTCTCCAAGGTGACACTGAGCATTCAGGTTATAATAATAGTTTTAATAATCAGAATCAGAATCGTGTTTATTGGCCAAGTATGCAGACACATACAAGGAATTTGGTTCTGGTAGATGGTGGCTCTCAAGCACAGCAATGTAAATCACACACACACACACACACACACACACACACGCACGCACACACGCACACACACACACACACACACACACACACACTATGTGCGTCTATATATACACTACACATGCATACACATACATACACAAAGCTGTGTAAACCAACTATAAATAACTCATCTAAACTTATATACATAAAATACAGAAATGAAATGAGGTGGAATGAATACTACAGAATGTACATAATAAACAGAAACAAGAAAAGTGCGAGAGAGCGCAGTACCGAGGCTGCCATCCACGGCGCCATCTTGAATGACCAATAATAATAGTTTTTAAGAAGTAGAAAACTGTCCCAAAGTTAAAGTTGAGCCTTTAGCTCCTCACTCGCTCATCGACCTCCATGAACACCAGCTGAAGTCTTCATAAGTAGTTTAGTTTATCAGACTAAACTTGTCTTTATACTGTGAGCTGTAGCTGCTACTTCCTGCTCTCGACCTCCTGCTGAGCTAATATCAAACTACCTGCTGCTTCACTTTAAACACATAAAACACTCATGTTTATATCGCAGAAGCTTCTAATGTTTATTATATTTAGCTTTAAGCACTGCACACTTTTTTACTTTATTATTGCACACTGTATGTAATATATTTATTTCTATGAGCAGGAATCTTGTTTCGTTTTCTTTCTGTAACAATAAATCTGTTTTCATCAGAAACTTTCTGACCTGTTGACTCATTTCATGCAGTTTTCAGGGATTTTCTGTTTATAATGTTTTTTTTTTTATAAAAGAGCCTTCAGATGGTTG
The DNA here is from genome assembly GCF_057382095.1 of Aulonocara sp. 'chitande type north' Nkhata Bay. Classification (NCBI taxonomy): domain Eukaryota; kingdom Metazoa; phylum Chordata; class Actinopteri; order Cichliformes; family Cichlidae; genus Aulonocara; species Aulonocara sp. 'chitande type north' Nkhata Bay. The sequence continues at coordinate 17,701,946 of NC_141346.1, forward strand.
TTGTTTTCTGGTGCTTCATGAATAATCTTGAACTGAAGCTGAATAATTTGAGCTGGACTCAAACAAACCTCACTGAGCAGATGTGTAAACTGGATCTAACTCCACTTTCTCTGGTTGGTTAACCAGCAGCTGCTTATCACAGGATTGGCTCAGCTGCTCCAGCCTGATGACCGTGACTCTCTGAGCAGCACAACAGGACTTTACAGTGTTTCCTGTTTCCTTTGAACACTCATCAAAGTGTGGTTGTATGAGGGTAACATCATGAGGAGAACAAACAGAATATAAACCAGTGTGTTTACAGTGAATATGTCAGGTCTGAGCTGCTGTGTGGACCAGTTAGAGAGCAGCAGCTGGAAACAGTCGTCTGAAAACAGATTTATCATCTAAAAGAAGAGCAGCGTCTTTTACTGTAAGCTTCTCTTTAGTGACGATGTCATCCATAACTAATGTCTCTGCAGGATCACTGTCTGCACGGTAAAACGCAAAATGCAGGCAAAATAAATCACATATGGATTTTTTTTACTATTCAAAGAGAACATTTACAGCATAAAAACATCAGGTTGTTGCTGCAGATAACAAAACGTCTACAAATAATTTATTATAATTGATAAAGAACAGATTTGTTGAAACTTTAGTAGCTGAACTGGGAAAGAATGTTGATCCCTTTTGTAATTCAGGGATTTAAAACAATGATTTCCTGACTCTGTCTGTCTGAAATGTAACACTAGTTACATTTCATGCAAAAACTGTTAGGTCAAAGTGGAAGGCAAGGACTGTACAAACATGGCTTGTGCTTGGCCTGACTCATAGAATTAAGCTTAGAGTTTGAATGTGAGAGGACTGTTGTGAAAAAAACAACAACAATTCACTCTAAAGGTTGCCCAGCAAAACATGATAACAACATAATGACTTGTGATCATTTGTCAAGGTTTTCAGAGTTTAAAGGACAGTCTGGATTCTGTTAATCTGACAGTTACAGCCTGCAGTGGATTTGATTTGTTTGGATTTTGGATCTGAGCAAAGATGAGAAAACTGCAGTCTGTCCTCGTGGAGTTTCTTACTTTGATTCAATGAGAAGAGCAGAGCCAGGAAGGAAGAGCCTGGCTTAGAACAAGGACTATGTTCAGGTGTGAACTACACTACAGTAGTGATGGTAAATTTGATTCTTTTTACTGAATCGAGTTTTAATGAGTCACTCACCAAAGTGAATCGGATTTTTGAGTCATTTGATTCACTGAGTCAGTTGACCAGAGAGTTAAAAAAAAAGTACATTTTCACTCAAACTTAATTTGTTTCTCTTTTCATGTATATCCTACTGCTAAGATGAATGATTCTAAAAAAAAAAAACCCCAACTATTTTATAGAGCAAAAAAGAGCAAAAACATTTCTAAAATTAAGCAATTTCCTATCAAAATTGCTTAATAAACATTTATTTTGTTTATTTTTTTTATTAGTATTCTCCTTAAATGTGTTAAATATATATTTTCTCATCTAAATGTCCACTGAAATGTGCGCCAGGGGGCGGTAATGCGCCTTAACATTGGTTGCCAACCAAGAAGAATAAGAAGCTGTGAGCCAGGAGGGAGGGGGTGAGTGAGTGAGTGTCACTACCCGATCCGTACCGGAAACCCGATCGGTACCCCGCATGCGCAAATCTTACGTCACTTCCTCTCTTTGCCAACATTGCGACATTCAATATATTTGAATGATGCGGTTAGCGCCCAGTTAGCTCCTAGCATTTCTCAACAGCTCTGCCTCCTTTTCGACTGCCCGGGACATTTAAACAATGGATAATCCGTAAACAAAGAAATTCATGCTTTTCTCCTCAACAGAGAGCGTCCCCCGATTGAGCAACAGCGCCGTAAAATAAGAAGAATGGCGCCTAATTACAGAGTTAATAATGCAGACTTTGTAATATCTCACGTGTAGATTCATCAGCCAGATTAAGTGTTTACTGGCAATTGACAGTGATAGCGCACATCATCATCACTATTCCAACAATCCTCTCCTCACAGACAAGCATAAACACACTCGACTATCGCTAAATCAGATTTAACACACGTTTGTAATGACGCTAATTCAGTTTATAATAGGGTTTATTCGCTCGGTCAGCAGATGGCTGTATCCTCGTACACTGGGGAGTAAACTGCCATTAAACGAACAGAAGAAGAAGAAAACATCTGCACATGCGCGGTACGGATCGGGTAAACCCGATTTGTACGGTCAGACTTTACACATGCGCAGTAAGGATCGGAGAGTCCTGATCCGTAACTATCTTTTTATTTTTCGTTTTTGTCTACATTGTACTGAAATGCTTCATTATTGCAAAGATTTTAAGATATACATGTTATTCTTAACATTTTAACAGATACTCTGACCTGTAACTATCGTAAAACACTACGACCGGAAGTAGAAACCTTTCGCGCATGCGGGGTACCGATCGGGTTTCCGGTACGGATCGGGTAGTGACAGGGAGCATTCGTTCGCTCTATAGTAGCGGCCGCCATTAGCCGGAAACTGGAGCTTGGCTGTGCCGCGCTATGAATTCTGGGATATGGTGGGCCACGAAGGACACACCCGACCCATCCTTCAAATTCAGGGAAAAGGAGGACGCATTTGTCGGCTGCATTCGGAGGAGTCTATGAATTTGGACAGCCTTCGGCGCGTCGCTGTGACGTAATCGGTCTACAAATGCGGCCTCAGGAGGATGCAGCCCATGAATTTGGACACGACCTATGATTCAGCACAGGAGGGAGGGGGTGAGTAGCTCAAATGTGTTGTTAGCATGTTAGCAGAGCGATGCTACTGTGAACGGAGGAGCTATTTTCTTGATGTGAGCTTCTACTCAGGGTTTTTTCTTCCAGTTCAGAGCAGAAATTTTTTGTTAAGATACTGGATGTTGTGTTTTTTCTCCACAATTTTAATTATAAGCTAGATACATTGCTGCTAACAGCAACAGGGATGAGTCAGTGAGTCCGTTGGGCTTGTGAATCATGATTCATTAGTCAGTAAAGTGATTCTCGAGTATTGAACGATTCAATTCAACAGACAGATCTGTGTCTACAGTTTGAAACAACTCACATCCAAAAAATGTGAAATGTGGAGCACTGCTTTCAAATGAAAAAGGTGGAAAACAATAACTCACTAAAAACCCCATTCAAAAAAGTAAAATTCTGATATTTTTCAGGATTTTCAAAATGTTTTTTAATGTAGTTTTAAAAATAAGTAAACTTCAAAATCAAATTAGGGATCATATTTTTATGTTATCAATAAAAATTTACTTTGCAGTTTACTTTCCTTTTATTGGTTCTGCTGAGGACGTTCCAGTAGAAACAACCTGACGGAGGAATGTGAGCTATGCAGTGATGTAAGGAGCTCTCTGATTGGTTAGAGAGAAAGCGCGTCACCAGAGTTACTTTAGGCTCTGGTTTCTTGTTGCGCTGCAGAGTACAGGCTGTTGTTTCTGCACGTGGCGTGTTATTCACACTTGTAAAATCTTCAGCTGTGACATATGAAGAATAAGAAGTGACAGTAGAGCGACACAGAGTCTTTATCCTCACAGTGCAGCGGTGGATTCAGCCTGTTTAAGGTAACTAACAATGCTAATGCTGTCAGACAGCACTGAGCTGTTACATTCATACACAGTGTCTTTAAAATAGTGATTAAAACGCTGCCTGTAAACAAAGTGCCATCAGACAGGATGTCATCACTAAACTTTCAAACACATCAGATTAAAATGAGCTGACAGCAAATCGTTCCTTGTATTACTGCACAAGGAAAAGACTGGAGATGACAATAATGATTTAATGGAATTTGTTTTCATTACATGTGTGCACTCATTCATTCTGAATGTAAAGTAGTGTGTAGTGTAGTTTTAGAAAATGTAACAGACCATCCATCCATCCATCCATCCATCCATTCACTTCCGCCTATCCTTTCCTGGGTCGCTGGAGCCTGTCCCAGCTGTCATAGGGCGAGATGCACAGAGACATAGACAACCATTTGCACTCACAGATTCACACCTATGGGCAATTTAGATTAATCAATTAACCTATCCCCCACTGCATGTCATTGGACTGTGGGAGGAAGCCGGGAAGAACCCCCGCAAACATGGTGAGAACATGCAAACTCCACACAGAAAGACCCCGGCTTGATGGTGGAATTGAACTCAGGACCTTCTTGCTGTGCGACAACAGTAAAGACCGTGCTGCCCTGAGACATTCTATCAATATGCAATAGATTATATACCTCTAAGCATATATGATAATGATAATAATAATGGATTGCATTTATATAGCGCTTTTCAAGATCCTCAAAGCACTTTACAATTCCACTATTCATTCACTCTCACATTCACACACTGGTGGAGGCAGCTACAGTTGTAGCCACAGCTGCCCTGGGGCAGACTGACAGAAGCGAGGCTGCCATATCGCACCTTTGGCCCCTCTGGCCAACACCAGTAGGCGGTAGGCGAAGTGTCTTGCCCAAGGACACAACGACCAGGATAGCGAGAGCAACCTCCCATTTACAGATGAGCTTCCCAACTGCCAAACCAAACAGTATTATATGTTTCTAAGTATAAATGACAACCCAAAAATATAACCCTGACAACGATCACCTCTGGGTTTCAGCCATGACCTAGGTTGCAGCAAGAGCATTTGACTTGATTATCAAAGTGCTCTCCTAGGAGTAGACAGGCTGAGAAGTTCAGTTAAATAGCAATATTATTTACGATTTTGAATGTAAGCAATAAAATCTTAAAATCAGTCCGATTTTTGATGGGCAGCAAGGATCGGGGTAATAGAATCAAACCTTCTAGTACCAGCTAAAAGGCGCGCCGCTGCATTTTGGACAAGTTGTAGTTTATGAAGAAGGGAGGACTGGAGGCCCAGGTAAAGGGAGTTGCAGTAGTCTAATTTTGAAATAACAAAGGCATGGATAAGTTCTTCAAGATCCATTCGCAGTATGTAATGCTTAACCTTAGAGATGTTGTCATCAGGATGATGACAACAGCAGCCTCGTACAACATCAAGTCTTACATGGACCGGCAGCCATTTTTTTTTTTTACTGTGTAAGCACTTTCTTACTACAAGACTGACTCTCATGTGCCTTTATCTAAGTGTGTTTAACCTGACAGTCACACTTTCACACTCAGGTGGATCCATCAGGTCCAACTCACAGTTCCGTTTCTTGTCCTTGCAGATTAAAGGTGTCAGGAATCAAACTGCTGTCCTGATCTAATCAGTAGACGACCCTCCTGAGCCACAGCTGCTCACAGGACAATCATCAGACCTAAAAGGAAAAACTATATATATAGTATATAGTATTTCACTGTAGTAAAATACAATAAATAATAACTAAGAATGGAGGGGCCTATGGAGATTGGACATCTGCTGAAGTATTGAACAGAAGAACAAAATATTGCACAAAAGCAAGAAAGCAGCAACATATTGCTTGTATGATTGTATGGGAGAGATCTGCTCACACTCTTAATTTGCATTAATTGTTCTGACAGCCCACAGGAAGAAGCTGCTCTTTAGTCTGTTGGTTTTGCACCTGATGGATCTGAACCCTTTTCCAGAGGGCAGGATGTTGAATGGGTGGTGGTTAGGATGAAGGTGCTCTTTCATAATCGCCCTGGATCTGGAGAGACATCTAGAGCTGGAAATGGAGTCCAGGGAGGAGAGCGGACAGCCGATCACCTTCTCTGCAGTTTTGATGACCCTCTAGAGTCTCTTCTTATTGGCTGTTGTACAATCAGCGTACCGCACAGGGATGGCGTGCACCAGCACACTCTGGATTGTGGCACGATAGAAGGACACTAGTAGGTCAGTCTGCAGCCTGTTCCATCTCTGAACCCTCATGAAATGGAGGCGCTGCTGAGCTTTCTTCAACAGGGCTGATGCAAGATCAATTATTAAACTGTACAAAAAGTCAACAAGTCATCTTTAGAGAGCAGATATTAAATCTTTGGGTCTTGAAATTACCAGAAAGGAATTCACTTTATTACTCAGCAGCCATCTTTTTATCAGACATGAAGAGACTGTTTGTTCCCTGACAATCGTTCAGCAGGATTAAAGCAAGGAGACACAGAGATTTGCACATATGTGAAGGCACTACTGATTTTGGCTTAAACAGGAGCTACATTTGCTCCCATCCCCTCATGAAGAGAAGAATCAGGAAAGAATTTTACTTATAAAATTGTAAAAACCAGTTTCTTCACTTTTAGAAAGATTAAGATGTGAAATTAAAAGAAAAGGTGAAATGACCCAGTGTTAAATTTACCTCTGTCCCAACTGCATTGATAGATTTTTAAATGTTTTATCAAATAGAAATGAGTTTGTTATTGAAAACACTGAAAATGTTTCTCTGTTAATTTTCTTGTTAAATCAAAGTTGAAGTGAATGACCAAATAACAGATTTTAGTTTTTATTACAGTTTTAGAAAGTTTGCCAATGTTTTTGAAGATGCGGTTTGTAAAATATAGATTATTAATATCTACATATATTTCGATCTATTTGTGTTATACAAAAATGACTTGCATAGAAAAACATACAAAAAATGTTTTTGTGAATTTGTGTGAATGAGGTAAGTTGAATAGTGTATGAAAGCAACATATAGAACCAGTTCATTTACAGAGTTCGTATCAACTAGATCAAGTAGACGTCAAAGGCAGGACGTATCTTGGTTTAGTGACTTTGTCCCTGAGAGTTCATGAAACTTGACAGCTGTACAGAAATTTGGCACTTTTCTAAGCACGACACAAAGTAAAGTGCACACAATCAGAGCGAATAATGCTGCTGCTGTCAGGCCAATTACAATAATCTTCCAGTCCTTTCTCTCTTCTTGTGGTGGTGAAGGTCTCTGGGATGTGAGTTGATCAGCAGCTGCTGTAAAAGACATTAACATATTTACTTGTGCAGAAATAAAATAAGAACCATCAGGATGTTTGACATGAACAACTGTTGAAATCTCCCAATTCTTTGAATCTTTGGGCTGAAGGAAGGACAATACTCGGTGTATTTATGCTCAATCAACAATCATTTATTTCCATACAATTCAACACTTAAGAGCATAAGGACCATCATGATGGGGAGACATGCCTGAAGAGGGTCACAGCAAGTCTCAAAATGGTGACGGGTTGCTCAGCTTTTTATAGTCTCTAGTGGCCCCCACCTAGTCGTAAAAGACCAAACATTAACATTCTTTCTCTCTTACGGCGCCTAAGTTATGACCTCAGCAGTTGTTCCTCTGCTTTCTGTAAGGTGGGGGTGTGGAATGTGGTCTGTCTATCTCCCCTGTCTTAGACACAGAGTCTCCTGCTTACAACCTTTCTCTTCATGATTCAACAATTAAGCATGTAATACATTCACAGCAGATCAAGGATACAGAGTGATGCACACTTATCTAATAAACTAATCAGTGAATATGTTCTTTTAACTCAAAAGTATAATGAGAACTAAACTACATACAGATCACACACTCTATATTAAAGGGTATAATATGATCTACAGCAGTATCATCCTTCAACTACTTTGATTACATATATAAGGTAACATATAATAACAGAATAATATCACACAACACTTCATGTTTTTCAGTCATAAATCATAAACATGGCAAATAAAAGTTTAACAGACCATAAATATAAAAGTGATTGTTCAGTTTTGACTTGTTAAAACTTACCAGTGACGTTGAGTCTGCAGCTCGCAGAGCTGAAGCCATAATCTGTGTTTACTTGACACTTGTATTGACCAGAGTCCTCAGTCCTGAGTTTGCACAGCTGGAGTCTGATTCGTCCTTCTCTGAGGGCGTCTTTGTCACCCTGAACTCGTCCTGAAAACTTTTCATCCTGAGACTCTGAGACTTCAGCACCATTGTGGACATGATACAGAACTGAGAGTTTATCATCAGTTATCAGTTCACAGTAGATGTTTAGATATGTGGGGGATCTGCCTGTTTCTACTGTGAACGTCCACTCCAGTGTGATGTTGTGGTTCTCCTCTGCCTGACAGGAGGTCTGAGTCACATTCACTACAAATGATCCTGTTGAGGAGACAGAGAGAGAGAGGAGCAGACACTCTGAGAACTGGAACAAACCTGTTGTTGTGGTTTTAATTTGGAGTTCATGAAGTGAACTGTAACTAACCAGAGACACACGAGGTGAGGATGAGGACCAGCGAGATCCTGCAGATCATCTTCTCCCTGTGAGGAGAAAGAGGTGAAGAGTCATGAACACATGAGGTCAAAGTTCAGTTACAACA